>NW_023425427.1:18810803-20010803 GCF_014108245.1 Pipistrellus kuhlii
GTGCATGCCACCACTATTTGCTTTGGAGATTTAGAGTAGGTACAGCCATTATCCTGCTTTCAGTGAGATTGTAGAGATCTGGGATAACTGGGTTTTGTTTTGTTTTGATAACTGCTTATCATTGTTTCCTTTAGGATCTTAAGTACCAGGCCCAGGATAACTTTATGATGATGGATGATGCTGTTCTCTGCATGTGTTTTAGCAGAGATACAGAAATGTTAGCAACTGGGGCTCAAGATGGAAAAATCAAGGTATGAATAAGTGGCACAAACTATGCAGACGTTCAGAGAGTTCTGTAATGAGAGAGTGTCCTACATATGATATGGGCTTGATAACAGCTGTTTATTGAGCATCAACTTTGTGCTAATCAGTTTATTTTTTCTTGTTTAACCTGGTAACAACTCTGCTAGTGAGTTCCAATAATTTGTTTAAGATCAGTTAGTGAGCAATAGGTCGGAGACTTCAATTCAAATCTGCTCATGCCCTTTCCACTGTACCACCATTGCTCACTTTATATGATGTGTTGTACTTTGTGTTGGTTTGTTGTTGTGTGCTTTTTTGTTTTAGTGAATGGCATGTTTTTAGAGAATGGGATAGTCTGCAGTTGATTAGCCGTGGCTTGTATTTAATTGCTGGTAAAATGCCCTGAGCTAGGTAAAATACAGAAGTAGTCTCTGCTAAGTGAACTTAGTCTAAATTTTTGTTTTAATAATTAATAAGGAAAGAGGTTTAACTTCCAAAGGATTCAGTTATCATTGTACTTTGTAAACCAGACATATATTCATGCACTTTTAATGTTGTTTTAGGACATTAGTGAGCATTGCATCTTGCTTGACTCTATTTTCAAGTTTTTACTATTCTTTTTTTTTTAATAAAGGTATGGAAAATTCAGAGTGGACAGTGTTTAAGGAGATTTGAAAGGGCACACAGTAAAGGTGTCACCTGTCTAAGCTTTTCTAAGGATAGCAGTCAAATCCTTAGTGCGTCTTTTGACCAGACAATTAGGTAAGTAAGAATCCCCAACTGCCTTTACTTGGGTTTGATGTGATGAAGCTCTGAAGGGAGGTACTAGTGGTTCCTTACACTTTCACCAGGATGGCATTATATATAGAGTGAGGTATGTGAGACCTCATTTCCCCAGGCAGAGGACAGCTGGCACAGTGCTATAATTTTGCTATGGAGTCGTTACCCACCCGCAGCTGAATCATGCTAGAGGGCATATTACAAATACAGATTCCTGGGAGCTAGTCAAGACCTAGAAGTTTGTCCCTGAACAGAAACCTGTGGTATTATTGGCATATTTTCTACCAGTTTCTGTGCCAACCTTTTGTTTTACTTTTGTTTGTTTAACATAATGAAAATTATTCTGACATGTAAATGTATAGCCCTGTTTCTTCACTTAATATAATAAGAGCTTCAGTAATTCATCTAAAATGCTTTCAACACTAGATCTCAACCGTAATATATAAGCTATTAATTGTTCTTTTCATTTCCTTTAATGTGTGATAGAATTCATGGTTTAAAATCTGGGAAGACCCTGAAGGAATTTCGTGGCCATTCTTCCTTTGTTAATGAAGCAACGTTTACACAAGATGGACATTATATTATTAGTGCATCCTCCGATGGCACTGTAAAGGTTAAGTATTTGCTACTGGATTATTGTGGGGTGTCTATTCCCTTTTTGCCCTTTAAGGAGTTTTCAGTGGTGGTAAGGGTGATAATTGTGGTGGAGTAAACCTCTTTACTAGCTATTTTAGTTATAATTGAGGTGAGTCTGAGACAGTAATAATATTCTGTGGGTAATTCCTATTGGCCTAGGAACCTCAAATCTCAAATCTACAAAGTCAGACTTTAGCATGTGTAAGAAAAGAGGAAAGGTGTGGAGTCCTAGATGTAAGTCATCCCCCATTTACAGTGCTTAAATTTGATCTTATCATAGGTATGGTCCACCCACCACAAATTCACAAAGATCTCAGTGGCCAAAATAAATAGCTATCTTTTTTGTTGCTCAGCCTCATCCAACCCCTGACCCCCACATTTAGGGTCTTCCTAGTAGCATTTATAGAGCAACAGAAGAGGTAGACAGTTAGAACCAAGCCCTCTCTCAGATACTTATGTAATGCCCTCAGCTGAAAGTAACGGATCTTCAGTATGTTAGATCTATTTTAAGAGAGGGCCTCATTTTCTTTTCTTTTTTCTTTTCTTTTAAAAATAATCTTTTTTAAAAATATATATTTTATTGATTTTACATAGAGAGGAATTGAGAAGGACAGAGAGTTAGAAACGTCGATGAGAGAGAAACATCGACCAGCTGGAGAGGGCCTCATTTTCTAGGAAAGCTTTAGTTCCACAGTAGAAAGGGTAAAGCATCTCACTGACTTTTTAGTCAGAAAAACATTAAGACGCTTTAAACTCTGATATCTGAAATGTTCATTTCTCTTCTAGGCAACTGGGCTTTAGAGAAAATTGGGACGGATAATTACAATATTTATTAGGAAAATAAACAGTAGGGCACTAACTAGTGGGCCCCTATTTCTGTTTTGTGCCAAGCTCTGTTGAAGGCACAACATAGTTTATACCTTTGAAGCTTTTATGCCTCATTAAGTGAGTGGTGTCCAGACAAGTATTTGGTCCATTCCTTTTCTGAGTGCATCAGTATTTGGTCCATTCCTTTTCTGAGTGCATCTCAGAAAAGGAACTTTATTTTCTGAGTCAGATTATTCTGTTTTAGTAATCTAATTTGCATTGTTTAAAAACCTCAAACCTGTAGCCGTAGCTGGTTTGGCTCAAGTGGATAGAGCATCAGCCTGCGGACTGCAGGGTCCCAGGTTCAATTCCAGTCAAGGGCACGTACCAGTAGAGGATGTGCAGGAGGCAGCAGATCAGTGATTCTCTCTCATCATTGATGTTTCTCTCTCTCTCCCTCTCCCTTTCTCTCTGAAATCAATAAAAAGTATATTTAAGCAAACTAAATAAATAAAACCTCAAAACTGTAGAAATTCTTAGGCTTTAATATATATATATATATATATATATATATATATATATATATATATATATATTTTTTTTTTTTTTTTTTTTTTTTTTTTTTTTTGTCATAGATATGGAATATGAAGACCACAGAATGTTCAAATACCTTTAAATCCCTGGGCAGCACTGCAGGGACAGACATCACTGTCAACAGTGTGATCCTGCTTCCTAAAAACCCAGAGCACTTTGTGGTGTGCAACAGATCAAACACGGTGGTCATCATGAACATGCAGGGGCAGGTGAGTGCGCGGGAAGTGCCTGTGGGCCCTTCCCAAGTCAGCATGTCTTGGTCCTGGCCCTTCCAGTAACCAAATATGGGCTCACCACTCCAGAAAGCATATATATTGTATTTGTTATTCAAATGTTTATTTAAACTGTATTATTCAGCCTTTCAAAAGTTACCTCCTTTCCCCAGGGTTTTTGTATATTATGTTGTTCTTTTGCATCCTTGGGGCAAATGAGGCTCTTGCCTCTGCAGAATCTCATTGAAGATTTTAAGATTAACAATTCCTATCAGGCCGAAACTGGTTTGGCTCAGTGGATAGAGCATCTGCCTGCGGACTGAAGGGTCCCAGGTTCGATTCCGGTCAAGGGCATGTACCTTGGTTGCGGGCACATGCCCAGTAGGGAATGTGCAGGCTGATCAATGATTCTCTCATTGATGTTTCTAACTCTCTATCCCTCTCTCTTCCTCTCTGTAAAAAATCAATAAAATATATTTAAACACACACACACACACACACACACACACAAACACAAAAACAATTCCTGTCAGAGTGAGGGAGATAGAGTATGTCAGTTACCAATTTGGAACATCTAGCTACCACATGATCTCAGAACACTAGTAGAAGGGCAACCATATTTTCATGATGTATATTTATAATCAGCACATTTGCATGGTTCCCAAGGAACCTCACTTTTGTAGCACCAGGGACATTAGAAGCTTCAAGGTTGAGGTCTCCAGCCCTGGGAACATGGGGTGGTGCTGTTGAAATGTTGGCTTGTGCACTTGGGATTCTGCTGAGCCTGGAGAAGACCCAGGGGCTTGTGTATGGAACTCTTTTCCTTCAGTCCCTATAACTAATAGAAATTAGTACTTTAAGATCCTTGGTTGAGATGGTTGGTTTGTGGTATCTTCTGGGCTCTGCATAGTAACTACAGGGGCCTACTTCCTCATTTTTTACTTGACATTTTAAAGACTTTATTAAACAAAAATAATTTTAGATTCGTAAGGAAGTTGTTCCTGTGTACTCTTTCCCCAATGATGATACCTTTTATAACCATAGTATAAAACCTAGAAATTGACATTACTACAATTCTGTTAACTCAAATGCACCCTTATTTGGATTTCACCAGTTTTTACATTCATTCATTTTGAGGCAGGAAGTTAATTGTTCAATGAAATTTCATTATATGTATAAAATTATGTAACCACTAGAGGCCCGGTGCACAAAATTCATGCACTGGGGGTGGGGGAGACCCTTAGCTCAGCCTGCACCCTCTCACTGTCCGGTCCGGGAGCCCTCTGGGGATGTCCTAAGCCATCAGTTGGACATCCTTAGCGCTGCTGCAGAGGCCAAAGAGGCTTCTGTTACTGCCACTGTGCTTTCCAGCTGTGAGCCCAGCTCAGGGCTTTTGGCTCAGAGATGCTCCCTCTGTAGGAGTGCACTGACCACCAGGGGGCAGCTCCTGCATTGACCACCTGCCCCTGGTGGTCAATGTGTGTCATAGTGACCAGTCATTCCTCTGGTCGATTTGCATATTGGACTTTTATTATATAGGATCACCATGATTAGAATAAAAAACAATTCATCATCATCACAGCCCTGACCAGTTTGGCTCAGTGGATAGAACGTCCTCCTGGGGACTTAAGGGTCCCATGTTGGATTCTGGTCAAGGGTATGTACCTTGGTTGCGGACACATACCTAGTGGGGAGTGTGCAGGAGGCAGCTGATTAATATTTCTCTCTCATCAATGTTTTTAACTATCTCTCTCCCTTCCACTCTGTAAAAAGTCAATAAAGTGTGTGTGTGTGTGTGTGTGTGTGTGTGTGTGTATATATATATATGTAAAGAACTATTCATCACCCCCCAAAAAACTTTCTCATGCTACATATTTATAGTCAAACCTTCCCAAACAACATTTTAACCACTGGTCTATTTTCCATTATTATAATTTTATCATTTTGAGAGTGGTGGATAAAGGAATCATACAGTATGTAACCTTTATAACCTTTGCTATTTGTTTCAGCTTTATTTGTGATGATTTTAAATGGTATATAAAATACAGCAAACAAAGTCTTAGAGACAGTTCCAGCCTGCATGGGGAGAGTATCTCATTGTTAGAATGGGGAGACTGATTCCATAAAGTATTGAGAAACAGTGGTATATTGACTTAGAAATAATAATAATAAAGTAAACTACTGCTAATACAGATGTTTTGTTTTTTGCCTTGGGCTGTGGTATGATCTAGATTGTCAGAAGCTTCAGCTCTGGTAAGAGAGAAGGTGGTGACTTTGTTTGCTGCGCCCTCTCCCCCCGGGGTGAATGGATTTACTGTGTGGGAGAGGACTTCGTGCTCTACTGTTTCAGCACAGTCACTGGCAAACTGGAGAGAACTCTGACAGTGAGTATTACTGACTTAAAGACCGGCTAACGAAATTTTGTTAGTGCTTGTTTCTTCTGAACTCTGTAAACCTTTTCCTGACTGCTGTCAGTGTAAACCTTGATATAAAAATTTTATCACTAAATAAAATAAAGGGTCCATAAGTAATTATATGGAATTTTCTCCTCTCTTAAGAAAAGTCATCTTTCATTGAGTCCTCAGCTTCAAGTGGATAGGGTGGGTGTACATAAAGTAGAGAAGAAAAAAGGGAATATGTCTAGATAGCCACCTAAATTACCCATATATTCCTCAGGGAGATTGGAGAGTGACAGATATAGCTAGTTCTGTCCATGTCTTTACAAAGACACATTATCCTATCAAATTGCTCATGTTGTCAGAGTCATTATAAGGGGTAATTAATGTCAGTAAACCAAAGTACTGTTTACTGTTATTAAAACTGTTGTAATAATAGCCCCCAAATTTCAGTGGCTTAAACACAAAGTTTATTTACTAGTTGCCCTGCTCATGAATCTGTGTGCTAGTAGCTCTCTGCCCAGTGGCCCACTCTCGTGTAGCTCTACGCCTGCTGGCCCACCCTCCTATAGCTTCCTCCGCCCCCCATCCCCCTTCATAGCTTGCTGCCCTGCCCCTGTCCTGTAGCTCTCTGCTGCCTGCGTGTAGCCAGTAGCTCGCTGCTGCCCTCCTGTAGCTTCCTCTGACCGCCCCTCTTCCTCCCCCCCATAACTTGCTGCCCTGCCCCCTCCTGTAGCTCTCCATAGCCTGCTTGTAGCTCGCTGCTCCATCCTCCTGCTTATCCATGATCCGGTCATTACACAGTCGGTTGTTACGCTTCACGGCGTAATGACCATCAGCATATTACATCTTTATTATATAGGATTATATAATACTAGAGGCCCGGTGCACAAAATTGTGCATGGGTGTGATCCCTCGGCCTGGCCAGCAATCGGGGCCAATTGGAGGTTGGCTGTGGGAGCATCTGCCCTGCCCCATGGCGGTCAGTGCACATCATAGTTACGGATCATTTGGTCATTCAGTTGCTTAGGCTTTTATATATATAAATGAGTTGGATAGCCCTCCATCTTTTAGCTGTGCAATTTGGAATATATGGATTCCAAGATCTCAGGAGTAAAAGATAGGTGGAGGGGCTATATTGGGTGCTTTTAAGACCCACATCTGGAAGTGGCTTATATTACTTTGTTCCTCATTCATTTTTGGCTAGAATTCAGTCACATAGTCACACCCAAATGCAAGGGGGACATGGAACATGTAATCTCTGTGGCCCAGGAAGCAATGGTATGGTGAACATATGAAAAATTATATATGTACCCATGTTAGAGAATAATCTCTTGTATCATTCTTGAGTGAACTTTTGGCACACCTGCCTTGGGAAGCCTCCAATATGTGAGCAAAACAAGGTGAGGTAGAGAGTGTCTAGCTGTGCCGAGACCGGTTTGGCTCAGTGGATAGAGCGTCGGCCTGTGGACTCAAAGGTCCCAGGTTCGATTCTGGTCAAGGGCATGTACTTGGTTGCAGGCACATCCCCAGTGGGGGGTGTGCAGGAGGCAGCTGATCGATGTCTCTCTCTCATCGATGTTTCTGGCTCTCTATCCTCTCTCTTCCTCTCTGTAAAAAATCAATAAAATATATTAAAAAAAAAGAGAGAGAGAGAGAGAGAGGGAGAGTGTCTAGCTGAGAGGCCTGGTCAGTCGAAGTTCAATGAGTTGAAGGAATCATTTAGTCTTATCCACTGTCGTGGAACAAAGTGTTATTTACACATTATGAAAAACAGTACAAAAAATATGAACAATGTAATAGCTTGTTCATGGTTTGTGTGTTGCCTTAGACTTGATTCCTTTGGTGGAAAGTGGAAGCTTCACTCTTATTCTCTCCCCCAACTCTGGAAGCCTCTTCAGAGTGTTGTTTTTTGTGTTTTTTTAATAGCATTATATACCCTAACCGTACGTTTTACTTTTTCCAGGTCCATGAGAAGGATGTGATTGGGATTGCACATCATCCTCATCAGAACCTGATAGCTACCTACAGTGAAGATGGACTCCTAAAACTATGGAAACCTTAATTAGTCTTTTTTCTTTAAACTAGCTTATGCACATGTACTTAAATGAAGACATATTCATACATTGCTTTTTTTTTTTTTTTCCCCCAGTTTTTCTAACTTGTCTGAATTAGGCACAAGAATAATTTTGTGAAAGTTCATGTTTAAGTTAGCAATTACCCCTTTCTATACACTTTTAAGGTACATTTGTCTTTCTAATTGGGGCGATCACTTAATGTTTTCAACAATCTTTTATCTGGAGAATGAAATAATTGATATAATTATTTCATATAATTCTTTGATTATTGCAATGCTGATTAAAATGTGCCTTCTTGCAGGCAACTTGTAAATAGGGAACTATCCCATATTCAGTAGCTAGTTCCTTTTTTTTTTTTTTTTAGATGGTAATAAACTTTATACCTTTCTGGAGTTTTTGTTTTTAAATGTAAAAGTGCTTATCTAGTTAGCATATTAGAATCTAATGAGGTGGGTGGGACATGGACATTATTATGCCTGAATCTTAAATACAGTAGGAAGTCAACTTCTGGGTAGAAGAAACTGTATGTGAAAAGGTTAGATGTTACATAGGATCACATTTCACTGCCTATACCTTTCCATTCTTTTTTTTTTTTTTTTTTTTTAATTTTAAATGAATAGCTCTTCTCTAAGTAATTTTTTTAAAAAAATCTTTATTGTTGTGAGTATTACAGATGTTCCCTCTTCTCTCCCTCATTCCCCCTTCACCCAATTTCTCTGCTCACCCCAGACCTTTACCACCTTATTGTCTGTGTCCATAGATAAATAACATCTTTGGTTAATCTCTTCCTGCCCTCTCTCTCTTCTTCCCTCTGAGATTCATCAGTTTGTTCTATGCTTTCGTGCCTTTGATTCTATTTTATTCACCAGTTTATTTTGTTCATCAGATTTCTCACTTATTTTGATTAGATTCAATTGTTAATAGATATGTACTTATTGCCATTTTATTATTCATATTTTTTATCTCTTCTTCTTAAATAACTAGAGGTCTGGTGAATGAAATCTATGCCCCAAGGGGCCAGGTGAAGGGGGTCCCTCAGCCCAGCCTGTGCCTTCTCACAGTCCGGGACATCTTGGGGGATGTCCACCTGCCTGTTTAGGCCCATTCCCCAAGAGGAGTGGACAGTCGAACATCCCTCTCACAGTTTTGGACCCCCCACTCCTTACTGCTTGGCTTGCTGCTCCTTCCTTAGCGCTGCCGTGGAAGTGGGAGAGACTCCTGTCATTGCCACTGTGTTCACCAGTGGGAGCACACTGACCACCAGGGGGCAGCTCCTGCATTGAGTGTCTGCCCCATGGTGGTCAGTACGCATCATGGCAACCAGTTGTTCTAGTCGTTCCGCCATAATGGTCACTTAGGCTTTTATTACACAGATACCCTTCAACATTTCATATAATACTGGTTTGGTGGCAGTAAACTCTTTTAGCTTTTTTAAAAAATATATATTTTATTGATTTTTTACAGAGAGGAAGAGAGAGGAATAGAGAGTTAGAAACATCGATGAGAGAGAATCATCGATCAGCTGCCTCCTGGACACTCCCTACTGGGGATGTGCCCGCAACCAATGTACATGCCCTTGACCGGAATCGAACCCGGGACCTTTCAGTCCCCAAGCCGAAGCTCTATCCATTGATCCAAACCGGTCTCGGCTCCTTTAGCTTTTTCTTGTTTGTGAAGCTTTTCATCTGACCCTCAAATCTAAATTTTAGCTTTGCTGGGTAGAATATCTTGGCTGTAGGTCCTTACTATTCATCATTTGAATATTTTGCCACTCCTTTCTGGCCTGCAAAGTTTCTGTTGAGGAATCAACTGATAGTAATATAGGCGCTCCCTTGTAGGTAACTGCTTTTCTCTTGCTGCTTTAAGGTCTCTGTCTTTAACTCTTGACGTTTTAATTATGATGTGTCTTGGTGTGAGCCTCTTTGGGTTCTTCTTGTTTGGGGCTCTGCTTCCTGGATTTGAAAGTCTATTTCTTTTACCAGGTAGGGGAAGTTTCCTGTCATTATTTCTTCAGTTAGGTTTTCAATATCTTGCTCTTTCTTCTCTTGGCACCCTCATAATTTGAATGTTGGTATGCTTGAAATTGTCCCAGAGGTTTCTTACACTATCTTCATTTTTTTTACTCTTCATATTTTTGGATTCTTTTTTCTTTTTGCTCTTCTGAGTGGGTGTTTTTTGCTTCCTTATATTTCAAATCAATTTGACCATCAGAATCCCCTACTGTTGAATCCCTGTAAATAATTCTTTGTTTCAGTTAGTGTGTGCTTAATTTCTGACTTTTTCATGTCTTTGAAATTCTCACTAAGATCCTTGAAAGTTTCATGAAGATCCTTGAGTAACTTTATAACCATGATTTTGAGCTCTATATCCAGTAGTTTGCTTGCTTCCATTTCTTTCATTTGTGACATGTTTCTTTGTTTCCGCATTTTGGCTGCTTCTCTGTGTTTGTTTTTGTGTAATATGTAGAGCTGTGTCTCCTAGAATTTGTAGAGGGCCTTGTGTAATAGGTGTCCTGTAGGGCCTAGGGGCTCAGCCTCTCCAGTCACTTGAGCTAGGCACTCTAGGTGTGCCTCATTGTGGACTGCGTGCACAGTCTTGTAATTGACCCTTGATTGTTGTTGGTATCTCTGGGAGGAGTTGACCTCCAGGCCAATTGGCTTTGAGGACCAACTGTGACTACCATTTTATTGTTCATATTTGTTGTACAAGAGGTGAGGCCCAGCTATGAAGCAAGGCAAGCTGGTGCTAGAGCCTGGTCTTGGGCCTTTTATTGATAAGCTGCAGCTTGTTTGAGAGATTTTAGTGAAGTCTGAAGCCTGAGCTAGGACAGGTCATTCATATGGAAAAGCTGCTGCAAACAGCTTGGGTGGAGCTGCAGATTGAATGGGGTGAGGTCTCAGGGAATCCCCAGGGTAGAGCTAACAGTGTGCTCCAGGCAGATTGAGACTGATGTGCTGCCAGTCAGCCCTGTAGCAGGGGAGGTTCCAGCACAGGAACAGAGACCCCTGTGAGCACCTCCTTCTGGGAGAAAACTGCCCGCAAATTCCTGCCCCAATGCCAGACAGTCCAGTTACTCCCCACATGTGTCTGGGTCCCCCAGGACTGGAGCTTGGAAGAAGCAGGACTGTAAGTTTGTGCACAGACTCTTTAAGAGGAACACCAGGAATTCCAGCAGCCTCCATGTCACTCGGTCACAGTCCCATAGTTCTGGGGACTTCTCTATCCAGCTCTAGGACCGTGGGCTGCGGGTCTGGTGTGGAGCTCGGACCCCTTGCTCATGCGTGGCCTCTGCAGAGATGATCTCTCCCCCGGTTAAAAAAACAAAAAAACAAACGTGGTTATTGGATCAGCCCACTCTGCCCCTCCTACCAGTCTCAGAGTGCTTTCTTTTTTATTTTTTTAGTTGTAGGACTTCCATTCAGCCAGCTTTCAGGCGGTTCTGTATTTTAGTTATAATTTTGATGTGGTTATGGGAGGCAGTGAGTACAGGCATTTACGTATACTGCCATCTTGGTTCTCTTCTGCCCCACTCATTAGCAATGCCTTCTCACATGTTCTGGCCAGTTCCAGGAAGTATTATCTGGATCTTCTGAATAGAACTAGTTGCAGGATCCATTATATAAATTCAGTTTTGGCACCTCCCTTTGTTGAAGGAGGGTTTGGCATTGCAAATGTGCTATTGTCCTGAAGAAAAATTAATAAAGGACCTGAGATCCAGAAAAGTCATCTTGGCTATGTACATCGTTACCAGTTAGTGGGGAAAAAAAGTTAAAATCCAACAAAATCCTTGAAAGTATTTTGCATGTGGGTATCTCTTTTATGTTTCAAAGAAAAACGTTGGAAGATGGAGCATCAATGTTAAATATATGAAGGTATTGTATTAGGTACCATTTCAAGAAAGTGAGATCTTATTAGTTTGTATAGTCCTTTATGCCCCTGTGTAATTTTTGCATTTATTAGATACAAACTAATGGAGTTGATTTTTAAATATATATATATATATATTTTAGAATTCAGAGAGGAGGTGAGATGGAGGGAGAGATAGAAACATCAATGATGGGAAGGAATCATTGATCAGCTGCCTCCTGCACACTTCCGTCTAGGGACCTAGCCCGTGACCTGGGCATGTCCCCTTGACTGGAATCAAACCCAGGATCCTTCAGTCCGTAGACCAACACTATCCATTGAGCCAAACCAGCTAGGGCTGGAGAGAGATTTAATTTTTAAAGTTTTGCAATCTTGCAGAAACCGGTTTGGCTCAGGGGATAGGGCGCAGACCAGCGGACTGAAAGGTCCCAGGTTTGATTCCGGTCAAGGGCATGTACCTTGGTTGCAGGCACATCCTGGTAGGTGTGCAGAAGGCAGCTGATCAATGTTTCTCTCTCATCGATGTTTCTAGCTCTCTATCCCTCTTCCTTCCTCTCTGTAAAAAATCAATAAAATATATTTTTAAAAATACTAATAAATATATTTTTTAAAGTTTTGCAGTCTTATAATTTATTTTTTATTGTAATTTGAAATACAGTCTAATCCTATGCCTAGCAAATAGTTTGTTCCATATTGGCTAAATTCTTAATAGCAATAAGGAATTCCCCTTTGCAGTCACATTCCCCAAACTAAAATTTTTTCCTGTAGCCACAAAACCTGTGGACTTTTTTTTTTTTTTTTTTTTTTATTAATGGAACGTGTCATATGCTGCCATTTTGAGATTTGAACATAGCCATAAATCCATGAATTCATGTGAATGTAGCCTGCCATCCCAGTCAGAAACCTTTGCATAAATACTAGTAAAAGAAATATAAAGTGGAAAAGAAACAGCTTCTGTTAAAATTCTTAGAAAAACTTTCATTAAATTGGATTTTTTTTTTCTTCTTTAGCCTCATGAATTGGCAGTTGCGAGATGCATGCTTTGTGCCCAGGTTTATGAAGGGCAAGGATCCAGACAGCACATGTTTCTTATTCCTTCTAGGAACTCTCTATCAAACACTCTTCTGTTCCAGCACCTAGTGCTGAGGATGGTTAAAAAAAAAAAGCAAAAAACAAACAAAAAGTTTCTGGCATAGGATAGGGAAGAAAAGCAAGTTAAAAGAAGTAATTAAAATAATGGAGTAAGAGAAAACCTTGAGTTGGTTTTTATTTTAATTTTATTTTTTACTTTTTGGTAACGGAAGAAGAGCACCTAATCCAGCCCTGCTGAGTTAGGAAAGGCTTCCTGGAATTGAGCATAAAAGGACCATGAGGAACTGTAGGTAAAGAGACTTGGTAAGTAGAAGTAATGTATGAGGAGACCGAGCAAAGAGGAGAGACCTAGATTGGGAGCCATTAAGTACGTGGGGTTTTTTTTTGTTTTTTTTTTCTTTTCTTTTTCTATTTATTTATTTAATACATTGGTGTAATAAGTAAATACAAAGCTGAAAAGGAAAAGGAATCTTCTGCTTTTCCCAGTAACCTTTAGGCACCTGTTTACAACTTATCCTAAAGACACAGTGTTAACTTTTATTCAGAAGTGAAAACAGTTGCTTCTCCTTACTCCACTTAAAATTTCTTAAGGCCCATGCGACCATTTAAGTACAGAAGGCAGGAGCTCCAGGGACAGAGGCCAAGATGGGAGAAGGGAAGTCTGCAACAGCCGCTGGACTGCCCTGCTGTCTTGCACAGAGAGGGGGAGATGGCTGAGGAGGGCATGCTCTGCATGCCCAAGGTGCCTCAGTGCACCCCTGCGGTGGTCCCTGGTCTGGTGGACCAGGCTGAGCCGCGCCAGTGGAGGCCCTTACCAGCTGCTGGTGCATTCCATAGCTTTTAGCAGCTGGAGGCCTCCGACTTCGCCACTGGGCTGCCTTTCATGTTACATAAATGGGCAGAGATCATGTTATTGGCCTCTTACCACAATGCCAGTTATAGAAGCTCAACGAATGGATACAGATAATCAGTGGCTACTCCCTTATGAAAGTGCATCATGTCAGGCTCCTAGGGAGGCGCTCTGCTGCAGCTTGATGAGTTAACTGATATTCCTCTTTAGGTCTTAAAGCTTAAAATACCTGGCATTAAAGTTAAACCCGTGAGAGAAAGGGTATTTGCCCCATTTCTCACTCAGTTAATTAGACTCAACAGTACTTCCTATGTAAGCAGCCTTATTTCATGCTCAGGACCATTTTATGGAGTACAGCCTATTCCCACAATGCACAGAAACAGGTTCCACACGTTGCTCATGGAGCTGACACCAGGTGATTCCAAAATGCAATTTATTTTCATTCAAAGGGCTGTCAGTTTCTTCTCTAGGTTTGGGCAGAAGTGAAAAAAGAATCCATGGCTTGTTTCTCCACCTTCTGTTAAAACTTACCTAATTGGCCACAGGCAGTGAGATGAGTAGAAAGAACTCAATTGCAAGAATCTGGATTCAGTCTTTTATTTGGGCCAGAACAATGGCTCTCTTACCTGTTAACTTGTTTGAAAAAGCAAAATCTCAGGCCTACCCTAAGACCTATAGAATGAAACTGACAGTGGCACACAGCAAGCACACACAAATTTGGGAACTAGAGTCTGGAGAGCAGTTTCCTCACCTATAAAGTATAGCTGTCCCTCAAGGAATTGGATCCCAGACCTCTGGCGATACCCAAATTCAGAAGATTCTCAAGATCCTTATATGACATTTGTATATAGGCTACAGCAGGTATATCTACACATCACCTTATTCTTGTGGCAAATTCAAATTTTGCTTTTTGGAACTCTCTGGGATTTCCCCCCCCCCCCCCCCCCAAGTACTTTCTATCCAATTTATTGAATCCATGGATGCAGAATCTGAGAATACACAGGGCTATGTGTTGATTCTTATTCTGTCAGTCTCGCAAGGTTGCTGAAACCAAATTAAGTGATAAAGGTACAAGACTTCAGAAATCCTTGAATGTATTTGTATTGCTGTAGCTTACTAGCATTTTTATCCCCTGCTTTTAGAGCCTGTGCTTTATTTTCCCATGTTACTTCAAAAGAAAAACTGTGAAGTGATTTCTAAGTTTGGATGCTCCCTTGTCCTGAGTCTCAAACTCTCACTTGCAATAACAAAGGGTGCCACCATTTGCACTTCCACATTAATCCCAAGTGGCATTTCTGTCCTAGGTGGTTAGGTCAATACAAGTATGTCCCCATATTGGTAGTGTTGAAACTCGGCAGTACTTGACCATCCTGTACAATTACACCAAACTCCCTGGAGGGTGGAACTAAAATCAGTTTTAAAGCTTCCCAGGTAATTCCACTTGTAGCCAAGGTAGAAAACCAGTGCCATAGGCAGAAAAGATCTGATGCTAATTTCACATACAGGAAGGTTGTTCACGACGTTACACAGCATGGGTTGTAATACTCTCTGAACAAGCGTGCTGGGGCCAAGAACTGCACTTGTGTGGATATACTTTATTTCTGTGATTGCCTGGGTCAGTGTTCTAAGAGGTTTAAATATATATATTTTATTGATTTTTTTACAGAGAGGAAGAGTTAGAAACATCGATGAGAGAATCATCCATCAGCTGCCTCTTGCACACCCCCTACTGGGGATGTGCTCTCAACCAAGGTACATACATGCCCTTGACCGGAATCAAACCTGGGACCTTTCAGTCTGCAGGCCGAAGCTCTATCCACTGAGCCAAACTGGTTTCGGCAAGATTTGTAAGCTTCTGCCTTTCCGGGCATAACTATTTTAGTGATTTCTATTTTCTCTTAAAGGTTTTGATTATTGTGGTAAAATATATAAAACTTTTAACCGTTTTTAAGTGTAGAATTCAGTAGCATTATACAACTACCATTTTTAAAACTTTTTCATCACCCCAGAGACAATTAAGCACTTACCCTCTATTTCTCTCTCCCCCCCCCCCAGCCCTTGGTAATCTATCTCTGAATTTGCTTTGATCTGTGATCGGCAAACTGCAGTTCTCAAGCCGTATGCGGCTCTTTGGCCCCTTGTGGTTCTTCCACAAAATACCACTGCCTGGGCGAGTCTATTTTGAAGAAGTGGTGTTAGAAGTTTTAAAAATTTGGCTCTCAAAAGAAATTTCAATTGTTGTACTTTTGATATTTGGCTCTTTTGACTGAGTTTGCTGACCACTGGCCTAGATATTTCATGTAGCTGGAAGCATATAGTTATCTGACCCTTTGTGTCATTTTTGGGTGGATAAAAGGTTTACAGTTCTCTGTATGAAAAATACAATATACTTTTGCCTGACAGTGTGGTTTAATGGTTGAGCATTGACCCATGAACCAAGAGGTCACTGGTTCAATTTCTGGCCAGGGCTCCTGCCTGGGTTGTGGGCTTCATTCTCAGTAGGGGGAATGCAGGAGGCAACTGAGATCAATGGCTCTCCCTCTTCAATGTTTCTCAACAACAAAAAAAAAACACAAACAAAAAAAAATAAAACTTTTGCATACTTCCAACTGTAAACCCACTTTTTGCCAACCCCTATATACATATGTATCATTTTGTTTACCACCAGCCGTTGGCTAGATGGTTGTTTTACCTTTGGCTTTCCTATATAATAAAGTTGTAATATGCACATGGTCATTACACCGTGAAGCTTAACAACTGACTGACCGCCCAACAACCATATCATGGATCAGGAGGGTGGGGCATCGAGCTACAAGTGGGCTGTGGAGAGCTACAGGAGGGGGCAGGGCAGCAAGCTAGGAGGGGAGTTAGGGGGGAGGGAGCTACAGGAGGGCAGCAGTGTACTATTGGCGCAGATTCGTGTGCAGGGCTACTAATTGTGAATAATGCTGCAACAAAGGGCATGCCAAGTATCTGAATCCAGGAGTGTAATTACTGGGTCATATGGCAATTCCATATTTGGGTTTTTGAGGAGCTGCCCAACTTTTCTATAGCAGATATAACATTTAATATTCCCATGAGCAATGTGCAGGGTTCCAACTTCTCCATTCTCATTTGCTTTCATTTTGAATTAATTTTGTATTAGTTGATGTGAAGTAGTAGCTCAATGTGGTTTTGATTTGCATTTTCCCTCATGACTAATAACTTTTCACTTTTCACCCACTTAAAATATTTAACTACAGTTAATTATTTTGGGTGTTAACATTTTAACTAGTTAATTGAAGTTACCTATCTTAGTGACCAGCTAATGCTTTCATTTGGGGGAAAATAAAAAAGCCTATAGTGACACACTGGAAATACTTTGTAATCAGTGTATTAAGGAGACATTCATACATTTCAAGAATTGCTTAAATTCTGATATCCAGATTTAAGCTTGTGAACATATGACTTTTAAACATACAATTAAAGCTATTCATAATTTGCTATACTACCAACATTAAATTACAGTTACTTTGGAGCATAAGTTAAATGGTTTAAAGTAAGCCTGTAACATACCTAAAACACACCTTCCTATCTCTTACATGCAAATTACTTCTCCATGTAAAGGTTTCATCACTCAACTTCTAAGTTAGCCTACTCCAGAAGTCACTACTCTAAGGCTTATGGTCCAAAGAGAAGGGGGGGAAAAATGTAACCAAGGATTGATAGTTATATATAATAATAAAAAAAAAGATGGCACCACAAAAGGGAATGCAATTCTACAAGTGCAAGCCCTCATGAAGCAGATTATGATAAACCCCTTCTTTGAAAAGGTATCATTTCTATCACTGATACCACAGGTTAAATTATATGGCATGCCACCTTCAAGTAACAGTTGAGGCAATAGAATAAATGCAGAGGCATCACAATGAATCCCACTTAATACAACTATACAAACTAACACTTCTCTACAAATTAAGTTCTTTGTCTGACGGCCAGTTAAATACAGAATTTTAACTTCATAGCTTAACAATTAAGGGTCACACACCAAAGTCAATACATATGTCTAGCATTCCAGTCTAAGCTATTCCATATACATAGCCAAAATTAATTACAAAGTATGGCCTAGCAAATGCTAGGGGAATTTTTTTACTTATCTTGCACACTTAAGTCATCATACATACAGGGCAAAGTCAGAGCTTTTATATTTGAGTTTATTCTTCATTTAACTTTTAAAACACTACCATACTTGAATATTAAAACAAAAACAATAGCAAGTAGTGAGCATATTATGGTTACAGTCCTTCACTCATTCACTACTGTATATAAAATGCCAGCAGTGAGTGTTATTCACTGGCCCCATTAAGAGGTCTGACACTGAACACCACCCCTAGGTTGATGTTCATCATCCTCATATGCTTCTCCATTGTAATGGCGCCGTCTTTCTTGATTTGGATCAAAGTCTACCAGTTCTACCTGGTCCATTTCATCAGTCTCTTCTACTTCCTTCCTTTCAGGTAGGAGTTTTTCCAGCAAAGAGAGTTTATCAGGAGAGAGAAAGCCATTCTCAGGAAAGTTTACCTATAAAAAATGGAACTTCTGTAAGTTTGATTTACTTCATTAGTTCCTTGAATTAGTAACCCATTTTCCTCAGGAAAACATGTAACCACAACATTATTTTTCAGTGAATTTTCCAATCCCAGGTTAGAAATACATGCTCTAAAAGGCATAGCATCCAATGCACTGAAGTGATGGCATAAGTAAGGTCTTTTTAAAAAATAATGATCCTAGTAAAACTGCACTGTAACCACCATTGTTCTATTCAGCAAATACATTATACATGAGAATCCTTCCTAAAACACACTTCATGAACCAACCACCCCATTCACAAACCAACCACTGTATTTTGCTAAAAACCCACAATCGTTATTTTAAGTCCTTCTGCTGAACTTTAAGATCTCAGTTATAGCCTTGTAACCTCTTCCTCCACCAATTCTTTAAGTAGCCAAATGATGTAAGCAAACCCATTCCCAACTTGACAGAAGTATTAGATAAATGTATTTCTTTCTGGATAAGAATAGAAATTTGATGTTTCTTGATATTCAGAAAATGTAACTGTTATCAGATTTTAGTAAGTAATCACTCAAATATTCCTAGAGTACTTCATAGCTTACCTTAAATTCGATGATTAGGCGACCCTTCTCATAAGGTCTACGATAAATTGGCATGCCTTCATTTAATACACACTTAATATCTCCATGCTTGACAATTTGACCTAAAAACATTGAAGGTAGGTTCTTTAATACAGCCACATTTTCATGAAATAGAGAAAACAAAGAACAGAGAAAAATGTCCTAGCTCACTGACAGGAGGTGAAGTTATGAGAAGCAACCCTTTATTTTTCATTTATGGGTTTTACTGGGGCTTCCAAACAGGAGCCAAGATCATACAATTTCAGTTCAGCTCATGAAAGGGATATGTAACCGAGCAAGTGAAATATCCATTTCCTCGTGCCTAAACAGCTATCTGCAGACAATGAAAATAAATTATTAGACTGGAAAGAGAAGCTCATCTATCAGTACTTTACCTGGATGAGAGGTGATGACTATAGTTCGGTTGTCTAGAGTAGGTATTGGCTTTTGGAAGCCACACAATGCTTCAACCAGCTGTATGTCCATACACATGAAAAGGTCTTCTCCTCGTCTGTATTAATATAAATTTAGCACATACTTAGATCTTTCAAATCACCAATTATTTTAAATTTATTTTTTAAAATATCAATATATTTCATTGATTTTACAGAGAGGAATTGAGAGGGATAGAGTTAGAAACGTCGTCGAGAGAGAAACATCGAACAGCTGCCTCTTGCCCCCCTCACCCCCCCATGTGCCAGTAACCAAGGTACATGCCCTTGACCGGAATCGAACCTGGGACCTTTCAGTCCGCAGGCCGATGCTCTATATACTGAGCTAAAATGGTTTTGGCCACCAATTCTTTTAAGTACTACAGCAGGCAACTGTTTTCTTAATAACAGCAATGTATCTTTTACAAAGGTGTCCTTTCTTCTCCATTCTAAAAACAGAGTGAGAACCAGGAGCAGCAAATATATGGACAGGCCCCATTTCCTGGACAAAGCTTCGGAATCCTTACCCATACTCTAGGTAGTCTCCATCATTTACCATCCCTGAATTGTCCCATTACCTAATTGTAAATTTAGTTCCTCACATAAAGAAGAAAAAAAATTCTAGTAAGGTAAAAAAAAAAAAGCAAACGTATTATTAGGGAGATTATAAGATGAACAGACCTCAGCTGGGCCCTGGATTATAGGCTCTATAAAATTTGATGTACATAAATTAACATAGTGCTTAGCACATTATGAACATAATCTTTTATATTTAATAACAACCCATTTCCTCTCTAGGTGTTTAAGATTTTTTTGCTTTTCCAATCCATATTAATAACAGGATACTCTCCAGAAAACCTGAGGATTCACCTCAAATGATGGCATTAAAATCCTGAGTTTAGCCCTAACTGGTTTGGCTCAGTGGATAGAGCATTGGCTTGTGGACTGAAAGGTCCCAGGTTCGATTCCAGTCAAGGGCATGTACCTTGATTGTGGGCACATCCCCAGTGGGAGATGTGCAGGAGGCAGCTGATCGATGTTCTCTCTCGTCGATGTTTCTGACTCTATCCCTCTCCCTTCCTCTGTAAAAAATAAAATCCCGAGTTTAATAGCATTTTCAATTGTAGGAACACTTGGGAAATGTTCTATATAATTTTCTTAAAACCAGTTCCTTCAGATGTAAATCCTGACAAGATTTATTAGAACTCCAATTCAGTCTTTTAAAGTCAGCCATGGGTATGTATTTGACATATTCCCTCTTTACCATCAATTTTTCTTGTGCTTCCCTTTAAGTTCATTGTAAATACTATTAAATATTTCACAGCAATAGGCCTGAATTTACAGATTTTAAAACAGATGGTTCTAGATACTTATTTACAATTAAAAGCAACTGAACATATTGTGAACTCAAGGATTTAAAGTGGCGAGAACTTTAGGGGACAATTTTGTCTAGGGAAGTTTCCCATAATCCATCTGGCTTATAATATTCATGCAAAACATCATCTAACTGAAGTATATTCTTCAAACTCCAGATTAGATAATCAATTTACCTAAATTTGAACAAAATGCTAAAATCTGATCCTTTTTGTTCTTAGCCTCTTTCCAGATGAAAACATTAAAAATTAACATTTTAGAAAAGATATACATAGCTAACTCTCCCACTATATTTTCCCAGGGTATTTCTAAGAAGTATGTTCTAAGAGTAATGAAAAGCTCATTTAAAAAAACACTCCAAGTATGCACGATGTCAGTTTGAGTAGTTGATTAAAATTTTTACCGAGTGAAAACAGTATGATCCTTCTGATCTAAAACAATGATAATATCTCCTGGCTCTAGTCCTGGTTCCTGGTCTCCTTCACCATGGAATGTTATCTTCTGGCCATCTTTCATGCCTAAAAACAGAAGGTTAATTTTATACTTTTATTTAACATTCAACTAAGGTCAGATTCTCAATATATTAAGAAACACAGATGCATGTTTGCGCATAAAAAAAGCAAGTTCAAGTTTTTTTTGGGTGCTAAGGTTTATAAAGATGACTAAGAGTGCCCACATGATTAGACCAGTCCAATTTAAGAAAGATATCACAGCCGAAACCGGTTTGGCTCAATGGATAGAGCGTTGGCCTGCGGACTGAAAGGTCCCAGGTTCGATTCTGGTCAGGGGCATGTACATTGGTTGCGGATACATCCCCAGTAGGGGGTGTGCAGGAGGCAGCTGATTTCTCTCTCAACATTTCTAGCTCTCTCTCTCTCCCTTCCTCTCTGTAATAAAAATAATAAAAAATTATATATATATATATATATATATATATATATATATATATATATATATATATAAAGATATCACAGAGAAAAATACAAACTCTAGAGGCAAACCGATTAGGCCTCAAGTCTCAGAGCTGCTACTTACTACCAGCTGGATTATCCCAGCAAGCAAGCTGCTTAACTCCTAACCATCAACTGTCACACACAGACCTACTTCATGAGGATTGTTATGAGGATTACATAAGAAGGCCCATGCTGGCAACAAATCAGGGACTGGCAAACATTATAACATTAAATGTTAATTATTCCAATGTCATTACTTAACTTAAAAAGAACCCGTATTAAATTATTCCTATTAAGGCTAATAAGTAACATAAATTAAGACTTTCTTTCCTCTATTGTAGGATGTCCCCCCAAAATGTATGCACACACTTTGAATAATTATAGACAGTGTTAGCCCTAGCTGGATAGCTCAGTTGGTTAGAGCGTTGTCCCAATGTGCCAAAGTTTAAGGTTCAATCCCTGGTCAGGGCATATACAAAAAGCAACCAATAAATGCTAAGAAAGTGGAACAAATTGAAGTCTCTATCAATAAATAAAGTAGAAATTAAAATATGTTTTTAAAAGGTAGTGTTTATTAAAGGCCAACTTATTTTATTGAGAGATTCCCTCCCTCGTACCTATGACCCATATATTTTTAGTTCAGCGAGGCCTTAGACAACATCTCTTTAAACTTAACTCGTGTAATGTATTTGTAGATTATACTACAGGAAATTTCCTAACCAATCAGTAACATCACCCAAGAGAACAATTTATGGGAAAAATTAAACCTATATAAACATAGCTAGTACAATGGATATCTATATATCAATCTAAATCCAGCAGTTAACTCATGACTAATATTTCATATATACCTTCATCCTTGTCCAACCCCCCGATACCTGAAGCAAAATCCAGACATGAATTAACCCACAAATACTTCAGTACCGCTAGAAAAATATTTCAGGGCTTACATAATGTAGACATATGTATTAATATGAGAAGTTCATAATATTAATAGTTCCAAATCAGTATGTACAGAATACTAGTTCAAAGTCTGAAGATCAGAACATTTACTATTTCAGAATAGCAAAATTAGAAACTGTAATTTACTCTGGAGTTATACACATTTCTAAAAAAAAGTTATATAGTTAAAACTGAGTCACAGAATCAGAAACCCACAGGTCAGGTTTCCAGTCTATAAAAAACATTAAAAAACATATTTCTATTGATTTCACAGAGGGAAGGAGAGAGGGAGCAACATCAATAATGAGAATCATTGGTTGGCTGCCTCCTGCATACTTCCCACTGGAGGGTAAGCCCACAACCCGAGCATGTGACCTTTTAGTGCATAAGTTGACCAAAACATTTTAAAAAGAACAATTTTTTTATATTTTTGAAGGTTTTTCAGAGAGAGGGAGAAAGACAAACATTGATGTGAGAGCAGAACATCAACTGGCCACCTCCTGCAAAGCTGCCCATCGGGGATCCAGGATCCAGCCTGCAACCCAGGCATGTACCCTGAGAACTGAACTGGCAACCCTTCAGTGTACAGATCATGCCCTAACAACTGAACACAGGCCAGGGCTAAAAAAACAGTATTTTTAATCTAAGGTCTTACAAAAACAAACAAACAAAAAAACGTTATTTCATTACTTTAGAAAAATTTCAAGGAAATAAAATTCACCCAAATATCCTTCCCCCAAGTCCTTGAAAGTACATATATTCTTTATCCTAGGCAGTTCCTAAGGAACTTAACGTGCAAAAATTTATTACAATTTAAAAAGAGGTAGAACTAGCAATTTAATGCAAGTGAATTAAATTCAGAATATCATTTAATCATTTACTAATGTCAGTGTTATAGTAAATGAGAAGATTCTAACCTATTCCTTACAAATGTGCAAAAATGTCTGGGTGGAAACATTTTTACTATGTAGTCAAGGTATCTCTAGGTGTAAGACCATGCATATAACCCTACTGAGAATCATTTTTAACAACTCTAAAATATAAATAATCTTGCCATTGCACTCGAATTCAGAAGTGGCTGAAAACTCACCTTTATCAATATGAACTTCTAGAATCTTCTTCTCTCGAACTATCTTCCTTCCGTTGCAGCTTTTACATCTATCTTTAGGACTGATCCTTTCCCCATGGCCCTGGCACTCCATGCACACAGACTGAATTTGCTGAACCATTCCAGGGCCTATCTGATGAATTCTTATTTGCATTCCAGTACCTCGGCAATTGGGACAGCACTCTACTGCTCCTTTCTTACCACCTCGGCCTAAATAGTTTAAAAAGAAATTGAATTATGTTTGAACTTAGTGTCGGACACAATGATGAATGTTTTAATAAGATAGTTTAAATAGACACAACACTTTATTAATAGTTGCAAGCATGATGAAATGCTTGTCCATAAAAATAAAAAAATTTAGCTTTTTTATTTCATAAAATACAGCTGCAGCCAACTTGTTATCTATAAACATTGACTATTGTTTTCCCAAAGGACCATTTTAGGATTGTGAATTTTAAATTCGCTCCCAAATCACAACTCACAGGACATAATCTGTAATTATGAGAACATAAAAAGAGTTTATTCTCTTTAGAAGCTATTTCCAACAAATAACTTATATTTATAAAAGGCTTAGAGGATCAGAGCCAATAACTTCTCTAAATGCAAAGAAGTCACTGTTTAAATCCTATTACAGATTATGAAGCCATTGGAATGATTAAATATTAGAGATAATATGAAGTGCTCATTTGAACTATGTTGAAAAAAAATGACAGTATCTTAGATTCCAACAGCATTGAAAATTCTATATAATAAAAGACTAATATGTAAATTGTCCCCACAGGCAAGAACTCGACCAATGGGGAATTAGACATGTGCTGATCACCAGGGGGCGGCAGGGAACACAACAGGCTTTGGCACGCAGTGCTGGCAGCAGCAGCAGAGGTGCTGCCTGCTCCAATGGGCCCTAATGAGTGTGGGACTGCAGTGGGATGCTGGAACAGGTAGGAATGTGGCATCAGGTCAAGGCGGGTGCAAGTGGGGGCCCAGATTGCCCTGCCAGCCACCCCCCCAGATTGGCCCTGATCACAGGTCAGGCCTAAGGACCCTACCTGTGTACAAATTTCATGCATCGGACCTCTAGTATACACATTAAAAAGTGCACATAAAAAAACATTTTGCTAATATTCTCTAGATGCTAAGTATAGGTAGTTCTTTATATTTCACTCTCCAATATTTAGGCAGTGTATTATTCGTCAGTTTTATATTTTCAGAAAAACCTTATTCAATTTTCAGTTAAGATGGTAGAAGACCATACCTTCACATTTGTCACAAATCACATTCTTTTGTAGAGCTAGTTTTCTCGTTGCACCATTATATAAGTCTTCTAAAGTTACGGAGAGCTGATGTACAACATTTTTACCTAGAACAAAATAATGCTCATTAAAATCTAAGATGTACGTACCATCTTGTTTGTGTTCAATGTACCATCAAAATAATAATAAAAGATAAAGCTCACAAGGTACTTTTGTTAAGTACCTATTATATACATAGAATGTTGGTCATAATACCCACACATAACCCTCAAACTATAATTAATTTCAGATAAGAAAAGTTGGGTGAGATTAAGTAATTTGCCTAAGAATGTGGTTGTGGCTATCTTACAAATTAGGCAATCAAAAACATGAACTGCAAATCAGTTGAGAACCAATGCCATTTATAAAGGCACATTTCATAATAATTATTTCAAACTGCATTTCTGTCCCAATATATTCTTTGAATCTTTCACTTAAGATGATATTGAGCAACGTGGCCTATTAATTCATCCAAAAATTCTTCAGCACACTAAGTTCCAAGTTCCAACCAATCAAGATTTGGCTGGGGAAGCGGATGCATTTATTCAATCTCCACAGAATATCAATTCCAACTTATACATTTACTGCTTGACTAGCACTTTATCATATCCTTTATCATAGTGCTGTCCAAAAGAACTTGCTGCAGTTACAGGAATGTTTTATATTCATGCTATCTCACACGGTAGCCACTGGTCACATGTGGCTATTGCAGATGAAAAACTTAATTTTTGTATTTTTTAAATGGATCTAAATTTATTGTGGCCAGTGGCTACAAAGAAGTACCATAACTCATTTCAGAATAGGAAGCGGAAAATAGAGATCATATGAGGACCCTGAGTCTACAGAAATGAAGTCACCTGTCAATGGTTAATATGTTCCCAGGTAATAATTCTTTCCAAGGACTTTTCCACCACAAAACAGTATTGCCTTATGCCCAAGTGAAAACAAGTTCTCAAAACTCTTATCTGCACAATATGCTTGTTGTGAACATTTTTAGTTTCCAATGAATTAAGAAGCACCATTAACTACGGTATATCCCTCTGCTCCTAGCTTCATCTTTGGGTTCTAGGTCACAAATATAGCCCCATACAGTTGGTTCCAGCACGTTGAAAGCTGCCTTTCTTACTTTAGCTTTAAAGTTTTGAGAGTATAAAGGGGGAAAAGCTTATTAAACTTGATTATGCAAGTATTTTTTAGTGTCCCACACACAGACCTTTCAGTGATCTAAATCACATAGAAGAGTTTGCCAGTCAATTCATCATTAAAAAGATAATTATAAAAACATATCCCTTTCTTTCAGGGAAAAATAAGTAAACAATTTCTAGTCTTTCTGAATTTTAAAAAGCTCACAGTGAAAATTTAATGGCTTCCCTATTCCTTCTAAAATGGACTCTACCCATTGGCCTTTATTTATATAAACTATACTGGGAACGAACGAGATTGACTCTGACCCGAACACTGTTTTCCTATGAAGAATATTTCTACAGCCAGCCAGGAAATGGCATTTCTGATAAATGTTAAGGGCATATATCAGGAAATAATAAAGCTGAAGCAAAATTAAACAGATAGCAGGCTATTTCTAAGTGAAGAATCTATGTTCCAATCCTAACTACTGATGCCTTGCTGTATGTATAACTTGGTGGGAAGTTTAGGTTTCTTAACTTTAGTGCACAGTTTATGTTCAGTCTCTTCCTCCCTCCCTTTCCCCGAGAACAGTCAGTCCACTCCCCTCCCATATCACCAACTCTACTACAATGAACCGCTATTATTGTTCATCAGGTTTTTCAATCTTCTTTTGTTGTTGTTTTTTTAATTAATAAACTTTTACACTTCTAAGAATAAATTTTAAAATCTAATAATTTTAAACCTTGTTTTTTTTTCTGCCCAGGGAATTGAGAGCAAACTTGTTTACATGTAAACTTGCCCTTAGGCTACCAAGAGGTGTAGCCATTCAAGTGTAAACGTACACATTGTTTAAACATAGCTGTTGGTTGGAATTGGATTACCTGTTCTGGGTGGGAAGGGCTTGTCATTCCCTTTCTCCATTAAGGAGTTAGCTTTAAAACCTCTTTTTGGCAAGAGACCTTAAACTTTCAGAACTTTAAATTTTTCAGATAGTAAATCAGTTATTTAGCATTTTCTCAAATCAATAATACCTCCACATGCCCAAGGATACACTTCACACAAAAGACATTTCCAAATAGATCAACCAACCTCATCCAGGCCCCACACAAGGCACTCACAGATCAACACCCCAGCGCTATACTAACTAAACACATCCAGATCTAAGCCTTCCTCATTTGAATCAGCAGACCCTCAAGTTCCCCCAAAAGTTTCCAGCCATGTCTGAGAGGCAGCCTTGGGGCGGAGGCAGGCGGGTTTCTTAACTTTAACTCACTTTCAACTGAGTACCTCCCACTAGATTGGGGGTGTCAAATAGTATCTTAAAAAGGACTTTGAAAGTTATGTTCTTATACTTTCTTTGTTCCTTTAATTAATGCTTGACAATTTTATTAAAGTTTGTGTCCCACTGTCCAAGAGCTTTAGAAGCATTCACTTGTTAGCACTTGGTCTAGATAATTTTAGTTACATCAAATCTTATTTTAAAAAACTATACCACAAATAAAAATGGCAGTGCAGTTTGCAAAATTATAACATGTAAACCAACATTTAAAATAGATGAATTCTCAAGAATTTGCTTCGACCAAGGGGCTACCGTGAATTGCTGCATATAGACTGGATTATTCTTACCTCTCCTTTCTCTCTGCATCCTTCCTCCTCCTCCAAAAAACATATCAAAGATGTCCATGGGGGAACCAAAACCGCCACCTGCTCCACCTTCCTTAATTGCTTGTTCTCCTCCTTTGTCATACAATTCCCTTTTCTTTGCATCAGAGAGCACTTCGTAAGCTTGAGAAATCTGTTTAAACTGTTTGAGAAAAGAATAAATCTCACTTTAAAGAAGTATTACGAAGCATAGCTACTATACCGGACATACTCAATTTCAGGTTATGGAACTACCATACACCTGGCCAAAAAAACTACTCAGGCTACGTTTGAGCACGAATATACAACTTGCCTTCTCTCCTTCATTTGGATTCTTATCAGGGTGGTACTTCAAGGCCAGCTTCCTATAAGCCTTTTTCAGTTCTTCCTGGGTGGCATTGGGCTTGACCCCCAAAACATCATAGTAAGTAGTTTCTTTCACCATTTTTGACAGCCTGAAATTTAAACAAAAACCAAAACAATTTTAACCGACTTTCCGTTGGTACTTGTAATTCGTTAAATCATACCTAGGATATGGCCGAGAAATCTGTTTTTTGCCAAATCTGACTATAAAAACCCTACCTATACCTTAAACGTCAGAGAAGGTAACAATTCCTTTGATAATTCAACAAATTCTTAACAGATCAAACATAAGCTAATAATTATCAAGGAATAATTCAAAGCTTCCTGTAGCAGCTGCTTCCCATTCTCCCACACCAAAGCCTCCCCACATGGGGCTTCTTCCTGCTTCCCGGCCCCGGCAGTGACGGAAGGAATCAGAAGGGGCACGAACAGGTCCAGTCCACCGGCTATTCCATTCCCACCGTCTCGGGTAAATATGACAAGACACACACACTCCCTGGGGGGTGGGGGGGGGGGGGGGAGAAATACACTTGGGTACAAAGGGACAGGGAGCGGTTTATGAAACGATTCCTGGCAATCCTATGTTTCTCGGTTTCAGGACCCACAGCGCCTCCGCGCAGCCCGCCGAGCCCCTCGCTGCCACCAGCTCAGCGTCGCGAAAACGTCGTTCGGTGTGTCCCCCGGCACTAGGCGCGGAGGCACTAGGCGCGGATCGTTGAGGTTTCCTTCCTTTTTTCCTCCCCTCTGTCCTCCTACCCCCTCCCCCCCCCAGCTCACCATGGAGGAAGGGGGTGGGAGAAGCCCAGGCCGCAACAAAGAGGAGGGGAGGCCGGAGGAGCGAAACCGCGGCCTCCGCCCCGCGGCGCCCGCAGCCCCTCACCCTGAGCTCCGTCTGCGCCTGCGCGCTGGGCCGCCCACCCCAGGGAGCGCGGGGGGAAGGGGCGCCCGGAGGGAAGCCGGAGGCGGCGGGTCCGGGAGACCCCGGGCTGCGGCGGTGGGGGGGGGGGGCAGCTTTGTGAAAGGTCTCGGGCCCACTCACACTCCGTGTCGGGGATGGCTAGCCGCCCCCTCCCCCCCGCCAAAAGGAATCGTGGATCCTAGAACCCACAGCCCTCCCGCCCACGCGGAGCCAACCGCCTCCCGACCGTAGCTCCATCCATCCAGCTTCCCGGCGTCGCCAATGGCGCCGGCCTGGGGCCTCGGGCAGGCGCCGGGGCTGAGACTCACCGGTGAGCGGGCCGAGGCAAGCGTGGAGGAGCTGGAAAGGGCGCGTTGCTGCGCGCAGCTCAGGCAGCCGCCGCCGCCGCTCCTCCACCTCTCCCCGAGCGTTCTGGAAAGTTCCGCCCGGCGAGCCGCAGCCGTCGTCTTTTGTAGCCGAGCCCCGGCCGCGTCACCCGCAGGAAGTCCCGCCCCTCCCGCCGCCGCCACCGCCCCGCGGTTGCCCGGGGCAACGGCGCGGGGGCGCTCGGGCTCGGAGCGGGCTGTGCCGAACTGCCTTGTGGGGCTTGGGCTCCTAGTGCTCCTGGAACTTTCTGGAGCCCTTTCTTCCACCACCCGGTCGGTGCAAGAGGTCGTCGGGGTTGTCAAGCGGGGCACGGGGAATCCCCGGGAGCGTTGCACCTCCGGTTCCGGGGGCGGCCGCCGCCTGCGGGGACGGACCGCGCGCGGGTGCCGTGCGCAGAGCGGGTGCCTCGCAGAACAAAGCCCTGCAGCGCTTCCACCCGGCGGCGCCTCATTTGCCTCTTTAGGCGACTCCTAACCGGCTCAGGTCTTGAGTCCTGAGGTTCCAGGAACCGCTGAGGAAGATGGGCCTGGGCCCCCGAGCGGTCTCACAGGCCTCGGGTCTTGTTCCTTTTTTCACGCAGCCCCCTGACCTGATCATGCAAACCGCAGGCTTGGGGAGCGCTTTGCAAGTCCGGACTCACACGCCAGTCTTCTGCCTGGGGCCTTGCAGCCTCCTTCCTATACGTTGGGCTCAGGCCAGCGCCAAACCAGAAACGTTTGCCAAGTCTTTGGTCAAACACGGAGGGCCGTGAACTCTCCTCTGGCCGGGTGTTCACTTGGTTGGCTAGCGGGAGACGCAGAGTAGCAGCACCGAGAGTGACGGACAGATTGTTTTAGTTGATGTTCACAGTCTGTGAACCTGGATCTACAGTCCGCAGCAAAGTGAGTCTCTGGTCTTTCAAGTGTAGGGAGGGGAGGGGTCTATTGGAAAAGGGGGGGGGGGGGACATTTTTCTTACTCATTAACACAACAGACTCAGGAGTACTATTTTCTGGCTCCCAGGAAGCTGAAGTTGAAAAAAAGCCGGTTCACGTTGCTTAGATTTTAGTAGGCAGCTGTACACGCCAACGAACTGTAAGTGAACCCCAATACAGAGTTTAGCAGGGGAGGGGCCCCTGCATATTAATCCGATGGGACAGGGAAAGCTTCCCTGGGAAAGTGGTAGTGGAGCTGAGTTTTGAAGAAGGGAGAAGAGCTTTCGCAGCAAAGGACAGAGTACTTTGCTGATGTCAGTGTTATAGGAAGTGAGGAGATTGAGAATCTGTTCCTTACAAACGTGCAAAAATGGATGGATGGAAAAAGTTTGTGCTATGTAGCCAAGATCTCTCTAGGCTATCGAGGTGGAAGAATGTGATGTTTTTAGGAAATTGCAAGCAATTGGATATAACCAGACCTAAGGGATCTGAAATAGCAGGAGGTGAGGCTTCAGAGCCAAGTGGGGTGTCTCTTGCTAAACTAAGGATCTGAACTTTACCCTGGAGGCACCCCTGTGTGTATCTCTTATCTCTTTAAATGGTGTGCACCAGTTGCACCGAACTTTCTCTGTTTCCCAAATGCACTTTTTCACCTCTCTCTGTTTTACTTCGGCTGACAAACACCTAATTTTCCCAGTCTTAGATGTTATCTTCTCAAATACTACCCCTGGTATAAAGTTTGTGGTTTTTTTTTTTCTTCTGATCAGCAGTTACCGAAGGTCTAATGCTTCCTGGAAGGGAACTAGGGTTTGTTAATATAAAAATCACACAAGTCATGGTCCCTGTCCTCAAGGAGTTCACCATATAAAGAAGTTGAGGAATATACCCCAATAAGAAAGAGTATATTGAGGTGCTGAGTAGGGAAAATTTGCACCATCTACAATAAATAAATATCCCAGGTTAGAGACCAGCAGTTATGAAAGCATGAACAATTAAGAGAAAACAATAACTACACACTGTTCATGTATTACGGAAGCATTATAGTTCTAAAGTCCATACTTGGCTGTAAAACGTTTGTGAACCTAACACTGATTAAACACAATACTTCATTATAGCAAAACACCTCAAGAGTCTCCACGATAAATATTACCATGCCTCGTGTTTCTTAACTATAGCCACGATTAGTGTTTCTTTTTGCCTGAGGGACCCAATTGAAATTCCCACAGCTTTTAGAAAGATGGAAGCATGATACAAACAGGAAGATACCTTCTTGAGACCATCAGCATAAGGCCATGAAATGTGATATTGGAAATACTTTAAATTTGCAAGCTCAAGCTCCCTCCCTCCCCTCTCTCTCACACACACACTGCACACACTGACACACACTCGCGAGCACACACACACGTACACACACTCAAGACACGCACAGAGCATCCATTAAAAAAAAATTTGCAAGCTCACTAAGCTTAATTCTTTATTATGAATAAAGATAAGGGGTATACAAGTTGATTTAAAAAAAAAAGGAAAACGGTACTTATTTGCTTGTATGTGCATAAAATATTTCAGAAGGATACCCCAAAACTTGTAATATGGTTTGCCCATGGGAGAGAGCTGGGTATTGGAGAGAGGCAGATGGGAGGAAGGCATATTACCAAATAACCTTTTGTGACTTTGGAATATTTAAAATATTTGAATATAGTATTTATTGAACATTAAAAAACATAATATGTTCTGTTTGACATTTTTTTTCCTCATAGAAATTTATGTCGATGCTGAAAATATGTCCTGATGAATATTCTGGCTTAACATTTTGAAGACGCATTCTTATTTACATAAAACAGAAAAAGAGTAACAATAATTATGTGATTTTCTTTTTATATATTTTATTGATTTTTTTACAGAGAGGAAGGAAGAGAGATAGAGAGCTAGAAATGTCGATGAGAGAGAAACATCGACCAGCTGCCTCTTGTACACCCCTTACTGGGGATGTGCCCGCAACCAATGTACATGCCCTCGACCGGAATCGAACCTGGGACCTTTCAGTCCACAGACTGATGCTCTACCACTGAGCAAAACTGGTTTTGGCATGTGATTTTTTTTTTTAAAGAATTGGGATCATATACAAGCTGCTTGTTCTTTTCCCTTTTCACTTAATTTATTGTCATCTTATGTTTGGATAAATAAACCTACCCTATTTTTAATGACTTCAAAGGATGCAGGCACTATAATTTAACCTTTGCCCTATTGATGAACATTTTGGCAATTGCCAATGTTTTACAAACAGTGTTAAATATCCTGTTTTTCTTTTGTGAAATTCAAATAAAATTTGTATCCAAAAAATAATAATAATAATAATTTAATAAATATCCTGTTTCCCCAAAAATAAGACAGTGTCTCATATTAATTTTTGCTCCCAAAGATTGCTAGGTCTTATTTTCAGGGGATGTCTTATTTTTCCATGAAGAAGAATACGGTACACATTTATTGTTAAATGAAAATAAAGGAAATGTATTACTTGTATATGGTACAGTAGTATGGTAGTTGTCAACACAGACAAACTGTGAATCCTACAGTATCAAGAATTTACTCATTTATTCAATGACAATCATGTCATCATCTTCTGGAACATCATCATAACAATCCAATTCCTGAATTTCCTGGTGAATTTTTTATGACTCCATTTCTTTCAGAATCAGTGGACCAAATCTCTCATGTTTAGCCTAGGGGGGCCTTATTTTCGGGGGGGATGCCTTATATTTCACTCAGAAGGAAACCTGTAAGTAGGTCTTATTTTCGGAGGATGTCTTATTTTTGGAGAAACACAGTAATAGATATTTATTGTTGAGAAATTCTCAAATCCATCTTTGGGCATTAATGCAAGTATTTCTGTAAGATGGACTTCTAGAATTGAAATTGTTGAGCCAATGTAAATGCAGATTTTAAATTGTAATAAATACTTTTCTATAACAGTTCGTATTGCTGTCAGCAGTGTGTGAGTGGGCCTTGCCAATATGGGAGATTTTATTTTTTTTAGTCTTTGCTAACCATGGAGATTGAAAAGTGGTATCTATTGTTTTAATTTGAATTTCTTTAGTATTGTGGTTGAGCATCTTCTAAATAGTATTTATCAACTCTTCTTCTGTCAGTAGTCCTTTTTGTTATTTGATCATTTTTTCTTTAATGTAACTCCACTATTTTAGTATAAGGCGAAAGATTTATGCGATCTGAAGAGAAACTAGAGTATGTAACTCCACAATTTTAATGTGATATAACAGTACCTTTATATTGGGGATAGTGTGTGTGCATATATACACTGAGTGGCCAGATTATTATGATCTCTGAATACATAATTATCTGGCCACTCGGTGTATATTCTATATAATAAAGGGCTAATATGCAAATTGTCCCTTCGATCAGGAGTTCGACCAGCAGGCAGGCTGGCCAAACGCCCATGTCCTCTCCCCTTGGCCAGGCTGGCCGGACCCTACCCATGCATGAATTCATGCATCGGGCCTCATATATATACGACATATGAAGATTTTAATTTTTATGTAGATACATTAAAATTTTTTTTAATTAATTTATTGGTCGCCTCTTGTATGTGCTCTGACCGGGATTAAACTCACAACCTTAACATATCAGGACAATACTCTTACTAACTGAGCTACCTCGCCAGAGCTAAATTTTCTTTTAATTTATTGGTTTTTAGAGAGAGAGAGGAAGAGAAACATCTATTTGTTGTCCTACTTAGTTATGATTTGTTGGTTGATTCTTATATGTGCCCTTGATTCTTTTTTTCCCCCCCTTGATTCTTGATTGAACTCAAAATCTTGGGGTATTGGAACAGTGTTCTAACCAGCTTAGCTATCCAATCAGGGTTAGATAAATTGCGACACTTTCTTTTTGGCTGTTGCATTTCTTCTCCTTCCTTCTTTTCTCCTTCTTCTCCTTTATTTGTTATATATAGAAAGCCTTCACAAATCCATTATAAATATATCCTCCCAGGTTTTCTCTTGTACTTTTATGGTTCAATTTTTTACATTAAAATTTTAATCCACCTGAAATTTATTTTGGTGTAAGAGCTGAGGATTATTTTTAAGTAATTGAGATTTATTTTTGTCTCAATGGAGGGTTAGTTTATCTAACATTATTTTAGCACTTTATTTTTTTTCCTGACTAACGTAAAATGCCACTTTTATTGTATACTAAACTCCCATTAAAATACATTTTAATTTCTGGTAGTTTCCCTTATTGCTCCTCCTTTTTACAATTTTCCTGGCACTTTCTAGGATTTTTATTCTTCCAGGTAAATATAAGAATATTTCTGGAAGATTCCCCCCATTCCCACTATTATTTTGATTGTGATTATAGTCCTTTTGTATATCAGACAGTTTTGGGAGCATTAAAATGCTCATGGTATTAAATCTTCCTACCCATGAAAAAGGCATACTGTATAGTGTATATAATTGTATGTTCACTTTGTTGTGTTTATGCTTTTTAAAAATTTAGGTCCTGATTATTTCTTCTTAAAATGTCACTAGACATTGTCTTTTTGTTGTTTTTTACAAATGGCTTCTTTTCTTACCGTTGTGTTTTATTTCAGTGCCTGTGCTTCATGCACTCTCAGTAACCATGTGACCAGATCACAGATGGCCGTGCAGGTAGCTGGAGATGGCTGGAGGCAGGGCAGGAGCCAAGTCATTAGGGCTTATGCATTATGCTATTAGTTTGAATTTTACCTTGAAAGATACTGGAAGACTTTTAAAAATATATATATTTTATTGATTTTTTATTTTATTTTATTTTATTTTTACAGAGAGGAAGGGAGAGAGATAGAGAGCTAGAAACGTCGATGAGAGAGAAACATCGACCAGCTGCCTCCTGCACACCCCCTACCAGGGATGTGCCCGCAACCAATGTACATGCCCTTGACCGGAATCGAACCTTTCAGTCCACAGACCGATGCTCTACCACTGAGCCAAACCGGCTTTGGCGAGATACTAGAAGACTTTAAGGATGGGGTGATATGACCTCTACCAGCTGATTTTTTTAATTATTTTTTTTTTAGTTCCTATTAGGCACTGAGCTAAACTCTACAAGTGTCATATTTTAATCTCACAACTCTGTTTTACAGACACATTGATCTTTTTAGAACAGTCATTTGGGTGCTAATGTGAAGGCTGGATTCTTAGAAATCTTTTATGATGAGGATGAGATCAGTAAGTGACAAGACCAAAACAGGAGAAATGGAAAGAGAGGGAAGTATAAATACAAAGGTGAAGTCTGCAGGTCTTGGTGGTGAATGGATGCAGAGATGAGGGGAAAGGACTCATCACTGACTTCCCGCTTTCTGGACTGAGCAGCAGGATGGCTGCAGATGCCCTTCCTGAGAGGGACAACCTAGGAAGAGGAGGAAGAGGAGGGGTGTGATGGGGGCAGAATTGGCAGGCGAGAATTCTACCACTGAACTACCAATGGGGACAGAATTGGAAAAGGGAGTAAGATGAATCCAATTTTGGATATGCAGAATTACTGCTACCTTTTTTTTTTTTTTAAAAAAAAAAGAAAAACATTTTACTGGGAAATACAAAATGTGGAGTAAGTTGTAGTCAAAATACTATTTATGCTCATATGAATTAATTTAAATTTCTTGCAGCATTTAGGTTTTTTGTTTTTTAATATATTTTATTGATTTTTTTACAGAGAGAAAGGGAGAGAGAGAGAGCTAGAAACATTGACGAGAGAGAAACATCAACCAGCTGCCTCTTGCACACCCCCTACCAGGGATGTGCCCGCAACCAATGTACATGCCCCTGACTGGAATCGAACCCGGGATCTTTCAGTCCACAGACAGATGCTCTACTGCTGAGCCAAACCGGTTTCAGCTGTTCTTTTAATTCTTACCAGAAGATGTGTTTAGAGAGAGGAAGGAGTGAGGGAGAGAATGAATCATCGCTGTAAGACAGAACATTTATTGGGATCAAACCCAAGCATGTGCCTGGACCAGAAATCAAATCCAAAACCCTGTGGTATACAGGATGATGCTCCAACAACTGAGCCAGCTGGCCAGGGCAGGATATGATGTTACTTTTAGTTGTCATGTCTCCTTAGACTCCTCTTGACTGTGACTATTTCTTAGATTTGCCTTATTTTTTATGACCTTGGCAGTTTGAAGGAGCACTGGCCAGGTGTTTTGTAGACTTCAGTTTGGGTTATCTAATGTGTTTTTCTCATGGTTTGAGTGGGTTTACGGGTTTTGGGGAGGAAGACTACAGAGTAAAGTGTTAATTTCATCATATATTCCAGCTACATGCTATGAACATAACTTACTAGTATTGATGATGACCTTGGTCACGTACCTGGCTGAGGTAGGGTTGGTCAGGTTTCTCCATTGTGAAGTTATTCCTCTGCTCTCCCTCTTTTCCAAACTATACCCTTTAGAAGGCAGTCTTACTTATCTTGATGTCATAGGCTTGAAGGCACAGATTAGTATTTGCTGAACTGAACTGGGTCTCTATTATTTTGTCTCACAAGAGTTCTGCCAGGTAATTTTTTCTACTTTATCAATAGGAAAATGAAAATTAGAGAATTTGAGTAACTTGCTCAAAGTAATACAGTAAGTAGTCAAATTGGAATTTGAACCCCGTCTTTCTGAATACAAAGCCTGTGGCCTTTGCCTGCACCATCTGGCTTACAGAGGGCTGTATTTACTTTGGCCATCTTCCCTAAGTACTCGTAATGCAAAAGTGTCCATAGGTAATGTGGTTAGACTCGTTACATGGAAATTTAATTCCTCTTTCCAATTTAAAGTTATACCTTAGAACTCAGTCTTGAATTGGGCAGATCTCAGTGCTCAGTATTGCTCAATCCAGTTTTAATATATCTTCTCTTTAATTCTCTATGTAATTATGAAGAGTGGGTTACAGCAAGGCCTAACTGGGGAAGTGGGTACCAGTTAAGATATTACAGTAGTATAGGACTCTTTTTATATTTTGTGAAGCAGTGCAAAATGAAAACAGTGCCCCTTGTTCAGAAATCATTAAGAATTCCAGCTAGTAGTCGGTTTTGCTTAGATATTAAAGCATCAGTACTTGGACTGAAGGGTCTTGAGTTCAATCTGGTCAAGGGTATGTACCTCGGTTGCAGGCTCAATCCCTGGTCCTGGTTGGGGCATGTGCGAGAGGCAATCAGTCGATGTGTCTCTCTCACATCAATGTTTTTCTCTCTGTGTCTCTCCCCTTCCCTTCCACTCTCTCTAAAATCAGTGGGGAAAAGTAATATCCTCGGGTGAGGATTAATAAGAAATCCAATACACTGACAGCAAAGCGTTATACCAAACAGGAGGCCCTTCTAAGATGAGACCTGTGTGAGTGTACAGGTCACATGTCCATGAGGTTGGCCCTGCAGTAGTTGAAGTAGTAGGTAAAAGAGGGCCAATATTAAAGTAGCGGAAGTGGGAATGGAGAATGGAGGGTGGTTACACAGTATATTAAAGAGGTAAATCTATAGGAATTTATTGATGATCAGTTGTGATGAGTAGGTGAAACCATTCACTGGCACAGAAGTCAAAGAGGACCATATTGGCCTTGAAGGGAAAAGGATGAATTCAGTTTTAAACATTCATATCTCAAGTGTAGATATTCAGGAAGCACTTGGATATATAAGTAGCCATAGAAAAAGAGCTGGATATACATTCCAAAATGATAGTGCCCAGATGAAGACCAGGATGAAGGGGGACAATTGGCTGAGGATTTTCATCTTTTAAAGAAAGTACTCATGTATTTCTAATGTAACTGAGAAATAATTTTTAAATGGAAATCAAGTCACAAAGTATTATTGTATTTGTAAGAGAAATAGTTACTCTGAAAGTAAAAGTTTCAAAACTTTATAGTAAAAAGAAAGGCATTTATGATAGAAATAGATTTGCAACCACATATTTTCTGTTGCCCGTACCACACTACATGTGTTTCAAATAGGCTCTTAGTTTACTTTTTAAACTTTTATTGAGTACCCACAATCAATTGGTTCCTCTACAGGGTGTATAACTTTGAAAACTTATATTAAACTTTAGTTTTACCTTGTATCTTTATGCTTTTTGATTACTGACATGTGAGCATTTCCATATTTTAGTGGTATATTGTGTAATGCTTTTTTCTTCCGGTCACATTACCTGTGTGTCTTTTTGTGGGGGAGGTGATAGGGAAAGCCTGAAGATAGAAGTCCAAAACTCACATTTGAGTTCTGCATCTGCCTCTTGTTGGCTGTGAGATCTTGGGAAAACTGAGCGTGCTCTCCTTATTGGTAAATGGAGATGAAGTTATTAACCTTATTAGATATGTGAAAATTAAATGAGACTATAAATGAAAGTTATTTGTAAACTCTAAATTTTACTAATTTATACGTTTTTTTTAGTTCTGCACATAAGACCTTAGTGAGTTTCCCACCTCACCTCCTTCCCAGAATCATCTCCTCCCTTCGTTTTCTCACCATCCCCAGAATGTGCCTTGAACTTTCCTGCCTCCTTAATACTGCTCTGATTCATTCATTTAATCAACAAATGTTTATCGAGCACCTCACTTCCCTTAAGTCCTTGTTTAAATGTTACCTTCTCAGTGAGGTCTACGATGTCTACCCTAATCCAAGTTTCAGTCTGTTTCTCCTCAGCACTGCCAGTCCTCCTTCACCTGCTCTCCTCACCCTCCACTGCACTTATGACGTAAACACAATATTTACCTATTGCGTCTTCTCTCCACCCCCCCTTTCCTCTAGAATTTAAATGCCATTTGGGCAGGGCTCTTTGTTTTGTTTTATGATGTATCCCAGGCATATAGAACACTGCCTGGTACAGAATAGGGAATGAACCAGAGGTATTTATTGAACAAATGAATAAATATGCATTGTGCCAGACTTATAGCCAGGCTCTGGGTGTATAGTTGTGAAAAAGAAGAGCTGGTTTCAGCTCTCATGGGACATCCAGCCTGGCATTATTGTCTGGTGGTTTTTCTGTGTGCCTGGGCTGCCCTCCTTTGGGAAATGTCAGAGTGACTAATAGCTGAGTTCAGAGTGGCCTTTCCTCTTAGCACTGAGCAATTTTCAGGTAGTTTTGCTTTTAAGCTTAAAAAAATTATAATAGAAGGACAGGAAGAGAGTAATGCATTCTATTTAGTTATTCTAAGTTAAAAGTCTACAATTTTCCTGAATGCAAAGAAGAATACAAAGTGCTGGGCCTTGCAGATAGCTGAAAAAGGTCATGGGGGTATATCTGGTTTAACTTGTTTTCCCTCCCTTCTTCTTTTTTTCTTTTTCTTGCCACCCCTCTCCTTTCACCTGAAGGAAGATGGTTGTAATTTTTCAAATTATTGAAGAATGAGAGGATGTGCAGTAAACATGTTTATTGCTGTCTTTTTGAAAAAAATTTGGAATGCTTCATTCATGCGATCCTGGCCTATTTCTTGTTTGTCAATAAGAGGTTTTATATTGCACACTAGCCAGTTTGGCTCAGTGGATAGAGGTTCGGCCTGCAGACTGAAGGGTCCCGGGTTCAATTCCGGTCAAGGGCATGTAGCTTGGTTGTGGGCACATCCCCAGTGGGAGGTGTGCAGGAGGCAGCTGATTGATGATTCTCTCATCAATGTTTCTAACTCTCTCTCCTCCCTTCCTCTCTGTAAAATATCAATAAAATATATATTTTTAAAAAAGGTTTTATATTGCTAGAACTCTTTCTTTAAGAAATGAGAAAACAAAAGGAGATTAAATTGAGTATAGTTAAAAATAATCTGCTGATCCAGCACACTTAAAACAATATGTCAGCAACTGTTCTTTCTCTCACTATGTTCTCACATAGGCAACCAGGGAAACACAAGGCAAGCCAGGGAAACCCTGTAAGATGGGATGAAGAATTAAGGGAGAACATTGCTGCAGAGGTATGCAGCTGCACTAAATGATTTTTAATATCGCTTTCAAATCTGAGACTTTTTGTCTAGATAATTTAAATTCCTAAACTCTATTTGTCCTTATTTATTTGAATAATCCAGTTGATAACAGTTTGTGTAGATATATTTTGTAAATAATTGTTTTAATTCTGCAGGTATGAATTGTTTTGCCCCATAATTTTTTAGTCAGAAAAAAAAATATTGATAAAGGAAACTCTTGGGACTGGAGTCTCAATTTATTTTAAACAGTTTCTATGATGTCCCATAAACCCATGATATGATATAAAAATCTACTCTGCAAGATTTATTTTTAGCATCTTCTTGCAGTTGGTAACAACTTAAGTTTGTGTAACAATTGTTGCATTGTGAATAAACTCTAAAACATCCTCAATAAAACAAAGTACAAAAGAAAAACTCAAGCGATGAGCTCTATGTAAGGTCTCTTGTAATGCTCTGACTGATTTATGAGCCCTTTACTGTGCTCTCATTGACTTGTGGACACGTCTCTGTCCTAGTATTTACATAAATACTTATTATATATACTAATAAAAGGGTAATATGCTAATTAGACTGGGAGACCTTCTGGATGTCCTTCCAGACAAAGCCATGGTGACAGGCCGAGGCCGAGGCAGTTAGAGATGTTCAGGCTGGCCGGGAAGGGCAGTTGGAGACAGTCATGCTGGCCGGGGGTAAGGGGGGGGGCGGGGGTCAGTTTGGGGCTATCAGGCTGTCAGGGGTAGCAGTTGGGGGCAAGCAGCTTGGCAAAGGGGCAGTTGGGGTGAGCCGGCTGGCAGGGCAGAGAGCAAGCTGGCGGGAGGGTTGCAGTTGGGGGTGATCAGGCCAGCAGGGGGGTAACTGGGGGCAATCAGGCCAGTGGGGGGTCCAGTTAGGGGTGATCAGGCTAGAATGGGGGGGCAGTTGGGGGTGATTAGGCCAGCAGGCAGAGTGGTTAGGGGTGATCAGGCAGGCAGGCAGGTGAGTGCTTAGGAGCCAGCAGACACGGATTGTGAGAGGGATGTCTGACTGCTGGTTTAGGATCGGACCTTAACCAGCAGTGGGACATCCTCCAAAGGGTCCCAGACTGAAGAGAATGCAGGCTGGGCTGAGGGACACATCCCTCTCCTGCCCGCCGTGCATGAATTTCGTGCACCGGGCCACTAGTATACATTATAAACATTGATGGTGAAATACAGGAAAACCCCAAAAACAAAAATCACTCACACACTCTCCAAGATGCCATAAATTAAAAGTGTAGAGAATGAAGAAAAAAAAAAAAAAAAAAAGACCTTCAGAGAATGAAGAAATAAAAACATGGGTAGAAACAAAATGGAGGCAAAGCTAAAAATGAATATAGGAATGACCTTCACATTTGCTACAGCCGGGCCATGAATTTGTCTCTAAGCTGACAGTTTCGTTGGTCCCACGATTCATGATATCTATGGATAAAAAACAAACCCGTTACTCTGGAGAAAAACTATTCCCGGAACTAAGATCAGATTGGACTGTCTCCCAGGGACACTCATAACGAGAACATTGTGTTATATGAGCAGCAGTGTCCTTGACAGCATCCCTGACAGGGTGACCAGTTTGCAAGGATGCCTCTTACAGCCTGATGGCTACACACCAAAGAGCGAGTCCCTGGGTTAAAGCAATACTTCTGAGGGGACTGGCTTGGTGATCAAGGATGCACAATGTTTTTATCTCCTGGACTACAGTTATTGACATATAGCAGGTAATAAGAAGTGTTTTTGAGTGAATGTCAATTGAAGAAGATCCAGTTCAAAGACTCCCTCTACAAAAGTCTTCTGATTACCACGACCTAAAATCCTGCTCTCCAACTTTGCACCCCTTTTGTAGCTATCAAGCAATAAATACAGTTATGCGGTATTTCTTCTACCATTGGGTTAAACTGCCATTTCAATATTTTGACATTAAATTTCTCATGTCTCCCCCAAATATGGGAAAGAGGCCAGGGATATTTGCATGTGTGTGCACATAGTTGGTGGTGGTGGTGGTGGTGGTGGAAGTGATAGGTCTAGAAAGCACTGTCCTCATCAAACTGGAAGACCAGTTTGCCGGTCACCTGGAGAGTACTACTGGCTTAGACCCAGACGCCCACATCCAGGCTATCCTTCAGAGCTGAGGCAGGGTGGGTCATGGTGCCACCGAGGGCCTTTTGCCATGGATCTCTGCTGAGCAACAGAAAGACCCAGTCACAGGTGATGGTATCACTGGCCTTAAAGAGACTGAGTGCTGAGCCCCTCACCCAGGGCTCCTCACAGCCCTGTAGGGGAATGGGTTGAGTTGAGTTCACAGGTTAGGGTTTAGTCATTTTAGTTGGCAGAGTTACAGGCTTGGGAGTAGGGCTTGGTGAAGGGCCTTTTTTCCGGGTGGGTGTCACCACCTCTCAGTTCTGACTGTTGTCTTCCTGTTGTCATTGACGTTGTAAAGGTACTTCAGAGCAGGAATGTGGTCCCTCTGTGCAGCTTTCTACCTGCAGTCACAATGATGATGAAGATCTTGTCTTCGGGTGAATAACTTTACCTTGTTCTTGTTTCAGCAGCAATGGCACTGCCAGGCCTGGGATAGGAAACTGGAAGAGGGCGTGTAGTGGTTAAGAATATGGGTTTTGATGGAGGCCTGTGCAAGTCTCAACCCATCCAGGGCTTGAAGTTTCCATCTGCCTCATAAAGGAAAGTAGATGGTTGTCTTTCGGCAAGACAAAGTTGTCTTGTCTGAAAAAGCCCCCTCCATGGCTGGCTTTGGCATCTTTGAGGAATAGGAGGGTCTCCTGCCATGATGGGGAGGAGGTGCTTTTGCTGATTCACATGACGGGTGGCTGGGGTTCGGGGGAGACACGTGCCAAGCACGCAGCAGCAGTGGGCGGCCTGTGACAGCACCAGGATGTGGCACAGCCACAGGGTCACAGGGAATGGGAAGGTGCTCAGGATCACCTTGCTGACTATATTGCTGCTGGCACTCAGCACTGCAGGCAGAGCTCTGCCACCTCCTGTGCCCTCACCTGCCCTAGTGGCCACCCGTTTCCACTCCTCCGATGACCCAACCCAGGCTCATCATCACTTTCTATTTTGCTTTCTCTTAATAGAATTCACCCCTACATAACCTGTATATTTCTTTGTTTATTGCCTTCCTCTCTGCACTACATTGTAAGCTCCTTGAAAGTGGGAACTTTGTTTTGTTCACTGTGGTAGCCCCAGCACCTAAAACAGGGCCTGACATGTAGAAGGTACTACTCAAAAACACATTGAATGAATGAATAAACGTACCAGCCAATGGAGAGCTAGAGCTTTTGTGAGTTCATCTGGCTAGAGGCCAAGACCGTGGAGAATGTGGATGCAGGCGTCCACGTGGACTCCTATAGCTTTGTCTCTCCTACTAGACTAATGGGAAGAGCTGGCAATGCCAAGGTCCCAGGCCCTCCTGGGAGTTACTGTTAAGTGTCTGTAATTGTAAGGTTGAGGGCCTAGATAGGACAGGATTCATATGGTTTGGGAATGGTACAAAGGGCAGTCCCATCAATCTTTAAGTTAGCTAGAGTAGTTTTCTTGCGTCAATCCAAAAATCTTGATTGAATAGGTTCAAGAAATTTATTTATTTATTAAAAAAATATATTTTATTGATTTTGTACAGAGAGGAAGGGAGAGAGATAGAGAGTTAGAAACATCGATGAGAGAGAGTCATTGATCAGCTGCCTCCTGCACACTCCCCACTGGGGATATGTCCGCAACCAAGGTACATGCCCTTGACCGGAATTGAACCCGGGACCCTTCAGTCCCCAAGCCGACGCTCTATCCATTGAGCCAAACTGGTTTCGGCGAGGTTCAAGAAATTTAAAGAAAGCCCTGTGTTTGGGTATTTGGATAGACAAGGAGAGAGTGATACACAGGAATAGATAAGATCTTCTCTGAAAGTAAGACTAAACAAATGTGTTTAGTATTAAGTGGATGAGGAGTGGAAACTCATGAAAGAATTTAAGCAGGGGAACGATATGGTCAGATTTGTGTTTTGAAATATTTTCTTGACTGGACAGTGTGGCTTAGGGGTTGAGATTGACACAGGAATCAAGAGGTTGCTGGTTTAATTCCCGGTCAGGACACATGCCCAGGTTGCGGGCTTGATGCCCAGTGCAGGAGGCAGCCAATTGACGTTTTTTTATTTCTCTATCCTCCCTCTCTCTCTCTCTCTCTCAAATCAGTATTAATTTAAAAAACAAACAAACAAATATTTTCTCTAGCTGAAGTGTGAATGGATTGGAGGGAGGTCAGAGTGAATTATTGGGGGGAAAAAAAACATTCCAGAGGAAGTAGCATGAACATCAAGGAACACAAGAGAGTATTCATTGGGCCAGGGCTTAGCAAAGATCTTTCATTTTTCTCTCTACAGTCCCGGGGAGAAGAAGTTTGGAAGATACTGCTGGTACAAGACTGGGAATGAAGAGAGGGTGGGAGGCAAGTCAGGATAAATTAGAAGGGCTTTCTGTGACTTTCAGAAGAGACCACCACAATATCCATGATTTACACAAATAAGAACTGAATTGAAATAAAAGGTTTAACTTGAACCATTAATGGTATAAATGTCAGTATTTGGGATTATAGTGACAATCTCCTAAACTTTTAAAAATTTAAACTCTTGAGAGAGTTAAGCTATGAAATCAACACATAGTGGGAGAAATTAACCAGCCCTAATAGCAGGAGTTGAAAACATGTAAATTATAGAAGGAAGCTTTTAAATTATAGGTTATAGTTAAAGGATACATTAGCATGTTTACACTATGATGTGGAACTATTGGTGTGCCAATTATAGATATGACTATCAAGAATTTGAAAAGATTATTAAAACATTTTAATCAGAATGGCTATCATCAACAAATCGACAAACGACAAGTGCTGGCAAGGATGTGGAGAAAAAGGTCCCTAGCTGGTTTGGCTCAGTTGATAGAGTCTTAGCCTGCGGACTGAAGGGTCCTGGAATTTGATTCCAATCAAGGGCACATGCCCAGGTTGTGGGCTTGATCCCCAGTAGGGGCCGTGCAGGAGGCAGTCAATTGATGATTCTCACCATTGATGTTTCCATCTCTCTGCTCTCCCTCTCTGAAATCTATCTATCTATCTATCTATCTATCTATCTATCTATCTATCTATATATATATATTTAAAAAAGAAACCATTATACACTGCTGGTGAGAATGCAGACTGGTACAGCCACTATGGAAAACAGTATGAAGTTTCCTCAAAAAATTAAAAATGATACTTCCATTTGACTTAGTAATCCCACTTCTAGAAATATATCCCAAGAAACCAGAAACACCAATCAGAAAGAATATATGTACCCCTATGTTCATAGAAGCACAATTTACAATAGCTAAAATTTGGAAATAAGCTAAGTGCCCATCAGCAGATGAGTGGATTAGAAAGCTGTGGCATATCTACACAATGGAATACTACGCTGCTGTAAAAAAGAATTCTTAACATTTGCCAGGACTGGTTTGGCTCAGTGAATAGAGCGTCAGCCTGCAGACTGAAAGGTCCTGGGTTTGATTCTGGTCAAGGGTATGTACCTTGGTTTCGGGCACATCCCCAGTAGGGGATGTGCAGAAGGCAGCTGATTGATGATTCTCTCTCATTGATGTTTCTAACTCTCTATCCCTCTCTTCCTCTCTGTAAAAAATCAATAAAATATATATATATGAATTCTTAACATTTGCACCAGTATGGATATACCTGGAGAGCATTATGCTAAGTGAAATAAGCCATTTGGATAAAGATAAATATCACATGATCTCACTCATTTGTGGAATATAATGAACAACATAAACTGATGAACAAAAATAGATCCAGAGACAATAGAAGCAAGGAACAAGTCATCAAACCTCAGAGGAAAGGAAGGGGAAGGTGGAAGTGAAGGGGGTAAGAGATTAACCAAAGGACTATGCATACCCAATGGACAGACAATAGGGGGTTGAGGGCCTGTGCTGGGGGAGAGGTGAGCTGGGTGGGAGCAGGCTGGGAGAGGTCAATGAGGGAAAAATTGACATGTAATACTTGCAACAATGAAGAATTAATAAAGTTAAAAAACAAAAAATTAAATCAGAAATTATATACCTATTTAATCATGAAACCAAATGTCAAACAGGTAATATTCACAGAAACATGCTCAAGTTTCTCATGAAAACTGTAAACATTTTATTTGAATATTTAGCCCTAGTGAAGGTTGTGAGTTTCTCCTTATGAAGGGAGTGTCAAGAGGCGCACGCTGCCTAGAAACGGCCACAGGGATAGCAGCCCCAAGTCTCCAGACTCAGAGACACCGGGGAGCGGCGCTCCGGTGGAGAGGAGCTCCAGGCAACCACACTGGGACCCCGCCCCACTGAGGGACCAATGAGGGCGGGCGTTTACTTCCTGGCCCTTAGGGGAGACGTCAGCCAATCAATCCTATGACCGGGCTGGTGACGCACGACGTTGCCCGCCAGTTCGGAGACGTCATCCCTCAGCGCCGGAAGTGGTGCGGCAAAGGAGTAACGCGAAGTTTACCCCCTCGGCTGTTGGAGGTAAGGCGGCTTGGGCCTACCTCCTGTGCTGGCCGTGATGGAAGCCGTGGGCGCGGGCCTTTTGTCGAGCTCGCCGCGGTTTTTGAGTGATGTGCCTTGAGAAGCGCTCTCACGACTTCTTTCCCGGCAGGCGTTGCTCCTCCCTCGTGCTTCCGGGCTCCGGACTCCCTCTGGCCCCCGTGGGCCGTGTTTGGCGGCGCTCACCTCGGTCCCTGCCCCGGTCTCTGCCCAGCTTCGCGGCGAGCCCCTGACCCCCGTACCTACTGTGCTTCCCCGAAAATAACACATCCTCCGAAAATAAGACCTAGCGCATGGAAAGATAAAGACATCCCCTGAAAATAAGACCTAGCGCAACTTTGGGAGAAAAAAATTAATATAAGACACTGTCTTATTTTCGGGGAAACAGGGTAGTAGCTTGGTCGCAACACAAGCGAGAAAATAGTTGAGCGTGGGCACTGTGCGACCGCGGGGTTGTCAGGTAGGACATTGTTCCCTTGAGAAACGCTCCCTGAGAGAAACTTGAGGGCCTCTCCCAGCGTCCTCAGCAGGCCTTAGGGGAAGGCCAGAAGAAGCAAGCCTGCTGCCCCGCAGACCAGTGGTAGCCGTTCAGAGCCGGGGTACAATTTCCATTCGGAACAATGTTGCCCAGGTTACAAATTGGGGATCGTTAGAACACTTGGGACAGGGCTCTCCGTGTGGGGGAGACCATACAGATTTGTGCCCTTTCATGTTAGTTGCACCATCAGGGATGGTCTTGAGCTCCTGCTTTCATCCTACCTGTACTATCAACAAGAGTGATAATGCTTACTTTTTGCCAGACACTGATCTTTACTCACTCATTTAGCCCTTGTAGTGTTGAGCAGTTATTGTTTTATAGCTGAAGAAATAAAGGTCAAATAACTGGTCTCAAGTCACACAGTGAGTAGGTTGTGGAACCACGATTTGAACTCAAGCATTTGGACTTTAGAGGCCTGGACGTTATCCCGTTATCCACTATTTTATATTGATTTTACTCAGCTGCTCGTCAAATGCCTGAACACCTCACTCTGTTATCTACTATTTTATGGGGAAAATTTAGGTCACCAGAGGTGCCTTTCCTTAAATTCTTCTTTTGCTTGCCCATTTACAAAGCCATTTAGATTTATACTGATCTTTAAAAAATAAATAAATAAATAAAATAATATATATAGTTGATTTTTTACAGAGAGGAAGGGAGAGAGAGAGAGCCAGAAACGTTGAAGAGAGAGAAACATCGACCAGCTGCCTCCTGCACACTCCCCACTGGGGATGTGCTCACAACCAAGGTACATGTCCTTGACCAGAATCGAACCTGGGACCTTTCAGTCTGCAGATCGACACTCTACCACTGAGCCAAACTGGTTTTGGCAGATTTATACTCATCTTGATCTTAAGTCTCAGAGGATGAGGAAGAGCTGTATCCTCTGATTAAAGCAAATCTCTTTACCTGTGTCTCTGATATTTTATACTCTCACCTATGAGACCTAATTTTCATTTGTTTTTTTCTGCCCCTGTCCCAGTCATGTATAAACAAAGTCAGGTTTCTCAGATCCCTGGTCATCTCTTATCCCCATTTCCACTGTGCAAGCCAGAAAGAAAAAAAGTTCTTGGTGATCATCTTCCTTTAGCGTCATCCAGTGACTTCCCCCTTCCTATCCAAACTGTTTTAAAGGGTATTCTAAATTCTGTCCCCATTTTCTCAACTCCCATTTCCTTCTGCAATCTGCTTTCTTACCTATTATTCCCCTGAAATCTTACCCTAAGGTCACCAGTGATTGTTCCTCAAACCAAATAGTCATTTAAAAATCATCACTTGATTCCCTTGCTGCTTTTGAGACTTGATGCCTCTCACTCCCTTTTTTATTTTTGTTAATTGTCACCCGAGGATATTTTTTCATTGATTTTTCTTAGAGAGAGTGGAAGGGAAGTGGGGGTGGGGGGGTGGGAGGGGTGGGGGGGGGGTAGAGAAACCTTGATGTAAGAGAGACCCATTGATTGTTTGCCTCCCACGTGCTACCTGACCAGAGCCAGGGATTGAGCTTGTAACATAGGTACTTGTCCTTGACTGGAATCGAGCCTGGGATCCTTCAGTTCACAGGTTGATGGTCTGTCCACTGAGCCAAACTGACTAGGGCTTACTTTCTTCTTTGCTTTCCAGGATAACACACTCAGCTGATTTATTCAGTGAACATTTATTATGATATTGTGATGAGCAAGACAATGTGCTATATCCTTAAGGAGCTTATATTCTAGATGTTCCTCTCTCACCAGTCATTTCTCCTGCAGATAGTCTTTCCTCCTCTCCTAAAACGGTGTTCCCAATGCTTGTCACTTGGGTCCACTGTACTTTTTTTTAAAATATATTTTTATTGATTTTAGAGAGAGAGAGAAACATCAATGATGAGAGAAAATCATTGATCGGCTGCCTAATGCCCCCTCTCTCCTGGGGATTGAGCCCTCAACCTAGGCATGTGCCCTGACCAGGAATCGAACCATGACTCAACCACTGAGCCATTCTGTCCAGACTGTTCTTTTCATTCTGTACATCATGCCTGAATGAGCACATCACCTGGCTTGGTTTTAACTCCCTACGTGGTTTCAAATAGAAGTTGTCATATTAGACCCTTTTTTGAGTTTCACCCTCACCTCTGACTACTCTGCCGGACAGCTCTGCCATAGGCAGTTCAAATTCAAAGGCCCAAAACTGAACTCAGCATCTTCCCTGAAGTTACTTTATCACACCCATCACTAAATCCTAATGATTTTACCCCTTAAATGTTTCTCAAGTCTGTGCTCTCTATTTTGTCTCTCCATTGTCCTACTCCAGACCTCATCTCTAACTGGTTTCCCCAAATCCAGTTCTGTTCCCCACATATCTCTTCACACTACTACCTCCTCCCACAAATGATCTTTGAAAAACAAATGTGTGTCAAAGTCCTGCTTAATAATCTTTAAAGAGCTTTCTGTCTTTCATCTGTTTGCTCATTCATTCAGCACGTGTTTATTGTTTACTGAATTGCAAAATTCATTGGAACTTCTAAAATTCGAGCTTCTCAGCCAGTCATCCAGGGCTCTGCTTCATTTGGACCTGCTTGAATCTCCAGCCTCTTCTCTGCCTCATACTTTGGGTTGCAGCGACACTGAACTGCTTCTGCATGTGCACAGTGCTGTTCCTTCATGCACTTGTCTTTGCTGTTCACTTTTGTTGGAGTCTTCTCCCCGATTTCTTTCTTTACTTCTTCTTCTTTTTTTTTTGATATCTTTTTATTGATCTCAGAGAGGAAGGTAGAGAGAGATAGAAACATCAATGATGAGAGAGAATCCTTGGTATGCCTCATGCATCCTTCCTACTGGGGATTGAACCCAAAACCTGGGCTTGTGCTCTGACCAGGAATTGAACTGACCTGGTTCATATGTTGATGCTCAACCACTGAGCCACACCAGCCAGGCTCTTTCTCCACTTCTCAGTTAGGCTGCTCCCTTTCACCTAATTAACGAGGTTTTTATATAGGACTCATTTTAGGCTCAATTCCTAAATCTAGTGTTTTAATCTGAAATCATCTCTTCTTTACCTACATTTACCCCCAAATTATGTCTCTTTATATATTCTTCCTTTTGGTTAATGGGTATTTTCAAATTAGGAATCCTGGCTATCTCCCTTTCCTTCTTTGTCATTCCCCAAATGCAGTCAGTAATTCAGTCTACCTTCATGATTTCTTCTGGCTGTTCTTCCTCTCCATCCCCTTTGTTCTGTCTTTGCTCGGGCAGAATTTCTTGTCTCTCTCTCTCTTCTGCTGAACCTTTACATGGCCTTAAGGGTTTTTCAAAAGAATGCCAGCACCTCCACTATTGTGCAAGCTGTGTATTGCACAAAGGTGCTACAGTCATACTTTGGAAATTGCATGTTTGCATATTCATTATGACAGTCTTCTGGCATATGGCAGCAAAATATCATTCTAACAGTACGTTCTGACAACTAAAGAAGAGAAACCTTCAAATACACAAAAAGTGCCTATCGACAAGAATATCTTCTCTCTTCTTATGTCCTTAGTTTTCTGTCAGGCATACTCCTTTTCAGTCCTTTAAAACCCATTATAAATATCCCTTTTCACAAATCTTTTTTGATACTCTCTGCAAGAGTCAGTCATTCCTTTGCCTGAGCTAATGCCGTATTTGGTTACTTCCGTTTTACATGCTCATCACGTTGCATTTTAATAATTGGTACATGAGTCTATCTGTCCCATTGTATTCCAAGCCCCAGAAGAATAGGGACAATGTTTAATCATTCTTTGATCCTCAACCCGTAGCCTAATACCTAGCACATAAACTATATCAATAAATATAAGAAATTTGATTGCTTGGCATGATTCAGGCACAGAGGTGAATACTTTACCCATGTTTTCTTAGTTAATTCTCACAACAACCTTATGAATCCTGTCATTATCATATTTTACATGTGAGGAAGTTGAGACTAGGGAGGTGAAGTCACTTGCTTCAAGATGAACAGATGGTATGTGGCGTGTGTGGTATCTGGGGTGTGGCCCTGGAGGACCTGTGCTAGTATTCCCATGATTCTCTTCTGTTTTGTCTCTCAGAGTAATGATGCGGGTGTGCTGGTTGGTGAGACAAGACAACCGGCAACAGCGAATCAAACTTCCACATTTGGAAGCAGTCCTGGTTGGGCGTAGCCCAGAGACCAAGATCACTGATAAGAAATGTTCTCGACAGCAAGGTAACTGGACACAAGACTGTGGAGAGTACCTTCTGGGTTCCTTAGAGTAGTGCTAACCAAAGGTGCGCATTTTCTGGGTGGTCATGATGGAAAACCTTTGGTCTGCCATAAACAAAACTCAGGAACAGGGCTCTCTTAGCCAACACCGGGCCCGTTCACTCCTGAGTCCATCCTCTGGAAGCAGTTACTATTCAGTGTTGGGAACAGGCTGGTCCTTCCTGTTACTGTTGGTGGTGGAGTCCTGAACCCTACTTTGTCTAGGAAGGGACCGAGTTGGGAAGTAAGACAGTTGAATTCTGGGGCCTTTAGGCTGAAACCGTGTCTGAGAAGTAATGGGATGGTTTCATCCTTTACATATTGCCTCATGTAGAGGGTCGTATTTTTATTTATTTTAAAAATTTATCTTTATTGTTGAAAGTATTATGAATGTCTCCTTTGTTTTTTCCCCTCATTGGCCCCCTCTACCTGGCACCCACCCCTCCCAGGCCTTCACCACACCATTGTCTGTGTTCCTGGGCTATGCATATATACATAAAAGTTTTCCAGTTAATCTCCCCTCATCTACCTCCTGACCTCTATCTTTCCAAGAGGGTGGTATCTTTATAAGGTGATAGTATTTAGCTCTTGAGTGTCATCCCTGGAATTTAATGAAATGAAAGTCCTTTGGAAAAGCCTTAACGTATAGCTCATTTTTTTGCCCATAAACTTTGGGACATGCTCACTGCTACCAGGCCTCCCACCTGCAGTTCCCCATAGCAAGGTTTCCTGAGGTGTGGTGTCTGCAGCACGGATTATTGGTTTTGCCACATGAGTTAATCTAAATGGGTGAAAAAAAGCCATACTTGACCTGGCTAAGCCCCAGATACATAGGCAGACGCTGCTTCTCACTCTCTGTGCCTCTGGTCACGATGGCAGTGATGGGTGTCCGCCTGTCCTCTGCCTGTCCTCGCTGGAGATCAGCTGTGGTGTCTCTTTTCTTTGTTCCTTATCTCACTTTCCTGAACATGAGTGAAAAATGTTCTTCCCACACATGCTCAGATTGTTCTGATTGTTTCTCTTTCTAGACTATTCTCTCCACTCCTTCTACCCAAGGCCAGCTGAACTTCTGTTTTTCCGGAATGTATAATTTGCCCCTTTCTCTGTTAAAGGCATCTGATGGTTTTATATAATAGCGGAAGCCTGATCTAACCTTGAGTGAAGAGCTTGTAAGAGAAGCAGGTCTCCTTCCCTGACTGTGGTCCCAGGCGGGCCAAGGGCTCTGGAAGAGGAAGACTGGAGACTCAGGGAAGCTGCCTCTTAGGGATATTAGCAGTAGCTAAGGGAGTATGTACACCATTGGACTTTTCAAGTGTTTGATTCTGTAAATTTCAGAGAATAAACAGTCCCATCATTCTAATAGTCTCTGAGTGGTGAAAATAAAATTTTAATTTATGATGACCTGTTGGACATTTTATGGAAGGATTTGGAGCCCCAGTCACCTGTAAAATGGGCAGTTTTGCTCATTTGAGGAAACCCTTGTCAAGTTGCCTTCTTGAGGCTTCATTGTCCTGTAGAGAGAATAGGAGCAAGTGCCTGGTTCTTCATGGTATTTGGGTTTGACTTTTTCCAATCTTTTTCAGTGCGGTTGAAGGCAGACTGTAACAAAGGATATGTCAAGGTAAAGCAGGTATGTCTGTTTGTGACTTAAATTTCCATTTTATACTTGATGATTTTCTTAGGCTATTGACATTTGGGTGTCAGTGCCAGCCAGTAAGTCTTCTCTGTCATGTGTGGAAGTGATGGAGTAATATAAGTGAACATTAAGCATAGTTCCTGGCACACAGTAAGTGGTTAACATGATAGTGGCTATATTAGTGATGGAATTGTTGCTTTTTTTGTAATTACTTTCTGATTATTTCATAGGTAGGGGTTAATCCCAGCAGCATTGACTCAGTCATAATTGGGAAGGACCAAGAGGTGAAGCTGCAGCCTGGCCAGGTTCTCCACATTGTGAATGAACTTTATCCATATATTGTAGAATTCGAGGAAGAGACAAAGAGCCCTGGCCTGGAAACACACAGGAAGAGAAAGAGGTCAGGCAGCAGCGATTCCTTAGAAAGGGATGCTGCCCAGGAAGCTGAGCCCAGTACAGGACTGGTACCTTGGAGTGACCCTAGCCAGTGCTTTGTGCCCACAAACAAGGGGACAAATGAATCTGCCAAAAAGGTGAGGGTGGTTTGCTTGATAAGATGATGTGGAGATTAAATGAGATATAATGACGGCTTAATTGTTTTGTACACTCTAAAGTCAGGCACACAGGAGAGGTTATTAACCATGATAGGGGTTATTAACCAAGATGAAAGAGTCACCAGTTACTTGGGTGAATTTCCCTTTATGTGCTTTTCTCTTGAATTCCTGAGGTAAGCCAGTTGAACGTACTTAACACTGAGCTTCTAAAATGTGTCAGTCATTTATATTTCTAGGAGGATAGCTTTGAAACACTTTTCATAGATCATGTGATTCACATCCTGATGTCAGAGTGGAAACCTAGTCAGGCTTAAATGGAGTGGGAGAGGACAAAAGATGTGGTTCACACTCTGGCTTTTCTAGCCTCTGGATATAGGGAGAAAATGGGGATGGCTTATGATTACAAAGGCATAAGTTTGATATAAAGGGGATATAGTTTAATTCTTAAAAAATTAACTTTATTTCCAAGCTTGGTTGGACTTTGCTGACATTCAATGTGAACTAATACCAAATTTAACTATTGGCATTTGAGATTTTCATTGTTCTTTATTGTTTTAGGAATCATTGGGCCACTGGAGCCAAGGCTTGAAGATTTCTATGCAGGATCCTAAAATGCAGGTCAGAATAAAATTTTGGCATTGAAATAATCATCAGAGGTCATAACTACAAATGAAATCAAAGGCAATCAGTGTTTCTGAATGAAATTTGTTTTATTGGGCTATTTGTGAGACAAGTCGCTTTTCTCATTGCCAATAAGTGAGCACCTGAAATCCTTTGGAGAGAAACTAAGTTCTTCAAATGAATATTCTACTGGTCGACAAACTCATTAGTCAACAGAGCCAAATATCTACAGTACAACGATTGAAATTTCTTTTGAGAGCCAAATTTTTTAAACTTAAACTTCTTCTAACGCCACTTCTTCAAAATAGACTCGCCCAGGTCATAGTATTTTGTGGGAGAGCCACACTCACAGGGCCAAAGAGCCGCATGTGGCTTGCAAGCGCAGTTTGCCGACCACTGGACTATCCCCTCTGCCTTGTTCCTTTTAAATTTCTGCATACTATTAAGGGAGGTTGAGTTAACCTTACTGTGATCTCTTTCAAGGGAGCATCAGATAATATGACTGTGGTTACTGGCCTATCCTGGGATTAATAGTCCGGTATCTCCCTAGAAGGAGCCTTTGAGTTCTTAAATTGTGTCTTGGGATGACAAGGGGCCAGATCTGATAGAGAGTCTTGGAGTACACTGCAGATGTCATATGGTCTGCTGTGGTAGAGTGGAGAAGGGAACATTTAATTGATGCCTGGAGGGATTTCACATCGGATCCTGAGCAACTACTTTGTACTGTGCATCTTCTCTGTAGTTTGGTGATTAAAACACAGACTAAAGTGGGGTTGCAATCTTAGATTTCCTGCTTAGTAACTGTGACTTTGCATAAAACACTCAGTTTACCTGAGTCTCTGTGCTTTCATCTGTCAAAATTGGGATACTAAAAACTTTTACAGAAGATTGTGGTGGAATTAAGTGAGTTAATGGAGATGCATAGCACAGAAGATACATGGAAAATGTCTGTTTCCTTCTCCTTTGCCTCTGCTAGGTTTACAAAGATGAGCAGGTGGTGGTGATTAAGGATAAATACCCGAAGGCTCGTCATCACTGGCTGGTCTTACCATGGGCCTCAATTTCCAGTCTGAAGGCTGTGACCAGAGAACATCTTGAGCTCCTCAAACATATGCATACCGTGGGGGAAAAGGTGATTGCAGATGCTGCTGGGTCCAGCAAACTCCGCTTCCGATTGGGCTACCACGCCATTCCCAGCATGAGGTAAGCCCTGTGGGGAGTACTGGTGCATCCTGATTATGTGTATGTGCAGATGGATTCAGCCTGGGTCTGCTGAGTGTGCTGTTAGCCGCAAGGCCCAGGGGGGTTTCCAAGGCAGGTGAGCTGAAACTTCTGGTAGTCTGTCTGACTTACCTGTAAGCCTTGAGTTCCTATTTCTGCTTGTAATTCAATTACATACTTTTTGTTGTTGTTGTTCCTCTCAAAGTGTAAACCTCTGAGGACCTAGTTTATGAACTAGACGAAGTAGCTTTATTACACCGGTATGAAGAATTAAAGAATTGTAGTCAGTGACTGTTCAGAAACTCCTAAGTGATTAAGGACCATTGCTCTGAAGGACACAAACATCACTGATTTCTGTCCTAACAGCTTAGTAGATCTAAGATGTAAGATAAAATGAGAGAAAAGTTCAGAGCCTGGCTCATACCCAGAAAGGAATGATTAATTCTTTTCAAAGAATGCATCCAAGGCAGTTCTCCACAGGTCTTTACACCTAAACGAGATAAGCAGAGTAATGGATTTCAGAGTTTTTATTTTGGGGTTTTTTGAGGTTTGTTTCCCCCCCCAATAAAATATAACATAAAATTTACCACTTCAACCATTTTCAAGGTCTAGTTTAATGTCATTAGTACATTTACATTGTGCAACCATCAACACTATTTCTAGAACTTTCTTCCCACACTACTATCTTCCTTCCTCCCCCAACCGCTCAAAACCACCATTCTGCTTTCTGACTCTTTGACTTGAACTACTTTAGGTACTTCATATAAGTGAAATTACTATATAGGATCTGTCTTTTTGTGACTGGCTTATTTCACTTAAAATAATTCTTCAAAGTTCATCCATGGAACAACATCTTAGGGTTCTTTATTTTATTTTATTTTAATTTTATTTTTAAATATATATTTTATTGATTTTGTACAGAGAGGAAGGGAGAGAGATAGAGAGCCAGAAACATCGATGAGAGAGAGTCATCGATCAGCTGCCTCTTGCACATCCCCTACTGGGGATATGCCCGCAACCAAAGTATATGCCCTTGACCAGAATCGAACCCGGGTCCTTTCAGTTCCCAAGCTGACGCTCTATCCATTGAGCCAAACCGGTTTCGGCTCTTAGGGTTCTTTTTAATAAGCATCCATTATTCTTCACTTTAAAAACTTTTTTTTATTTTTTAAAAATATATTTTATTGATTTTTTACAGAGAGGAAGAGAGAGGGATAGAGAGCTAGAAACATCGATGAGAGAGAATCATTGATCTGCTGCCTCTTGCACACCCTCTACTGGGGATGTGCCCGCAACCAAGGTACATGCTCTTGACTAGAATTGAACCTGGGATCTTTCAGTCCACAGGCCGACGCTCTATCCACAGCCAAACTGGTTTCAGCTTCACTTTTTTATTTTTAGATGGGTAATTATGACTTAGATTACTGGCTACTTTAACGTAATGAAATCTTTGTGCCACATATTTCCCCCCATCAAAACTCTTTCTTTTAAAAGGACATATAATGTATATAGAATAAAATGCATAATAAGATTTATAGTTTGATCAGTTTTGACAAATGTACATGCCATGCAACTATCACTTTGATTAAGATACAGAACATTTCTATCATCTCATCCCAGGAAGCACCTTTGTGCTCTTTCCAGTTAATCCTCTGCAAGCATTCTTTCAGCATAATTGGTTTAGTCTGTTCTCATGTAAATGGAACCATGTAATGTATACTCTTTTTCATTCTGGCTTTCTTTGGTCTGCGAAATGATTTTGAGATTCTTGCATGTCACCCATAGTCCTATTTCCCTAATGCTTCAGAGCCTGTGACTAACAGCTAATGATTACACAGTCCTTTTCACATAGTAACCATGGTGTCGGTGCCTTTTTCATATAATGAATACTGTTGTGCTAAGGAGAATGCTAAAAGCAAGAGCTATGGCAGGTGTGGGTGGGAAACAAAATGAGCAGTAAATAAAGTTGCCACTTACATATTCTTTTATGACCACTTTTTATGATGTAATTTTTAATGAAGTTTATAGAAAGGAAAAGGTAACAGATCATTTTGTCTATTGTAAAAGTAATATATTTTAAATTTAGAAAATATTAAAAAAGAAAGTGTGAAGCAGGACAAAAATCACCATTAATTAAACTGTAAACCTTATTGGAAATTCACCCATTTTCCTTAAATCCTTTTCTGCTCCAGGATTCGATCTAAGGTCCTGCAATTGAATTTATTGTCTCTCCTTAGTCTCCCCTAATCTGTGACACTTCCTCTTCCTTTTCTGGTTTTCATGACTTTGACACTTTTAAAAAATACTTATATTTTATTGATTTTTCACAGAGAGGAAGGGAGAGGGATAGTTAGAAACATCAATCAACTGCCTCCTGCACACCCCCTACTGAGGATGTGTCTATAACCAAGGTACATGCCCTTGACCGGAATCGAATCTGGGACTGACTGTTCAGTCTGCAGGCCGATGCTCTATCCACTGAGCCAAACCAGTTAGGGTGACCTTGACACTTTTGATGAATAATAGCTAGTTATTATAGGATATCTCTCAGTTTGGATTTGTCTGATGATTTTTCATGATTAGATTGAGATTATGCTTTTTTCTTTTTTTGCCAACATGCCACAGAAGTGATGTGTTCATTTCAGTGCCTCATATCAAGGAGTGCATGATGTCAAGATGGTTTATTATTCATGATGTTAACCTTGATCACTTTGTAAGGTGGTATCTGCCAGGTTTCTCTACTGAAAGTTACTATTGAATATTTTGAGACTATGCTACTATCGTATTTCTGTTCAAACTTTTGCCCAGTACTTTTAGCGTCTTTATTGTATCTGGCCTGCAGTGGTTATTACTATGGTGTTTACCTAATGGTGACTTTATGTTTCCCTCATTCCTTCTAATTTATGTATATTTTGTTTTTTATTAATAATCACCCATTGATTTTTAGAAAGAGTGGAAGGGAGGGGGGGAGAGACAGAGAAAGAGAGAACCATCTATGTGAGAGAAACACATTGATTGGTCTGCCTTCTGCATGTGCCCTGTCCAGGGCTGGGGATGAAGCCTGCAACCGAGGTACTGCCTTGAATGGAATCGAACATGAGACCCTTCAGTCCAAGGTTTAACAACTGAGCAACTGGCTAGGGCCCTTTTAACTTATTAATTAGATTTCTTCCTGGTTGAAGAGCACCCCTCCTCCCCAATCCCTGCCCCAATTACATATTTATTCAATTATTAGTGCAGATTCATGGATATTTATTTTATTCTGTAAGTTTTATCTCAATCTGTCATTATTTTGTTGCTCAAGTCATTCCAGCTTTGATCATTGGATGCTCCTTTTGGCTGGCCCCTGTAGCACTTTGACATACCTCCAACATGTTTTGACCACTTATTTTCTGGAATAAGATGTTCCAGGCTCATTATAGCTCTGGAATGAACCACTTCTGCCAAGAGCCCTTGTTCCTTTTATTGGGTATTTATAAACCAAGACTTGGGTACTAGGTTTCTTAATATTGATTCTTCTATATTTTTTTTCCTAGTAGATAGAGCTAGGAAATAAATGCATAAATCCTAACCTGCACTGGTAACACATATCTCTCTCTTTATTTACATGTATGTGTATATGAAAACTATGAATTCATAGTGATACCTCTCATTCCAGTCCAACTCCACAAGGTTCATTCTTGTCTTCTGATTTCCGTTATTGTAACTTTTTTCTCCAACGGTGAGAAATTTGGCTCTCATTAGCTTCATTAAATTTACTTATTTGTTCAATTCTAGTACAGTTGACCCTTGAACAACAATAGCTATTACTCAGTTAAAGCTATACAAAAAGGCTTCCTACCTGGTTTAACAAGTTGAACAGCAAATTCTTGATTTTGTTCTCAAATCTGCTTTTCCCATAAGCTTCTCCAAACCCACATCCAATCCATTGTAAGTCCTATTCCAAAATATATTAAAAATTGGATTGCTTCTTGTCATCTCAAATATTACAGCTCTAGTGTAAGACATGATTATTTCTGACTTGGTCTGCTAGGTTTCTGTATCCATCCTTACCCATTCATAGTCCTTTCTCCCAGTAGCAAGAATCATCTTTAAAAAGTATAACTCAGATAATAGCACTCCTCTACTTAAAATCCGTAATGGCTCCTCCATATAATCAGAATGTAGTGCAAACCTCTGGGCTCCTACCTAATCTTTGCACCAAGGCTCTAGTCATTCTGGCCATATTACCTTTCTGTTCCTTGGTTGTATCAAGCTCTTTCTCATCGCAGGGCCTTTTGCGCTTAGCCTCCCTGCTCTCTGAAATACTCTTTCCCCAAAGATTCTTTGCTTGCCTGACTGCTTTCTCACTCAAATCACTGCCTGGAAGAATCCTTCCCTGAGCACTCTAAGCTAGTTAAAAAGGCAACCTTTATCCCCTCAGCACTCTCTATCACATTTCTCTGTTTTATTATTTTTTAAGCAATGTTAATTATTTGAATTCTCCTTGTTGATTGGTTTACTTATACTTTATTTGTCTCCCCTCATGATAATATAATTTCTATAAGGACAGAGGTCTTTCCCATTTTGCTCACTGCTAAATTCCCAGTGCTAGAACAGTGTGTGGCCCTAGTAGGTAGATAATGAGCATTAAATATTCTTAAATGAATGAATGAATTGAATTAAATGGAAACAGTCAATATTTTACACACCCATACTTTTACTGTTTGTCCTTTTAATTTAAGTTAGTCTTTCATGGATTTAATCATCTATTTCTCTCCTTCTCAACTAGCCATGTACACCTTCATGTGATCAGCCAGGATTTTGATTCTCCGTGCCTTAAAAACAAAAAACATTGGAATTCTTTTAATACAGAATACTTCCTAGAATCTCAAGGTAAACAGTATTCTTTGGTTTTCACATTTGTTTCATTTTCTCAGCTATTCTTATATTTGACTTGGTTATTTCCCTAAATAATAATCTGGTCTCAAAAACCCATATTTAACTTTATGTTCCCTATAAAGAGGGTCCCACTAAAAGAAACTGGATCATTTGAATTATAGTGGGATTGTCACTTTGCTGTGAGCAGCCATCTTTGGGGACCTAGAAAGCTGTTATATCAGGGTGAGAAAGATGTTTTATTATAATAAAGATGTTTTATTATATTAACTAAATATACTTAAAAATTGTTCTGATAATTATTGGAGTTCATAGATATGAAAGCTCTGTACAGTTCTATGTCTCTTCTGCCATCAGCTGAGCAGGAGCATAGGAGTGGTTAATTAATAGTGGAAGGGCATGTGTGCAGAGTAACAATTCCCAGTGAATATTCTGTGGAAGTTCAGTAAACTGGGGGATTAACAGTGACAGCTGCCATCAACCCAATGTCAGTCAGTGGTAAAGCACTGTGATAAGGCTCTGACATAGTAACAGGGGTTGCTTAGAATGTATCTCAACGGAATGTAATACCAAAATAGTTTGCTCATATTGAGATTTTGACCTGGCATATATTTATTTGGGGTCAGATTTTTTTTTTCCCCTTTGTATTGGCTTTCCAGAGCAGCTAGGCTCTGAACTGTTTTTCCTTGCTTGCAGCTGTGATCAAGATGATACAAGAGGCGGGCAGAGTGACTGTCCGAGATGGTATGCCTGAGCTCTTGAAGCTGCCCCTGCGCTGTCATGAGTGCCAGCAGCTGCTGCCTTCCATTCCTCAGCTGAAAGAGCATCTCAGGAAGCACTGGCCAGAGTGATTCTGTGGAACCTGAACTTCTGCAGCAAGTATGGTGATTGTTTCGAGCAAACTTCTGGCACCTGTTCTGGATTGCTTGTGAACCTTTATTTCTTAAATGAAAAATACAGGCTTTTTTTTTTTTTTTTTTTTTTTTTTTTTTTTTTTTTTAACAAAGTTTGTTCTATTCTTGAGTGGCAAAATGTGGGGTGACTCAAAATAGGTCAGGAATTAGGAGTTTGGATTTGTCATGGATGTGTTCTCTGGTTGGCGAGGGTGGCTGGGATAGGCCTGACCACCATCTCCAGGACCCACATCAGCTCTAACGGGAGCAAACTGATCTAATGCAGGATATGGAAGTAGAGGGAAGATAATATGTTTCTGTTCCTTATATTTATCCTCCCTCCGGGAGGCACGAGGTACCCTTTCTTCAGAGCAGCCAGAGGGGTTCTCTTGTTTATCCTGAAGGCATTAATTGGTCTAAATTCTCTGATCTTTTTTAATTAAAAAAAAATTTTTTTTTCAATAACAGTTTACTTTCAATATTATTTTATATTACTTTCAGGCGTACACCATAGTGGTTAGACAATCATATACTTTACACAGTGTTCCCTCTGATATTTCCAGTACTCAGCTGGCACCATCAGTTACTACAATGTTACTGATTATATTTCCTATGCTGTATTTGTTCTCTGATCTTAATCTGTTCTGTAATATTCTTTCTCTTTCCCTTCTTCATGGGGAGGCTTAGTTTCTTCTATACCTTTCCTATTTTTCTACCCCAAACCACCCAAATACTGTCTTCTCAGAAAGTCTATCTCGTAAGTTTTCCTTCACTGAGCAAACAGGCTAGGTGAGTAGATGGAGGGATGGGGCTTTCTTCTGTCGGGGGCTCCTGGATGGTGAGGAAATCCTCAGCCATTCGTTCATCACAGCTCAGTGAGCAAGCCTTGCTGGCCTGCTTGAATCTGTTTGAAAATAAAGTTTATTTGTTTGGGGCATCTCTCCTAGGTAGTTGAAACTAACAGTTTAGCCAACAGTCACAAAGTAATTTCTGATACATGAAAAGATAGTTGTTTAATGAAAAAGTTTCATTGAATCTCATAGCGTCATTTTCCCCTTAGAACGAATTTGGATAGAACAGTTGGATCAAATTTGGATTAATTAAAGGGAAGTCTAATGTTTCTTGATTAAATGTTGATCTGCTTGGGGATCTAATTATTTTGGTTCTTGAGTTTATTGGGACAAAACAACACACACACAAACAAAAAACCCACCCTAACAATAACTTCTCTCTGAAGAGAGAAAACTTCAATCCATAGAGACCACATTTGACCTTACTTTCTTTCACAAATAAACAAGATTCTACAGTGGTTTCTTAGTGAGCGTGGGTATAGTACCACAGATTGTGTAACAATATGTGAGATGTAATGAAGGAAAATTTGGAAGAGTGACCACACTTACATTCTTTGTTCAGCCAGGCTACTCAGTGACCTTGAATAATAGCTCTTTTAGAAGAACAAATGTAAATAATGACTTGGAGGGGCCAGAAAAGGATGTGAGGTATTGAGGTAGATAAGCCCCATGCCATGCCCTCTCCCAGGTGGACTATTGTTGACATTATTACCCGAAAAAATTATCTTTCTTTGCTTATGTGATTCAGATTTATCATTGACCAAAAACATGTAAATCACATTTGTGATGCCACATTGTAGTATTTCTTCCATTAGGGAGTATCCTCTTTTAATCTTGGCCTCATCTTAGGCAGGCAAGGCAACAGTTCTTTTAAAATAAAGCTGTTTAATATGGATGGCTACTTTAACTCTAGCTAAGAAGGCAAATTTATGGAGTTCTGTTGCTGTAAAGGTAAGTAGATACGATGTGACAGCCAGAGCTGAACTGGAACCTGAAACTGAGCAAGTGAATGCTTTCTATGAGAGCATGGCGAACAGATCTTGAACAGTTAATAACAGATCTTAAGTCAGAGCTCGAGAAAAGGGCTCTCGAAGTCCATTAGACTCTGAATTGGAGGTTTTTTTTTTTAAAGCAAACAGTCAAACTCTACTACCAGAGAATGGGCTTTGGGTTTTAGAGTCACCTAATGATGAGGGTTCTCATGCTTCTGACTCAGGGAGGGGCCAGTAGGTGAGCATTATACAGGCAGTTGTTAAATGACTCATAAAATCAGTGACACATTCAAATGCCCAAGAGTTCCCCTGTCGCAGCTGCTTTACCCAAACCTCAGGGAAGGGAATTGTCAGGGTAGGGAAGTGGGAAAGGAGTTTAGACCTCTAGGATTCTGGGCCACATACTACTCAACTCCTTTTGCCTATTCTATCTTGCAAATAAATATTTTGAGACCATCTATATCAACTTCCTAAATTTTTAGAAGGCAGCTGAGATATGAAGGTTCATTTAGTAATTTAAACTAGGTTTTGCCCTTTATTGAAGTCCTCTCCTTGACTTTTCCTAGATGCTCTCAAGCACTGACATCATATTTATGAAGGATTGACATCACTCCTAAGTCCCATTCCTATGTCCTGCCTCAATTATTTTTTTAATCTAAAAGTGAAATAGGAAATAAGGATTTAGGTGTGTATATGAAGTTCAGCTCTGTTCCATGTTAGCTGTGTGACATGGGTCATTTATCCTTTCTGGTCTCAATTTCATCAGCTATTAGGTAGAGCAAAAATATATACCTCCCAGATTGAGAATTAAATAAGCATGAACTTGATAGGGCCAGATACTTGTGTGATGCGCATTCATTAATCCTACTCTTTGCTGCCAAACTTGAACCCCAGCAAGAATTCTCTCTAGCAAGCCTCTTTTCCCTCCCAGCTTTGGTTTCCCCCATTTAAAACTAGGGCCTTACACTAGACTTACCGTAAAGTTCCTGTAAGATTTAAGTCTTCATGCTTTAAATGGTTAGCTCCTATTGCTCTCCTTTTTTTCCCCTTATTAAGGTCTCCTTCCCCCCCCCCCCTAAGACCAAAATTGGTAGATGTGTTCTCTAAAGCACAAGAAATTCTTCACATACATGCCTTAACCCAGTGGTCGGCAAACTGGCTTGCGAGCCACATACAGCTAGCAGTCCATAGTTTGCCGACCACTGCCTTAACCTATAAAGTTGCGTGTGTGTGTGTGTGTTTATAATAGTGTTTTATTGAAAAGTACAGAAAACCCACCTGTGTTATGTTCACTTGAACTAACAAGCAAGCCTCCTCCCACCTCCTATTGTCTTATAAAAACTTCATTTCTTTGGAGTATTACCTTGCCGGTTCCAGCAAGTATCTCAGTTAATTTGGTTCCTTTTCCTCCAGGCTCAAAATAAAAATTAAACTAACTCCTCTTGGGACAGGGGTGGAACTGAGAGAGTCAGAAGAGTGAAGAGCAATGTGTGTGTGTGTGTGTGTGTGTGTGTGTGTGTGTGTTTACATTTGATTTCAGACAGGGAGGGAGAGGGAAAAGGAGATAGAAACATCAGAAACATCAATGATGAGGTAGAATCATTGATTGGCTGCCTCCTGCATGCCCCACACTGGGGATCGAACCCATAACTTGGTGTGTTAATGGGGAATCGAATCATGACCTCCTGGTTCATAGGCTGACACTCAGCCATTGGTCCACACTGGCTGAGTAGAGCACCATATTTTCCAAAGGGCCCTCAGTGGCTTTGTGAGCTTGGTGACGGGTTTTGAACTCAGCCAGGGGAATGAAACACTTCATCACTGGAGCAAACTGTTCATCGACCATGGACCATTTGTGGTGGTGGTTTTTGCTGGAGGGATCATAATAGGGATTGCTTTTCTCAAACTGTGTGTGGTCTGGGTGAGCCTCCTTCACAATCTTCATAATTTCTGCAATGCCTGGCTCTTTGCAGTTGCTATGGTACAAGGTTTCCTCCTCCAACTTCCTGACTCTAGGGAGGTTCCAGGCCTGATAGTTGCGAACCCATCCCAGCATGCTGTCTGCTTGGGCTCTGCTTTGAAATCCTCAGTGTTGAACTTCACATTTACATCTTTCTCTAGTCAGCTCTCTGGCTCTCTGGCTCTGATTTCATCAACCAGTAGCTGCTTAGATTCTCCCACATTTTTTTGAGCCTAAAGTCTTCTAAGGGCTGGAGTTCTCCACTTTAGTCATGCCTAACCTGAGTTCTTAGTCTTGGTATGCGTTCCTGCTGGTCCCTTTTTGTCTGGCCCAGCAGCCCCAGCCAGCCTCCTACTGGGCTGAAGAGTGGAAGATTCTGGAATATACTGAGAGATACAGATGGCAACTCTTTTTCTGCCCTTAAAAACCACTAAGACACAATTCCAGCCCCTAAAGTAAAAAAATATTTTTTTCTTTTGAAGCTTGGGTCACATACTCATCGCTGGACTAATCACTGTGTCTCTTAGGGGGATGGCATACTCTGGCTGTCATGAGTAACAGGACCTTGTGGAGTGCCTTAGGGCTGATGGCCTCACTGGAATACCTGGAGCAGGGAATGCTAGTTTAAAAAGCAATTGATGTTATCATTCTGTGGACTGCCTACCTCATCCCAACAGGTGGGTAGCTCTTTTGGCCCCAGGCTGTTGTCCTGGAATCTAGGACTAAAAAGGAAAACAGCATTGGACTTCTGGCAGTTACCGTGTTTCCTCGAAAATAAGACATCCTCCGAAAATAGGATCTAGCGCATCTTTGGGGGAAAAAATTAATAAAAGACACTGTCTTATTTTCGGGGAAACAGGGTAGTAGTGAAAAGTCGGACCCCACCCCCAACTTGTACTGTTTCCCTTGGTTGGAGGAAAAAACAATATATTTAAATTGAATAATTGGTTACTGGCCAAGGGCCTTTTGGAAAACTCCAGAAACAATAGGATGTACTCTTACAACTCTGACTGGAGTCGCCAGGCAGAGGAAGGGGCATTGAGGGAGGCCTGAAAAGCCAACTGAAGGATGGATTCTTACCCACTACTATCAGCATTTCCACCGTCCTATGTATTCCTAGAGAATTGCCCAGTGACTAGGGATTGTTACTTTTGTTTTCAAGAACCTGTGAAGTGGGCAAGTATTTATAACAGAGCAAGGGGAAGAAATAGGTCAAATATTAAAATGTAATCCTTCCAGCTGGTCATACATTAGTGAAGGAGACCCATGTTATCTAAATATCCCACCTGAGAAGCTGGTAGCCCCATTTATCCCCTTAATGGAAATGAGAAAAGAGTGCCCCCTGCCTCACAGACAGAAGCTTTTAGACTGCTCTCATCCTGGAGGCTAAGCCCATGTAGGGCACAAATACACAACAGATTGGGGACTGTTTGTTACCAGACCATGAGGTTCTCCAGAATAGATGCTGTTTCTTTTGTTCTTCATCATGTAGCCAATGAAATTCAGTGTACCTGGGGCATAATAGGATCCAATAAAGTTTTGTTGAGTGAATGAAACCTTGTGTCATACTTGCAAAGCATAAAACAAAAAAAAACACAAAAAAACAAAAAACAACCCATAACTTTCTGGTGCAGCTGGATTTAACTCTCAAGTGTGTTGTCTGGTGGGGCTGTATCTGGGTTTTGGAAACATTTTGATAAACATCATGCTACCACTGTTTACAGGCAAAGTATCTTATAGATTAGAATTAGTGGGACATAAACATGTTCATATTTTCCCACATAATGATCCAGATAATATTTTTCCAGATTATCACTTTTACTAACGAGTTGATTAGGGGTATTGGTGTTTTCCATGATCTGTTTTTTTTGTTTACTATCTTTGGCCACCAGATGGCAGCCTTTGAACAATAAATTCTTAATCTTTTTTTATAATCCAAAAGTTTTTTGGAAATAAGTTTTATATAACCCTTTTATGTTTCAGAATCAGTGTTTCAAAATAAAATACACAAGTATGTTTTTTTTAAGAGACTGGTGAGAGTTTAACTGATCTCCAAATTAAGATAGAAGTTTGAGAGAAAACCAAGGTACAGGTTAAGAAAAGGATTGATAAGGGGAGGTTGTTTGGCCTGCAGATTAAGTAGACTAAAATTGGTAAGAGCCAAGGTTGAGGCCTGATACTGGCATTTATAAGATGAGAGTCTTAAGGCATGTCAAATGCATGTTGAAAATATGCTATTGTAGTTTATTTCCTCGTTTCTTAATTTGACCCCAAGGTTAGTGACTTTTGTTCCCATCACATGTATACCTGGGAGTAGCACTGGGAGCAGACACTTCTCCCGGCCATATCCTTGAAAAGTGGCATCATTTTTATGTTGACATATTTGTTGTTAAGTCTCTGATGTTTTGATATACACTGTCAAAGCAAAGCTAACGATACACAGAAAAAGTAAAGCGCTTGTGTTCATTTTCTTGGGCCAACTCCCCTCAAAACCTCTGTCTGATGTAAGAACCTAGCCTCACTTCTGATGTCTAGCTTGTCTAAGAGTTCTGTCTTCTGAGCAGCCTGAAACAGTACCAGAATATTAGAGCTAGAAAAACTTTATAAACCAGAGCTTCTGAGAAATTGGTGAAAGCTATGGTCCCTCTCCCCATACATTTTCATAAAAATCAGTGGCCTATGGATTTCCTAAGACAGAGGTTCTCAAATGGAGTGTGTATTTGTGTGTGTATATTCTTCAGGCCTCGGTTATTTATTTATTTTTTAAATATATTTTTATTGATTTTTTTACAGAGAGGAAGAGAGAGGGATAGAGAGCTAGAAACATCAGTGAGAGAGAAACATTGACCAGCTGCCTCCTGCATACCCCTACTGGGGATATGCCCACAACCAAGGTACATGCCCTTGACCAAAATCGAACCTGGGACCTTTCAGTCCGCAGACCAGCGCTCTATCCACTGAGCCAAACCGGTTTCGGCAGGCCTCAGTTATTTTGAACCATGTGGTAAGGCTTTTTTTCTAAACTACACCAGAAAGACACTCTACTACCAATGGAAGGACATCTAATGCCCCTGGTGCTTTGGGGGCAGACAAATGTTTAGTCTTGTGCTTCAAGAATCTGTTAAAGCTAATCTAGTAGCCTCTAATGTTCCATTGAGTGGTTTGAGACTGTTGTAACAATGGTGTTACGACACCAGTGACAAACTTATGTCCCACTTCCTGACGGTGACCATCTGCCAGTTCCCAAGCCCCACGGAATGGGGGCAGTGTTCAGAAAACTGCATTGGCTTCTGTATCAAATCCCAGGCTCGCTTTAAGATGAGGAGAAAATGAGCGAGGGCAGCTACCATCTAGGCTAAATGTGGAAAGTCAGTTGTTGGTAGAAGGCATGATTAAAATGTCACAGTTTGGAAAGAACTTGTCACAGTGTGTGATCTGCCCAGAGGCACTCTCCAAAATACCACAAAATCCTCCAGGAATCTTTTCATCTTTGAAAGACTCCAGTTTGCATTTGCAGAAGCCAGCTGACCTGCTGAGCACAGTGTTCTGTAAAGGCAGAGTTTATGTTTCAGTTCCTCGTGGTGGAAGGAATACCAGAGTGGTGTCTACTTTTTGAAAAAGAGATGGGAACTCATTTGTGGAAGGCAGATGGGCACAGGAACACTAGGCTGCCCACGTGTGTGAGCAGTGAGGCCGGGGAGGTCTTTGGAGACAAGTAGTTCCCATGCTAGGTTTAACCATGAGAAAAACTGGTCTCTTTAAGATGAGATCACCCCTCCCGCTTTCCCCCCATCCTCCCAGTGCTGGGGCCTAGGATATATTGTCTGCTGGGTATGCACCAACGTCAACAGTATCAAGGTTCCTTTTGTGCCAGGCATCAACCCTGGCAGCAATGCCACCAGGCAGGTGGCTTTAGTGTCACTTTGCCTGAGGAACTTACAGCTCAGAGTGGTTATGTCACAGACCAGGTTGGGGTTGGTGGTGGAGGACAGGGCAGTCAGGAGAGAGAACTCTTCCCTCACGCCCAGGTGTCTCCTTCTGTACCCACATATAACATCGCCCTTAAAGTAGACACTGGGCCTCGGATTTGAGTCAAAATATGTTAGGCAAGTTGAGAATGACCAAACCTGGCTGTGTTGGGATTAACTGGAAGGTTGGGGCATGTTATTTGGACCATCTGCTTCCACCCTTCAGGAAAGCACCAGTGCTTCCCCAATGCATTATCTTTTCACTGTGTTAACAGAGAAAGGGGAAATTATAGCTAAAAAAACAACTTCAGTAAAACCTCCGCTGCCACTGAGGATGGTGAGGTGGAAAGGGCAGAGAGCAGACGGGGCAGGTTTGGACTGTTTGGGCCCGCCCTGCTCTGGCGGATTTCTCAGCCTCAGTTTCCTTTGCTGTTAAGTCAGGGGTTAAAACTGTAAAAAGTAAATGAAATTAAGTATCTAAAGTGCCCAGGATTTTAATTCTCGTGGAGGTGGGATGGAGGGCCTGCCTGGGAGAAGGTACCAAGTAGGTGTGGCCCACAACCCTCAGGAAGGGGAGGAAGTTGGTAGGCTGGGGAGAGGGGACAAGGGGCTGCAGCTCTGAAGCTCTTACCTGCCTTCTTCCTCGCCCCTCTTCCTGGGGAAATGGGCTGAGGGCCCAGCAGGATCTCTGCATCGAGTTGCGGGGAGGGAGAAGCTTCAGGAGACACCATGGGAACCCACCTCGAGAGTGCCCTGGGCTCTGTGGGTCCCTTGGTTTTTTGGTGGCTATGGAGGCTGCCCACGTGGGCTTGAGCTAGAGGAGGTGGGGAATGGGGGAGATGTGACTGAGAAGGCTGAGCAAGAGGAGGGTAAGCCCCCACCCCTGCCCCATCCTCCCCCAGGTGCCTACAAGAAGCACCCTCCCCTCCACAGTAGCAGCTTGCTGGGGCATGTTTGGGAAGAGGGGAGAAACAAGCTTGCTGGGGGTGGGGTCTTGGTGTGGGGACCTTCCTGAGGTTTGGGGTTGTGGGAGGCTCAGGGAGGCTCTGGCCCCAACAGGTGCTGCTCATCGTGGACCGGCTCCTGGCATGATCTGGATAGCAGAGACCACAACTGCTGGCTGCTGCTCTACCCGGGCAAGGGCATCGTCCTGGATAGCGAGGTAAATGCAGCTCTCCTGGTGACTTGCTAGGCCAGTACTTGAATGCCCAGAGGCTGGGCTGTGAGCAAGGGGACCTAAATTTCCTCAGGGATCCAGGGCCCTTAGTCTAAAAGTGGTTTTCCAGTAACTTCCTTCCTGATGAAATACTTATACCTGATCAATGACCAATCTTGATTTTTCTTAGTCTCTCATGTTAACTAAAGTGACCCACTCCCTAGATGGCAGCCACACTTGAGCTTTGGAGCCACTGGTTCAATCCTAGATCACTCAGCAACTGTACGGCACTTGATAATTTGTTTTACTTTTCTGATCTTAGGATTTCTCACCAGTTAAACAAGGACACTATAATACATCACCATGTAGGATTACATTGAACATTAAATGAAATAATGAGGGTAAAGCACTTGGTAGATGGTCACTAAATGATGATTATGGAAAATAGTTGTTTTCAAAGGAAACTTTGTAGAATTGGTTTAATCTATTAATTGTAATCTTGGTTTTGTTTCTGATAAGGAAATACACAACAGTGAGCAGGCTTTAAAAAATAATATTGGTAGATTCCAAATATGGTTTAGGACCATATAAAACACCCTTGACAAAACAAATTGCTTTTAATTCAAAAGAATTTTGAGAAAGAAAATAATTTAGTCCCTTTTTCATAGGTAAGAGTTTGCAATGGTCGTTTCTATATGAAATAGTAAACTATTATGTTTCTAAAGTGGAAAATAATTGATAGGTGAAGATTTTAGGTGAATTTACTTCCCAGGTGTTTGGAGTAACAGCCAACTTCAAGATTAAACTCCCAGTCATTTTGCCAAGCACAGGTGAACTTTCCAACTCATTTGTTGTGCCTGTATGGAAGGTAAACTTTTTGTATAATTACAAACACCTCTCATTATCATAGTGTACACTCTCAGGATCCTATCTTCACAAAACCACCGAGGTTTTAAAGTAATGTAACTAATAGCAAGGATGATCAACAGACATCCATCCTCTCCTTTCCTGTGGTCCACTTTTTTCTGGATGGGGCTACTCTATACACATAACTGTGTTTTGCACATTATCTACTCCTTGATGTAAAACCCAAAGAGGAGTTATCAAAAAGAAAAGAAAGGGACCTTTCAAAGAGAAACAATGCAGACAGGTTCATTGCTTCCAACCACATTTGTAGCTAGCCTACCAGGTCTTTGTGTTGCTTTTTAATTTCTCATCACTATATTCATATGGCTTCTGTTTCTTGAGATAAAAAAACCCCCACATTTTCTCTTTTTAACAGAATTGCCTAATTGCACAGTTATTTTCAACTCTATAAAAGCCAACATTAAAAACCAGCCAAGGGAAATAATTACCACTTGCAGACAGGGAAGAGGTAAATAAGCTGATACATAGTTCTTGTGCTTGAGGTAATTTGAGATCAACAGACAAAAGATTTTTCTGAAGAAAAAAATTGCAATTTAATTTACCATAGATGTAGCTATAGACTTATATTGACAGAATCCATTTAATGTTTTTCTGATTTATTTAGTGCTTAGCAAAGGAATTACTTTAACTCTTGCATTTCAATTTTATTGTTGTATGAGTCTTTAGTATTAATTTTTATTGGCTGTGAGATAAGTAAAATAATTATGGTGAGAGATTTAGTACTATCAAAATTGGACATCTCCAGGAAGCAAAATACACATAAGGACATATAGGTATTTAACAACATGATAAGTAAAGTCATTTTCTAAAACATTTAAAATAGTTGGTTTCAGCCTGGCCAGTGTGGTGCAGTGGTTGAGTGTTGACCTATGAACCAGGAGTTCAGGGTTCAATTCCTAGTCAGGGCATATGCCTGATTTTCAGGCTTCATCTCCAGTGTGGGGCGTGCAGAAGGCAGCCGATCAATGATTCTCTGTCATCATTGATGTTTCTATCTCCCTCTCCCTTCCTCTCTGAAATCAATAAAATATATATTAAAAATAAAAATAAAATGGTTTCACATTTGACCACAAAGAAAATTGAATACATCTTTTTGTTTCACTTTTTGTAATAAACATATGTTACTTTTATAATGCAAAATAAATAAATTTAAAAAATTAAAAATGTGTTTTTTTCTGTTTCTAATGTCTAGAACAATGTTTGGCATATATTAGGCACTCAATAAATGTTGGCTGCATAAATAAATGGATTTTAACCTGCATTGAGTACCTTGTATGTGCTAGACAATGAATAGCAGGTATTGCCCCATAGCTGTGTGTTCTAAAGCCATTTGAGTTAAATGGAGTTTGGTATATTACAGAGCAAACATATGTTCTCAAACATAACCAACAGATAATAAGTCTGTAGTCACTTCTTCAGCCCATGACAGGGGCTATATCTGTTCTTCAACCACATTGTAAGAGATTCTGCTGAAGTGGGTTATTTCATACCTTTAATATCAGGTATCCAGTTCTCACACTTCAGGCAATAGTTTACAGAGTGAGGGAGGAGTGATAAGAGCATATGGAAAAGGGAAAGCTTTCTGTCATTGAACATGTTGATTTCCCAGGTAACTCTCATATCCTTTCTAGCTCTACCAACAACAATTCTTTCATCTCCAAGCACACTGGCTCTGTTGTCTATTTATTATTCATTTTTTACTTGTCATCTGGACTTTTTTTCATTTAAAAATGTTTCTTTGCTGCCGAAACTGGTTTGGCTCAGTGGATAGAGCGTTGGCCTGTGGACTGAAAGGTCTCAGGTTCGATTCCAGTCAAGGGCACAAAGAAAGGTAATTATAAGAACAGAAATGCAATTCCCCCCTTTAAGAACAGAAGTCAACTTATCAGTAAAGTGCTTGTTACCTAGATTTTGAAGTTTCAAGAAAAGTCTCCAAGACAAATGCATTTGCTTTGATTGAACTAACTGTTCTCCAGCTTCCAACATCCAGGGAGAAGATAAGAATTTTTCTTGTACTAAAAAAATCCTTTAGTTCCTTTCCTGTGCACATGATAAACCCTCTTAAAAATGTCCTGCCTCTGCCACTTATGAAATATTGTTTAGGTAAATTATAATATTGTATTTATTAAATATTTATTTTTTTATTATATTAGTAGTGGTCTTTATGAAGAAGCACAATGAATAGTTCAAACATTGTTCAGTATTGTAAATGATTCACAGTAAACTTCTAAGACCTTCCTTAAAGGTGAATTGTAATCAACACATATAAAAACATACACCTGATTTCTTCTATGATAGTAGATGAAGAAGAAAGAATTCTCAATTCTGCCTCCTGGAAATTAAACAAAAGCAAAATAGAGTGAGATAATTACATGGTCAAGGGTAACCCCAAATTGCAATGTAAACCAAACTCATTAAGGCATTGTATAAAGTGGATTTAATTAACTTATTTGGCACATATTTTATTGCGAATAGGGCACACACTTTTGAGTTATGTGCATGACCCACTTTCCTCAGTCCTATGCTCTTCCTGCCCTCTTCTCTACTGCCCCCCCCACTCTGAGAAACCCACTCAGCCTAATCTCCCATTAATTAACTTCTTTGACTTTTTTTCTTTTTCATTCGCCCGCCCCAGCTCTAAGCTTGAAGGCAGTTGAGGCCACTCACATTTAGCCATAAGGTTCTAAGTTGGGAGAATAAAAGAGCTAGATAACAGGCTGTTATGCTTAAGAGAGTGTTTCTCAGTGGACACAGGAAGTGTTAGTAAGGGCTGAATTAAAAATTGTCTCATTTTCCATCAGTGTCTAATGAAGCCTTTCCAACTATGAGAATTTTTTTTTTTTTTTTTTAAACATGACCTGGGCAGTCTGAAGAGCCCCACCGAGTCAGTAAAAGCTGGCAAGTGCTCTTATTTACCTCCCCAAACAGCTTCTCTCCCATCATGGAAATTCTTTTCACATATAAGTTCGTTTATTTTCTTTTACATTTGGACAAGGCATGAGTCACAGTAAAAAAGTCACTGTGAGACTATGCCAGATTACAAAATAGATTTCCTTTCCCCCTAATGACAGATTCAAGATTTTAAAATTGCAGTGATTTTGTAAGCTTAACAGCATGATTTTTGAAGCCCCATTCTTTTTTTTTTGTTAATGTAAACTGCATTTTTTACTATAAAAATTTAACTAAAATTGTCATTTAATTCAGGCATTCTCGTTTAAAACAATTGCCCCCACAAAGCTGTACTATTCACACTGAAAATGAAAGGTGCAATTATACCATAAGTGGAGGCAGCACATGTTACTGCTAGTGTGTGTGTGTGTGTGTGTGTGTGTGTGTGTGTGTGTTCTGTGTACATGTATTGAGTATGTGCTGGGTTCAAATTTCACAGCAGAATTCCATTTGTGCTAGTTATTTCATCAGATTAATTTAGCATTAATCAATTCATGCCGACATCTGAAACAATGAAAACTGTAATTACTGTTTTAGTTTCCCTGTAATTATTGTTTTGTTTTTAATAGTTTTTAAAAATTATTTGTATAGGTTTCAGAGAGGAAGGGAGAGAGAGATAGAAACATCAATAATAAGAGAGAATCAGCTGAAACCGGTTTGGCTCAGTGGTAGAACATCGGTCTGCGGACTGAAAGGTCCCAGGTTTGATTCCGGTCAAGGGCATGTACATTGGTTGCGGGCACATCCCCGGTAGGGGGTGTGCAAGAGGCAGCTGGTCAATGTTTCTATCTGATCGACATTTCTAGCTCTCTATCTCTCTCTCCCTTCCTCTCTGTAAAAAAAATCAATAAAATATATTAAAAAAAATAAAGAGAATCATTAATTGGCTGCCTCCTATGCAGCCCTCTACCCCGGCAGGAATTGAATCCAGGACCCTTCAGTCCACAGGCCAATTCTCTATCCACTGAGCCAAACCGGCTAGGGCACAATTACTGTTTTCTTTCAATATGGCAGCTAATTCTAAGACTTTTGCCTGAAGGCTGGTGGAAGGGATTGGTATTATTTTGTATTGCAGCCTTCAGTCCAAAATAGACAAGTGCCACATTTCTATCACAATTGGCTTTCTGTTCCTACTACAATTTAAACTAAAATATATTGCAGCAACTTTACCTTGTTTTCATATTCATTGAATTTTGTCAATATAGCTTATACCCTCGCTTCTTGAAAGTCTAGATCTCATTCTATCTTTGTTTTCCTGTTGCCATTTAAAAAAATATATTTTATTGATTTTTTTACAAAAAGGAAGGGAGAGAGATAGAGAGCTAGAAACATCTATGAGAGAGAAAAATCTATCAGCTGCCTCCTGCACACCCCCCACTGGGGATGTGCCTGCAACCAAGGTACATGCCCTTGACTGGAATCAAACCCAGGACCCTTCAGTCTACTGAGCCAAACCAGTTTCGGCCCTATTGCCATTTTTTAAGTCTTCTAATTGCATCCTAATTTACTTTCAACATTATCACTTTTTGTTTCTTTGCTGTACTTTAATCTTTGTTGTAAAATGTTTTGTGAGTTTATCACTGGGAGACAAGGCGGCAACACAACTGTACCAATGTCTGTGCAAGAGCTGAATAAAGAGTGCTCAATTGTTTACAATTAACATATAATTCATATACAACTGTAATTGAAATTTGCATTGTTTTGTTAAGTGGTATTACTTAACTAAAACATGGTAACTGAAATTTGTACCTCTTGGAACCATGTGAAGGGAAGGACATGTGTAATCTATTTCAATGAATCACTTATCTTTAAGTCTTATCTATTTAATAATCTTGGGTCTCAAACTAACTGAATCTTTTAGCTGAGTAGGAGTCCTGAGGCTGTACCTCTTTAGCGTTTGAACTTAAAAGTTACGGTAGCTCCTCTGATCCCTGTGATTCTCTCCTCAAAATGAGGTCTCCTCCTTGCCCTCCTACCCTCACTAATGATGTTCCGCAGGTCTGCCTCTGACATGTCATTTCCTTTCATGGACAAAACAACAAAGCCTTCTCTCTCTCATGTCTCCTGTCCTCTCTCTGTTTCTCTATGTTCTTAGGATTTAGAACGGCCCTCCAGAAATACACGGCAGCCCTTACCTGGCTTTTCAGCTCTTACCCTCCAGCCAGGATGAAAAATGTGCCTTAATACTACCCACAGAGCAGCCAGCGAGACTCTGCCTGTATAATGAATAACTCATAAACACCGAAAGCACTGTTCTCCCTGCAGAATGCCTCACAGTGGCTGCGGCAACCTCTTTCAAACCTGAGGCCGATCTTTTTCTTTTCTTTTTTCCCCATTTAAGAATCTAAATTTCAAAAACTTTTCTGTAGTATTTAATACCAGCTTCAAAGGCTCACAAAGGAAAAAAGTTTGCTTTTTAATCTTTAGAACCTTTGAGGCATCTTCAATGTGACAAAATGGGTTTTCAATAGGTTTTAACTCTTATATCTTGGAGTTCCCAGCATTTTTTTTTTTTTTTTTTTTTTTTAATGAACTTACCTTTTCTTCTATGAAGCTCTTGAAGGCAGCAACCTCTTCAGCTTTGAAGCCCTCACAAAATTGAAGGTATCTTTGCACAAAGCTGGAGCTCAGCATATTATATGTCTGTTGAATGGAATTCTCTCACCTCCAAACAGACTTAAAAAATAAAGATGTCTAAGTACCTTATCCTAAGAAACAGAGCAGTCCTGTTAATAAATATATAGAACCCTTCCCAAAGACTCCTCTCAGTGATGGCAAGGAAAGGCCCACCCACCAGGGGGTTCACAGGAGGTTCAGGTTTAAATTCCATTATCAATCATAGGAGGTTTGCTAATTTTAAGATTGCAAGGTATTTGTATAAAGAGTGCCATAATGATTGTGGTTACTTTTAATTTAGAGAATGTCATTCTACGAGACTTTAAAAAATATATTAATTTTAAAAATATATATTTTTTTTATTGATTTCAGAGAGGAAGGGAGAGGGAGAGAGAGAGAAAGAAATATCATTGATGAAGGAGAATCATTGATCGTCTGCCTCCTACACGGCCCCTACTGGGGATTGAGCCTGCAACCCAGGCATGTGCCCTTGACTGGAATCAAACCTGGGATCTTCCAGTCCATAGTCCAATGCTCTATTCACGGAGTCAAACCAGCTAGGGCTCTATGAGACTTTTTAAAATTAAATTTCAAATCTTTATAACAGTAAGAAACATTCAAAATATTTCACATAGAGTGAAAAGAGGAGCCAAAGCTTATGGGTATGGCAGGCCCACAGCCTCTGATTTGAGGTGAAAATATGATTCCTTTGGAAATCTCTAACCCTCCAATACATTTTCTACATATCCTTTGGTGACTCAAATATTTGGAGTGTACTTAGGCTGAACTATTTGAGCATTTAAAAATAATAACTACACTTTGAATATCCAGCTCCTTACTGTGGTTTTCTTTGAGAACAAAAGAAAGGGAAAATAATTTTTTATTTATTTTTTGGTGTGTGTGTGTGAAAAGGTAGATTCCATTTAGTTCCATTAGATCCTGGCTAGGGAGCTAAATTAACCAGTTTCAGAGCTCTTCAGAGTGATTACACTCTGCATTTTCTGCAGAATAGCCCTAATCAGGAGAAAGGGCTTAAATAATACCACCAGTATTTTTTCTCTCAGTTGCTTTTTGCTCCACATTTTCTTAAAAAAAAAAAAAATTATATATATATATATATATATATATATATATATATATTATTAATTTTTTACAGAGAGGAAGGGAGAGGGATAGAGAGTTAGAAACATCAATGAGAGAAAAACATTCATCAGCTGCCTCCTGCACACTCCCTATTGGGTTTGTGCTTTCAACCAAGGTACATGCCCTTGACTGGAATCGAACCTGGGACCCTTGAGTCCGCAGGCTGACACTCTATCCACTGAGCCAAATCAGTTAGGGCTTTAAAATACATTTAAAAAATTAGTATATTTAAAATGCTAACTCTTTAAAAAAATACATTTCTATTGATTTTAGACAGGAAGGGAGAGGGGGAGAGAGATAGAAACATCAATGATGAGAGGTGATCATTGATAGGTTGCCTCCTGCATGCCCTACACTGGATCAAGCCCTGGGAATTGAACATTGACCTCCTGGTTCAAAGGTCGATGCCAGCTGGGCTGCTCCACACTTTCTTGTCATTATAACTGATGCTTTCTCACCTGTATCTCTTGTTAGTAAAACACCTTCTTTCTTCCTACAAAGGGGAAATATAAAATATGTGATGATGGACAATATGTATTCATACTCTGTCTAACTGCTGGCAAATGACCCAGTGAAACTGGACATCCAAGGTATGAGGCATATGTGTTTGAACATACTGCTCAGCCATAATCACATAGGAAATAAATTCTTTAATAAAATGTTTTATGCCTATGTGTAACCACTAATGGAGTAGTTGCTATGTTTGGAATACAATATATATAACACTATAGTGTTAGATCCACATGTGAAATTCATTCACTGTTATTCATAATATCTAATGTAGGAAAAAATTAAAGTCTGTTGAAAGTGTAGTTAGATCTTTTTACTGATATACAACCAAAATAGTTCAGAGGTCACTGTTTTATACATATAACTGTCTCAATCCCAGAGTCCCAGGACAGAGAAGATGATTGACTTATTGGGTCAGATGTTCATCTCTGATTCAAACAGCTGTGGCCTAGGGAGGAGGGTGACATAACATAGGCATCCCGGCCTTGTGCAGACTAGCTCTGCATCATCAGCTCCAGCAGCCCCCGTGTGCCTGGGGTGGGATCTTTGCACACTCGTCCCCACGTTTACATTTTGACCCTAACCATCCCACAGGCTAGGAATGACAGGTAGATTTCATCTCCTATGCCAGCTCTAATCCATTAGGAGTGACTTCCTGGAGAACAATGGAAAAGTTGCTGAGACTACACCTTGTTCAGCAGGAAAGATTGTATCAATTGATTGGTGTCTGCTATGGTCATTGGAGATGGGGTGGGAGCACGGATGCCACCTTTGTACTCTCCCTGTTCTAGACTGTGCCATGGCAGTGAATATTCCTGCACTGCATATTGTGGTAAATGCAATTGGTTCATTAAAGAAACCTTTCTTTTATTAGTGAGTACCAGGTTATAAAATTGTCAAGAATTGTGCTCCAGATTTGGTCATACATCCTTTAAAATATACCTGGAGCAGACATTTCTGTATAGCTCAAGCTTAGGGAAGATATTATCATCACCCCCTCCCCACCCCAACCTCTCTAACATACTGTGCTTTAATGCCTTCTGTATTCTCTGAGAAATTTCAGCACCTTTCAGAGTTAAGAGCTTCAGGGACAATTCTGCTAGAAAAACACCCCGGGGGAATACAGTAAGGGCCAAGGACCCTTTTTAAGCCAATGCACAAAAGAACCTTAGGAAGTAAATGTTTGCTGTGGTTTCCTCCGACTCTAGTTAGCTTCACCCCTGAGGCCCATGTCCCTGTGGGAATGAGGTGTGCCTCATCAACGTGCAATCTTTTTAAAGCCTGTGCTCTTGTGGGCAGCCTCAGAGCACTGCTGTGGTTAAAATAATGCCGTCCATCATTAAAAAGTAATTTCCAAAGGTCTCAGCCCTGTACTTGCCTTTCATGACCTCTGCAAGGGGATATAAAGGATACCACAGTAATACATCTTTAATTATCTTTTTTATTTCCCTTACCCTGAAGCAGCTCCTCAATCCTCCTCACCCGTTTTACTCCAACAACCCCCCCCCCCCAATACCACAACAGCTCTTGCCCTCTGCCTGTTACCATCCATCCTAGCCCCTTTCCTCTGTATTCCAAGGTCCAAAAGAGCTTATTTAGCAAAGCAGGACCATCCCCGGCTTGGAGGGGGGATGAGGAAGGAATTCTCTTAAGCGTGGGAGGAGGAGAAAAACAGAAGCTGCATGCACGAACTATTTCCTTCTTATGTACTTCATGTGCGTCTCTTAGAGGTTCACTCCCAGGTAGTGAGGTCCTGGCTTGTGTTGCAATCCCTGAGAAAAGAAGGGTTGGAGGGCAGCTCTCACACTGGGGCCCTGTGCAGTCTCACTTCACCCCCTCTCCTGCTCTGCCTTTGGGATGCCACTGCTCCTGCTGTGTCTCTGTGGTTGAGAGCTGTGCTCTGTGCTCTGGGTTTCAGTAGCAGGCTCTGGGTGCCTGCCAATCTGCTCTTGAGATGCCCTTGTCATGGCTTCTTTCCCACTGGCAGAAGGGACGTCCTCTCTACATGCCACCTTTGGAGAAGGCTATCTGTCTCCTCCGACCCTCTCTTGCCCTCTTTTGGAGTGAGTCTTGAGTCTGTACACATACGAGGGCGGATTACAGCTATAGAGCCTCACTAACTAGTCCATCGCTTTTACAGCCCCTGTTTTATATCACTCAAAAGCCACCTGTAAGCCCAACACTGACCTCACTTAGGTGTAACCTTCAAGTTGGACTTTAATGTTTTCTCCACTACCTCCATTCTCAGTTTCTTGATCAAGTTTTCCTTCTACCGGTATTAGTCCTCTCCTCAGGGGAATTTCCCCTTTTCCTGCTGTTCCTTGATGTCAAACCTTTTCCTAAACAAAACATTTTCTCGTTGTGTAAGAAAGTCACTGTAGAAATTAGGAAAATACAAAAAAGTGCAAAGACAAATCATCCACAATCATCTACAGCCTAGTAATAACCATAGTCAAAGTTTGGTGAATTTCCTTTGCTTTTTACATAATTGTAAATCAACTATATGTTCAGATCTGTATTCTGTGTTTTTCCTCCTGATGTTTTCTTCTGATTCAGTCTGTACTAACCCCTGGGAAAGACATGGTGCTGCTTCTATACTGTTATCTGTGTGTGCATGTCTATGTGTGCCTTTGGGCGGGTGCTGAACTCCTGCATTTGCAACACTCTACCTTCGGGCCTCCTTTTACTGTACAGTTACTTTTTTTTTTTCCTTACCTGCTTTGTACCCCCTTCTCAGCCATTAGGAATATATAGTAGTTTGTGGATTCAAGTTGATAAAAGGAATTGTTATCTGAGGTCTAAAGCCCAACTTTAAATTGGAACAGGTAACACTAGGAACACATAAGAAGGAAGTCTACTTTTCAATAATTGCCTATTGATCGGCTTCCTATGGTATTTGGAACCTCAATCATCACTCTCCTCAGCCTTAGTTCAGTTGCTTATTCCTAACAGCCTGCAGACTCCATCAATTGCTAGGAAACAAGGTCTGAGCACCTAAAGTGAGTTTCCTGTTATTCTTTTCTAAAATGATAGCGAGGAGATTTGATAAGAGTTGAGTGAATTATTTAGCCTAGGATGTTCTGTTCCTAAGCTATAATTGCTGTTTTCCCATTAACTCGAGAGTGATTCTGCCAAACAAAAGAAACTTCAGCCTTCATATATGTATTATTATTATTTTATTTAAAGTTCTCATTTAAATGTGTGGTTTCAAAACAAGATTTCTACATCGTTAGAGGTGATCTACATTGTCTTGGGGCTGGTTTGATACGAATGTTGGAGGGAGAAGGTTCACTTTAAAAATGAACCTTCTGGGATGCATTCATTCCACAAAACGAGATACATCTGATTGCAATGAATGTAGAGAAGACCATGAAGTAGCCAATTTAAAAATAATTTTACAATTTAAAAATGCTAAAGTGGCTTAGTGGATGGAGCGTTGGCCAGTGGATGACCAATCAAGGGCCCTGGGTTTGATTCTGGTCAAGAGCATGCACCTTGGTTGCAGGCTTGATCCCTGATCCCTGGGTGTGTACGGGAGGCAACCAATTGATACATCTCTCTCACATCAATGTTTCTCTGTTTCTCTGTTTCTCCCTTTCCCTTCCACTCTCACTAAAAATCAATGGGAAAAGATCTTCGGGAGAGGATTAACAATAACAACAACAAAATGCTAACGTGTATTACCGAAGTGATGTATATGTGATCTTCAAAATGGAATATCACTGAGAATAGCATAAGACAGTAAGGATTAAATGGCATTTTGGAGGGATTTAGGTTAGACATTAGAAGCTTCGCAAAATTCAGAGAAGATGAGAGAAGCCTTGGTCGTAGATGAGAGAAGCCTTATCTTGAGATCTACAAGAGAGCAGACATTCTGTCTCCCGTATCACCTCTTCAAGGAATCAGCAGCATGATTTAGGAAGGCTTCCTTCTAATCAGTCATAAGCCCTACAGTGACTATGAATCTTGGTTTTGAGTATTTTAATCTGGATGAAGGGTGTTGTTATAAGATTAATAGGAAATAAATATGGTCTCATGAGCTACATTTTTTTGCTGTCATATATGCTTTAATGAGCTAAAAACTTATGCCAGTGGAAAGATAGTTTTAAAATACACTGCAACGAACAGCCATAGGATATTTATCATCTATCCTGTTTTCTTCCTTTGCACTAAAGCCGCAATTTGAAGCGTCTGATGGATATATCCTAGAGGTACTCAGAGATCATGAATATCCCAGGGCAACAGTGCATGAACTAGAATGGGAATCAGGTAGGAGGGATGGAATGAATCTTAGCTGTACTGATTCTTTGCTTTATTGCTATTCCAGATTGTGGTGGTCTATGAGGGTATGCCCTCTCTTATTGCCCTTATCAGAATTGGGAAGATGCAAGATTTTCTGGAAGCCAAAACCACTGTGCTACCAACAGTGGGTAACGAAGCAGATTATGTGTTCAGTAGGTCAGAAGGGGACTCTAAGCTCTGTGAGGACAGGGCCCAGATAAGCCTTGTTCCTTGCTGTACCCTGAGAACCTAGCATAGTTCCTGCATAGCATGGGTACTCAATAAGTACTATTGAATTGCTAAAGGGGATTTACTATTACTCCGTGGTCAAACTTGTCCCCTTCCTCAAGGGTTCTGGCTGAATCTCAAAACAGAAGCTCTAGAGATACCTGCATTAGACTCCTAGTGTCTTTGGATAATCGCAGTGTGGCTCTGCAGCGTTGGCTGGGTTCTGGGGTCTGAGCTGGTTTTGGGAATACAGACACAGGACATATGCATTCAGCATTTGGAGAATTCAGTCAAGAACCATGCTGATTGCAACATTATTCTGGAGGGGCTGGGTGGAGAGGCAAACTCGGGTTTGAGGCACAGAGATGGAACAAGCAGACTTGGAAGACTGATCAGGAGGCAGCCCTGGACAGACTCTTCAAGTGCTAGATGGGGAAAGGGGGCTTTTATGAGGCAAAATTCATCCTTACCCGGGAGGCACTGAACCTCTGAGGACAGAGAGTAACTTTGAGTAGAAGCTCTTTCTACACACGTTTTCTTGATGCAAGGCCCCATATCCCCTACCCAACCCTTCTCAGGAACTTTCTTTGTTTCCTGCCTCAGGCAGAAAGACCCAGAACACCCCCCTAGAATAAGCTTTCCTTTCCCAAGCAAGTTCTAGTATTGGCAATTACCACCAAAATGTTGCCTCAGTAAAGCAGCTCCCCAGGACTCCCAGAAGGGGTGGGATTGAGGCCAACAGAGACAAGTTCAGCCCTTCAGGGAGCAGGTTTGTCATCATTACAGCCCTCTGGACTCACAAGCTCATCTCCATGGCTTTTTCTCTTAGCCGCTTAGGGCATCGAGAGTACAGACTTTATGCCAGATGGTCTCTGGGCTCCGTGAAGGCATCACTTTGAGCTTTTAAGTAATTTCCCATTTTTTATGCCAAGCATATTACTTGAATGTAAGAAGTTTAATAGAATTAACAGCAGTCTTTTTTTCTAGATGTAAGATAGTTTTTTAAAAATTGAATTTATTGGGGTGACTTTGGTTAATAAAATTATATAGGTTTCAGAGGTACAATTCTATAATACATTATCTGTACATTGTATTGTGTGTTCACCAACCCAAATCAGGTTTCCTGTCAGCATTTACCCCCCACTTTTGCCCTCTCCTTCTCCTCCCCCTCCCTTTCTCTCTGGTAATCACTACATTGTTGTCTGTCTATGAGGTTTTTTTTCTATAATCCCTTCACCTTTTCTACCTAGCCCCTCACCCCTCTGACAGCTATCAGTCTGTTCTCTTCTATATGTTTTTCTATTTTATTTGTTAGTTTGTTTTGTTCATTAGATTTCACATATGAGTGAAATAATATGGTACTTGTCTTTCTCTGACGGGCTTATTTCGCTTAGTATAATACTCTTCAGGTCCATCTATGTTATTGCAAAAGTATAATATTCTGCAGGTCCATCCATGTTACTACATTTCCATCTTTTTATGGCCAAGTAGTATTCCATTGTGTAAAGGCACCACAGCTTTTTTTTTTTTTTTTTTTTTTTTTTTTTTTTTTTTTTTTATCAATTCAACTACTGATGGACACTTGGGCTGCTTCTTGAATATTATAAATCTTGGCTATTGCAAATAATGCTGCAACGAGCATAAAGATGCATCTATTTTTTTGAATTAGTGTTTCAGGTTTCTTCAGATATGATGTAAAGTGGTTTATAACCTACAATATTTTTAGGATCCTTCTAATGCACCCCAAGGCTCCTTGAAAGCAATTAAAACCATGCCCTTGGCGATATGCAGACTGCAGCAGCTCCTTTGTCAGAATTTAAGTTTTTTTTAGAGCACTTTCTTATCACATTCGGAAGCGAAGCGATTGGGTTTGACTTGTGCAGAGAAAAGAAGCTTCCTATGGGGGTCCTTTTGAATTCTTAGTTATCTTAGTCAGGTCCCTGACAGATAGATCATGCTAGAGATACCATGGTGAGGTATCTTCATTTTCTTTCAAGCCAATGAAGTTCATTTACTGGGAAAATCCAACAACTAGCAGACATTATACAAACTTTCAGGGAGCAATCTTACCAAAAGTTATCTTGGCCTGCATAGAGAAATTTAGACAATGGGACACTCTGGGACACAGCTTCCTGTGGACTTTTCTGAAGGTTTTTTATCACTTATACCAGACATTAAAATATGCCCACATCTCAATTAAATGTAAAATTTTTCATTAAAATGTTGAAAGTATTTTTATAATTGCGCTTTTGAAATTATTTGCTTAAGAATGACTGATTAAATTTACAGTTGACTATGTCTTCTTATCAATCAATCATTGTGCCTTCTCAGAAATTGTTTCAAAACAAGAGAATTGAATTTACAAATTATTCTCAGATGTAATGAAATTTTTTAATGAATAATAAATTTAACAATTAATGCAGTTGACATAATGCTACATTTTACGGGCATTTAATTAAATGCTTATTAATTTCAGTTTGCTTTTCTGTAGCTTGGAGCCAGTTGAATATTTTTTTCTATAGGCCTCTGGAGAGCTGGGCTTACCAGGTAAAACAGCCCTGAAGGAATTTAATTCTGATGTTTGGCTCAGGAATAAAGATTTAAAGGTTACAGGATTACTGTTTCAAACATTAGAAGGTCTCTCATGTCAAAGAGTTCTGCGGTACTCCAAGGGCAGTCGCACATAACTCTCCAGAACAGCGTATCAGAGAGGCTGACCCAGGAGATGTGTGACCTGGAGGTGTTCAGTGGAAGCTGGAGGGGTCTTTATAAGGGCTGGGAAGTTGAAGAGGGCTGAGGGTCTAGAATCAGAAGATCAGTGTTCAAGTCCCTGTGCCAATCCTTACCTGTGTGACTTGGAGCAACTGAACCCACATAAATGTGCTTATCTCTTGCCTCTTCCTTCTTTGCTCAGCTCTTCATTATGTAGATAACAGCCTTTTTGGCAACTTAAATCCCCTCCTTCATCCCCCCCAACCCCCCAGCTCCCATTATCTTGGTTCTGTGCAATAAAGAAAGGACTAGGAACTGATCCAGAAGTCTTCCTTCTTATAGAGGGGTGGGGAGTGGTTTGGGGAAAACTTGAGGGCTACTTATGCTTTTTTTTTTTTTTTTGGTTTGTTATCAAACTAATTTTAAGTGCATCTATCATAGCAAATTTAAAATCTCAGATTCTTAATTAGTCACTGCTCTAAGGTGTGGGCTTCTGCTCTTCCTGTCATTTGGTGTGTATCTAGAAAACTGACAGAGTGAACCTAAGCATTATTCTAGAAACTATCTATTAGAAAGGTCCAGTTACTCCCAAAACCTATATAGTATATTCTGACACGAAAACTCCATGGCTTGGCATTTTATATTGTTTTGGATTGTTGACACTAGTGTTTTCCTCCCTGGGATAGATAATGAAGCTTGTTGACTATGGGGAAAGAGAGAGAGAGAGAGAAAGAGAGAGAGAGAGAGAGAGTGTTTGTGTGTGTGTGTTTGTGTGTGTATGAGAGAGAAATAGTGCCTTGGAGATTTTAATAAGAGAATAGAAAGGAATCCATAAGATAGCTAAAGACTGAGTCCAGAGAAGTAGGAGCAGAGTGTGAGGAAGAATAGCAATTGCTTTTGAAGGGCTAGAAGACAGAATATTTTTCTTTATTTTGAAGCTGAAATGTGCAGTGTATAAAGATGAAGAATTTTGATAAATCTGAAATAGTATTCTGACATTTAAGAATTGTATTGAATTTTGAATTTGGATTCTCATTTATATGACTTTCTAAGTAAGTCCTTATTAAACACATTGCAATTAATTTGTGCTGAATACTATTGCTTTGATTAGTTTTTACTATAAAACATTTAAATCATCCTTATTCCCTTCCTTCCTTCTCTCTCTCTCTCTGTCTCTCTCTCTCTCTCTCCTTTCTTCTTCTTCTTCTTTTTTTTTCTTGAGGTTCCAGTATCAGAAACAAAAGATGTTTTGGAATGAAAGTTGGACATCAGATTTCATTCATATCAGACAAGGTTTGTAAATGACAAGAATCAGAATTTTATTCCTAACTCCCTGACTACACATGTTCCCAATGTGGACTCAAAATTGGTTGCGATTAGAGTAGTCGGGATCTGACAGCCTAGATTTGTGCTTGGTCCTGATAGGCTAGTGCCTGTGGCTGTTAGGCAAAACTCACATGAGGTGCCTCGAGAATACCACCACGATTTAGACAAAGATAGGAGTTGGATCAGTGTACAGGGTGGGACAAAAGTAGGTTTACAGTTGTGAGTACATGAAATAGTTTATTCTTGTATTATTATTTATTATTTTTTATATTATTTTCTGTACTCACAACTGTAAACCTGCTTTTGCCCCACCCTGTATATTTAATTCACCTGCTGAGAAATGCTAACTGGTGGCATAGATGAGTGAAAGATAGCATTTATGTCACGCTTCTAACTTTGGAAAGATGTTGTTGAAGGTTATAGATCTTATTCTCTTGCTCTTTTTATAGTAACACAGTAAAAAAAATGGGAGAAATGGACAAAAGGTAAAAACTCCCTTTGGAGGCTGATGAGTATTGTCAGATGAGATGGGCTCCTTGGGAATCATTATTTCTCTATAATGCTCCGCATATACTGGGAGAGCACAGGACATCACATGTCAAGGTCACTCTGCTCAGCAGAAAGTGTCCTTAATATCACATAATAATGAGTGAATCCAAATAGGGCCTTGACCACTAGCCCATCTCATTAGGACTCTCTGTACTCCTGCTCTAACTTTTTTAACTTTTCCTGTGAGCTGTGTAGCCTCAGTTCAAAGGCCACAGCACTTCAGACAGTGATGGTTGATGCTTTTCTGCCAAAATCCTGTCAGTTTAACCATCTAATTAAGTTCGGGGTTCATGCCTTTGGGTTAGAGCCCACTCTGCCCCCAAGATGCTCCCTCCCCTACCCCCAGGCAGACCAGATTTCCCCTCCGGATCATGGAAACCTATTGCACTTAGAAAACCAACATGAGGGCTCTGCCTGTTCAGTCAGAAATTCTCCTTGAATGATCATGTCCCGTAATTTGGTTAGAAAGTTAATCAGGTTCCCAATCCTGTTTTAAGAAAAACGCTGCCCCAAATTTATATGCAACGCAGTGAGTGATGCCAGTCCCAAGGCATGGCTCAGTGGTTGAGCATCGACTATTAACCAGGAGGTCATGGCTGGATTCCGTTAGTGCACATGCCTGTGTTGTGGACTCTCAGGTGCGTTCCCTCTCCAGTTCTCTGTAAACACAAGCTGTAGGTGAACTCATAGCTCCGTTCGGATATTATGAGTTACCCATTCAGAGAAGCCCCATGTAAAGAAAGTTAAGAGCTGGGTCTTGGGCGAGGAATACTCGAGTTAGGACTGGGTTTGGCAGCGACATTAAAGTGAATTTGGAGACAGGAACTTACTAGTACATTTACTGTACACAGGTACATGTGAGGCCCTTTGTATCTACCTCAACATCCATTTCTATAGATGAGAAAACTAAGGCTAATACAAATATCAAGGCATTACATGGTACACCTGAAACTAACATAATGCCATGTCAATTATACCTCAAAACAAAACAAAAAGGCAAAAACAAAATTGAGGCTCAGCTTAAGAAACTTGCCCAAGGTCACCCATCTCCCAAATAGCATACCTGAGACTGAATTCAAGTCTGATGGGCTGTAGCCACTGTGCTTTATTAGCCTCTTAAAGCTTTGAATAGGCATGGGAGTGCAACATGGAGAGCAGGGTTCAGAGTCCTGTAAGTTTACTGCAGGTGAGGGGAGAAGCAGCGGATGTGGCAGACTCCCAAGCAGGCTGAGCTCAACACCTGAGGTGACTGACAAGGAAGGACAGATGGGCTGTGGGCAGACCTGCTAGGTTTAAGGGTGCAGGGCTCAGCATAGGCTTGGAGGAATAAGTGTTTCTGCTCTGTCAAGATCAAGCAGGCACAGGTGGTGGCAGGAGCAGAGGAGCCTGGGTACCCAGGTAGGTAGTGATAGGCAGCTGAGGTAAAGCTGGCAGAGTCCTGGGTGAGGAGTCCCCAGAGAGTCCACATTACTCAGAGGTCTGCCTTGCTTCTCAGGGGAAGTCTACATGAATAATATCTACATAGAGATCCTGGTCTGGTCTGGTCTGAATGGCTCTATAACTGGTTGGCTATGGAAGGTGTTTTTGTCCCTTGGTTCAAGAGCTCAGAATCTGCCTGGCTAGTGTGGCTCAGTGGTTGAGTGTGGAGGCCATGGTTCGATTCCCAGTCAGGGCACATACCCAGATTGCAGGCTCGATCCCCAGTGTGGGATGTGTAGGAGGCAACCAATCAATGATTCTCTTTCATCATTGATGTTTCTCTCTCTCTCTCTCTCTCTCTCTCTCTCTCTCTCTCTCTCTCTCTCTCTCTCTCTCTCGCTCTCTCTCTCGCTCTCGCTCTCGCTCTCTCTCTCTCAACTCATAGAGGACAAAGGCCAGCTCTGGCTGATGGCTCCCCTTGCACTCCCACGTGTAAATTGGCCTACAGGCCCCTTCTTGTTGCCTGTCTGAATCTCTGGGGAGTGTGGAGGGTTATTCATAGTGTCAGCTCTGACCATGGTGCCTGAGGACATAGATATATTTTTAGTATCTCTTCCCTAGGGTTGGCTGAAAAGGTCATACCTATTTTTTATGCCTAATGTCAAGTTCTGAATAAACTCGTTTCTGTTAATAGCACTCAAGCAATGTCAGAATTGGGTCCCCTCCCACCTTTAGAATGTCATTTTGATAATGACCTGTAAGGCAAGTGCTTTATAAACCCCCAAGCAACTTCTAGGAGTTCTTATGAAGGACGGAGATGAGGGATGTGTCAAAGACTGCCCTGGAGAAGAGGGGTTAGGTGAATTCAGTAGCTTCAGGGGGGTGAAACTAGGACCTCTGAGAGGTAGGTATCAGGAAAGGTTTCACATTCCATGATTTTTACTCATCAGAGCTGAGTAGGGGTGGAATGGCACATTGACAAGCAATGAGCACCTCACTCTTGTGTATATTCAAGCAGAGACAGGAAGGCTACAACCAGGATGTTGGTGACTGGAATCTTGTGGAAGCAGAACACTGGATGATGTGGGTGGAGGGCCCTTCCACTGCTAAGATCCAGTGATTCTGGAAGGGGTAGAGGTGGGAACAGCTCTGTATGTTGGGGCTGGGCATTGAGGGAAGTGCACACACACACACCCCCAAAAAAATAAGGTGCAGTAGCCTTGGGAATAAACCTATCTGTGAAAATAAATCTATTTTCCTGGGACAGATTTGATGGTTTAATTTTCCCATGTCTTACTTAATCGGGGAATTTCATTAATCTGCTATAATGGTTACATTAAATAGGACCAAAATACATTTTCCATTCTTCCCCTACATTTCAGTATTAATCATTGTAGATTCATCTCATTGGATTTCAACCTGTCAGGTTCCTTTTAGCACATGAGAAAACTGAGGTGGGCGGTTAAGTGACCTGCCTAAGTTGTACAAGGAGTGAGTGGCAGAGCCCAGACTTAACCCTTGTGGCTCCTGGTCTCATGGTCTTTCTAGTGAATCAGACTGCTCTTGCTATGGGCACTGAGCTGAGGGGAACTCACACACACTGAGTCTAAAAGGCTGTCTCCTTCAGCACTCGTATGTAATTGGCGTTCAACAGATGTTTATTAACTTGAACAAAGCAATCCTATCAGTGCCTGGTACCTACTTAGTGCTCTGTTATATAAATGGCTATTGATTGAAAGCACAACTTTCAAGGGCTTTAGGGAACTGACCACCAAAGTTCACATGGGAAAAAATCTATGGCTTGTCTTCATGTTGCTGGATTTGGAGGAGGATTCAACACTGGACGGTAGTGAGGCTTTCTGCCTGCTCTAAGGCCTCTTGCCTTAGCCTCCATTCTGGGCTTGAATGAAGATGAATCCTTCTGAGGATGCTTCCTCAACAAGGAAGCATGGCTGTGACCCCAACAAGAGCTGCTGGTCATTCAGGTTGAGGCATCAGTAGACAACAAGCCGCTGCTCCTCCTGCCGTGGCCCTGCAGCATCCCTGGCAGGGGCGTCATCAGTCTCCTCCTGTGATTGATCCACTGCTGCCTAGCTGTGAGCAGCAGGGCTCCCAATCCAGAGAGCGACTGTACTCCAAATCCAGATCCTTGGGAACAACTGACTGGGCTCCACCTGCCAGGAGGCAGTAGAAACTTATTGATATTTTTTTTGAAGGACAACTTTGTACTTTTTGATAACTAGTAAATAGCATATTGGAGAATTCTCATTTTCCAGTTTGCAGGAGACTTATAAAAGCTATCTCTAGTGGTCATAACTATGATCTTACTCCTTCCTAACGGCCGAGCAGCGCTTCTCTGTTTTTGTCTGTGAATCACCCAGGACTCAGAGTCATTGTGATTGACTATGGGCTTCAGTCATCCTGAAGATTCCCGGAGAGCTTGGGAGATACAATGTAAAAGACAGCTGCTTTCTTCCTTTTTGATTTGGGGTCTCGGGTAAAAAAATGTTAGCAGATGGAATGATATCTAGGTTACTATTCTGTGCTCTGGGAGTCTTAAGAAAAGATTACTGGCAGTTCCAGGAGGAGAGGGACTGGTCACAGCAAGGAGCTCCACCAGCCCTTGCATCTCTGCATCTCTCGGTGAGCCAAGCACCAAACAGTGGTTAAGCGCCTGGATTTTGCAGATAGGCTGATTCAGTTCAAGTTGTACCTCTATAACCTATTAGGTGGCTAAGGAGTCATGCCATCTGGGGCACTGGAGCCAGCATTTGCTCAACTACTCTTGGTTCCTTCAGAAAGCAGGACTTCTTCCAGACTAGGATCTAATAGGCTTGCTCCTGAATGTTTAGTGTGGGGCCGGGACATGTTCCCATCATTGTGCTAAGCTTGAGCTGCAGCCAGTGGGTTTCCTTGAACATCATTCAAGCCAAGGGCAAGAACTTGGTTTCCAAGGCAGAAACTCTGTAGACCAGGAGAGTCATCTATAACCTTTTCCCTCTGCTCAGCATAGTTGGTGAGCTCTTAGACTAGGAATAATAAGGGAATTAGACTGCTTATATTATTGATGGCATTAATAACTAATAATTGTCAGGGATCTACTTTGTGCCAACTATTGTACAAAACCCTTGATATGTATTATTCCTAATTATTGAATCTTAGAAAATCATTTGTATTTCCCCAACATTATCCACAAGGGAACTGAGGCAGAGCTTTTAAATAAACTTTCCCAGGGCTTAAACATAATTTTTTTTCTGTTAAATTTGTGAAGCCTCCAATTTTATTTTACTATTTTTTAAATGTTAAATCATTTTTAATTTTCCATTTACAGTTGACATGAAATATTATATTAGTTGCATTTGCACACCCCAGTGATTAGGCATTATGTAACTTACTAAGTGTTCATCCCGATAAATCTAGTACCCATCTGACACCATATATAATTATTAGAATATTACTAACTATATTCCCTCTGCTGTAGTTTATATCCCCATGACTATTCTGTAACATCCAATTTGTATTTCTTAATCCCTTCACCTTTTTACCCATTCCCCCCCAATCTTCCTCCCTTCTGGCAACCAACAAAATCTTTCCTGTATCCATGAGTCTATTTCTGTAATGCTTCTTTGTTTATTTTGTGTGCTATTTTAGATTCATGTGTTGAAAGATATGTATTTATTGCAATTTTCTTGTTTATATATTTTATTTTTTCTTTTTCTTCTTAAAGAAGACTTTTAACATTCCATGTAATATTGGTTTGGTGATGATGAACTTCTTTAGCTTTTTCTTGGTCCAGGAAGCTCTTTATCTGTCCTTTGATTCTAAATGATAGCTTGCTGGGTAAATCTTAATTGTAGGTCCTTGCTTTTTATCATTTTGAATATTTCTTGCCAACAAAGAAATATTTGAATATTTCTGGCCTGCAAAGTTTCTGTTCAGAAATAATCTGACAGTCTTATCGGAGCTCCCTTATAGGTAACTTAATGCTTTTCTTTTGCTACTTTTAAGATTCTCTTTGTCTTTAAAGACATTTTGCATTGCAATTATGATGTGCCTTCGTGTGGGACTCTGAGTGCATCTTATTTAAGACTCTCTGTGCTTCTTGGCCTTGTATGTCTATTTCCTTCACCAGGTTAAGGAAGTTTTCTGTGATTATTTTTTTCAAATAGGTTTTCAATTTCTTATTCTCTCTCTTCTTCTTCTGACACCCTCATGACACAAATGTTGGCATGCTTAAGTTGTCTCAGAGGCTTCTTACACTAGCTTCATTTATTATTCTTTTTGCCTTTCTGATTGAGTATTTATTGCTTTCTTATATTCCAAATTGCTGATTTGATTCTCAGCTTCATCTATTCTACTGTAAATTCATTCCAGTTAGTCTATCCCTCATTTCTGACTGGTTCTTTTTTATAGTTCCCATGTCCATTTTTATGCTGTTGAAGTTCTCTCTAAATTCAATGACTCTTCTAAATTCATTGAGTATCCTTATACCATGTGTTTTGAACTCTGCTTCTAATAGATTACTTGTCTCTGTTTTGTTTAGTTTTTTTCCCCCAGTTTTATTTTGTCATTTCATTTGGGACATATTTCTTTGTTTCCTCATTTTGGCATCCTTCGTGGGTTTGTTTCTTTGTGTTAGGTAGAGCTGCTATATCTCTCGGACTTGGTAAAGTGGCCTTAGAAATCCCCTTTACATTTTTTTTTTTTTAAATCTGGGTGTGTACCCTGACCAGCAATTAAACCCATCCACATTTTGGTATGTGGGATGGTGCTCCAACAGAGCCACACCAGCCAAGGCACTTTTTAATTGAATTATAATATATTTATAGTAAAGTATACTAACCTTAAGTGTACAGCTTGATGAATTTTAACATATTTATACCCATGTTACTACCATCAAGATCAAGATATAAAATATTTCCAGCATTGCAAAAGACTCCTTCATACACCTTTACATTTTTAAAGTATAATTTTGAGATTGTCTGCTACAAGCATCACAGGTATTGTGATTACGTGGTGCTATTTCTCAGAAACCCAGCACTTATCATAAACATACAATCCATTTTAACAGGTCTAATGTAGGTTTTGTTAAGGCTGATTTTTGTTTGTTAAATTCTGCTTGACATGAAAGAAACTTCTGAAAATATAAATTTACAAAAATTGTAGGAAAATTAAAGTTGGGTTGAGAAAAACTATTCATGGACCAGCTTCCTTTCATGTCACATACAAAGGTAGTACTGCTTGCCTGAAAGAAAGGGGTCAGTACTGCTTGTTCCCCACTGCCTGATCCCCACCTTGTAGATGCTTTAGAGCCATGCTAACAAAATGATTCCCAGGTTCATTTGGAAAAATCAACAGATGAGGATATCCAGAGACTTTTTAAAAAGTAGTACCAAGGGGGAAGTATTTTTCCTCTTTGATATTAAAAAATAATAGAAAATTAAAGTAGTTAAAAGTGATGCTGCTGAAAAAAGACTTGGCAAATAGATTTAGAGTAGAATATATAAGTTTGAAATGGACAAAAGGACACACATGAAGTAAGTGCATGACAAAGCTCAAATATCAGTGAAGGGAGGAAGAATTATTCAGTAAATTGTGCTAGAAGAATAAATTAGTTGTATGGGAAAAATCAAATTATAGCATCATCCCATTCCATTGCCTGTTAGTTCTAGATGGTTTAAGTAGTCCATTGTAAAAATGAAAGCAAGATAAATTTATAGAAAGGAGTTTACAAGCTTTGGATAAACTTAAAAAACATTGGCTAAACCTGGAAGGAAAATACAGTGGTGCCTCGCATAAAGAACGCCTCGCACAGCGAACGATGCACACAACGAACTTCATTTCATGATTCATACAACGAACTTCGTTTCACACAACGAAGTCGCCCGAGCTTCCACGACCGCTTTGCCCGAGCTTCCACGATCGCTGCCGATGTATTGCATCCTTCCGCGCAGGCACTGCAGGCAGTCGTTAGTCACTGCGCTTAACTTAAGCACGTATCGTGGCAATCGTTCTTCATTACGAATTAAATCACGCACGTATCACGGCAGTCGTCCTTTTAAGTTAAACTCAATATTTTTTTTATATCATGGCTTCTAAAAAAAGCAGGAAGGTGATTTCTGTTGAAATGAAACAGGAAATAATTAGAAGGAGTGAATGTGGGGTAAAACAGTGTGACCTCGTCAAAGAGTTTGGCCTCAGCAAGACCACCATTTTCACCATTTTGACAAATAAGGATGCAATCAAATCAGCCAAAGTAGCCAAAGGAGTATCAAAACTATTTCATGAAAAACATAGGTCTTCAATTCACGAGGAAATGGAGAGGCTATTAGCGATTTGGATTAAGGACAGGCAGGTGGAGGATCCAAGATGGCTGCTCGGGTAGACACCTAACCGCAGCAGCAGACAACAATTTCAATGGAATACAACTCAAATGTAGAGCGGACATCGCCCAGAGCTACAGGTAGTCGACTGACTGAAAATTCTACAACAAGAAGGAAAGAGAAAACCAGAAGGAAAATCAGAGGAGCTGAAAAAAAAAGCCTAAGAGACATGCTGCACGCGGGCGGAGAGGTCACAGCCGGAGAGGAGGAGAGGGCTGGGTGCTGCCTGGCGTTCCCTAGCAGGAAGGAAATAAAACCCCCAGCCTGGGCTAAACCCCGGAACCGGCAGCGCTGACCCCCAGTTATGGGCCAGACTCTGGGGACCCAGGCTCCGGTGGGGGAGACGGGGCTGTGAGGCAGAATCCCAAGCGACCAGCGAAAAGCAGGGCCCCCGGAGTCGCGCGCACATTGCGCGCAGAGGACTGAATGTTGACTCTGATGCTGGATTACCCAAGCCGGAAGAAACAAAGCCTCCAGCGGCGCTGAGCCTCAGTCCGGACTGCTCTGAACCCCAGTCCTGGACCAGACCCTGGGGACCCAGGCTCGGGTAGGGGGAGACGGGGCTGTGAGGTGGAATCCCAGGGGAGTGGTGAAAAGCAGAGCCCCCAGAGTCACGCGCACTGCGCACAGAGGACAGTCTGTTGACTCTGATCCTAGACTCCCCTAGCGGGAAGGAGAAAAAAAAAGCTCCAGACTGGAGGAATGCGACAGGGAGCAGGAGCCCCTGCCGGACACCAGCCAGCCGGGCGCCGGCAGGGAGCCGGGCAACAGGGCCCCGGGGGGGGGCGGGGGGGTGCCCCTGAGTCATCGACCTCGAAGCGCGGGCAACGGAGCCAAGGCCGGGGGCTGCTTCCTGGGCAGCGCCAACCCCGGCAACAGGCTGGAGCAGCGCGGGAGCCCGCGGAGAACAAAGGGGTGCCACAGGCCAACCTGCTGAGCTCCCAGGACAAGGAGGAAGAAACCAAAGTTCTCAATGTGAAGAAATCAAGTGAGAGCAAAAGATAGTAAAATTACTTAAGAAAGAATACAAAGAAGATCTTGAAAAATCAAAGACTAAGTCAGAACTCAACTCACCAGCCAACATTGCAACATAAATGCATTAAAAAAAAAAAAAAAGGACAGAATGTTGGAACAGCAGCGGCCAGGCCTAGAGTGCCCAGGCACAAAGCAGCAACGGCCAGGCCCCAGAGCAGCAGCGGCCAGAACCAGAGCAACAACAGCCAGCACTGGAGCAGCCAGACCTGGGGCAGTGGTAGCCAGGCCTGAGGCGGAGGCAGCCAAGCCCAGGGTGGCCAGTCCAGGAACACCCAGACCCGGAGTGGCCGGGCCCGGAGAAGCTGGGCCCAGAGCAGCCGGGTTGGGAGCAGCCAGGTCCAGAACAGCAGTAGTCAAGCCCGGAGCATCCAGGCTGGGAGTGGCCAGACTCAGAGCGGCTGGGCCCGGGGCAGCCGGGCCCAGAGCAGCCGGGTCTGGTGCAGCCATACCAGGAGCAGCGGCTGCCAGGCTGGGAGTGGCCAGGCCCGGAGCAGCCGGGTGTGGTGTGGCCAGGCCCGGAGCAGCGGCTGCCAGGCTGGGAGCGGCCAGGCCCAGAGCAGCCGAGTCTGGTGCGGCCAGGCCCGGAGCAGCAGCTGCCAGGCTGGGAGCGGCCAGGCCCGGAGCAGCAGCTGCCAGGCTGGGAGCGGCCAGGCCTGGAGCAGCCGGGCCCAGAGCAGCTGGGCCCAGAGCAGCCGGGTCGGGTGCGGCCAGGCCCGGAGCAGCAACAGCCAGGTCCAGAGCAACTAGGTTGGGAGCGGCAGTGACCAGACCCGGAGCAACTGGTTGTGGAACGAACCAGAGCAACAGAGGCCAGGCCCGGAGCAGCCAGGCCTGGAACAGCTCGCTCCTCGCCTGCCCCTGCCCCACGGCTGCCTCTCAGACATGGCTGGAAACTTTTGCGGGAACTTGAGGGTCTGCTGAATCAAGTGATGAAGGCTTAGATCTGGATGTGTTGAGTTAGTATAGGGCTGGGGTGTTGATCTGTGAGTGCCATGGGTGGGGCCTGGATGAGGCTGGTTGACCTATTTGGAAATGTCTTTTGTGTGAAATGTATCATTGGGCATGTGGTGGTATTATTGATATGAGAAAATTCTAAGTAACTGATTTACTATCTGAAAAGGGATTTACTATCGGGGAAAGGGAGGGAGGAAGAGACTGAACATAAACTGCACCTATGGATGAGGACAATGGGGAATGGGGAGGGGGCTGAGGGTCGGGTGGGAACCTGGTGGAGGGAGGAAGAAATGAGGAACCTTTGTAACAATATGAAAAATAAAGATTGATTTAAAAAGAAAAAAAGAAAAAAAGAAAAAAAAAAAGGACAGGCAGGTGAAAGGTGACGTAACAACCCAAGATATTATGTATCTGTCACAAAGCCAAGAGAATTTATGACGATCTAAAGAAAAACGTCCCTGGAAGTAGCAGCAATCAAGATAATGAAGAAGAATTCAAAGCCAGCAGGGGGTGGTTTTTTAGATTTAAGAAAAGGTGTGGAATCCACAGCGTTACTATGCATGGTGAGGCTGGCAGTGCTGACAAGAAAGAAGCAGAAAAGTTCTCTATTAACTTTCAAAAATGTATTAAGGATGAAGGATACTGCCCACAACAAGTGTTCAATGCCGATGAAATGGGTCTTTTCTGGAAAAGAATGCCTAGCAGAACCTTCATTACAAAAGAGGAGAAGAAATTGCCAGGACACAAAGCCATGAAGGACAGACTTACCCTTATGTTTTCGTCTAATGCCAGCGGAGACCTCAAGATCAAACCTCTATTGGTTTATCACTCTGAAAATCCAAGAATTTTCAAGAAAAATAACGTTATTAAGTCCAAACTGCCCGTCCATTGGAAGTCCAATCAAAAAGCCTGGGTGACCCAAGTTATCTTCAACGAATAGATTTTGGAAACCTTTGCTCCTGCCGTGAAGAAATTCTTGCTGGAAAAAGAACTGCCACTCAAAGCCCTTCTGATACTTGACAATGCCCCTTCTCACCCAAAAGACCTAGAGGAAATATTGCAGGAAAATTATCCTTTTATCAAGGTGCAGTATTTGCCACCAAACACCACATCCATTCTTCAGCCAATGGATCAGCAAGTTATTGCGAACTTTAAAAAACTCTACACTAGAGCCCTCTTTAATAAGGTGTTTGAAGAATGTGAGTTTGGTGGAGACAATATGACTGTCTGAAAGTTTTGGAAGGAGAAATTTGATGTCCTTATGGCAATACGACTTATATACAGAAGGCCTGGGAAGAAGTGTCACAAAGGACCCTCATTTCTGCTTGGAAGATGCTTGTGCCTTCGTGGACCCAGGAAGAAGCAGTAGTTGATGACACAGAAGTGGTGAAGGACATCATCACAGTGGCCCAAAGGTTGGAATTAGAGGTAGAGGAAGAGGATGTAGAGGAGCTTATTGAGGAACACGAAGAAGAGCTGACAACTGAAGAGCTCCAAGCACTTCTGGTCCAGCAACAGGACAATGCTCAAAGGGAAGCGTCATCTGATAACGAGGAGCAACAATCAAACAATCAACCAATCCCAACTGCTGACATCAAGAACATCCTGGTCAAATGGAAAGCAGTTCAGGAGTTTACCAATGCCCACTATCCGGATTCAGCTGAAGCAAACAGGATCAACGATCTTTACTCCGATACTCTTGTCCGTTATTTCCGGCAGATGTTGGAGAAAAGAGAAAAACAAACGACTTTGGACAGGTTTTTCATGAAACCATCGGCCAAAAAGCAGAAAATGGATGAAGATGTGCAAGATTCGGTAGACTCTACTTAGTCTGTCTGAAAATTAAAAAAAATGTGTGTTTTTTTAAAAAAAATTATGTTTTTAGATGTATCTAAATAAAAATAATAACAAAAAATTTATCTTTTTTATGTCATCTTAGCATATTTTATGCTACAGAACGAATTATTTTTTTTAACATGCATTGTTATGGGAAAACACGTTTCACATAACGAACTTTTCGCATAACAAACTTGCTCCTGGAACGAATTAAGTTCGTTGTGTGAGGCACCACTGTATTGATAGATTTGTCTGCATTAAAGGATGGAAATATCTAACTCATTTGATCCTTCTGGGAAGACCCAATTGTATTAATATATTAAAATTATTTACATACTGCAAAGTGGAATAATTTAAAACTTTTTGAAGTCACTGAGAAGAGGATATAATATATTTATTTGCTGATCCCAAAGAAAATTCTATATCCTATTTTCTTTTGAGCATTGCTCATGTTCATTGGATCATCTTATTTTAACAAAGCATAACTGATCATTTATTTCCTACCATATATTTACAGCAAAGGTATTATCCCTTTTTTTATTTTTTTATAGAATGAAAGTAGATGTCTAATGTCTAATTTGCCTGTTCTTTTAAATAGTTCCTACTGGAAGAACACAGAAATGCTTTGGCATAGTCCTTAAGACTTGGAACTGTAAAACTAACAGCTTTTGGTTTGTTGGAGAAGCTTTAAGGATAGGCAGGGAGTCATGCAGAGTAGAGATAGGGGAGAGCCACAGAACCAGGAAAAGGGACTGGGCCAAATTGTATTTTCTTGGAGAAAGCATTTGCTTTGGAACTGGCAAATATGGGTTGATTCTTGTCTCCTCACTCACTAATGGACATCTCTGGGTAATTACTTACTTCTTTGTTCAAAGAAGATAATAATAGTGCCTACACTGGTTGGGTTCTTATTAGGATTAAAGCATCACCTGAGAGCAAATGTATAAAGTGTGGTCATTCCCTTCTCCTTTCTGTCCTCCTTTCCTTGTTCTTCTTCAGCCCATTCAGCCCCAACTCTATTAAGTTTATTCAAAAACCTTACATTGAAAGCTTACTCTGCACTTGGCATCTGGAAGGTGCCAGGAAAAAAACAGAAGACATAATTTCCATCCTCAGGTTTCTCACAGTGTCTAGAGATCTGTGTCTAAGCAGTCCAAAACAAGGCAGTACGAGAGGTCTGCACAATTCTGTAGGAGCTCTGATAAGACGATGCCTGAGGAGTTGGGATACCAATGTAGGAAATGTTACTAAAAACACCGGGGCATCCAAGTCTATGGGTAGTGGGCCAAAAGACCATTCATTAAGATAACTAATCTGTGTGTGGGGGGACCAGCGAATTTCTACTTGGTAATAATGGCTTGGTGAACAATTATTTGGATGTAGCTCAAATGCATATTTGAATTCGGGAACTTTATTTATATTTATTATCTTCTGTCAGAATGTCACAGTGTTCCAATTTCAGGAAATTAAACAAGAATACCTCACTATTATGTTGTTAATTACATCCAGCTTTAATAAAACTGTGTACTAACGTAGTAATCTTTATCTTGCCTCCTCATTTCCTACTCTCAAAGGCCTGAAACTAACAGCTAGGTAAGGGTTTCAGCAAAAAGGGCATATTAATATACATGGTAGCTGCTCCAACCTCCCCAGCCTCCCCACAACTGAGTGTCTTCCACATTCTTGAGAAAATAGCTGTTCATCACACCAGCTGTTCTGGGGGTGGGTTAGGGTGGGGGGGCACTACTTCAGCTTTATCCATACATGAGGAGGGAGTACAGTTCTGACTTCATACAAATGAGTCTCAGTAGCTTTTCTTATTACAGTGATGGTAGAACTGGCATGTACTCTCTCCAAGGCGATTCATAGGGAGCTGAAGCAAGTAAGGTAATCAGAAATACGGGGCTGGTGGCCTTAAGGAATGACGCGTGTTGGGGAGCCTGAGGCTGTACGGTGGTTGGCCCCTTCACTCTGTAGCATGGATTAGGAACCTCGGTCTTGCAGAATGAGCCATGTGAACCTCCAGGTCTTGGGTCATGGTTTCTCCACGCTGTTGTTTTCAGAGCTGTGGTTTTACAGAGCTGCAGTCTTTTGGTGGAGGCACCTAGTCCATTGTTAGACAATTCTGTGTTAGCAAATCTCCTTATCCTGAATGCCAGGGAGCCTTCCTGTAACTTCCACCCGTTATGCTGAGTCCACTCCAACCTCAGCTGCTGTGTCACCCACTGGGTGCTTTCTATGTATCACTTCTGCTCCTTACCTCCAGCTATTACTTCATTTGGTGGGTAGGCATTATTATTACTTGATTTTATAGAGGAGGAAACTGGGATTCAGTAAAGGTTTATCAAATTGGTTGAAATCACAGGCAGTCCAACCAGAATTATGCTCCTTTCTAACTGCTTCAAAAAGTCTATACTTTTACCAGTACACCATGCTATTTCTTAATTTTTAATTTTTCTTTGGTAAAATATCCATGACATGGCATTAACCATTTTTAACTTTTTTTAAGTGTACAGTTCAGTGGTATTAAGTACATTTAAATTGTTGTACAAATCATCAGCTATCTAATTTTTAAAGCATTTAAAGACACTGAAGCATCCAACTCTATAGGTAGTGGGCCAAAAGACCATTAATTAAGATAACTAATCTGTGTGTGGGGGGACCAGTGAATTTCTACTTAGTAATAATGGCTTGGTGAACAATTATTTGGATGTACATTTGAATTTGGGAGCTTTATTTATATTATCATCTGTCAGAATGTCACAGTCTCCCAATTTCAGGATATTAAACAAGAATACCTCACTATTATGTTGTTAATTACATCCAGCTTAATTACATTGCTAATTGATCCCAGCCTACTAGCTTGACACCTGAGTGCAGCAGGCACACCATAGAAGTGGCAGGCAGGTAAATATACCAGAGAGTTCATGCGAGTTACCTGTTAGATGAGTGAGTGCTGCTAAGAACCTCTGGAGGTCCACTTTGGGGGCAGCAGCATGCTGGCTTTAGGGAAGGATGGTTTTCAGGACTCCCTTTAGTTTTCTCTTTACCAGGCTGAATATCCTTGTTTTTCTTCATAAAACACAGGTTCTAAGGCCCTTTATTGAGTGCATTGTTCTCCAGCTTGTTGACTCACATTTCTTTCCAAGTGTTGCATCTAGGGTGGAACCCAATACGGACAGTGCAAAGCATAACACACCTCCCTAACTTTGGAAGCCCGCCTCTACCCACAGTACCCTCAATAGCATCAGCCTCCCTGTCAGCTTTCATGTTACTGGCTTATATTGAGCTTAAGTCAGTTCACCCTCCAAACCTTTTTCATGTATATCATTGTGACCTAGACCTCTGACCTATGTCCTTGCGAATTGGCCTTTGGACTCAAGGATAAGGCTCTATTTCTATTCAGGATTGAAATATTTGCAATACTCGTGCCATGGACTTTGCTCACATGTAGCTTTCCCCCGTATTTATTATTCCCAAGATTAATGAGGCAATATGTGAGTCTTCATTTTCCTCTTAAAAAAAAAAAAAGAAAAAGAAAAGAAAGAAAGAAAGGAAAGAAAAGGTAGGAAATAAATGGGGAGACACTGGGTTGGCAGCTTTTTATATTGGTTAGGAGAGACTGGGTTGGGTAGAAGTTTATAGTTTGCAAAGAGTCCCGAAACTGAAACTGCTCTTTAGGTACAAAGTAGCTTGCAATGGTGGCCACATGCTGTTTGACTCTCAATTCTTCACCTTCATAAAGTACTCTGTGGCTTGCCAGGTGGTGCAAACCAAAGTATCATTGAAGTATATATAAAAAGCATATTGTGGATTAGATAATAAAGCAGGCACAAGTGATCATTCTTTTAATATGCCATCCTTCAGGTCTCATCCTGCAGTTAGGAGAGTTTTCTTTATGTGCCCGTGACTTGGCGCCATTCTAATGTTAATAGAGAATATTTTCAGAATACAGTTTTCAAGAACCCTCAGTTGTTAAATGTTCACTTTGCTGTTCACCTCTCCTGCTCTTTCTGATCTTAACCAGTGGGGAACATACATAAGGAATAATAGAGAAAAGTACCACTCCTTTCATAGATAAATAAGCTCCTGACACCCAGAGTAAACTTTGGTAAAAGTTGGATTGGAGAACCTTACTCGGTGTGCAGTTGAAGTGCATGCTTCCACCACCCAGCCCAAACCTGTCATTAAATTCAGACGCTCAGCCGCATGGCTAAGTGAGCAAGTGAGTAACTGGGCCTGCAGAGCCAATGTAGTCACTTACCCAACTACTCACCTGCCAGGGCTACAAGCCTGCCACACCCACCCCGTCATAGGCTAAACAAGAAGAATGGCAAGCCCAGTCAGCATGACTCAGTGGTTGAGCATCAATCTATGAGCCAGGAGGTCATGGTTCAATTCCTGGTCAGGGCACATGCTTGGGTTGCATGTTCTATCCCCAGTTTGGGGCCTGTAGGAGGTAGTTGATCAGTGATTCTCTCTCAGCATTGATGTTTCTACCTCTTTCTCCCTCTCCCTTCCTCTCTGAAGTGTATATATATATATATATATATATATATATATATATATATATATATATATATATATATGGAAGGCCTGCCCCACCGAAGAAGGCCTGCCCAGGGGTGTTTACCATGAAGACCGAAAATGCAAGCAGTAGTATTTAATACAGAGATGCTGCACACCATTAATTGCAGCACACTGAGTGTGAGCTCTCACCCATCAGACAGCCCACTCTCTCCGTGGAAAGTGAGTCTGGGATAGGAGAGAACAGAACATCCCAGCCAGTCCTCCTAAGAGAGGGGAGAAGGAGCACAAGGCCCTTCATCTCTCTGTTGGGATTATACAACCATCACTATTCCTCCCCTCACCAGTATCTATTTTTTTAAAGTAATGCTCTGTCTATCTCTTGTAGAATGTCTCATTTGTGAACTAATCCAAGGGTTAGATCTTGGATCAGAACACAAATGAGACATTCTACAAGGGATAGACAGAGCATTACTTTAATCTGAAAAGATGGTTTAATCTGAAAGGAAGCTTTAATCTGAAAAGATGGTAGAATTTTGATCAGAAAACAATGTTATGACTGGAAAACTCCCCATGGAGAAGCTGTAAATCAATTCTCAGTTTATGAAAGCAGCATCTGTGCCTTCGTGCTGATGGTGCACATGTAGTAATTAGCTGCGCTGAAATGCTAGTCTCACACCTGAGCTGGGGAGAGCCTTCTCCCTCTTTGGGAGTGGGGGTGGGGGGCTCCAGCTTAAAGGGAAACAAACATGAGAGACAGGTGTGGAAAGGCGCTGAAAAGTTTGTGACTACTTGGCTTGGGAAAAATGCCTTTTATTTCTAAAGTAACATTTTTAAGAAAAATGAAACTTCTCCATGTGAGAACATTTTTCTTGTACTTGTATTTTATATTGGAATGGATGCAGTATGGCAACCTTAAAAAACCACGAATGACTTTTGGAATTAGGCAAAGTCAGGATTAGGCTCTGGTTCTCTTACCCATGGGGTCCTTGCCAAGTGACTTCACCTCTCTGAGCCTCAGTTTCCTCATTCAGAGTGGAGATAATCACAGTGACCAGCAGGGTTGTTGTGCGGATTAGAGATACTGGATGTAAAGTGCCTGGTCCAGAATGAATTGCGATGATGACGGCCTATTTTTTTCTAAATACTTTATTCTGCATCACAATGGGTGAACTTGCTGGTTTTATTTGCTCTCCACACTAAATATCTACGGGGATATTTATATTTGTTCCTTTATGTGGTCAGAAAAAGTAGGTCAGGTTTTAAAGTGGGAATTACGAGATCATGATCCAGATAATCCTTTCTCGTCTGTGTTATTGATTTCTCCAGAGAATTAGGCCATCCAACCATTTGCAGATTTATTGGAGTCAGCATTGAAGTGCCAGATGTGGTTATTATGACAGAATACTGCCCAAAACGAAGCTTGGTGGATGTTCTGCTCAATGCTGATATTCCTCGCAACTTGTGTTTTCAGTGAGAGCCTGGCATTTGAGTAATGGGAGACACAACCAAGCCCTCTTGCTATCAACGTTCCAAAGGATCTGTTGTAATGCAACGAATACATTGCATTAGCTTGGAGGAGGTTTTATGTTATATTTTGGGTGTGGAATGAATGAGTCATTATATACAGACAGGGATATCTAAAGGGAACAGAATTTTGAATCGGGCCTACCCAAGGTGCCCAGGGAAGACCTGGCTGAAGATGCTGGCATAAAGTCCTTTAGCATCTAAAGAAAATAAGCTACAGGCAACAGCAAGTCATAGCAAGTAGGCACTGGCTAGGTCTAATTACTGCATCTAATAAACATTGGGCTAGACCCTGAAGGTCACAAAAATAAACAAGAAATGTTCTCTACATTCAAGAACGTCTTGGTCTGGTGGGAAAGACAAAGAAGTATAGTTGTAGAACAGTTGATAGAAGTCCTTAGGAGAGTGTCGAGTGTATGGGAGTAGCATTTAGTCCAGACGGGGCATGGGAGTGGGCCAAGGAAGCTTTCTCAAGGTGGAGGTCGGATGAGGAAGAGTAGAAGTTTGCCAGGAGAAGGGGAGAAGAAAGGCCATTCTAGAAAGAGGGAATAGCCTGTGTAAGAGAGGATGGCCCAATCTGGGATTGTAAATAGATTAGTATGACCAGAGTTCAGAGATAAAGGTGGATGTGGGAGGTAGGAGTGAGTGGTGAGAAATGAGATTAGAAAGATAATAGTCTTGAATATTAAATATCTTGAATAATAGATAAGATAATTTAGTATTTGATAAAAATGGAATTTCAAATAAGAGAGGAAAAGAGAGATTGTTTGAACTAAGGATTCAGGATGACTGACTACCCATTTGGCAAAAATAACATTGTATCTCTAGTGTACACATTTACCCAAAATTAACTTGGGGACTGCTTTAAATTTTCAATATAAAAGTGAAACTTTAGAAGAACTAAAAGGAAACACTCATATATGATTATATAATACCACAGTGAAAACTAACAGGCAAATGAGTAATTGGGAAAAGTGATCTCTTACTGAGTTCTAGTATAACCAAGAGTTCAGGTTGATATTCATAGACTAGTGGGCATTAGCAATGTAAAAAGCATAACAAATAAGCTCTAGTCTGTAACTATAGACAAGTCTAGAACATCTAAATTTGTCTTTAAATATGTAACAGTGAACGACATTTACTTGGAAGAAATATTCTCCCCCCCCCCCATAATTATGATCTTATAGAATTTACAAATTTGGGTATAACTAAGCTTATCTTAAACAATGTCTCCACCATCACTGCAAACAGTGGCTCTGCATTTCAGAGAGGAAAAGAAATCTGTGTGGGCTGGAACCGGTTTGGCTCAGTGGATAGAGCCTCGGCCTATGGACTGAAAGGTCCCGGGTTCGGTTCTGGTCAAGGCCATGTACCTTGGTTGCAGGCACATCTCCAGATGTGCAAGAGGCAGCTGAATCAATGTTTCTCTCTCATCGATGTTTCTAACTCTCTATCCCTTTCTCTTCCTCTCTGTAAAAAATCAATAATAATAATAATAAAAATCTGTGTGGGTTTTTTAATTTGTTCTGGATGAGAAATTTCACATCACAATGACCTGTGTGTTAGGTTGTTGAAGGAGGGAACGCAGGAGACCAGAATGGTGAGGGATTAGGAATTTATTCGATCATCCGCACACCAGGTGGCTGAGCCTGGATGGCTCCAGCACCCAGTGAGGGCAGTCAACGGCTTTTAAAGGACTTTTGGCTGGATTTTTTTTCTGGGCTAAGACTTCTTTATGCACCCTGGGGGGAAGGGAATGGAATGTGGTCACCACAAGTGAAATGTGGTCTTCAGCAAAGGGAATGTTCATAGTGAAATGACCTAAAAAGCCATTTCCCGGAGGAAGGGTATCAACTCAATTGCTCCATCAAACCCAGTGCTGTATATATCTCTTTGTAGCTAGGCCATCATTCTTTTGGAGGTTGCCACCTGAAGTGACCCAGTCTCGGTAAGACTCTATTGAACATATTTTCAAGTGAGCCATCAGGGAGTCTGCTTCTTCATTGCTCAGCAGCAAACAGTGTGCACTCTCCCGGCAAAGAACAATGTGTCTGATTTGTTCATATATGTGTAATAGAGAATAAGATATATCCATTCTCCTCCTCCTCCTCCTATTTCTCTCTCTCATAATTTGTTCTGGATGAGAAATTTCACATCACAATGACCTGTGTGTTAGGTTGTTGAAGGAGGAACGCAGGAGACCAGAATGGTGAGGGATTAGGAATTTATTCCTAATAGCCTATGCTTTTGGTTTGAAAAAGCACTGGATAAAAATCCCATACTTTAAAGTCTCCTGGGTACTAGGATGAGTTTCTCCATCCAAATCTAGACCTATTGAGTTGAAGGAGAGCAGCACTAAAATACTCTGGCTGCATCTGGAACACAGGGATCCTTTGGGATTTGTTTCCTTTGACTGCATTCCAATCATAATGATGTTGAGCATGGATTTTATTCCCCAGGATGTGAGTCCTTAAATAAAACCTTCTCACCCTCAGGCTTTGTTTGTTTATTTTAAGAAATTTCTCTCCAAATAAATGAATTCCAACAGATCACAAAAATAATACATTTTTCAACAGGGACCAAAACTGTCTTTAAGACATTGTCTATAGAGAACTGGGAGGTGAATGAGGGTAAGGCATGGTTCCTTGAAATTATTTTTCATTTTATTATTTTAAATGTAAACCCTTGCCAGTTGTGTTGACCAATAGTTTCACGTGCTTCTGAATGCCATTTATCACAGAAACCTAGTGACATGGGGATTTCACCCACAATGATCAAACATTTTTGACTGACCTTGATACTTTTAAATAGCTACAAAAAGGAACAGAAGGAAAGATGATAGTATATAATGAGAAAATCTGTCTCATTTCTCCCAATTATCTGGTTAGTGCCCAGCTTTAATATATGTGTAAGCAAATTAATTTCCAACAATAAATCATGCATTTTAAGTGTAATTCCACAGAGACAGGGGAAAAACCACGAAACAAACTACCACTCTTTATGGGGATTGGCTCATGCTAGTCACAATTTGTTATCAATATCTGAAAATAGAATCTCTCAGAGTGCAGATGAGTGAGGTCATCTCTACACTGAGCAGTAAATCCCATATGGAACTTGTCTATGGCAGGGGCTTGACTGTCATCACTTTGTCCTCTACAGGAGTACGTGTGTGTGAGAGAGGGTGTGGGCTGCAGGGGGCAGTGGGCAATAAAGGGCCTGAGCAGCAGTTAGAGTCAATCAGCCGTGCTGAGGAGCACTGGGGTCCTTTGCTGGAGAGTCCTAAATACCAGGTTGAGGAAGTCACATGTGATCAGAAAGGAGCATTGTCAGCTTTTCAATAATGGGAATGACATGGAAGAAAAAGAGAAAGAAGAGAGAGGTGGCAGAATAGAATTTTCTTTTCTTTGTGGTGAATTAAGGCACTTAGTAAGGGCTCCAGAGTGAATCTCATAAGGGAATGTCTAACTTATAGTGTAATTCTAAGTGCTTGTTAACAGATCAATTGATACACTTGTTAATTTGTCCTTTTCACCTGCCAAAGGGGTTGAATACACCACTTCAGCTAATCCCTTTGGGGTTATCCAGAACTAGAGCTATTAGCTGTAAGTCACCTTATAGATTATTTATTTGTGCCATTTCATTTTCAGATGAGGCAGCTGAGACTCAGAGAGATTGAAAGACATCTTTAAGGCTCCAGCTCACTACTCCCTTATTCCCATTTAGTTCTCTGGTGGAAGGACACAGATTCAGACCTTTAATCCCATTTCTTACACTTCCAATATAATTTTAGGCAACCTCAATATCCATGAGGATAATGTATCCAATACCACCCTATCAATTCTTTGACCCCCATCTTCTCCCATCATCTTGTCCTTCACCTGCCTCAGCTACCCATTTCTATATCTCAATCTGAGATACCATCATTGCCCATAATTGGATATCCTCCAAATTCTCCATTTCAATAGTTCACTATTTGACTTTCACCTCCTATTTTCTATCGAATTCTCTTTAGTTTCCCAACCCCACCAATGTATCAGGCTGGGAGGTCCAATCCATTGACCTGATTGCACCTCACTTCCTCATATATGCCTTTTGCCTTCCCACCTGGCTTAGATTACATGGTCTGTCATTAATATAGATTCATTTTCCTAACTCTCTTCTGTTGTCTTATCACAAACCAACAAATTATATATGCTTAGTGAATTGCTATGTCCCACCTCTGGGCTATAAATTCCTTGAGGGCAGGGCCTTTGGTTTGCTCTGCTGTATCCTGAGTGCTTAGATCATAGTTGAGACATGGTAGGTGCTCAGTAAATATTAATTGAATTAATGAGTAAATAAATTGGTAATAGCAGGGATAGCTTTCAGAGGAGTTAAACTATATTTTGCTCTAGAGATTTTGCACACCCTTTTTTTTTATTGTTTCTCTTTTTAAAAAAATATATTTTTTTATTGATTTCAGAGAGTAAGGGAGAGGAAGATAGAAATAAAAAAACATCAGTGATAAAAGAAAATCATTGATTGGCTGCCTCCTGCACACTCCCTACTGGGGATGGGGCCACAACCTGGGCATGTGCCCTGATTGGGAATAGAACCATAAATTACTGGTCAATACTGAACCACTGAGCCACGATGGCCAACTGCTTATTTCTAATGCTGTTTTTTTCTCTCTCCTTCATTTCTTTTCTCCCCTCCCACAAAAAGAAGAGCCTTGTTCTGTGGAGTGTCCTCTTGATGACAGGGAAGCCTGAGAATCGCTGTCCTTGCCTTCAGAGTGTGCAGAGGTAAGAAGGTGAGGAAGAAAGGGAACTACTTGAGTTCTGACTCTGAAGCCATCACATCAACTGAGCATGAGCTCATCTTATGTCTTGGAAAGAGATGTATCAACAAGAGTAATCTCTTGCCTCAAGTTAACAACTTCTTGGCATTTTCCCGATAGATAATCCAGTAGGCAATTAGAATATGTGTTAGGAACTTGGAATATAGGTTCAGATGGAGACAGAAATGTGGGGACCACTACTATCTCTGGCTGTAATGGAGCCATAGACGGAGATGAACCTCTTTGGGAGAAGATGTGGAGAGAGAAGAGAAGAGAAGAGAAGAAAGGGCAGAATCCTGAGATAAGAGCCCAGCAATTAGTGTAGAGTTCTGATGCCATAGACACACGATGGCAAAGTGCCCCATCTACAGATGCAGCTGTGGTACCATAATACCCATCACTTTGGGATTTAGATAAGCTTATGGGCTTTATGATAATTTGTGTAATTGATGGGAATTAAGTTAATAGAACACAAAATGAGAATTGTGACTGTAAAAGGATTATGTACTATTCTTGGGACAGCTAAAGTTAAAAAAGGCACAGAAACCCAAAAACAGATGATTCCAAATTGCTCAGTTCTGTAATTCTGTTCACAATATCCATAAATCAGTCTATGCTTGTTATTCTTAATCATTGCAGTTGATTGGGAGGTGAAGAAAAAACAGCCCAGGGGTTTAGGATGGGAATGGGGGGATGAGGACAATTATGTGATACCATAATCAATAAAATTTAAAGAAAGAAAAGAAAAAACAGCCCACCCCAAAGATCCATGTTTGGACAAGTAATGAAGCTTTTATACAAGATCCCAACAAAGTTATATCTTTGGTAAGCTTGGGTGACTTCCCAGTTCTCACTAACTGCATCCATTTAGGTATGGTTTACCAGCGCATTCAGGGCAAGTCTCAGTGGTGTACCGCAAAGAACTGGTATGGTTACTGATCACAAGATGGTAATTATAAGCCAAGGGCTTCCTATGGAAATTCCACTGCTTTCTAGGTGCTTTCAAAGAGTCAGAGATTATTATACAGGGAGCAAATTGTTCCATGAAGTAATTTCTCTTTGTGATGGTGCTTAGATGGAGAAGTGCAGCAAACACCTGGAAGTACTTGTGGCAGAAAGGACCCATGACTTAAAGCATGAAAAACAGAAAACCGGCTGCCGGCTCTATAGTAAGTAATGTCTTATTGACATACATGTCAACAATGAAGCCTGATTTGGTTAGTTCATGAATTTCTACTTAACTTGTTTCTCTGGAATATTCTTTTCTGAGAACTAATTACTGAAGCCACGGAAATAACAATTTTACATTCTTGTTTTAAAATCCTGTGTCCTGCTTGCATGGATTTTAAAGGGTTAGTTCTCATTTGCACTAGACTTTCGGTAACTCTGAGTCCTTTTAACAGAAGTCCAAGTCTGTAAAAGGTCGAAGGTAGAAGACAAATCTTCACCTGTATTACCAAGGAAAGGATTTAATGTCATCACTGGATCTTAGGCATCTGAACATGAGTCTTGCATGGAAGGGCCCAGCCTAGGGGGATGGAGCTGGAAGAACAATTTTTCTAGGAAGCTGAAGGGATGGTGCTCAGGCAGGTGGAGGACTCCAGCCCTAGCAATGGAGCGGAGCAGTATGGTTTAGACATGGTTCAGAACTTGGGCTCCAGGGTGAGTCAGAGCTGGATTAGTGTCCCAGCACTGCCTTTTTCTAGTTTCATGATTTTTGAGCAAGTCACTTTATTACCCTTAGTTTCTTTATCCCATGAAATAGAAATTAAAAACTGTACCTACTTCATAGGAATGTCACATTAAGTGAGTTAATTGAGTTAATGCGGAAGTAATGCTCTTAGCAAGTGTCTGGTACAATGTGAAAGATTTAGAGTGAGCCAGGGTTGAGCACCTATGACATAAGGCCATAATGTATCAAAATAACTTTTATCCCAGGCATCTGGGTGCAGGTGGACAGAGTCCGAAAAAGGAATCAGTGGTGACTGAAGGGGGAGGCAGACTTTTATTAACTTCTGCTGGCTGCCAACAGTTCTGCTGACTTAAGGGTCCGGTCTGTCCTTGGTTCCTCCTGGCATCAGATATCTAGTGGTTATCTAGGCTATGCCGAGCTCAAGGCTGCAAGCGTTCTGCAAGATATCTGCTAAGCACAAGTTTCCTTTGCCCTGTTTTATTCTCTTTAACCCTTTCACCGTGAAGAGCTCAATGTATATGATGATGATGATGATGATGATGATGATGATGATAATGATAGACCAGGATCTTTGTTTGAGGGATCCGCCAAAACAAGGAAGCGAATAGGCAGCAGGTACCTGCCAGAGAGGTTTAGGTGCAGAGGCAAGGTCCACTAGTACCCCAACAGATTGGTCCCATTATCCAGGGACCAAAGTTTTCTGACCTCCGGGTTGCCCTGTTTGTGCCAGGCATGGAGGTTCCCCATGTGGTTATTGTAGAAAGCCCCGTTTCCTCCAGCACAGGACTTCTCAATTCTGGCTACACATTACACCCCTCTGGAGCTTTCATAATGAGCTAATGCTTGGGCCCCACCTCTCTAATAATCCTGTGAAAGCTCACTGGTAGATCCTAATGTGCAGTTCTACTTGAAAAACTACTGACTAGCAGTTTGAGTAAACTGAACATTGTTTTAATGCAATAGAATCAGTAAACACCCATTAGCAAGATAATTGCCAAACCCATAATTCTTTAATAATCAGTTGGAATAGTTGGTTCTTTTTCTCTGACTCTTCAGCATTTGACATCACTGACTCCTCCCTTCTTTTTGAAGCTCTCCTCCACGGATGTCCCTACTTCCTCTCTCCTCTTCACCTCCTACTGCCCCTCAGCCTTCCTCTCAGTTTTTCTTCAGCAGCTCTGCATCCTTCACGCAGACCTTGGTTGTTGATAGTTTCCTGGGGTCTATCCTTGGCAAGCTTGATAGACTTAGAGGAGTTACTGTCTTCCTTTTGGTGGTGTCACCGGATGGGAGTGGGGCCCATGGTGGGTCTGCCTCAGGCTGGCTGGCAGTGGGTGGATTCTTGACTTTGTGCAGGAAAGACTTCACAATACGAATGCAAGTTATTTTGAGAGTACATTTATTAGAGCTGAGGACAGTGAAACAAAGGAAGGTCTTAGGGTAGAAGCAACAGGAAAGAGCCTAGGTGGTGCTCTGCTTTTTAAAATTATTTTATTTTATTTTATTGATTTTTTACAGAGAGAGAGAGATAGAGAGCTAGAAACGTCGATGAGAGAGAAACATCGACCAGCTGCCTCCTGCACACCCTCTTACCGGGGATATGCCCGCAACCAATGTACATGCCCTTGACCGGAATCGAACCTGGGACCCTTCAGTCCGCAGACCGACGCTCTACCACTGAGCCAAACCGGTTTCGGCGGTGGTGTTCTGCTTTGATCCCTAAAAAAGCTATGGGAAAGAGGTGAGCTGAGGTGGGACTGCTGTTAGTTCACTAGAAAGTTAGAGAAAAGGAGCATTGGAAACATGTTCAGGGATTAGTACAGAATTGCTGCCACTGCTCACTTCTTTCTCGTTGCAAGTTTCTTTAGGAGAAAGAAAGTAAAAAGTTCTTGTCCGAGTATAGGCATGGGTGTGCTCTGGAGAGAGTCCGGGCTGGTATCCTTTGTCTTGAGGGTGTGTTTTTTGTTTTTTTAAATCTCTCTTCTGCTGGTAAGAATCTTAAGGGAGGGTTTCAGCAGAATGTTCATCAGCTTTCCAGGTGCATTTTTAATATGCTGATGCATCAAACTGAGCATATGGGGAGTTTGGGTTTATCCTTCGGTTGGCTTTCCTGTTTTACTTTCATCTTGCGTCTGTCAGGCTCTAATTGTTTTTGCTTTTTTTGTTCTCCTGACTTCACCGTTCTTGGGTTTAGCTGGCATAAATGGCACTAATTGGGTCTCTCTTACTCTGACCAGAGTGATTTAAACTATTTATTCTCTCCTCAGGGAGGAGATATATAAACCATTTGTTCTCAGGTGTCCTTGGTTAGGGAATATAAGCTCTTGTGATTTACTAGCTGGCTGTAAATTGGACAAATTCTTTGGCCTTGTTTGATAATCTAATCTCAGTTTCCCAATTCTATTTGCCCAGGATTTTTTCCTACCTTTTTACTATCCTGCCTCAGTGTGATAAGTATCGATAACTTTCCAAATCTATCTGAAACAATCCCCTTTTGGGCAAAGACATATCAATACTTCCTTTAAACCCTTCACTGGCCATGGGAAGCCAGAGTTTTATATTCAACCAACACATATATGTGGGTAATTACATGTATTTCTATTTCCCTAGCAGAATTATGTGTTATTTATGTGCTGAATTTTTGTGTCTCCATTGCCTATCCCAGTGCCTGGACATAGTAGGTGCTCTATAAATATTGATGAGAAGCCTGAATGCATTTTGTATTTTCCCATTAACAATAAATACAAGACATAACAATATCGGCAGATCATGATGCATTTATAAGTATTTAGCATGTTACCAGCATAGGTTATGAATATGTATATTGCAAATGGTCTATTGAGATAGAAATACCTGAGGGAAATACAAAAATATCACCTTGTTCCTTTCACTGAAAAAAAATACAAAATTCAATTTTCCCACTATTATTAGACTGCAATAAATATTCATCCTTTATCCCTCCAGGGGGGTCCTAAGCTTCCTGCAAGTGAAATGTGTGCTAAATATGCCAGTAAATCACTGATTTTACTCTGAAGCCAGATTGGTGATCTTAGTTAATGTGCTTCTTCCAATAGTTTACAGACTCAAATAATGTTAAATTTTTAATCTCAGAGACTAGAGGAGGCAGGGTAAAATTGTTCATGTACCAATTTGAGCTTAGGAAAAAGACTCCTGTGAAGAAGATAATAGCCTGCTTTTGGGAACAAAAGGTCCCATAAAACCTCCTAAAGTTCAAAGCCTCAGAGCTTTCTGCTCACTGTTGGCTGCTCACACCAACTAAATAACTGACCCTGAGAGGTCCTGGTTCCAATAATAGTGTCTCTAGTTAGGGGAGGCATCAACGTCAGTGTGAGGGGAGCAAAGCCCCATGAGAATGCCATTACAGGTAGAACTTCCATTTCTTCAATTAACTCTCTGCTTCTGGCAGCACTCATGACCCCGTTACAACACTGGTCCCAGAGGTGGCGGGGTTGGGAATATGCTTGGTTTGGTGCAAATTCATTATTGCTAGGCAAACAATACCCCGCTATTGTGTATGGAGGCCAGAACAATCGAGAGTGCCAACAGTGGTGACAAATGATGGTACAGAGAGGATAAAATAACTGTTCTAATTTATCCTGAAAACAGAGATGTTACTCAAACAAGTTGTTGGTAACTTTAAGACAAGGCCAATTTTGCCAAGCTCAGAGTTAGCTGAGTGCATCTATCTTTTTCAAGTAAAAGAATATAAGTGTAGTTAGGATTTCAACTCAAAAGGCAGAGAAATGGAGCAATCTGCAGGGACCGGTTTGGCTCAGTGGATAGAGCATCGGACTGCGGACTGAAAGGTCCCGGGTTCGATTCCGGTCAAGGGCATGTATCTTGGTTGCGGGCACATCCCCAGTAGGGGGTGTGCAAGAGGCAGCTGATCGATGACTCTCTCTCATTTGTGTTTCTAACTCTCTATCCCTCTCCCTTTCTGTAAAAAATCAATAAAATATATTAAAAAAAAAAAAAGAAATGGAGCAATCTACAGTATATAATTTGTGCATGACTGCTGGTTGATGGAGAGTAAATAATACCTATAAAAGAAGAAAATGCAGGCCTTTCAGTAAATGGCAGCAAGTTTACCACGTAGGCACGCTGTTAATATGATGTGTTGGTGTGATTTTTGTTAAGTTCCTCCACCCCCACTTTTTTTTTTTTTTTTTAACTTAAATAAATTTCTTAGAGCTAAAAGGCATCCAGTTTAACAAAAACACAGGAAATCACTTCAGGAAGGTATACTTCTTTATCTTAGGGGATGAGTTTCAAAACTTGAACTAAATAGGCCATGTAGTTCTTCCTTTCCAGGACAAAGGATACAATGGCCACATCATCGACGAGGCAGAACTGAAGTCACCTTGCCTTAGGGCATGTTTTAAAGTTCAGAGTAAAAGCCATAAATTGGAGTTGTAAATTGAAAGATTCTAAATGGTTTGCACAGGAGCAGTTTGCTGCAGGCACTCAAATTAGTCAGTCCTAACTAGAAGTTAAGGGACCTTCCTTGTTTTACGGATGGGGAAAGTGAGGATAGAGTTTTAAAAAAACTTGAGAGTCCTGCCTTGTCACTAATGATGGCTCTCCCCCAGGGTGGGTTTGGGGTTGGGTGAGGAGGGCAGAAGGACTTTTTCCAGCTAAGGGTCTAGGAAATAAAATATCTATAATGTGGGTAGGAATGAGTTTAACTGGCAAACAAATTACCTTCAATTTGAGACTTCTCTAACTGAGCTTTGCACAGGCTCATTGTAAATCTCTTGTTTTACATTCACTCATTCACGTGATGAACAGAAACAGGGTGATGTTAGGGCAGTGGTGGGCAAACTCATTAATCAACAGAGCCAAATATCAACAGTACAACGATTAAAATTTCTTTTGAAAGCCTAATTTTTAAAACTTAAACTTCTCCTAATGCCACTTCTTCAAAATAGACCCACCCAGACCGTGGTATTTTGTGGAAGAGCCACACTCACGGGGCCAAAGAGCTGCATGTGGCTCGAGAGCTGCTGTTTGCCCACCACAGTGCCAGGGGATGGAGTTCTCATAAAGTAAGCTGCCCTACCTTTCAATATGCCAACATAACTAAAACAAAGCTAAGTGAAAAACAAAAAACAAGCACCCCAAATCTCAAACCCAGATCAAACAAAATAACCCCAACCAAACATATCAAATAACTAAAAATATTTTCTAAAGCAATTAACTGCCCCATCACTTTTAGGTCTCCCTGGCTCAGAATTGTGAGAGTTCAAAAAATTCTACTAAGTAAGGAAGTTCCATTGGTTAACCAGATATTGCCAATTATTTTGCCTGATTTAACTTTTTTTTCTACCTCACTGCCACTTCCCAGTGACATTGTGAGCCTCTCTCAGCTTCCTGGCCCCAGAACGCTGTATTAGGTAGTAGACTTCCTGAATAACTGGCACACCACCTTTGATAAAATCATAGATCGTTAAAATGTGGAGATGATCGGAGACTCGTGTGAGTGGTTAATGATGAATAGGCAATCTATTAAACATGAAGTAATATTGAAAAGCTGGGAATTAATGAAAACAAATAATTATGCAACTTTTCTAATTTTCCGAAGTCATAAGCTTCTAAGAAGCACATCTTAATAGAACCTGTGGCTTTTCTCATAGTGAGCACCCAGAAAAATGTCTATTGATTTGATTTGAGAGCCATCTTTATTCAATAAAAAGGGAAACAACCTGGTTTTGCAATTGTATTTTTGTGGCCAGCCTCTCATAGTTCATTGACGTCTGACCCTCCCATTATTTCACAGTGATATTTTTGCATGGCCAGTGAGGGAAGGAGGTGCATCTTGAAAAATGAAGTGGCAAACATGGGACAGTAATTATGAATACCATTATAATTCGCTAATTTTAATAATAAGAAAGGAGCAAAGGAAGGCTAGACATTATAGGCATGTCCTTTGGGCAGCGTCACCAGGAAGCTGCAATTTCACATTCCCCAGGGAGCCACTGGCTCATTCCCTGGGAGTCGCTGAGGGGAAGGTCTAACAAAAGGGAAGATGGGCACATATGCAGGGAAGTAGGGATGGCATAGAGAAAGTATGTATGTACCTTTGCCTGTCAGTAAAACCTGGAAAGAGATCATTGGCTAGAGGGGACAGGGCCATTGCAAGCCCGTAAAAATCTGGGATACACAATTCCCCAAAGGAGTTCACTCTTTTTTGGCTTATGGCATTCTTGGCACTCTTGTGGCTTTCTTTTGTTAGCTCATGTTCCCTCCATAGTCATGAGACCTGCAGATCCCACACACAATGGACCGATGAACTGCAGTAGGGAACATGAACTAAGCTAGCCTGACACTGGATGGGACCTGTGCTCCAACATGGGATGGAATCTCTGGGCAACAGCTTTAATTCTAGCCCCATGGAAGGCACAACAGCTGGACTTTCCTTGCATCTTGAAAGATGAAGTAGCAAACATGGAACATGAATTAATGTGTGAAGGGAAATGGGACTGTGGAATCTCAGGGGTGTAACTCCACAGAAAGAAAGCTTTCTACAATATCACATCCTCTTATTCCAGCGGCACCCCGAGAAACTCACTTCCCCAGCAACACGTGGGAATGAGGAGATCTCACCAACAGTAACAATTACATAAACTGATATCAAAAATCATTTCAGCCGAAGCCGGTTTGGCTCAGTGGATGGAGCGTTGGACTGAGGGGTCCCGGGTTCGATTCCGGGCAAGGGCATGTACCTTGGTTGCAGGCACATCCCCGGTGGGGGTTGTGCAGGAGGCAGCTGATCGATGTTTCTCTCTCATCGATGTTTCTGACTCTCTATCCCTCTCTCTTCCTCTCTGGAAAAAAATCAATAAAATATATTAAAAAAATCATTTCAATTTTAAATTTAATTTTATAAATTGAGAAAGGAACAATTAAATGTTTCATTAGCCATCAGGCAACGTAAGATTTAGAAAATATTGTCAATTCATCTATTCAATGCATAATTACTGAGAATCCAATATGTGCCTGGTACTAGCTTAGCATTGAAGCTCTGGAGTTTATAAGGCTGAACGTGACAGACAGGATCTATGCCCTCAGGGAATTTATAGTCTAGTGATAATATAGTCGTGTGCTGAATAAGACTGCTGCATAGTGACAGACTATCTATGTGAGGGTAGTCCTATAAGATTTTAATGGAGCTGAAAAATCCTATTGTCTAGTGAATGATGTGGCCCATGATTTCAAATGATTGCCAAGAATGAGGAGGATGAAAAAATTGACAAGGCTGTGATTGAGATGGCAAACAACTTTAACCTTGGTGTGGATGAGGATGGCACTGAGGAGCTCCTAGAGGTGGTTTCTGAGTAACTGACTAATAAGTTGTTGGAATTGGAACAGGAATGTGTAACTGAAGAAGAGGTAAGAGAAATTGCAGAAAAAGAAAAAGAGAAAGAAAATTTGCAATGAATAGTTTAGCAGAAGCTTTTGCAGACCTCAATAAGCTCCTTAAAATGTTTGAAGACATGAGCCCTAACAGCAAAAGGTTTTCATTAATAGCAATGTTCATGGTGTATTATCTGCTTACAAAGCAAATCTAGATGAAAAAAAAGTAACCAAATAAGCAAACCACTGTGCACATATTTCTTTTTTTTTTTTTTAATGGACATATTCTGAAAAAAAAGTGGCCCTTCCTCAAGAAGAGCCCAGAGCAGGTCCTTCAGAAGGTATTCCAGAAAGCAGCATTTTTATCAGAGGAGATGACTCTCCGTGCACGTTACTGCCTCTGAAGACTTTCTGGCGGGACAAGATGTGGAGGCAGAAGACAGTGATATTGATGATCCTGACCTTGTGTGTGTTTATAACAAAATAATTTAAAATAATGTGTTTTGATTTGAAAAGGAGGGAGAGAGGACTATTGGTCAACAAAGCAGCCTGTGCATTTCCCTTCTAATCTTGTAATAGTCTTAGCCTCCAAAAGTAAAACATTTTAAAATATAAACACTCCTCCCCACTCTGCACCTGTCAATATCACTGACCCCTGCCTGAGGTAATCCACTGGACTATTATCTCCAGAGATCAGTTTTGTCCGTGTTTGAATTCATGTATGCTTTTGTTCTATCTCATGTTATTGCATGTAATTATTAAAGATTACTTTTTGTATATTCTATTTATTTTTTTATTTAAATGTTTTTATTGTTGACACTATGGCAGATGTCTCCACATTTTAAAGATAATTTTTTAAAGAAAATCAAACACTTCTAAGGCCACGGGGAAGCATTTTACATAATCATAGTGATTTAATTCATCTTGTCTGCTGGAGAAATCAACCAGCTGTATTGCTTAGAGGAAGCCAAGTAGTTCTTGTGTATTGACATATGTAGTACATAAAGGGACACCAAGTATTGCATGTGGAGGGAAGTTATATAAATCTTGGTCAGCCAAACTGAAATTATATTCATTTATTCTAGGTTCCAGTTATTTAGAGAGGTGATTCTTCCCACACCCTAATTTTTAAAATGGAAATACTTGCATTTGGATCAAAATTTAAAGGCTATAAAACAAAAGTTTGTATGCAAATGTTAACAGCAGCATTATTCATAGTAGTCCCCAAAATGGAAACAACCCAAAGGTCTATTAACCAGTAAGTGGATAAGTGAATTGTAATATATCCATCCTATGATTACTATTCAGCATTAAAAAGGAACGGAATATTAATACATGCAATAATGTGAATGCATTTTAAAAGATGCTAAGCAAAAAGGTCAAGTGCTACATACTATATGGTTTAATTTGAATGACATTCTAGAAAAGACAAACTGATCATGACAGAGAACAGCTGGATGGTGGCCTGGGGCCAGGTGGAAGAGGGGTTTGGCTATAAAGGAACACAGGGGAATTTTTAGGGTGCTGTATATCTTGATTGAGTGGTTATGTAATTACATTATTGTTATATACATTACCCCAATTAATTAAACCATACTCTTAGAAAAGGGTGAATTTTATTTTTGTAAATTATACCTCAATACATTTCCATTTGCAAAAGAAGTGTATAAACAGTGAAAAGTAATTTTCCCTCCCATACCTGTCCTTTAGCCTCTCGGTCATCCAGTCTTTGCTCCTCTCATTTACCTTCTGTAGTGGTTCTTTCGACCTGTAGGATGGATACTTGAATAGTTTGAAAATTAGACTAAGAATATTAGAATTCAGATGTCACATTTTGATAACATGAAGATGTTTCCAATGTTTTTTGACCATATGCTCAGAAGAACTCAATCTGTTTCTTCGTGTCACTTACTGAACGCTTGCTACGGACCAGCTACTTTGCAAAGGCCTCTCATTCTATTCTCCTCACAATTCTCTGAGATGTGTATTAATAGCCTTGTTTGATAAATGAGGAGGTTGAGGCTTAGGGACTTTAGATAACAAGTTTACCCACCAAGTAAGTGGCAGAGCTGGGGTTCAAATCCAAGTCTGTCCCAGGCAAACACAGTCCGTGGTCATCAGAGCACAAAGCAATGTGTTGTCTGGATTTGGAAAGGAGGGAGGGAGGACCATGGGTCAACAGAGCAGCCTGTGTGATTTCACTTCTAATCTTGTAATTATCTTAGCCCCAAACTTAGAACAACTCACTACCTCTACCTTGATTCCACATCCCTTCAGAGTCTTTGGTTAGCACTAGTTCTCAAAATGGGAATATTCTAGTTTGGGGCCTGAGCTGTTTTCAACTTTCTTATTCAAAGAAAATTAATTCTACTGTAAAAGATGAATTTTTTTCCTTATGTGGGAAATGGCTTTTTCAGTCCACATTAAAACTCAAATTTATTTTCCCCAGTCTGTTCGCTGCGAGAATAGGAGAAAGCTCAATAGTGAAAAAAGGCCTTCTGTTACTAGGATCATCTTCTTAAAATAGTACCTCCAGGGACAGAGGCAGGCAGATGTGCTTACATTGGCCAAATGATTAGCTGCAAGAGTTATAGCAAAACAAATAAATTTTCTGAGCCCTACAGGTCATACCCACTCTATTGTTTTGTTTTCTCTTTAGTTGAGTCTGGCAAAGACGGTCAGATATTGGTACAATGTTGGGAATGACTCCAGCTTGTAAAGGCAAAGGAAGAAAAGCAACGAGATTGCTATTGGCGAAAACATCTGGTGCTTTCCGCTGTATTGTGGTAAACTTTCTCCCTCCTGCCCAACTCCTAAAGCAGTGTGCTACAATAGTGTCAAACTCCAGGAAATTTGTGTCAGAATTTCTATAGCTAGCTGAGCATCCATTTTGAGTGTGCTTTTGTTCATCAGTGAGTGCGAGGGATAAGCAGACAGCTGGAATATTTTCTAAATGTCAAGTTAAGTCTGTATCTTTAAAGGGTGTCAGAAGCCCCATATTATTGCAATAAAGGTTCCACCAGCCTCTCCAGCTTCCATGCTGATTGCTGAGAGCCAAATGTACTTTTAGTGAGTCACATTGGTAGCTTGAAGATAGTCAAGGCAGATGTATTTACACAGTGGAAATTGGTAACCACTACAAATCAGGGATCTCCTCTCCCCCTAACTCTCTCCCTGATCACTGCATACATTACTTTGGAGAGCTTTCTAGAGAGGCTTGGAACTGGTTCATTGTCCAAAGCATAAAACTTGAGAATAATACTAATAATAATCAGTTAAATGAACTGTGTGGTGCCAAACCCTGAGTTTAGTGCTTCACAGAATTTATCTTGTTTAATCTTTGTAACAAAGCAAGCAAAGTAGATATTACTAGCCCTAGGACAGAAGAGGTCACTGAAAATAAGATTTCATCCAATCAGATGGCAGGTAGAGATTGAGTTTGATGCCATATCTGACTACTGAGCCAGTGATCTTACCTCTTCACTCTGTGGCCTTTCACAGCCAGGTGCCTGCCTGGGGCCTCAGTTTCTACTTCTCACCCTCACTTCCCCAAGGCAGCCCCTGTGTTTCCAGCTGAATCTTACTGCTGACTTTTCAGTTGACTAAAAACAACAAACCAACAACCCATGGGCAATTATCTTGCAATAGGCCAACTGAGATCTTGACAGGCATTTCATCCAAGAATGAGAAATAACCAAGGGTGGTAAGAACTGGGTGTCAGCAAGTGACATTTTGGATTGAGACAGTGATTTTAGTTTCTTGGTGACATGATGAAGTTATTCTTTTAAATAGAACTCTCTCACCCACTGGGCTAATATAGGTCAGTAATTGTTTGTGTTCAGGGTTTGACTTCAGGGAAGGTGCTAGACGATCATCAAGCATATGACTGAAAACATCTCCCCAGCATCCCTTCACAATAACACTCTAATACTCGGTGGCTGCAGAGCACTTTAAATTTGGAATCTAAATAATATCCATAACCAAAAGCCTGTCTATTTGAAAGGCTCCCTGAAGAGGGTGATGGGTGAACTGGATGCTGCCCATGCTGCCCCTGTGGTCACAGGTCGGCCCTTGTCATTGCTTAAAAATGTCCCTTTCAGAAAATCCCATCCGGCATCCACATGCTTGCGTCCCTCCTCCCCCCCCCCCCCCCCCCCCCCCCCCCCCCTAAATCTGTTTGTTCTTCAGCTGCCTCAAGGCTCCAGGATCCCAGCTGCTTCGGTCTAACAGGCTTTCCTGGTTTGCTTTCCCTGAGGCCTGGAATCCACAGTCAATCTTTATACTGGTTTCCTATCGAGAACACTCCACTTCCTGGATTTCCCTCTGCATTTGCTCTACAATTCACCCCTCTCTTCTGCACAGCGGAGACACATAATTGTCCAATGATGACGGCTCCACCGAGAGCTAATGTGCGAGCATCTTCTGAGGCTCGCAGTGCTTTACTCTAGCTCTTTTATTTTCCCACGTGTCTCCCTTTCCTAGTTCCCTTTTTTGTTTTTTCCTGTCCTCCCATCTCTCCATCCCTTCAATCACTGCAAGACAGGACTCTCTTTCCCTTTCCAGAGGCAACAGAGGTCCTTAGATAGGAACTCTCCCTTTCATCTTTAAACTTGTCTATAAAAGTATTTCTTTCCTATTTTAAAGAAAGAGCTGCCCTTTCTCCACCACAAAGCTAAGTTCTCCTGCACCATTTAGTTTTCCTGATTATAAATGTGATGCCTTTTTTTTTTTTTGCTTGAAATTCTCCCGATGCTTCCCATTGTATCCTGATTAAAAAGCAAACTCTTTATTGTGGTCTTCAAGAAATGTTTGTGCTAAAACATTATTTCTCACCCAAGGCTGCACCACAGAACTTAAAAAATAATTATGCCCGGTCACCTCCAATCCATAGTCTAATTTCCTGGTCAACAGCAGTTTTAAAAAGCCACCCAAGTGATTTCTTACCTCTCTTGAGGCACCTTATTCCTTTCCCAGCCTTGCTCTCCACATGGACCCCTTCTCTCCACTCATCACAAACCTCAGATTTCAGCTTACAGGTCACCATCTATGGGAGGTATGACCTGAGACACTAGCCTCTACTCCAACTCCCTGTAATGGAAAGTCACAGGAATAATGACTGTGTGACTTACCGAAACACTAAATAAACAAGTTCTGCTTGAAACCAACTTAATAACAAACTATAAAATAATGAGATGTATGTGCATTACTTGTGGGAGTTTCTCTCTATATATTGTCCAAATAGTTTCTATGGTGTTTTTGTATATTGAAAATATGAATTATGTTGAGAGTGAGTGCCATGGCAACCCACATAGAAAAACCCAGGAAAAAGCAACTCATTCCTGTGGCTTAACTCTGAAATTAATTTTGCACAAAGAGCTGCCTGCATGATGTTTTTCTATTGAAGTAAAGCATGATTAATTCAGTTGGATTTGATCAAATACAAGCAGAGAATTTCTTTCTTTCATTTTTCTTTCTTTCTTTTTCTTTTTTTACAGAGTGTATCAAAATGAATTTAGGGGTAAAAGCTTCCAAAGACCAGTTTCCATGTAAATGAGAGGCCAAGGCTCTGTCTGACCCCTTTGCTGAGAGAGAGTTATTTTTATTTATTTTTTAATTTTTTAAAAATATATTTTATTGATTTTTCTTACAGAGAGGAAGGGAGAGAGATAGAGAGCTAGAAATGTCGATGAGAGAGGAACATTGACCAGCTGCCTCTTGCACAATCCCTACAGGGGATATGCCCGCAACCAATGTACATGACCTTGACCGGAATCGAACCTGGGACCCTTCAGTCCGCAGACCGACGCTCTACCACTGAGCCAAATCGGGAGAGAGTTATTGATCTATTGATACAATTGATGGAGGGGCATAGATTTTTTTCATTTGGGATTAAATCCTGCTTAATAATGGTCCTAAAAAGATGATATCCAGGTGCAGAATTACTGGGTCATCATCCTCTTTTATTTTATTTTTTTAATTTTTTAAAAATATATTTTACTGATTTTTTACAGAAAGGAAGAGAGAGGGATAGAGAGTTAGAAACATCAATGAGAGAGAATCATCGATCAGCTGCCTCCTCCTACACCCTCCCTCCCCCCCCTCTGGGGATGTGCCCACAACCAATGTACTTGCCCTTGACCGGAATCATACCCAGGACCCTTCAGTCTGCAGGGTGATGCTCTATCCACTGAGCCAAACTGGTTTCGGCTCGTCATCCTTTTTAGCTCTGCCAGAAAGGCCAAGTAGCTGCAGAGGCCTAGTCTCTCCTTCCTGGGCTGGCCACACACACCGGATTCCTTAGACATGGCAGCGTCCTGTGCAGGTGACCGTGACTCATTAGCCAGTGTGTCACAGTGTCCGTGAAGTAGTTGTCACTGCCCTGAATGCAGGGCGAGCTCTCGGCAGCAATATGGGGAGCCAATTAAAGAGCAATCTCTCAGGGATGCCGGTCAGGCTGAGGAAGTGCTCTGTCATGTCCAATGAGCTAGTTGGTCCGTCTATCACTGGTGGCTCCCTTTCTGGCTGAGTTGGCTATTTCTTCCCTAATTAAACACTGTGATTTTCCCTCTCAGGGAAAGGAGGGATGGTTACCTCTGGGCTGAGAGGAATGGTGTTTGCTACAGTCCCCAAAGACGTCTATGGCACTGCTAACCCTATTCAAAGACCAGAGAAAAAACCATTTTAATTAATTCCTGGAGTTGTTAACAGCAAACCTTTTTTTTTTTTTTTTTTTTTTTTTTTTTTTTAAAACTCAGCTTCAAGTAATTTCTTTGTTCTACAATAATTTCTTTGTTCTCTGCCCGGTTTCTGACTCTTTCAAGCCACGTGGCCTGTCACAGTCGCCTCATGAAGCACAGAGGATCCTGGAGGTTTGAGATTTTAGTGGCATCTTGGGCCAGTGGGAAGGGAGACATTTACTCCCTCAGACCACCTGAAACTGAGAGGATGAAAATTGTAGGTGATTGGTGAATCTCCTCCAACCCCGTCTTCCTTTTTCCTTTCTCCTAGGGAAGATGAGTGAGTAGGTGTCCCTGGCAGGGGCGTTCATGCAGTCAAAGGGAGAGAGCACTAAGTCAGGTGGCAGTGAAGACTGGGGTTTTCTAGTTTGGGTGGTAGATGTACGTTTCGTTAAACATGTCAGCTGGTTTTCAACAAGATTTTGAGATTTTTCAAATGTATCCCCTAACCCCTTCACGCCCCTTTCTATTTCTGCTTTCTTCCTAACGTGTCCTCTGTGCCATCCCCTCCTCAGACCCCATTCATGGCCACTGTCCCACCCAGAGTTCTAGATCATCACCTCCATCTCCAAACTCCCAGTCAAACACACCCATCCTGTGGGGCCTCATTAGTGACTGGCTTTTTGTTAAATAAATTACTCTTGTTGATGTACCAGATATGGGTGGAAAAAAGTGATCTTTTGCATTGGAATAGGGAACACTATTGTTTTATCTCATGGACGGAACACACAGTGAGAACCCAGGTTTGGGGGCAACCCCAAGGGAGGGAATTTTTAGCAATGCTCCACACCTTCCCAAGAGGAAGGTGTCTGTTCTTGTAAAGGACTGTGTGTCCTTTTAAACAAGACAATTCGTTTCCGTTCAGCCTTAGTTCAGGCCGCAGAAGGAAAACTGCAAACTTTTAGAAATCGATTTTCCTTTTGATGTATCAAGAGTTGCTTGCCATTTTTTGTTTCAGGCTGGTAGAAACTTCTTGCCAAAGGTATTAAAACTTTTTCATTTTCCTCTACATTTTAAGATGGTTTGAATGAGGAGAAATCTGAAGAAATGCAGCCATCCATGGGCTAAGGCCCTCACAACCACCCACATTATCTCCAGGGAGAGAGATCAGTTCCTTCGTCTTTCACAGCCCAAGCTCATTACTTGTACTCTATTTACTGCCCCTTTCCCCAACCTGCCTCCTGCTCATCCCTTCCACTTCACCAGACTCATTATCTTAAAATCTGCTTCTGATCTTTTCAATTCCCAGTTCAGAAAGGCATCCCTGGCTCTCTGTCTGAGTTGAATGCAGATACTTGACTCTGGCTTCTCGGAACCTCCATAGTAATAATGTTGGCAACCACCCCTTGTGCTGCATTTGCTTTGTGCCACACATTGTTCTAAGCACTTTGCACATATTAATCCATTTCATTTTCACATCCCCAAAGACAGGCACCATTGTTGTTCCCATTTTACAGCTGAAAAAACTGGTACAGAGAAGTTATACTTAAGATCACAAAGCTAGCAAGAGGCAGAATGGGGATTTGAACCCATAAAGTGTGGCCCTGGGAGTACATCCCCTTTAATACCACAGTTCCTGCTTCTCTAAGGTGGATCCACATTCCTTTCTAGCCTCCTTTTTTTTTTTTTTTTTTTTTTTTTTTTACTGTTTGCTTATTGTATATTCCATGATTATCACTCTTTCTTGATTACAGTAGCATTATAGTAAGTCTTGAAGTCAGGTAGTATCAGTCCTCTGATTGTATTCTTTTTTCAGTATTGTGTTGGCTCTTCTGGGTCTTTTATCTCTCCATATAAACTTTAGAGTATATTTATCAATATCCACAAAATAACATGCTGGTATTTTATTAGGATTGCATTGAATCTATAGATCAAGTTGGGAAGAACTGGCATTTTGATAATATTGAGACTTATTATCTATGAACATGGAATATTTCTCCATTTATTTAGCTCTTTTATTTCTTTCATCAGTTTTATAGTTTTCTTCATATAGATCTTATACATGTTTTGCTAGATTTATACCTAAATATTTTATTTTTGGGGTGCTAATGAAAATGGTATTGTGTTTTTAATTTCAAATTCCACGTGTTTATTGCTGGTATATAAAAAAGTGATTGATTTTTATAGATTAGCTTTGTATCCTGCAATCTTGCTATAAGCACTTATTTGTTCCAGGAGATTTTTGTTGTTGATTCTTTTGGATTTACTGCATAGACAAACCAGACCATGATGGACTTGAATTTTACCAACTAGTCCAGGAGTCTAAATTACAGGGTCCAAAGAGGACCTATTCCACTTGGGCTCCTTCATATTTCCTATTGCTAGTCATAAGATCTGGCTTTGGGGCACATGATCCCTGCAAGATCTGGAGAAAGACAGGGAGTTGTGAGCCCAATTGAACAAGCTGTAGTAAAGGACTGGGCTCCAATTCACTCAGGGAAGGTGGAGTACACTTCCCCATCTTAAGGATTAGATAAGTAATTATTCAGTAATTCAATAAAAGTACTTACCGAGTGACTTTTACCCTCCAGGCATTAGATCTAAATGCTGCTGTGGGGGCATAGTTGGACCCAAGGGTCTACACCAGGCTATGGTTATAAAACCAACTGCAAGCACATTTAGTGGTGAGGAAGCAACAGGAACCAGCATTGTTGGCATCACCTGAGAATTTCTTAGAAATGTAAATTCCACTGAATCACAAATTTTGGAGGTGGATTCCAGCAATCTGTGTTTTAATACATCCTGTAGGTGATTCCAAGGGTATGTTAGAGTTTGAGAACCACTGGCCTACCTTGATGATACTTGCTCAGGTTTTGGGTGAGGCTGAGAATGCTAGTTCAAGGTTTTATGGGGTAGGACTAGGGAATGCAGGGATTATAATTTCCATTGAGGCTGGTTCCATAGCACATTGTTGCATCATAAAACTTCTTGGAATTCTTATAAAGACTCTTCACTAATTTCTGGTATCTAGGGACCATTCAATTTCTGAGTTGAAGGCAAAAACTGCACCCCTTTTGAACAAACCTGGGACCTAGAAAATTAACATCTGGAGGCAAAAAAATGTCCAGCTGATACATCTTTGCCTTGATCACCCACATTCTCCCTGTGAGAAAGGAGTGGTTTGTTGGGAAACTGCTCTTGGGTATAATGGCAAGGACCAAGCACATAAGGGTAATTCTGGGGATTATGTAACTTCCCCCTCTCTCCTTTGACTTTTCATTCTTTTTGATTTCTGGAAATCTGTCTTCTTAGTCATGACTGGTGCTTGTAGATTTAGGGATTACAAGGTTTCACAATGTATATTTCATTGAATGCTAGTCCTAAGGGAAGCCCCATGGGAGTGCTACACACTCAGTCCCCTTTTTGTATGTCACAGAGCATGTGACTTAATGGCTCTATGAAATCTTTCATTCACTCATTCAATAAGGAGTTATTTACTAGTAGTGCCTACTCTGTTCTGGGTACTGTTCTGAGTGGACCAATAAAAAATACCTGTTGTGGGAAATGGGGGGATAAGGACACATAATAATACCTTAATCAATAAAGAAGAAGAAAAAGAAAAAGAGAATATTTTCCAAGCTTAAAAAAAATATCTCTTTACCTTGGTTTAACTTAGCAATTTCCAAACTTTATTTTACTATTAAAACCTTTTATTATGTAACATATATTCACCTTTCAGGGAGCTAACGTTCAATGGGACATGCTTTGAGAATGACAGATGTGTCTGTGCAGGGATGTACAGGGGACCTGAGTTCTAGGCAGCTGAAGGAATGGAGAAATTAGGGACATCTTGAAGCACAGAAAACAACATGGATCATAGGGATGTAAATCTGTTAACATAATAAGCATTGTTGCCCTGTCCATGTCGGAAAAAGTCTTTCCATGTATCAGCCTGATGGAATAAGTACAAGGATTGCAGAGATGGTGATTTTAGAAGCTGGGATTATATCAGATGTTTTCATTTAAGTGCTCCAAGTTATTTTAGTGCACGCAACAGCAAAACAACTGTTTTGAAAGGGGACTGCTTAGTCTGATTAGTTATTTGTCTACAAGTGGAAAGAAATTCACTCTTTTAAAAAATGTTTTTATTTATTTTAGGGAGAGAGGAAGGGATAGAGAGATAGATACATTGGTGAGAGAGAAACATCAATTGGCTGCCTCCTGCATGCCCCTTATAGGGGATCAAGCCTGCAACCTAGGCATATGCCCTGAGAGGGAATCAAACCGGTGACTTCTTGATTCATGGGGTCAATGCTTGTTGAATGAATTATTCTAACATTAGGATTCAGTTAAACCTAAGCCCTGGTCAAGGTGAGTCTAATCGTCCTTTTGTACGTTGTGCTGGAGACAAGCAGGCTGGTCCAGGTTTCTTTCTCTGTGGAATAAAAGGTCAGTGGAGTTATCTCTAAACTCCCATCTGTGGGACAGTTCAGCACAGGTCTCTTGGACCAACAAAGCCTAAATTTTGAAGAGGAGAGGCTCAAGCCATAACCTGGCCTTTCCCTACTGGGGCCCTTTTCCAGCCATCTGATGATTCTCTACATTTCTCCAAGCAATCGTGTATCATTCTCTCTTTCCCATCCTGGCCTTCCCGCACACTGTTTTCTCTGCTCAGACCACTCTCCCCTTCTCTTTAGTCAGCTGCCTTCTATTTTTCTTCGGTGACAGTGATATTGTGATTTATAATAAGAAATATATATGTGGTCCTTATCCTGTTTCTAGCGTAGAGCTCTTAAATCCTTGCAATTTCCTAAGTGATGAGTATCATAAAGGCATTAATGAGATGATTTTTTAGAAAGCCCCTAGGTCACCTAAGGATGGGAGGTAGTTGCCAGAGAAACCAAACTTGTGATTAGAGGGTTGGAACTTTCAGTCTCACCCCCCTCACCTCAGAGGAGGGGAGAGGAGCAGGAGATTGTTTAATCACCAATGGCCAATGATTTAATTAATTATTCTTATGTGATGAAGGCTCCATTAAAACTCTAAAAGGACAGGGTTCGGACAGCTTCCGGGTTGGTGAACATGTGCAGATTCTGGGACAGCATGGCAGCTCTGCACCCTTTTCCCTCACCTTGCTCTGTGCATTGCTTCCATCTGCTGTTCCTGAGCTATATCTTTTTATACAAAACCACTAACTTAGCAAGTAAAACATTTTTCTGAGTTCTATGAACCAGTCCAGAAAATTAATCGAACCCAAGGAGGGAGTCATTAGAACATCCAATCTATAGCTGGTCTGTCAGAAGCACAGGTGGCAACCTGGGTTTGCAACTGGCATCTGAAGGGAGGAAGCAGTCTTTCGAGACTGAGACCTTAGCCTGTGGGACCTGACACTATCTTCAGGTACACCATGTCAGAATTGAGTTGAATTGTAGGACACTTAGCTGGTTTTGCAGAATTGCTTGGGTGTATGTAACGTCCCCTCCACAACCTTCCCTCCCCCCCCCCCCCCAGTGCCCACACACAATTAATTGGGTGTAGAACCCTTTTAGACAACCCTTTGTTGCTCATCACCATCCCCACATGAGATGGGGTGCCCCTGTCAAGTGCTGCTGTAACATCCTCCTCTCAGCCTTTGATACCCTTGGTTACCCATCAGCCTCCCCTGCTAGGCTGGGAGCTCCCTGAAGACAGGAGCTGGTCTCTTCTCTTCACTGTGATGTCCCAGACCCAGCACAGCACCTGACTCATCTCCACTACTTAACCAGGACTTGTTGAGTGAAGGAATGGATGCTGGGCTAGCTTGTGGAAAGGGAGACGAGGAGGACAGAGACCAGGTAAGGCACCTCCTTAAGACCATAGTTGCTCATTGCCCCCATATGTGTTGCTACTGTTCTAATGCTGGGAGAATGCGAAGTGAACTTTGAAGGTCCCTCGGGCTTGTGGGGGAACAGCAGTTAAGGGGTCTGTATTTTTGTGACTTGAAGGCTGAGGACCTTCTTTGGGAGAATCCTGCCTGGAAGGGGAACTGAGCCCAGCCCTGTTCCTTATCTGTCCTTGCCTGAGCCAAGCATGTGTGGTTGGGCTCTTAGGCCTGATCTAAGTATTACTGCTGTGTCTGACACTCCGTTCTTCTTTCATTGGGACATTTTGGCTGAATTTATGCACTTAAAATTATCTTATTTTAGTATCTTTATATTTGGAATACTTTTTAAAAAAATATATTTTATTGATTTTTTACAGAGAGGAAGAGAGAGGGATAGAGAGTTAGAAACATCGATGAGAGAGAATCATCAATCAGCTGCCTCTTGCAACCACACACTGGGGATGTGCCCGCAACCAAGGTACATGCCCTTGACCGGAATCGAACCTGAGACCTTCCAGTCCGCAGGCCAACGCTCTATCCACTGAGCCAAACCGGTCTTGGCTATATTTGGAATACTTTAATATTATTCACTTTGTGCTCCCTTAACTTCCTAGTTTTTATTGTACTTTTTAGTCTATAGTATTAGAGAATAATTTTGTAACATATTCAATCTTATTTATTGAATATTATTTTATATTTCTTTTAACTCTATTCAGTAGGATATTTTTAGCTAAAGTTTGCCCTTATTGTGTACGTTTAAATTAAGTGTATATATTTCTTAGTACTTAAAAATGTATCAACATTTTCTAGCATTTTCCTTTTATTCTTTATAGATATAACTTTTTTCTTGTTACTCCTCATCCAAGAATATTTTTTCATTGATTTCTAGAGAAAGTGGGAGGGAGGGAGAGAGACAGAGAGAGAAACATACTTCAGTCTGAGGGCCGACACTGTCCACTGAGCCAAACTGACAAGGGCTTGCTCTTTATATTTTTAAGACATTTTCTGTTGGTTTTATCTTCTTACTTCACTTTCTAGCATTTTCTGCTAAGTTAGAGATGAGCAGTAGTGATGCTGGTAGGATAAAGGGATGAATGGCACAGCAGTGTCTGGCTTAATAAGAATCAGTGGCCCTTCTCCCTGTGCTAATTCCATACTGTATAAACTCTTTGTTTGCTACCCGTCCCCACCCATTCTAAAGGAGGTCGTCCTTGCTATTGTTAAAAGAGAACCTGATATTTGCCATGGTCAAGAAGAAAGAGTGTCTCAAATTAAATCCCATCCCAGTCAGATGGTTTGGGAAAGTCACAGGACAAATTATATGGGTCGGAAGTTATTAAGACTGGCCTGAAATACTGCTCAAGGGAATTGCTCATCATCATGTTCCAGAATAAGGTAGGGCTTCTCTGAACCACAAACCATAGTCTCCAAGCAGCTCACAGCCTTTATATAGAAGGGAAGCTTCATGGGGTGGTTGGCACGAGGGTCTGCAACTCAGCTCCTGAAAACTGACCCCAGAGAATAGGTGGCCTTAAAAGTCCTGTTATAAACCATTGGATGGAAACATAACAATAGTCAAAGCCGGGAAATTATATTTTGTTGACCTACTTACAGGATTAACCTACGTATATTGATTCACATTCTTTCTGGTCAGAAATTCAAAGCCTTAGTTGTCCAGTGCTTCTAGAACCACAGTTTCTTGTCATGTGCAGAACGGCCACTGCTCATAGAGGGAAGCAGGGAGCAGGAGTTAGGTCAGTCATGGAGGGAAGAGAAAAAAACTCTGGAAAGATTCATCGCTTCCTTCTTATTATGTAAGATGTGATTTCCCCAAAGAAACCAGATGCTAAATAAAACTTAGGGTCTCGAACCACAAGCCCACTTTAATCCATGCTGTTGCTGACTATATTCAATTTAATTTAATTCACATCAACAAGGCAGTTTTCTTTTCATGCCAGAAAGAGGAAGTGGAAGCGAGTAGGCTTTGAGGATAACCCAAATGATGCAATTTAGAGTTTTCATTGAGCATGGAGGAGTGTGTGTGTGAGTGTGTGTGTGTGTGTGTGTGTGTGTGTGTGTGTGTGTGTATAGTGGAGGTAGGAGAGGTCAGAGGGAGAGTGGGATAGAAAGAAGAATAAAATGTGGCCTTTTTCTCAAAGAGCTGTAGTTGGAAAGGCAGATGCGTACTCAACTAGGTAATATGTGCAATGATAGTGGTGGAGGCATCATCTGACCCCAGGGTGACAGAAGTATTCTGTCTGAGTGGGAAAAGCTAAAAGACTGTGGAAGATGTGGCAGCTTCCTCTTGAAGGATGTTAGGGCATTAAGCAGCAGAAGACAGTATGTCTGCATTTGAGGCAGAGAAAATGGTTAGGCAAAGATTCAGGATGGTCAGCTGCAGGGCACAGTAGTGGAAGAGCCGAGAAGCTGCTGCAAAGGGTGCAGGTGGGCTTTTTTGAGTAGGTGCGATGGTCTCATCACTTACATAGAAGGTACTGTAATTGTTCATATTCCCATGTTGAATTACAGGCAGGTGATTTTCAAAAGCCTAATTCTTCTAAACAAATGTGGTCTTACCTCCAACTGAAGAACTACCTGTCTCACACACAATGGTTCATTACCATGAAGAATAAGAAAGTGATTAATTGCAAAAATGTCATTATATTTAACTTTTCAGGGATGGATTTGTTAAATGAATAGCAAAAAGGTGTTTAATAGCTTTATATGCTATTTTGTGACCAGCCTATTTTGTAACTGTATATTATTAGGAGTAAGGCATGCAAAGGCGTGTGCTGTCATCGGGGACCCTGAGGTTGCAGGCTCTAACATGGGGCCAGGAGGAGGAATAAAAGGAAAAGTAAAGAAAGAACCTCTAACAAAGGTCAGGTCCAGGAATAACTCGCTAGACTATGGAGATTAATGTCAGTGCCCACCTATTTGTGTATCTGGACAGAATCCTGTGTAAACTTCTTTGTTTTGGGTATTCATGGAGTGAGGACTCCATGGTGGGCAGTGATAAATCAAGTCAGTGATCTGTGATTTAAATGTGTTTATGTGATTTTATATTATCTGGACAAGAGGCTGAGAGGAATTCAGTCCTTTATTGAGATATTTGGTTGAGGCAAGCATTTGTCCACATCTCCGTCTTCCAATGAGAAACTGAAACAGTTTCGTGGGTAGAGTCTATTGAATTCCTAAAATTCTAGTTCATTTGTAAATCACTAATAGATAACAATTTACATACATATTAAGTATAAAATATGTGGTGAGATACTTTAACAAAATGCTTTTGAAATATTACGAAGTAATTATTATTTTCTAGTTCTATTTTCATTTTGTTTGTTCAACCTTAAGCTCTTGAAGATGGACACCCCAGTAATCTGATTTTGACATACAAACTGGTGGTATCTTGACTGGATAAAGGTCTCATCTTATTCTTACTCTTAAAAATACTGGCTCTGGTCCCAGTGGGGGACTCTCTTGAAGAATCATAATTTTGTTTCTTACCCTACATCTTGCATCTACACAAGTGAAGAGAAAACCAACAATATTGAGTGTTTTTTTTTAAAATATGTTTTATTGATTTTTTTACAGAGAGAAGGAGAGAGGGATAGAGAGCTAGAAATGTCGATGAGAGAGAAACATCGACCAGCTGCCTCCTGCACACCCCCCACTGGGGATGTGCACACAACCAATGTACATGCCCTTGACCGGAATCGAACCTGGGACCTTTCAGTCCGCAGACCGACGCTCTACCACTGAGCCAAACCGGTTTCGGCCAATATTGAGTGTTATCCATTTACATATTTCTGCCCCCTCATTCTCATCTATAAAGACATAACTTTTTCAATTGTAAATTTTTACTTCTATGGGCAAATAGCAAATAACGTAGCTGTGTTACCAAACAACAGAAAAAACACATAAATATGAAACCATCCATAAAACACGGTATCTGAAGTATGGCATGATAAATCATGGTACCTCACTAAATAGCATATTACACAATTGTTAAGTAATAATTAGGGACACTGCATAAAAACATGAAGAAATTCTTAGGATATAATGAAAAGATTAAAGAAAAGCATAGGATTATAATAGGTAAGTTGCATATGCATATGGAGGAAGCCCGGAAGATAATATGCTAAAATGGAAATATGTTAGTTCTATTAGGATAGTGGGACTGTGGATTTTCAAAAATATTTTCTTCAATGTTATGAAAGAATAGTAACAGTGAGTTCACCAAATAAGTGAATCTGAAGGTGTAGAGGGGAGATATTAGTAAACAATTAGAGGTTGGATATTGTCAAAAGGGAAAACCCATTTAAAAGAATAAATCTTTCTTCCCACATTTGCCAGATCAATAGGTATCAAGAGCCATAGAAATGAAAACATTTTCCAAGGAGCTAGTTAGTAAGTTTGGAAGAGAGCCTGAACTGAATCTATCAGAATCTTGTTTACCATGATAATTGCAATAGAGACTAAGTCTTTGAAACAGTTGTCTAAATATGCTCCAGCTTGGGTATCTTGGCTGAATTGACACTTCAGAATCAGGAAATAGTTTTACCTCCTTCGACATATCATTTCCCTCTTTCAAAATACATTCAAATTATCAAGAGATATTGTGACTTTCCCTCCATACCAAATCCAAAGTAAATTACATTTAGTGTAAGGTTATGTATTAGATTTTTTTGGGCTCCAATATTAAAAAAAAATTATCCTCAAAAATATTTTACTCTAAATATCTTTATTTTATCCCCAGAAATGTATTTTACTGAATAAAAATTTTTTATAATAAAACAAATCTGCTTTTACACATTTACAAAATTTTTTTTAGTAGTAGCAAGAATTCAATCCATGTCACATATTAGTAATCATGAATTGCATGACTTTGACCTGCATTTTGCTGTAACTCATTTCATGGCAATATATCAAGTGCCTTTGCCACAGTGCCATAGAATATTCAACCTGGGACTGAACAAAGAGGTAACCTAGCATCATTCAGTCCCACTCCTCCCTTCTCACGGAACTGAGGTGTCAGAAGATAAAATTTGCCCAGGATCACCAATCTCATTTGCTGACATTTAAACCCTACCAAAAAACAATCACATACTTTTGATGTTGCATTTGACTAGAAAATTGTGATTTTTAAGGGGATGATGTTTAAAAGTAAGAATAATTGCCATTCTTAGAGAATTACATAGTTGGACCTGAAGTACACAAAAGAGATATACCTAAACTTTTTGTCCTCAATTCCCCTTTTGGCAAAAAGTGCCTGAAACTATCTGACATTAAAAAGAAATTCCTTAAAGGATGCAAAATTATTCTGATCTTCAAGATTAAATATATCACCATTTCTATATATAACTCAATATTTCTCTTCAACTGGATCAGATAATATTCTGGCTGATTGACCTCTTGTCTATTACAGTTGAGCAAATGAAAGAGGAAATACTTTTTAGGGCCCCATTGTGATTTTTTTCCTCAGCAGCAAAAAATTAAACATGAAATAAAGCAGACCTTTGCCATGTAATGTTTACTAAGCAGATGAACTTAATAAAAACTGGGTTTTGGTTAATCCTAGTAGATTAACTCTCATTTTATTGGCACTTACAGTCTTTGGGAACGCTGAACAAAAGTACAAATAATGACATTTCTGACATTTCCAGAAGTTTAATCATTGCATGTCATATAAATTCTGCATAAAGTTCAAGACTAAGGTATTGACTTCACAGTCTTCAGATTTTAAAAGGCATATAAGAATAGTAATCACCAGTACATGTTTCCCCAAAATGTTAAAGACACTTGTATACATATGCAGAATCCATTTTGACTGGACAAAAACAATTTCTGATCTATGAAAATATTACATTAAGTCATTTTGCACCTGATGAGGAAATTATACATAAATGTTAGTAAATGTTAGAAAACACTTCAGATAAAGACCAGTAAGTCACTTTCAGTGAAGAATTTAATAAGTAACATAGCCATCTAAAAATGTTAGTTTTCACATAGCCAGTCACATTTACTTTACTTTATCTGAAATTCCTGATCCTGTCAGAGGATATCTTAAAACTCAGTGCCATAATTCAACTGTCGTTAACTCTGCTCTCTCCAGAAGCCGTCCTCCCCTAAGGAGGGGGGCAGCTTTTTTGTCCTGATCTTTCCTCCTTTTAACAAATATTAAGTGTTGAAGGCTTTCAATAGATAATCATTTCCTATAATGAGGCATTTTTTTTTCTTCTTTCAATCTTTTTCAGACCTAAAGCAGCTCAGGTTTGCTATGAATAGGCAGTTTTTGTTTTTGTTTTGCAGCCCACTCAAGATTTGCCTTGCTTTCAGCAAGTACTGAGTGGCACCTGTTGGGTTATTTACAAAACATCCAACATGGTTTACATAAATTGTTAAAAAGTAACTGGAACTTCTTCCTCGCCTACCCATTGCCTCTTCCAGTGTCCTTAACACTCACCACCCCTCCCTAAAATGTGTCCCCAACATGCCTATTTACATGGCTCTCAGGCACCAAACGTGTGCACACTCACACATACCCGGTCCACCTCTAACAGTGTGAAGGCTGTTGGAGCAGGCAGTTTCCTTCCGTCGAGAGCTGAGCGTAGTCGTTTTTCTAGCAGCACGGCGACCCTTGTATGCAAAGCTAGACTATCGTCTCGTGGTCCCACCGGCCTTGGCTCTGGTTGATGTAACAACAGTATCTGTCATAGGGACTGTTCTGCTTGTAGGAGCAAACGATGATACTGTCCTGGGGCACAAAAAAGATGCTGTCCTCGGGCTCGGGGCACTCGGACCTGTCCCAGGCCGAGCACTTGGCATCCAAGGCACTGTAGGTGAGGGAACTGCCCGAGGCGCAGTAGCCGTCCAGGTATCTGGAAGTCTCCTCCTGCTGCCCGCTCTGGACCCGGCTCTGGCATTCTCCTTCTTCCGTGGGGGTGGGAGTAGTGATAGAGCTGGCCACAGGCACCTCCGCCTGCCCCTGGGGGGGCAGCTTTCCCCGGAGGCCTGCCTTCTTAGCCAGCGCGTCCGAGCTTCCTTTGCCTGACTCCAGGTCCGAAGGGGTCCTCAGCAGCTCCGCCACCTCCTTGTCCTTGGGTTTCCGGAAGCAGGGCAGCTTTCGGACCCAGAGCAGCTCGTTTTCGGGCCACTTGGTGCACCCCTCGGTTTTCCTGGCCAGGGCAATGGCCGCGATGCCTGGCAGGCAGATGGCTGGCCCGATGGCCAGGAGGGGGATGTTTCCCAGAGTCTCTCCTTTCATCCCAGAGACAGTGAACATGAAGCCAAAGACCAGGAAGACACTGACCAGGGCCACCACCAGCCCAGTCCTCGGGTTGATGTCATCGGGCCGCATCTTTCACGCATCCAGGTTGGCGCCTCTTGCTGGCCAGGGAGCAAGCAGCGTTGCTGTCTTCCGTCCCAGAGGAAATCACAATGGGTTAAAAGAAATTCCCAAGTCCATCTCCCACCCACCGACTCTGTCTCTTTTACTCTCTGTCTCTCTCCACCTGTCTGACAGTCTTGGTCTCTGCCTCTCTTTATCGCTTGCCCTGTTTCTGTTGCTGTCTGTCTGTCTGTCTTGTCTGTCTGTGTCTCCTTAATGTTTTAACCTCAGTCTTTCACATAAACGTCCACCGCCGGGGCTCACGGAAGCACCTGTCTCCAGTCTCCTGGGAGCAGGGGAAGAAGCCAGTCTGAGTCTCCTTAGAAACCTCCACGGCAGCTGTGCCCTGGACTCTCTGCCTTGTGTCTGGGAGGAAAGCCTGGCTTTTCCTCCTGACAACCGCGAAGTGGGACGTGGGAGCCTGTCTTCCCCAACAGCGCGGGTCGCGGTCCCCAAGCTCTGGAAGCCACGGCGGCGCAGCCCAGGACTTGCAGGCAGGAGGGCGGGCGGGCGGGCGGGCGGGAGGAGGACCGAGTCTGAGGAAGAGGAAAAGCGCCCCGCACCTGTCCGCCTTACATCACTTGCAGAGCGAGCTCAGGAGCAAAACGGACGTGCGGGGGCGCGAGGGGGGCAGGCCCGGGAGCAGCGGGAGAGGCTGCCCGGGGTCCATTCGGGGGATTCGTCCCCCCGCTGCCCAGGAGGGCTGGGCAGGGAGGCTGGACTCCAGAGCCCGGGAGGGTCAGGGGGGCGAGGCTGCTGCTGACCGGGGATGGAAACGCGGCTCTATTTGCCCACGGGGCAGCCTGGGCTCCCAGGACCGGAGCTGCCTGCTGGAGATGTCTTTGGGGACCTGGACCCCTTTTTAGTTACAAATCGGGAGGATTCGACCCGACTGACAGTGGCTGCTAGGATTTACCCCAACAGCTCATCTCTCAACCTCAAGGCTCTAGTGCTCAGAGGGCAGCGCACCTCTGGCTGCCGGGCTGCTCAGGGTCCAGGCGCTGGCGCTCAGCAGCGCTCCAGCCGCGCAGGACCAGCGCCCAGGCCGAGTTAACGGGGAGGGGTGGGTGCCAGGTTTGCTCAGCCCTGGGTGGAGTCACCAGAGACTTCCCCCCAGGTCTTCCAGTTTCGGACTCTGGAGGGGGTGGCCTTGGAGTCCGGATCCAGCCAGAGCTTCTGGGTTAAGGGAAAAGGGCTCTCTGCCTTCGGGTCCGGTCCTTACACTAAGGCACCCAAGACCCTGATACGAGGAGAAGGGGGAACCTCGATTGACCGACCCCCCTGCAGTTCCAGCTTTGGGTGGTTCTCTCCTCCCTTGCTGAAGCTGGTGTGGAGAACCAGTCTCTCTCCCAGTAGCTGAGGGTGATGGATTCTCTGGCCCCAGGGGCAAGACTGGTTTTGACCATGATCCTTCAACAGGATGCCCATTAGGGGTAGATGGGGAATAGTGAGGAACGGAACAGGGCATGGGATACATTCTTTAATATAAGACACTGCCTTGGTGGGAAGAACTTGAACATCCATGCCTTCCCCACCTTCTGTGTGTGTGCTTGGGAAAATGACTTGAATGGTCTGAGAACCAGTTGGCTCCTCTGTACAAGGATAATATTACAGCAAATATGTGAGGGAACAGTCTGAGGACTAAATAAATGTGACGTTCCCAGCACAATGCTTGTTACGTGGTTCCTTTCATAAAATGGTTGAAATAGATATTTGCATAGCATACCATAATCAATGTAGGCACAAGCCAAAGCATACATCTTGCCAGTGTCCAGATTCTCTCTAAGGACAGTAGTACTGCCTGCCCTTCAGATTGGTAATATCTCCCAGTATACCTTCAATAATGCCCCCTTGTATGAAGTTAGCACGAGTGGTTTTTCCTCTTAAAATCTAGAGAGTCTCTGATATGACAGGCATTTCTCTGAAAGTGATGCCTCCAAATTAGGCTGCAATTGACTTATGCTTTTATTGTCAATATAGAAGAGATGATGGAGGTGGGCATAGGGAAGTTTTACATTAATCTTTATTGAAGTGTCATATAGAGAAATGAGCATAAATCATGAGTATACATTTGAATGGATTTTCACAAAATGTACATGTCCACTTAACCAGTACCCACATCTGGAAGGAGACATTTTAGCAAACTGTGTTCCCTCTCCTCCATCTACTATCCCCCTCCCCCCGCCATGTCACTCTTCCTTCTATCCCCCAACAGATACCATTGTCTTGACTTCTAGCAGCATGGATTACTTCTGCCTGTTATTTGACTTTATGTAAATGAAAAAAGAGTGGAAATTTCCATTCTCTTTTCCTAGTACCTCACTCTTGTACCTGACACATAACTCTCTGACATATAACTCCTTCTGAAATTCATCAGTTTGTTGGATTCTTTTTTTTTTTTAAGCAGAGTTGTTGTTTTTTATTGTGGCAAAATATACATAACATAAAATTTACCATTTTAACCATTTTCAGTGTACAGTTTAGTGGCATTAAGTACATTCACACTGTTGTGCAACCATCACTATTATCCATCTCTAGAACTTTTTCATCTTTCCAAATTGAGACTCTGTACCAATTAAGCAATAACTCTCCAATCCCCACTTCCCCAGCCCTGACAACCACTATTCTTCTTGCTGTCTCTATGAATTTGACTATTTGAGGTACCTCATATAAGTGGAATTGTAGAACATTTGTTCTTTTGCATTAGATTAATTCTTCAAACATATTATCAGAATTTCGTCACCTTTTAAGGCTGAATGACATTCCATTGTGTATGTATGTGTATATATACACACATCACATTTTGTTTATCCATTTCTCTGTCAATGGATGCTTGGGTTCCTTCCACCTTTGACTACTGGGAAAACTGATGCTATGAACATGTAAAATGAGGATAATAGCATTTACTTCCTGGGTATTAGGAGGATTAGATATCATGTTAAATAGTCAATATATTTGAAGCTTCTGGAGAGTGCTCACCAGTAGCGTGCTGTGTGTCAGCATCTGCTTTGATGCTGGTGAGTGCCTCTTGCAGAATAGCTGCTGTTCACTGAGTGCTTTGGATGAGCTGGGCTCTGTGCTAGGCACTTCACATATATTTTCTCATTTAACCTGTGACAACCACTGTGACACAGTTTACCTAAGGATCTTTCCGACAGTTCTGATTTCTTTTCCTTGCTTTTCTGCACCGGCTAGAACCTTCAGTACAATGTTGAACAGATGTTATGATTTCAGGCATTCTTATGTTGGGTTGAATTAAATCTAACCATAAAGAAGGGAACTGAGGTACGGAGAGATTCAGTAACTTGTACAAGGTCATACAATGAATAAGTTGGATGCCAGAGTCCAAGCTTGTAATTTATTAGGTTATAGTTTTGCCTTCTCTTCCTCCCCTATAACTTCCCATGGTTTTAGAGTTAACTTCCTCCAATTATAACTTTAAACCAGAGGCGAAGGAACCTTTGTAGATGACCTGCAAAGATATCTACACTGCCGAAATCTTGGTATCTTGTGATTCAAACTAGAGAGACTGCAAGACACCTCAATTCATCACTGTCCCTTTTGTCCCTTTCCCTCTCTAACTGACAGTTCCCATTTGAGCAGCAAAATCAAGGGCTTGGTAATACTATTCATGTCTAAGAACCAAGTCAAGTGGTTTTGATTTCATTTTTATCAGTGTTTATTCTGAAAAGCCTGGGATACCTTGCTCCAGAAATTAACTTCTGGTAGCCACAGTGAAAAGCATTGGAATGACAAAGTGAAGCCCATCAAGGGAAGTACAGAGATTACTGAGATCCCACATTTTGTGAGAGGTGTCATTTTCATTTTTTACTCCATAAGGTTTTTAACGATTCTAAAAGCAATGTGTTTAATATAGAAAAATTTGAAAGCATAAAAAATAATAAGAAAATGTACATCAGTCTTAGTTCTACTGTTATGCTGAGACAACCACTGTGACACAGGTTTACCTCCAGATCTTTCCGACAGTTCTAATTTCTTTTCCTTGCTTTTCTGCACCGGCTAGAACCTTCAGTACAATGTTGAATAGATGTTATGATTTCAGGCATTCTTATGTTGTTCCCATCGCAAAAGGAATGCATTCAGCAGCTCACACATAGAATATTTGCTATAGTTGTTTTTGGCAGATAACATTTTTTAGATTAATAGACCATTCTTTTATTCTTATTTTGCAAAGAGTGTTCTTGTCATAAAATAATGTTTAATTTTGTCAAATGCTTTTTGTGTGTGTATCTATTGAGATACTCATATATCCCCCCCCAATTCATTACCGTGTTGTGTTATTTTAATTAATTTTCAAATGACAAATCAGCTTTATACTCTTGAATTAAATCTAACTTGCTGGATTTTATTGGCTAATAATTTGTTTAACTAGGGTGCATATGTGTTCGTGAATGATATTAGCTAAATATTTTTTCTCACTTTGTTCTCAGGTTTCAGAATTAAGGTTATACAAGACTTATACATTCTGAAAAACTTTGGGTATGATGATATCACTACTGACTCTTCTGAAAGTTCAGTAGAATTTGCCAGTGAAGCTAATTGATCTAGGAGTTGAGAGTGAGAGGTTTTTGACTCCGATTTAATTTCTTAAAGGTTATAGGACAGCCCCAGCCAGTTTGGCTCAGTGGATAGAGCCAAAAGGTCCAAAGGGTCTTGGGTTCGATTCCAGTCAAAGGCACCTACTTATGTTGCAGGCTCTTCCCCTGCCTGGGGCCCAAGTTGGGGCATGTGCAGAAGGCAACCAATTGATATTTCGCTCACATTGATATTTCTCTCTTTTTCCCCTCTCTCTTTTATTCTCTCTAAAAATCAATGGAAAAATATCCTCAGGTAAGGATAAAAAAAAAAAAAAAGATTGTAGGCCATAATCTAGCTCTCTTTGTGTTAGTTTAGTGAGTTATATTATTTAAAGAGTTGCCTATTTTCATGCGAAGTTTCATTCATTGGCATGATTTAGTTAAAAATACACTCATTGTCTTTTCAAGGTCCAAAACATCATAATTATATCTCCCTTTTCATTATTGACATTGCTTGTTTATGCCCTTCCTTTTTACATCTGAATCATCTTACTAAAGCCTTATCAATGTTATTGATCTTTTCAAAGAACCAATGTTTCATTTGGCTGATTTTCCCCAGTACAACTTTTTCTCATTAATTTTTGCTGTTACTTACCTTCCTGTTTTCCTTTCTTTTCTTTTCTAAAAATGATTTGGGTTCATCTACTTAGATTCTATAGTGTCATAAGCAAAGTATTGTAAGCTTTTTCCTCAGATTCTTCCTCGGGTTTGGGCATGATTTTTCCCTTTTGTCTAGGAATTAGGGCTTGTGTTTCTTGTACCCACGTGGGAAAAACATTTGCATTTGAGTCTACTATCTCTTCATCTTATATACACACAACTTTCTCAGTTTCAGCTTCTTTGCATTTCAGCAGTTGATCAGAATGTACTTTGGTCAAAGTATTGCTAATCTATCACTGTAACAATTATTCCACTGCCCAGCAGACTAGAAAAGAAGGCCTTCGATGTGACCTACAAAAGGAAAGGTTGGTCAGCTCTGCACTCCACCCCTCACTCCATCACAGGACTTAGTCCAACCCTGGGGCTTAATTTCTGGGGCACCACTTAGCCACAGGGATCATGTGACCCACCCACACCAAACATTTTTCCTTCGCCTTCATAAAGAATCACAGAGTGATTATGGAGACCTTCTCACTGTCCTACCACACTTCCTGCCAGGTGACAAAAAGATTAGTCTTGAGAATTTAAAGCATTGTGTAGTATTACTCTTGGAATGTATGCGTGGGGCTTGTGTCCCCACTGGGGCCTGGGTTACTTGATAGCACTGTCACGTTTCTCTCAGCTTACATTCCCAGCCAGAAACCAGGGAAAGGTCATCGTACTGGAAATTTACATCCATTTGCTAAGGGTCTCAACCTGATGCTGAGGAACAGAGTTTAGGAAGAGAAGACCCATAAGTCAATGTGAATAGACCTGGAATGGGCAGAGCTCTGTCCAGAGAACCCCATCATCCCGTAACCTCTCAGAGGTTCTGCAGCATTAAATCTTGTGGTCGTGGTTCTCAGAGTAAGACTTCTATTGCCAGAATCTGAGAGACCTCTGTGCAAAGGCTTTCTCACATGCACGGTCCCCAACCCCTTCAATGTTCAATGGGAACAAGGGAAGGCAATTTAATAGGAGACACTTTTTTATTTTATTTTATTTTATTTTATTTTATTTTATTTTATTGATTTTGTACAGAGAGGAAGGGAGAGAGATAGAGAGTTAGAAACATCGATGAGAGAGAGTCATCGATAAGCTGCCTCTTGCACACCCCCTACTGGGGATATGCCCGCAACCAAGGTACATGCCCTTGACTGAAATCGAACCCGGGACCTTTCAGTCCCCAAGCCAAGGCTCTATCCATTGAGCCAAACCGGTTTTGGCAGGAGACACTTTTTAAAACTGAATGTGTTGGGGTGACACTGGTTAACAGAATGATACAATTTTATGATGCATCATATGTACAATGTATTGTGTGTTCGCCACCCCAAGTCAAGTCTCTTTCCATCATCACCACTTATCCCCTCCCAATACCATCCTCTACCTCCCCTCACCACCCCTCATCACCCACCTCCACAGTAAAGAGACACCTTGAAGTAAGAAAAGGAAACTTGCCCTTCAGAAACTTTCAGAAGATTAAGATCCATTCCATGAATTAAATATTTAATCACACAAATTATAATCCTAAACTTCAATTTAGAGGTTTGTTTGACATATTCCTTCATTGGCCTCATCTTTGCAAACACATGAATGGTGTGATCTCCTCCATTCACCTCATGTGGTGCTCTGGGAAAGGAGATGTATCTTCCAGGACCCATGGGTCCTAGGAACACCCAGCAGAATCAGCAGATGCCACACTATGCGGGCCATATGGCACTTATTTTTCAAAACCATTGCCTCAAATTGAAACTCAACAAATATTTTTTAGGGAATCTAAGTTTGCTTGGTTTTGTGACTGCAGAAATGAATAGGATATGGTACCTGCCCTTAGGGAGCCCACAGTGTAGTGGGGAGATAAAATGTTAACGGATAATTGCCACTAAATATGGAAAGTTTTAGAAAGAGGCGAGAGTGCTGCAAGCTGACAAAAGAGAGTGACTGTGGGGATTTCTTCTGCTGTGGTGGGCGTGGAGGAAGGAGTGAGAGGGGTATCTGTTGTCTTGGCTTCCTCCGTGCAGTGTGGCCCTGGGCTGGCTGCATTCCTCCGACAACAGTCACAGTTCTCCTCGAGGTGGCCCTCTCCTCAAGTCTTTCCTGCCAGTTGCAACAACTACTTGTCCTTTCACCTGCCAGGCCTCTGGTCATGACAGCCCTGTTCTTAGTACTGGATACTGTGCCAGCCCTTATATTCTTCCTAAAACTGCTCACCCATCAGTCAGTAGTCCTTTACTAAGTCTCTGTCAGATTACCCTAATTTGAGTGCCTATGGCCATGTCTGTTTTTCCTGCTGGGTCTCTGACTGGTATTATATCTAATCCTGCTGGGGGTCTCCCCTGAGTTCTCCTGCCATGCTCCCAGAGCTTAACATATGTTAATAGAAACCATCACGACACCACATGTTTTCAGTCTGAAATAGATCGTTGTATTGAATCCTACCAGAAATGGGCAACGGGTCCAAATACAGAAGGAAAGAAAGAGATCACGTGGTGTTCCTTTGAAACCTAGCAAACAGATTTTTTGTGCCACATAACACCAATAAGTCATCGTTCTGGTCCCTTCCAGATCTAACGACTACTTCACCTAGTGCTGTGAGGAGAACAATCAGAAATATTAGATAACAATTATGAGATAAAAAGCAAAACATTCATCTATATATTTAGAACTGGGATCAAATATAGATATGACTTTGTAAAATCCAATCAGAAGAATAACATAAAAATAAAATTCCAGCTGAAATTTAATATGTACCACAGTCTCTTTCTACATTTTGCATACTTTCATCCCTTCACCATCTTTTGTTCTAGAGACCCAACTGCTGTATTTAATCTAAAATGCTCAGATATTCTGCTAAATGAAGCCACAGCTGCTCTGTCAGAAACAGCACATTAAAATGTGTTCAGAAACCAGTCAGCAATATTCTGAGCATAACTTGCATTTCATGAGCTAAAAAACCAGCTCTGGGCAACATGAGCGGCACCTGAAGTTCTTGAAGGAGCCAGGGCAGCTAGAGGGAGGGCAGTGGCAGAGGCCAGGCTTAGCTGAACCAAATGGAGTAGTGAAAATTGAATAAAAATTACTTTTTAGATCTAATTTATTTCTTTTTTTAAAAAAATATTTTATTGATTTTTTTTTTTTTTAACAGAGGAAGGGAGAGGGATAGAGAGCTAGAAACATCGACAAGAGAGAAACATCAACCAGCTGCTTCTTGCACACTCCCTACTGGGGATGTGCCCGCAGCCAATGTACATGCCCTTGATCGGAATCGAACCTGGGACCTTTCAGTCCGCAGAACAATGCTCTATCCACTGAGCCAAATTGGTTTTGGCTAATTTTATTTCTTTATTTTTATTTTTTTACATTATTCAAAATTCTGAAGGTACAAAAGAAAAAACAATGACGTTTCCCTTCCTTTCTAGTCTCTCAACCACTCCATTTCCCCACAAGCAACAGAGTTAGCCTTTTCTTGGGCAAACCTGCAGGTGTATTTAATGCATATCGGCACTTACTATGCTTCTTTTTATATAAAGAATTTACTACATAAACTATGGTAACTGATAGCTCAGTATAGTTTTAAATGTTGCTCTCCTATTATGAATGGGAGCTGTGATTATGATTTCTGATTTTTTTAAGACATGTATTTTCTTTTGTGTGGAATGATCATATCCTTCGTTCATTTTTTTCAATTTGACCAACAGGAGCTTCTTTATACTAGGGAATTGACCCTTCCTTTGTGACATGAATTGCAACATTCAACCCTCCCGCCCTGTTTGTTGGCTTTATTCATATTGGGTTTTGCCAAGTAGAACCTTTGAGTTTTTGGGGTTTTCTTTTGTAGTCAAATTTATCATTCCTATCTCTCTCATTCTCTCTCTCTCTCTCTCTCTCTCTCTCTCTCTCTCTCTCTCTCTTTTTTTAATTATAGATCTTCCCCACTCTAAGATTATAAAACAATTCCTCCATAATTTATGTTTTGTTTTGTTAATGATATTCACCTGAAAATATTTTTCCCATTGCTTTTCATAGAAGAGTGAAAGGGAGGAAGGGAGGGGGAGAGGATATGGGAGAGACACATTGACTGGTTGCCTCCTGCATTTGCCCTGACCAGGGGTGGGGAGAGATCCCGCAACCCAAGTACATGCCCTTGACTGGGAATGAAACCCAAGACCTTTTGGTGCATGGGTTGACGCCCTACCACTTCTATGATTTCAATTGTTACACTTAAATCTTTTGTCCATTAAAAACAATTGGAATTTATTCTGGCATAAGATGTTAAATATGGATCCTGTTTTATTTTTGTCTCAATGGCTTGCTAGTGTCCTAATTCTATATATTGCATGACTCATCTTTCCCCCACTGATTTCAGGTGCCTGTACACATTGGGTCCATTTTTGGACTTTCTATTCTGTTCCATTGGTCTGTTGATGCAGTCAAGTGCCAGAATTACACAATTTTAACTATTACGTTTTTATAGTATGTTCTGATATCTGATGGTGACAACTTCTATCCATTTTTAAATCTCATCATTATTTTTGTTTGTCCTTCCATCTAAACATCAGAATAATCTTTACTAATTAAGAAATCACATAAGTATTTTTATTCACATTTCATTAAATAACTTAGGGGGAATTGACATTATTTATTAAATTTACTGGGGTAACATTGGTTAATAATTTACATAAACTTTAAGTGTATAACTCTACAATATATATTGGGCTTCTGGCAGCAGCATTTGTGTTCCTAAAAGTGACTGTGACATAACAGAATCTAACTCCAGGCAGGGCGAAGCCACAGGAAAAAAGGAGAGAGGAATCCCTACAAGTGGTAGAGACTCCATTTCAAATACAAATGTTGCAGCAATATCGTTTGAAAATAGAAAGGGCACAAAGATAACTTATGAAAAGCACAGGGGAAAGAGCAGGAGTTCCTACTTAAATATCATTTAAAAAATCATCTCTGGTGGTACTCTCCCTCTCTTATGAAATCCCTCTGAAATAAGTTCAGGAAAATGAGTAGCGATGGCATCATGCAGAGGCAAAGATCCAACTTTACTACCGTAGCTGGTGACTCAGCTCCAAGACTCTTCTGGATCCTGAGATGTTAGAATAACATCCTTTGTCAAAGACATCAGATCCTACAGTGGTCAACACTGATGGGATTGAGATTCATCCCATCAAGAAAGGGAGTCTATCTCCTATTTCCTTGAACTGCACACAAGCCTCTGACAATTAAGGCGGCAGAACTTTGAAGCTAGGTTAGAAAAGGCAATGCATTTCCACCTCTCTCTCAAGATGTTCAGCTTTGGAATCCAGCCATGTTGCTGTGAGAAAGCCTAACCCATCTCACACAGAGAGACCCATGGAGAGCCCATGTGGAAAGCAACTGAGCCTTCACACTGATAGCCAACATCAACTGCCAGACATGGGCATGAATGAGCCTTCAGATGAATCTAGCCTCTGGCTTAGAGTCTTTCATTTCAAACCCCACACACTGTGGAGCAGAGACCCGCCCTCCCCACTATATCCATCCAAATCCCCGACCCACAGAATCTGTGAGCATGATACACGGTTGTTTATGCCAGAGAAACTGGAACAGAGTAATTCTGTCTGGGTCTACATAGATGGTGTATAGGAGTTACTGCTGTGAACAGCCCAGAGTGTTTTTCTCCCACATCGTTTCTTATGTAGCAAGCCAGACTCCTTGGCCTGGTTGGTCCAATACTCCATTCCCTTGGATTCTGAGATTAAGGCAGGGGTAAGCACGTGACCCAAATAAGGCCAATCAGGGATTGAGAAACAGACAAAAAGAGAGGGAGAGGTACCGAAACTGATTTGGCTCAGTGGATAGAGCATCGGCCTGCGGACTGAAAGGTCCCAGGTTCGATTCCGGTCAAGGGCATGTACCTTGGTTGCGGGCACATCTCCAGTAGGGGCTGTGCAGGAGGCAGCTGATCGATGTTTCTCTCTCATCGATGTTTCTAACTATCTGTCCCTCTCTCTTCCTCTCTGTGAAAAATCAATTAAAAATAATTTTTTTTTTTTTAAAAGAGAGAGGGAGAGGTGTCCTGCATTGCTGAGGTTATTGGGCTGGGAGGAGGGTGTATGATGAAAGATGGCCCCTTTTATAGCCTTAGTTCCTGTGGTAATCCCTTTGAACAGATAGGCCACCCCAGTACTCTTCCCAATGCTCAAAGCAATAACTTGCCTTTCTTGTATATTGAATTTCTCTTCCTTTCCTCTAAGGGCTCTCCTGATTTAAAAGGCTCTGGAGAGGAAGCTGGGAGGGTATTGACATTTTGAAGTGCAGATGGGGCTTTAGAATAAACGTGTGTGGAGAGGAGGAGCATGGCCGTGGAAAGCACTCTCCAGCCACCCAGCCCTGGGGCCACGTGCGCCTCCCCCCTTAGACAGAGAACTTGGACTTTACCTCCTCAAGCTGCCCTTCCCTCACCCCAGGAAAGACCATAGCACCTAAGGTGTGGAGTTACCCTTAAATCGGGTGACACCATAACCTGTATTAGCTGGGGGCTTGGTGAATGTCGGGTTTAGTTGTGGCTAATGTGTAAGGACAGCATGGAGTGTGGATGGGGAGCAACGTGTGGCAGGAGTTCACCTGAGATGAAGCCGGAACAAGGGGCTGAGCCGGGTTGTGGGGAGCCTGGAATGACTGCCTGTGACAGGTGGGCAAGGAGGAATCCTGGCCATTTTCCTAACATAAATGGTCAGAGACGTGAATACACATAGCTCCCATATTTAAATTGCACTTTGACAACAGGAATTTCATTTTAATATGGCATCGCAGTATAGCTTCATGAGAATATACAATCTATTTAGATGTAATTGTGTGATTGATTGCAAAGACATATGGACCCAGGTGTCAGGTGGTCCCCATTCTCTTCACCTGCAAGTACAGTATCAGCTACTACTCCCTAAAGATCTGACGTGGATGCGTAGGTCATTTTCCCTTTTACTACCATGAAAATTGACTCATACCATGAAGCACTGGTGAGCAGAGGCGGGCATGAGTAGAGATTTTTGTGGTGGACAATATCTGTGCAACCTCAGGTCTTCTTGGCTCCCCTTTACCATGTTGTGCTCTGCCCTGCCCTCTGCCCCTCTGGCTTCTAACACTCGGCACCTCGCGCAGCTCCTCTTCAGAGAACACTGTAAGTTCTCCCAGGGACTGCCCTCAGGCCACTGGACTACTTTACCTGCAGGACAGAGCTGGAAATGCTTGGGAATGTATCCCCCTGTGGTGTCAGACTGGAGGACTGCCTGGATGGCACATTAGCTAGGACTTTCTCTCATCCCTGCCTCATTTCCTCCCGCGCCCTTACTGGTCTCCCATGAGAGCACCTCCTTAATAAGTCCCTTGCACAGGAACCCTAGCCTCAGGGTCTGCTTCTGGGAAGCAGTTTTCTAGGGCAGATGGAGGGAGACGTTTACCACATTCATCCTACAGCAAATAGCTTCAAGATCCCCCTTAGACATCTCACCTCTCCGGCTTCGTTCAGAAGCATGTTTTTCCTTCTTTTCTCTCTGGTACACAAAGCCTGGCTATATTGGTTCAGACCTTTCTTCCTGGATCTTCCATCCCCCATTTCAAATTCTCCTTTCTTCATTTTGCAGAACAATTCTACTTCAGCCATCACCCAAACGTATTTACCGAACCACCAGGGTGCAATCATATTGAACCCCCAAATCAGCAAGATGCTGTCTCCTTAGAAAGCAATTGAGGAAACATCTCTTATAATAAGAGCATGCCTCTTGGGGGTCTCACCCTTCACTCCAAATGACTTACCTACACATCAAATTCTATGCTTCCTCTACCTTACCATTGAGCTAATAACGTTTAGCCCACACATTTCATATATCTCCTGTATGTGTTTGTATGTATGTGTATATGTATCTATCAATCTAAATACTTGTCCTAGAGTATTTAGAACATGTAAACATTTTCTTACTAGTCTGGGACAAGTATTGAGGGTATTTCCAAGCATTTGATTTCTTCACACTTAAAAAATGACATTGGGGATGATTTGCGGGGGGAGCATTATTAGGGGGAGGTAGGAGAGAGAATAGAGATTTATAATCAGGAAAGTGGACTGGACAGAAGGGGCTGGCATGAAGTTTCCAAGAGTCCTTTGCCCTTAGACACCGACACTCAGACACTTCCCTCACCACCCAGGTCTGTTTCTCTCCACTGCCCTAGAAGTTCCGCTGCGACCAACTCGGCCTGCTTCTGAGGCCGCTCTCGGGAAGCCGCTGGCTGCCGGTGCAAACTAATGAGTATTTTCCAACACAAAGCCTCCGGTTGCGACGATGAAGTAATTTATTAGGCTCCTACTACCGCGCATACAGAGTTCCTGCTTGGAATGAACTAATTAAAAACTTCCCTACCATGCACAATTTCAATGCATTGGGGGGGAAAATGAACACATGCCTCTGTGGTAATTTTTCATAGAAAGGAAATTGTAATGATTTCTAAAAAAAATAAACATGGAAGCCTTGCATTGCTTAACTAGACAAAACCAGCATCTGTGTGATGCAGGGTAGGATTGCCTTTATGCAGAAAAGACCCAATTTCCCGCCTCTAACTCTGATGCATGAGATGTTTTCCCTGAGATCAATTAATATGAAGGTAAAAGTTATTACTGACTGTAGGGAGAACTGGGTTGAAAGGTAATTTTATTTGGGGGCTTGTGGTGACACTCACAGAACCCTGGTGGCCCCCGTTGTTCCAGGGTCAGGAGTCCTTCTTTTATAGGCAAATGTCTGTCACCTGAGCCCTAACGTTCTACCAGCTCCCCCCGGGAATCTCTCAGGAACACGGACACATTTCAAAATCCACCCTGGTTGCTGCTTGTCACCTGGTCACTTTCTATTGTAGCAACACGCAGACTGTGACAAGCTCCTCCATACTGTTGTATTCCTACGAAAATGTTAACAAAAAAATCCAACTGAGTCTTGAGCATGCCCATTTGAATTCGCCCACTGACAGACCTCGCCAGCCTAATGCCCACTCCATTCCTGTTGGCAAACTGCATCTGTGCCTCAGTGATTCTAAACCAGGAGAGTGAGTAGTCTCAAGGAGACTTTCCAATCCACATCTGAAGCAGTGAGAAGTGTGGGTAAATGTTCCCTTCTTTATATATCTGCCCCTTCGCTTTCAGCGTAGGGGGAGCTGACTTTTCTTAGGGAGCATGGCTCTCCTTTGCATGGGGGTAAAAACTGCTTCCTTTCAGACGGTTTTGGAGGTCTTTGTGCTGACTCTGTGACAGCGCACACAGGCTGCTGTATTGGTCCCCGGAGTTCAACTAAGATGGGGCTGTGGCATTTCCTAAGCTTCACTGAAGGGGAGAGTCATGGAGGGGATGCCATGGGACTCAGGGGCCTCACAGCAGGACATCAAATGAGTCTTTTCTCATGTTCTTCCCCAGGGGTCCCCCGTCCCCCGGCTATCCCTCCCTCACTGCAGCCCATGGCCTCTGCAGGGCCAGTCTGCATCTCTGTCAATGAGCGCTCTTGCTGAGTTTCTGCCTGATCCAGACCCCTCCTCCACCAGCACCCAGGGGAGCACCCATTTCCTCCTCACTGCTCGTCTAAACCAGCCTCTCAACAGCATCATAATCCTGGGCCTGGCTCTCCATCGATAAAAACTGCCTTTTATATTTCTGTGTGAAACAGTGTCACTCCCCACTGTCTCTAGAAGCTCTCCATTGCAACTGGGGGTCAGAAATTCACCTTTGCCGAAAGGATCATTAAAGCGTCCCAGAAACAAAGAACCAAAGTGTGCCCTCACAGGTGAACCCAAGCCTCCATCTGTAAAGGACCAGAGACATTGACGAAGGTTAACAAAAAAATAAATGTCTTGCTTCTTTCCTTTCCCCTCTTTTGGAGTCTAGTCGAGAGCATCCCCTCTACCCTTTGTAAGTCATCTGTCCGGCTGTGTGCCAGGCGGCGCACTACCCAGAACCAGGAGGCAGAGAGATGCAGGGCAGAAAGGAGCGGCAGTCAGGAACGGCTCCCAGGAAGAGGCTGCACGGCAGTGGGTTTTGAAGCAAAACCAGAATTTACCAGATGGATGAAGTTGGAAAGATTTCAAGCAGCGGAAACAAAGGCAACGATATGGCGACAAGATGGGCAAACTTGAAGCACAGATTAAATGCAGGGGGGAGTGGGAGAAAGTCCAGGGGGTCAGACCCTCCTGGGTTTTACTCCTCAGGCGAGGAGGAGAGCTTGAGGCGTGTAGGGGAGGTGGGGGTAGGGAGGGGTGGAAGGTGACACAATCAGATTGGTGTTTTAGGAAAATCACACCGAGCTTAGCTGGAAGCCAAGATACCAATCAGAGAAATGGTCCAGGTGAGAGGAGCTGAGACCCCTGGTGGTGGCTGTGAGAATCACAGGGAAAAAGAATTGACAGGCCTTAGTGGGAGTTTCGTTCAATCAATGGGATCCGTTCTATGAATTAATGCGGAGGGTGAAAGAAAAGGAGTCCCGTGGGACAGCAGTGATTCTGATGGGCAGATGGTGCCACCAGCTAAGTCTGGGAGTACATGGAGGAAAACTGGTTTGCTGTTTGGGGAAGGGGTTGGGGAGGCAGCCACAAAAAAGGGTCAGGGGTGTCAAATGCTGAGTGCCGGTCTGGGAACATCATGAACCTGGCTTCTTGCCAGACTTCTGAAGATGCCTGGTTAGTAGTTGGACATACAGGTCTGAAATCTAGCAGTGATACATGGACTGGTGATGTAGAATTTAGGATGATTGTAGAATTCTGAGCTTTATCCCTCCATTTTTATGATTCTTATGAAAGTCTCTGCCTCTATGTTTACTAGGACTATTTGATAAATATAACAGAAAGGCAATCCATCTGCAAACAGGATGGTAAAATCAACCTGAGAGACCAAGCAAGCACATATTAGTGCTCAATAACTATTTTTTGAGTGCATGAGGGTGAATATTTATTTTGCTGTGGCACAGTCGGCACTGTGAGAGTGGGACAATACCTCCGCTCTGATTTGCATGAGGATGAATAGCACAAACAAGTGTTGATGATTGCCACGCTGCAGCAGGAGCTGAAAGAGAAGAGCAGCACCTACTCTAACCATAGCAACAAGGTGGGGTAGCACCATCCAGAAGGTTATAAATCTCCAAGGAAGAATGTTTGCTCCCATGAGGCCTTGCAACTAAGCCGCAAGGACATCACTTCATCCATTTCAAATAGTGAAAAGATGACCTTGATGATGTGAAGGAAGGGAGAGTGGTGACAGCAAGGTATGCATTTGTTTTTTGATGAGAAAAAGAATAAGGCACAGCCACTCTCTGGGTCTCTTGACAAAGACCGAGAACCACTTTTCCACATTTCTGTGCATTGGTCCCAACAATCTCAAATGCCCCCGTGTCCCACAGAAGCATTGTTCTTTTGTAATTTAACCAAACCAGTGTCCTAGAATTCCTGGCAAGGCCTACAGGATAAACTAGAATAACATTTCCATTCACAGGGACTTGATGTCATGAAAATACGCCATGGCCCTCTAGCTCAGCCCCCGGGGCTTTGGAGATCAGAGGCTGGAGAGGTCCTTCCGTTGGCATTTCCAGGCCAGATGGGAGTTTTCCAGCCTCTGAAATACCTGACCTGGCATTCCATGGTGTCACAGCATTTCTGATTTTATTTTTTAATGTTTTATATGTTTATTGATTTCAGAGAGAACGGGAAAGAGAGAGAGTAAGAGGGAGAGAGAAACATCAATAATGAGAGAATAATCGATCAGCTGCCTCCTGCACGCATGCACCACCTCCCACCCCCCACCCCTCACCTCCACTGGGGACTGAGCCCAAAACTCAGGCATGTGCCCTTGACCAGAATCAAACTCAGGACTCTTCAGTCCACAGGCCAACACTCTATCCACTGAGCCAAATCAACTAGGGCTGCATTTCTGATTTTAAATGGCTTCATTGCTAGAGACTGGTAATGCCAAATACCTTTTCTAGCTCAGAGTCCTCTCAGTAGACAGAGATGGACCTTTACAAAGAGAGCTGCCATAGCCGGAACTTCTCCAGACAAGGGAGAGACATAGCGAGGTCACGATTGCTTTGTGAAACTGGCCACTGCTCCATCGGGCAATTTAGTATGATATGTAAAGTTCGTTTCATTTTAGACTAGAATTTTGTGGACCTCCGTTTGTGGACCATGAGAGATAGTCATGTATCTGCCATACCTGCCGGAATTCCTTTCAGTCAATTACCAAATACCCTCTGTACTCCATGGAGTTTTAGCTGAAACTTGACTCTTGGTTGGACAAACTTTAGGGATCATCTAGTGTAACCCCTTAGGCAGTTCTTTACCAAGAGAGTTCTTATTTTGACAGAAGAACCACATTATCAATAAAGTATGAAAGTTGGTTAAAGATTTCCTTTTTTTCTTTGTAAATAAAAACAAAGTTACATTTAGCCTACATTAATGTCTCTCAGACTCCGATCAGCTTTTGGAGTAGGGAGGAAGGGGCCCTTACTCTACAGACATTCTAATAGAAACTCAGCATAACTCACAAACCACGCTCTCTATGTAGTCTCTGCTGGCAGTATGTGTGTGTGTGTGGGGGGGGGGGTGCGGGGGGGAGCCACTAAAACTTCATTCATTTTGTGTTGCTTTAGGATGTTTGAGAGACTGAGCTTCAAGCCCACTTCAACATCTCAGCATGTGCTTGGATACCTTTAGCAGTGGGGAGCTTACTACATCATGAGATGCCTCATTCTGTTATTAGACATCTCTCATTATTCAAGTGTTTTCTGCCCCTCTGTCAGACTTGGCTCTGCCCCTTCAGGCCATATAGAGTAATTCAAATATACTTCTGGATTACTGTTTTAAGTCTCTTTGGAGATCAGTTTCTTGTCTCGTTTTGAATATTTCCCAGGTGCAACTTTGCCTGTTTCTATGTTCTCATGTGATGAGCTGGTCTCAGATCCCCACTTATCCTGTTTGCACTATCAGTGTGCAGACTAGTTTGGTAATATCTTTCTTAGTGTGCAGTGTCCAGTCTCCAGAATTCAACATTCTTTCACAAGCCCATATTTTCTTATTTTATTGAAGTAAGAGAGGCTAAATACTGTCTTCCGTAAGAAACAACTTCAACTGGAACTAAATACCCTGCTTCCCCGAAAATAAGACAGTGTCTTATATTAATTTTTTCGCCCAAAGTTGTGCTAGGTCTTATTTTCAGGGGATGTCTTATCTTTCCATGCGCTAGGTCTTATTTTTGGAGGATGTCTTATTTTCGGGGAAACATGGGAATGTGTTAATTCTGTGGTTGCACTGTCTGAAGAAGAGGGGCATCAATAAGAAACTGAGCCCTCCCACTTCACATTCACCTTCCAGGAGAGTGGTCCCACCCACCTTTTCCTTCCACCCTCTCTTACCTTTTCTCCTCCAGGCCAAAACTATTGGCCCAACGGGTTGGACTAGATGATCCCGAAGGTATGTCCAATCAAAAGTCTATCTAAAGCCAAATATTAGAGCATACATTGAGGAATTCTGAGAAGTGTGAAACTCCTGATAATAAGGTTCATTTGAGTAACATTCAGTTTTTCTCAATGAGGAAGGTGTTGCCCCCATCCCCCAAGTGGACCTTTGAAAATATGTGTGAGCATTTGACACAATAGTGGAAGGCATGTGTCACCGGTATTGGAGCTGTGGAGATGACATGTTTTGGGATAAATTCTCTCATTTCAAATTCCAGCAGTGCCCCTTGACAAGCAAACACAAATGGTGGAAACACAGCACTAAGTCAGGACCAATTTTTAGTTCTCTTCTTGCTCTTCCCAGTCTCATTTTTCTCATTTGTAAAATGGGTAAAAGCATAAAGCTGTGGTGAGGACTAAATCTCAAGCATTTAATCAGATTGTCTTTTCTGACACTTGACTACTCAAGATTCATTCTCCTCTTACCTGTGTGGTTTTTGGCCTAGTAAGTGCTAGGATAGGGGAAATGCAGGGTCTTATGGAAGTAAACAGGAAGTTGCTAGGCTGAATCAGGAAAATCTGACCCCACACCAGCAGGAAGTGGGGGTATGTGATCTAGGGTTACCAGTGATTTCATTCTTCTCCCATGGCCCAGCTACTGGGTTATGGGAAGTATAGGATCATCACTCTGGCCAGGGAAGATCAGCCTCTCATTTTTATTAAATCTTGTGGGAGCCGAAACCGGTTTGGCTCAGTGGTAGAGCGTCGGTCTGCGGACTGAAGGGTCCCAGGTTCGATTCCGGTCAAGGGCATGTACCTTGGTTGCGGGCACATCCCCAGTGGGGGGTGTGCGGAAGGCAGCTGGTCGATGTTTCTTTCTCATCGATGTTTCTAGCTCTCTATCTCTCTCCCTTCCTCTCTGTAAAAAATCAATAATATATATATATATATTTTAAAAATCTTGTGGGAGAAGAGAAGCCCTTTCTCAGTTAAATCCAGGCTGAGAAACATATGAACCTAAAGATAAGAACTATGTGTGGGTAACATGACAGAACCCGAGAGTGATGCCAACTGAACAGAAGGCAAAGCCAAGAGACTGAGAGAAGTGACTGGTGTGATTGTTCAAGCCCCTGGATAAAGCTACTCCTGGTTTGAACAATGCTCCTGGGCATTTTAGATCTTTCCTTTGTTAGTTAAGCCACTATGTGTCACTTACTACAGAAACAGTCCTAACTTACCCAACACTTACATCTATCTGCCTTTAACTATTGTTACCAGTATCTCCTCTACCTGACTCCAAGCTCCTTGAAGACAGTCATCTTCATACCCCCCCACCAATATCCTAATACTCTTACTAGTGTAGTATTAAAAAAAAAAAAAAAAAAAAAAAAAGCACTCCCAAAATATTTGATGCATAAGCAAAATGAAATAAAATGGTATATATAAAAGAGTTTTGTTGACTCTTAGCTATCTTATAAATGAACAGCATGATATATATATATATATATCAAAGTTCTCATGAATATTTCCCCTAAAAGGTTTGTCTCCTGAGAATTTCTAGAGCAGTGAGATTAGTATATAAGCAATGGAATTATTCACCCAGTTTGTTTTTTACATTTGTCTCCATTTCAGCTTTGTACGGAAGCAATCTGTCCTTGCTATTGTGTCCCTAATAGGCTCCCTCATTAGACTTGAGTTTCTCGGGCAAAGACCTTTTCTGCTTCATCTCTGTGTCCTTGGGGCCTGTAGGGTGCTCGGTTGTTTGGATGGGCTCCTCTCCCCTCTCAGCCCTCTCAGAAGCAGCCCTTTCTTCTCTGGACTGTGAGGTGGCTGAGCTGCCAGGGAAGTGTATCCCTGTGGCCCAGTGGACATCCTTGGGGACTTGTAGTGTGTCTTTAACTTTCATTCATTCAGAAGATATGCATAGAGGACCAACTATGTGCTGGCTATTGTCTCTAGAATTCACGCTCTTGGGCACTCACTGACAAGTACATAGGCAATTGTAATGTGCTAGGATAGGGGAAATGTAGTGTGTTATGGGAGTAAACAGGAAGTTGTTAGGCTGAATCAGAAAAATCTTCCTGGAAGAAGTAGCATTAAAACTAAGACCTAAAGAGTGAGTAAGATTATCTAGGCAGCTCTGGATGGTGTGGCTTGGTTGACTGAGTGTCATCCCATGCACCAAAGGGTCACCGGTTCAATTCCTGGTCTGGAAAGATACCCAGGTGTGTGCTCAATCTTCAATGGGGGTGTGCAGGAGGCAACTGTTAATGTTTTTTCTCTGTTTCTCATCTCATTTCCCTTCTCTCTAAAATCAATAAAAACATATTTTAAAAAAAAGATTCGCCAGGCAATGAGCAAGGAAGAAAGCCTCCTAGTCAAAGGGAATGGCAATTGTAAAAACACTGCAATGGGCAATTGCCATTCTCTTTGACAGGAAGACTCTTTGAAGCAACCAAGTTTCCATCAATAGACAAGTGGGTAAAGAGGCTGTGGTACATATAGACAATGGAATATTACTCATCCATAAAAAAAGAGTGAAATCTTACCCATTTGTAACAGCATGGATGGACCTAAAGGGTATTATGCTAAATGAAATAAGTCCGTTAGAGAAAGACAAATACCATATGATTTCACTTATATGTGGGATCTAAAGAACAATGTAAATGTAAACAAAACAGAAACAGACTCATAGATTCAGAGAACAGATTGATATCAGGTTGCCACATGGAAGGGGAATGAGGGCCTGCATGAAAAAGGCAAAGTGATTGAGAAGTACAGATTGGTAGTTACAAGAGTCATGGGGATGTAAAGTACCAGATAGGGGAAATAGTCAATAATATTGTAATAACTATGTAGGGTACCAGGTGGGTACTGGAAATATCAGGGAGAACACTGTAAAGTATATGATGTCTAATTTGTGTGGTGTATACTGGAGACTAATACAAAATAATATAGAATGTAAAGTGTAATTGGAAAACATTTTTTAAAATTAAGAAATACATTTAAAAAGTTTAAGAAAAGGGAATGGCAGTGGAGTAGTGGGACAGGGAGGCAGGTGTCTCTGGGGAGGTGGGCTGGGTGCAGACTGGCAGCAGCGTGCTTGTAGATGTGCTGCCACTTCTGCTTCTTCTGGGTCAGAGTCTCCTTTCCACAACACAACCAGGCCATGCCCTTGTACTTGGGGTTTTCTTGGCTATACCTATGAACTTCAGATGATAGCAGGATACCAGGCGATGTTGTGCCTGCCCTGCCTCATTTGGGCCAAGCACTTGGCTGTAGTCCATCCTTTCATCCCTTTTAGAATTCATTCATTAATTTCTCTGGAGAAATTCAAGCATCAGCAGAATATAGGCTGGCCTACCTAGCTTAGAATCAGGTCCTGATGATTGCAACCACCTCAAAGATGATCCTGTATGTGTGTGTGTGTGTGTGTGTGTGTGTGTGTGTGTGCTGTGGGTTTGGGGGAGGATAAGCTTGACACTGGCTCCTTCATTCAGTGATAGATTCTAAACTCCATACTGGACAGCTTCAGAAACCTCCTGAGAGCATCAATCAGGTGGGAAGAATCGTGGTTACCCATGGACTCATACAATTTATATTCCTCCAGAGATAGATATTGAAATTGAGCCTCGCAGCAAAATGCAATCACTGCTGTTTAGCTTTTTGTTGACAAACCATTCCTCCTTCCACTTGGGGACATCATTCCTGAGTTTCGTTTGGATCTTTCTGCCAGAATACTCATGACAGAGAAATGTGGTAGGACTCCCCCAGGGATCTAGAAGACAAAGCTAGAAGTGGCTTGCCACAACTATAAATTTCTTAAATTCATGTTTTGTCTTTAAATTTTATGCAAATTTGGATTCCCCGTCATAACAAATGCAAGTTTGCTTTAATAAAACCAGTGTTCTAGGTTATTGAATTAAGTTGGCACTTCAGAGGGTGTGCTATGTTTAACCACATAGCTTTCTGTGACCCAGGGCATGCTGCCTTGTACACAAGCTCCACTTTGAGTAATAGGCTTTTACATTATACAGATCAATTGGGCAGATCACTTCACCTTCCCAAGCCTCAGTTATTTCATCTGAAATATGAGATCCATGCAACCTATGTGTCAGGGTGAGTGTGAGGATTACACAAAATAAAATATATCAAGTGGTTGGTCCATAGTAGGCACTCAAGAAATGTTAACGCTCCCTGTTATTAGGAATGTCTCTGTCAACTTCACAGTTCCAGAATCCCGTGATTCTGACTCAGATGACCTCAGGGGACATTCGCTACTGGAGGGGTTTTGAGGAGAAACAGTATATACGTCACTACTGGTTACACAGCTGATGACACCAGCAAATGAAAATAAACTGTATGGAGAGAGGACATATGATATGGTTTTAGGACTTATCGGAGTCTGTTTCCTCCTCTCTTGGTCTTTCGGAAATGTGAAAATTGGCAATGGGATGACACAGTGTCCCACCTACTGCCTACCCCCATGTGCAGACCCGCCCCCCCCTCTGGTCACACGGCAGCTGCAGGTGAGTCACTGGCACGGAGAGAAAGTCAGAGCCTGGCAGCTGCCCCTTTCCCCAGGCTCAGCTTTCAGTCCTGCTGCTGAAAAAGAATTAGGCGATGGTCACAGCCCCCAGACTAACGAGTCCATCTTGGGGTATATAACAGCTGTCTGAGGAAATTTACTTCTAAATCCTAAGACGCTATATAGGATGTCAGATCCCAATTAAAGAGGAAATTCCACACACAATCCTAATCATTATTGTAAACACTGAACTGTGAACTTTAATTTAGAAAATTCAGCCACTTTCTGTGAGGGAGAGGGAGCCTTTTAGCTGTATGATGGGTCTTTCTCTGACTCGCCAGGCTCAGAGTCCAGTGGGGCCCAGAGGGCAGCTGGACTCATAAGGAAGGAGGTGGGGGATAAAAGCCCAGCACGGACGTCTGTACAGATACCCAGGTGAGTGAGCCACGTTGTCTGGGGGCTTCAGGAAAGCTTGACAGTAGAGGTGGCATCTGAGCTAGCGATTCAGATTCAGAAGGCTGGTTGGGACTCACGTTTTTCTGCATCTGCAGAGATTCGGATGCACAGCCAGGGTCGAGTCTCCCAGCAGACATTTGTGCTTCTGTGTTAGAGTGTTTTGAGTCCTTTGGTGGTAGGGTCTCACTCACTCTCTACGCTCAGGGTCATTATTGCAGCCGTGTGGAGCCTGACCCCGAGTCCAGGGCTGCGTCCATTCCAAGGGTGCCTCCCCCGCTGTGACAACCCAACACTCCTGAATTCAGAAGAACTCCGCGTCACTCAAGGTTAAACACTCAAATAGCTGTAGTGGTTTACTGCCTTTCTTTCCAAATGTGTATCTGACTTTCTTTTCAGATGTATCAATATATTTTATATCCTTTTTTTTTTTTTCCTGTTAATTCCCTGGTTTTCAAAATGTACCCTTGAGTCCTTCTCAAATGCAACATCTAAGTTTGTTTACTTGTGAATGTAAGGGTCCCTCTCTCCTGTGGGTCCCCAAACCATTTCTAGAAAAGAGAGGGGGTTGGATTGGGGATAATGCATCATATCAGAAGAAAACCTAGAGAACTGAGATGTTCAGAACTGAAATGAGATGAAGTCGCCAACCAGCTTCGGGCTGGCATGAGCTCCTCTCACTTCTTTTAGCAAGTGATTTCAGACAAAAGCCAGCGCCAAGCATTTCTGAGTCTGTGATCTAATTTCTACTAAGACTGCTCTGCTTCTAAGTATCAGAACCCCATAACACTTGATGAATGAATGAATGAACAGATGCAGGAATGAATGAAGTGTCATAGAACGCGGAACGGCTACATTCAGACCCCTTTTGTGTGTGGATGTGGCGGGGGAACAGAGGAGGAGCAGGGTGGAGGAGCACTAAAGCTTTATGGAATGGAAGAACTCGGTATGGGAAGATAGTTCAACATCAAATGCCAGCAGAGGGAGCTTTTTCCCTTGGCCCCAGAGGAAGGGCACTGGGTGAGTACAGAAGAGAAAAATGCTCAAGGCAATGTCAGGGGCCCAGCAGGAGAAGAGGACCAGGTGTCCCCAGCAGCCAGATGCCAAGTGGGCAGAGACAGACGCCCTGTTGAGCCTCTGGTTCCGGTGGCTGGAGGGTCTCCTTAGCCTGTGCTCACTCACAGCTTCTTAGGGATGATAGTGTCCTTGGGGATGGGCAGGCTGGAGAGGCTGGAAAAGCTGATGGAGTTTTCAGGTTTCATGGAGTGCAGCTTGCATTTATTTATCCCTCCCTCCAGGTGCAAATGCAGCTGCCTTTCCTGTTTCCTTCTAGTCCATTGGCTGTTTTTTGTTTTGTTTTGTTTTGTTTTGTTTTGTTTTTTAGTGTTTTTATTTCTTTCTGGGAGCTTTGACAACGGGACATTTTGACTTCATTATTAAGAATGTGGACCCAGACGTAAGTGTGCTACAGGGGAAAAGTGAATATAGGCAGGAAGCTAGGAAAGAATAACTCAACACCCACAACAAGGAGCCAACAAAATGTGCGCATTTACACAGAGAGGGCATGGTCAGCAGTTTCTGGTGCTGAAATACATCAGGCTGCCAGGGAGGCGCGCCGACTTCCAACTGGGGAAGCCCTAAGGGCCCCTCTCCATCTCTTTCTCTGTGCACCCCTTTCCTTTCTGCCGACCCCAGAAAGTTTGTAAAGACTCACTCCTTTTAAACCGCTGCTTCCTTTTTAAGATTCTGCTCCTTTCATTATGGGGACTGAGTTCATCCCTGCTTCATTCACAAAGAGCCCTTAAGCTTGGGGCCTGAGCACGGCTTAAATCGGACACTGGGATATTGCTGCCCAATTTGGCTCTGGTTTAATTACAAAGACCAGAGCTGTCTGTCTATTTTAATGAGCTATTTTAAGATATCGCTGGGGTGAGACAGATAGGGTAGGTTTTGTCCCCAGTGTGCTGGTACCTGGCACAGCTTGGTAAGGGGGGGGGGGGTGTATGTGGAGGGGTGGAGGGGTTGATAGTGTTGGGATTGGAAGGTCAGAAGTGAGGGCAGCCAGCTAGCAGGTTCTGCCAGAATCCAAAGATCAAATAACACTTGAGGGGAATCAGCATCATGGTTTTGGGTCATCCGTCCATTCAGGGCAAGACCCCAGCCAGAGATGGAAGTATGTGTGGTAAGCAGGATGGTTAACTGGGGTGAGGGGTGGAGGGGCCGGAAAGCAAGTCCAGGTTTGGAAGTAAAAGACATAGAGGAAAAGCTTTTTTCTTCAGCAGATACTCACCGAGCATCTACCACAGGTCTGGCCCCACGAGACTTACTCTCATTTAATGTTAATCTGGCAAGATCACTTTTAGAGGAGGCAGCTGAGGTTCTGAGGGGCATTGGCAGAATGAAGAAATCCACATGTCCCAGCCACTTCCACTCTCTGAGAAGTTAGCAAGTATGAATTTTTAGTCCTTGTGCTCTTTTGTTTTTCTGTGAATCAAGTTATTCTCTCTTTCAAACCCCATTTTGCTTCCTGGCAGAAAAAATAATTTTGTTTACTTTCAGGGAAAGGCATTCATTGCAGGCTTATATACTTGAGGTGATCCAGGAGTTTGTCCTCCCTGATCTCTGGTGTGATACTTACACACCCAGAGTTGGCACCTAGGACTCAGGGGCCGTCTGTAGCATCATAGCATCAATAGGAAGGGGATCGGCCCCTGGTTGTTGGCACTTTTCCATGCTGGTATCTGCTGAGAGGTACAGAACTTCTCTGTGGGTCCAGGCCCTGCTATCCAGCCACACTGCCATCTAGGGAAACACCAAGTTCCCAATTGGCCTCTCACCATGTAATCCTCATCCTTCTACGGGGGTGTCTGTGCATTGGGACTGTAATATCCCCTAGGTTGGCTTTCTCCTTTCCCCAGTGAAATTTTCCCATCCTCCTCCAGGGAGCAGGGGAGGTTTATTGCCCCCTCACCTTTTGGATCAGTGGCAAACCCCGTGGGGGTTTTAGGTCTTCTCTGCTTCAACACCACCTGTGCCCAACTACTGCCATTCTGCAGTGGGGCAGGACTTTCTGTGAGGCTGACGCTACTCAAGTCAGGCTGGGACGTGGGGCAGAGATGTCTTCTCCTCTCAGCTCCCCTCTTTCGTCTGGAGCTCTTACTGTTTCTTCATATGAACCAAGTCTTGGGTGGTAGGATCGTGTCAGGGCTCAAGAATCCTCCTCAGATACCATCACCAGCATCTTCTCTTTGCTTCTCTTCTAACTGTCCACTCTAAGCTCACAGAAACTTTTTAACCTTTTCTCCGGCATCAGGGGGAGAGAGCTGATTCTGCAAATGTTCTTCCCAAGGGATCATGCCCAGTGCAGTGACGATGGTTGCCCAGTGAGTGAAAGGGCCACAGATTAGAATGAAGTGTAGTTATGGGGCTGCTAAGACAGTGATTGTAATTCAAAAAATTATTCTGTTCCACTAAAATAGTTTAAACAATTGGGACAACAATAGCATGTACTTAAATAGTGCATCCTGTGTGCGAGGCTTAAACTGCCACTCATGTAGCAACTCACTTATTTCCTATGCATCCTATTTAATCCTCGGAGATGATGATGATGATGATTAATCTCCTTTTATCCGTGTGGAAACTGAGACAAAAAGATATTCAACAATTTATCTGAAATCTATGACATGAAATAGATAATAAATGTTTTAGGAGTAAAATTCAGGCATTCTGTACTCTTAACAACTGTACGGCTTCACTGCTTACATGGGTGAGTGATGGTTTAGTCTTCCCCGGGCCTGGGGCTGAGGCTGTGTTCACTTTTGCCGTGCCCTGAGGATTGGAGCTGGAAGAGAATGACAATTTCCATTGAAAACTTACGCTCACTCGCCCAGCTGGGTATACCCAGGAACCAAGAGGTCACTGGTTCGATTCCTAGTCAGGGCATGTGCCCAGGTTGCAGGCTCGATCCTCAGTGGGGAGCATGCAGGAGGCATCCAATCAACAGTTCTCTCTCATCATTGATGTCTCTGTCTTCCTCTTCCTTCCTTTCTGAAATCAATAAAAATATTTTTTTTAAAGAAAAAAGAAAAGAAAACTTACGCTCACTAATTCCCCACCATCCCTCCCTTTTTCACAGGCAGTTTGGCACCAGGTCCTCAATTGTGGAGTCTCTTCTCCATCCACATAGGGCTTACAGTCATCTGTGCTGAGCATCTGTGGTAGCTCAATGATGCAAACTAAAGTTGGCAGTTCTGTTCTTTAAAAAAATAAACATCATGAAAGAAAATACTGTCAAAATCTTTTCTCTGCACCTATCAGAATTTGTAGGAGGCAAATGCACACAGTTACTGTATGTGACACTTCTCTTGTACAAGTTCCTCTTCTGCTTTCTCTCCAGGCATGCAACAAAATTCTCTTTTCTCCAGAGCACATAAAATAGGGAAATTCTGGTGACATTTTGCAATATGGTATGACAACTGGTGAGACTGGGAAATAATGATTTAATGGGATTAGGTGAAATTGCTGAAATTCTCATTTTCCCCATGGAATTCTGCCAACATTTTATTTTCTACAATCCTGCAGAAATAACATGAAACAAGATTGGACTTTCTCATCAGCTGGAGAAATTGCAACTTGTGTTTATCTAGTTGTTATGACCTGCAAAATATTTTCTCATGGCTTGGAATTATAAGGGAGTCGGAAGAAATTTTGACTGGTTGTTGGGTAATTATTGAAAAAGCCCTTGAATTGTAGGGAATTCAAGTATCAAATGAACAGCCATTAGAATGTCATGTAGAGGGGACTTTGCATAAAGTGAAGGACGTGGGGAACTGGAGTGGTTATTAACAACAGAGAGTTTGGAGCCCATATGCCAATGGTGGTAATAAAAGAGAATAATGCTTCCCTCAGCACTTTCCCACGTGTTCAGAGATGGGGAGTGATCTGAGCACTGGGAACATTTAAGAGTGAGAAATATTTAACTGCAGCGTTAGCTTCCTAATACAAACTCCAGCTCTATATGTCCCACTAGCCCAACTACCAGCACCTCCAAAGCCCTTAAAAGCTTCTTTGACTTAATAGCACCAATTCTCGCCTTATCTCCTTATCTCTCCTTATCCACCCCTTACTCAGACCTCTGGCAGAGCCAGACCAATTTTTTCTTATCTCCCCAGGAAAGGAGATACCCTGCTCATCTCTATCCTACCTCTAAACCAGTTTATACATCTCGGTTCACTTTGAAAATAATCTGAGAGTTGAGCTACAGAGGAAAGCCCACTGGGAGTGCTAAAATCTGGTCTGGCCTTCCTGATGCAGCCAGTCCTGCAGCTATAAAGATCAGAGAATACAGATCAGGGAAGGATCAAGTCCTCCAAAGGCTTTTGTCATGCCCAATCTTAAACTGGGATGCATGAAGTCTCTGAAATTATACATAAAGCTCTGTGTGTGTGGTTTATTTGTTTAAAAAATTTCATGAAAAGAACATCCATCTTTTCCACTGGTTTCTTTCTTTTGTTTTTGTTTGTTTTTAATCCTCACTCAAGGATATTTTTTCCATTGATTTTTAGAGATGGTGGAAGGAGACGGGGGTGGGGTGGGGATAGGGGGGGAGGACTCTGATGTGAGACATATCAATTGGTTGTATCGTGTATGCCCCCGCCCAGGGCCAAGAGCTTGCAACTGAGGTACATGCCTTAACCAGAATTGAACCTGGGACCCTTCCTTCCACAGGCTGACACTTCATCCACTGAGCCAAACTGGCTAGGGCTTCCACTGGATTCTTAAAGGACTCTGCAACGCTATCCCAGCCCCATTGTCACCAAAGTTAAAAAACAATGACTTAAAGAGATGATAGAATTTTGAGCTGAAAGGAATTTTAATTTTTCTGATATAAAACGTTGAGTCTGACTAGCCTGAAATGTTTCCTAAACATCGAAATCCTTTAAACTAGGGGTGTCGAACTCAATCAGAGAAGGGGCCAAAATCTAAAATCCAGCCTAAATCGCGGGCCGAATGGTTTACTGAACAGTCATAAACTGTCATTGTGATGGAAACGCAGCGGAGTGCAGTGATGACAGCACGGTGTGGGCCACATTGCAAGGCCTGGCGGGACGGATTTGGCCCGCGGGCCTTGTGTTTGACACATGTGCTTTAAACCTTCCTCTTCCCAAACACCTTCCAGATGGCTCCTGGAAAAGGCATCATGATGACCCAGAATAGGGCTGGAGTGGTGGTATGATTATCCTCCCAGATGTGTCAGAAAGTGAGGAGGTGGCAGGCACATGTCTGTCTTCTCACGTCCTCCCTTTCAGAGGGAACTGATGGGATCCATTCTTATTAGAAGAATCTGGCATGGTCCCACCAAATGACTTTACTGTGATGATTTTCATGGCCCAATCTTCCTCTGAAGCTTTACACATTTATTTCTTTTACTTTTATGTTTAAAGCCCCCAAGTTTATATAATTCAAAATTATTAAAGTTTTTTTTTAAATCTCATTTGTTTAACACAAATATTTAAAAAGATGAATCAGCTGGACACTGGACACCCTTCATGGCAGCTGGGTTCACTCTTCCCAAATTCAATGTTTCCATTCAGGGAATGGAAATTATATATGAAGAGCAGGGTAAGAAAACTACAGAATTCCAATCTTCTATATGTATAAAAGCCTAAGTGACTGAATGACCGGTCAGCTGGTTGTTATGATGCACACTGGCCACCAGAGAGCAGAAGCTCAACACAGGAGCTGCCCTCTGGTGGTCAGTGTGCTCCCCCAGCCAACCTCCCAGACCAGCCAACCTCCCATGATCCCTCCTGCCAGCCTTCTGCTTCTTCCCACTCCCCCATTGGCCCCAATCACCAGCCAGGTTGAGGGACCCCACCCATGCACAAATTCATGCACTGGACCTCTAGTTTCTACATAAGATTTTTCTGGGTTGAGATGGAAAACAGGAGAAAAGTCAGTTGATTCTTTTCATAGGTAGGCCAGAAATAATGCTTTCTTATTAAGATGTAGAGTAGAAAAAACTTGGCAACCATGATCTGTAAGGGTGGGGGTGAGGAAGAAGTAAGGATGATTCCCAGGCTTCTGACTTGGCTGTTGGAACACAACAGAAGGAAGAGCTTTGGGGAGAAATAAATGAGACACATTTTGGCTCTGTTACATTCGGATCCAGGTGAAGAATTTGGTGTGCAATGCAATATGAGGATCTGAAGCTCCAAGCAGAGGCTTGGACAAGAGATACAATTTGAAAGCCATCAGAATATCTACAGCCTAGTCACCTATGGAAAGTTAGGAAGAGGATTTCAAAAAGGAGAGCAGACATTATATCAGAGAAGTCGAGTAAGAAAGAACCAACTGTCCTCTGGCTTTAGCTTTGAGGAAGTCATTGATGACTTTAGGATAAGCAGTTTCTGTGGATTTGTAGGAGTAGAAGCCAAATCATATTTGATGAAGGATTGAATGAACAGCAAAGAAATGGCAAAGCTGAATGAGGATGATTCTAGAAGCCTGGATAAAAGAGGGAAAAATATGTAGAGTGATAACTGGAGGAGGCATGCAGTACAGTGAGAGTTTTGTTTATTATTATTTTTTTAAGTTTGAAGAGACTTGAAGATGATTCCATGGTGATGAGAAGGAGGAAAAAGTTGAAGAATCAGGAGAACAAATGAATCATTGATAGAACAAATTCCTGGATGAAAATGCAGAGAGTAAATCAAGAGCACTATGATGAGACTGGCCTTGAAACCCTTTCCAATACATCAAGGAAGGAAGGATATGGGTGCAGATAAACTTGTGAATGAGGTGTGGGGAACCAAGGGAGTTCATACCTGGTCATCTCAATTTTATCAGTTAAGGAAAGCAGGGATAGTTGAGGTAAATCAAGGAACATGAGAAAAATGGCAAAAGCTTTGATCTACCATGGAGAAGAGGGGAAAGGAAATGGACAGGGAAACAGATGAGGTTAGCTAAGAAGCATTAAGGGCCCAAAGGAGACTGGAAATCCTAAGTGAGTGGTAGCACTAATACACCCAGTTGTGTGTATTTCTCTAATGCTTGGCTACCAGTGTGTAGAGCTGGAGACGATAGATACATTTAGGTTAATCTAGGGATGGGGATTTATAAGATAAGATTAATAGCAGGACAAAGGGATGAGGAAGCTGGGCTTTCTAGGTAGAGTAGTTGAAGTGATGAACCATGGGAGAGGAAAACAGAAACAGGAAAAGATTGATGCCAAGTGAAAGACTGAGATAGAATGGAGTGCTCAAGCTGCTGAAGATCTTGTAAAGATCAAAGAACAGGCAAGTTCAAGGGAGAGCTGGGAAGGTCTGGAAAGACAGGATAGTGTGGTCAGAAAATGTCTACACTAAAATGTGTTTTCTAAAGCACTTTGCCTCTATTTCCACATTGTACTGTAAAATCTAAAAGTGCCTTACAAATAAATGAAAGGATAAATGTCTGGTTAATTATTTGTTATTTTGTATTATCTATGCCTTTGGCTCTCTTTCATATGATAATTCCATTCTATTTTCATTGAAATAAGGAAATATGGACCAAATCTTAAGAGCATTATTTTGCTAATGATTTGATCATTTTTAATATATGATGGTATTATTATTTTTTCTTTTTTTATTGAATCTGTTGTATTAACAATGGTTAATACAATTCTATAAGTTTCAGGTGAACAATTACATAATACATCATCTGTATATTGTATTATGATGCTTTTATTATTATTACATTTTTATGTTAAGTATAAGCTCTTGGGAAAGAAGCCAGTGTTTTCTATTTCAACAGTTCCAGCAGCTTTATAAGCTCAAGCCAACCTTCTCTGCTTTGTCCTTTCCCCAAAAGTTAAGTTGGTTTTAGGAAAAATTTAACCTGTAAATCTCAAGAGGACAGATCACATCAATAGAGTCCACATGACAAGTGACTAATGGTAACAAAGTGGACCCATGGGATGACAGGGAATGTCAGTGAGGCATTTGCACCACTGTGACCTAGATTGGAAGCTAAGCCTGGAAGCTAGTTAGATTCATGCAGGTTAGATGTGCAATGCACATAAATAAGGTACTGCCCCCCTCAAATTCCTCTAGGGCTGCTTCAGCTGTCCTTTCGGAAGAGAGGTGAACGATTAAATGTGTATATAATTTAAAAATGCTTCAGTAGGAACACAAATATTTCATTTAGTATGCCTCATCCTGTTAAAATATGTGTTTGGCAAGTATGCAGATTAGGTGAAAATGCAAACAGAATTATGGGTAATGGATTGGAATCTCATTTGCAGAGAAAAAAAAAAACTTAAGAGATGCTATTAGTCAGTAGGACTAGGGTGCTTCTCCAGAATCCTATTCAATTGTCTTATAAGTGGACAGAATAACGATAGAGTTGGCCATGTGCAATGGCCACCAGGTGTATAGAAAAAAAGAGCAAAAGAAACAAAGGGCAAAGATTTGTCACGGGGTCTCCTCTACACACAGGGTGCTCAGACAAGCTAGCAAGAAGTTTCTTGTTCCTTGCTGAGTGTATTTCTACAGAATTAAAAATAGGGTCAGTATTGGTCCATAATCATTGCTTAGTTAAATGGCAGGTCTATTCTCCTCTCCCTCCCCTTGGTGGAGATTGTGTCACTCACTGATGGTCGTATCTCATGATCTCATCTGTTTTCCATGCTCTTAGTCTGTGTTCATCAAACCACCTGCTAAGGGCAATTTGCCTCCCCTGGCATGCTGACATGAACATTCCAGTTTGCTTGGCAGTTTTATCTTTCCTTGTAATTAATGAAATAACATTCTACTTTATTTACATATTATATTATGAAATGGCTAATTAGGGCAAGTTGCTGATGAATTTGGGAAAGAAAATGTAAATTTCTCTACCTTTGAAGGAGATGAACAGATCTGGATTCCACTCCACACTGTCACTCAGAGGAGCCCCACGTGAGCCATAAACTTCTCTGACATTTTCTGTTTCCACAAATGCCATGTATGCCTTCTTTCCAGTGTCAGTGCCTGGAATTCCACGAGATGGCCTGTAAACTAAAGCAACTTTGACCTTGATAAGCGCTTCATTGTGAGGAAGTGGGAGTGCCTGTGAAACCTCAGTCGCATCAGGAGTGCCTGAGAAAATGCATATTCCAGGCTTCCCCATAGTGATCCTGCCTCAGTAGGCCCAGGTGGGACCCAGAATCTGCACTCTTCGCATAACTGATTGCCATACATACAGTCAGCACCACACTTTGAAAAATGGCTGTAGCGTGGGGTGCAGGCTCCTCTGTGGCTATGGGCTCTAGCAAGGGACCTTTTCTGTTTCTGAGAGCCAGGGGTTCCTCCCTACCCCAGAATGGAGTCTGATGCACCCCAGGGACGGAAAATTGGGGCTCTGAAGCCGTGTGGAGCAACAAAGGACAGGAAGAACTGGCGATAGTCCTGGAATGACCTCGAGACTTTTCACAGGAACTCAAAGCTGCCTGTCTGAGTGTCTGGTTCTGGCCGTCTGTCTGGTGAGACAGTTTGGTCTGCGTGACAAGTTGGGCCTGTTGCCACACTCCCTTGCACAGAAGCTGATTTCAGGTTTAGAAACATGTTTACTTTGATTTGGCAAAGGGCAGAGATTCCCTCAGGCCACTTCAAATAATGGCAGCAGCATGACGTGCTGTAAATGTGGATGTGGCAATAGGACTTCTCTCTCTTTTTTTTTTTTTTAATATATTTTTATTGATTTTACACAGAGAGGAATTGAGAGGGACAGAGAGCTAGAAACGTCGATGAGAGAGAAACATCGACCAGCTGCCTCTTGCACACCCCCCACTGGGGATGTGCCTGCAACCAAGGTACATGCCCTTGACCGGAATCGGACCGGGACCTTTCAATCCGCAGGCCGACGCTCTATCCACTGAGCGAAACCGGTCCGGGCAGGACTTCTCTCTCTTGTCCTAGAAGTCAACAATGTTGGAATTTCTCACCCATATGTAGTGCTGGAAATCTTTATTAACTGGCAGTTGGCAATCTTTGCCAGAGAATCGTAGAATGCTAGCCGTAGGGCTAATCCGCAGATTACAGTAGAGCCCCTCTTCGTTTTAAAGCTGTAAAACCGAGGCCGGGGGAGGGCGGATGGTTCACCAGAGCCGGGGCTAGTAGGTCTGCCATCAGTGCAGAGCACCCGGCTGCCTGCTCCCAGCCACAGCCACCAACAAGCGCCTGCTGAGTCGGCACAGGTGAGCTAGATGTGTTGGTTTGATAACTGTTCAAACATTTTATCATACAGGCTTTCGCAGCCACCATTAGCTGCTTTGCATTTCAGTTTTGTCCATTTAACTCTGCATAATTTCTCACTGCCTTGAGCAACCCATTTATTTTATCTCAATATTTCTTTCTTCCCCCAGCAATTCTTCTAAGTCAGCATTTCTCCTAAACTATTATAAATACAATCGCCATCTAGTGGCTCAAAGACAGCGATAACATTTCCTGCAAAAGTTTTGTATGTAGGTCAAAGGAGTCAGACAGTGTTTACGGCCTGGAAGAGAAACTCCTGGATCTTCATACTAACACCCTCACGTTACCAATGAGACTCCCGATGGGGAAAAGGACTTGCCGAGAGCCGCACAGTAGTTAACGGAGCCAGAAGCACTCTTCCCTACTCTGAGTACCAGGTGGGCATTGCCTGGTCCCACTTTCTTGCAGGACCTGTGCTCCTGGAGGGCGGGGAGGTGTTGGGAGCACCTGGGACTCCACAGTGCCTGGCACAGAGCCTGATGCACACTAGAGCCCATTGCGTGTGAGAGAGCCAAATCCTAACCACTAGACCACCAGTGAAGGTTCTCTGCAGGTGTGATGGGTGAATGGGTCCTCCATGACCAGATTCGTGTTGCCAGCCTACGTTATTTTTCTCCCTGGTGCCGTGAAGCCAAAGCGGTCCTCCACACAAAGGAAGCTCCATCACGTGGCTGGCGGCCGGATGGAATCCTGCTTTAGTTGAAGCGACTGAGCAGTGTGCTGTGGCTTCCAGTTGGCAGGGCGTGCTTTCTGCCTCACCTTCAGCCACTTTCTGGTTGAGCGTCTCTTGCCCAGGATATTTCTGTGTCTGGAGGGAGTTTCCTGACACACAGCAAATGTAAGTGTCTCTGACTAGAAGTGCCCAGAGCACACAGGGTCTCATCCTTCTATTTATAACATGCGTCAGTGACAGGCAGTTCCTAGGAGGGTGCTGGGGCAGAGCTCAGCACTCGCCAGACCTACTGTTCAGGAAGAGGCCCGACAGCTCCACAGGATGGGAATGGGCAGGGTTTTGAAAGGCCGCAGATGGTGAGTCTGCTGGGGTGAGAGACTGTGGGTGGCAGTTTTATTTGTATTCAAAATAGGCGGAGGATTTTCTTCTTTTCACTGAAATCCCCTGGAAGGAAATGAGGGCAGGCAGAGGCAGCCCTGTGGGGAGCTTTGTATCCTGGGATCCATGGATGGGCTTCCGAAGGGGAATGAGTTCTGAAGCCCCTGGAATTATACATACAAGTGTCGTGTTTGTGAATTTTTTGCAACAAATTATCTTTTTTTTTTTTTTTTAAATCAGTTCCTCAAAGGAATCAGTGACCCAAACATGTCAACACCTGGTATAACTATCAATCCATTTCCAAACTCTCCAGAATGAACCAATTTTTATTTCACTCTGGTAGAGAAGATTCACTCACAATTGTTTTCTCTCACCACCCTTTTCACCCTTACCTGATGTGATTTTAAAAAGGGTGTGTGCAGGCCCAGGCTGGGTAGTTCAGCTGGGTAGAGCATCATCCCAATACAAAACAGCCAAACAATAAATGTTTTTCTATCTATCTATCTATCTATCTATCATCTATCTATCTTCTATATCTCATCTACCTACCTTTTTAACTCTTTCTCTCTTCTCTTCCTCTCTCTCACAAATAAATAATAAAATATTTAAAAAATAAAAATAATAAAAACTAAAAAAGTGTGTGCACATAGAAAATAAGTACATAAGTAAAATCCTACTTTTATAATGAGTACATATCTAAGTCCCAAAATGAGGCAATTGGAAACTATACATTTCTTTTACTTTTCCAAAGCTCAAATTAATTTCTATTTTGCACCCCCATCCCATTCATGTGGCAGAGACTTACTCTCTATGTTTGGGATTTTCTATTTCCCTGTCCACCCAGGAGATTGTGTCTCAATTCTGGGACACTTACCGAGGACTGGAGTACCTACCTAGGACCAAGGAAATGGGCATAAATGAGGTATCTGTCCTCTATGTCATTTGTCCACAGTCCTCGGCTGAGGTCGTCCTTCATCCCACTGAGTCCTTGGCCATAGGGCCACATGTGTCACCACTGTGTCTATCTTCTGGTCCTGGCCCTGGCAGACCTCCCTGCCAACTTCATGATGAAGCTTTGGACTGCACGAGGCTCAGGCAGATTTTGGGCAGAATTTATTTCCTGGTGGTTGTAGGACTGAAGTCTTCAGCTTCTAGTTGGCTTTTGCCTGGAGGGTGTACACAGTATCTAACGGTCACCCTCAATTTCTTCCCACAGGGGCTTCCACAGTATACTAGTGATCACGTATTCCATCAGGCAGAGTCTAGAATGAGTGTGTTAGTAAGGCAGAGCTTTATAAAAGGTAACCTGCTCACAGAAGGGACATCCCATCTCCTTTGCCTTGTTCTATTAGTTAGAAGCAGGTCACAGGTGCTGCCGACACTTAGTGGAGAGGATTATCCAAGGGACTAAACACCAGGAGGCAGGGGTCATGAGGGGCCTCCGGAGTCTGCCATAGGCTACAAACCAAAACTACTTTAAACAAGATGTGGGGGGAATTTTGTAGATAATCAGACTCTTTTCTATTTTGCCTTAATTAGCTTCTAAAAGACTAGAATTTATTTGATGATACTTTTATGGTACTTTTCACTCCCACTTTTTATCGTTTTTGATACAGAGTTGTTCCATTTTCTTTCTATTAAAAAAAAAAGATTTCATATTTCAAACTGCTCCAGCTCAAAAATGGAAAAACTAATTGCAATCTAGATATAGTTTTAATAGCTCTGGTGTCTCCATAATCATTCCCTTGAAAAGTTTTTGAGCCCTAACTGGTTAGGGCCTAACTATGTGGATAGAGCATTAGCCTGCAGTCTGAAGGGTCTCAGGTTCGATTCTGGCCAAGGGCATGTACCTTGATTTGTGGGCACATCCCCAGCTGTTTCTCTCTCATGGATGTTTCTAACTCTCTATCCCTCTCCCTTCTTTTCTGTAAGAAAATCTTCTCTGTAAAAAAAAATTATATATATATATATATATATACATATATATATATATATATATATATATATATATATTATTTTTTTTTTTTAAAGAAAAGTTTTTGAAGCAATGTAAATACTGCTTATAAACATAGGTTCAAAACCTGGATCTTCTATTTTCAAGCTGTGTCACCTTGGACAAGTTAGTTAACTTTTTGTACCTCAATTTCTGCATTTGTAACATAGGAATAATAATATCTACTCCATAGGGTTATGAGTATTCAAGAGCAAAATGCATGTGAAGTATTCAACACACCACCTTATATATAGTAAGTACTCTATTAATGCAAACTTCTATTTTTGGCTTCTCTGTAGTTTGCTAAATTACAAAATATTTAAGGGTTTTCAGCAAACATACCAAGTTGATGCAATAAATGCAAAGGAGAAGAAGAAGGAGGAGGAGGAGAGAAGGAGTAAGAGCACATGTGTCAAACACAAGGCCCGCGGGCCAAATTTGTCCCGCCAGGCCTTGCAATGTGGCCTGCACCGCGCTGTCATCACTGCACTCCGCTGCGTTTCCATCACAATGACAGTTTATGACTGTTCAGTAAACCATTCGGCCCGCGATTTAGGCTGGATTTTAGATTTTGGCCCCTTCTCTGATTGAGTTCGACACCCCTAAGTAAGAGAAAGAGGGGGAGGAGGGGGAGGAGGAGGAGGAGGAGGATGAGGAGGTCTTTAAAAGGCAGGAGAGATTAATGAACAGTTATAAATTCTCAGATGACAAGAGATAAATGGTGGAGTCTGAGCATTTGGAAGGAATCAGATGCAAGCCAAAGATGGTGATTTAGAGGTTTTTAATATCGTATATACTAATTTGCAAGCCCATTTAGCAAGTGATCACCTATCAATATGGGTAAAAAGCAGGAGCTGACATATTTTTCCTAAACTAGATGGAGGATTTATCTATGTGGTAATAGCTCTCAAAGCTGGAATAGAAGGGAAGATGCTTGAATTTGTAATTTATTGTTATTCCACTTAACATTTTATTTTGAACCAAGAGTCATACTTTACCCAAGATCTTTCTAAATAGTTTTAGTTCATCAGCCAGGAGGAAGAATAATTCCTGAAGGGTAAGGGTCATAAGCCTACTGCTGGGAGTTTATCTCAAAAGAGCCCTGGAAATATGGCACGGTGCAATATCTGGACTTTACAGAGCCAAGGGGCTCCTTAGTTCTCCCCTTGGGGATATTTATGGAAGCTTTAATAAATTGTTACTGTGAGGAAGTAGAGAGGGACTGGAGTCACAAAGTTTTATATCAAACCCCAGATCTGCTACTAACTGTTTGGATGGGGTCACTTCATGCTCCACTAAGCCCCGCTTCCTGGACCATGAAATGGGGCCATTATATCAGTCTCATGGATTGTTGTACAGATGAGATGAGGTGCTAGGTGTCTGGCATGTTGAAGGTCCCATATATTTCTCCTGAATTTGGGTTCCTAGAACATCTCTACTTTCTATTCAACAAATATTTTGAATTCTTCCTATGAATATAACCTGTGTAATGACCTCTAAGTTCTATCCCCAAAATAGGAAGTAATGAATGACCTGTCCATGGTTACTGCTGTAGTTAGTTGTATGGCAGGATGTGAACAGGGAAGTGTGGTGAAGTGCCCTGGAAATCAAGACCCGGGGGCCGTGCAAGTCGCCCACCGAGTGACCTTGAAATGATATTGACTCTCTGAGCCTGCTTCCTGATTTGTAAATTATGCTCACAGGGTGGATGATGGTGTAAAATAAACACATTCTAAGTTTTCTTTTGTCTTGTATATACCCAATCTAGATCATAAAGTTCTTTCCCTGTTAGGCTATTGAGCCATACCTTTGCCCATGATAATTCATTAAGAACCATTATTAGCAGTCATTATTATTGCCAGTAACTCTGAATGTTTTCTGTGGAAGAATTTAGCAGCTAACGAAATAATTCACAACAAATGGATTTGCTAACTAAAATGTGGTGCAGTCCTATGAAGAGAATTTGTTTTATTATAATTAATATTTATTTTTGAATTCATTATTTTATGTAATACTTTGAACAATGTAGATTTTAAAAAGTCACTATTAATCCGTTCCTGAATTGTGTGTGCATGAAAATGTGATGATTTAACCAATAATTAGATTCTTGCACTCCATACAGTCTATGCGATAGAGTCAAACATGAGCAGGGGCTATTTGGGCATTAGAGGAGACGTGGAAGGGCTGTGTTCTGATCACTTGCCGTTCTGTGATGCTGATCGGTACTGCTGCCCTAAAATATACCTTTGCCTGCAAGGATCCTGCAGGCTAATCTCAGCAGCTGGGAACCTGCCCAGGCTGCCATCGGCTTTCAGGTATGTTGCCGCAGGCGGTCACCAGCAGGCATCTGTCTCCAGATCTAGGGGGAGCTTGCAGTGACATGACTCCCAGCCCCAATAGAGGGCCAAATGGAAAGTGACAAGTCATACTTATGCATCCAAATGCTTTTGTCAGAATAAATGCGGGACTTGTTGAAAGATTGTATATACGCACAGAGAAGACTTAACTGGACAACACAGAGGCCAATATTGACACAGACTAGCAGGGAAATTGGACATCAGGAGTCCCTGCGGTTCAAGGTGCTCAGCACCTCTGCCCTGACGTAGGGTCCTTCCATATAGCCTCCATGCTCCGAGGGCTTTGCAGCAGCCAGTCCCGGATTCAGCTCCTATTGCTGCTGCTTATAAGCTGTGTGACGCCGGGCAGGCTTTGTCTTCTGTAAAACGAGGGTAAAAATAGTACCTACCTCGTACTGATTGTGGGAATTAAACGAGGTAATTCATATCCTGTGCTTTGTAAAATACTCTTCACATAGTAAGCCCTGAAGTATTTTACTTGTTTATTATGATTTTGTTATTGTTAAATAATAATAATTGGGGCTCAGAGGAAGCTGCTCAAGATCAGGTAACTAACATCTGACAGCCCAGGTGAACAAACATCTGGGTCTGTCCTAGGGCTATGCCCTGCTGCCGCCACAGGAAGCGAATGGTTACCGCGGGAGCAGCAGCAGCAAAGGCAGAACTTGCCCACCCATGCTGTTGGGGAACAGCTGATTCTGGGAAGAATCTTTTAAATTTTTTTAGAATTATTTTTTATTATTTATTTACTTGTTTATTTATTTATGTATTTGTTGTCAGTCAGAAACAGAAGGAAGTGGGGTCCAGACACAGCTACAACAATCCTTCCGGCCTTTCTTGCCATAGGCTATTGTAAGACTAAACCTGGGCCTCCAGGGCACTCCCTGAACCAGTCAAACCTAAACTCACCAGCGTGTGAACTGGGGTTAAAATTTAACAAAAGAAACGGTAACCAGTGCCGCAAGTATATAGCTTCTGTTTTGTCTTCTTCTATACTGCTGTCATATCCCATGCACTCTGAGGCAGTGAAGAACATCACAAATCACTCTGAGTGTGCCAAATATTGCCCACAACTTGAAGAAAGACACAATGTCTTCACGCAAGAGCCATGGCCTTCATATTGCATATTATAACTTTAACATGACCATATCCACAGTTACTTGAGACAGTCACCTTTTCCAGCTCTTTGTTTGTTGTGCTCTATGAAATGGTTAAATAGTTAGAAAAAGTTACCAAGAATGGAGGAGAGGGAAGAAGAGGTCATGGTTCTGCAAGGGGATGAAGAGACAATTGTGTAATTTCCATCTGAAAGTGGTAAAAATAAAGGCACCAAGTCATTAACCCAGGGTGCACTCTCTGGCAGGCCTTTGGCAAGAAGTGTAACACCTACTTAAGTGGGTCACAGCCTGATTGCTAATTTCCATTCATGGGTCTTGTTTCATTTTCTGGTGTCTCAGGTAACTCTAAGAGGATGCTTTAAATAGTTGCGAGGACATCCTTGGAGGTGGTCAAAGTTTCCAGAGTGGTCATCATTAATTTCCTTTGTCAGTATTTCTCCACTTTCCCATGAATCTTCAGCAGAATCTGAGCTATTCCTCTGGAATCCAACCAGCAAGCTGTTATCACAATTCTCCAGCCACCTCTGGATACCATTGCCAATGAGCTGGAAAGAACTGTGTAGGAGGAAATGCCAGTCTTGCTGAGTAAGGCAACTTCTTCATCCCAAAGTTGACTGGTAATTATTGTGACTATGTTCATGGGACCACAGGAGGTGCAATCAGCTCAGACCCAGCTCTGTCAGATTAGCTTGGTAAGGAAGGGCACTGTCCTGGGTTCTGAAGCATTCCAAGTCCATGCACTAAAGAGCGGGCAGAGTCAGGCTGTATGCAGGCAGCAGGTTACCAGCCCTCTGAATTCCGGAGTTCCTTTGGTGTGATTAGGTTATGAATGAGAGAGAGAATAAAAGCTGAGGGTTCATAAAGTCTGTGCTGTCCACAAGCTCATGCTTTTGCATCAGCTCTATTTCTGGATGAGGGTGAGTAGTTTCAATAGTCCACAAAGGGACTCTCTGTAATTTGGAAGTTTAGTTGAAACGGGGCTTTGAATTGCAATGACTGTGATTCTGCAAGTTAATAGCTGCATGATCTTGGTCAGATAACTTTAGTTCTCTGTTTCAATGTCCACATCTGTAAAATGGTTATATTCTACCTCCCTTCTGGGGTGGTTGATAGGCTTCATTGAGATGTGTATGTAAAAACTCCTGGCACCCATCACAGGGAATGCAGTGAATCATCCTGGCCTTTCCTTGTTAGTATATTTTATTGTGGATACCATAATGTAAATAGACATCTCCCAGGTGAAACCAAATAGCATCTTTTTAAATTGAGTTTATTGGGGTAACATTGGTTCACAAAACTACACAAGTTTCAAGTATATAACTCAACAAATCATTATCTGCACACTGTGCTGTGCACCCACCACTCAAAGCAAATTCTCTTTCCATCCCTCTAGTTCAGTGGTTCTCAACCTTTCTAATACCGCAACCCTTTAATACATGTTCCTCATGTTGTGGTGACCCCCAACCATAACAGTAATTTTGCTACTGTTAATGAATCGTAATGTAAATATCTGTGTTTGCTGATGATCTTAGGCGACCCTGCTAGCCGTTCTCAACCGATGGTCGTGACCTGCAGGTTGAGAACCACTGCTGTAGAGCCTAAGATCATTGGAAAATACAGATATTTTCATTACGATTCATTAACAGTAGCAAAATTACTGTTATGGTTGGGGGTCACCACAACATGAGGAACTGTATTAAAGGGTCACAGCATTAGAAAGATTGAGAATCACTGCTCTAGTTTCTTTTTTAAAAACTACTTGGCCTTGGAGATTGTTTGAATTCTGATGATAATCATGATGATGATGATGAAGAAGAAGAAGAAGAAGAAGAAGAAGAAGAAGAAGAAGAAGAAGAAGAATTATCTTTTAGTCAACATTTACCCAAGGCTTACCCTGTATTAAGTACTTTTCATGTATTATTTCATAAAATCATTATAATTACACTGGGAGGCAGGTACTATTTTTCCTATTATACTTATAGATGAAGAATGACACTAAGAAAGATTAGTGGCCTGCTCAAGGTTGTGAAATTATGAGTAGAAGATCTAGAATTTAAACCCAGGTGACTGCCCCAAAACAATAATTCTTAACTATTATTTTATGTGGTATCTAAGCTATTAGTTCACCTTATTCTTTCCCAAACCAACAGATTTTCTGTGTCCAGAAGACTTCTAAAGTGCTCACTTCGGCAGCACATATACAGAAGACCTATAAAAATTTGTTTTAAGAATGAACCATTATGGCAGGCACCGGTTTGGCTCAGTGGATAGAGTGTCGGCCTGCAAACTGAAAGGTCCCAGGTTCGATTCTGGTCAAGGGCATGTACCTTGGTTGTGGGCACATCCCCAATAGGGGTGTGCAAGAGGCAGCTGGTCGGTGATTCTCTCTCATCGATGTTTCTAACTCTCTATCCATCTCTCTTCCCCTCTGTGAAAAATCAATAAAATATATTTTTTTAAAAAAAGAATGAACCATTATCAATTTTAAATATGTAAAATAGTTTAAAGGTATTTAATATCTTACTGAAACAAAAATTTTAATTGAAGGACAATCAGAAAATCACTTGATGAAAATATATTGATTTTTTTAATATATATTTTTATTGATTTCAGAGGGGAAGGGAGAGGGAGAGAGAAACATCAATAATGAGAGAGAATCATTGATTGGCTGCCTCATGCACACCCCCCTACTGGGGATCGAGCCCACAACCCTGGGCATATGTCCCAACTGGGAATCAAACAGTGACCTCCTGGTTTATAGGTCAATGTTCAACCACTGAGCCACACCAGCCAGGCAGTTTTTAAATTCTGTGTGGAAATTTAGAGAATAAATATACTCCATGGAAAAAATAAGTAAATTGTGATAATAAACTAAAGTCTGAAAGAACTAATTGTAGAGATATACACAATTTAGAAAAAATTGTGATACCTAAGGTTTTATTATTAATGTTTTATTATTCACAAAAATGTTTGAAAATTTAGAGGCATGAAAGCTTGCTTGTATTCTTTTAAGATTCTAAAGGTTACTTTTGTTTTCTATAAGAACTCAAAATTTATGTAATACTCTTCTGCTCCCGTATCACAAAATATTATAATATTGGATAAATATGGAGATTGGAGAATATAAAAAATCAGAAACAATCTAGAAATTAAACAAAGCTATTTCGAGGCCAAAGAAACAACTTAATAAAGGGCAAACCACTGAATATTTTTCACGGTGAAAATGGGAGGCACTTTCATAGGTCAAGTTGACCCCATAGAAGGCCGTTATTTGCTGCTGTCCAGAGGCCTTGTTAGAATTGTTTTTCTTGGGTATCACTTAAAAGAACAAATGTCATTCTAATGCCAGTATCATCAAGTGCCATTTATCGCTTATATTTACTTTTCTAAAATGTTCCCTCTCCTTCGTAAGTAAAGGTATGTCTTTCTAGAATACAAAAAGCCTTAATTTGCTTGTCGCAGTTTAGGTTTTTACAAGGGTATTTCTTGGATCACATGATCCCACACACCTAGAGGAAATAATGAACAACATAAACTGATTAACAAAAACAGACCAAGAGAAAGAGAAGCAGCGATCAGACTCTCAAACCTCAGAGGGAAAGTAGGGGAGGGTGGGGGTAAGGGGAAGAGATCAGCCAAAGGACTTGTGTGCATATGGGCCTAGCCAGTGGCCATGGACAACAGGGGGGTGGGGGTATATGTAAGGAGGGGGTTGAGATGGGAATGGGGGATAAGGACAATTATGTGAGACCATAATCAATAAAATAAATTATTAAAAATTTTTTTAAAAAGGTTAAAACTTTTCCCTCAGAGGAAAAAAAAAAGCCCTAATTTAACTAATGATGAGATTATTCAGAATAAGTAAAGCATCTTTAAAAGATTGGTGTAATTCATATGAACTGTCTCAGAGGAAAATCAGTAAATCTCATATTGGAACAATTATCAGCATCTTTTCTGTGAGCTTGATAAAGGTTATTTATTTATTTATTTATTTAAAGAAAAGCAGGAATTGTTTTCACTTAGTCAATCTCATTATTCTACTGAAACAGCCCCTGCCAAAGTTTACCAATGTCTTGGACATGGCTTTACTTGCATCTCTAAGGACTGTGGATTATGCTTCTTTCTTGAAAACACTTCCTTAATTTGGCTTGAGACATCACCTTCTCTGGTTCTCCTTCTACTCCACTGCTCAGGTCCTCTTCATCTACTGACTGCTAAGTGTTAAAACATTTCAGGGTTTAGCCAAGCAACCTTGTTATTTCTTTGTCTTTATTTATTCCCCTGGTAATACCATACCTAGTCTCTTAGCTTTTAAAGGCATCAGTACCCCAAAAGATTCTCAAATTTACATTCCTAGCCCTTACCCCTTTTCTAAATTACAGGCTCACGTTCAACCATCTACTCAAATCTTCCCTTGAATATCTAATAGAGATCTCAAACTTAAACTGTCCAAAATCAAACTCCCGATTCTCCACCAACATGCTCCATTCTCCATTGACAATCTTCCCCCTGTACAGTGTTCCACATCTCAAGAAAGATTGTCTTCCTTTGACCCCCCCCCACACTCATCAGTAAATCCTATTGGCAATACCTTCAAAATTCTATATATCCAAAATCTGAACACGTTACATTTCCTCCACTGCTATTTTTCCTTTGCCAAGCTTCTACTGTATTTCACCCCCACAATTGAATTATTTTAATAACGTCCCAACTGGACCTTCTTCTTCCTTTCCCCCTCTACAGTCTGTTCTCAACATGGAGGGATCTATTTAAATTGCAGGTAAGAACAAGCCACTGTTTTGCTCAAAACTTTCAATGCTTCTCATCTCATTCTGAGCAAAATCCAAAGACAATATGTCCTGGAAGGCTCTACATGACCTTGAACCTCAGCATCCTCTCTTACCTCACTGCATCCCTGGCGGGAATGAAAAGTGGAACAGCCACTTTGGAAAATGTTTTGGCAGTTAATAAAAAGTTAAACATACACTTATCATATGATCCAGCAATCCCAATTCCAGATATCCATCCAAGAGAAATGAAGATATGAATCCACCCAAAAGCCTCTTCCACAAATGTTTATAGTGGCTTCATTTATCATTGTAAAAAAAAAATGGAAATATTTAAAATTGGAAAATGGTCCAGCCAGCATGGCTCAATGGTTGAGTGTCAACATATGAATCAGGAGGTCATGGTGGGATTCCCGGTCAGGGTACATGCCCAGGTTGTGGTCTCCATCCCCAGTATGAGGCATGCAGGAGGCAGCCAATCAATGATTCTCTCTCATCATTGATGTTTATATATATATATATATATATATATATATATATATATATATATATATATATATATATATATATCGCCCTTCCTCTAGGAAAGCAATAAAAAAATATAAATAGTAATAAAAAATTGGTAAGTGGATTTTAAAAACTGATCTGAATATACTGTGAAATACTACCCCGGTAACAGTTGCTAGGAGAACCGCTTTTCAAAGGCCATGTTGACCCTTTCAGACAGACCTAATATTTCAGTCACCTCTGAGAGTGGCCGCTGGAGCATATTGAGCTCATGAGCGCAGAGGGTGATAATCCCTTAACTCGGGGAAGGGCAGGCTGCCCTATCACTTCACATGTCTCCCTTCTGTTTGGCTCTCTTCCCCATCTGACTTTGTGCTCCTTCCATGGTTCCTGCTGTCGCATGTGGTTGGGCTCACGGCCCCTATGATAGGGTCCGACAGCCAAGGGTGTTTGCACAGGAAGGGCGTTTGCTGTGGGCTCAGCTGCCTCACTAATTCCGCTGATGTTTTACATCCCCCGGAGCAGGAGGGAGAAATAGACTTGTAGCTGGAGGGCAGGACCTTTTTTTGTGTTTCCTGTAGTGACCCATCACCCAAATACAGAGCCTCATGGTTAGTTTGGGGTATTGGCACTGATTTTTATGAATTATTGGTGGGAAGAAACAGAACTAAAACATCTATTACTACAAGTATTTGGAGATTTGTATATGTGTAATTGAATCGTGTTCATACTTATTCATGCTAAGTGGTGACTTTGAATCATTTGGGAGAATATTTTATATTCAGTTAATTATTTTTCCAAATCAAGATAAGTTGAGCTCAAGAGCCTCATTCTCTAAGAAGTAATTACTAGTCATTAGGCTCAATGGAAGCCCCTTTAGCTTACTCGATCTGAGAGGAAACAGCCTATGTATACAGAAGACCAGCCAGGCAAATGAGGAGTTTTCATTACTCTCATTACTTTCATTACCCAAGCTCCACTCAGAGCAGAAGTCCGGTAAGGCTGAGCCATATGGAGGGCTCCTTTTAAATACTATGTATCTTTGTTCTTTTAATTTAAATACTTTTATCTACATTAATATAAAAGAAATATGCAAATTGGCCATCAATCCACAACACCCATAAGCCAATCAGGAGTGAGTATGCAAATTAACCCAACAAAGCTGGTGATGGCCCTGCCCCCCAGCTGCTCCAGGCCTCTGGGTAGCATGCATGCAGGTGCAGAGCAGCCAGGCAGGGCGGGACACCTGCTTTGAGGGGGAGAAAAGGGTAGGAGCTGCACTCCAGCTGGAGGGAAGAATGAAGGTTCTGGCTTGAGTGAAGACTCCACCCAGAGTCAAAAGGAAAGGCTGTGGTCAGAACAAAGGCTACATCTAGGTGCCGGAAGAAAACCAGTGTGGGCAGCCAAGGAAAGGAAGGCCTTTTGCACAAATCTTCGTGCAACGGGCCACTAGTTCAGTAATAAGCATATTGGAGCTCATGAGAGCAGAAGGGTGGGAAAGTAATATACAGTGGGGGAATATAAAGCAGAAATTCAAAATGCGCCATAATTCTAGGCCCCAGAGATAATCATAACCGTACCAATTTGGTTTATATCTTTCATACATCCCTTTTAATAGCTGCATAAAATGTCATTGGAGGGATGTGCATATTTGATTTAACCATTCCCATGCTGGTGAGCATTTTGGACTGTTACCAATTTTTCTGTTATATATCCCTCTACAGAAAATAAATTTATACCTAGATCATTGTGCCCTTAATAGGTTGTTTCCTTAGAGTGAATGGATGCATGGATGAAGGAATGAATAGAAAACATCAGTTTTCACAGTGTGGTTTGATCTCATGGAAACTGTCAGAGATTGAGCTGGCCCTCAGAGACCTTGGATTGTACTCTGAGAGCTGCTTCGATGCATTCTTGGCTCACTCTCCTCCATATACCCTAACTCATCATGTCTGTTCTCCACCCAAAAGTCCAGTGTGATTGATCTTGGCTTTTCTCTTTCTCCACTGCCTGCTGCCACTCTCCTGGTTGACCTTTTCCCATCGCTGCGTATTGCACAGGCCACAGTTTTTTAAGCATTTAATTTCTCAAGCAACTAATCAGGTATGTCCTCAAATTCTGGATTTTCTCAGGCTACACCACAAGAGCACACTTATACTCATGAAAGGCTACAACTAGGAGATGTTATATGTCATCTGGTGGCACTGACCTCATTTCTTTCATAGGTTGAGGGCACTGCTGAGCTGATGGCAGAGGCAAGATTCATTCAAAAGTGTTTTTCAAGAGGCCGGAGTATGGTTATCAGAAACCAAAAGACACTATTTGAGGTAACATTACCAGACTAGAAGACAGTTAGGCTATGAGGATGGATGCATGCTATGTAAATAACCACAACCTATTAAATAAGAGAATAAATGCCAGCGGGCTGTATGTTGAACATTTAAAACCATGAAATCTTAAATGTCTATTTAATTTATTCAGCCCACTATCTGCAATCAATATTTCCTTTCAACCCTAGCCAGTTTGTGGATAAAGCATCAGCCTATGGACTGAAGGGTCCTAGATTAGATTCCAGTCAAGGGCCTATACCTCAGTTGCAAGCTAATTCCCCAGCCCTGGTCAGAGGTGTGTGTAGGAGGCAACCAATCAGTGTATCTCATTGATGCTTCTCTCTTTGTATCTCCCCCTCCTTCCCACTGTCTCTAAAAATCAATGGAGAAATATCCTTGGCTGAGGATTAACAAAAAATAAAACTATAACCTTTCAGTGACATTCTCCTTTATATTTGTTAAGATGTGAGCCCTTTGCAAGCAGAGAATGAATATTTTCATCTGGTATCTCCAGAACAAGGCTTCTGGAGGTTTAGTATCAGTTTTGTGACCTCTCCAGTCAGTTTTGTGACCTCTGCAAGTATCTATATTTCTCCATGTCCTTATCCATAAAACAAGGTGGCTTTATACAGTTAAAAATAAATTTTTAAAACTTGAATTAAAAAGCATCTGATTTCAGAAGCACTTCACTGTGTTCATTTTCATTGGTTAAACAATAACAACAATAAAAACTTCAGTAAAAATTTAAAATACATGAAATCAAACCTTTGGTCCTAGTCTTCTCCAATAAAATAATGCGATAACTATCTTCAGAAGCTTCATCATTCCCACAGGGCTAAGAATGCCTCTCAATGGGTGCCATTATTACTCCTGTTTTACAGAAAAGGAACTAAAGATCCAATGGGGGTAAGTACCTGGGCCTGTCATGCAGTTAGTTAGTGGTCCAGCCAGTATTACTTATTTATTTATTTTTAAATATATTTTATTGATTTTTTTACAGAGAGGAAGAGAGAGAGATAGAGAGCTAGAAACATCAATGAGAGAAAAACATTGATCCGTTGCCTCCTGCACTCCCCCCACTGGGGATGTGCCCACAACTAAGGCACAAGCCTTTGACCGGAATCGAACCCGGGACCCTTCAGTCTGCAGGCTGACGCTCTATCCACTGAGCCAAACCAGTTTCTGCCAGCCAGTGTTTAGATTTCTGAGTCCAGAACATAGATGTGTAATCGCTGCTTATCCTGCCCCCATAACTACTGTGCCTAACTAGTCCTTGTGAAGCATACCAGGAAATCCATGGCAAAGGCCGTCCGCACAGCGCCTCTTCAGCCGTTGTGACTGGGAAGCATCATTACTGCACTTTAAAATGAATAAACAGCCCTTGCAAATTTGCTCACTAGGTGAAGGTGACATGTGAAGCAATCATTGTGAATCATCCAAGGAACAGAGAGAATTCAGCTCGTGGTGAAGCACACCTGGCCAATGATGAAAAGAAGGTAAGCAACCCTCAAGAGCCCGTGACCTGCAACGCGGGCTGTGTTACAGCCAGACTTCAGGACCAAGCTGCGACTCAAGGGTCGTCAGGCTCCAAGATGTGCTGCCTACCACACCTCAAAGGGGCACATCAGGGAAGGTCGGCCTGATGGACTCTGAACACCGGTTGTTGTTCCTCCCACCCCCACAACAAAATTAAAACTGTACGTAGGGATTTGTCCACCCTTTCGCTGATCTTAGTGTGAAATCCCTGCACACAGCCCTGACTCTGTCTCCTGGGGTGTTGCTTGAAATGTGGCTGAGCACAAATGGAAAACGTCAAATCTTGTTGAAGTCAGCACACAGAATTAATCCCCCGAAAGTAATGAAAGAATTAGTTTCCCTCTGTAAGATAAATAAATGCAAAGCATGGGCCAGTCAGAGATGTTCAGCTCAGCAGCTGTGAGCAGTAGACGTGTTGAGGGAGGGTATTGCATCCTTGGGACACATTTCAATGCCACTCTGATATCTTAGGTTATTATGGTGCTTTGGGTTTCTTTTTAAAAATACACTTAATGTGTGAGATTTTTTTTTAACCTGGAACTATTTACCTTCCTTGCTTTTACGGGAAAGGGTAAAAACTTGCAAGTGCCTTGGCCATTTTTTTTTATTTTTTTTTTTAGCTCTTAGAAGCATAAGTGATATTTAGTAAATATTCATATTTAAGTAAGTGTAAAATTAGGAATCATTTCAACATGTAAAGCCAATGTGAATAAGGCTCTCTGCTTTCCATCCATCCTTAAGGTTAATTTTACCTTGCCTCTGAATTTCTTGCCCCCCTTTTTTTTCTAAGTTTGTTCATGAACCACCCACTTGGAATCACCAGAAGTGCTGTTTAAATGTTGTTCTGAAAGTTTGGGGTAAAGGAAGTCAGGTCAGAGAAAATTTCTTCCCCAGTACCACTGAAATTAATAAAAAAAAAATGTTTCAAAAGGCCAAGATTTTATCATAGTTATCAAAAATAGAAAATGGGCCGAAATCGGTTTGGCTGCTGAAACCGGTTTGGCTCCGTGGATAGAGCATCGGCCTGCGAACTGAAGAGTCCCAGGTTCGATTCCGGTCAAGGGCATGTACCTTGGTTGCGGGCACATCCCCAGTAGGGGGTGTACAGGGGGCAGCTGATCGGTATTTCTCTCTCATCAATGTTTCTAACTCTCTGTCCTTCTCCCTTCCTCTCTGTAAAAAAATCTATAAAAAATATTTTTTAAAATAGAAAAAAGATCAAACTTCATGTAATAAAGTTTGAAAATTGGCTCTAAACGTTGCCTACCACACCTGCTCTCCAGAAAGAGAACCGAGGAAAGGTGAGCCAACAAAATCCTGGTCTCCTGAATGCACGTTGATTTGAAGAGAAGTGGCCAGAAGGCTGAGTGGGTGGAGAGACTGTGAGCCTGGCGTGGTCTCTGCAACCACTGCAGATCCTACTGAGGCAAGAGGGGCTGATGGCCAGCTGTGCTCCAAGGCTGTTGCGGAGTGGGAGGACCAACCAGAGCCCATGGAGCAGGAAATGCCTGCCCTCACTGGGAAGACTGAGCTGGTGAAGGACGTTTGCTGGGACTCGGAAGAGAGAATGTGGTCCAGGGTCCCAGCCAGGGCTGCAGGCAGCTCTGGAGGCGCTCTTCTCCCCACTCTCAGGTCTCAGGCTACAGCACAGCAAATAGAAGGTGACATCCAGCCCCCAAGTTGTTGCCCACAGGGGTGATGGTTTCCAGGGAAGGTCAGAAGAAGGTCAAGAAGAATTACATCCAGTTGGAGAAACTGAAGAGTTATACAGACTGCCCAACTGTAGTGTGAGGAAAATGAAAATAAATGGCATGTCAACCTTGTAAATGTAACAGAGAGAGAGGAGAGAGGGAGAGAGAGAAACACACACACACACACACACACACACACACACACACCACACACACACACACACACACACACACAGAGAGAGAGAGAGAGAGAGAGAGAGAGAGAGAGAGAGAGAAGAAAACTACCTCACATTGCCTTGTGCTAAAGTAAAACAACAAAAATATGCTATCAATAAAATAAGAGCTAAAATAAAATGTAAGACAAAATGCTGAAACAAGAGAAAGATGAAAGAAAAATTCCAAGGCTAAGGCTAATTATAGGTATACAAACAAATTAGAAATCAAACAACATTCTAGACACAACTGAAGAATTACTGGCATTGAAGAATTACTGGCAGTGAAGAAAAACTTAAAATAATCACCACCAACACAGCAGAAAGTTACAAAGAAGTTGGAACAATTAGAAACCAAATAAGGTAGTTTAGATGAGCAGATGGATCATGCTCTATATTATAGTATCGCTTTGGTGTGAACATTCTGTATTGAAATCCTGGTTTGGCTTTTAAGGACACATGCTTTATCTTATTCATCTTTGTATTTTACAAAGGGACTGACACCCCAGTCTGGCCCATGGTAGATGCTCCAAGTGTGTCTGATTTTCTAATTGTTAAAGGCCAAAAGGTCCCTGTTGCTTTATCATGAGGGGGGATTACAGACACTTTAACTTGGCCAAACTTAATCCCTCAACTCTCTGGACACACAAATGTGCAATTTTTTGTGGTCTGCCATTTAATGGATAAGGAAACATATGGCTGCCTAACTTTGGAAGAACCAGGATGGGAAATGTTTTCAATGTAATATCTATGATAACACGGATGGCCACAGTACCGGTGGGAGATTCTTTTAGCCTGAACATAGAACTTTGATTTCTTATCTACAACTGTGGATGTGTATTAGAAAGGTTGGGTGATATTGAGTGTAGTGTGAGGGCCGCATTGAAACACAGGAAGAATCTGGGAGGACGGCAGAAGTGGATGCAGAAGGCTCCGGTATTGACTTCCTTTGTTTCTAGGAATAAACCAGTGCTGGTATTATCGGATTTGTGAGAGAGGTCATGAGAGCAGAAGGGGTAGGAGGTCCCACCATTGGTCTCCTTTGAGCATGTCTGAGGGTCAGGGAAGGAAAGGAAGGATAGATTCATGGCCCATTATCCATTACCTTAATTTTCTTTATTTTTAATCAGATGAGCTTCCTTCTTGCACGGAGAGCTAGCACCTGACACAAAACGTGCCAGTATTAATGGACACACTGATGGAAAAAAGAGACACTGGTGTCCGCAAATCTGGAGATGCCTTATCATACCATCTCCCAGGCTCTGGTTGCTAAATCCTGGGTTTGCAGCTTTTGATTATAATCATCCCATTCCAGTTTCAAAGCAAATTTTAATTGGTGGTTTTGACTTATGTGGGGTAATCAGAATCCATACAACATAGCAGAATAACCTTTGGGTTTTTGAGATGTGTATCTCAGAATAGAGCCGAAACAAAGGGAGGAGCGGAGCCTGTGTTTGTGTTAAACTCCCCTTGGAGCAAGGGAAATTTACAGCCCGCGCTGCCTTCTGGACTCTCCAGGCACCGCTGCTGATCCTGCACTCCGGGGGACAGGTTGTCATTTCAATGTTGCCGGTTGTTCCTTTTAAATGACCTGTTCAGAACAAAATACTCTCCGTGAAGAAAGCCTTGGACCAAATTCTTTTACCAAAACCGTTTTCATGTCATATTAAAAGATGAAATTTGCCACATCAGTGGTTATTTTAAGAAAACCTGTAACTGATAATGAAGTGCCCTACATACCTGAAAAGGTAAGAGAGTTGCAATTGAGCAGAAAGCTGCTCATCTCATCTCCAACTTTGTACAATAATATTTTCAAACAGGGCCATCTAGTGGAGTCCTCTACTTATGCAGCCATGAGTGCATCCCGGCTCTTACATTCAAGTTTTTAGCTTTATGATGCTTCTAAGTCCAAAGTAACTGTCCCTCTTTTAAAGAGTCTACTCAAAAGTAAATACCTTTCCACTCATACTCCTGTACTGAATCAGTTGACAATACCTTAATCTGTGGGTACACATTCAGTTCAGCTTCTAAAAGATTAAAGTTGTTTATTTTTTCCTTCTTCCTATGAAAAGCAGTCCATTTAGCCTGCCTCCTCTCACACCAGGAAATCTCACTGAAGAATTAAGAAATGTAGATGTGAGGCAATCTGAGAATTATATAAGATAGCGTAAGATACAGGATCCAGATGTTTGTTACGAATGTAACTAGACTTTCCATGACCCCTCAAACACATTGTTGGGATTGTGTGACATGTCAAATGGGGTGTTTTCTTGGACTGGTTGGAGAAAACAGTCCTCTGTGGGAAGGTATATAAAATTTCTCCCTAACCCAAAGGGATGGGGGGTTTGCTCACAAAACTCACCTCCTTCTCTTCCTGGATTCATAGCTGAATTACATTTCTCAGCATCCCCTGAGTTCGGCCCTGTGATTGAGTTGTTCCAAGTGGAATGTGGATGGAAGAGAGATACTCCCCTTCCAGTCCTGGCTCCTACAATACCTGCATCACCCTCTGTGCTATTTTCCGTCTCCCCTCTTCACCCTTCATCCATGCCGGGGACGTAGGAGCCTTTATCAGCCTGGATTCTTCCATGCCTGTGTGGAGCCTACAAACCCCACAGCCTACAATGGACTGCAACGTGGACAGGAAATATGCTTTCACCATTTTATGCCAGTGAGATGTTGGGGCTGTTTGGGGATTGCCATGATTAACAGGAGAGAAAAAACAACCAGAAGAAAGGAGCGAGGAGGATGTAAGAGAAAGGCAGTTGGGTCTAAGTTTCCCTCAGAGACTTTGGTGAGCATTCTGACTCTATTCTCCGGGTTTCAGAGCAAGCACACGGTTGACAAATTCCGAAAACACTGAGCAGAACAGCGGGAGCTGGAACCACGGAGTGCTTTCTGACGGGTGTGAGCTGATGGGGTGAGGGAGGCAAGCTGTGGATGCAGATGCTTCCCACAGCCCAGTTGTGGTGAGCACAGTGTGAAGTGTTTACTAATTGTTCCACACTAAGTAAACTTCTCCGTTAACTCTATTCCAAGATGTCCTCCTGCATGATAAGGCATGTGCCCTTTCCCCATAACGGTTCCAGGTGTATTCAGGCAAGGCAGAGTGGGATGCTAGCAGAATTGTTCAACTGAGCTGTTTGTGGAAGTCACATTTAGCACAGCTTTAACACAAGAGGAGTCCTTAAATGTGCAAAAGAAATAGAGATCAGTGCACCACAGAGGTCAACGTTCTGCAGAGGAGGTAGGAATTGAGTGAAACTATCGCCTGGCAGAGAGGAAGGAGGCATGATTGGTGGCAGAAAGCAAAGAGGGGAGTAAATAAGGAGATGCTGTCGAGGGGTAGAAGGTGATTGGTCTTATAATGTGGGACTGGTGTAGCAGAGAAGGGTGAAATTAAGCACCACAGACAAAGTGAAGGTGAGTTACTCAGAGCCTAAATATCATCGCTGGGATCTGGATTTGAAACTGCAGGCCGAGCTGCCAGACCAATCAAATATGATGACTAGACAAGCTGGACTTACCCAGACATTTGTCCTGGTGCCTGCAGTCATTCACCTCTCCCCCAGGGCACGCTCATAGGCACATCAAGCCGGGAGGGGGTCTGACTGAACATCCTGCTCCTCAACCTAAACTTGCACAGATAATGAAACATACCAACCTGCGCTTCCTCCTTGAGTACCTGCTTGTCTGCCCAGTGACAGTGTCTCCTGCTTCCAGATAGTTCTAGCGTCTTCTCTCCTGATGCCTCCTGGCACAGTATATGCCTCTACTGCTCTCCTGCTTATTGCAAGTATTTACTACTTATCTGGCTCTCACACTGAACTGTGGGTTCCTTAAAGGCAGGGGCGATGTCTCATTTAATTCGGTATTCCTGACACTGATGGCAAGGACTGCCATCCGCTAGGGACTCATGATTAATAGATGATTAATGCGCAGATGTGTGAATGAATGGAAAGTAGATGGGTTTATTTTCCTGAGGCCAGAGATTTCATTCACACACCCACCACAGCCATTATGTACACTTATTTGTCTACATACCGTACTTGTCTTCCTTTATTAGATTGTAAGTCTCCTTGGGTCTTGTTCATAAATTTATTCTCAGCACAGTTCTGTGTCTGGCTTGTATAAAAAGCAAAGCCCTAGCTGGTTTTGCTCAGTGGATAGAGCATCAACATGCAGAGGGAAGGGTTCCAGGTTCGATTCTGGCCAAGGGCACATGCCCGGGTTGCAGGCTTACTGCCCAGTAGGGGGTGTGCAGGAGGCAGCCAGTCAATGCTTTTCTCCTCTCATTGATGTTTCGACCTCTCTCTCCTTCTCCCTTCCTCTCTGAAATCAATAAAGAAATATATATATATATATATATATATATATATATATATATATATATATATTTTTTTTTTTTTTTTTTTTAAAAACCATAGTAAAATGTTTATGGGATGAATGGAAGCATGGATGGTTCCTGCTATAAGCACTGACAAATTATGAAGATTTTGTGGTATGAGATCTTGGAAGAAACTTGATTTAAAAATGATATAAGTAAATAGTTGCTAGAAGAGTATTTACATATTTACACATGATAAAACACAGACTTGGGAGTGGAGCATATTTGGGATGTTATTATGATACATTGTTTGAAGTAAGGAAGTTACAGAGAACTTTGTATTTGGCCACAGGAACATCTTGGGGTTTGATATTGTAACCTTTTCTCCCTGCATAAGATAAACCAAGTTGAGTCCATTGTAGTTAGTCTCCTGAGTAAAAACAAGGCTACATGTTTCTGATGATGTAGGCTTGGGGGATATGGACCTCCATCTAATCTGACGGGTGCACTGAGGGCAGCCATGGCAGGGCTGTTGAAAGGTAAATTCTACTGGTGGAGGTGATACTTTGGGACTCAGTGTGACCTTGTGATGTCCACCTTCCAGTTTATAAAGTCTATGAAAGTCTATGAAAGTACTTTATAAACTGGAAATAATATGCCGATCACAGGTATTATAATTCTGACTTCTCCACAAATATATGTTGTTTTCACTGAACAAATATTGGTATAATCAATGAATGAAATGTTCTTTCCCTAAAGATGCAGATAAAAAGTTCAAGTAACGTTCAATGAATTGAACAATGCTAACAAATATTGGTATAATTGGCTAAAATAGATATTAAGGAAATATAGATAAAATAGATATTGGCTAAAATAGATATTAAGGAAAGGGTTTTATCTAGTTTTGTGTCTCAGCTCTCTGGGCCAAGTCTAGACATACTGCTTTTTAATTTAAATTTGCCAGGTAAGTAAATTGATGATAATAGCCTTGGTGTTATCTGAAGTAGGCAGACTCTATCGTGTGTGTGTGTGTGTGTGTGTGTGTGTGTGTGTGTGTTTATGAACAAGAAAGTGGGGAGAATAACAATAACGGGTCTGGATGATGGCAACTGCATCACCATGCTAATGAAATGCGTAAGTATAGAAAAGAGAACAAAGAAGCCATTCAAATGTTCCCATCGCTCATCATTACAGACACCCATGAATATACCAAAGCAGGTGTGTGGAGATCAAAGGTAATTTATGATCAGCAAAGAAACAAAATGTTATTTCAAAAAGCACAAACAAAAAACAGCTGCATTTCATAATGATAAAGGGTTTTGATGTTAATTAAAAATTTTAAACAATGTGTTTCCTTTTTACTTGCACTAAGGACTTTAAGACTCTTGGATTTAATAAGTAAAAGGTGAAAGCAAAATTTATCAATGATTATGTAAATTTGTGTTATAATCCACAAGCCATCTCTTTCATCCAAGAAAACCAATTAAAATTAAGAAGATAAAAGAGGAAAATAGTTGCTAGTGGGGCGGTGTGAGGGAGGGCAAGGAAAGAAGAGAAAAAAAGGAAGGAAGAAAAGAAAATTTGTCCTTCTGGCAAATTTCAGAAAATTTAAGATTTCAACATTTAGCCTTTTTTTTTTTTAAATATATTTTATTGATTTTTTACAGAGGGGAAGAGAGAGGGAGAGTTAGAAACATCGATGAGAGAGAATCATCGATCAGCTGCCTCTTGCACACCACACCCCCTACTGGGGATGTGCCCGCAACCAAGGTATTATACATGTCTTTGACCGGAATCGAACCCGGGACCTTTCAGTCCGCAGGCCAACGCTCTATCCACTGAGCCAAACCAGTTTCGGCTAAACATTTAGCCTTGATGTTCTGTGAAATATATCAAGTGTTTTTAAATTTTAAGCAATGTAATAATCCCTTTTAAAGGAGGGCAGACAAATTCTTGCATATTCCTAGAATAAAATAACTTTCATTATAACTTTCCTTAAATATTCACAAGCACATAAAATCTCTACATTCTTTTTTCAACTACAAAATAAAAAAGTTCAGATTAAATACAAACAAAAATCTAATACTAATAAAATTCACAACATGAATTTGTTTTAATAAAACAAAAAGAATGATTGAATAGCAGACAGATGCATTTGAGGTTTTCTGCTTTGTTGTGTATTGCCTTTATTTTTAACAACCTGGAATATTATTTGAGTCATTGGAGCATTGTTTTTATTGTCCCTTTTAAGCAATGACATTAAAGTTAGCTAATTCATTGTTTTATTGGGCTGATCTGCTTAATAGCACCCTCCAAATTGCAATAGTAACAAAATATTATAACAATGAGAAGGCACAATGAAAACTTTTTCATTTTGCATATTTATTATCTCACTGAATGAACTGTTTCTAGTCCATATATACAAGATTTCATCCCTCTATTTGAATGAAGTGAAACTTTATTTATATCATGCACCATATCATCACATGGCCTCCACTAGGCTCCCGTGCAATTGTACTAGTAAATGCACATGCAAATGTGGGTACTTGGTTATAATAAGGTGGTTATCCAAATGGTCCAGAATATGCTCACACTAAATGTTTTAAATTGTCGTTGAAATGAAAACAAAAAATTGAGAAATTCTTATAGAGAACTCAAGGCAAAATTGCCTTCTTTTTTAGAATTAGTGATTTTAATCAATGACTCTTTCTAGATGTATGATTGGCATCACTGGCCATGGAATGTGCAGGGATCCAACTAGAAATAAAAACTTGAGTAAATGAACATTGCCTTTGACTCCTAAGTGCTTGAGAAGCCAACTTATTCTGCTATATTAATCTCAAAAGAATACTAAGGTAGCTGTAGTCCTGCCAACCTTGCCCTTTCCAAGTTTTGTGGGCTGGTTAATGAACCTTACATAAAACCCAATTTAACTGCATTAATTTTTCAGTGAGCCAGAGTGCCCCCTTGCGGGAATATTCAGTAGTTATCCAGGTGATCTGATTTTGTGAATACACGTTTCCCAGGGTTGCTAAGTTGAACATGCTCCTTACTGTGCTTTATTTCACTCATCTTCATGGTTTCCAGCCATAGATAAATGGGAAGGGGTGGCAATATGGTAAGCAGCAGCCAGTGGTACAGGAGTATATTTTCCAAAAACAATATTGATTTTCTCTCTTTTTCTTTTTAAATGTGGTGGTGGTGGTGGGAGGTGGGAAAAGAGTAGTAGTTTTCCAGAATTAGTCAGAAAGCCAGCCCTAAATTCAAGAAATTACTAGATGTCTTTAACTCTATCACAAAGGAAACATTTATTTGGGTTTTCAAATGACTCATTGAGGACTTACATACAGTCCTTTTTTGGGGGAGTAAGCACTCAGGGACTTACTCTCTCTTGAGTACCAATTGTTTGGATTTCCTCATAACAGAGTTGAGAGTTAGCCTAAGTAGGTTGCAGAGTTTTAATCGGAAATGTAGCTGTTATAAAACAAGGAGGATTAAAAATAGCTTAAATGCTTTACTTACTACTTTAAGGCATAGATCTCTAAAAAGTTTTTATTTGGAAGACTTTCAAACATATACAAAATCATGTAAGAGGCATATAATTAATCTCCATTTACCTATTAGACAGCTTCAACAATTACCAATTAATTACTAATCTATTTCCACCATACTTTTTTCTCCCTCTCCAGTTACTAAGAAGTAAATTCCAGATATCACATCATTTCATCCATGAATACTTCAGAAGGTATCTCTAAGAGGTAAATCTCCCTTTAAAAATACAATCACACTCCGGACCGGCATGGCTCAGTGTTGACCTATGATCCAGGAAATCATGGTTTGATTCCCGGTCAAGGCACATGCCCAGGTTGTGGGCTCAACGCCCCAGTGTGGGGTGTGCAGGAGGCAGCCAATCAATGATTCCCAATTCTTCAGTCTGAAGGATGACACTTTATCCACTGAGCCAAACCAGCTAGGGCTCGATATTTTTGGTTTTTGTTTAAGAAACAGTCACTTCTCTGCAGCTTCTACAATCTGGATTTTTCTGAACGTCCTTTCAGTGTTGTACAGGAGTTCCTCTGTATTGCCATTAAATGAGTAGTTAGATTTAGAAATTTGATCAGATTCAGGTTCAATTTTTTGCTTGGAAAGTAACTTCACAGGCATGAGGTAAGCTTCCAATAGGAGGCGCAGTTGCTCTCTTTTTGAGATATCAGAAGCTATTGATCACTGCATTGATTCATTAAATGAACTAATAGTTGCAAAATAGTGATATTCTAACTGCCTTCCCTCCTCCTTTTATTGTTGTTGTTGTTTTTGCTTCTTTGAAGAAATTTCCTCTCATAAACTTCTGCTACTCTAAGATGCAACTTATAGAGACCAGAAAAAAGCGTATTTTTTTTTCTACTTAAGTTTTCCAAATGAGGAATTGATTCCCTAACGCCATTTAAAAGTGACCAATGAGTTTTATAAACTCATTTTATAATGAGTTTTTAAAACTCATTATATTTTTCATTATATTTTTTATAATGAAAAATCATTATAAACTTATGTATGTGAATGTATTTTACATTTTTCAATTTACTGATGTCATTATACTTATTAATGCTTTAATCGTTGTTCAATTTTTGACGAATGGAAGTCTATTCAGCTTGGCTCCTGAATCCTTTTGACCTGACTCTACTAGTCTCCTGCTTTTTGCTAAAACAAGCTTCTTTTACATTTCCTATCTCAGACCTGGAATTAGCTATTAATGGTTCTCAAAATGTAATCTGGGGACCATCCCCTTCCCCTGGAAGTCCCTTTGATCCTTTCATGGGGTCTGTGAGATCAAAATTCTTTTAAAAATATATATATATATTTTTGATTTTTTACAGAGAGGAAGGGAGAGAGATAGAGAGCTAGAAACATTGATGAGAGAGAAACATCGACCAGCTGCCTTCTGCACACCCCCTCCCGGGGATGTGCCTGCAACCAATGTACATGCCCTTGACCAGAATCGAACCTGGGACCTTTCAGTCCACAGACCGACGCTCTACCACTGAGCTAAACCGGTTTCGGCTCAAAATTCTTTTTATAATAACACTAAATTGCTATTTGCCCCTTTAAACTCTCATTCTCTCACAAGTGGTTATGAAGTTTCCCATAGGCTACATGATGTGTGATGTTGTGTGATATGATTGAATGCAGAAGCAGTTATAAGAATTCTCCTGTCATTACATAAGCCAATCATTCAAGAAATTTATAAAATGTAAAAGCAATGGCACTCTTCTCACTAAATAATTGTTAATGGATAGCTTGTTATTTTAAAATTTATTTTAATTTCTAGTGTTATTGTAATTCAATATAAATATAACCCACATAAACAAAGTTCTTTGGGGTCTTCACCAATTTTTAAGAGTTTAAAGAACTTTGGGGAGCAAAATATTTGAGAATTGCCACTCCAAGGAATCTTAGTTTCTTTGAATGAAAAATTATAATTAGAGGTCACAGTCTAGGAACTAGAGGTGTTCATGGTTACTTAGGTTGGCCATTCAATGAGCCTAAAATTGATCATGATGCTTTTGATGAAAATTCAGGACTATAGAGTTTTTATTTAAACTCATACAGTTTACATTTGTATTTTCTTTTACCCATTACAGAAATCCCAGCAAAACCATTTCATTTCAGTGTCAGATTAACAATGCCTTCATCACTACCAACAATATAATTACTTAAAATAGCTGAGTTTTTTTGTCCTTGAGGTATATCTCTCTTTAGGTGTACAATAATTTGATGGTTTAAAAGTACTTAAAATGTGTAAGATTTTCGGTCCTGAAGTAACAAAGTTCTATAAAAGTAAACATATTTTACTATAATAAACACTGATATTTATTTGTATTTTTGTTATATATGTGTTAATTTTTAGTAGAATGAAGGAAAATAATGGGGGGGGGGGGGAGTTACTTGAAATGATATGTGTTTTCTAGATTATGCCACTAAGCAAAATCAGTTAGATCCATGAGTTTTTAATTTTAATTTTCAGAGGCTGTTTTTTGTAAATGTAGTTTTGTGATAATATGAAGTTTTATTAAATAAGATATATTCAAAGAAGTTTAGCTTCTATCCCTGTCTCCTCTATCCTATTCCCTTTCTTCCCCAGAGGTAATATTTTTAAAAAATAAAGTTTCACTATTTTTTTAATGTATTCAAATATTTTATATACTTAATATTACTATTATCTCTCCCCTTAACTGTTTTGACTTTACAATCTATTTTAGAGATTAATCCAGTTCTATATAGAACACGTCATTGTATTGTTGTACTACAATCTCTTCAACCAGTTCTCTATTGAGGAGTTTTTTGGGGGCGTAATTTCCAGTATTTATTATAAATAGTGCTGCAGTGAGTAATGGTGCATATGCCTTTCATATTTTTACCACCATATTTTGGGGGCAAAGTCCTAAAAGTGGAATTGTTGAGTCGAATCCACAGGCTTTAGGTCACAAGAAGAGGAATTCCAAGGTGGGAGAGGCACGTAAAGAGTTTTACATTTGCACTTCACATTCAAAGAATCACATATTCGCATCCTTCCAACTCCCAGCTCTCCAGTTCTTCCGGGTCAGAACCTCTAGTCCTCTGACCTCTCCGTCTTCCCCCCTTAACCCATAACTAACGCCCTCCTCCCACCCTCTCTACCCGGCGCTCAGGACCGACCCCAAGCTCGGTGGGCGCAGGCTTTGCGCATGCCCAGCGAGCGCGCGGCGATTGGCGCCTCTGCAGACCTGGGTGACGTCATAACGGCGCGCCGCTCCCAGGCGTCCCCGCAAGGTCGCTCAGCCCAGCGGGAGCGCGCGGCCGTGACCGGGTCCCAGGTCCGGGGGCGCGCCGTGTCCTGCCGTCCGGGTGCCGGCGGCGACATGACGGGGTACACGCCAGATGAGAAGCTGCGGCTGCAGCAGCTGCGAGAGCTGAGGAGGCGATGGCTGAAGGACCAGGAGCTGAGCCCCCGGGAGCCGGTGCTGCCCCCGCAGAGGATGTGGCCTATGGAAAGGTTCTGGAATAACTTTCTGCAGGACCCGGCCCCCTGGAGGAGACTGGTGAGTGACCGGCCATCCGCACAACCGTCCTCGGCCCCCAGACTGTCTGCTGGAATGCCTGCTCCTTGGGGCCAAACCAAGGACACGGACGTCGCTCTGCGCCCGCAAAAGTCCGGTAGTTCCTCCCGGGAGAAGGAGACTGAGGTCCTGCCGAGGCTTAGGCTTCGCCAGAACGCCGCCTTGTCCCAAGCGCCCTGGCCTGCGCGCCAGAGTCTCTGCTCGGGTTTTACAGCACGTTTGGGTTTCTCTGGATTGTGCAGATCTTCCTTCAGACTGATAGCCAAGGGTTCACTGGTTAAAATTCCACGATTTTAGTATTTGAGAGCACTTAGTTTAAGGTTGAAGTTAACCTAGCTAACACCACAACCAGCTATCATAAGGCACAGCTAGTCTCTAGCGGATGGTACAGGCCCCATGTGATAGCCAAAATAGACAGAATCCTGTTGCCATGCTTAGTGAGTCATATTCAAGAAAGAGCCACCTTTCTAGATTACCACTAGGTACGTTGAATACACTTTTTCATTTAAAAATGCCATCCCTGCACTGTACTCTGCAGAAAGTCACTCATTCAAGGAGCTGTCTTTATTTTCAGGGTCTCTGAATATTTTCTTGAGGTCGTTAATTAAGTCACATCAGTTATGAGTGATAAGCACTATAATCTCAGAATTGCTTTCACTTAGCTATGAGATTGACTGAAAATAATGGAATAATACTAATACGTATAACATTTGAATACTTATTTAGTGCATGGCACTTTGCTGATGGTTTTACATGTGTTACTTTATTTAATTCTTTACTCCTACAAGACAGAAAACTGTTCTTAATGAATGGAAACTGAGGCCTACAAAAACTCAGTGGTTTACCCTTGGTCACAGAGGCAGGAATTAAAGGAGGTTCACATTGAAATCTATGTGTATCTACTTCCTTACAGTGCTTCAAAGCCTGGGGCAAATTTTTCTGAAAAAGTGGTCTTAGATACTTTTTTCTTTTTTAAAATGTATTTTTATTTATTTCAGAGAGGGAGAGAGAGAAACATCAATGATGAGAGAATCATTGATAGGCTGCCTCCTGCACGCTCCCTAACCCCGGGCATATGCCCTGGACCAAAATCAAACCCAGGACCTTTCAGTTCACAGACCGACACTCTATCCACTGAGCCAAACCGGGTAGGGCTTACTTTTTTTAATAGTGGTAAAATTAAACTATGATTCAAGTCTTTTCTCATCCTTTGTAGCCACTGGTTGAAAGTAGTCATCCCTTCTATGATGTAAATAAATAAATAATCATTTGTTGAAATCCATCTTACCTTACTTTGAGTTAATTTTTTCTTCCATAGTCATATCTATTACAACACTTAGAATCCTTTCCCTGAAAGAATAGATATGTTTCAGTCAAATTGGCTGCCTTGGAAACGTTTCATTTCTCTTAGTTCTCTTTGCCTTTCTCAAAATAGTATAAAGGTATCTCAAAGTAAGCTTGGAATACTTCTATCCCAGTATGTAAAACACTTTTTCTATTATAGTATTGGTGTGCTCAGGTTGTCACCTCACACTTAGAATATCTGAAATGATTATCTGAAGTGGGTAAATTAGGGAGATGACTTTACCTGAAAAATGATGTAGGTATGATCATTTTGGTTAAATTGATTAAAATTATTCTTTTGTTATTTATGCCATGCTTTACCTTTAACAAACTTATAATAAAGATAAGGAAGTATTTTTTTTAAAATTTTATTTATTTATTTATTTATTAGAGAGAGAGAGAGAGGAAGTGGGGTGGGAGAGAAACATCGGTTTCTTTGTTGTTCCATTTATTTATGCATTCATTGGTTGATTCTTGTATGTGCCCTGACTGAAGATTGAACCCACAATCTTGGTGTATCAACACAACACCCTAATCAACTGAGCTCCCCGCCAGGGCTAGAAGTAATATATTTTTTAAGTCTATAAATGCCTTACGATAGTTTTGCCAAATGCTTCTTGTCTTAATGCAACTTGCCCTGCACTCTAGGTGTCCCCTAGCAGGTCCTGTGTTTAGTGAAAACATTTAAATGGGTGAGGTTAGCCACAGACTATAAGAAACTTGTAGAATTTAGAGATTTTTAAATAACCATGACATTGTTGTATTATGGATGTTTTGTTTTTTTCTACCTCAAATGTAAAAGATGGGACATGTGTTTTATTTTGTGTATGGTTTTTTTTTTCTCCATAGGTCTATAATACGTACCGACACGGTTTCCTTATTTTTACTCATGTACTTATACCTGCCTGGATTATTCATTATCACTTAAAATATCATGTGACTGTAAGTATGTTTTAAATATGTGTTTTTCAGAATTTATTTTTAATATTGTACAAAATTATTTCCTATGTGGGCATCCCTTATCCTGCTCTTATTTAGTGGAAATAATGCGCCTCTTGTAACTGATTGTGAACAACTTTGAATCCTTTTAGGTAAAAGGTTTAATTAAATGTAAGTAATATATGGCTTTTCAAAAAGTTAAAATTCCTGATTTTGATGACTCTATTGCAGTTATTTTAAGAATATGGTCCTTTTAAAAAAGATCCTTATTTGTAGAAATAACCTAATGTAAACCAGTTGGCAATTTACTATGAAATAATTGGGTAAAAAAAAATATATATATTTTTATAATTCTTGCTCAAACTCCCAATAAACTTTCTGTAAGCTTAAAATTACTTCAAGGTAAAACACAAGTTAGGGATTGCCTAACAAATTATAGATAATCCCATTGAAGTTAGCTTGTTAAAAGGAGAATGAAACAAATAACTGGGGTTCTCAAAAAATTCTTTCTAACAGGACTTGTTCTCTGTTGATTGTGTGGTCTCTTTAAAATTCTGCTTGCTGACATCGTCTTTGTTCTCTTAACTAAGCAGATCATATCCACTGATCAACAATTATGGAGTACCTAGTATGTTCTCTACCTTTATTGCTATAGAAAAAATATATAAGACAAAATTCCTGAACTCAAGGGGTTTATAGTAAAGTTGGAGATAGGTGATTCTGGTAGGAGTATGTTGGAGAAAAGTTATTCTAGTTACAAAGATATGGAGTCACTAATGAGCATAGCCATATCTAACCAAGACTTGGAACCAATTAATGAAGGTCTTGAAAACTAGGCAGAGGAGGTTAAACTTTATGTGGTAGGCAGTGGGAAGCTTTCCACTTTTAAGTAGGAAAGTGACTTTATAAAAGTGATATATTTAGGAAAACATAAAATGTGGGGTGAATTGGAGGGAGGGAAGTCCTGACATCAAGCAAATCAGCTGGACGCTGTTACCGTTTAGTAGGTGTTCATTGATGAGAATCTGGTTAGGGCAAAGATAGCAGGAATGGAAAAGAAAAGCGAAACCAGGAGATGCTTTCAAAGGAAGAAACAGCCCAGGTTAAGTTAGGGATGAAACCAAGGTTCAGAGTAATTTATGTAAAGGAGGGCTTTCTGGTCCTGGGGAGAAAGTAAAGTTGTTTAGAAACATGAGTTATTATATCCCAGTGGACAGGGCGTGTTAGGTTTAGAAATCTGAGGTTAATGTAGGAATTAGAGTTGGGATTTAGTGTTACACACACACACAGGAAATCTTTCTGCAACCATTAAAGGGGGCTAACAATTTATATGTCTAAGGTTCAGAGAATATTTTATATTTGTATAGTTGATGGGCTTAAAGTTTTTGTATTTATGTTCACCTACAAGTCCACAAGCTACTTGATATCATATAGGTCTGTATTTTTTTCTGTAGGGTCTAACATGCAAGACCCTAGAAAAGAAAATATATTATTTTCTGTCAGGTTTTTTTTGTGTGTGTGTGTGTGTTTTTTTAACATCCAAGAGTGGTTTTTATATGCAAAAGAACTATTCTCAGTTATCTGAAATATAAATTAATATTCAATTTGTTAGTTTCAAATTTAAAAACCGTTTTTCTAATTACTTAAAATTTTTTTTTTTAATTCTGTTAAACTACTTACATAGCTAAGAAAATATGAACAGTCTCCTTTCTTTGCTCTCATTATTTTTGGATTAATTCAAGTTGAATTCTCCTAAGACAATTATACCTACTAATATAATCAAATTCTCTTAAATGTTTCATACTGTATTTATACATTTTATTTTTAAATACTTATAGAGCAAATTAATGACCCTAAGAAACAAAATCTTTTAAAACTTAAAATCACAAGTCTAAATTATGCTCTTTAACTAGAATTCTAGATTTAGTATTTTAAAACCTCTAAAAGCCAGGTTACCTTACACATTACAAATACTATAAACAATATATGGATTGTCCATTGTTTTTGGAACTTACTAAATTTGACATTCACTGGTTTATACTCTGGATTTGATTTACTTTGTAATACCTATATTTAACAATTTTTCTAGGATTGAAAAGATACTTGTATCCTAAAAGAAGTGAATTTAACAAGCTGCACTGGGTCAACAATTCAATTAATATGGTTGTTTATTTGAGGGATTAGTACTTGCAGGTGATTTTTCCTGGGTCAAAGATGGACATAATTAAAGGTTTTGTGTCCGTATAGATCTGAAGGCCTCTCTCTTACCTTATTTTCTCTTGATTTAGGCAGGACTGCATACTTAATAACCCTTGCAGCCACTTTGCTAACACCTTTACTGCCTGCTTGAATTTTACCGTCTCTCTCTGATTTTTAATTGATTTCAGAGAGGAAGGGAGAAACATTAATGATGAGAATCATTGATTGGCTGCCTCATGCATGCCCCTTACTGGGGATGTGTCCTGCAACCAGGGCATGTGTCTTAACGGGGAATTGAACCATGACCTCCTAGTTGATATGTCAAGCTTAACCACTGAGCCACACCAGCCAGACTAGAATTCTTAAAGACATTTTAATGTTTTCACATTGTATTATGTAAAATATTTTTCAAAACACTTTAATATCCTCTAATTGTATTCTAAGTTTCTTTTGGCTTTAGTTTCTCTGGATTTATATCATGCCATACATTTTTTGGTTTGGTATTTCATGAATATGTATATGTTTAATCAATACATTTATTCTACAAATATTTGTTTAGTTCTTCCTATGTTCAATGCACTGTTCTAAACAGGGATACAGCAGTGAACAAATCAGATGAATCCCTGCCCTCGTGAAATGTTTATTCTGGTTTTGGAAACTCCCAATAAATAGATAAAGAGGTGTAAAAGGAGGTGATAAGTCTGTAGAAGGAAAACTAAGCAGGGAAAAGACTAGAGAATGATAGGGGCTGTTTTTTTAAATTAGGCCTCTCTAAGGAAGTGCTATTTAAAGAGAAACATAAATGACTTGAGGCCATGGACCTAGCAAATAACTAGAAGAGCATTTCAGATAGAGGAATCATCTATATAATAAAAGCCTAAGTGGCTGTTATGGCCGAATGACCAGAATAGCAGTTGCTATGATGCACATTGACCACCAGGGGGCAGACGCTCAACGCAGGAGCTGCTCTCTGGTGGTCAGTGCGCTCCCACAGGGAGCCAGAAGCTGAGCTCACCACTGGCAAGTGCAGTGGCAGGAGCCTTTTCCACCTCCGCAGCAGCGCTAAGGAGCAGCAAGCTGAGTGGTAAGGAGCAGGGAGCAGGCAGGTGGTAAGGAGCAAAGGGTCCTGGACTGCGAGAGGATGCAGGCCGGGCTGAGGGCCCCCCCCCCTCCAGTGCATGAAATTCATGCACCGAGCCTCTGGTTAAATATAATGGCTCTGAGGCTCAAGTGGGCCCAACTGATTGGATCAATAGCAAAGGAGCTACCATAGTGTAAGTACTATAGTGCAAGGAGGAGGAGGTTGGAGTTCAGAGAGCTAGCCAAGGGCCAGATTGTGCAGGGTCTTAGAGATCACTGCAAGGACTTTGGCTTTGTCTCAAAGAATTAAACTTTGAGCAGAGGAGTGATACATGTTAGAATTACTTGACTCTGCCTGCAGTGTAGAGATTAGACTGTAGGGTGGCACCCAGGTGAAAAATGATAGGGACTTGGACAAGGGTAGAAGCACATTCAGAAAATAATCTCAAGGTAGAACCAACAGGATCTGCTGAGAAGTCAAAGTTTTTGTCCTACTTATTTGGGAGCATGAAAGAGTCTTGTACCAAGATAGGGGCGAGTTAGGGACTGGGGAAGCTTACGTTTGGACATGGTTAAGTTTGAGGTGCCTGCTTGACAGCCAAGTAGATATTGAGTAAACGGTTGTATGAGTCTGGAGTTTGGTGGAAAGCTGGTGGAACTAAGTTAACATTTGGTATAAGATCTATAATTTTAGAAGAAACTCTACCATAATTAACAGAGCATTACTTTTATTGCAGACAAAACCATATGCCTTGGTTGAAAGGAAGCCCAGATTATTCCCGGTAAGTCTTAAAGCATCTGATTTTTGTATTGTTTTTTCACTATTTTTCTTTCTCTTCCCTTCCCAAGTGATTATTTGACTAAAATTTTCCTTTTGTTTTCACTGTCACTTCAAGTGCTTATTTTGTATATTCTTGTTCAAAAATAAAAGAAAAAAAGGAGGAAATAGTATAATAGTGTAAGGTAGTCCTTATAGCTGAAAATGGGAGGTGGGCATCTTTCTATACAGTTACCACGTTCTCTCCTTTCTCTGTCCTCATGCAGCTGCCTCTCAGCTCAGTGGCAGCTGTGCGGAGGCTGTCTGAAACACACTGCACTTCGATCTGATCTTTGACGAGGGGCTGCGTCCCTGTTTACTGAGCTTTATTGGGCTTCTGTTTCTCAGAATGTTTTGTTAACCCTTACTGTTTAAAGATTCAGAAGCAATTTGCTTTTTCAATCCAGAAAGGTCCTGAATATCTTACTCTTTATATCTGCTTTCAAATCAGCTACTTCTTACCTGAGCTCATGTTTCCTCAAGTACTTTTCCAAGGCAACTAATATTCGAACTCGTAACTTTTTCCAGCTTCCTCTCCTAGAACCTCAAGCTCCTTAGAAAGTCTGCTTCCAAGTTATTACTGGCTTTCATTTTATTTTTACCTTCCAATGCCAATGTCCTTGCCTCCAGACTGCCATGTGGTTTAATTTTTATTACAGCTGCATTAATACCACTTCAGAGTATTAATGTCTCTGTTAGGGTAATGTTAGCTGTGGTAATAAATTATCCCCAAAATGTATAATGGCTTAAACATAAAGTCTATTTTTTTTTTTTTATTATTATTAGTATTAAATAACAATACTGAGCAGCACCAGGTCAGGAAATGGCTGGGGTGCGGATGAGGGATAATTCTGCTCTACCCAGTCATTCATCACTGTCAGGTTGACAGAATCTGTAATCTTGAGCACAAAGCTGAAACTAAAGCTAAGTCATTTGCCTGAAATTATATCGCTTGTCCATGGAGTTCCCACAATTCTTACCACTTGGTGCTGGCTCCAAGGCCCATGCCTTTTCTATCACACACACTCTATCTAGATTTGAAAAGACACCTGAACCAGCTCTCCAGGCAAAGTTTGCATTCTGTCTCTACTGCCTGGGCCAAATGATAAACTGCTGATTGCCTAACACATTTATTGTAATTGCTGGAAATACATTACCTCTTTATATTGAGCTAAAGGTGTTTCTCTGGAACTTTTTTCTAGGGCTTCTATTTCTTGGGGCCTTGCAAATAAACATTATTCCTTTATCCCTTTGTGAAGACCACTTTCATGCTCTTTCTGGTCATTTTGTTTTGAGTGAAACTTCCCCTATTCTTTCCCTTATACCTTAAGATTTTGAATACTGGTTTCCCATCGTTAGACAGCCACTGCTTTGTCTAAGTCCTGTTATATTGTGATGCCAAAGCTGAACTACATTTTCAGTGTGAGTTCTGACTGAGTGGATATATCTTGCAGACAAGATCTTCCTACTAATATGTGTTTGTTTTCCTAGGGTGATATAATTCTGGAGACTGGAGAAGTAATTCCACCAATGAAAGAATTTCCTGATCAACATCATTGAAGATTTAAAATTTCAAAGGCATATGAGCCTAAGTTTTGTTGGTATATTATCATATTTACTGAATATATTCTCTGGAAAAGTAACTTTAATAAAGTTTACTCTCGGATATGTGTTGCCTATTTCTTCCCAAACACTATACAATTTAAGACTTTATTTAGTTATTTAACAATAAATACAAACTGGACCTGTAAATACAAACTGGACCTGCTTAAAAAAAATATGAATAATCACCTTTTTCTGGCCATTCTTGTGTCAGAAAAAAAGATGTAGAAAATTAGTCACATGATAACTTTTTTCTTACATAATACTTAATCTAGTCTGTTGTATAGGTATGCAACAGAATAAAATGTAATAAACAGATATAAGATTATAAAGTCCATGCCAAAACTGGTTTGGCTCAGTGGCTAGAGTGTCGGCCTGCAGACTGAAGGGTCCCAGGTTCTATTCCGATCAAGGGCATGTACCTTGGTTGCGGGCATGTCCCCAGTAGGGGGTGTGCAAGAGGCAGCTGATTGATGTTTCTCTCTCAACAATGTTTCTAACTCTCTATTCCTCTCTCTTCTTCTCTGTGAAAAGTCAATATAGTGGCTGTCTATATTTTTTTAAAAAGATTAGAAAGTCCACATACTCTTATTTTAAAGGTGGCTTTCAGAGGCATTTTAAAAGAAGTATTTTAGGAACTCTAAATTGAAATGCATGTCATTTCATCTATGATCTGATACTCAGGCTGTCAGATCTAGGATGCTTTGTTGTATGAGAATTTAAAAGTATACGAATTGGAAAAGGTAGCACATTCATGGTTTATTTATAAAGGGCTGTATACAATAATAAATTTGGAAATTTTGTATTGCGGATTTTACTTTATAGACATGTGTCAGGTAAACATGAAGTATTTGCATAGAATAAAATCTAGAGGAATTATAAATTTCATTCATTCCCGAATATTTTGTCTGGGTATTTCTTCCTTAGTTGTCGTCGAGCGGCTACTGTCGATGCATAGATGACATATCCCCAGGAAAGTAATACGATCGCGAGGAGCAACTAAAATAAATAAATTGATTAAAAATTAAAAGAAAGCAAGAGGGGGAGTAAAAGCAAAAAAAAATTCAGTGTGGGTAGTACTTCCTCGCTGCCTCCTCCCCATTGGTTGCCATGTAGGTTGCTAAGGTGGGAATTACAGTAACAAACGAATAAATGGAATTCCGGAGCCGAATCCACCCCACTGTCCTTACGTAAGAAGCGGAAGAGCGTGTCCTCCAGGAAGAGGCGGAGCCGAGGTGAGGGAGAGAAAAGCTTAATTCAGGAATGGGTTTTTGAGTTTGTGGGAGCTGAAGAAATACGGGGCTTCCGCCACGGAGGACGAGGGCGTCGACACCGTGGAGCCTCGCGAGGCCCGGGACCTACCCCGGAGCGAATCCAGTCCAGGGTGCGGCGACTCACTGGCCTCATGGTAAGGAGACCACGGCGATCCGCGGGCGCGGGCAGGCCCTGCAGGCCCTCCTAGCGTAACCTGCGAGGCGGCGGCTGTCGGGCGGCGGCGGCGGCCATCTTACATCCGGGCACGAAGGCCCGCCCCCTGGCCTCCGGGAGCCTTTCCCAGCCGCGCGGCGGCCGCTTCCGCCCGGAGCGGGGGGCGGGCCCACGGGCCCGCGGGCCGGGCCCGCCTTTCCCCGCAGGGGAGTCAGACCCAGGGGAGGAGGATTTAAATGGCTCTTCTTTGCCGTTTAGAGAGTTAGGCGCACCTCGCCAACGGGTTCTTTCAGTTGCAGTGCAGTTTTAATGCAAGGTAATGTACCGTCTTGTGCATTTTAAAGTCTGTTTGGAAAAATGAGTATGTGTAATGAGTAAATAGGACCCCGGGCGTCTAACTCTGGGAGAATTAACGTTTCCTCTGGCATCTGTTCCCACATCCTATGGATAAGTCTTTCGTGTGTTTACCTTTGGCGTAAACAATACCACATTTATATAACAGTGATAGAACATTTATATAACAGTGACAAGTCGTTGTGGGAATCCCGTTATTTCAGCCCTTCTTCAAGAAGCAAAGTCTTTCATAACGTTTAATGTAAATGGCGACTTGTAAGGAGCAATAACGTGGCGTCCGCTCTCCGGCGTCCCGCACCTGCCAATCAACAAGTGTTTGTTGAGCGTCAGATATGTCAGATAGAGAGTCAGAGGGGAAGCTCCCGGGCGGCGGTTTGGCTCGGGCGCTGGCACTAGTTTGGCCCCGGGATGTTCGGGACGCTCGCACGTGCGGCCGGAGGGGAGGACCGGGGCCGGGGCCGCGTTAGGGGCAGTGTTTTCTCTCTCCGGGGTCTATCCCAGATATCATCATAAAAAAAAAAAAAAAAATAGGGTTTTAACCCTGACTTAGGGGGTGGCGAAGGGGAAAGCAGTCTTGGTAGAAAAACGGTCTATTTTGCGAAGATTTCAAGGCCGTGTCCTCAAGCGGATTCCTGTTTATTCCGACTGGAGTCGATCTTTCTGTCCGAAGACCAGCATCCTGGTTGGGCCCTGGCTTTGGGTTCCATTCCCATCTCGGAGTTGTTGTTTCCTAGGAGGTAAAGTGACTTCACCTCCGTGTAACTCAGTTCCTTTCCATACTACTAAGAGATTCTTTTAGTAACTTCTCGCAGAGTCTGGGTAGGTTTAAACGAGACCCACTAGTTTTCGTGTTTTCCTGCCACGTTGGGAGCGAACATTGAGTGACTGCCTTTTGTAACCTCCAGAGAGGAGTAACGGAAACGGTGATGGCGAGGGACCTTCGGAGGGATCTGTGCCCGGGAGGGTCGGCTGCGCGCTCGAGCCGGGAACGGTCGCAGGGGTTTGGGGGGAGGGGGGGAGGGAGAAAAGGGGAAAGGGGGAGGGGCCGAGCGCACCTGGCTCCGCCCCCAGGGCCGGCGCCCTCCCAATGCGCATGCGTCACGCAGGCGGGTGTTTTGTTTTGACGCGCCGGTGGCCTCGAGGGCGGGGCTTTGCGCTTTGTCCACGCTACCATTGGTGATGAGCTCTTTACGTCACAGGGGTCACAACAGCCGCCGGGGTCTCCGCTGTCTCGCGAGGAGGGTGAAGCGCCCCTTCATGCTCCGGCTCCCGAGGGCCCGCGGAGAAGTCGCCGGGTACGCCTTCGCGGATCCTGCCGTCACCGGCCCGGCTTCCTGGGCGGTCGGGAGCCTGCCACCAGTGCTCCGGCCCGGCCTTCGCCGACGTTCTCCGAGGTGAGTGAGGTCGGGAACAATGGGGTGTGGGGGTCGGAAGGGCTGGGCGAGCGGGAGCTCCCTTCGAGAGGGAGGCCTACAGCCTCCAGAGACGGGGAGCTGAGAGGTCGCCCGGGCAGCGCACCTGTGGCTTGGTGCCGGTGGGTGGCGGAGGGCTGCGTGTCCGAGAAGCGCTGGGGAGGGGGACAGACGTTGGTCAGGGGTGGGGAGGGACCAACACGATTCGAGTCTGAATGGTGGCATTTCCACTGTCAGGGGTGTGGCGGATGGATTCTGGCGGATGTGCCTCTCTGTGGCGGATGTGCCTCTCTGAGCAGCCTGTCTGTAAAATGGGAATAACGGTCTTTTAGTTCGTTGTGGTCACGTGAGGCACGTGGTGGTGGTTGTCTTACGGCCTGGCCGGTGGCCGTTCTCACCCGAAGGAAGCGTGGACCCTCACCGTGGCTGATGGAGTTGTCGGTGTGGTGTCTGTCACCCACTGTGGGCTGGCACCAACTGTTATTAAAGTCCGTGTGGCTTTCCTCGTGGGCTGCGGTTTCCACCCAGGAAGGAAAGGGGCAGTACTGAGATGGGGCAGATAGTGATTGAGTGAATGGAAGTTTTGGTAGGTAATTTAATTGTGGTGATGATTGGGGGTGAGATTCGTTTGTTTTTAATCGGTGACATGCAAAACCATATAGTCAACCAACGGCCCTGCACCCAAAGGTTGATAGTTGGATTCCCAATCAGTGCACATGCCCAGGTTTCGGGCTCGTTCCATTCAGGGGGCAGCTGATGGATGTTTCTTTCTTCCTCTCCTTTGCTCTCTGTAAAAGTCAATTTAAAAAGTCAATTGAAACCGGTTTGGCTCAGTGGATAGAGCGTCGGTCTGCGGTCTGAAGGGTCCCAGGTTTGATTCCGGTCAAGGGCACGTACCTTGGTTGCGTGTACATCCCCAGTAGGGGGTGTGTAAGAGGCAGCTGATAGATGATTCTGTCTCATCGATGTTTCTAACTCTCTATCCCTCTCTCTTCCTCTCTGTAAAAAATCAATAAAATATATTTTAAAAAATATTTTTTTAAAAAGAATCAAACAGTGAGTGTATAAATAAGTAGAACAACAAATAGATGCTTCTTTTTTCTTTTATCTTTCTAAAAATCAATTTAAACAATTAGAAACAATGTATGTAAAAGTCTAATAGTCCCTTTGTTATAGAGAGAGCAGGGGTGGGAACCTCCAGAATAAGCTCGCAAAATCATTTGGTCTGTCTCTGCCAAAGCATTAGGGTATGTTAATTCAATGTTTGACCAAATATAGCAGGCCAATTTTTTTTAGTTGTGTCTTACCCTAAAGGTTTTGTTGTCTGTTTTGCTTTTTGTTTTCCTTAGTAGGAGAATAAAAAATATTGTAGAATAGGAGGAAATGCTGAGAAATGCATGCAATATTAAGGTTTCGGAGTTTAAATATATTGACAAAAATGATTGGTGTTCTATATTTATGATTCTATTACGAACAATGATGATTTTTGCATTTCCATTGTAGAATATAGAAAACTAGAAATAGACCCCTTGAAGAAACCTGTTCAGCATTGAGCTTCTATTAAGTTACTGCTCTGAAAAAGTTAAAATGCCCTAGATGAGCACATTTAATTTGAAATCTATGATAAAATACTGATTTCACAATTTCAGATTTTTGTTGTGGGGTTTATTTTTGTTAGAACTTGGTATAACCAATGAGTCTATTGTTTAGAAAATTACAGTTCTGTTATTTGATTAACTTGATAGTAGTTGACTAGTGGTGGGAATTCCTGTGATAGAGGAGGTAGAGAAAGATGAATAATAGTCCAGGCAGCTTGTCTCAGTGATTGAGCATCTACCTATGAATTAGGAGGTTAAGGTTCAATTCTTGGCATGCAGGGGGAAGCCAATCAATGATTCTCTCTCATCATTGATGCTTCTCTCTCCTTCTCCCTTACTCTCTAAAATCAATTAATTTTTTTTAAAAGATTAATAATAGGCTCAAGAAAATGTAAAGGAAGAAACTAGTATTTAGCATATATAAAATGATTAGCGTAAAATGCAGCTAAATGAACTTTATAAGATAATAAGGCTAAAACGTAATGCAAATTAGATTTCAGCTCTGGCATATTCATTTAAATTATAGGCAATATAAACCGATAAATTTAAAATAAATAAAACTAATTTTTAAGATTCTAATGATCCTTGTGGGTAAAGATAATAAGGGAAAGGGGCTGAAAGCATAATTCAGGATACATTTTGGCTGACTTTCCATTAAATAAAAAGGCTAAGAAAGGCTGTTTAGCTGAAACTGGTTTGGCTCAGTGGATAGAGGGTCGGCCTGTGGACTGAAGGGTCCCAAGTTCGATTCCGGGCGGGGGCGGGTACCTTGGTTGTGGGCACATCCGTGGTTGGGGGGTGTGTAGGAGGCAGCTGATCGATGATTCTCCCTCATTGATGTTTCTTACTCTCTGTCCCTCTCTCTTCCTCTCTGTAAAAAATTAATAAAACATAAGAGAGAAAAAAATAAAGTGAAAGGCTGCTTAAGGGGGTTGAAAGGAAATTAGTAATTTACTGACTATAATAGCATAGTAACAATGGTGTAGTAATAATCACAGCAGCTAATATTTAGTGAGCATTTGCTATGAGCCATGTACTGCCCTTGAATGGTTTTATATTTAGTATTTAATTTAATTTTCACTAAAAATCCTTTTTGTATTTAAAAGGATATTTCACTAAAAAACACAGAATTGGTTTAAACAGGTGAACTTTCTGGTATGCAAATTATCTCACTAATGTTTTTTTTTTAAGATCAAGTATAGTTGACATACAATATTTTTTATTTATTTATTTATTTATTTTTAAATTGATTTTTCACAGAGAGGAAGAGAGAGGGATAGAGAATTAGAAACATCGATGAGAGAGAATCATCGATCAGCTGCCTCCTGCACACCCCCCACTGGGGATGTGCCCGCAACCAAGGTACATGCCCTTGCCCGGAATCGAACCTGGGACCTTTCAGTCCGCAGGCCGATGCTCTATCCACTGAGCCAAACCAGTCCTGGCTAGTTGACATACAATATTATGTTTCAGATTGCACCATATAGTAATTCAACATTTATATACTCACTATGTGATTACCATAGTAAGCCTAATAACCACCTATCACCATATAAAGTTATTACTAAAGTTTTTTTTAAAGGTGCATGTGCAAAACTTACCACAAATAAATCAGTAGTTTATATTATTTGGGGTATGTATATGAAAGATATAAAACTACACATAGAAATAACGCCAACTCGCCGAAGCCGGTTTGGCTCAGTGGTAGAGCGTCGGTCTGCGGACTGAAAGGTCCCAGGTTCGATTCCGGTCAAGGGCATGTACATTGGTTGCGGGCACATCCCCGGTAGGGGGGTGTGCAGGAGGCAGCTGGTTGATGTTTCTCTCTCATCGACGTTTCTAGCTATCTATCCCTTTCCCTTCCTCTCTGTAAAAAATCAATAAAATATATTTAAAAAAAAAAAAAAAAAAGAACGCCAACTGAGGACTGTGATGTTTTGAGGTCTTTGTTTTCTACAGAGGATAGGAGGGTAGATAAGGGACTTTTTTTTTTAGAAATGTGGACTAACTAGAGAAAATGTTGTTAGTCTGAGTGGTGGTAGATGCATGGGTACTTGGGATATTTTTTTTTGTACTTTTTTGTATATATTAAATATTTCTCCTCTATTTTTTTTAAAAAAAATTATTGATTTCTGAGAGGAAGGGAGAGGGAGAGAGTGATAGAAAAATTAAAGCCAGCACCTTTCAGTCCGCAGGCTGACACTATCCACTGAGCCAAACCAGCTAGGGCTAAAAGAATAACAGTGTTATATAATATTTTGAAAGTTTATTATGGTCTAGGCACCTTTTTAAGGGCTTTTTACATCTTCACAAACCCTGTGATGCAATGATCTACAGGTGAAATCAAAGCCTAGAGCTAGTAACTTGTGCAGGCATACTACTAGTATGAAACAAGGATTCAAATCCAGACAATTGTCTTTTGAACTTATACTTTAGTATTATGTCAGTAGGTGACACTGCCCCTTTAAAGGTAATGAACCATTTTCGCCAAAGTATGTTTGTATTTTTTTCAAGTTGGTCCTTTCTGTTTTACAGGATTACTGATGTAAATTTTTCCCTTTTACAGGTAATGGCATCAGCAGCTAAGGAATATAAAATGGACAACTTTTCACCCAAAGCTGGCACTAGCAAATTTCAACAGACAGTACCAGCTGATGCGTCTCCTGATTCTAAGTGTCCTATTTGCTTGGATAGATTTGATAATGTGTCTTACTTAGATCGCTGTTTACATAAGTTCTGTTTTCGCTGTGTACAAGAGTGGTCTAAAAACAAAGCTGAATGTCCACTCTGTAAACAGCCCTTTGATTCTATTTTCCATTCTGTGCGAGCAGAAGATGACTTCAAAGAGTACGTCCTAAGGCCTTCGTGTAATGGTTCTTTTGCCACCCCTGATGGTCGACGATTTCGCTATCGTACAACTATGACAAGAGAGCGAAGTGGTCCTTTTTATTCACCCAGTAGAACCATGAGAAGAACAACAACTCCACCAGACAGTGGAGTATTATTTGAAGGATTGGGCATTTCAACAAGATCCAGAGATGGTGAAATTTCTCAATTTATGAGACAGATTCCAAGGAGGCCAACCGATGAAAGATCTTTGCGGAAACTTCAAGAACAAGATATTATTAATTTTAGGCGAACTCTCTATCGAGCTGGTGCTCGTGTTAGAAATATTGAAGATGGTGGTCGCTACAGGGATATTTCGGCTGAATTTTTCCGTAGAAATCCAGCTTGTCTTCACAGATTAGTTCCCTGGTTAAAACGGGAACTTACAGTTCTTTTTGGAGCTCATGGATCTTTGGTGAACATAGTACAGCACATCATTATGAGTAACGTTACTCGCTATGACTTGGAGAGTCAGGCATTTGTATCTGATTTAAGGCCATTTTTACTTAATCGGACTGAGCATTTTATACATGAATTCATCAGTTTTGCTAGGTCTCCTTTTAACATGGCAGCCTTTGATCAGCATGCTAATTATGATTGCCCTGCTCCTTCCTATGAAGAAGGTAGCCATTCGGATTCTTCTGTCATAACTATCTCCCCAGATGAGGCTGAGACCCGAGAGATGGATGTTAATGTGGCCACTGTCAGTCGGGCACCATGGGATGACGAGACACCAGGGCCATCTTACTCAAGCTCTGAACAAGTACATGCTGTCATGTCTTCCCTTTTAAATACTTCCGATAGTTCAGATGAAGAACTTGTAACAGAAAGAGCTACATCTCAGATACAGGGAATACAAACCACTGAGGACCTAAATAACGACAGTGATTCTTCTTCAGATAATTGTGTCATTGTTGGGTTTGTTAAGCCACTAGCTGAGAGGACTCCAGAACTTGTTGAACTGTCCTCGGATTCTGAGGAATTGGGCTCTTATGAGAAAAGAGAGACTGTGAAGACGCAAGAACAAGAGCAGTCTTACAGTTCTGGTGATAGTGATGTTAGTAGATGTTCATCTCCACGCTCTGTCCTTGGAAAGGATGAGCAAATAAATAAAGGTCATTGTGATTCCAGTTCAAGAATCAAGTCAAAGAAGGAAGAGAAACAATGTACATCATTGTCCTCTCCTAGAGACCTGAGCTCATCTGTCAGAGAAGACAGAGTATATTCCCCATATAACCATAGACACAGAAGGAGAGGAAGATCGAGGAGTTCAGATTCACGTTCCCAGAGTAGAAGTGGGCATGATCAGAAGAATCGTAGAAGGCATCATGGGAAGAAAAGAATGAAAAGAAAACGATCCAGAAGCAGGGAGAGTAGTAAACCTAGAAGTCGAAGAGACAAAAAAAGGTCAAGAACTAGGGATAGTAGTTGGTCGAGAAAAAGCCAAACTCTTTCTCTAAGTAGTGAAAGCTCAAGCAGATCAAGATCTCGTAGCAGTGATCATAGTAAAAGAAGATCACAGAGCAGAACTAGAGATCATTATTATTTAAAAAATAATTATGGAAGCAGATATAAGTGGGAGTATACTTACTATAGTAGAAACAAGGATCGAGATGGCTATGAATCATCTTATAGGAGGAGAACTCTATCTAGAGCTCATTATTCCAGACAATCTTCAAGTCCAGAATTGAGAATTCAATCCTTTTCTGAAAGAACAAATGCTAGGAGGAAAAATAATCACAGTGAAAGAAAATATTACTACTATGAAAGGCACAGGTCAAGGAGCCTATCTAGTAATAGATCAAAGGCTGCATCTACAGGGCCTGACCGGGTGAGAAATGAAAAGCCTGGAGGGAAGCGAAAATACAAAACACGACATTTGGAGGGTACTAACGAAGTGGCTCAACCATCTCGTGACTTTACTTCTAAAGTAAAGGAAGGTCATTGCCAAAAATCTGCATCAAAAATGGGTGGAAATTATAAAAACGAGAGTGATAGTTTTTCAGATAGCCGATCATCAGACAGAGACACAAAACACAAGAAGAGGAAAAGGAGAACCCGGAGCCTAAGTGTAGAGATAATATATGAAGGGAAAGCTACTGATACAAATAGACATCATAAAAAGAAAAAGAAGAAACACAAGAAGAAGCATAAGAAACACCATGGAGATAATGCTTCACATTCCCCAGTTGTAATTACCATTGACAGTGAAAGTGATAAGGATTCTGAAATAAAGGAGAGTAGTACATTCTGTGATAATATCGATCCTCAAGACACTCTACAAAGTGAACTTTTGGCTCCTTTGGAAACATTTGAAACTGAAGATATAGTTACAATAGAAGATGAAGTCAGTGTTCTGGACAAAGACTGTGATATTACCACTCTTAATGACTTAAATAATGCCAACAGAACTGTAATTAATATTCCACTCCAGCCAGCTTCACTTGAACAAACGTTCAATGTAAGAGAAGAGAGCACCTTTGCTGCTGATTTAGAGAACCAGTCCAGAAATGTCTCCATTCATCCAGAGTCATCAAGGCAATTGTCATCTCCAGGGACATCATTAATGCCAGTATGTCTTGGTGGGGACTACGATTTATCTTAAAACTGCCAAAGCACCTCGTTGAGAATTCTGATGCTATAAAAAGAAGAAAAAGGAAAAGTGTCATCTATTGCAATCTATATAAAAATGAGTTTTGGTGAAAACTTTTCCCCCTTAAAAATATTTTGTGATTTTTTTTTTATGTGTTAAAAATTTGTAAAAATTATTTGTCCAAAAAGTATGTTGCCCCCTCAAATATGCACTTTTAAGTGAAGAAAATGTTATTGTTAGCAGTTTATTTAAAACTTGGGATCCTTTTTAAATAAAAATATATAATTTTAGAAGTTATTTCATAAAGCCATATGGTATTGACATTTTTAAAGTAGAGTATTTTTGAATTTTTTTTTTTGAGAGTTATTCTGGAAATGTGTTACCAACTAAGAGAATCTGTTTTTAGACAGTTTATATTTCTTCTTAAAAATTTGTATGATTCCAAACTGTTATTTCAGATTAAAATGAGGCATTTAATCTGCACAGTTTATCCTCTGCCAAAAGAATAGTTTAAATATTTCTTTTATATACTTGTTTAACTGATCTGCCAGTAAGAAAATGTATAATCAACAAAAGAAAAAAATAAACAATAATAATTTAAAATCTAGAAATTTTCCTATATAGTGAGTGGCTGATACATTTTTAAGTCAGATTATTTTACTGAAAAATAAGGATATACTTGTGTTATACATTCTGAATTTTAGGTGAGGTGCATTTCAGGATTTTATTGAATTCTTTAACCTGATTGTGAAAAGTATATTATTTGCCTTCTACAGAAAAATGCAGTTATGTGGCATTTAGCTTACTAAAAACAAACAAAATACCCTTGTCAGACTTTTACATTGGTAGTTCTTTTATACAAAGTGACTTTGTTTATATTTTACCCAGTTTTAGAGATAAAAATTGCTTTACATTTATAGTGTGATGTAGGATTGCCAGTGAACAGCAAAACTTGGATTAAATCTAAATTTAACCTTCAAATTTACCTTGCTACCATGTTCATTCATTAACAGAAATTGGAATACCTGCCGTGTGATGGGTTCTGTACTAGTGATTCAATGATAGAACAAAACAGATGACATGTATATCATGACTAAGTTCTCTGGTGAGAAAGTATAATTTGCTATAAAAGCATACAATAGGGGTCTACTCAGGTGGAAGTGATGGTTGAACTGAAATCCAGTTAACAGATAGATGTGGAGTTGTTATGAAAGGAAAAGATGTGCAAAGGTCCAAAGACAGAAGGAAAGGCTGAAGTAGTCAGTCAGGGTTAGCTAAAGGACAGACCTTAGGGTCAAGCTTTGTAGGCCATGTTTAGAGTTTGTGTTTATCTTAAGGTTAATAGGAAACCGGTTTAAAATGACAAGAATCTAAAATTGATTTGACAATTTTTAATAAGTTCAAAATTTGACAGATTGTGGAAAGACTAGTTGATCAAGAAATATATTCTAAAATTATAGAATGTAGTTTTTCTTAAGTATCCCAAACTTAATGCTGTTTTATTTCACATCCTGATTTTATATAATGTTTTCAGTTAAAGACAATGAAACATCTTAATACATAGTACCATCACATCCCTAAATGTTATGCATCTAATAACAGCTATCAAATTATGGTGCAAAAATCAATAAGATGAAAGAGATAAATGGGCAAATAAATATCCATAGTTGGAGATTTTAATACCCCTGTCAATATTTGGCAGAACAAGTAGACGGAAAAGTAAGTATTAATGTTAGGAGACTTAGAGCCAACTGTAACTTAACCTAACTGACATTTAATGAAGCATTACCCAAGAACTGCAACATAAATATTCTTAAATGATAATCCAGTCTATATGCTGGGCCATAAAAGTTTCAATAAATTTCAAAAGATCAAAGTCTTGAAACATATTGAACATCTCAACACTAAAATCAGAAGTCAATAACCCTCAAATATTTAGGAAATTCCCAATATTTGAAAAATAAACACACTTCTAATTAACTCATAGGTTAAAGAAGAAATCACAGGAATAATATATATCAAAAGAAATGACATTGAAAACAGCATAATATCAAAAGTGATGGGAATGCTAGAACTCAGCTGAGAAGGGAAATTTATAGCCTCAAATATTTAATGTTGGAAAGAAACATGTATAAAATTGGTAATCTAAACTTATACCTTAACAAACTAGTAAAAGCAAATTACCGGTAAACCCAAAGGAAATCTATTAGGTAAGCCGAGACCGGTTTGGCTCAATGGATGGAGCGTCGGCTTGGGGACTGAAAGGTCCCCGGTTCGATTCCGGTCAAGGGCATGTACCTTGGTTGTGGGCATATCCCCAGTAGGGGGTGTGCAAGAGGCAGCTGATCGATGACTCTCTCATAGATGTTTCTAACTCTGTATCTCTCTCCCTTCCTCTCTATACAAAATCAATAAAATATATTTTTAAAAAAAGGAAGAAATCTATTAGGTAAAAAATAACAATTTTTTAAAATATTAAAGGCAAAGTTGTTTTTTGAAAAGATAAAATTATTCTTGGCAACACTGACTTTTGATCAGTAGAAATATAAAAATAACTATGCCAATAAATTTAATAACTTAGAGAAAATGGTCAAATTCCTTAAAACACAACTTAGCAAAACTGACTTGATAAAATTTAAAATCAGAATTGCCGTATATCTAGTAAAGAAATTGAATCATAAGGTATGTTCAAAGAAAACTCCAAGCCCAAATAGTTTCATTGTGAATTCTCTTAAACATTTAAGAACTATTGATACCAGTATCACACAAACTTGACCAGCATAATCCTCACATTATAAGAAAAGAAACTTACAGACCAGTATCTCTTATGAACACACACAAAAAAAATACGTTAATTGAACCGTATATTTAAAATGCTATATCATGCCAAAACCGGTTTGGCTCAGTGGTAGAGTGTTGGTCTGCGGACTGAAAGGTCCCAGGTTCGATTCCGGTCAAGGGCATGTACATTGGTTGCGGGCACATCCCCAGTAGGGGGTGTGCAAGAGGTGGCTGGTCGATGTTTCTCATCGATCTTTCTGGCTCTCTATCTCTCTCCCTTCCTCTCTGTAAAAAATCAATAAAATATATTTTTAAAAAATAATAATAAAAAATAAATAAAATGCTATATCATGACCAAGTGGGATTTATCCCAGAGATCCTATGTTGGTTTAATATTTTTTTCAAAATCAATGAAATTCACTTTGTTAATTAGTGTATGATCACCTCAATTGCTGCAGAAAAAAACGTTTGGCCCTACCCCGTTTTTTGGCTCAGTGAATAGAGCGTCGGCCTGCACACCAAAGGGTCCCAGCTTTGATTCTGGACAAAGGCACATGCCCAGGTTCCAGGCTCCACCCCCATGAAGGAGGAGGCCGATGATGATTTCTCATCATTGATGTTTCTTTCCCTCTCCCTCTTTGAAATCAATAAACATTTTAAAAAACATTTGAGAATTTCAACACCCATTTATAATAAAAGCAGAGTAAACCTGGAATAAAAGAGAATATCAATCTGATTAAGGCATCTGAGAAAAACCTATGCCCAACATTGTAATTAAAGTGAAACATCATTTCCCTGCTGAAATAAGGGTGTCAACCCCTCACCACTTTAATTCAACTTGTTATTAGAGGTCATGGGTGGTGTAATAAGGGAACAAAATACAAGACAAAGATTGGAAAGCAGCCCTAGCTGGTTTGGCTCAGTGGATAGAGCGTTGTCCTGCAGGCTGAAGGGTCCGGGGTTCAGTTCTGTTCAAGGGCACACGCCTGGGTTGCAGGCTCAATACCCAGGGGGCATGCAGGAGGCAGCCAGTTAATGATTCTCATTGTTGATTTTTCTCTCTCTCCCTCTCCCTCTCAATAAAATATTAAAAAAAATTTAAAAAAAGATTGGAAAGAAAGAAGTGAAAACCATGTATTCACAAGTTACATGACTATTTACCTAGGAAAATTGAAGGAATATACAGAAAAAATTCCTAGATCTGTAAGTTCGGCAATGTTGCATAAAGCAAGGTAAAAAATAAAAAGACTTGTTTTGCTATCTATTGTACTATCAACAAACAATTTGAAGATGAAACTTTAGAAACAATTCTGTTTAGAGTAGCATCAAAGAACAAAACAGTTAAAAGAAAGGAGAGAAACATTGGTCAGCTGCTTCCCTCTTGAACCCCAAACCCAGTATGTGCCCCGACACCAAGGATCAAACTGGCCACCTTTCTGTGTACAGGACAGCACCCAACCAACTGAACACACTGGCCAGGAAAAACCTGTGCTGTTAAAATTTAAAATACTGCCGAGAGAAAGTGTAGAAAACAAATTCATGGATTAGAATTCAATGCAGTCCTGAGAGCAAAATCCCAATCACCTGTGTGTGTGGTAAGCAGGGGAAATTGACATTTATTCTGTCATAACAAAATGCAGAGACCCGATATAATCTTTATAAAGCAGTATCAGCACACAGACAAACGGACCTAAGTAGAATTAAAAATATACCTGCACACATACAGTCAATTAATTTCTTTTTGACAAAGGTGCCAAAGCTATTCAATGGGAGCAGAAAATTTTTTCAACAAATGGAACACTTTGTGCTGTCAACAATTAAAAGTAAAAAATGAAATACTACCCTTACCTCACACCACAACAAAATTAATTTGAAATTATCATAGACCTAAATGCCAAAGAAATAAAACACAAAGGCAATACCTTAATGACCTAAGACTGGCAAAGATTTATTAGAAGGCACAAAAAGTTTGTGTTTGGCTCAGTGGATAGAGCGTCGGCCTGCAGACTGAAGGGTCCCAGATTCGATTCTAGACAACAGCATGTACCTTGGTTGCAGGCACATCCCCAGGAGTGGGTGTGCAGGAGGCAGCTGATCGATATTTCTTTCTCATGGATGTTTCTAACAATCCCTCTCCCTTCCTCTCTAAAAAAAATAAAAAGGAAAAAAAAAGAAAAAAAATCACTAAAACGTTTGCTCAAGGCACCTTTAAGAAAATGAAACGGTAAATCACAGACTAGGAGAAGACCTGTGGGATCCATATATATATTTGACAATGGGCTTGTTTCTAGAATAAATCAACTTGTAAATCCATCATGCCAACAAAATACCACTCAGGCAACGAGGAGCAAATGCTTTCACACCAAAAAGAAGTGGCCAACAAGTACATGAGAATGTGCCCAACACCATTAATTACCGAGGCGTTAAAAATTAAAACCGCAATACACCGTTAATCAGACAGACAAACAAAACCCTGGCCGGTGTGTGTTCACTGGTGTGTGTTCAGTGGGTGCGTGTGTAGCGCGGACGCAGGCGGGAAGGCCGCCGGGGAACAGGTGGTGGTTTGCTGCCCAGTTAACACGCCCACACCTGGGGCGGGGGCGGGGCCCCTGCGCGCGCCTTGGTGAAAACTCAGAATTGTACCCTTCGAGTCTGTGCACTCTGTAACCTGAGTTTTACCCCTATCCCAGCCCAACCAAGAAGATGGAATGAAAATCAAAAAAGCAATCGCCGCGGGTGGGAAAAGCGGGAGCTGGGGAGGAAGGACGCGGGCGGGGAGGCGGGGAGGCGGGGAGGCGGGGAGGCGGGGAGGCGGGGAGGCGGGGAGGCGGGGAGGCGGGGAGGCGGGGAGGGCGGGGAGGCGGGGAGGCGGGGAGGCGGGGAGGCGGGGAGGGCGGGGAGGCGGGGGAGGGGGGGGAGGCGGGGAGGCGGGCGGAGGCTGGCCCCGGGGTGGCCCGGCCCCGCGCCGCTGGTTGCGGTTTCAGTTTCCCCGCCCGCGTCCCGGGAAAGCGCCTCCTGCCCGCCGTGCGCCCTGACAGCGGGGCGAAGCGGGGGGAAGCGGGGTGCAGCTGCTGGGGAGGGGTCCCTGGCGGGGGCCGAGCCGCGGGCATGACGGCCGAGGAGCGGCGCAACCTGCACGCCTTCCGCGACTATGTCACCAGGATCCTGGACCCGACCCACGTCCTCAGCTACATGGCGCCCTGGCTCAGGGAGGGTGAGTGGCCCCTCGGGACGTGTTTCCCTCCCGTGGGCTTTGTACCCCCTCTTTCAACCCGGACGGGAGCCCGCTGGGAACGCGGGGTTGGTGCCCAGATCCCCCCAGCACTGTGGACCTGAGCAGTGGTTCCCAACGTGGGGCACACCCCCTCCCCCAGGGGGGCAGTTTGAGTTTTAAGGGGGGCGATTCAAGAAGGAGTTATCAACAGTGAAGTGTTTGCCTTTCTTATGGTTCTCAGGGCCTCCTGGACAGTATATTAATATAGGTTGTGGCATAGGTATGCATCCCCAGGTCTCTATGTTTTGAAACTTTATTTGCTGTGGGTTTTTTTTTCATATCACTTCATATTATTATTACTTTTTAAAAAAACAATTTCTTCCTCAGTACGTCAACTGCTCTTTTGTTCTTTTATTTCTCTCTTTCATGGATGCCATGTTCTTTGGAGGCTTGTTTAGACCAAGTTAAGAGACCAAGCTCACTTTTTGAATAATAAGAATTATATGTCACCGGGTGGAGGGTGGGGGATCATCAGGATTTTAGAGATGCTTAGGTGGGGCGTGGCCAAGAAAGGTTGGGAGCCACTGGACTAGAGATGGTCAGAGTTTGAGGCTGACCTTGAGGACCCGCCTGGGGAAACTGAGTCTCGGTGAGGTGAAATGTCTGACTTAGGGGTTCATACCTATTTAAAATCAAAGCTGGAGAAACAAGGCGCTGTGCATTTATTTCTGTTAGTAGTTATGTCTACTATTGTGTGCTGACATCGGCAATTCAGAAATAAGATACAGGCCCTGCCTGTAAATATTGTACTTTACAGCCCACGGTGCTGGGGGTGGGACGTGGGTGAGGACAGATGTACACAAATGATTACAAAACACTGTCAGAGCTGCAAAAAAGTTCATGCTGACTCTGCAGGTCACTTCCAAAATATGGAAATGTGAGAGGAGGGGTGGACTGAATGGCTTCAGGCTTTTTAATTCAGGTGTTTCAGCTTTTGATACATACGATGGTGGATAATGGCCATTAGGTACAGTTATATTGAAATGCTTTTTTTTTTTATACTTCATGATATATTTTATTTATTTTTACAGCGAATAATGTGGTTGTTGTTTTTTTTACTGATCTTTTTTTTCTTTGTTGATTAAGGTATTACATATGTGTCCTTATGCCCCTGTTCCCCGCGCACACACACACACATCCCTTTTTGAAGTGCTTTGTGCTGGAGGTAAAGCACAAGCTTTGGGAAACAGAAGGGAATTGAGATGAGAGAGTGGATCTGGCAATTTCTTTTCAGACTCCAAGTGCCTAAATGCCTTTCCTGATGTGAGTCAGTTTTTGGAAATTGCATTAAAGCAGTTGGATAACTTTTCTGCTAGTTGTCTGCAAAACCAAACCACAGGCTGTGGAGGGAGGAGTGAAAGCAAACCACCAGCAGTGAACCTCCACTTTCTAGTTGTGCTCGGAGTGAAGTCACAAAATAACATCCTAGTGACCTCAGAGTAGCTTTCACTGTATACGTATTTGAAAGACTATAAGCCCATGCAAGACATTCTTTCAGAATTTCCTGGAATGGGTGAAGCACTAACTCAGGGGTCTTCAAACTACGGCCCGCGGCCACATGCGGCCCGCAGAGGAGTCTGATCTGGCCCGCCAGGTTTTTTGGGCAGTGAACGCAGCCGAGGTGTTACAGTAGGAATTAGTATTGAGTCGGCAACTAAGTAATTGCGGGGTTTTTAAAGAAAATCAAAGACAATTTTTTCATGGAACTTTAGTTGCCGACCCAATACTAATTCCTACTGTAACACCTCGGCTGCGCTCACTGCCCAAAAAACCTGGCGGGCCGATCAGACTCCTCTGCGGGCCGCATGTGGCCCGCGGGCCGTAGTTTGAAGACCCCTGTTAATTTAAGGCTTCGTCACCATAAACACCATAAACAGCACATAACTTTTTATGAGCTTGTGATGCGTTTTTCCCTTTGCGGAAATAAAAAAGCAAAATATGACGAAAATGTTCCTTTTGATTTTCCATTTTTCAACGAACGCCAAACGAAAACTACAAAACAGATCAAAAAACTTTGTTTACTGATTAACAGCTGAATAGCCAACTATCAAATAACAAAATGTGTTTTACATTTGTACTACGTCTGCAAACCTAAAAATTCAACTGAAGCCATATATGTGTGATACCCACAATTACTTAGTTGCCGACCCAATAGTTCATATAGTCCGGCCCCCCAGCTCTCTGAGGGACCGTGATCTGGCCCCCACTTTAAAAAGTTTGAGGACCCCTGCACTAACTGGTGTGGATTCCATTCTTTCATATTGTGTCAGTAAACAAATAACTCATGTGTCAGGCCTTATGCTAGCATTGGGGATAGTTTACCCATATTTCTGCATATTACCTAATAGGAAGCATTATGTCAGGACTAAGAAATTAGTAGTGAACGAGATAGAAATGGTCCCTGCCTTGATTGAGATTGGAGTGCATATGTGAAGGCAGGTAACTAAATAAACAATAAATAATAAAGTGTGGTAACTGCTTTGATGGAAGACCATAGTCTGCTGTGGGAGTGCATAGGTAGGATAGTTTTTAATTCATATGTTAGATTTTTTTACAGTTACAATGCAACCACAATAAAAATAACCAAAGGTAAGTAAAATGTCTTTAAGAACTCTAGCCTGGCCAGTATGGCTCAGTGGTTGAGTGTTGACCTATGAAGCAGGAAGGCACGGTACGATTCCTGGTCAGGACACATGCCTGGGTTGCAAGCTCAATCCCCAGTGTGGGGCCTGCAGAAGGCAACCGATCAATGATTTTCTCTTATCATTGATGCTTCTATATCTCTCTCCCTCTCCCTTACTCTCTGAAATCAATAAAAATATATATTTTTTTAAAAGTAAAACAACAGCAACAACAAAAAACAAACTGAAGAATACTTGTATATTATCTTCATTTTGAATGTTAAAGGTACCATAGAGGCTTTATTTCAAGTCCCTCACCAGAGGCAACTTTCATCATTTAGTTGGTTTAAATCTTTACTGTTCATTTCTTTTTTTAAATTATCATTATTATTGAAAGCATTACAGATATTTCCTTTGTGTGTGTGTGTTGTTGTTGTTTTTTTTCCATTGACCTCCTTCACCCCACACCTGCCCCTCCTAGGCCTTCATCAATTATTGTCTGTGTCCATGGGCTATGCATAAGTGCATATAAGTTCCTGGTTAATCTCTTTCCACCCTCCCCACCCCTACAGTTCATATACATGGGTCCGCAAACTTTTTGCTTTCTCCCCAAAGAGTTCCTCTCTCTTGTGCTCTTGCTCGCTCTTGAGCTCTCTTGCTCTTTGACCCACACTTGCCCACCCTGTGGCCTTCAGCATGCGATGGACTGGAGCTGGGAACACAGGCGAAGCTAGCCAGGTGCTGGGTTGGACTGTGTTTGAATATGGAGTGCAGGCTCTGGGCAGTGGCCGTCATTGTAGCTGAAGGCAAGGCTGGACGGTCCCCATGGTGGGAAGGAGGGAACTGGGACGTTGGAAATCCGGGGGTTCAATTCCACAGGAATAAAGATCACTCCTCCTCCCTCGGGAGGCTCAGAAAATTCCTTTCCTTGCAACATCGCGGGAACTCCTCTTCCACGGGCTAGAGGCTCCACAGAGGGCACCCCACCAATAAGACGACGATTAACGGTTCTGCAGTTTGATGGGTCACGCTTGCTTCTCTCTGCAGATGAGGTGCAGTATGTTCAAGCTGAGAAAAACAACAAGGGTGTGACGGAGGCTGCCACACTCTTTCTCAAGTTCCTATTGGGGCTGCAGGAGGAGGGCTGGTTTCGTGGCTTTTTGGATGCTCTTCACCATGCAGGTTTGTTTTTTCTTTTTACTCATGAATCAAAGGATATTACCGGCCCTAACTGGTTTGGCTAGGTGGATAAAGCGTCAGCCTGCAGACTGAGGGGTCCCGGGTTTGATTCCGGCCAAGGGCATGTACCTTGGTTGTGGGCACATCCCCAGTGGGGGGTGTGCAGGAGGCAGCTGATCGATGTTTCTCTCTCATCGATGTTTCTAACTCTCTATCCCTCTCTCTTCCTCTCTGTAAAAAAATAAAAATATATATATTTAAAAAATATATATTACTGGACTGTTTCAGAATGCTTTAAAAGGGAAATGCTATTAATCTTGAGGTGTCCATATATAATTAGTCTTTTTAAAAATGTTTTTATTGATTTTTAGAGAAAGGGGAAGGGAGAGGGATAGAGCTATAGAAACATCATCGATTGGCTGCCTTCTGCATGCCCGCTGCTAGGGATTGGGCCCTCAATCCAGCCATGTGCCTTGACCGGGAATCAAGCCTGTGACCTCTTGGTCCCTGGGTCGACGCTCAGTGCTGAGCCACAGTCTATTTTTTGTCTTTTAAGCTGAGGCAATGTAAAGACTATTTTCAGGCAGATAATATAATTGTCTACCTGAAATATCTAAAGGAGTCTACAGAGTATTGTAAGTAATGGTAAATAATTTAGCAACTTCATTAGATAGAAGATCAGTATACAAAAGTTACTTGCATTTTCACCCACTAGAAACAAATAGAAATATCATTTATAAATAGTAACAAAGATTAGTATGTATTTAGGAACAAACTCAGCGAAAGGTGGGTGAAGTCTGAATGGAGAACATGTTAAAATGTTATTGAAAGTTATTAAAGAAGTCCTAGCTAAATGGAGATACAGACCCATGCATATGAAGAAGATGAACTTGACATAAAAATGTCATCTCTGCCTATATTGACCTATATATTCAATACAATTCTAGTAAAAATCTTACGTGCTTTTTCAGGAGTTTAACAAGTTGACTCTAAAATGTATTTGAAAAAATTATGACCCAAGAACTATGAACAACTCTCTAAAGAAGAATTAAAATAGTCTGGGGTTTTCCCTTCAAGATAACAAGTTTTATTGTAAATTCGTAGGCATTGAGACAGTGTAACTGTTCCTAGAACCAACTAGCTGACCAATGAAATAGAATAGAGTCTTCAATTAGGCTCATGTGTTTATGGAAACCTGCTATAGATCTCTGGGAAAGGAGGATCATTAGGAAAGAAGGGGCTTTTGGATTAATTACAATGGACCATTATAAACAGGATAGTTTAAAGAGGAAAAGATTAAAAACCAAACAAACCTTAAGTTTCCTACCCATGCAGATACAAATCAATTTGTGTTCCTTAATTCATTCCATTCATATATATACACACACAATATGATTTCAAAAGAATTAAAGATTTAATTCTAAAAGGTAAAATTTTTACCATTTTACAAAAGAATATAGGATCATATTTTTATGCCCTTGGATTATGGTAAGATTTCTGAAACAAGATCATTCAAACATTAGCCATAAAAAGAAAGACTGATATGTTTGATGATATTAATATAAAGAGCATTCATTTGTCAAAACACACTATAAAGAAAGTGAAAAAAGCAGATTGAGAGAAGATAATCTGCAAAATACATTACGATCAAAGAATTAATATATAGGTTTTAAAATCAATTAGGGAAAGAAAGAAAACTTCCGCCCTGGCCAGTGTGGCTCAGTTGGTTGTAATGTCCTTTGCACCGAAGGGCTGTGGGTTCAGTGCCTGGTCAGGGCACAAACCCATGGTTGTATCCCTGGTTGGGGTGTGTATGGGAAGCAACCAATCGATGTTTCTGTGTTACATCGATTTTTCTCTCTTTATCCTCCCTTCCTCTCTCTCTAAAGATAATTATTTATTGTAAATTAATTAATTAAGTAATACTTATTGTAAATTAGGAACATAATGAGGTGACATTTTATAACAAGTAGATAGCCAAACTGAAGAAGTCCAACAGTGTTAAGGCTAGAAGAGGACATTTAGTAACAGGTAATCTTAGCTATCACCTTACAACCCTGGCCGGTGTGGCTCAGTTGGTTGTGCGTTGTCCCATGCTCCAAAAGCTTGCCGGTTTGATTTCTGGTCAAGGCACATGCCTGGGTTGCAGGCTCAATCCCCAATAGGGGGCAGCCAATGGATGTTTCTCACTCTCTGCCTGTCCCTTCCTCTCTCTAACATCAATAAAAACATATTTAAATGGAAAAAAAAAATCCAGAGTGTAACTTCATAAAACTATTTGGAAAAACAATTTGACATAGTTCAACTCCCATGAATCCTATTGAACTGTTTTACTCTTAGGTATGTACCCTAAAAAAAAATCTTACACATATATTCCTGAATTCATACGTGAATGCTCATAATATAATTGTTTATATTAACAAAAGCAAGCAAGCAAACAAAAAAAGCAACCTCGAAAAGAGGAGAATGGATAAATTTTAAAATACTTACACTACGGTTGATTATATTGCAACAAAAGATATGAGCAAAGCTACAGACAACAACACATGTGAAGCTTAGAAATGTAATATTAGCCAAAACCAGGTTGGCTCAATGGATAGAGAGCGTTGGCTTGGGGACTGAAGGGTCCCAGGTTCGATTCCGGTCAAGGGCACGTACCTTGGTTGCGGGCATTTCCCCAGTAGAGGGTGTGCAAGAGGCAGCTGATCGATGACTCTCTCTCATCGATGTTTCTAACTCGCTATCTCTCTCCCTTCCTTTCTGTAAAAAATCAATAAAATATATTTATTAAAAAAAAGAAATGTAATATAAATTGTTTTCAAAATAAGAGAAAATTCCATTAAGTAGAATATAATTATAAAGTTCCAAGCAAGCTAAACATTATAAAGTTCCAAGCAAGCTAAACATTATAAAGTTCCAAGCAAGTTACTGTTTAAAGTTACTGTTTAGAGAATCAAAAGATATGTCATGTAGCTACTCAAAAAAATTAAGGGATTGATACATGCAGTTCAGGGTAGGAGTATATTTGAAAGGAGATAGAAAGGTGGGGGGAGGAGGGGAAGAGGCACACACCCACAAACATAGTGGAATTATTCTAGTTCTTAGGTTGTGAATGGATTTACATGTGTTCATTTTGTTGATCTGCTATGTGTATCCTAATAAAAAGGTTGTGGCCTTAAGGTCGGACAAGCCTGGTAATTCTTTAGACAATGTTAGAGTGAAGCCTTCTTGGATTATTACAATTGGAAATAATGTTTCCCCCCCTCAGATGTTCTTATTGTACTTAGTTTTATTTTCTTGGAATAACACAGAAGGTAAGCTCCTGAGGGGCTGGAATTATAATCTATATTTCTGTTTGCCTTTACTAATTTGCACTGACAAGACACTTATCATGATGGCTTGGCTCATTGAAAGATAAATCACGGGTTGTAGGTGGAGTCTATGGATGCACTTCGGAAGGAAGGTTTTAATACTAAGATCGAGTGTAAAATTTCACATTTATCCTCTGTATTTTCTCCCACGATATGATAAATATTGTTAGAAGATCTAAAATGTTTGGTACCTAAAATGAATATCTAGTTTTCTTTTTGAAAGATCATTAGTAACTAAGGAGATATAGATATTTTAAAGTTCTCTCTCTATACATTTAGACATGATTCCTTGATATTAAATAATCTCAAAGTATTTTTTAGTTGATCACATAAAAGCCCCCCAAATTCTCTCTCCCTCCCTTCCCTAACTCCCTCTCTTTCTCTTTTAGGTTATTCTGGACTTTATGAAGCCATTGAAAATTGGGATTTCCACAAAATAGAAAAGTTGGAGGAGCATAGATTGCTTTTAAGGCGGTTGCAACCAGAATTTAAAACCAGAATTAATCCAAATGATATCCTTCCTGAAATATCCGAATGTTTAATTAACCAGGAATGTGAAGAAATTAGACAGGTAATTTAGTTAAAATAAAATTCTGAGTTTGGGGGAAATGATTTGAACATGGAAAATGTTTTCTGTTTTCTATAATGCCTTAGACCTAAGAAAGATCCTGCAATCCACAAAAGTCTTCAAATCTGAGGCATAGTTACCTAGAATAGTAATTTTAATTGTGAATTGAGTAATTTTTATGTCACAGATTTTTTTCAGGTTTGTCCTATTTTCAGTTAAAAAGATTTTTATTGCATTCTGAATAATGTTTTATGCAAATGTAAATAAAAGCAACCAGTTTAGCAAATGAAAGAAAGCCATATAATCTAATGGTTAAGTATTCAGACTCTGGACACAAATAAACTTTGTTAGAATCTTAGCTCAACCACTTACTAGTGATATGATTTTAGGCAAATTACGTAGTTTCTCTAAGCCTCTGTTTATTCATTTATAAAGTGGAAATAATAATAGCACCTTATTACTATATTTTTATAAATATTAAATTAGATAACATGTAAAGTGCTTACATATGCCTGGTGCATAATAATAAATGCTCAATAAATTTTAGTTATTATGATTATGATTAATAATAAAAGTCATGTAATTCTCACTACCTTGAAAAACCCATTTGTTAATATTTGGTTATGTCCTTTGAAATATCTTTTTATGCCAATATATCCATATTTTGAATGGCTATTATGTGGGTTGTTTTCCTGATGTTGCTGATGATGATTGAATATAAGCTCTCAGAGGAGGTGAGAATAACTTGGCTTGACAGAGTGGTACAATATGAACAGGACAAGGGCAAAGAAAGGTTTTTAAAAAAAATAAAATTGTGTGGGATGGGGCAAAAATGTTCATGAGTAAGACCTAGTGAACCAAACAATGATTTAAAATGAGATAGCACTTGAGTTGGTATTTCTTCAATAAAAACTCATAAAAGGAAAACTTTGAAATAATTAATCAGTCAACTGCAGTTGTCTTGCTCAGGTTTGTTCCAACAAGGGGCCGATGGCAGGTGCGGAGAAGCTGATTGAGTGCCTTCTCAGATCAGACAAGGAGAACTGGCCCAAACACTTGAAACTCGCTTTGGAAAAAGAAGAGAGCAATTTCAGTGAGCTGTGGATTGTGGAGAAAGGTAGGGTTTGGGAGGAACAGTTCTGACGGGGGAGGGAAGGTCTGAAGACGCGCTCTGCCTTCCTCCTAGTTCTCCTTAGGGCTTCCTTCATTCCTACCCGTTTTCTCACTCGATGTCAGAGGCATTTTCCCCTCCGATACCCATCACTACATCTCTAATGAGAGGCCAGAATGAAATTGAATTCTGGAAGGCAAGAGGCCACTTACCTATAGAAGTAGTTTGGGTGTATACAACCCCTAAATATGGACCAGGGCAAACCGTTCTCATCCAGATATCCCGTCTGGCCCAAAGGATTTGGGGGAGGCAGGCCATCTGGAACTGAACCAGAGCAGGATTGGAAAAAAGAACCTATTGTGATTAAGTAACTGAGTCATCATCTGGTTTCCTGAAGCTAACCTCAAAGCAACATTTTAAAGGCTGAGTTTGGTAAATCCTCTTAGCCTTTTCTGGCTTCTTTAGATCACAAGTTGTTCCCAGAAATCGTGTAAATACACATCTGATTGCTTGGGGAGGCAGGGAAGGAAGACATGAATATCTTCCTTAGTGTGCAAGTGAGCCACCGGGGGTCTTGTTCCGATGCAGATACTGATGCAGTAGGGGTTCAGGAGTCTGCATTTCTAACAAGTTCCTGAAATGGCTGGTCTACGTCCTACACTTTGAATAATAAAGTCCGAAATGACATCAGAGTTCAAACTCCAAATTGAGATAGCAAACTCGAAAAGATTCTAATTGCCTTTTTTTTTCCTTTTTTTTTTTTTTATTAAATTATTATCTGTGTACATATTTTAACATTACCCTCCCCCCCCATACATACCCTCCCTCCTCAGAGTTTTGTGTCCATTGGTTGTACTAGATTCTAATTGTCTTAAAGATGGCAGTCGTGCTTGTGAGAAATCTTAATGGGAGTTTACAATTTTAGTATTTTGACCTCATTTGAGGCTTTCACAATCGAGACTGGAATCGGATTGTGTAAAGATTCTAAGGTGCTCTTTGGTCTCATAAAGGTGCAAAAGAGGAAACGAAAGAGCTTGAGGATGAGGAAGTGGAAACTTCGGACATACAGATTTTCTACAAGGAGGAACCGGAATGCCAGAATCTTAGTCAGAATGCATGTCCACCTTCAGGTACCCAGCACTGTTTTTTCTCTTCCACATGTTGCTCTTCAACTATTTTGTGTGGGGACACGTTTTCAGTACCGAAGTCACAGCCTTATGAAAAGTTTTTAAAGGGAAAGTAATAAAGAAAAGAGAATTTTTACATGACAAGAAATACTTTTTTCTATGGTTAGGAAATCAGTTGTCAACTTTCCTCTTCTATTTTTTTCTTTTTGGTCTTCTTTTATCACTAAGAAAATATAGGCATCACTACATTGAAAATGCAAATAATCCTCCCAAAAACTCAATGTCCATGAGCTCCTGCTTTCACAGACAGGATTTAAAACATCAGCCCTGCTTTCTAACGAAATATTTCTACTCTTTGGGAGTCATGTGCCCTCTTTCCTTCTAAGATCCCAGGGCTGCAGGGTGAGTTGATGAAGTTTGTGCGCTGCCCATGTGTATGCCGCTGAGGGTTGAGGGGGTTGAGATCCAGCTTGTGCTGTTTGTCAAACAGTATGTTGAGGGGGCCCTGTCCTCTGAGCGGAGAGTTTTTTCTCACTCATACAAAGGCCTGGTATGAGTTACCTGTGGCTGTAGAAGGCCCATCTTATTATTTTCACGAGACCAGAAAGTTGCATAATAAGCCATAGTCAAAAGTTATTGGGGAAAATTATGATATACATGAGTAGTGTTAGCAGAAAGATGTGATTTGGGGATAACACCATGAGAAGCAAATTTATAGATTACTTTTGCAACTGAATGATTCAAGTTTTTGGTCATTCCAAAATAAAATCAATGGCTATCAGTTGCTTTCAACTTTTCTGACATGTGAAAGGTCCTTAGCGAACTCTCTTAACCTTTTAGAAAGTCTTCTTTTCTTTCAAATGGATATTTTGGACTCAATAGATGATTTTCAAGGTATTTGTGGCTCTCGACCTATTTCCATTTGCTTATCTATTACTGATATAAAGCCTCTGATTGTTTTTTAAAACTCTTGTTCTTGCCCACTGGTATGGCTCAGTGGTTGAGCGTTGACCTGTAAACCAAGAGGTCACGGTTTGATTCTGGTCAGGGCACATGCCCAGATTGTGGGTTCAGTCCTTAGTGGGGGGTGTGCAGGAGGCAGCCAGCCAATGATTCTTTTTTAAAAAAATAATACATTCTTTTAAAAAAATATATATTTTATTGATTTTTTTTATAGAGGGGAAGACAGAGGGATAGAGAGTTAAAAACATTGACGAGAGAGAATCATCGATCAGCTGCCTCTTGCACAGCCCCACTGGGGATGTGCCCGCAACCAAGGTACATGCCCTTGACTGGGATCGAACTTGGGACCTTTCAGTCCACAGGCTGATGCTCTATCCACTGAGCCAAACAGGTTTCGGCCAATGATTCTTTTTCATCATTGATGTTTCTATCTCCCTATCCCTTCCTCTCTGAAATTAATAAAAATTTATATTAAAAACATAACAACAAAAAAACTCCCTTTAGCCGAGACCGGTTTGGCTCAATGGATAGAGCATCGGCTTGGGGACTGAAAGGTCCCGGGTTCGATTCCGGTCAAGGGCATGTACCTTGGTTGCGGGCGCGTCCCCGGTGGGGGGTGTGCAGGAGGCAGCTGGTCGATGACTCTGTCTCATCGATGTTTCTGGCTCTCTATCTCTCTCCCTTCCTCTCTGTACAAAATCAATAAAAAATATATATATTAAAAAAAAAACTCCCTTTATAACTCTGTAAACATTCCTGATTGCAGGGATATCGAATGTGCCTTCCTGACCCAAAGGATGGCCAGTCTATTTCACACATCTTTCTTTTTTTAAAAATATATTTTATTGATTTTTTTTACAGAGAGGAAGGGAGAGGGATAGAGAGCTAGAAATGTCGATGAGAGAGAAACATCGACCAGCTGCCTCCTGCACACCCCCTACTGGGGATGTGCCCGCAACCAATGTACATGCCCTTGACCGGAATTGAACCCGGGACCCTTCAGTCCCCAGACCGACGCTCTACCACTGAGCCAAACCGGCTTCGGCCACACATCTTTCTTAACTTCCAGGGAACTAAGTTCACCCCATTGTCCCCAGTAAGACTTTTCTTAAAATTCTTTAACGCACATTCTAAAACAGTGGGTTTTGGAGGAACTGCTTCCCATATTTGCAGTTCAACCGTGTAATTCCTCCCAGTTAACAGACACAGGACAAGCACAAGGTAACTTTTGCTTCACACAAACTCTCACATCCACAGTCACACACCAGTCAGTCTGGGCTTTGACTTCCACTCACTGGAAATCCCTGAACTGAGGCAAATATTTTGCCTAACTGGTGATCAGCCACTTCTGTCCCGAAAGTCAGGGCTGAATTCAGATTGGTCCCCCGCGGGGAAAACTCACCAGTCAGACGTCTGGTTCCAGAAAAGTCTTTTTTTGTCCCACTGGGGTGCCAGTGGGGGTCCCAGTCGTCCAGGCCAGTGAGGCCTGGAATCCAGTAAATCACTGGAGGAACGCCTTTCCCGTCCTGGGGGTGGGGTGGGGGTGCGGGAGGAATGGATGGCCATCGGCCTTTACCAGCGGTGCCCTAAGTAGGCAGCACGACTGCGATTAATGTTGCAGATAATCTGCCAGGAAGCGCAGGAGAATTAATCAGCCGGGCCCTAAGATGATATTCAGAAAAATAACCTTTATTTCCAATGATTCGGGGAGTCAGTCTCCAAATCCTGAGTGATGAATGTGGACGAAGCTTTCCCTTTATACCCTTTAGTTTCTTTGTCCCCCAAATATGGATCAGGCTTCCGGACTTTGCACTGGCCTTGCAGCCCCCTGTGAGCCGGGATGGGGGCAGTGAGGTGACACTCAGAGGCCTGTCTGGCGCCAGCACTGCCAAACCTCTCGGGGGGTTGTATAGGGTTCACGGCTGATGACCTCGGTAAGAGGGGAGTATTCCGGGAAACAGGTTCTGCGAGGAGGGACAGGCCTCACAGATAGAATGGAGCTTATCGGCAAGCAAGAGCGTGCGTCAGCATGTAGGCCCCTGGCACAGACTCAGATAGCTAGCCTCCCACATGCCTTAGTTTTCCCTTCACTTTTGAGAGAAAATAGCACGTGAGAGCCTTCAGAATTGCAAAGCATGACTGCTCTTCAATAAGAGGTTGTTGCCGAAACCGGTTTGGCTCAGTGGATAGAGCGTCGGTCTGCTGACTGTAAGTCCCAGATTCGATTTCTGTCAAGGGCATGTACATTGGTTGTGGGCACATCCCCAGTGGGGGATGTGCAGGAGGCAGCTGGTCGATGTTTCTAGCTCTCTATTCCTCTCTGTAAAAAAAAAATCAATAAAATATATTTTTTTGAAAAATAAGAGGTTGCTTTGAGAATTTAAGATTTAGTGTTTGGTGTTTTGCAAAGATTTCTTGCTGTTTTGTTCCAGGTAGCATTTCCTTTAACGGGTGGGCATCTGTGTTGCCCTGAATTAAGCCATTTGTTATTTTATTTTTCTTCTCGTTTTTGCCATCACTACTTTGTCACTGAGGGGGAATTCTCCACTTCAAATCAGTGGAGGAGCTGGAACATTAAAAACAAGGATTGTAAACGCTCAGACATGAGGCCCTTCTTACCGGAGTTAGCTCCCTGTCTGTCTGACAGTAGATAGCTGTTGCCTTGACCCCTCCGGCAGCAACTCCTTAGTAATTTTGTTCCTTTTGTGTTTCAGAAGTGGCTCATACTCAGAGCCCAATAAAGCCACGAAATTACCAACTAGAGCTCGCTGGTCCTGCTCTAGAAGGAAAAAACACAATCATATGTGCTCCTACTGGTAAGCTGATAGCCAGCACTTAGATGGTTTGCTTCTCTGCTTCCTTTTTTCCTCCTTTATTGAATACTGGGATGAAATGGGCACGTTTTAGTTTTTTCCTTGTTCCATTTTTCTTTTGAGAAAACCGTGTTATTAGTATAGTCTCAAGGTAGGTATTTTCAGGAACCCGAGGGGGAAGAAAAATGCCATTTTTTTCGCTTACTTCAGGGCCTGACTGAGTAAGACAAGTCCTAGGAAGTAGGTTAATATTTGTTAGTCCTGGTGTAAATTCTACCATTGTTCACCCAATCACATTTCCAGTATACTGGTTCTGTTGCAGAAAACCAAAGAAGAACAAAGCAATACCAGAGAGATGGAGTTAGATTTATTGCACGCGTAGGTCCAGAGGAAAATGTCTCTCAAATTCTGGGCTCCAACATGCAGGAATTTTCCCTATTTATATGCTTTTACCTTCTTTGTCTCCCAAATATGGAGTGTTTCCGACCCCTTTTGCAAGTTCTTAAAGAGCCCACATGCGCTGGGCCTTGAGAACTCAACCAGAGGCCTAGCCTGGCACCAGCACTGATAACCTTGTCTGGGGAAGGTTTAATGGCCTCGCTGAAGTGGGAGTAGTCCTAGCAAGCAAGAATTTACAGAAGCCAATTAGCAGGGTTAAAATTTCAAACAGCAGTTTTCATATAAGATGGATGTTTCAGTCTATCCAGTGGTTTTAGGAGAGCCAAAAATAATTACTATTCTACAGAAATATTTTAATATATTAGTGACCTTTCTTTTTCTTTATGTTAAAAGGCTGTGGGAAAACCTTTGTTGCACTTCTCATATGTGAGCATCATCTTCAGAAATTTCCACAAGGACAAAAGGGAAAGGTTGTGTTTTTTGCTAATCAACTCCCAGTGTATGAACAGCAGAAAAACGTCTTCTTAAAACATTTTGAAAGATATGGGTAAGTATAACAGTTGTTCCAACTTGTTTTTCTCTAGCTTTATGTAACTTGGGGTGCTTTCCGCTTTGGTTTGGTTTTGGAAAACCATGATTCAAAAAATTCATAGTAGATTGAGCTTTTATAAAATCTAGATGTAACTCCTTCAGGATTCAAGTCTGTTTTGTTAGCTATACCGGAAATCCTAAGTAAATGACTTAAGAGATACATTTTACGTTTAACTGGCACATTTAACTTTTTAATGATTTTATGATTTATTTAGTGTGACTATTTAAGTCAGTGGTTCTCAACCTTCCTAATGCCATGACTGTTGTGGGGTCGAACCCTGGGTTCAAAATAAGACCTCCAGAGGCTGATGATTTATTAAAAAAAAAAGCAGGCAAGAATTTGTTGAACTGGCCAGAGCAGCCACAAGAGTACCACATGCAGGCAGACCCTACACGACTGAGCCACTTTAGGGGCAGGTAGTTATTTTTAAAGGTTCTGAGAAGGAAAACCCCCATTCTGCAACAAATTGTTTGGAATTTTCTGCTGTTCTTTCTAGATAAAATGTTGCTTTCTAGTTTGCTTTAGCCCGTTTGAAGAATGATGAAGATAAACTTAGCTGTCTGACCTTACAGGCCAGAGACCAGATATGCCCATAATCTCAATACCATGTCAGGTGCACTTTTTTTTTTAATTGGATAGAACAGCATTGTTTTTCAAGGCCAGCATCGAGATAACCACTAAGTGTACATAGGGCTGGCTCTTTAATGAAAAAGAAAGTTCTGCCTGTAACCTTGCCCAGAACTTGAATTCATCCTATTTCAATGACCCTTTACTATGTTTCCTGCAATACTCCCATTTTACAGAGGTCATGTTGTGGTGTCCCCAACCATAAAATTATTTTCGTTGCCACTTCATAACTGTAATTTTGCTACTGTTAATGAATCGTAATGTAAATATCTGATAGGCGACCCCTATGAAAGGGTCATTCGACCCCCAAAGGGGTCGAGACCCACAGGTTGACAACCACTGCTCTAAGTACTAGTTTCTTAGTGGCTTAGTATATGCTCCTGGCCATTTTAACTAGCTTGCATTTATTGATCACTTCCTATGTGCTAAGCACTTGTCTCCTTTTTGACTTAGGGAGGACGCAGTCAATTAACGTTCTGATCTAGTGTTTCAGATCTCTGTGGGTTTCTCACTCACACCGAGGTTGGTAACAGGCAGCTTATGTCATTCCCAGGTACAAAATTGCCGGCATTTCTGGAGCCATGGTTGAGAATATCTCAGTGGAACAGATTGTTGAGAACAATGACATCATCATTTTAACGCCACAGATTCTTGTGAACGGCCTTAAAAACAGGACTATTCCATCACTCTCTGTCTTTACTTTGATGATCTTTGATGAATGCCACAACACCAGCAAGCGCCATCCTTACAACGTGATCATGTTCCATTATCTAGATCAGAAGCTTGGAGGATCTTCAGACCCACTGCCCCAGGTATCTGCAAAGTCATGGATTCCTTGGCAAAGCTGTCACCTTCCTAAATGATTTACTCTTTTTTAAAAATATATACTTTCATTGATTTCAGAGACGAAGGGAGAGGGAGAGAGAGAGAGAAACACAAGTGATGAGAGAGAATCATTGATCAACTGGCCTCCTGCACGCCCCACACTGGGGATTGAGCACGCAACCCAGGCATGTGCCCTGCCTGACCGGGAATTGAATTGTGACCTCCTGGTTCATACATAGATGGATGCTCAACCACTGAGCTACATATACCAGGATTGACTTACTGTTATATAGAAGGGAGCTGCCTGTCCATGGACACACAGCCAGGGTGACATGGGAGGGTGTTCGATTTCAGCCCTTTTCCTCTCAGTGTGCTGTTCCACTCATCACGGGGGGCATGCGGGGAAAGAAGAAAGAAGCCCTGCCTGGAAGGGTTTCCTCTCTTCGTATCTGTGCCGATTTGTGTTCAACTCATGAGTTGTGACTTCCGCATTTATCCCGTGCTTTGCTTGAGGAGGACCTGTCTGTTTGTACCGTCAGAGAGAGTTTCAGGGGAAACATGCCCCTGCTCTGTATTGGGAGTCAGGGGGGTGGTGCGGGAGCAGGAGGGAGCTCCGGGGGTGGGGAGGGGGGACCTGAGGAAATGCCGTGCCCTCCCCGGACAGCTAACGGCTTGGCGGGCTCCTCACAGGTCATTGGGCTGACGGCCTCGGTGGGCGTCGGGGATGCCAAGAACACAACGGAAGCCATGGAGTATATCTGCAAGCTGTGTGCGTCTCTGGACACTTCCGTGCTGGCAACAGTCAGAGACAACGTGGAGGAACTGAAGGAGATCGTTTATAAGCCCCAGAAGTGTAAGTGGGACCCAGGAACGAGCCCTGTAGACTCTGTTATCCTCTGCTATTCCTTGTTCAGAGCCATGTGAATGGACACTAAAGTTTTACCCTTTCTCTGTTTGGTAAAAACTATTTAACCCCAAACTTGGGAAATAGTCACGTTTCTGGCCTCTCTCCTCGACGGAGCTCTCTGCCCAAGCAGAGAGGAACCTCAGGAATGGCCTGTAGGAAGCAAACTGTCTGACTTCATTTCCATAAAACTCTTACACAGAGATCCATGGGAGGGGAAGGCGATGAGAAAATCTAAGCATGTCAATGGCCAAGACCCGGCTCAGTCCTTCCCGGTGTCCGTGCCTGAGGAGGATATCGTGTGGTCATTTATTATTTCTATGTTTATCTGATAGTTTAGGTTGAAATTATCTGAGTTCATCAGACCTTACCTCTAAAGATGAGAAAATGATTTTTATAAGATGGACTAGCAAATGTTTATTGGATGCCAATGCAATACTGTTCAGCAAGGGAGAGGGGGGGAGAGGAAATACACATGATTTCATCCTTGCTCTCTGAACAGCATATGACTGTACAAGGCAGAGCAGACAGACATGAAATAGGGAGGGAGCAGTTAACGTTTCTTTCTGGGAGCTGCCTGTCTGAACTTTTTCGTATCAAGTACATGTTTATTCATAACCCGGTCCCTCCTGCCCTCAGCTTCCTCTCCTTCCACTGCATTCCTGCGGGCTCCTCACCTGTGTCAGATGCCTTTTCTCTCTAACTTTGGTCCATGCTCTGTTTTGTACACGATTGCGTTTGCTTCCTCCTTTCCTCTTCCCCGGCGTGTCCCACACCTCTGTCTCCCTCGGAAGAATTTGGGGTTCTTTTCCCTGTGCTCCGTGACACGTGTGCATACTGTGTTACCACACTCAGCTGTGGTTGTTTGGCTGCGTATCGTTCTGTCCCCTAAGAGCACAGACCTCTCTGGAGCACGGAGTGAGTTCTTTTCAACTGTCTGTCACCACAATACGGCACATGACGGGCAGTGAATGCATTTCTGCGGAAACAGTGCAATAATGAATGTCAGGAACAGTGCACCCTGTCCTGGGGGTTGTGTGGGAAGGGATCAAAGAACAGAGACAGACTTAAAACGCATGGCGTTTGCAGAGACAAGCTGGACACCAGCCTTCTCAGAGCAGGGGCCCTGTGCTGAGTAGCAGGAAAGCCAGAGTGAGAATTGGATTAGGCCCCGAGCACAGCAGACACGTCAGCAGGAGGGATCTGTTGCAGGTTTCTGAGTGTTTGTTGGATCACCTCGGTGAGTTGCCTGTGGGCTTGGGAGCTCAGAAGAAATAATAACAGGAGAGAAAGGTTTGGGGGTGCCTTCTTTAAACTCTGGCATAAGCTTCCAGAAAAATACTCACTTTCCTTTGGTGGCTCTAGTTTTCAGGAAAGTGAAATCACGGACCAACAACAGATTTAAAAGCGTCATCTCTGAGCTGATGAGGGAGACAGAGAGCCTGGCAAAGAGCGTCTTTGGTGAACTCGGTACCGTAAGTCTCGGTGAGATAAATTTCACTTCCCGTCCTCTCATTTGGGAACAGCCACATGTTGTTCACTAGTATTTGCAGTCTCCTTAGTTCAGACAATGTCAAGACCCTATCCAGAGGTTGACTTTCTTTCTTTTTTTTTTTTTTTTTTTTGAGGTTGACTGACTTGATTATAGGTTATTAAAGAACCTCCCAAGACCTCCTTCATTTTCTATTGCCTCTTCCCCCCTTTGTAAGTCCAAAGTAAATGCAGGACACACACACACACCTGAAATATAGTACATATAAATCAGTCCATGGCTTTTTTGACCTTCCAAGGTAGCTTTCTGTCCTGACTTCCTATTGCAGGAATGAAACCACCATTCCTCTGATGGCTCAGATTCAAGCCTAGAGGTGACCTTTGACCTTTCTTCTTTTGAGACTCTCATGAAGTCACCAAGTTCAGTTCTTGTCTCTTTTATCCACTCATTCATTCGCCACAGAGTTATTGTACTGGGAACTGTGGTAGAGATGGAAACAGCAAGATTGAAGATATGGTCCCCACCCTCGGGAGCTCACCGTGAAACCGTGAGAATCAGATGCGAGTGGTTTCCATGGGACCGGGCGGCGACACGCTGGGTGCCATGGGTGCACATGGAACTGGGCCGGGCTGCCAGGAAGGCTTCCTGGGACAGATCTGGGAGTCAGCCACGTTAAGGAGAGACAGTTAGGTGAGATCGAAAGGCATTAGGCATAGAAGGAAGGGAGAGCGCAGTGCGTTTTAGGAAGTGCAAGCATTTCATGATAATTATATATATTATATATTTTCTCATGATAATGTTAACGTGTGAGTAAGGAGTGAGGCTAAAGGGAGAGGCAGTGGGTAGACGGGGAAGGGGCTGGTAGGCCAAGCTGAGTTTAAATTGTACCCTGAAAGCAGTGGGAAGCAACTGAGGATTTTGACGAGATAAGGGCGCCAGTGAAGGAAGAGGGCCGGAGGCTGTGGACCTGGCGTGGTGAAGGGAGGAGGCTAGTGCAAAGCACTGCAAACAGGAAGTCTCAGACTTAATGGCTGACTGGATTTGGGAGGGAGTGTGGGAGAGGGGGAAGGAAGAGGGAGATTTCCCTGCAGGCTTCTCGCTTGGGCACCTGTGCATATGCCTCTGCGTGGTGCTGGTTCTAGAACTAGGGGCAGCTCTGGCAGGTACAGGGTGAGTTGGGAGTTAACTGAATTTCTAATGTCTGCAAGATATCTCATGGTGCTGCCTTCTCTCACACTTGTTCTAACTTCTCTTTCCTTTTACAGCTTGATTTAGGGCTTAGTCTAATAGCTTTCTAGCTGGTTTGCCCGCTTCACTCTTTTTTTCCATCCATTTCCCTCCCCCATTGCCTGGCTAGTCTTCCTAAAGTACAGGGTCCTGTGTGAATCCCTTTGCTTACAGGCAAAGCCCTCCAGGTCTCTGCCTTAACAGTCTGAGTCCTGCCTGCATAACCCGGCTCTACTTCTCTCCACTCTTACCTTCCACTCCTTCCCCGACGACATTTTTGGGTTTAGCCTTGAACATGCTCATTCACGCGTGTGTTCATTCATTCTGTGTTGGCAAGGTGCCGGCTGATGGGAATACGCTGTGGACCCTGAGACACAGCCCCTGCGTTCATGGCATTTCCAGTGTAACAGTACAGCCAGAATTAGGAAGTAATAAAAATAAAGCAGCTTACGTAGGGGGTGAGTGGGAGGGTGGCGGGCTCAGGGTGTTTCAGGCAGAGGGAACAGCATGGACGGAGGCCGGGAAAGCAGTGTGAGGACTCACCTCAGCCCTGTAAATGCAGGGAGGGGAGTGTAGAGATGGGGATCAGAAGCAAGCAGGGCGGGGCCACCGAGGACCTGTGGGAAGCAGCGGGATAGCAGTTTCTCACCTTCAGTTTGAAAACTCCCTCTAACTGCTGAGTGAGGAAAGGATTGCAGGGAATACGGGGAGAAGCAGGGAGACCAGTTAGGAGGCCATGATATCATCCAGGGGCATTATGACATGGTCTGACCTGGGGAGGGGGCAGAAGGGTACGGGGACTTGAATTTCTACCTTCTTATTCCAACCTCCTCCTTTTCGCCAGTCCACATCCTGTCAGCTGTTCATTTCTGGATTGCTTAGCTAGTTTTTTTCACTAGACTTTATTTTTTAGAGCAGTTGTAGGTTCTTAGCATCATGGAGCAGAACGTGCAGAGTTCCCCATATGCCTGCCTGGCCCCAGCCTTGCTTGTTTCCCTGCCTCCCCAAATTCAGCAAATACTTGTTGATTCATGTCGTTGACTGCTGGCCGCCTCGTTTGTAGCTGGCCTGGGAAAGAAGCATGTCAAGGCCACTTGTCTCAGAAGCTTCCTTTGTTCCTTTTACTTAAAAAGAGGAACGTCTTAGCCCAGAAACAGAGCTCTCCCTGTGAATTTCATCGGACTGGGCTCTTCCCCGGGAGCCCTGCAGAACTGACTGTCCCTAGAGCCTCTCGCAGCCTGAGCTGCTGGGGGGCAGGGCCGGGTCTCCCTCCTCCACGACTGGCCCCGGTTCAGAGCCGGGGCTGCAGGGCCCTGCCCCCTCTGCGTGCAGAATAAGAAAGAAAATGAGAGGGGAAGGCAGGCTTAGAACCTGAAGCGACTGACCTATGACACCATGAAAACCTTTTTCTTTCCAGAAACCTTGTCTCAGATTCAAAACAGGGATTTTGGAACACAGAGGTATGAGCAGTGGATCATGACGTTTCAGAAAAAGTGCTCGGTGCTGAGGCTGCAGGACAAAGACAAGGAGAGCAGGATCTGCAGAGCGCTGTTTTTGTACACGTCACATCTGCGGGTAAGCCTCTGCTTTGGAAAGTCGTATTTTATTTTATTTTTTACTTATTGATTAGAGAGAGACAGACATTGAGTTGTTGTTCCACTTATGCATTCTTTTTTGGATGTGCCCTGACCTGGGATCAAACCCACAACCTCGGCATATTGGAACGATTCTCTAACCAACTGAGCTACCCGGCCAGGGCTGGTCAGGCCTGTCTTGGTTTAGCACCTGCTGGGAGCTGTGCTGTAGCAGCTGAGGGAACACCAACTTTTCATCCTGTCCCCACAGCTCACTTAGGAACTTTCCGTAAGATTCTTATGGAGCAAACTCCAAAGATGATCTCATTCAGCATCGTCTTTGTCTGCTTTCTGAACTTAACTCTGGCGGCAGTAGGATGGGCCTCCAGCATTCCCATGGCTGACTTTCCTAACCTGATTCACGGTTAGGAAAGGTTGGGTGAGGAAGAACGTTACTGCAGATGGATGACTGGTGACGGCCATCCTTAAAGTTCAGTATGGGACTCCCGTTGCCCTATCCTGAAACATGTTTTCTTACCTTGGATAGAGCCACATGCACACAGGAAGATATGGATATTTTAGGACATATCCAGCCACTTTGCATTTATAGAATTTTAATGAACTTAATATTTGGTGTAGGTGGTCAGCGCCATCATTCTAAGCGGGTGCTGTCCCCATTCAGTGATGAGTTTAGATGTACAAAGAGATTGAGTTGAATATCTGAATTTTGAGGCAGATTGATATGGAAGTTGACTTGCTTTTTTTTTTTTTTTTTTTTTTAAGCCTTTGACATGCATTTTTCTTATAATTTTCTCTTCCAAGGCAGACCTCTAGACTCCAAAGTGATCCTAATTAGTTATTGATCCTAGCTAACTGAGATTTTTTGAAAACAGTATTTGATTCCGAGATTTTACTAAGTACCATAAGGGACTGTTCATTTTTCAAAAAACTAAGTTGGAACAGATTTGAGAAAAGTTTATTCTTAAAATTAATTTCATGCCAAGTTATAGCTCGTTGAACTTCAGTACAGCAGATGTGTTGGACATTAGAAATACATTGAAACTCCGTTTTCTTCTTAAACAGATACTTAACGATGCCCTCATTATCAATGAGCACGCACGGACGAAAGATGCTCTGGAGTACTTGAAAGGCTTCTTCAACAACGTCCGCACAGCCGGGTTCGATGAGATAGAGCAGGGCCTCACTCGGAGATTTGAAGGTGGGTGGTATTTCTGGAGGAGGAAGCCCCGCAGCCTGGTGACTCCAGGGATAGCATGATGGCACGGCATTGCAGTTAGCAGCTGGTGATGCTCAGGCACAGTGTGTCCTGGGCTTACGCAGATGGCCGGACCACTGAGCTTCAGTGAAACCCGGTCCTAATGGAAAGAACCTGCGGCTCACCCTAGTTCCAGTTTTGAAGAAGGAAAAATAGTAGGATTTGCAAAGGATATATTTCATGGAAATAGTTAATAGTAGCACATTTTTATTTTACTTTCAGTAATTTTGTAAAGGTTTACAAACTACAAAAAAAATTGCTTTAATGATATTAAAAATACTGTAATTTATTTATACTTCTATGTAAAGAAGAAAACCACAATGGTCCATAATCCCATATCCCTCATATTAAGGAAAATATAGGAAGATCTGAAATGAAAAGTAAGGCTTCCTTCTCCTTCTCGCCAATTTCCCCCCAAAATTGCTATTAATAATTAGGGGGGAGGCTATACTGAAGTACTTATGTACACATATGTGTAACCGAGTGATGTGCTGCTAAACATTGAACAAGCAGCTCTCTGGGGGGAGGGGGGAAACAAAATACATGCATTTGTTGGTGTATTTAATGTATGCATTCAATTGGTGGTTTTCACTTACACAATTCTGGTCAGATTAAGAGATTAACTGGACTATAGCTGAAGGTCCCAGTGTGTTCTAAATTTCTAGAATTTATGAGTCGTTTACAAAACGTTCTCCTTTTGCAGAAAGGTTGCAAGAACTAGAGAGCATTTCTGTGGATCCCAGCAACGAGAACCCTAAACTGAAGGACCTCTGCTTCATCTTGCAAGAGGAGTACCACCTAAACCCAGAGACCAGAACCATTCTCTTCGTGAAAACCAGAGGACTGGTGGATGTAAGCTTCTTCCTCCTTATGGATAACGAACGGAGCAGTACCATTTTATTGAAAAGATTGTCTTCTCTTTACTTCACTGTTGTAGTTACTCTAGTTTATAGAGATGTCTTGATTCCTTTATATGTTTTTTAATTATTGTATAGAATTCAATTCCAAGAAGCAGTTTTCTTAGATTTATCAATCTGAAAACTGTCTGTGTACCAGCTTAACGTGTTTTTTTCTTCTTGCATATACTTCAGTATTGAATTAATACAGATGGCATACAAATAGGGCATAACGGATAATTGATTTTTGTTTTCAGGCTTTAAAGAAATGGATTGAGGAAAATTCTAAACTCACCTTTCTAAAACCTGAGATATTGACTGGACGTGGCAAAACAACTAAGGACAGAGGTATTTATATATGGTATACTTCATATAAGAATATATGTAATCTATTGAATATTTTTTTATGTTTGTATCAGGGTTCAACTAAAGAAGCAAAACCAGTAGATTATACATACATATATATATATATATATATATATATATATATATATATATATATATATATATCTCCTATCTAATAAAAGAGTAATATGCAAATCGACATCACTCCAACACACAAGATGGCTGCCCCCATGTGGACACAAGATGGCCACCACAAAATAGCCAGCAGGGGAGGGTAGTTGGGAGGTGATCAAGCCTGCAGGGGAGGGCAGTTAGGGGTGACCAGACCAGCAGAGGAGGCAAGTTGGGGGCAACCGGGCCTGCAGGGAAGGGCAGTTGGATAGGGATCCAGGCCTGGGGGACAGCAATTAGGGGCAATCAGGCTGGCAGGGGGATAATTCGGCATCAATCAGGCTGGCAGGGGAGTGGTTAGGGAGTGATCAGGCTGGCGGGCAAAAGCAGTTAGGGGCAATCAGAAAGGCAGGCAGGCAAGCAGTTGGGAGCCAGCAAGCCTGCATTGTGAGAAGGATCCCAGATTGGAGAGGGTACAGGCTGGGCTGAGGGACACACATCCCCTCACCCCCATGCATGAATTTCATACACACACACATTTATTACGAGGTACTGGCATGCACAATTGTACTGGTAAAATAAGTCTGAGGTCTACAGGGTAGGTGGTCAGGAGCTGGCTGGAACCCCATAGCCATGAGCTGTTTGTAGTCCCTTATCTCAGGAAACATCTAAGCCCTTTTTAATACTAATACCTAATCAGTATTATTGATTAGGCTACGCCCACCTAGGGTGAAGTCCCTGTTGATTCCCTAATGTCAACTGATTAAGAACTTTAATTACAACTGCAGATTCCACTCGGGACTGTAGTTCAGCTTAGCCAAGTTGACATATCAAAAGGCCATCACATGCTCACATGCTAGAAAGTTGCAGACACTGCCTCCTCCCATTCTTTTTTTAAAACATATTTTAAAAAATATATGTTATTGATTTTTTACAGAGAGGAAGGGAGAGGGATAGAGAGTTAGAAACATCGATGAGAGGGAAACATCTATCAGCTTCCTCCTGCACACCCTCTATTGAGGATGTGACCTCAACCAAGGTACATGCCCTTGACCAGAATTGAACCTGGGACCCTTCAGTCCGCAGGCTGACACTATCCACTGAGCCAAACCAGTTACAGCTCTTTGTTTTTTTTTTTTTTTTTTTTTTACATATTGTTTGAGCATGTCACTCTTCTGCTCAACCAGCAGATTAACTGGAAATAGAAATGTTCTGTTTCTACTTCATTTTCTTTTTTTTTCTTCTTCTTTTAAAAAAAATATATTTTATTGATTTTTTTTACAGACAGGAAGGGAGAGGGAGAGAAAGTTAGAAACATCAATGAGAGAGAATTATCGATCAGCTGCCTCCTGTATGCCCCCTACTGGGGATGTGCCCGCAACATGCCCTTGACCGGACCTTTTCAGTCTGCAGGCTGACGCTCTATCCACTGAGCCAAACCGGTTTTGGCTACTTCATTGTTCTTTAAACTGTAGATGCTTTTGTATGTATGATATACTTTGAGTTTTAAAAAGTAGTCCAAGCCGAAACCGATTTGGCTCAGTGGATAGAGCATCCGCCTGCGGACTGAAGGGTCCCGGGTTCGATTCCGGTCAAGGGCATGTACCTTAGTTGTGGGCACATCCCCAGTAGGGGGCGTGCAAGAGGCAGCTGGTCGATGACACTCTCTCATTGATGTTTCCAACTCTCTATCCCTCTCTCTTCCTCTCTGTAAAAAAATCAATAAAATAATATTTAAAAATAAAAAAAATAAAGAAGTAGTCCAAGTAGACAAGCCTGAATGCTAGCGAGGGTGGTCAGAGGGTGTGGGGCTGCCTCTGTGATCACCCGGGAGGAGCCAGGTGGCCACCTCACCTGGCATTCGCACAGCTGTGCTCCCCACGCCTCAGTGACCAGCAGTGACAGCTCCTCTCTGTTCCTCCTCCGCAGTGTTATGATAAGCAGTTCCCACCCTGTCAGTCCTGTCATCACCCTTGCACTTCCGCTTTCTACGCATTTTAAAGTTTATGACTCTAAAGGGCAAATTCAGATTGTGAAAATGTGGCTTACCAAATGAAGTCCAACACCACAGATTCTTTTTTTTTTTTTTTTAATTCTCTATTGTTTAAAGTATTACATATGTCTCCTTTTCCCCCCATTGACCTCTCTCCCTGGCCACTCCCAACCCCCCAGCCCATGCCCTCGTCCCCCTACTGTCTGTAACCATTGGTTATGCTCATATTCATGCATATATCTTTTTTTTAAAAAATATATTTTATTGATTTTTTACAGAGAGGAAGAGAGAAGGGTAGAGAGTTAGAAACATCAATAGAAAAACATGGATCAGCTGCCTCTTGCACACACCCTACTGGGGATGTGCCCACAACCAAGGTACATGCCCTTGATCAGAATCGAACCTGGGACCTTTCAGTCCGCAGGCCGATGCTCTATCCACTGAGCCAAACCGGTTTTGACTATACAAGTCTTTTGGTTGATCTCTCCCCTGCCCCACTCCCCTGCCTACCATCTTAGGTTGGACAGTCTATTGGATGCTTCTATGACTCTGACTCTATTTTTGTTCATCAGTTTATGTTGTTCATTATATTCAACAACTTAGTGCGGTCATGTGATGTTTGTCTTTCTCCGACTGAACACCACAGATGCTTGTGGTCAAAGTTCTTGTGCCATCTGACTGCAACATGAGTCCAATATGATTTTCCACCTTTGTTATTTCCCCACAAATAAACACTCAGAGAGCATCTTCTTATTTGTTTCTTCAGTTATTCATCCATCCATCCACCTGTATTCAGAGCTTAGCCGGTGCCGGTCATTGTGCTTCTGCCAGACAGCCTTCCCCGGCCCCCTCCACATTCCCACAGCATCCATCCGGCCTCCACCTCATTGCTCGTCACATGGAACTACAGCTTCCTATTATACCCCTCGTCCTCAGACTATGAGCTTCTCGTTGTAGATAAAAGTGGACCTTTAACCATGTTATTCTTATCTGACAAACCATAATGCCGAATAAATGTTTGATGAACAAATGAAGAAAGAAGCTCAGAAATTAATGAAGCGTGGTGTCCATCTTGAAGGTGTTTTTTTTCCTTCATTAAAGTATATCTCAAGATTTTGACAGCCGATATACTAGGGAAAAAATGGAACTTCTATAAATTCTATTAGCTCTAACGTGGGGATCACTGAAGTTCTTTCTCCTCATTGTATCAGTGGCTGAGCACTGCTCGCTCTTAGGATCCTAGACTTAAAAATGCAAGGCCAGGTTCTGCTGCAGGCTACCTGTCAGTTTGTCCCACTTCCATCTGTGAGGAGAATGGTGGCACTTGCCAGTCAACCTAAGAGAGCTTCCTGAGGTTCCCCGTGAGTAAGGAGATGAACATGTTTTGTCAGCTGTAAACTTCTCTCTCTACACGTGCAAAGGTATTACGATTAGTAATCTATTTTTTTAATCAATGTTTGTTTTGAGACAACACACCGAAGCCACACAGCTGGCAAATGCCGCAGCTGGAATTTGAACTCGGGCAGGCTGTGGCAGAGTCCAGGCTGCACCGCCTGCATGAGCTCTCCATGGCAATGATAGGGTGGGCACTGCAGCCGGGGGTTGTTGAGAGATCATGAATCCAAAGCACTGACCACGGTACCTGGCGTGTAGTAAGCATTCCGTCATTCATAGCTGCTTTTCTTCAGGGGTAAAATTCCCTCTTTGGTGAGTTGTCATGCCCTCTGACTCTGGCCCAGGAATGACCCTCCCGGCACAGAAGTGTGTCCTGGATGCGTTCCGAGCCCACGGCGAAAAGAAGATTCTGATCGCCACCTCCGTGGCTGACGAAGGCATCGACATCGCTCAGTGCAATCTGGTCATCCTGTACGAGTACGTGGGCAATGTCATCAGGATGATCCAAACCAGAGGTGAGAGGCGCTCTGGCGCTGTTTTAAATGTCAGCCAATTTGTCCGATTTGTAAGCATACCTGTCATTCCGGCCTTTCTCCCTTACCGAGTCCTGCCTGTGTGTGTGACCAGGGGCACCAGGGGCTCTGGTGTCACTGCCCGGAAGGTGACTTATTGGGCCCGGATTGGGTGGCTACAGTTTTGTCCACCATTTTAATTCCTGTTCACCAGGAAAACGGTGCACTTGACCAACACTGACTAACATGCTTTTAGGAGGATAATTCCCACTGGTTTGGGGCTCTGGCAGTTGGCATGCACACTTCCCTGGCTGTGCGTGTGGTGCCGCGGGGCCCACTGTGTCCAAGGAGCTCTTCTGTCCCACGTGCACCAGAGTCTCCTAACTGGCCTCTCTTCCTTTTTCGGTTTCTGTAACAGCAGCTGCCACATTACCTGTCCTGGAAAATCTCTGAACGTGTCACTTCCCTGTATAGAAACTGCAGTGGTTCCCCAATTTTCTTAATGTTACAGAGTTATGTGTATGTACATATATATATTTCTTTATTTCAGAGAAGGGAGAGAGAAAGAGAAACATCAATGATGAGAGAGAATCAATGATCGGCTTCCTCCTGCACAACCCCACTGGGGATGGAGCCCCCTGGCTTGAAATCAAACCATGACCTCCTGGCTCATAGGTCGATTCTCAACCACTGAGCCACACCAGCTGGGCTTGATGTTAACAGAGTTTTCAAACCGAGCACCCATTTTATCTTCCCAATTCTTTCCCTCTATTCACGATTCACTTCAGCCGACCTGACCTCAGCATTTTCTCCTTGTTGAAGGGATTGCTCATGTATTGCTACTGCTGATCGTTTTACCTCTTCCCCCACGTCCCTATCACCTGCCCCAAACTCCCCAGCTGTCAGCCATCTCTCTTTTGAACATCCGTAACTCTTCATGTCTTTCAGCACTTCTCCTTTTCCACCTGTATTCGTGCGGTTGTGATCATAGCTGGTTTCCCCATTTCCTGGAAAGCTCCTGAGAGAGCATCAGTCATTATCCACCTGAGAGCCCTCCCCGCGCCATCCGGAGGGCTCATGTTGGACTCCCTTAAAGCAGTGTTTCTGATGGTGTGGCTGTCTGACCCACTGCAGCACTGAGGCTGCAGCGGGCTCCAGGTGCACACCCGCCTCTCCGTCTGTGCTCTGACGGCTCAGCTTCCTGGAAAGCGGGATTCAGTCACCCAGAGTTGAGTTTTAAGAATATGGGTTTATGGTTTTTATGGCTTCTCTTAGCTTACCTATGCTCAGATTTGTCAGAGCTTTACATCAAAGGCACCGAATGAAATATTTATTTTCCGACAGGCAGAGGAAGAGCAAGAGGTAGCAAGTGCTTCCTTGTGACTAGTAATGCTGATGTGATTGAAAAAGAAAAAATAAACTTATACAAAGAAAAAATGATGAATGACTCCATTCTTAGCCTCCAGGAATGGGATGAAAAAGCTTTTAAAAAAAAGGTAAGTCTTTTCATCTGTGCTTCTCTTTCCGAATCTGACCGTAAGGAACAGGGAAGATGAGCAAGGTGGGTGCCTTTTATCAGATGGCAGAGTGTTGCATTAGAACAGTAAGTTTAATCTTTAAAATTTGTCCTGCAGTGAACATCTAGCTCAGGTGTCTTCAAACTACGGCCCGCGGGCCACATGCGGCCCGCCAGGTTTTTTGGGCAGTGAGCGCAGCCGAGGTGTTACAGTAGGAATTAGTAGTTCATATAGTCCGGCCCTCCAGCTCTCTGAGGGACCGTGATCTGGCCCCTACTTTAAAAAGTTTGAGGACCCCTGATTCTGCTTTTAAGTCTCAATGAGATTAAAATGTATTTTATTTAATGCTGATGCCTGAAGTTGTGCTTTTATTATTTTTATTTATTTATTTATTAAATATAATTTATTTTATTTATTTATTTATTTATTTTTCAGAGAGAAAGGGAGAGGGATAGAGAGTTTAGAAACATCGATGAGAGAGAAACACCAATCAGTTGCCTCCTGCCCACCCCCTACTGGGGATGTGCCCGTAGCCAAGGCACATGCCCTTGACCAGAATCAAACCCTTCAGATTAGGGGGGCACCAAGTAGATGGAGGTGGAGACTAAGCTTTCTTCCCCCATCCCACAGTTGCATTGCCCATTGTCTGCATGAGGCCGACCTTCCTTAGAGCAGTGTGGTCCCCAGGGAATCTCTGGTGACTCTGCAGCCATCTTAACATGTAGATGGTCCAGAGGTATCCAAGGACTGATTTCCATGAGGGAAGCTTCAGGATTTGGGAGTCTGTAATTCTGGAGAAATAAGGTATAAAGGGCATTTTTCACAGTTCTAGTTTGAAATTAAAATGAGGAAGCCCACCTTCCTTCCTCATGGAGTAGAGAATAAAATGTCAAAAAGAACTTCCAACGTGATGTGTTCCCATGACAGCACACAATCAGGGTTTTATGGTTTCGCTTTTCCACCTCAGTCCGTGGAACTAAGCTTCTTCTATCACAGGTGGAAGGGAGAGGCAGTGAGCTATAGACTTAATTTGTGTGACATTGGTTGAGCCTCTTTACCCGTTGAGTTAGTTTTAAATAGAGCAGTAATAGTTTTAACTTACTTGGATTTATTGCCCCATAGTAACATTTAAAATTTATGGGATTATTACTACTTAACTGAATTTTAGAATATAATTGAATATAATTAGATATAAGTGCATTTTTAAAAATTAGATGCTTGATTTTACAGCTGACATTGTGGAAATCACCATGTTCTTTCTTTGTTTATGATGTTCTAAAACTCCTTTTATCATTTCCTTCTGTTTAGAGAACTTCCTTTTGCCATTCTTTTAGGGAAATTCCACTGGTATACAAATTCTCTTAGTTTCTCTTCATCTCAGATTGTCTTGATTTCCCCTTTATTTTTATTTAGTTTTTTAAAAAAAAATATTTTTTATTGATTTCAGAGAGGAAGGGAGAGAGAGAAACATCAATGATGAGAGAAAATCATTGACCGGCTGCCTCCTGCACGCCCCCCACTGGGGATTAAGCACCCAACTGTGGCATGTGCCCTTGACCGGAATCTAACCTGGGCCCTTCAGTCCACAGGCCGATGCTGTATCCACTGAGCCAAACTGGTTTCACCTTTTGTGGCTGCTTTATTTTTTTTATTTTTTATTTTTTAAAGATATATTTTATTGATTTTTTTATAGAGAGGAGGAGAGAGGGATAGAGAGCTAGAAACATCGATGAGAGAGAAACATCGACCAACTGCCTCTTGCACACCCCCTACCGGGGATGTGCCCGCAACCAATGTACATGCCCTTAACCAGAATCGAACCTGGGACCTTTCAGTCCGCAGACCGATGCTCTACCACTGAGCCAAACCGATTTCGGCTTGTGGCTGCTTTAAAATCTTTTCTGATAACGTCTGTCTTCTCAGTGGTGGTATCCATTGATTAACTTTTTTTTTTTTTTTCATTCAGTTTGAGATTTTTCTGGTTTTTGGTATGAAGAGTGATTTTTTTTATTGAAACCTGGATATTTTCATATCACATTAAGAGATTTGGGATTTTAAGAGATTTAACCTTCTGTGTTAGCTGGATTTTTCTGGTGCCTTCCTGGCAGATAGACAGGGACATTATCTCATCACTGCTAGGTGGAAATAGAAATCCAGGTTGCCTATACGTTTTTCTCTTGGCCGAGACCTGCCCAGCTAGAGAGAGGACAAGTCCTGAATAGGAGCTGCTGGGGATTGAGAAAAGGGAAAAAAAGAGACTCAAAGACTTTAAGTAAAGCCCTCGAATGGAGAGACAGTGACCCAGGGCTAGTGCAATGCATTCATTATATACACTCACAGCATGATACCAGGAAGTTTTACAGGAATTTAAGACAAAGGAAATTATGTGAAATCATGGTTAAAGATCAAGCTGCAATTCTTCATTCTTCGGGCTTCTTTGTAGTAATTGTCATTCCTGGCTGAGCCTGGATAATTGTGTCAGTTCCTGGCGCCTGGCTAAACTTAGACAATGAAACCCACTCTCTGGCATCTGAACTAAAGGTCAGGCTGACAACATACCTGCCTCTGGCAAGGTATATTTCTAGGATGTGGCTCTGCTGACACCACCGGACTCAGCAGCAGTCAGCTCATGCGCCTTCCCAAGCGCTCTCTGCAGTTCCCTACTCAGCTTCTGTTGATACCTGTGAGGGGGAGGCTCCTTGTTACTGCTGGGGGGAGGAGGGAGTTCTGGCTCCCCACGTGGTCGCCAGTGACACCAGAGACAAGGGGGAGGGGCGGCTACCATTAAGCAGGGGTGAAAGTCCTAGCTCCCTTCTTGGCCTTCTCTGACACCACCAGGTGGGTGTGTTGGGCATTTCATCACAGCCCCACAGAGTGGGGATCTAGGTTCTCCACTCAGCCTTTGCTGGCATGGGTGGAAATCGGGTCACAGTTTTTTTATTTGTTTTGTTTTATTCTTTGGTATTTGGTTGGGGTAGAATATTTCTTGGGTAAAAGTTTTCTGTCTTTCTAGGCTGCCCTTTCCCTGGCCTTTTCGCTTGAGAGAATAGGCTTTTGTTGAGACTTTAAATATATATATATTTAAAGATTTCAGAGAGGGAGAAAGAGACAGAAACACCAATAATGAGAGAGACTCTTGGTTGGCTGCCTCCTGCACACCTCCATTGGTGATTGAGCCCACAGCCCCGGGCATGTGCCCTGACCTAGAATCGAACCGTGACCTCCTGGTTCATAGGTCAGCCACTGAGCCACGCTGGTCTGGCTGTTGAAACTTTTTTTTATCTGTGCCCATAGGTATTTCTGGTTGCCAGTTTCTTCGGCTCCAATCTAGGATATATGTATGAGATGAAAAACAACAATAAACAGGGAACGTACTGCCATAGGGTCCCAAGGTTCCTAGCTAGTCTGCCTTCCTCTCTTCACCCTTTAGAATCTCCTTACGTTTATTTTATTTATTTATTTTAATGTTTTTATTGATTTCAGAAATGAAGGGAGAGGGAGAGAGAGAGAGAAAAACATCAATGATGAGAGAGAATCACTGATTGGCTACCTTCTGCATGCCCCACATTGGGGATCAAGCCTGCAACCTGGGAATGTGCTCTGACCAGAAATTGAACTGTGACCTCCTGGTTCTAGGTCAAAGCTTATCCACTGAGCCATGCCGCCTGGGCTTCTTATGTTTATTATAAATAAACAGCCCTAGCCATTTTGGCTCAGTGAATAGAGCATTAGCCTTCGGACTGAAGGATCCCAGGTTCAATTCCAATCATGGGCATATGCCAGGTAGCAAGTTTGATCCCCAGTAGGGGGCGTGCAGGAGGCAGCCGATCAATGATTATCTCCCATCATTGATGTTTCTATCTCTCCCTTCCTCTCTGAAACCAATAAATATATATTAAAAAATTTTTAAATAATAAACGTAAATTTTGAAATATAATGCAGTCATACTATACATACATTTAACCTTACTGTAATTTGACAGTACTCTCTGTGGTTGGAAGAGGAGAGAGACAAAAACCGATTTGGATGGTGAGGGCTCTTCTGTCTGCTGTTTCATTCAATTGGGTTTATCCCTTGGAAGTGGGTATAAATATGTCTGAAACAGCCCATGCATATCATTTATCTATTTATGAAGGACATTTTAAGTTTTGCCAGGTACTAAAGTAGAAAGCATGGTTCATATGACTATTTTATGGACATCTTTAGTACTCTGTGGGCAACTTTGATGAGGAAATTAAAAGACTAATTGGAGGCCACAGTTAAACAGTGACTTAACAAAGAGTTAGGAGAACCAATAAAATTACCTATGGGCTTTTTGCAAAATCACCAGTTACGACATGTTCATGGAAGTGTATGCAGAATGAATTATATATATGTGTGTGTGTGTGTGTGTGTGTGTGTGTGTGTGTACACATATGTATCCTAGTTATACTTTAATTACATTTATGAGGTTTTTTTCTTTTTTCCCCATGTAGATTCACCAGATCCAGATTCATGAAAAATTCATCAGGGATAGTCAAGGAAAAGCAGAACCTAAACTTGATAAGAAAAATAAGAAACTCCTCTGCAGAAAGTGCAAAGCCTTTGCTTGTCATACAGCGGATATAAGAGTGATAGAGGTGAGCAGCCTTTTCCAAGGAACACTGGGTCACTTTTTAGCACTAATTAAAGCTTACTCACTACTGGTGAGATATTTATAAGAAGACTGTACTTTCCTTATAACCAATGTCATGGTCCATGTATTTTACAAAAGCTAAAAAGTTAAAAACAACAATAACCTTAATTTCAACAATCAAGAAAATCATTTAAAAAATTGCTGCATATCCACTTAATTAGTATTATGCAGCCATTAGAAATATGACTATGCTAAATTCAGTGTGGTTCCCTGGATTAGATCTTAGAACAGATAAAGGGTTTTACTAGGAAAAGAGGTAAAATCTATAGTGAACTAATAGCAATGTGCTGATATTGACTTCTTAGTTTGGACAAATGTACTGTACTATATTATGTAAGATGTTAGCCAGCATTTCAGGAAAGGTGAATTCAGGAATTCTCTGGACTACATTTGTAACTTATCTGTTAATCTAAAATTATTCTAAAGTCAGGTTCACTAAACAAAATGATTATGAAGTTTATATAATATAACGAAAAACTCCTTATAAACTGATGGTAAAGCGGAAAAGTAATCAGGATACAAAATTATAAATATGCTATAATTATAGATGTGTGAAATAATATCAGCAAACTGCTATCACTAAGAAGTCAACAAAAATCTGTCAACAAAAAAGAAAAAACTGTACAGAAAAAAGACTATAGGAAATATACTGATGTGTATTAATATTTAGCAAGATTCCATGATATTTTTCTCTCTGTACTATTTTATGCTTTCCAAACTTTCTTATTGGGATATGGTTCACTTTTATAAACAAAATGTCTCCTTGTTTTTTAAAACACAATGTCTGCAAGTTAAACTTTCAGATAAAAGGTTAGAAAAGTCTCCAAAGACAGACATTGGAGGTAACTCAGCTGCTGCCGATCCAGGGTTAGGTGGTGTCTGGGCTGGTTCAGATGATGAGTGATGACTTTAGGGTTCTGTTTAGTCTTCAGAAAACTGAAGTCTCTAATCCAGCTGTTGGAGCAGGAAGCATATTAGGGGTGATACTGACAAGTTCCCGGATCATTGAGACTCCTTTAACTTAAACGACCCTTTCAGCTGGTGATTTTCTATTGGAAACGGCCCTTTTAGACTGTACATTCTCCTATGGATCTGCATGTGCTGTGCGGTGTGGCTTTTTAAGGTTTGCTCTAAAGTCGGCTGAGGACACATTAATCCCTGACCCTGTTCAGATCCACACTGACCCTTGGTTGTTCTTCCCTGGGTCTTCTGGCTTCTGCCTGTCAGGCCCCCCCTGGTGATCTCAGGCTCCATGGATCTGCAACAAATACCCCTTTTGTTTCTGAATTAATAGAGTATCTACGTAAGAAGCCAGGCTGCCTGGAAACTTCTCAGTCCTTCTCTTCATGAGATGTCCCCTATCAACCCACTTGCTCCTCCACCCCAACCCTCATTTCCACCCATGTGACTGGGAGTCGTGCTGCGTGGATTTGCCTTCCGGTGAATCTGTATTTTCTTCTTTCCCCACTTGTGAAATAAGTGGGATCCCACCTGCTCTTCATCATAGATTATTGTGGAGTTTTCTTTTTTCTTAATATATTTTTATTGATTTCAGGAAGGGAGGGAGGGAGGGAGGGAGGGAGGGAGGGAGGGAGGGAGAGAGAGAGAGAGAGAGAGAGAGAGAGAGAGAGAGAGGGAGGGAGGGAGAGAGACAGACATCAATGATGATAGAGAATCATTGATCAGCTGCCTCCTGCACATCCTCTACTGGAGATCAAGCCCGAAACCCAGGCTTGTGCCCTGACCAGGGATTGAACCATGTGATCTCCTGGTTCATACATAGGTCGATGCTCAACTATTGAGCCTGGTTGGAGTAGTTTTTTTTTCAAATCACAATTGTGAACTGGTTCTGATGTTCTTTTTTTTTTTTTTAATGTTTGATCTTTTCATCTATAGGAAAGCCATTACACTGTGGTTGGAGATGCTTTCAAGGAGTGCTTCGTGACTAAATTACACCCCAAACCAAAGAGTGTGGGTATTTTTGAGAAGAAAGCAAAGGTATTCTGTGCCAGACAGAACTGCAGCCATGACTGGGGCATCCATGTGAAGTACAAGACATTTGAGATCCCGATCATAAAAATTGAAAGTTTTGTGGTGGAGGATATTGCAACTGGAGAGCAGAGACTGTATGCAAAGTGGAGGGACTTTCATTTTGAGAAGCTGCCATTTGATCCTGCAGAAATGTCCAAATGACCTCAGGGCCACAAGCTTCCACTACTGGGAATGGGTGATCGTGAGCAAAGGAGGAATTATCCCTAGTAGGCAAGTCATGACTGGCTTGTACCACATGAAGATATATACCTAAGTCTTATACTGTACTAAATATTTACCACTTTACTTACTTTCTGTTATCAGCTTGTATGATATTATATACATAAAACACACAGGAGTGTATCAGACCCTGAATGATTCGCAGGCCAGTAGAGCTCTAAGTAAAAAGCCTTACCTTGTTCTCTTTCTGTTCTTCCCTTTGGAACCAACAGTCAGTGCAGACCCAGTAGCCACTCAGGACGCATTAGAATAAATGGATGAATGGATGGAATGTTTCCATACTTCCCTTTCCTTAACCTACTGTAAACCAGCTTTTGCCTTTAACAGTCTACTGAAATTGTTCTTTTCAAGGTCACCACAGGCTCTGGTTACCAAATTTATTGGGCACTCTTAGTCCTCTCTGAGCTCTTTGCTGCTTTGGGCAGCCCTCATTAGAACTCTGTTGGCTTCTACCTTTTCTAGCTCTATCCCACTCTTTTCTATTGGTTCCTCTTTGCTGGTCCCTTAAATGTTGATAATTCCAAGGGTTCAACACACACACACACACACACACACACGTATGTACATCAATGATGGTTACATATAATCATGCTCTCTATGTAGCAATGAATGGCATGTAACCTTAAAATTCTGTAGTAGGCAACTGTTAGTAATGGGCAGATACAGGATACAGCATTTCCTGAAAAGTTGATTTCTCTTCCTTCGTTTGTTGCACATCTTGCCCTGTTATTTTCATAACCTATGCTATTGTTCCCTCTCATTGGTCATTCCAAGCCATTTCCCAGTAATAGTTGATGGTCAAGACTTGGACTCTGTTCTCAATTAGCTCCCTTGGCTGATACTGATGAGGCAGTTTAATTTGGCTGTTCTTTCTATTTAAAAAATCAGAGTGCATATCCAAATGGCATTCCTGCTATTTAACAAGATTTGTTGTTGCTCTAGAGTAGGGGTGTCGAACTCAATCAGAGAAGGGGCCAAAATCTAAAATCCAGCCTAAATCGCGGGCCGAATGGTTTACTGAACAGTCATAAACTGTCATTGTGATGGAAACGCAGCGGAGTGCAGTGATGACAGCGCGGTGCGGGCCACATTGCAACGCCTGTCGGGACGGATTTGGCCCGTGGGCCTTGTGTTTGACACATGTGCTCTAGAGCTTAAGTTGGGAGTTTTTCAGACATGGAGACAACTGCATGAGTTATGCTGTTTCTATCCAGGCCAGGGTATTTTGTGTTGAATTCAGGTAGGTTCTATAGTAATTTAAGCATCTTCCTAAAACAGACTCAGTTTAGTTGTTTGTAATTCATGTTGGTGGTCCAAAAGTCATCTCATTAACATAATAAGAGTCTGGCTGGTTTGGCTCAGTGGATAGAGCGTCGGCCTGTGGACTGGGGGGGTCCCAGGTTGATTCCTGTTGGGGGGCATGTGCCTTGGTTGCAGGTACATCCCTAGTGGGAGGTGTGCAAGAGGCAGCTGATTGATGTTTCTCTTCCATTGATGTTTCTGACTCTGTCCCTCTCTCTTCCTCTCTGTAAAAAAATCAATAAAGTATATTTAAAAAACCAAAAACATAATAAGAGACATCTTTGTCCATGTGTTTTAGGAACTCTGACAGAAAGAGGTGTGTGTGTGTGTGTGTGTGTGTGTGTAGACCAAATACACATATTATTATAAACCACAGTCTCACAAGTATATCTTTTACTATGGAATTGCCTTTTTGAATGCTGTTGTTCAAGAACTCCAATAGAATATATAAAATATATGCTAGAAATCTGTTTTGAGAATAGTTCCTTCAAGGTTCTAAATTGTCTTTCTAGCCGGGACCGGTTTAGCTCAATGGATAGAGCATCGGCTTGGGGACTGAAGGGACCCGGGTTCGATTCTGGTCAAGGGCATGTACCTTGGTTGCGGGCATATCCCCAGTAGGGGGTGTGCAAGAGGCAACTGATCGATGACTCTCATCAATGCTTCTCACTCTCTATCTCTCTCCCTTCCTCTCTGTACAAAATCAATAAAATATATTAAAAATAAATAAATAAATAAATTGTCTTTCTAGCCCTAGATGGTTTGGCTCAATGGCTAGAGCATTAGCCTGTGAACTGAAGAATACCATGTTCAATTCCAATCAAGGGCACATGCTGGGATGCTCACTTAATCCCCAGTAGGGGCATGCAGAAGGCTGCCAATCAGTGATTCTCATCATTATTGTTTCTATCTCTTCTTCTCTTCTCCCTTCCTCTCTGATTTTATATATATATATATATATATATATATATATATATATATATATATATATATATATATTGTCTTTTTTTTTTTTTAAATGGCCTTTCTAGATGAAGGTGAATAGTCTCTCTTCTCTTCCACCAACAGAAAACAGACTAAAGCTGAAACAAGAACAACTTTGCTTGTTTGATTTTAGCATGGAGTCAAGCCATTGCCAGGCATAGAGCCTGGAACAGAGAAGACACTTGGTTAATATTCATTGGATGAAAAAAAAAAAAAAAAAAAAAGTAAGATTTTAAGAATGAAAACTCTTGACTGATGTCCTAATACTGGTCATTGGATTTCTGGATCCAAAGCTGCGTTTCCCAACCAACTGGGAGTCCTTTTCATGGGCATATGCCCAGCTCTCATTAGAACATCCTGGCAGGATGTCCAACCAGGTGTATTCAAGTCATCAGGACTTGAAAGTCCACAGGAATTAAAAGAGTTTGCTTCTGATATGATTTGCATATCAGAGAACATGGCCTTCAGCGTGAACCAGAGACACTCCCTAAGGCAGGAAGAATAGGCAAGGTTTTATAAGCAAGAACCAAAGGGAGGGTTGCTAAGTAAGCAAGGCCGTAAACTTACATCATCCACTTTCTGGTTGGCGGGGCAACTGGACTCTCCAGGGTCTACTGGCCCAGTGGTCTCAGAAAGCGGGGTTGTGAGGTAAGATGAATGGGTAGTTTCAGTTGACTCATGGTCAGCAGGTAGAGTCACAGGATATGGCCAGTGCCTCAGTTGCCGTTGGAGTCTATAATGGAAACTGGTAAGGCAAGTCTTGTGGTGAAATGAACAATGCAGGGAATGCAGTTGGTCTGGCAGACAGGTTAAACTGAAAAATGGCCTAGTTACTCAAGCAGGGTCAGAGACCAGATTGCCAAAGGGCCTAGATCAGTAGTGGGCAAACTGCGGCTCTCAAGCCGAGGTTTGCCGCTCTTTTGACTAATGAGTTTGCGGACCACTGGGATAGGGGCGTAAGCACAAGGAACAACAACAGCCTGTAATTACTGGAATTGATAGTCTAGGTCAGTGGTCGGCAAACTCATTAGTCAACAGAGCGGCAAACCGCAGCTTGTGAGCCGCATGTGGCTTGAGAGCCGCAGTTTGCCGACCACTGGCCTAGACACTAGTTCACAAAATTATGGTATTGGAATCCTCAGGTGGTTTGTTATACAATTCAGTTTACAATCTCGGATCTTATTATCTGTGGTAACCTGCCAGTGCTGAAATGAAAAGTCACCTTCAAGCAAACGCCTGCTTGTACAACAGGTCAGTGAATTTTGGTCCTTGCCCTTAAATCTGATGTTATTTGAATATAAAAAGCAAATAATCAGACCATCAGCATTTCCTCAAGTGTGTCCTGCGGAGCGCTGGTTCTGGAGCTGCTCCAAAGGAAGCGCCTGTGGTCAGGCAGGTCTCTCTGAGCACTGCCACCTCTGCCCTCCAGTGTGTGATGGCGTGTCGCTGCGTCAGTTCTGTGGGAATGAGACTCACTTAATCCAGAAGTTCCCAAGTACACTGACCCTGGGACCCTTTTATTCGTTTATTTTTTAATTTTAAAAAAAATGTAGCCGAAACCGGTTTGGCTCAGTGGATAGAGCGTTGGCCTGCGGACTGAAAGGTCCCAGGTTCGATTCCGGTCAGGGGCATGTGCCTTGGTTGCAGGCACATCCCCAGTAGGGGTTGTGCAATAGGCAGCTGATAGATGTTTCTCTTTCATTGATGTTTCTAACTCTTTATCCCTCTCCCTTCCTCTCTGTAAAAGAAATCAATAAAATATATATTTTTAAATGTATTGATTTTAGAGATAGAGGAAGGCACAGAGAGAGGAAGGGAGAGAAAAGCATTGATTTGTTATTCCACTTATTCATGCATTCATTGGTTGCTTCTAGTACGTGCCCTGACTGAGGATTGAACCTGCAACTCTGGCATATTAAGCAGAAGCTCTAACCAACTGAGCTACCCAGCCAGGGCCTGACCCTGGTACACTTTAAAAAAAAAATCCTTATTATTGAAAGTATTGCATATGTCCCCTTTATTCTCCCATCACCCCCTTTCAGCCTCCCCTGGCCCAGGCCCTCACCACCTCACTGTCTGTGTCCATGGGTTATGCATATGTACATACAATGTCTTTGCCTGGAACACTTTAAAAAATGTTTTTATTGATTTCAGAAAGAGGAAAGGAAAGGGAGAGAGACACAGAAACATCAATGATGAAAGAGAATCATAGATTGGCTTGCCCGTACTGGGGATTGAGTGCACAACCCGGGCATATGCCCTAACTGGGAATCATACTGTGACCTCCTGGTTCATAGGTCGATGCTCAACCATTGAGCCACGCCGACTGGCTAGAACCCTATGGGACGTTGTGAACATCCTGCAGAAGCACAGTGGAAGTATACAGTTCTGACGCTGACTAGGCAACCAGAACCAAATTGGAATATTAATTTCAGGGTCAGATCAGTAAATTTTATTATACTGTGTTAATAAAACTATACATTTCATTAAACAAATCTGTATTTAATATGTAGGTCCTTAGAACTTGGGATGCAAATTATTGAAACAGTTACAAATATCAGCTATAATGATGTAATCCTTGTTCATGGTAATTTGGCTGTCTGAGTGAACAAAAATGACTTGGGCATTAAATTCTGTTTGTGGACGTGACATGGAACAACTTTCTAAGAAGGCAGCCAGTGGAATCTCTGTTACTGTTTTCAAGAAGTAACTCTAGCCCTGGCTGGTTTGGCTCAGTGAATAGAGCGTAGGCCCTCAGACTGAGGTCAAGGACACATACCTCGGTCGCAGGCTAGATTCTCCACCCTGGTCTTGGTCGGGGCATGTGCGGGAGACAACCAATCCATGTGTCTTTCTCACACCCATGTTTTTCACTCTTTGTCTTCTTCCCTCCCTTCCACTCTCTCTAAAAGTTGATGGAAAAGTATTCTCCGGTGAGGATTCACTGGGGGAAAGAGTAACTCTGCATTGCTCCTATGTAGCCCTGCAGGGTAACCACACTGTCACATCGTAATGCTGGACGGGAAACTGTGCCAAAATAAGGTTTTTCATTTAAGTGACTAGGAAACTCCCAATATTTTTAGACTAGGAAATACTGGGAGACAAGTCTCTAAGGTCAAAAATTACTGTTACCCCAGAACTGCTGGTGGCCATGTCCCCTGGCACCTTGAGTGGCCCAGAAGAATGAAGCTGTTGCAAATGGAAGGTATGATGAGAGAGGGAGTGATAGGGAGTTTGAACCACTGAGTTTGAACCACTAGAGCCAATCAAGCCTGTGGCCATGGCCACCCCTGATTTTCAAGTTCTATAAATCAATTATTATTGTTATTGTTATTGTTTTTATTTCTCGTAAGCAGAGTTGTGCTTCCACCTCCATAACTAAGAGAGTCATGACTAATATATCCTCTTCCTACATTATTATCCACCCACACAAAGACTGTCCCTTAGCCAAAGATACTTGTGCTCATTTGCTGCATTAAATACACCTGTCAGTTAACTCACTGTGCACACCAAAGAAGGCTTGTCTCCTTAGGAGGGATTCAGGCAGTGATGGTTTTAGAAGCCTCTGGAAACAAAGAAGATGGGAATCAGAGAGAGGACGGGGACCGGCAGGTGTAGCACACGTAATCTGGAGAGTGAGAGGACCAGTGCCTTCTTGAGAAACCAAGCGAAAGAGGATATTTGCTTAGCCTTGGAGTGGGCAAGGACAGGATAGTAGGTGTGTTTGAGGGTAGAGGAGGAGAATCCAGAAGTGAGGGGACCCCATTCCAGAAGTCATAACCACAAGAACCTGTTACCCTGTAACCTCCACATCCAGGAGCTAGGCAGCTCTCCCAGAAGCTCAGTGATGGAGAGCTAAGTAGGTGGAGGTGTGTTTTCATAGCCGTGCTTAGTATTTGCATGACGAGGCTGGTCCTAATTGGAGTGTCATGGGCTGTTTTTGAACAACAGTGTTTGTGGTGTTTTATTTTTCCTTCATTTTGTTTTGTTTGTTTGTTTGTTTGTTTGTTTTTGGTAGTTGTTATTCATGAACACAAGCTAGATCCCAGTACCTCAGAGACACCTGTCTTGTCTCTCGTCTGAGTTATCTAACAAAGAAACTGGCACAGAAGAGTAGAGATAAGAACAAAATGATGTCTTTATATAATACATAATTTAGCACATTTTGTAAAAATAAATGTCCCCAATTTTTGCTTAAATGGTCTTCGATATTTCTCTGGCATTAGATGATTCTTGGTCAAGTTTTAGATTTTGGCCTGGCCAGTGTGGCTCAGTGGTTGAGCATGGACCCAGGAAACAGGAGGATTCCTGTTGAGGGCACAGGCCTGAGATGTGACTCAATCCCCAGTAGGAGGCTTGCAGGAGGCAGCCTACTGATGTTCTCCCCTTCCTGTTTCTATCTCCCCCTTCCCCTCTCTCTAAAACATTAGTAAAAATGTATATGTGGTGCCCATTTATTATAAAAAGAGTCTATGCTTTCTCCATTGCATTTGAATCCCAGTCCAAAAAGCAAAGGGGATGCCATTCTCTGGGGCAGCACCTGCTCCGCAGGGTGTTGCCCCAGGTGCAGGCGTTCACGCCGTCACAGGCTTTCCCACCCTCCACTGCGCTCCAAGGGCAGCTCTGAAACCCCTGTATCAGACTCCGGTTTGTGATGATTTTCTTGGTGTATTAAAAAGCGTTTCTTAAACCTCCAGTTTATTTACATTTTTCTAGCCTAAAAGTTCCAGTCTCCAGTTGTGTTTGAGAGAGAAGAGCTTCAATTTCCTCAAAGATCTTAAAACAAAATTAAAACAATATATATTTTTATTGATTTCAGAGAGGAAGTGAGAGGGAGAGAGAGATAAAAACATCAGTGACGAGAAAGAATCATTGATGGGCTGCCTTCTGCATGCTCCACACTGGGGATCGAACCTGCAACTCCAGCATGTGCCCTTGGCCGTAATCGAATCTGGGACCCATCAGTCCACAGGCCGATGCTCTATCCACTAAGCCAAACCGGCTAGAGCTAAAACAAAAATTTTAATGAATTGATTTTTTAAAATGGTATGGGGTTGCCAGGACCATTCAATAGGGAAAAGGTGGTCTTTTCAACAAACGTTGATATCGATATGCACATGCAGAAGAATGAAGTTGTAACCTGACTTTATACCATGTGCAAATTATTAACACAAAATGGACCAGAAACCCAAACGTAAGAGAGAAAACTACAAAACTTCAGATGCCGACACAAAGGAAGAGACTTACTGGATAATGATATTGGACCTAGTAATATCTTTTTGATATGTCACCAAGCAACCAAAAAAAAAAAATAGATAAATCAAACTTCATTGAAATTAAAAACATTTGTGCATTAGAAGACATTACCAATATACTGCAAAGGCAACTCACAAAATTTGAGAAAATGTTTGCAAATCATATCAGAGGGCAACCCCATGCAATGCTGGTAGAATTGTAAAATGATGCAGCCACGAAGGAAAACATAGAAAAAGATTAAACATAGAATTATCATATCTAGCAATTATATTTTTTAATATGTACATACATATAGAACTGTAAACAGGGCCTCAAACATTTGTACTATAACGTTGATTGCAGCAGCATTATTCAAAATAGTAAAATGTGGACATAACTCACATGTCTATTCAGGCATGAATTTTTGTTTCTCTAAACAAAACATGGTACATTGATACAATGAAATTCACCTTTTTAAAAAAAAAGAAAATTCTGACACAGGCGACACTAGGGATGAACCTTGAAAAATTACAGGGTACATACTCAGGTAGTGAGTTCCACCCCTAGTCGGAGTGTGTATGGCAGGCAACCGATAGGTGTTTCCTTTTTCTCAAATCAATAAAAACATGTCCTCAGGCGAGGATTAAAAACAACTGCAAAACTGTTATTCTCTGGAGCGTTTCAGATCTTGCTGTGTGGCAGACTTTGTCCGTTTGGTTCAAATAAACTCAAAAGTCCTCTACAGGTTTGGACATTCCTTTTGTCGATAACGAGAGAGGAAGTAGGATGGTGGCTGCCAGGAGCTGTGGGAGGAGGAATGCAGTGATAATTGTTTAATGAGTATAGAGTTTCAGTTTGGGAAGATGAAAAGTTCTGGACTTGGACAGCGGTGATGGCTGGACAACAATGTGAATGAACTTAATGTCACTAAACTCTACACTTAAAAATAGTTAAAATAGATATTTTGTTACATACATATTACCACGGTAAAAAAAAAAAAAAGATTATGCATCTGATTGTGCTTTTAGGTTTATCAACTTAGTGCTAAATAGAAATTAGTTTACAAATTCACATGGACATTGACTCCATTTTTATCAAAATAATTTAAAACATGCATAGAAAAAGGTGATGTGGAAAGGAACATGAGGTAACGATATATATTTTTGTTGTTAATCCTCTCCTAAGGATATTTTCCCATAGATTTTTAGAGTGGAAGGGAGGGGGAGAGACAGAGAGAGAAACATTGATGTGAGAGACTCATCAATTGGTTGCTTTCTGTATGGATGAGGACCAGGGATCAAGCCTGCAACTGAGAAACATGCTATTTTTTTTAATTTTAATTTTAAATATATATATATATTATTGATTTTTTACAGAGAGGGAGAGGGATAGAAAGCTAGAAACATAGATGAGAGAGAAACATCGATCAGCTGCCTCCTGCACACCTCCCAATGGGGATGTGCCCACAACCAAGGTACATATCCTTGACCAAAATCGAACCTGGAACCTTTCAGTCCGCAGACCGACGCTCTGACGCACTGGGCCACACCGGTCTCGGCTATTTTTAAAAAATTTTTTTTATTGATTTCATAGAGGAAGGTTAAGGGAGAGATAGAAACATAAATGATGAGAGAGAATCATCGATTGTCTGCCTTCCCTCTTCCTCCTGTTAAATCAAACTCTCCGGTAAAGAGCTCCTTTCCGTGGGTTTTGAGAAAGGCTTGGGAAGGAAGACGACTCCGGACCGGGAAGGCAGGAAAGGAGCCTCACAGAAAGCCTGGCTTCCCCGGGAGAACCCGCCTACACCCTCCCTTAAGGCCAGTGACTGCGTGCGGCCAAACCAGCCCAGATTCTTCCATGTCCAGCTGCACCCACCCTGAAACCGTGATAACGCATCTGCCCCAGGGCCCTGCATTCCGGCGCCCGCCCCGCCTTCCCGGTCTAACAAACTGGAGTCCCTCCCAGAGCATCGTCCTCGGCCCTCGGGGACAGTTCGGGACCGGCCGGGCCAGGCCCGCGGCAAAAGCGCTTGGGGCTCCCCACAGGCTTCTCTTCGTGAACCACGTGCTGAGCCCGTGAATTCGGGGTCACAGGGAGGCGCTGAGCCCTCAGCACAGCCCCAGGGCCCTCCTCCCACCGCCCTCCACCTCCATCCCCCGGGTCGGCACGGGGCAATTCCGGGCAGAAGCTACTCAGGTGCCTGGAATTCCACCTCCGGGCCCCGCCCACCGGCCCGGTCAGCCGATCGTGGCGCAGGAAGGCCTCGTGGGGGCGGGCCGCACGGGCCGGATTCCCGAGGCTTTAAATCCGCTGCCGCGGAGGAGGCACAGCCGTCGGAGATCGAGGATCCAGGACCCGCACGTGCAGACGGCGCCCCCGAAGGTGAGCGTCCCCAGGCCGGGCCGGGCTCCACGGTGCTCGGCCCCCCGGGAACCAGCCTTGCGGGTGGAGGGAGGTTGGAGGGTTCGGGGATTCCAGGAGGCATCGTCCTGGGTTCTGGTGCGGCGGGCGAGGCAGCTTGACCTCCGGCTGCGGGGCCCCGGCGCCCTGGCAGCGGTGGGCTGGTGTGGGGCGGGGGGCAGCCCGCACCCCCCAAGCCCGCCCGGCCCTGCGGGTCTGCTGTCCCCGGGCCCAGCGGTGCTCTGAGCCTCGGGACAGTGTGTCCCCGCCCGGCCTGGGGCAGGAGTGGGGTCTGCAGGCTGTTTTTCTGCTCCCACATGCTTAGCCTCCCTCCGCAGCCCCTGTGCAAATACTTGGGGGGATACATTCATGTTTTACACCTGTGACGTCTCCAGAAGGTAGGATGGCTTTCTAGGAGGACTGGTTTAATCAGATGCTACTTTTTCTTTTCCCTCCCTAGGTGCTGAAACATGAATCCTGCATTCCTCTTGATTGCCCTTTACTTGGGAATAGCTTCAGCTGCTCCAAAACTGGTTGGAAGTTTAGAGGCACACTGGCACCGGTGGAAGGCAACTCATGGGAAAGTCTATGGCCCGGTTGGTGACACCTGAAATGATCAGAGAATGGCCCAGGCTTTTGGGAGTTTACAGCAGAAAGTAGCTCTTTGTTTTCTTTAAAACGTGTTTTTAGCCCTAGCTGGTTTGGCTCAATGGATAGTGTCAGCCTGTGAACTGAAAGGTCCTGGGTTCTATTCCAGCCAAGGACACATGCATGAGTTGCTGGCTGGATCCCCAATAGTGGGCATGCAGGAGGCAGCCAATTAATGATTCTCTCTCATCATTGATGTTTCTACCTCTCTCCCCCCTCTTCCTTCCTCTCTAAAGACAATAAAAAAAAATATATATATATATATTTTTGTTGCCCCAAATGGTTTGGCTCAGTGGATAAGACTCCGATATCTGATAGCGCCTCCGGCTGCGGACAAAAGGCCCTGGGTTGGATTCTGGGTGTGATTCTGGTCGAGGGCATGTACCTTGGTTGCAGGCTCCATCCCCAGTAGGGGGCGTGCAGAAGGCAGCTGATCAATTTTCTCTCATCAATATTTCTAACTCTATCCCTCTCCCTTACTCTCTGTAAAAAAAAAAAAAAAAAAAAAACAACCCACACACAATAAAAATAGATTTAGAAAAAATATTTTTTATTGATTTCAGAGAGGAAGGGAGAGGGAAAGAGAAATATCAACGAAGAGAGAGAATCATTTGATCGACTGCCTCCTGCATGCCCCCAACTGGGGATCCAGCCCACAACCTTGGAATATGCCCTTGACCAGGAATTGACCCTGAGACCCTTCAGTCCCCAGGCCTATGCTCTATCTACTGAGCCAAACCAGCTAGTGCAGACAGTAGCTTCTTGAAGCTGGCTCCTCCCAAGGCAATGGCTTCATGACACCCATTACTGACACAATATGGGCAAACCTTCCCGGTGTACGGGTGCTGGAGAACAGAAGTAAAAACCTCTCCTGGCCTCAGTTTCTGGTCTGCAAATCCACTTGGTGAAGGTGACTTGGTTTTAGATAGCAGTAAAACGGATAGGTTGGTCATATGCTTGCCTCTAGAATGAAGAAGGATGGAGGAGATCGGTGTGGGAGAAGAACATGAGGATGATCGACCTGCACAACCAGGAATACAACCTCGGGAGACAGGCCTTCACCTTGGCAATGAATGCTTTTGGTGACATGGTGCGTGTGGCCTGGGAGGCTTGCCTTGCGCTTTCTCTCCTCCCTCAGTACCTACCATACCAGCACAATGCCTCGTTTGCCAACATTCTACCTCCTTTTCCTTGAAGACCAACGAAGAGTACACGCAGGTGATGAATGGCCATCAGAACCAGAAGCACAAGAGGAGGAGACTGTTCCGGGAACCTTGCGCCGCTGAGATCCCCCCAGCCGTGGACTGGAGGGAAAAAGGCTATGTGACCCCCGTGAAGAACCAGGTAGGGCAGCACTCAGCAGGGCTCCCAAGAGTGAAGCCGTAAAACGAGTTGGCGTTGTGGCTGTGGTAGACTGTGGTAGACTGGGACAATATGTGTTTTCACTAATTTTTAAGAGTTGACACATTGTTTGGCCAAGTTGTCAAAACCTTGCTATTTGTTCTGCAGACTGAGAGCTTCTATGTTGTTTTCAGGGTCACTGTGGTTCTTGTTGGGCATTTAGTGCAACCGGTGCCATTGAAGGACAGATGTTCCGGAAAACTGGCAAGCTTGTCTCATTGAGTGAGCAGAACCTTGTGGACTGCTCTCAGGCTCAAGGCAATAAGGGCTGCAATGGTGGCCTAATGGATTATGCCTTCCAGTATGTGAAGTGCAACGGAGGCCTGGACTCGGAGGAGTCCTATCCGTATCAAGCAAAGGTAAGCAAAGTTCTTATCTCTGCCATCCCTTTAGAGCAAACAGATGCCATATTTAGAATTCATATTTTTAACTGTTTTAGAATGCATATTTTAGACCGTAGAGTCTATAAACTGTCAGAACTTTCATCAAACACAGTTCTGTTTGGGATGTTCACAGTTCTTATTCCTGGGTTACATGGAGACACACATGCCATTCTATATGTAGCACATTGTTCTTCCGAGTGAAACATTTCTTATGGAGAGGTAGACTGAATAGATACCAGCTCGTTTTTAATTTTCAAAACAGCCAGTAGCATTTCACAGGCTTAACCTGGAAATCATGAAGCTGCCTACTGCCTGAAACTCATGCTTCCCGGGAGGTGGGCTAGTAATCAGACCTCTTCCCCTTCCCCCTTAAAGGAAGGACCCTGCAAATACAGGCCCGAGGATTCTGTGGCCAATGTCACCGGCTTCGTGGACATCCCTCCGCAGGAGAGTGCCCTCATGAAGGCAGTGGCAACCGTGGGGCCCATCTCTGTTGCCATCGATGCGAGCCATTTTAGCTTCCAGTTCTATCAAGACGGTAAGCATTGTCTATGTAGAAGTTTAGGCAGAAAAATGGACACAAAGCAAGATTTCACTCTTTGGCTTGCATACTTTCTGGGTATGTGGATTTAGCGTTGTTCACTGTGCACACATAATACCTTCCCCCGGTGTTTCCGTTTGACATGATGTGAGCTATAGCGTCATGGTTTGAAGCACCTCACAAATATATTTAAATGGCTACATCATTTGATTGGCATAGCTTAATACTTGACCTTTTTCCAGTTGTTAGGCCTTTAAAATTTTCCAAAGAATTTGACTATTGTAATTAAAACTACGGAGATCCTTTGACTCAAGTTCAAATTTTGTGCTCTGTGCTATTTCCTAAGACTGACATCCTAAAAGTAGAATGACAGGGCTTCCAGAAGTGTCTGTATGCCTCCTGACTGACACATTGTTTACAAAAGAGATTGTGCCAGTTCACATTTCTGCTAGTGTTAGAGGAGGGCCTACTTCCCTAGCCTAGATTAAAAAAAAAAAAGATCTTGCTTTCAAATCTTACTTGGTTTTATGTCATTGAGCTGACTTTTGAGAGGCCTCCCTCACTGTGGTTGATATGCAGGGTTGAATTTTGCTTCCCAGGCATTTATTACGAGCGGCACTGCAGCAGTGTGAATCTGGATCATGGCGTCCTGGTGGTTGGCTATGGCTTCGAAGGAGAAGACTCAAGTGGCAATAAATATTGGATCGTCAAGAACAGGTACAAGCTGCTGAAAGTACTTCTATTTGAAAAGAAAGACATTTTTGGAATCACTATGTGGATACAGGTCTTCAAACTCTTGAGCACACTTCTGAAAATCGAGAAGTCTTTTTTCTTCTTCTTCTTTTTTTCTTTATAGTCCTATTTATTTTATTTCTTATTTTTTGTTAATCCTCACTGGAGGATTTTCTTTCCTTGCATTGATTTAAAAAAAAATATATTTTATTGATTTTTCATAGAGAGTTAGAAACATCGACCAGCTACATCCTGCACACCCCCCACTGGGCATGTGGGAGTGAGCCTGCAACCCAGGCATGTGTCCTTGACTGGAATCAACCGAGAACCCTCCAGTCTGCAGGCGGATGCTCTGTCCATAGAGCCAAACCGCCTAGGGCTGCATTGGTTATTTTTTTAGAGAGAGTGGAAGGGAGGGGGAGAGATAGAGAAAGGAATATTGATATGTGAGGGAGACATTGTTTGGTTGCCTCCCACACCCGCCTGCAACCGAGGTATGTGCCCTTGACCGGAATGGAACTCGTGGACTGATGCTTTTAACCACTGAGCAAAATCGGCTAGGGCCGAAATTTAACATTATGATCACACATTCGGATGCCTGTGTGTTCCTTAAGTGGGACAAAGACTTCTGCCGAAATCCCAGAGGTCTTCATCCCACTTAAGGAACACGGCATACGAGTGTGTGACTGTAACGTGAAGATTCTGCCTCAGCTTGCTGGAGAATCTTATAGTTTTTGTACCATTACATTTCTAAATTTGAAAAATTTCTTAATTATGGCCGAAACCGGTTTGGCTCAGCGGTAGAGCGTCTGTCTGCGGACTGAAAGGTCCCAGGTTCGATTCCGGTCAAGGGCATGTATGTTGGTTGCGGGCACATCCCTGGTAGGGGGTGTGCAGGAGGCAGCTGGTCGATGTTTCTCTCTCATTGACGTTTCTAGCTCTCTATCTCTCTCTCTTCCTCTCTGTAAAAAGTCAATAAAATATATTTAAAAGAAAAAAAAGAAAAAAATTTCTTAATTATGAAACACATCTGGCCCCAAGAGTTTGCTTTTTCTCTCTCTCTGAATTTGCAGTTCTGTGAAAGCTTTGGGGAGAGAAGTTAGGTGCAGGCTTAGAACTCAGCCAAGAACTGAAACCCCCTCTCCTGATTCTGAATCTTGTTTGGGCCTCTCGGGTGCACTGTTTAAGTATCAGGCGTAGTTGTTAATAAAAGTCCAGGTGTTTGATTATTTGTATAAAATGGAAAACCCTCCTTTCTTTCAGCTGGGGCGAAGCTTGGGGCAATAAGGGCTACATCAAGATGGCCAAAGACCGGAACAACCACTGCGGAATCGCCACTGCGGCCAGCTATCCTACCGTGTGAGAGGATGGCGATACAGAAAGTGCTCATGGAGAACAGGATGTCCAGAGGAGGCATTGCTGTCTCAACACTGACCACGTTTTCCTTCCTGGGATACAACACTGGAATCTTGAAGATCCAAACTGTGATTTGAATTCCGTGGAAATGTTGCCACTTCTTTTATAAGATGTATACATTTTTACCTCTTAAAATAAAACTTAATTTTTATTATTTTTAATCCTCGCCCAAGGGGACGTTTATAGATTTGAGAGAGACAAACGATCTGTGTGGGAGAGAAACATTGATCAGTTGCCTCTGGTACGTGTTGCGCCTGGGGACTGAGCCTGAAACCTTTTGGTGTACGGGACAAGGCTCCAGCCAGTTGAGCCACCCAGCCAGAGCTACAGCTTAATTTTATATGTAGAGGTGTAGGGTTTTTTCCGTTTTTTAGCACATTTATTTTCTAGACACAAAAATGTGCCAGAGGCCCATTAGGACAGCGGCCGGGTGGCCCTCTGGGTCCTCCCGTTGTAAGTGCTAACGATGCGGATCTTATGTCAGTTGCCTATTGGCTGGGTTTGACCCAACCCTTGAGTGGAGCACAATTTGACAAACTATAAGGACAAAGGTCAAGTATGTATTTTTTGTTAATCCATCTGAGGATATTTTTTCCGCTTAGTTTTTAGAGTGGAGGGGTGGGAGGGAAGGAGAGAGAAAAACATCAATATGAGAGAAACATGGATGCCAGTTGGGGGCCAAGATCAACTTGCAACCCAAGTGTGTGCACCTGACTTGGAATTGAACCCGTGACCCTCCAGTCCTTGGGCAGATGCTCTAACCACTTAGACAGCAGCCAGGGCAAGGGCAATTATTTATTTTTTCATTTTTTATAAGTCCTTTTATTTCTTATACCTGCAGGTTTTGTTTTTTTTTTAAATTTAATTAATCTTTATTCAGATTAATACAATAGTTTCTCCTTTTCCCCCCCATAGCTCCCCTCCACCCAGTTCCCACCCCACCCTCTGCCCTTACCTCCCTGCCACTGTCCTCATCCATAGGTGTACAATTGTCCAGTCTCTTCCTTTTTTTTTTTTAATTTAATAAAACTTTATTCAGATTATTACAATTGTTTCTCCCCCTCTCCCCCCTCTCTCTTAACTTAAAGCTCCCCTCCACCCGGTTCCCACCCACCCTCTGCCCTTACCAACCCCCTGCTGTCCTCATCCATAGGTGTATGATTTTTGTCGAGTTTCTTCCCGTACCCCCACACAGACACCCCTTTCCCCCTGAGAATTATCAATCTTCGCCTTTTCTATGAAGGGCAATTATTTAAATAAGGAAAAAATTCACATTTTAGAAAAATCGAACAAACACACACACACACACACACACACACACACACACACGTGTGATTGCCAGGTTAAAAAGGGGCCTTAGAAATGGTTATTTGACCCAAGGTAATGATAACCCAACTGAGTTATAGGGGGAATGTCAGTTTTTGCTGCATCTTCCTCAACTGCTAGCGAAGACCACCTGGCTGCTGGCAGTCAAAGAAGGCCTGGACCTGGTGGATGGCCAAGAATGCTTGTCAGCTGGCAGTTCAAGACGTGTCTGGCTTGTGGGTCAGTGCATGGTGCTTATGTATTGTGGCAGTATTGCAGATGTCCCCCATTTTACCCCTTTGTCCACTACCACCCAGTCCCCACCTCCCCCTCCGCTGGCCTTCACCATTGTGTTATCTGTGTCCATTGGTTAGTTCCCTACTCCTACCCCTTCTCTCTGGTTCTGTTTTGTGTCCGTTTAATTTGTCCATTGGATTCCACATATAAGTGAGATAACATGGTATTTATCTTTTTTTTTTAGAGAAATGGAGTGATATTTATTATGCGCGGGTGGTATTTATCTTTTAATGATACAACTCGAGTAAGAACATTTTTTATTAAGGTACTAGTGGCCCATTGCAGGAAGATTCCTGCTGGTCGATGACCCCCTGCTTTTCTCCCTTCTCCCCTAGCCCTCCCTCCTTTCCTCCCTTCTTCCCTGTACCCACCTGCTTTCCTTCCTTCTCCCTGCCCCGCCTGCTTGCTTCTCTGCAGCTTGGCTCCCTTCTGTAGCACTTGGCTTCTTTCTACACTGTTTTCAGTCTTTGCTCTGGCCTGGATATGCAAATTAATCACCATCTTGGTTGGGTTAATTTGCATGCTCATCCTGATTGGCTGGTGGGTGTGGCTTGTGGGCATAGCAAAGGTATGGTCAATTTGCATGTTTCTCTTTTATTAGGTAGGATTGTATATGTACATATTTTACCATTGCTCCCCCAACCCACTCCCAAACATGCCCTCACCCCCCCAGTGTTTTGTGTCCATTGGTTATGCTTATATGCATGCATACAAGTCCTTCAGTTTATATATTATAAGAAGGGTTAAAAAAAAAAAAAGGGTTGTTGTACTTTCTCTTAAGGCCATTAGTTTTCCAGATTTAATGATGAGATTCAGCCCCTGTGTATGAGCCTGGCCAGTGTTTCTAGCTCAAGGTCAGCTTCTCTGACAGCTCAAGATGTCACTTCTTGCAGCCAGGTCTCTCCTGCTGTGGTGAAGGTCACTGGACCATTGTTGCTGGGGTGGGGAGGGAAGGACACTGCGTGTATGTTTGGATGGATGAGAGAGGGGGAGAGAGAACACAGATCTCCTTTGGATCTATGATCTGGAATTTTTATAAATGTTATTGGGTATGAAAATTATGCCCAGGAGTCCTTAGGCTAAAGCAGTGGTGGGCAAACTCATTAGTCAAATATCCACAGCACAACGATTGACATTTCTTTTGAGAGCCAAATTTTTTAAACTTAAACTTCTTCTAACGCCACTTCTTCAGAATAGACTCGCCCAGGCCGTGGTATTTTGTGGAAGAGCCACACTCAACGGGCCAAAGAGCTGCATGTGGCTCGCGAGCCGCAGTTTGCCGACCACTGGGCTAAACTGAACTAGCCACATATCAAGTGGCGGATGGCTTCCCTCGAAGTGATTTTATCTGCTGCGCAACCCTAGCTCTCAGAAGTCACATCTCCACTCATCTTCCTTTGGGGTCCATTTTCCACACCTGGGAGAATCTGGAAGTAGATTCTTGATAAAATTAAACGGGGGGTGACCCGGTCACCAGTAAGTCTCCGTGTGTAACCACGTCCCTCAGCCGGTGCTTAGACTGGGGTCACGGGGCTCAGTGACAGAAGGTTCTCGGGACCCAACGAGCCCCACAGCGGCACTCAGCACAGCGACGCTGTGGCTCCCCGGGGAGGCTCCTCTCGCTCTCTCGGCTCCCGTGGTTCAGAGCCGCCTTCTTGAGCCTGATGCTCAAATGTCTGTGTCAGGGCCAGGCTTCTCCAAAAGGACTGAGGGGGTGGGCACTGCCTTTTCTGAGAGCCCACGGGGCCGTGTCCCTTAGACTTTCCCAGGTGTTGCTTCTGACCAGAATGGAAAAAACCTTCCGGATGTCCTTGGAGCGGACGTGGTTGTTGGCGCAGGGAGCACAGCTCTGCTGTCTGTGGTCCCTGGACTAAGAGTCCGCTCGGGGATTTGTAAGACTGAAGAAAGTAAATGCAGGACAGATAGGAGATGTCCAAACCTGTAGATAATTTTTAAAAATTTATTTTATTGTGTGTGTGTTTTTTTTACAGAGAGGGACAGAGTCAGAAACATCGATGAGAGAGAATCATCAACACCCCCACCCGGGATGTGCCCGCAACCAAGAATCGAACCTGGGACCCCTCAGTCCGCAGGCCGATGCTCTATCCTCTGAGCCAAACCGGTTTCGGCTGTCGGTAATTTTTATAAAAATGTATTTGAGCCCCCCCTGGCTTGGTTGCTCAGTTGGTTAGAGCAGTGGTCAGCAAACCACAGCTCTTTGGCCCCTTGAGCGTGGCTCTTCCACAAAAATTCCACGGCCTGGGCGAGTCTATTTTGAAGAAGTGGCGTTACAAGAAGTTTAAGTTTAAAAAATATGGCTCTCAAAAGAAATGTCAATCGTTGTGCTGTTGATGTTTGGCTCTGTGGATAAATGAGTTTGCTGACCACTGGGTTAGAGCATCTTCCTAATATACCACGGTTGTTGGTCTGATCCTGGCCAGGGCACATAGGAGAATCAACCAATGATGCATAAATAAGTGGAACAAGCTGGTGTTTCACTCTTCCCCTTCCTTTCTCAAAAATTTTAAAGAAATGGTACAGTTCTTTACGATTACCGTACTTGCTCAGCATTCCCCCCGTCCCTTTCTTCTGTTCGCCCAGGGTCCCTGGGGCCAGTCACATAACTCAGTCTCCTTCAGCCAGAGGGATAGCCCTGTGAACCGCGCTGGGCCGGTCAGAATCCTCTGGGATTTCAGGCGTACAGGAGGCTGCTCCTGCCAACCGGCCAGGCTCCTCTGGGATTTCACGAACTGGTGCTGCCAGAGGCAAACCTCTTGCCTCTGGGTTCTAGCTGCCTGATACTATACCCCTGGGATGTAAAGTGCTCTTGAAGTAGAAAGGAATGAAGTTGGCATGAGGAGGGAGGTGACACAAGAAAAGGAGGTCCTATTCTCCTAAGGCAACCACAGTTTTTATTTGTGACATCTTTCCTAGGTATGCCTATGTATAGCTTTTAGTTGATTTTCATTAAGTATTATTTTTTAGTATAAAAGTAAAAGTTAAAAAAAAAGTATTGAATGTATAATCATGTATAATGTGACTAATTTGGGCAGTACAGGAATGAACTGCATTCCTTCCCATCTACAGAGAAAAGCCATTGTTAACATTTTCATCATTTATTTATTTACAGAGAGCTAGGGAGAGACATATCAAGTGGCCCGGACTGGGATCGAGCCTGCAAACCGAGGTACGTGCCTTTGACTGGAATTGCGCCCAGGACCCTTTCATTGAGGGCTGGTGCTTTATCCATGGAACCAAACCAACCAGGACCACCCCTACCATTTTAGTCTTCCTCCTTCCAATATATATATATATATATATATATATATATATATATATATATATATATATATATATTCCCCCCCCCCCCATTTAAAAAAAAAAAAGCAATCATGAGATTTTACTAAATATAGGCTTTGGTCACTTAGAGCTTCTGTGTCTCACAGCTGCTATGCAGGTCCAAACCAGAGTTTCTAGTTGGTTGATATTTAAAGGGCAGGAAGTATCTTTTTTTTTTTTTAAAGTATCTTTTTCAGCAGGTTTTCTCTTGCTCCTGTAGGGCATTATTCCCTTACGTTAGTATAGAAACAGAAAGCTTCCTTTGTCTCCCCATTGCTGAGACTAAATGATTCCACTGTGTGTGTGTGTGTGTTTTTGGTTCACCCAAGGAAAAATGGAAGGAGTCTCTTTAAAGCACATGTGTCAAACACAAGGCCCGCGGGCCAAATCCGTCCCGCCAGGCCTTGCAATGTGGCCCGCACCGCGCTGTCATCACTGCACTCCGCTGCATTTCCATCACAATGACAGTTTATGACTGTTCAGTAAACCATTCGGCCCGCGATTTAGGCTGGATTTTAGATTTTGGCCCCTTCTCTGATTGAGTTCGACACCCCTAAAGTGAGGACAAATGTGAAAATCAGTGGGGCTCTTTATCTTTAAAAAAATATATATTTTATTGATTTTTTGCAGAGAGGAAGGGAGAAGGATAGAGAACTAGAAACACTGATGAGAGGGAAACATCGACCAGCTGCCTCCTGCACACCCCCCACTGGGGACATGCCCGCAACCAATGTACATGCCCTTGACCGGAATCAAACCCGGGACCTTTCAGTCCACAGACCGACGCTCTATCCACTGAGCTAACCCTGTTTCGGCTGGGCTCTTTTTCTTCCCCACATCATTCCTAATTGTAGTCATAATTAAGCTGGGTTGTTTTCCAGACCTGGGAGTTTATCTTTCATAACTTCTGGATTATAGATTCACCTGCCCCACCACATGCGGCATAGGTAAGTAAAAACAGAGCAAAAAGAATTCCTTTTGAATTAAAGACCAACAAACTAATGCAACAAGCAATAGTTTATTTTTTTTTAAAAAAGGGGGGAAAAACAACAAAAAGAAAAACAAGTGACCTCTTTTACTATCTCATAGATTAAGTAAAAATACTTGTTGTATTAATATATATGTATATACATACTGCATATATATATATATACACACACACACAAACACACATATGATATAACATTAAAATTACATGCTTCTCAGTACAGAAGAATTAGGACATGTTCCCCATTTGATTTTAAAACTCTATCACAATTTAAAATCACTGCAATAAAACTTGCTTCCTTTTTCTTCTTTTGTAGATTTCAAGTACAGGAAGTTGTCAAACCAGGACCTCAGTGTGGAAAACCGTCTGCTATGCACACATGACGACGGACAGCCACAAACCGTGAGTCTGGGGTTTTTGAATTCTCACACGGATCTTCGTAGCCCTACAACTGTCACCCTTCTACCTGAGACGAGAGGGAATGACGAAGCGCCACAGTCTGTCGACTCCACGTGGACGTTCACATTGACGTTTCAACGAAAGCTAACGAGTACATGTCACCGTAGCAACAACACTGGCCGTGAAATCCCTCTAGAGGAGGGCTCCTCCCCCCCACCTTTCCCCGCCAAACAAAACACAAAAAGGTTGCCCGGAAAAGAACCCAACACAAATCGGAGGGTGAAGCACCTCTGGCGATGGTCAGCACACAGCAAGGAGCAGAGAGAGGGAGCGTTTCCTTCGGGGCAGCTCCCGGCTGACGCGATGATTTTCAAACACACCCTCGTCTGCAAAAGGCACTCACATATTGTCTATTTATAAATCATACAGTGGGAGTCCATACATGAGGGGTTTTCCTATAAATATAAAAAAGATAAGCTGAGGGCATGATATATATAACAAAGGAAAAAAAAAAAAGAGTATGAAATGCACATTTAGGATAAATGTGCGCTTTTTCATTGAAAGGACAACCGATAGAAGCGTTAGAAATTTTTCATTGAAAAGTTAGGAATTCCAGGAAAACCGTCAGTCAAGAAGCAAGGGACTAGATAGAGGCTGGGAGATGGAGTCTGGGACACCGAGAGGAGGGACGCTAGCTCCTCAAATGGCCACAAACGGACGGGCGTGATTAGCTCTTAAATGAGAAAAGACCTTTCGCTCACAAAGGGCTGGGTGGGAGGGAGGAAGGGGGGGAGGGCAGGAGGGAGGGGTTAGCAGAGACATAGGTGCAGCAGGAGGGAGGGGGGGGCATAGGAAAGTGGGGTGGAGGGGTGGGGGTGCGTCTGGAATCTCTGAGGGAACAGATGGCTGCATCCCCCCTTGCTTTTGCAGCCTGAAGACACCCTTGCCCGAGCCAAAGCCGCCCTCACCTGGACACGACCGAGCTAATGGAATTGTACGAGGTGCCGCTGTTGCAGCTCGAGGCGTAGGCCTCCTGGCCGTTGCCGTCGAGGTGGATTTTGAGCACCGAGGACGCCTTCAGGAGAAAGTCAGCCGCGTCCCGGCGCCCCAGCTCCCGGAGCCTGGCCATGAGGACCCCGACGGTGCTCTCGGGGAAGGCGGTCCACTCCCGGAGCAGGGCGTGCGCCGGGCTCGGGAGGAACTCCCCGGGGGCCCCGTGGTGGTGGTGGTGGTGGTGGTGGTGGTTGGCGGTGTTGTACTTGGCCACCAGGTCGGGGAGGCCCAGGTTCATGGCGAGGAGGCACCAGTCCTTGCCCATGGGGTCGGGCGGGTCCAGCAGGCGGCTGAGCTTCCTCCGCGTCAGGAGGTTCAGGTCGGACGCGTGGATGTCCATCCCCAGGCTGGCCTGCGCGTAGATGTCGTGGCAGCCGAAGCACATGATGCTGCTGAAGCTCTCCTTGTAGCCGCCCATGGTGTTGGTGAGCGAGGTCTCCTTGAGGGCCTGCGCCCGGAAGAAGTCCCGGGGCTGGTAGATCATGACGGGCTCGTGGTGCTCCCTGAGCTGCTGGGGGCTCAGGTAGTGCTTCACGGTCAGCAGCCCCGGCAGCGTGGTGGCCACGACGTTCTCGATGGTGCTGCACACCGAGTCCAGCAGGAGGCAGCACTTGGCCTTCTCCGTCTCCAGCCCGCGCACCTGTACCTCGATGCCCTGGCCGTGGTTGACCAGGAGCACCAGCAGCTCGGCCCCGCGGTTGGCCACCTTGCAGCCACTCACCCACAGGCGGATGTCGGCGTCCCCCTCGGCGCTCTGCTGGTGGATCCAGCGGCACAGGTTCACCTGGACCTTGTGGAAGATGCCGCAGGGAAAGGGGGCCAGGTGCTCCACGGGGACGATGCGGACGCCGCCGTACACCATCACCTCGTCCTCCTCGTCCGTCCAGGAGCGGTGCAGGTTGTCCGTCTTGATGAGGGCGGGGATGTCCACCATGGCCCCGCTGCTCAGGTCGCGGGCACAGATGTCCATGGCGTCCAGGATCTGCAGCAGCTCGTCCACGTCGCTGTCGGGCACCAGGCGCTGGATGTCCTCCGTGGTGTAGCGGCCCCGGTAGTGGTGCAGGGCCCGCGGGGTCTCCACCGAGAGCAGCTTCCCCAGCACGTTGGTGCAGAGCCAGCGGGGGTCCAGGAGCAGCACGTCCTGCACCGTTTCGCTCTGCATGATGTTGATCTGCCCGGGGGAGACAACGAGAAGTCACGGCACAGGAACCTACAGGAGCAGAGAACTCACGGGCCCGAGCAGGGACACATCTGAGCACATGTTGCAAAGAAGGGTTCCTCCATCACTGCATGGCTGGCTCTCAGATATCAATTACTAAGCTAAACCCCAGTTTGAGAATGTTTTAAGAGGAATTTTGAAAAAACCATGAACTCTTAAAAAAAAAAAAAAAAGAATAAATAAAAAAAGTGAGAGATGGCAGCTATGAAATGATTTTTGACTAGATTCTGTTCCAAAATAAGTAAAAGCAGCTATAAAGGAAATTATTGGCACAAGTGGAAAACAATTGAATAAGGACTACATATTCAGTAGTATGTCAATAGTATGTGTCCAGAATGGGATTAGTATTAATTATATTGTGGCTATGTGGAAAAATGTCCTCTTTAGGAGATCCAGGCCAAAAGCTTTTTTTATTTTTATTTTTATTTTAGGGAGAGGAACTAAATAAAATCAGGAAGGAAAGAGAAGAGACAACCCACCACAGAAATACAAAGGATTGTAGGAGGACAGTATGAGCAGTGAGACACCGACAAATTCGACAACCTAGAATAAATGGCTGAGTTCCTAGAAACAACCCTCCAAAACTGAATGTTGAATTGGTCTGTTCAGATTTTCTGCTGTTTCCTGATTCAATCAGTGGTCAGAAAACTCCCAACTAATAAAGTTCCAAGACTAGAAGGCTTCCCAGGTGAATTCTAAGCGTTCCAAGAGTTCACACCTATCCTTCAGCTCTGAAGAGGGAAGGCTCTCCAACTCAACAATCACCCTGACACCTCCTGGGGCCCTGCCCGCCCGGAGCCCTCACCTCGCCAGTGCTGTGGAGCTGCTGGGCGATGCCCCGGAGGTCCTCCTCGCTGGCCAGGGGGTTCAGCTGGTCCTGCACGTCGTACACGAACTGCTGCAGCGACATCAGCTGGTTGGGCCCGTTGAGCTTCCTCCAGGACGGCAGCGTGGAGATGATTTTCTCACACAGGTGGGTCATCGGAGGGCAGACCTCGAATGTGCAGGACGTGACAGGTCAGTTTATAGCTGTGGGGACTCAGCAGGAGACTGGGTTTTCATGGGGACAGTTGAATCTCTTCCATTTAGACTTAATTCTTGGTATTGGCTTGAAATGGGTTTTTAATCTTTGAACTTGATTAAATGTAAATCAGTCTGCTACAGACTCATCTACCCAACCACACCTTCCTAATTGTAAGCCACAGCAGCCTTTCCCTGCACCCTGTCACTCATGAGGCTGTCCCCTGGTGGACAATGGCTTTTAGGTCAGCTGAATTCCACTCCTTATTAAAAAACCCCACACAGAATGCCCAGGGATACAGGTAAGCTCCAACAGCCTTACCTCAGGAGTGGAAGGTGTGTGTGAAGCGAACATCATGCCACACCCTGAGAACACAGTCTCACTCCATTTGTTCGTCTATTATTTTATGCCCTTCAACAAGTGTTCTTGGCAAATTTTTTCTACTTTCTGCATTTTCTAAATATTTCACAAGCTGCTTTTTTGTATCCTTATATATAAAACCCTAATATGCGAAAAGACTGAACAGTGGAACAACTGAACCACGGTTGCTATGACTGGGGGCACGTGTGGATCATGGCGGGCGTCGGCTGCAGCAGGATGGTGGAGCAGGTGAGTGGGGGTGTCAGACCAAGAAGGGGCACCGGTCGCTGGCATTGGGGCAAACCTCCGGTGGTTACTGAGAATTCTTTGCTCCCGTGTGCCACGGTCCCGCCTGCTGCTCACACCCACTAGATCGCTTGATGCCGTCAGCGGGTGCGAGCGGCGGCTGCTGGGCCTGAATGCTCCTGAGGGTTCTCCACCTCCCCTGCTCCTGAGGGGCGATTGGGGCAGCAGCCACCTCGTACCTGCTGCTGGTGGCCCTGCTGCCAGCACCCAGTGCCAGTCCTGACTGCTCGGTGCCGTCAGCGGGTGCAAGTGGCGGCTGCTGGCCCGATTGCTCCTGAGGGCTTCTCCACCTGCCCCTGCTTCTGTCGGGCGATTGGGGCAGCAACCACCGCTTGCACCTGCTGATGGCACCAGCCCCAATTGCCATCAGCAGGTGTGAATGGGGCCAGTGTGTTGGAGCAGCAGTGGCGGTGGTGTGGGGCTGCCGGCAGAGAGGGGACTGGGGGCTGCAGCTGGAGGGGTCGGGCGGGGGTATGGAGGGTGGGCCGAGAGGCTCTCCTGTGCCCACTTTACCCTCGCAGCCAGAGTTCCTTTCAAGGTGCATGAATTTGCGCAATGGGCCCCTAGCATATCTCTCTCTCTCTCTCTCTCTCTCTCTCTCTCTCTCTCTCTCTCTCTCTCTCTCTATATATATATATATATATATATATATATATTTTTTTTTTTTTAATATATTTTTATTGATTTCAGAATCAAACCCAGGACCCTTCAGTCTGCAGGCTGACTCTGCATTCACTGTGCCAAACCAGCTAGGGCTGTATCATTATATATTTTACTAATCTATTAAGTTTATAGATGTGACATTGGTTAATACATTTTGTTTCAATAGTACAATGTATAATATATCCTCTGTCTATTGCATTGTGATCACCACCCAAAATCTAGTCTCTTCCCACCACCGTTACCATAAGTTTGACCCCCTTCGCCCTCTTCATCCTCCTCCGACTCCTCTCCCCTCTGCTAACCACCTTTCTGTTGTGTCTATGAGTCTGTTTGTTTTGTTAGATCATTCATTGCTTTCTGCTTTATAGTCCATACAGAGTGAAATCATATGGTTCTTCACCTAAGTCACTTTTGAATTGCTCTTGCAATGTGTAAAAAGCAATCTTACTTTTAAACCAATCACTAAAACCATCAGCGTATCCCACACTCTTCCATAACAACGCCTTCTCCTCCTCTCTGCTCTGTCTCCCTCGACCCAGAGCAATAAGATAAAAACTTCTCCACGCAGCCACCTCGCCCTGGGGCCCCTGAAAACCGAGCCAAACCACCTCCAGGGTCCCTGGGGGGCTGGCCAGGGGTGGGGGTCCTGCCCTCCGCAGGCGGCATACTCACAGAAACAATCTGGCTCCGTATTTCCTGCAGGTGATTTCGAAGAACCTTCATGTCCTTCGACCCCGAAGCCCCAGCGTCCAGAACAAACAGCTTATTTGAAATGTGAAGGTCATTCCCAAATCTAGGAGGGAAGAGCAGGAGCCTCATCAGAGCCACGCAGTCTCGCCAGGTGTCCCCCCGGCTGGGCCCACGGCTGGTCGGAGGCCAGGAAGTTCTGGCGACCTTCAGAGGCCCCTCCCTGCTGTCCGCTGGCTCTGTGAGGCCACACGGGAGCAGAGGCCCCACCAGATGGCAGGGACACAGTGCGAACAGCATCGGCTGCCCGGCTGCGGGGACCGTACAGGTCATGAGAAGAGATGCTGTTGCAGTGAACAGAGTAAGAACAGAGGGATGAGCGTGAAAGGTACAGCCCTGATCAGAAAATGTTAGCAGAAGCCCTGCTTTCACACCAGGAAGGTAAGAGGTAATGTCTTCAGCCGAGAGTTGAGTTACTCGCACACTGCACAGAGCTGCAGGTTGACAGGTACTAAGTAGGAAAGAAGGGAGGTTTACAGTGGTGAGTGTGCAAGACACAGAGTTTATTCCTGTATTGTTATTGACTGATTGTTGCATTATTTCCCATACGAACAACGGTGGGCCGACTGCCGCCCTGCTCTGTATTTTTAGCACGTGACCCTGTGCACGTCCATATTGACGAGGGAAACTAGAGCTTTGCAAAACTACTGGACAGGAAGTGCATGCAGCTAGTCTCTGCGGGACTCCCTGAAGTTGACCAACTCCTGATCAACTTCAGGGAGTTGGTCCGGACCCTGTGAGTGAATTTCATAACCCAGTATTTTGATAAATATTGATCATTGGCATCATTACTCATAAAAACAAACACACACCTGGAAGCTCAGACAACTAAGAACTAAGGATCTAATGCACATGTGTCAAACACAAGGCCCGCGGGCCAAATCCGTCCCGCCAGGCCTTGCAATGTGGCCCGCACCGCGCTGTCATCACTGCACTCCGCTGCGTTTCCATCACAATGACAGTTTATGACTGTTCAATAAACCATTCGGCCCACGATTTAGGCTGGATTTTAGATTTTGGCCCCTTCTCTGATTGAGTTCGACACCCCTAATCTAATGTATAGCATGGTGATCATGGTTGACAACACTGCATTTGCAGTTAGAATTTGCTAACAGAGTAGAACTTAAATATTCTCCTCAAAAAGAGAGAGTTGGTTTGGCTCAGTGGATAGGGCGTCGGCTGGCGGATGGAAGGGTCCTGGGTTCAATTCCAATCAAGGGAACGTGCCCAGGTTGCAGGCTCGATCCCCAATAGGGGGCATGCAGGAGGCAGCTGATCAATAATTATCTCTCATCATTGATGTATCTCTCTCTCCTTCTCCCTTCCTCTCTGAAACCAATAAAAACAAATTCAAAAAAGATGTGAACGATGATGTTTTAATTCACTCGGTAGTGGGAATCCTTTCACAGTGTAAATACGTATCACAGGACCACAACGGACACTTTAAATAGCTGACAGTCGTATCTGTCGACGACGCCTCAATAAACGGGGGGGAAAACACCCCACATAAAACAGCTCAAAGGCAGCGGTACCAGGAGGTGAATAGAGAAGTGAGGAGGCTGCTGCTTTTTATCCTGTGTTACTTTCTTATTTGATTTATAATTATTTGTATTCATTGCTTTGATAAAAAATGAAAAATACAACAAAAAGGCCAGCCATGCTGAAATGGGTTTGGCTCAGTGGATAGAGCATCGGCCTCCGGACTGAAAGGTCAAGGGCATGTATCTTGGTTGCGGGCACATCCCTGGTGGGGGGTGTGCAGGAGGCAGCTGATCGATGTTTTTCATCGACGTTTCTGTCTCTCTCCTTTCCTCTCCGTAAAAAAAATCAAGTAAAAGGCCACCCAGGAAAAAAGGCCTTTCTCCTCTCTCTAGTTCAGAGGTTTTGGCTGTGTTGGCCCCGAGGACCCGGGGGCTGCCCTCCCTTACCTGTTCCTGATCTCCTTCAGCAAAGCCGTGTCCTTGTCGTACCCAAACTCGCCGCCCGCCGGACGCGGGACGTTCATGATGTCGGCGTGTGTGGCCACCAGGACGACGCGCAGGGGGTTCTTCAGCTTGCCGCCGAAGGCTGGGGCGGAGAGCACAGGTTCAGAGGCCGGCACCCTTCCTGCCGCCTCTCCCCGCTGTGCGGTGGGGTGCCCCAGGCCCCTCGCTCTCTGCCCGAGGCTGCGAGGCCCGTGCCTGCTGTGCACAGTCACCTCCGGGCCGGGGCTGCCAGGACCAGAACGAGCCTGCTTTCTGGGCCTCACGGGAAGGGGCTCAGAAATGGACCAGAACCGGCCACACAACACAAGGCAGCTTCTCACATCTGTCTCCAAGTGGGAGACCTAACTGGTTTGGCTCAATGGATAGAGAGTCAGCCTGCGTACTGAAGGGTCCCAGGTTCGATTCTGGTCAAGGGCATGTGCCCTGGTTGTGGGCACATCCCCAGTAGGAGGTGTGCAGGAGGCAGCTGATCGATGTCTCTCTCTCATCAATGTTTCTAGCTCTCTATCCCTCTCCCTTCTCTGTAAAAAAATCAATGAAATGTATTAAAAAAAAAAAAAAGTTAAAGTGATGGTGCTCCATTATGGGGGGAGGGTGTGAAGCTCCGTGTATCTGGTTATATGAATGCTTTTCAAAGCAAAGATGCCCACTGGGCTTCGTATTTCACCAGAGAAGGCTGCTGCTTGTGCTGCAGGGAAAGGACGATGCTATCGCCCCCTCTGGAATGAAGACGGGGTAATGCCTCTAGTCAGCACGGTCCCTTTCCTTGCACGGGGAGGGAGCCCCAGAACGCAGAGAGCTCGTTCTGCTTGTGAACTATGTGCCCCGGAGGCAAAGGTGCGGTAGCTACTGAAGGAGACATCCCACTTTGCACCCAACAAAAGTGCTCCCCGCCCCGAAACAGAAAAAGAGAGTGAGAAACAGTTCTCGAGGAATAAGCTCAGAATCAGGCCTCGGTGACAGAAGCGTGTAATCAAGAGACACCTCCCTGAGGAAGGAGATGAACAGCTGGCCCTCGGGGAGCCGCCGGAGGGCGGACCTTCCTGCAGGAAGGAGGGGCACGGAGCACCGCTGGGAGCACCAGTGGCCTGAGCCGAGCCCAGCGGGCAGCAAGGCCAGCGAAGGGCGCTCGCCCGCCCAGGGGTGTCTGAGCTTACCTATGGGCTCCTCCACCGGCACAAGAGACTTGAGGAAATTGAGCCAGAAAACCACTTGGTTCAGCTGGATCTCGAAGGGTTCTTCCAGACTGAACACGATGACGTGGATCGATGTGGGGTCGTTGGCAGCAAAATAATCGTAGGAGCAGAAGTAGACGGGGTTTCCGGAGAACTCCCACACGCTGAAGTCGCCAACCCCTGCGGAGGAAAGCAGAGAGGATGGCGCGGTTTTCCCAGTGGCTTACGGCGCCCAGCAGGGGCAGGGCCGTCCACGGCCTTCATCCGTGGATCTGGGCTTCCACCTGACATGCTGCGGGCGGATAACAAGGATTACCGTGTTTTCTGTTCTGAGGCTTGTAGCCAATTACGAGAATTCTTTAAAAAGATATTAGCTTGCCGAAACCAGTTTGGCTCAGTAGATAGAGCATCAGCCTGCGGACTGAAGGGTCCCAGGTTCGATTCCAGTCAAGGGCATGTGCCCGCTGAGGATGCCCTCCCCCTTTATCTATGCCCGCAAGGGTCATGCCCAGTAGGGGGTGTGCAGGAGGCGGCTGATCAATGTTTCTCTCTCATCGATGTTTCTAACTCTCTATCCCTCTCCCTTCCTCTCTGTAAAATAAAAAAATCAATAAAATATTTTTAAAAAAGATATTAGCTTGTAGGAACGTGCAATCACTTCAAAGTGCAATGGGGTATTTATTGAAGCGTGCCTTTTACATTTATGTAAAACTATTTTTTTTGTACTTGTCCAATAGAAATGTAACCTGGCCACTGGGTCAAGTTGGCAACGAAACGACTGGTCCGCAGTGTGTTAGGCCCAGATCTATGTATGGAACACAGACCTAGCTTTGTGACGAATGCATTTGGAAGATCCTGGGGCTTTTCTAAGCCTCCTCCTGGGGCACAGGCACGCGAGGTCTGGCAGTGAAGGCCTTCGTGTGCAGTTCCCGGAACCCAGAGCGAGGCCCTGAACACGGGGAGGCATGTTCTTGGGGTGGGGAGGCCTGGGCAGAGCAGGGGTGAGGGCAGGGCTGGGGAGTGCTGAGGGTGCTCTCCTCCTTTTATCTATGCTGCAGAGCCAGCTTTGCTAGAACATTCCATTTTTAAGAGAATTAAATGTGAGCCCTGACCGGTGTGGCTCAGTGGATAGAGCGTCAGCCTGCAGACTAAAGGGTCCCCGGTTCGAATCCGGTCAAGGGCATGTGCCTTGGTTGCAGGCACACCCCAGTAGGGGGCGTCCAGGAGGCAGCTGATTGATGTTTCTCTTTCATCAATGTTTCTAGCTCTCTATCCCTCTCCCTTCCTCTCTGTAAAAAAAAAAAAAAAAAAAAAAAAGAAAAAAAAAAAAAGAAAAGAAAAGAAAAGAAAGAGAAATAAAAATGTGCCCTAATGAGTGAGTCTCAGTAGATAGAGCGTCGGCCTGTGGACTGAAGGGTCCCAGGTTCGAGTCTGGTCAAGGGCATGTACCTTGGTTGCAGGCACATCCCCAGTCGAGGGTGTGCAGGAGGCAGCTGATGATTCTCTCTCATTGATGTTTCTAACTCTCTATCCCTCTCTCTAAAAAATGAATAAAATATATTAAAAAAAAAAAGTATTAGCCCTGGCTGGGTAGCTCAGTTAGAGTGTTGTCTTAGGTTACAGGTTCAATGCCAAGGTTGAAGGTTCAATCCCCAGCCAGGGCACGCACAATTATCAACCAATGAGTGCATAAGCAGAACGACAAACCAATGTTTCCTTCTCTCTCTCTCTCTCTCTCTCATCAATCAATGAACTAAAAAATGTATTTACTTGACACTCATTTAATAAGCACCTACTGTGTGCCCTGTGCTTTATTAGGAGTAGAGGATATCACGTGTTGGATTTACTTTTCAGGGCCTGTGAGGGTGTCCCCGGGGCCAGGCTCCCAGGGGGTCCCTCACAGCCCTGGCAGAGGGGCCTTCCCTGCTGGTGGGCGGGCCGGACGTACCGTTCAAGTAGGCGTTCTGGATGTCGATGGCCTTGGTGGACTGGTCGTCGGCGGAGCAGTGCGGGTGGTGGGACGGGGCCACGAACACCTCCAGCATCCCCTTGGTGAGGCCCGGCTCGAACATCATGCTGCGACTCCGCACGCTCACGTTCTCGCAGCCCGGGTACAGGTTGTTGATGCTCACGGACACTGAGGAGAGGAGGCGGTGAGACGCGCCCAGGGCACCGAGCACGCCTGCCCGCCCTCCCTCCCGGCTTTCGCTCGCCTTGTCCGTTCCTGGGACATCCCTGTCCCCACCCCACTCCCGCTCCAGGCCCCGGGGTGGGGGTGGCCCTCGGGTGTGCTGTGCGGCAGCACTTCCCACAGATGTTGGGCTGATTCTTTGTCTCTCTCCATCCCCCTCAACCCCCCCACCCCTCACCAAGGACGGCCTCTCCCAGGCTTGCTTGCCATTTGCTGCTGTGTTGGGTCAGCCTAAGGCAAACCAGTTTCCTGCTGTCTGCCAGTTATGAACGAGGCGATGCGAGCCTCTCCCCCAGGAAAGGAAAAAGGCCTGGCCATTCTAGTGATCAAGGGCCCGGGGGATGGCAGGGCAGGCAGGGCCCCTCTGCCACTCCAAAGTGACAGTGTCGCTGCTTCTGGAAACACACCTCCTTCCCGGAGGCCACAGCCCCCCATCACAGCCTGCCCCTCCCCTCAGCCCCCCAGTGCTCCCAGCTGGCCCTCACAGCACCTCCTATTGGTGCCACACTCTGCTTTTCCCAGGACATGGCGAATGCTGTTTTGTGAGGGCCAGGAAGTGACTAGGGCTCGGGGGCCCAGGCCCTGGTGCTGCTGCCTGGGCCGGTGGCGCCCTCAGCCCAGGGAGTGCTTGCCCCTGCACTGGGCAGGAGGGCCTGCCACGGGGCCCGCAGGCAGGTCTAGAGTTAACTGAAGAGGAGTCTGTCTCTTCCAGAGGCTGTGTAGGCGGACACTTTCCCCACCCCTCAGAGCAGGCCGCCCTCCTGGGCATCCAGCACCATAGGCCTCACGGCTCCCCTTCTCTTCCACCCTCGCCTCGGCCCTTCAGGACCATAGATCCAAACACATCTCTCTGTTTTTGGTCTGTCTCTCTGTTTCTCTCTCTCTCTCTCTCTCTCACAGTCTCCGCCGCCCTCCCTGCCCCTCACGGCGGTGCAGCCTGGAGTGACCTTGACCCACAGCGGGAGAGCTGGCCTGGCTCCCTCTGGGTGACACTATAACTGCCAGAGAAGCTGAGCTTGGACTTGGAATGCTGGCAAAATTACAGCGGGAAATGGAAAGTGTGTGCACACAACAGCCCTTACTTGGAAGTTGTGTCATTACTATGCTGTGGCTCAGGAGCCAGACATTCTGTAAGCTGCCAGCTGTGTGACTCGGACAGCCTATGTCACCCCTCACGGCTTCTGTATGACGGTGGTAAACACACCCCCTCACCCTGTCCGTAGATGAAAGGTTTCACACGGCCATGTTTTGCCCAGCTCCTGACACACAGATAGTGCCCGGCAAGAATTACCGTGTTTCCCCGAAAATAAGACATCCTCCGAAAATAAGACCTACTTATAGGTTTCCTTCTGAGTGAAATATAAGGCATCCTCCCTGAAAATAAGCCCCCTCCCCCCCCAGGCTAAACATGAGAGATTTGGTCCACTGATTCTGAAAGAAATGGAGTCACAAGAAATTCACCAGGAAATTCAGGAATTGGATTGTTATGATGATGTTCCAGAAGATGATGACATGATTGTCATTGAATAAATGAGTAAATTCTTGATACTGTAGGATTCACAGTTTGTCTGGTTTGTGTTGACAACTACCGTACTACCGCACCGTATACAGGTAATAAATTTCCGTTATTTTCATTTACTAACCATAAATGTGTACTATACTCTTCTTCATGGAAAAATAAGGCATCCCCTGAAAATAAGACCTAGCGCATCTTTGGGAGCAAAAATTAATATAAGACACTGTCTTATTTTTGGGGAAACAGGGTAGCAATACCGGCTAGCAACTTTGTAATAATTCTAATTAAAAAAATCCACTTTGGGTTATTTTTTTCTCCAAGTTTCTGCTGTGTTCAGAGACAACAGGCTGAAAGAGCATGTAAATCTCAGTCACCTGCCCCATCCCCCCACGAATGCCGCCCAGATCTCCCTCCTCGTGGAGAAAAGAATTACGTGGAAACCCAAACGATAAAGCTTCTGTGTTCCACCGCGGGCACCGACACTGCCCCTTTGTGACAGGAGGTGCAGGAGACAAACCCGAGGCACAAGGCTTCAGAACGGGCGTTGCTTAGGAAACTCTGGGAAGGTCTCTGTTCCCATCTCAGCAGGACGGAGGCCCTTGCTCTGCAGCGGGGCTCTGAGAGAGAACACCCAGCTGGCACGCCTGCCCCTTGCTCCAGGCGGGTGTCTCTCCCGGCGAAGGACAGGTAGGCCCGAGTGTCTGGGTGTGAACCCACTGCCGACTGCGTCTGAGGAAGGTCAGGGAGGACAGCAAAGCCTGCTGCCCTCGCCCAGGGGTCCTCTACCTTTCTAACGTCACGACCCTTTAATACAGTTCCTCCTGTTGTGGTGACCCCCGACCATAACGTTATCTTCGTTGCTACTTCATAACTATAACTTTGCTACAGTTATGAATGGTAATGTCAATATCTGTGTTTTCCGATGGCCTTAGGCTCTACAGCAGCGGTGGAGACCCGCAGGTTGAGAACTGCCTGCGGACTGAAGGGTCCCGGGTTCGATTCTGGTCAAGGGCATGTACCTTGGTTGCGGGCACATCCCCAGTAGGGGGTGTGCAAGAGGCAGCTGATGGATGTTTCTCTCTCATCGATGTTTCTAACTCTCTATCCCTCTCTCTCCCTCTCTGTAAAAAAATCAATAAAATATATATTTTTAAAAAAGATAAGATTACTTAAAGAGGAAAAAAAGAAAGAAAATACTTTTATGGTTGGGGGCCCGCAGGAGGAGCTGTGTTAGAGGGTTGCGGCATTCGGAAGGCTGAGACTCACCGCCCTAGAGGGTCTTGGGGAGCAGAGGGACAGCTGTGGAACCCACACAGCCTTTCAAAACCGCCGAGCAACGCCGAACCTGTGGGGTGCTGACCCCACGTGGACCCAATCTCGTTGCTCTGCCTTCCCAGAGAAAGCGTGGGGGCGGAGCCATCCCGGGGCCAACATGGCTCTGTGCCGGCTGCGCGTCAGCCCCAGCTGCCCTCCCGCTGTCCTCGGGAGCAGGGTCCCCGGGCAGAACGCGCACCATCCTGCCTCGTGCACAGAGGTCATTGTGAACTCCCTTGTCTGCGACCCCAGCCTCAGCGAGGCCCTTTCCTTGCTATTCTGGGGGCAGCTTGCAGCGGCTGGGCAAGAGCAGGGCGGATACCAGGCCCGGGGCCGGGCTGCCCTCACCTCACAGCCACGGAGGCACTGGAACCCAGCGCCCCTCACTGAGCCACCACTCGCCCTGGACCCTGACTCGGAGAGGGGAGCCCCCGGCGCCTGCTGCAGAGCTGGGGGGGCAGGGCCGGGCGCCTTACCTGCCGGCTTGGAGGCCAGGGGCGAGGGCGGGAACCGGGTGGAGTTGGTGGAGGAGAGCCGGGGCCGGCGCCGCCGGAAGAAGCTCCGGAGCAGCCCGCACTTGAGCGACTCCACCAGCGTGGTCTTCCCCGAGCCCGAGTGGCCGAACAGCTTCAGCTTGATCCGGGGCTGCGGGTTCTGGGTGGGCCGCAGCTGCTGGATGAAGAGGCCCCGGTGCGTGTCCTGCGCGGGGGACAGAGGGCCCGTTAGTCACCACCACAGAGAGGAGGCCGAGCCTGCCGGGTCCTCCGGGCGGGTCCGCCATCTTCACCCATGTCGTCCTGTCCTCGTACATGTGTGCAAAACGCGTGTAAAATGCACGCAACACGCAACGCGCCACCTTCCCCCGTCGTAAAGTGCACCGTTCGGAGGCTTCAGGACGTTCCCCACGTCGTGCAACCGGCTGACCTCATCGGTCCTCGTTCTCCCAGTTCCCTGGGATCTCTCACTTCTCTCATCCTCTCAGTTTGCCTAAGAGCCGAGCCTGGTCCCCAGATGCCCGGCCGAGTCCAGAACGGCTGAGCCCAGGCCAGGAGGTTGGAGCCTAGCGCAGCCCCAAGGAGCGGGGTTGAGGCCCGAAGAGGTAGAGTTGGTCCCGAATCAGACCCCGGAGCCCAGCGTAGCCCAGAGAGCTGAGCCCGGACCGGAAGGGCGGAGCCAAGGCCCGCAGAGCACCTGGCTCAGGTGGGATGGTCCACAAAGAGGGGGTGGTATAATGACTTGACTCAGGTGAACCCCGTAAGAGCGTGCCCGACGTGAGCACCTTCCTTCTGACTCAGTGGGATCGCAGACCTGGCCAGACCACTGCTTCCAGTTCTAAATCCTGGAGGTGCTGACGTACTGCCCAGTCAGGGAGCTTTTCCCACTAACAATCCTTGAGCACACTCAGGATTCTCCCGAAGGAGACCAAGTTTCCCACCTGTTTTCTATTGGTGAAGGGTGATGCTTCTTTCTCAACAGGGCAACACCGCCCCCTGGTGGGCAATGAAGCCACCTACAGAGACATTTTTAATTCTTATGTTGGGGGCCGCTTCTTGTAGTGGGGCTCCAGGTGCCCAGACGTGTATAAACATGGTCCTGAGCAGTAAGAATTCTCCGGGGCTGCTGAAACCTGTTTGGCTCCATGGGTAGAACGTCGGTCTGCGGACTGAAAGGTCCCGGGTTTGATTCCCGTCAAGGGCATGTACTTTGGTTGCGGGCACATCCCCAGTAGGCGGTGTGCAAGAGGCAGCTGATTAATGATTCTCTCTCATTGATATTTCTAACTCTCTATCCCTCTCTCTTCCTTTTTGTAAAAAAAAAAAAAAATCAATAAAATATAATAAAAAATAAAAATAATAATTAAAAAAACCCCCCAAAAACTCTGGGGCTGTATTTATGTAGGAACATCTGAACTTAGGACTTACCTGCATCACTTTACCTATGACCCAGGGTTTTTTTTAGGGGTGGCTGGAGAGGGGGCATGGTTTAACACATCCCGAGTTCTCCAAGAATGCAACTATAAATTGCAATTCATAAATTGGTGGAAATATGCATATCTATAACTGATCTTTCATGAGCTCTGTTCTTGCATTTCTGAAAGGCATGCCCGCAGTCGCCGTGTTTGAGTTATCATCCCAGCCCTGTGATACCGTTGGGCGTCTGCAGGGTGATTCTGTGGGTGGGTCCGAGTATCTGCCGATTTCACTATGACCCCTGACACCTCATGCCCCTGACCTGGCATCGAACCCGCAGGCTCTTGGTGCGTGGGACAACGCTCAACCAACTGGGCCACACTGGCCAGGGCTCTCTTAATCTTTTAAAGCTCCCTGAGCAGGCATGTTGTTATCTGTGAGTTTCATTTCGGGAGGGTGAACAAGGCCTCACTAAATGTAGCTGCGCCATGCTGGATCGGCCAGGGCTGGAACCCACGGCTTGCACAGCGACGTGTAGAACAGGAGGCTGTTCTCACGCCGATGGCTTCCTCCAGCCTCCGCGTGCGGCAGAGGACAAAAAGGGCTTGGGGTACGGGGCCAGCAGTTTCCCTGAATTATTACCCACGTCGGCAGGAAAGCTGAGACGGTCCCGTTCTGAGACAGTAACTTATCGGGGTGGTGCTGACCGGCCTGGGAGACGAGGGCTTGTGGAGACCTCCCCGGTGCCGTCTGCTGCCGCAGAGAAGCCGGTGACTCCCGAAGCAAAGCTCCCTCCCCTCGTTTTAACGTAAGCTTCCAGCCAGCCCTTTGATCTTCCCCTTTAAGCCAGTGGTGCTCAACCTTTCCAATGCCCTTTAATACAGCTCCTCACGTGGTGGTGACCCCCGACCATAACATTATTTCTGTTGCTACTTCATAACTGTAGTGTTGCTACCGTTAATGAGTTGTAATGTAAATATCTGTGTTTCCCGATGGTCTTAGGCTCTACTACAGCAGTGGTTCTCTACCTGAGGGTCGCCGAAGACCATCGGGACGAAAATAACATTATGGTTGGGGGTCACCGCAACGTGAGGAACTGTGTTCCAGGGCCGAGGCATCAGAAAGGTTGAGAACCACTGTTTTAATTCCCCCCCGCCCTGCGCCAAGCGCCGAGCGCCGAGCATCGGAATTGCGGTCCGAGTCTGTGGGCATCACCTCCCATGCTGAGCATCTCTGAGCATCTTAAGACCAGAAGGCTCTCTAACCTATTTCCTGACACACAGCTTCCTAACACTCAGGTCCTGTGTGTGCAGCCGGTGTCTGCTCCTGCTGAGACACAGGAAGGCGGCAAACCCGCTCCGGCTCCCATCCCATCCCTGGACCCGGCTGTGCTGTGCAACGAGTGAGCTCATGGCCCTTCTCTGCTTCCTGCCCCGCTGACCTTGACACTTTGGCCAACACGTCTGTCCTGTGGGAAGGAACGGGGGCACGTTCTTCTCGCCTGCATGGGTTTCACAGGCCCTTCCATTCTGACAAGACTTAAACCATGCCCCCCACCCCCGCTCCCCCCGGACGGTGCGGCCCTGGTGGGCTTCCAGAGGCCTCCCCGAACCAAGGCTTTGCTCTCCTTCGAATTCCACGCAGGGAGGTGGCTGGCGGCTGGAGCGGGAGGGAAGAGGCAGCTGGTGGGAAGGCTCTCATCAGTCCCAACTCCCATAAGGACTTCCCAGCCCTCAAGGTCTCGACCTTGGGCTGTGTCCTTGGCCCGGTCAATCCGGTTTTAGCAAGAATCCTGTTGGACTGGCTGAGTGACAGTCCCTTCTCCTGAGCTGCTATCTGATGAAATCGCTTACTCCCGTCCGGGATATCGGATCACCGGGCCTGCCCTCAGCGGGCGTCCTGCCTGGCCTGTGTGCGGTGACCTTTCAAACGTCCCCTTCCCCTGATTCTTCCTCATCCCCGCACATGTGAGAGGCTGCCCATCACCACCGCTAGTTCCTCCTCCTACCCCCTGATATCCCGGATGCCTTTTGTGTGCCCTCCACCCTGACCCCAATAAAGCTCCTTGCCCCAGGTCTCCTCTGCCCTGTGACCCTCCTCTTGACCCCTGTCTCTCTGGGACTAGTGAGTAGAAGGAACTCGGTTGTCTCCAGCCTCCCCTTTGCCCCCTTTAGTGGCCACACCTGGATGACCGTCTCAGAGAAGAATCCAGAGCGAGAGCCCCTCGTTTTGATGGTTCCCCAGAAATTTCCCATCCGCAGACCCCACCCTGCTCCTCGGCTACGAGTCTCTTGCTGTCCTTGTTGGAGTCAGGGACCAGCTCCTTCCACCAGGAGCTGACGGCCTGGCTGGGACGACTCACACTCCACCTTGTCTTTGGGAAGATAAATCAGGAAAGGGCCTTCTATGAAGACCGACGGAATCTGCCATAATCTTGAAACGCCAGGAAAAAAAAAAATAGTCTCGCATCTCCTCCTTTTGAAGGAAGCCTGACCTCACCTGAAGGGTGGTCCCTCCCTGTGCTCACTGAAAAATCTTGCAGAATCTGAATACGACCAAATTTGATAAAGATGTGCAGGACAGAAGTTTCTGACATCTCACCCCGCGTGGTGGGCGCCGCATTGTCACTTTCCACCACTAGATGGCGCAGCAGGGTCCTGACCAGTCTCCCCAGCACCGCAGCTCCCGTCAACCTAAGGGTGTGAGCTTCCTGGGGAGGCCACGGTTTTGATGGCAGAGGCGCTGAGGCTACAGAATATCCATAGATTTCTTTGGAGGAGGAGCACAGCATTCTGCCCACTGCAGTGTCATCGCCAGGCGGTGGAGAGTTGGGACTGTGGTGGTCTCTAAATTCTGGCTCATGGCTTGAAACATTTTTCTGTTTGTGTCTCCCCCTGCACCCCCTGAGCCGGCGGGGGGAGCTGTGAGGCCTGGGTGTCAGTCTGCGGCTGTGGCCTCTTTTGTGCAGAGCCGCCAGGCTGGGAAAACAGGGGGGAAGCAACCGGAATCTAAACCAGAACGGGCCTTCCAGGTGGTCATGAGCTCCCGTTTGTCCTGCTGCACGGAGTCCTTGAGCCTGGACAGCCCCAGGGCAAGCACCTTCCGGTCTCACCTGACCGCGGGGTCAGCATCGATCTGAGCCGTGAGAGGTACATTCCCAAAACCCATGTCAGATCCTGCTCCCACCTGCTGCGTACACCTGAACCAAGCCCTACTCTCTCTCTTTTAAAAAAAATATATTTTACTGATGTTTTACAGAGAGGAAGAGAGAGGGATAGAGAGCCAGAAACATCGATCAGCTGCCTCCTGCACACCCCATACTGGGGATGTACCCGCAACCAAGGTATATGCCCTTGACCGGAACTGAACCTGGGACCCTTCAGTCTGCAGACCGATGCTCTATCCACTGAGCCAAACCAGCCTCGGCCAAGCCCTATGCTTTTTACCAAGGCCTGTGAAGCCTGGCCTTCCTCTCTGATGGGATGGTTTCGGGTCACTGTGCTCAAGCTCTCTAGCCAGCCCCATCAACTCCCTCCTCGGGCCGTTTCCTAGGACACACCCAGCCCTTTCCTGCCCCAGGACATTTGCCTCTGCTTTCCACCAACCCTGCCTTGTCCTTCAGGGATTGGTTTAAACGTGGCCATCGGAGAGGCAGTCCCTGACCAGTCTGTGGAAACAGCTGCTACTCCCATCCCCTCCTATCTGTCATCTCACCCTATTTGAATCGCCTGCACTTACACCCAGGGACAGCAGACCTTCCCGAAAAGGGCCTGGCGGTCTTCGTTGGGACTCCCATGCATCCAGAAACCAGCCACAGACAGCAGTCAGTGGATCTGGAGTGTTTCAATAAAACTTTATTTTCAAAAACAGGTGGTGAGTCAGCTTTGGCTTGCCAACCCCTAGTTCATCCTATCTTGCATTTTTCTTATTTGTTTACTGGCTGAGTCTTGCCTGTTTTGGTCACTGTGATCTCTCTGCTGCCTAGAACAGCTCTTGGCATATAAGAGACACTGTGAATATCTTTTAAATGAATATTATTTGGTATCTGTTTTGCTCTTTGAAGCCCCAATGAGTCTCGGTTTCCAATTTTCTTTCTTCCAGCAACCCCCTCCCTCCCGGAAATGTCTTTTCCCCTTTCTCCTCGGGAAAGATGACTGAGCGCCCGCTGATTGACAGGGGCGAGTCTCCGCCATCTGGGGAAGCCAGATAAGTGGAGGGTGATGCGCTTCCCGCACGTGGCAGGATGCAATCACAGCCTGTGCGGCCGGAGCAGCAACTCCTAATTATGCAAATGGGGCTTGCTTGTGAGATTTTAATTCCGGGCAAGTCCCCAACTTTGTCCTCTCCTCCAAAATAGTCCTGGGCACCTTTCTCTCTGCCTCGTCTTGGGCTTAGGAAAAGCAATTACTTTTTTTTTTTTTTTTAAATATATATTTTAATTGATTTTTTTACAGAGAGAGAAACATCTTTCAGCTGCCTCCTGCACACCCTCCACTGGGGATGTGCCCACAACCAAGGTACATGCCCTTGACCGGGATTGAATCTGGGACCTTTCAGTCCGCAGGCCGATGCTCTAACCAGTTTCGGCGCAATTACTTTTAATATCAGTTTACGGACAATCTGATTAGAAGGACATCCAGACAAAGTGAGAACAAGTGAGTCGGGCGAGGAAAGCTTTCCTAGACGGATCTCTTTCTGGAATATTCCCAGAGCAAAGGACAGGCGGACTCCTGCGGCAACTCGGACAGCTCAGGGCTCACGGGCCGCCTGCCTGGCTCTGTGGCCGGTTCATGGCCTGCAAAACACCAGAGTGTGAAGCTAGATTATTCTCTCTCTGACACCCCAAGGGCAGCTCCAAACATGGGGAGGGAAATGTTCTCATCTCTGTGTCCCTTCGCGTCCCTGCAACCAGGGACCACGACGGAAAGGCAGCTGCCAGTAGCCCTAGACTGGAATCGAACCTGGGACCTTCCAGTCCGCAGGCCAATGCTCTATCCACTGAGCCAAATCGGCTAGGGCACTGGTTGCAAACTCAGTCCACAGAGCCAAATATCAACAGCACAACGATTGAAATTTCTTTTGAGAGCCAAATGTTTTAAACTTAAACTTCTTCTAATGCCACTTCTTCAAAATATGCTCGCCCAGGCCGTGGTATTTTGTGGAAGAGCCAGCCCCCAGGGGCCAAAGAGCCGCATGTGGCTCGTAAGCCGCAGTTTGCTGACCATGAGGCTAGGGTAGGGGTGTCGAACTCAATCAGAGAAGGGGCCAAAATCTAAAATCCAGCCTAAATCGCGGGCCAAATGGTTTACTGAACAGTCATAAACTGTCATTGTGATGGAAACGCAGCGGAGTGCAGTGATGACAGCGCGGTGCGGGCCACATTGCAAGGCCTGGCGGGACGGATTTGGCCCGCGGGCCTTGTGTTTGACACATGTGGGCTAGGGCATTGGACAATGCCTTTTCCATGAGCACTTACATCACTAAATTATTTTTTCCATTCCATAAAGTTTGTTTTTTGAAAAAGCACAATAGGGGAGTTAGAAAAACACAGCGATGTTAAAGAAGAAAATGTTAATGACGCTAGCAAAATCTGAAAACACCGCCGCTAACATTTTCTTTCCAGGCATTCTAGAAAAACACAGGTCGGGTTATAAGGTGCACATAATTTATCTTCTGCTTTGAAGTCCAGGGACATCCTCAGCACTAACTCCTGTTACTGAACAACCTCTTCTAAAATATCTTAACGGCCGAAAACCATTCTGCCTTATAGCTGGATGACAATTTGCCAGACACGATTGCGGGTCATCTTGCCGTCGGCAGACAGACAGACACGAGCGGAGGCAAGGACGTGGGCCGGGTACAGAAGGTCACCAGGGTGGAAAGCCCCAGGTGCCTAGCAACAGACCACCCATTACTAGTATAGGGTGGGACCCCACCCCAGGGTGACCTTCCCCCCCAGCATATGGCTGGTCATGAGGTTTGAACTCCCTGGAGACAACATCTCTGCCTCAGTTGTATTTCAGCTCCAGGCCCAGATAAGCAACAAAACCAGCCACCGCTGAGGTGAGGACCACTGCCTGGAATAATGGCCCTGCCCTGGTGCCGGCCAATCCATCAGCGGAGACCACAGCCCTGAATGGACACGCCTGGAAACGGCTGAATATTCTACTGAGCCTTCCCCTGGGCCCGCCCCTAAAATCTCCTCTGCCCTGAAAACCCTTAGGACGGAGGATCCAGTGCGCTCTTCCTCCTGGGAGCCCTGCCTTTCCCTCCCGCCCTGCTCCCCCCCACACCCCCCTGTCCCAGGAGGGTTACCAGTAGCTTCCTCACTCCCAAGCTCCTTTACCTCCATAACTCATTTCCTAAGTCCCTTTCCCCTAGGAATTACTTCTTCTACCTCTGCGATGTCCCTCACACATGTTCCCTTACAGTGCTGGGTCTCGCTCTGAGTTCTTTCCTAAGCCACAACTCAAGGACTGAGGTCGTGGAGCCCAGGTATGGTCTGAGGCCGCTGGTCAGACACCTGGGGCCGCCTACAGCGAGCCGGATGGTTCCCGGTTTTATTCCGCCAGTTACTTACAACTCCGCAGTGAACCTCCCCCAGCTGACAACGCTTCCCGTGCTTCTTCCATTTCTGAGGATACAGCCCCGGCGTGCAGTCCCAGCTTCAAGGGCATGACTGCTCTGACGTCTCTTTAACACACATCGCTATAACGTGGGCCGGGAAGTCACACCGGCGTTACTTATGGTGCCCTGTTCCCTTCAGCCTCACAGCGATGATGGGAAGCAAACCAGAGCATGCGTGGTGTCTTAGAGCTCAACCATGAAGAAGCAGCAGCAGTCAGCTTTTTCATGTTCCCTCCACTTTGGGGGTGGGGGTGGGGGATTCTTACAGAGAGGGCAAGAGGAGGGAAACGAGGCACAGACACAGTCAAGAGGCCCAGTGATCTCCCAGTCCAAATGCGGCGGGAAAAAACCTGACAGGTAGCTGAGATGGATATGCAAATTGTATGCAAATCACAGGCTGCGGGAGCTGCCTTCTCCCGCAGCCTGTGAGTCCAGAGCCGCCTCCTCCGCGTTTACAGGAGCAAAGACGCCTTCGCACTTAGGTACGGACTGATAAACGGAATCTCTCACCTTGCGGAGTCTGGCGAGGAGGCCTGCCACGTGCTCGTGCTGCTCCGCCCTGGCGAGATCTTCCGCCGTCTTCCCATCCTGTGGGAGAAACGGGGTTAGCTTCCTTCCTTCCCCGCAGAGAGTGCGCGTTCCGCACGCCGTTTCCGTCATCGGAGGCGGACACCGGACCGGAGGTATAATATCAATAGAAGCAAAGACCGGGGCCAGACGGAGCGCATCCACCCGGCTTCTTCCCGCCGAGGGGGCTCCTGATGCCACGGGGCTGTGCGGGGAGGGGAGCGGAAGGGGAAGAGGCCATGCATTGGCGTGCTGAGGCCCAACAATGAGGTGCCTCAGGCCCCCTCTCCGGGCACGCCGCCCCTCGTGGTGAACTGAATCCTCCTCCAATCAGGCAGACAGTAAAGATCGTCTTTAGACACCGAACTCCAGCGAGTGTCAGCTACCATCTGAAAATACTTCCAGAGGCAAACCTCAGCACTGAGGTCCTGCTAGTGACTAGTCACTGCTGTGCATTCAGAGAAAGGTTTTGCTTAACAGACAATCACATCCAAAGAGTTTCAGCGAATGTAAGAGAAGGATGTGGGCCAACCAGGGGCCACGTGTTAAACCTGGAAAGCTCAGGGGAGGCCTGCACGGCGGCCTTACGAACTCGGAGACCTAACGGAACCACACAGGATGGGCTGAAACGAAAACTAAAATCGAGTCATGGCAGGTAGTCCTGTTTTAGGCCTGTATCTCCCCTGACAGGGCAATCTTGAGCGTAATTGAGCCTGTCTATTGGCTTTCTGCACCTGTGATAGCACACATCCGGAAGGTCAGAGTATCCCTCCCTTTCCAGACCCCTCAGGGCACCATCTCCCACCAGAGCATGGATCTCTTAATTGTTATTGTTATCTGTTCATCGTTAACTGTTAGCTATCCTCTCCCCACCTGTATAAAAGAAGTGTTTGTCTCTCCCTTCACTTTTTATCCAATCTCAGAGGTTTCTCCCTCTCCCCTCGCTTCCTCCCGCCTTCCGCATGCCTGATCCTTCCACATCCCTAATCTACCACCAACAGGTTCCATGTGACACCCTTATATTTTCCTCCTGTGATTCTAATGTGTAAAATAGGGTGCAGAACTGCCATTCTCAGGAGCATTTTCTCAATCCATTGAGAATTTGCTTCCTTGAAATTGTCAAAGATTGGTTCAAATAAATGCATAAGAATTCTTAGTTTTGGATGATCCTTACATCAACAAGGATATAAGGGTCCATGGATGGCACTTTGGTATTTACTTTAAAAAATATTATATATATATATTTTTAAAAAAGTAAACTATATATATATATATATATATATATATATATATATAAAATCTCGTTATTGATTTCAGAGAGGAAGAGAGGAGAGATAGAAACATCAATGATGAGAGAGAATTATTGATTGGCTGCCTCCTGCATGCCCTCTGCTGGGGATCGAGCCCTTGACTGGAATCGAACCTGGGACCCTTCTGTCCTCAGGCCGACTCTCTATCCACTGAGCCAAACCAGCGAGGGCCGGGGTTGACTTTTTAACGAGGGGATTTCCATGGGGCTGCAGTTCCATGCTAACGGAGTCCATTGGTTTCGTGCCATAAACGTGCAGGACAGAGGCTGACATCTCCTGAGCTCCTCCTAGCATCGCCCTGGTCCTGCCCTCACTGCTCTGTGTGCGGGACTCAGCCCTCAGGGGCGGCGGGAGCTAACGCTGTCCACAGGCTGCCCCCGAGGACATGGGGGCACACCTTCCCATTCCTCAAAGCAGGCCACTCTCTGAGCCACGCGTGGGGCCCCCGCCAACCAGTGTTCCTCCACCCCAGCATGACTGTCATTCTCACTGTGGGAGGGGATGGGTAGCGGCACCCCCTGGCCTCACCTCTAGATGGCAGCAGCATCCCCCTTCTCCACCGGTGACACCCTCAGTGTCAGTGTCTCCAGCCACTGCCCTGTGCTCCCTGGGGGCAAAGTGCCCAGGCGAGAACCAGCACCTTGGGCTGCAGCTGGGAGCGCAGATGGGTGCCGGGAGGAGGCATGCTTACAGTCCCACATCACCGCTCTCTGCACCCTCAGATTCCCGGAAAGTGTCCAGTGGGCAGGCGGGGCTTTCTGGTTTGCTCTGGGGATGCATCAGGCACCATGCCAGGACTCATGGCAAACTGTTTGGATCCTTTACTGACGTGGTAAGAAAAGGGCTCAGCGGCCCCCAGACTCCACCCCGCCCTGGGATCACTGGGGTCTTTAAGAACCCCCACCGCCAGGTCTGGAAGGAGGAGTGGGGAGCGAGCGAGGGGGCCGGGAGGGATCTCACTTAAAAATAACGTGCAGGGCCTCCCAGCAGAGCCAGGCTTCTCAACGAGAGCCAGCAGCCCTTGTCCACTGTCGCCCACACCCCCAGGGCCCCGTCCTCCTCCCTCTCCGAAAGCCAAGGCACCTCCAGTGCCCTGTGTGGAGGAGGAGCCTTTAGGAAAGAACACAGGCATCTAATAAAGCCGGCAGAGGCACAGTTATGTAACACGGGGAGCAAACAGGCCCCTGGGAGGCGGCAGTGAGTGGATGTCGCCCCGGTGTGTGTGGGCACACGTTCCCGCGCGGCAGCGCGTCCGCCTCCGAGTGCAGCTGCCAGGCCTCCTCCTGCCCGAGGGCCACTCACCGAGGTCAGCGCCTCCACGTTGGCGCCCGCCAGACAGAGGTAGCGGACCACGTCGAGGATCCCGTTGTTGGCGGCCAGGTGCAGAGGGGTGCGTCCGTACTGCAAGACACAGAGGGACCCAGAGAGCTCTGAGGACGGTGCCCGAGGGCTGCGGGCCGGCCCTGGGCGAGGGGTCTGGGACCCACCGGAAAGAAGCAGGAGGCGTGGCCTGCTTTCCCAGAAACGTGCACCTCCTGAAGGAGGCAAGCCAAGCACAAAGTTCTCAAGAGTTTTTTTTTTTTTTTTTTTCCAGTTAAAAGAGTAACTTCAAAGGGTAAAAAGAGTGGGAGGCTTATCATAAGGTAATTAAGTCTCTTGCTGTGCTGGCATGAAGGAGGGTTCCGTCAGGGCTTAAGGGCCGGCCCCCAGGTTCCAGAGAGATCTGCACCACAGTTCACATTTAGACACAGCAAGGGACGAAGGGACGGGAGGACAGCCATTGAAGGCACACGAATGAGGTCATGCCATCTTAAAAAAAATTTATATATATATATATATATAAAATTTAAAAATTGATTTCCAAGAGGGAGAGAGATAGAAACATCAATGATGAGGGTGAATCATTGATTGGCTGCCTCCTGCATGCTCCCCCCCTCTCCCCCAGCCACTGGGGATCAAGTCTGAAACCTGGGCATGTGCTCTTGGCTGGAATCGAACCTGGGACCCTTTAGTTTGCAGGCCGTTGCTCCGTCCACTGAGGCGAACCAGCTAGGCATGCCCACTATTTTAAAAAAATGTTTATGGCTCCCAAATTGTGTAACCAGGCACCTCAGGGCACAGCAGTCCATTCCCGGGGGCATGATAAATATTTTAAATTCCTGATGAAACCAGCAGGTTGGGACACCAGGTGAGCCGCTAGCTCCACTCAGCACTTCCTTTCCCTGACTCAGCGGGGCCGAGGCGGTGACTGTGATAAGGAGCAAAAAAGCATTCTGAGAAAACGAATGTCCAATCTGAGCCCAAGATGTGAGGAGCGGCGAGAACACCCCATTAGTACATAGTTGTGTTTATGTAAGAATGACATGAACCTGTTAGTTTTCTTTCGATTTATGTGAATCACTCATTGCAACGGCTACAAACTTGTTAGGATATAAAGACTCACTAAATTGTTTAGACTGAGCTACTTAATAAACAGAACTGTCCTGTATTTCTTTTGCCCTGGGGGAGCCATGAAAAAAATTATTGAGACACAACAGATGCTGGGAACCAAAAAAAAAAGTTAGGGTACTTCAAACTTCCATTGTTTATTTGCAAATATAGGTTTTGGTTTTTTTTTTGTTATGAAGTTTACACAGGCTTATTTGAAATGTCTCTGCGACTTAGAAGGATAAATGGTAGAAAGAAGTCCTCCTTCCCTACTCACTCCCTCTCCCACGTCTCCCTGCTCAGAGATGGCCCTACTTAACACTCTGGGGCATTTCCTTCCAAGCTTCTATCTACCCTACCTAATAAAAGAGAAACATGCAAATTGACCGCACCTTTGCTATGTCCACAAGCCCCGCCCACCAACCAATCAGGGCAAGTATGCAAATTAACACAACAAAGATGGGGGTCAATTTGCATATCCAGGCCAGAGTGAAGACTGAAGACATGTAGGAAGAAGCCAAGTGCTGCAGAGAAGCAAGCAAGCGGGGCGGGGGAGAAGGAAGGAAAGCAAGTGGGCCAGGGGAGAAGGGTGAGAAGCAGGCAGGGCAGCGACCACAGCAGGAAACCCTATTGCATGAATCTTCCAGCAAGGGGCATCTAGTGAACCCATAAAAGGTCATAAATTATTTGAGAAGTCCAGACGTAATCCTCCTCCAGATTCTATTCTATCACCTGCTTCTTGCACCTCACAATGGATTATGAACACGTTTCCATGTGTCACTAAACCTACCACATTCTCTCAGAAACCGGACTAATGCCCATGGCATGGATATGCCACAGGTTGTTCGCCAGCCTGCTGCGGAGGGACACCAAACGAAGGTGGTCCTGTTCCTTGCCATTGTGAATAACGCTGCAAGGTGTGTGCCTGTTTATGTTTTGTCTACTGTTATCTTCTAGAGCCATGGTCGGCAAGCTGCAGCTCAAGAGCCACATGTGGCTCTTTGGACCCTTGAGGGTGGCTCTTCCACAAAATACCACGGCCTGGGCGAGTCTATTTTGAAGAAGTGGCGTTACAAGAAGTTTAAGTTTAAAAAATGTGGCTCTCAAAGGAAATGTCAATCGTTGTACTGTTGATGTTTGGCTCTGCTGACGAATGAGTTTGCCGACCACTGGTCTAAAGCGACTTAGAAGGCAGCACCCTCAATACCTACACCACATGTCAGCTACGGGGACCCCTAGACAGTCCCCAGACACACACACACACACAGACACACACACACACACGCTTCCCTTGGTCTGCAATAGTTTCCCCTCTTCATCTGCCAAATCCCCAGTCACTTTAAGTGATTGCCCCTGAAAAGCTTTCCTTAGTTTCCTTAATGTCCAATGTAAGCGTTTCCATAGCGCCTGTGCGTCTGTCACAGCCATTATTGAGACAAGAGATGCTATTACATTGAGAAGCCGAGAGAGAGAGAGAGAGAGAGAGAGAGAGAGAGATGCAGCCCGAGGGCAAGAACGATCACAGTGCTGCCTGCAGCTCCCTCCCAGGGGCCTGGCACAGAGCTGTCCGAGCCAGGCATCGATAAACACTTGATTGGGCACGAAACCCTCTCTCATGCTCCTGAGGTACACGTGTGTGTATCTGTGTGTACGTGTGCTTGTGTGCCACACGCATTCTCTCTCTTAACTGATGAGAAGAGGCAACACAAAAGGAACAAAGAGTTAGGGCTGTGTGCTGCCGAAACTGGTTTGGCTCAGTGGATAGAGTACCAGCCTGGGTACTGAAGGGTCCCAAGTTCGATTCTGGTCAAGGGCTTGTACCTTGGTTGCGGGCACATCCCCAATAGAGGGGGTGTGCAGGAGGCGGCTGATTTGATGTTTCTCTCTCATCGATGTTTCTAGCTCTCTATCCCTCTCCCTTCCTCTCTGTAAAAAAAAAAATCAATAAAATATATTAAAAAAAACAAAACAAAAAAAGGGCTGTGTGCTCTGCACCGTCTATTCCCCCCTCACGTGTTCCCTAACACATGTTCAATAGTCATTCTCGCTTTTCATACGAGAAAAGCGAAGACTAGGAACTGTCTATTACACGGAGTGTGAAAGGTAGTGACAAGTTCCCATCACATCCTGGTGACAGGGGTGGGATCTGCATGGCATTCTTATCTCTGGGGGAACTGAATCCAGGGAAGGAACAGGCCGACCGCGGGAAAGGAGCGACAGTCTGCCCGTGGGCGTGGCTGTCACTGTGCCGTGGCCGGGAGATCTAAAAGCCCGCTACTAGGGTGAGTCCCTGTGAAGCCAGCTGTGCTTCCCGGGGAAAGAATGCCATCCGCTTACTTCTCTGCACATCTTTTAACCTCCTCTAGAGTCCCCGTTATCTTTCAAAAACAACAACAACAACAACAACAACAAAACAAAAACCAAAACAAAAGGAACAGAGAGGCAAAGCGGGCCCCGGCCCTTCTGAAGGCGGGAGACCCACGGAGCTGCCATGAGCTGAGCCTGGCGCTGAGGGCAGCGGGCACCTGCCTGCAGGACCAGAACCTGGAGCTGCCCCAGCAGCTGCCGCTCCAGGCGGGCTCTGCAGAATGGGCTGAACTTTGCTGCTGATCCCAGGAGGTTGAAATCGTGCAACTAATGAGGTTTCCTCCTGCTGAGCTCAACTCAATGACAAAATCGTCGGCTGAGTGCCCTGTATGTGCCATTGCTGGGCCGTCCACGGTAACAATACAAGTTTATGTTGGAGTACATGAACTACCTGTGTTTCCCCGAAAATAAGACATCCTCCGAAAATAAGAGCTAGCGCATAGCAAGATAAGACATCCCCTGAAAATAAGACCTAGCGCAACTTTGGGAGAAAAAATTAATTTAAGACACTGTCTTATTTTCGGGGAAACAGGGTACTATGGCCATCTATAGCACATGTGTCAAACACAAGGCCCGCGGGCCAAATCCGTCCCGCCAGGCCTTGCAATGTGGCCCGCACCGCGCTGTCATCACTGCACTCCGCTGCGTTTCCATCACAATGACAGTTTATGACTGTTCAGTAAACCATTCGGCCCGCGATTTAGGCTGGATTTTAGATTTTGGCCCCTTCTCTGATTGAGTTCGACACCCCTAATCTATAGCATCAAAAATGTCGATGCTTCCTAATGAGTTTCTCTCCCCCTGCACCCGCCCAAAAAATGTTGAGGCTTTCCTATGAAATGGACCAGTTTTTTTTCTTTTTCTTTTTTTTCTTAAATATATTTTTATTGGTTTCAGAGAGGAAGGGAGAGGGAGAGAGACAGAAATATCAATGATGAGAGAGAATCATTGGTCGGCTGTCTCCTGCATGCCCCCTACTGGGGACTGAGCCGCCAACCCAGGTATGTGCCCTTGACTGGAATCAAACCGAGGAACCTTCAGTCTGAAGGCCGACGCTCTATCCACTGAGCCAAACCAGCCAGGGCTGAACCAATTGTTTTTAAGCGTAGAAGTCTAGGATCTTGTGGCTGGGCGTTTTATAGAGCAAACTTAACAAACGCACTATTTTGCCCTGAGGCCTTAGCAGGGGGTCTTCAAACTTCTCTCATTATGAGAATCACCTGGTGGAGTGTTAAAACACAGATTCCTGATAGCACTTCTTATAGTTGGGATCCGGGAATCTGTGTTTTAACAACTCCACCAGGTGATTCTCATAATGAGAGAAGTTTGAAGACCCCTGCCTTAGGCGAATACCCAGTGCTCCTTTAGAGTTAATGGTGAGACATGGTGTTCTAACCCTCAGCTGGCAAACGATGGCCAAGTCTAAATGTATTCAAATGAGTGCCCCGATGTTCCTGGAAGACGCTTTTTACTCATTTAAAGACTCCTAGAAGGAAGCCAAGGTCTTGATGCTTTTTAACATTGCATTTGGCTTTCCCTTTAAGCCACTTACATAACTGACTTGGCAAGATTAGAATAGGATCAACGAAGAAAGCTACCAGCAGCTAATGGCTAAGACCTCAGATATTGCCTTTTCATATTTCTAGAATGTGAAGATTACCAATTTCAACTTCCACTAGAATTAATCACATAATATGCCTCAGGAATAATTTTTTTTTTGTGTGTGTGTGTGTAGAACTATAATTTTCTGCGTTTCAGATATTAATTCTTTCACCTCAAACGAATCATAATGAAATTTTGCTGGCACCATGCCTGCCACGTATAAAACAACATTTCCCGCCAGAGACGGTTTGGCTCAGTGGATAGAGCTTTGGCACGAGTCCTGAAGGGTCCTGGGTTCAATGCTGGTCAAGGGCACGTACCTTGGCTGCAGGCTCAATCCCTGACCCTGTTCGAGGTGCTTGTGGGAGGCAACCAATCAATGTGTGTCTTTCACATGGATGTTTCTCTCTGTCTCTCCCCATCCTTTCTAGTCTCTCTAAAAATCGATGGAAAAATATCCTCAGGTGAAGATTAACAAAAAAACAAAACAAAACACACACACACACACACACACACACACAAAAAAAAAAAAAGAATAAAAAGAAAAGGTCCATATGAGGAATACTGACTGAACAATGAAGAGATGCAAAGAGAACTTGGACAAAATCCGGAAGCAGGTCAGCAGGTCCTTCAGGGGCCTTTCCCTCCGGCCTTACCTTGTTGGAGATATCCAAATCGGAGCTGGCCTCACAGAGGGCCATCACGATGGGCACGTTGCCATCCTTGCAGGCCACGTGGAGGGGGGTGTTGCCATGCCTGTCCTGGAAATTGATGAGGCTCCCCTGGCTGATGAGCATCTGGATGACCTCCATCTGACACCGCCTCACGGCAAGATGGAGAGCGATGTGTCCATCCTGCAACACACACCAGGGCCATGAGCACTTCCACTTGGCCCATGGGCCTGGCCTCGCCCTCCCAGCCGCCACCGAGCCAGGAGTCATTGGCGACAGGCTCCCTACTGCAAAGGCCGAAGGGGGACCGAAACCACACATGTCACTCCCGGGGGGCTCCATCCATTCCGCTCTGAGTAATCAGACTCTGCTGACCATCAGCGCGGTTACTCTGGCCTTGGCCAGTGCCATCGGGTGGGAAGTCTGGGCACCGCTTTTTGTCTCTGGCTGTACCGGACGCAAGTAACAGGCACTCCAATGGCCCGTGTTCTCAAGTAGTTGAAAAACACCTTTAAGAACATTTGCTTAGCAATCTTTACAGCAGGAGAAGCTGTGAGCGGGATGTGAAGGGATATGCTCGAAAGCTGTCCTGTGTATGAAAAGCAAAGACAACACGCTTACTCCCTGCATCCCACCAGAGACACCAGCCTGAGGATTCCTTCTACCTTTTATAGGATCCCTGGTGAGTAAATGGATTGCACTCAGGAGCTGGTAGAGGGTTTTGGAGACATGTCTATACCTCATCTGTTCTAGGGTTCCTTATGCTCAGCATACTGACTGACATTTTGGTCCTGTCCTGTGAGTCGGAGGATATGCTGGTAAAAGGCACCACCAGTCTTCACTAGATGCCAGTAACAACGCCCATGACAACCAATAAACGTCTCCAGTCACTGCCAAATGTCCCGTGGGGGCAAGGCCGCCCCGGATGAGGACCATTTCTCTGTACCAAGAAAATACTCCACAAATGGCAGTTACTAAATTAACTACAGTGTCCAGATCTAGCTAGATAATGCAAGATCACAGCCTCGCGTTAAGTACAAGCTCACAATAAAAACAGATCGTGTTGAATTAGCTTAATTAAAAATCGAACACCTGGTCTAGAATTGAGTTGCAGACAAATAAGAGTGGTCTTATTGTCTTTGACAAAATAGCAGGTGATGGAAATCAATAAGCCACCAATCTCCGTGTAGCTACAAATTGACAGTAGACACACAAAGAAATGGGTGGCTTATTGATTTCCAGTGCCAGTCTTCGCCCTACATGAGGGTTGTCTTGGGCTCAGCGATCATCCCTGTCCCTGCTCCCAGCTGAAAAGGCGAAACCAAAAGAGACCCGAGTCGTCTGACCAATTCATCCATGTTGCCGCTGCGGGTATGCCACACATGAATGTTAATTATTGAACAGAATCTGGAGAAGCTCACGGCATCTTTGGGGCAGCGAAGAGAAAGGATAATGACCATGTGCTGCGTTCAAGTTCGTTTTGGGCAAGCTAACTGCAGACGTCTTGTGGTCCCTTCCAGCCCAGTCCAGCTCCAGCCCAGCCCCCTCTCCCCCCCCGCCCCCCACCCCTTCTCGGCGAGGGCGATGCGTTCACCCACCACGCACCTTGTCCGAGGCGTTCAGGTCGCCTCCGTGCTCGGCCAGACACTCCACGATGTCGTGGTAGCCCCTGGCGGAGGCCGTCAGCAGGGGCGTCTCCCCTTCTCGGTTCTTGACGTTCACGTTGCAGCCGGCTTCGCAGAGGGCTTTGGCCACAGCGTGGTAGCCGTGCCAGGCGGCACAGTGCAGAGGGGTCTCTTCCTCCTGGCAGGGCGACAGGGGCAATCAGGGGAGAGGAAGCGCAGGCGAGGCGAGGCGAGGCGAGGGTTCGTGCCCCCCCCCCCCCCCCCCCCCCCCCCCCCCCCCGCGGACTCGGCAGCTAAGCCCGACATGAACAGACACAGGCCTCTCCTTCCCTCAGTCTGTTTCCTCAACGCTTGTGCGTGTTGGATGCGTTTGGCATGGTCGGCACCTGAGCCACAGAGGACTTCGGGAACCCACTGGAACCGACAGCTCAGCTCTTTGGAACCACCGAGCCCCACCTCCGTGCAGGTGGGATTTTAGCATCTTTCTTACAAAAGGGCTTCGTTCGCTTCGTCTGAGGTGACTGACGGGAGGAGAGCACTTCTTTGAACAAGAATTCTCATCACCATCTCGATGCCTCACTATGCCTGCCACGCATTTGGCAGAGACGAGTCACATAAACTCATCGTTTGATGGCTGAGGCAAATAAAAGTGACGAGGATAACCATGTTATAGTAGCCAGAGAGGGCTGGCCATGGGGTCTATGGGGTTGTAAGGCTGTATGTTCATGGTCAGCATCATTGGACACACGTGTCTGCCTACGCGAGGCCATTGGAGTGAGTGGTTACTGACAGGGACTCTGGAACCAGACCCTGTGGTTTCGAACCCCAAACCCTAGCTCTCCCACTTATGAGCTGTGTGAGCTTCGGCAAGATACTGAACCTCTCCCTGCCTCAGTTTCCTCTTCTGTAAAATGAGAATGATAGCAACAGCAATAACAACTCCTAGGGTGGTCCAGATGATTAAATGGATGGATGTTAGGTAGTGCTTCTGTCTGAGGCCCTGCCCTCTGGATCTAAGCAGAAACTTGGATAAAACTGGGAGGCCTGGGCCCTGTCGCTGTCGCTGCCTGAACATCCATGCAGAGAGCAAAGGGAGGGAGGACACCTGCTGCCATGACTCACCTTGTCCTGGAAATTGGGATTGGAGCCGAAGCTGCACAGCAGCTGAACCACATCAGCGTGGCCGTAGCGAGCTGCCACATGCAGGGCTGTCTCTCCAGACTGCAAACGGAAACCGCCAGAGAGTCAGAGCGCCCCCGGGAGCAGGCTGTGGGGACTGGAGGCCCGGCCACACACACCTGGCTCCACTTCCTTCCTTCGCGGGGTGCCCACCTCCCTCCGTCCAGACGGTGCCTGGGCCAGGGACCCTGAGGGTGGAGTGTCCATCACGGAGCTGGTGGCAAACCCACACGCCAGGCTCACTCTGTTGGTCGTACACCACCAGGTGTGATGGCTGTCCTCACCCTTCATCTACTGCTGCTTCCAGCTATGATTTCTTTAAACACAAAACTCCTTTCTTTAGTATCGGGTTCACCACCCAGCAGATACGTAAATGTACGGTTTTATTAACGAACACGTGTCTGATTTCACTGTCCATGTTTAGAATCTCATTTCTTATATTCTCAGAGATTTTAAAACATCACTATTAACTTTCAGTGAATTAGCAATAGGAACAACTTCCTTAACGTATTTTACCTATAGTTGCCCCCCCCAAAAAATCGTTAGAATAAATTGATTAAAACAAAACAAGATGCCTTATTGCCACCAGACAGAAAACTGTCCTAATAAATACACCCGTCTTTGATGTGCATGTCATTCTTAGACTGGTGCAGGGCACAATCCATAGGACTGTGTGTAGCAGCTCTGACCAAACGTGACACCTTCAGCTGCAAGCGTGAGCAGCAGAGATGGGATGCCCGGCAGGACCCATAATGGGTGACAATGGATGCTTCTCACCTGGTGCAGGAGCAAGACTGGTGTGGGATGGACTGAATGGAACCGGACTATGTGAAAGTAAGGTATCTTGCTGAGTCAATAATTTTTATAGCATCTGTGCTCCCCAAGCTTTACTTTATATGCATTGTCTCATGAACCCTCCCAGTGCCAGTGACTGTGAGGTCAGCATTGTCAGCCACTTCGAAGATGAAGAGTTTGGTCAAGAGACTCTCATGTGACGAGCCAACGTGAGCTTCAGACTCGGGTCTCTTTCTGGCTGTCCTTCTATTAGAACTTAAGAGTTTTCCTGATACTCATACAAAGTAATTCATGGCGTAGCACGGCAAATGTCTGGCAGGTTTCAGCTAAAAGCCGATTTTAACGTTAGACCAAGCCACCGGCAAAAACGAATTTCTAGGTTAAATTTTCTAGGTAGGAAGATTCGGGTCCCGAATCCTTGCTCTTTGGGTCCTGAGGTGTGTGGCAAGACGAAGCTCAGATGCAGCCTGAGGTTACTTCCCCCGTCCCTAAGGAAAGTGGCCTTACCTTGTCTTTCACATCCAAGGGGCATTTGTTCTCATGGAGAAACTTCAAGGTGTCCACGTGGCCGTGCCGGGAGGCCCAGTAGATGGCATTGGATCCGCCCTGTGCAGAAACCGGGGTGAAGTCACACTTCCAGAGCCGAGGGGTCTGAGTGCTCATCGCTCAGACACACTCTACTCCCCTTCCTCTGTGACGGCAAACTCCACGGAAGCACCTTCCGTTTCATTTGTCTGTGCCCAGGGACCGAGCGCGTGTGAAATGCTAACATTCCAGGGAGCTCTGTGTATTATTATCTCTGCAGATTTTTTTGGTAACTCTAGAATTACGTTAAGATAAAAGGTTGTTTCTCTTTCCTTAAAGTAGGGGTGTCGAACTCAATCAGAGAAGGGGCCAAAATCTAAAATCCAGCCTAAATCGCGGGCCGAATGGTTTACTGAACAGTCATAAACTGTCATTGTGATGGAAACGCAGCGGAGTGCAGTGATGACAGCGCGGTGCAGGCCACATTGCAAGGCCTGGCGGGACGGATTTGGCCCGCGGGCCTTGTGTTTGACACATGTGCCTTAAAGCCTTCACTTGAACTTCTGGTTGGAATTCCCTACCCTGTCAAGGAAGAGACCCATTGTACTAGTGATGTCTATTAACTGTCAATCAATGTGTCTACACTGCCAATGCGCTTTACACCTCAAAGCGTATCATCCTTCCCTGTGGCCCTCGTACACAAGCAGGCAGATACAGTTCCGGTGAGGCGAATTAGACAATGAAAACTTTCCCAGCTATGGCATCTTACAGTAACACTGTTCAGTAAGGGATCAGTGAGGAGAAAAATCTGGGGTAGTGCGCACAGAAAGGCTGATATCCAAAAACAGAGCCCAGCTGAAACCGGTTTGGCTCAGTGGATAGAGTGTCGGTCTGCGGACTGAAAGGTCCTGGGTTCGATCCCGGTCAAGGGCATGTACATTGGTTGCAGGCACATCCCGGGTAGGTGATGTGCAAGAGGCACCTGGTCGATGTTTCTCTCTCGTCGACATTTCTATCGATAGCTCTCTATCCTTCTCCCTTTCTCTCTGTGGAAAATCAATAAAATATATAATTAAAAAAAAACACAGCTGGGACCGGTTTGGCTCAATGGATAGAGCGTTGGCTTGGGGACTGAAGGGCCCCGGGTTCGATTCCGGTCAAGGTCATGTACCTTGGTTGCGGGCATATCCCCAGTAGGGGGTGTGCAAGAGGCAGCTGATCGATGACTCTCTCATTGATGTTTCTAACTCTCTATCTCTCTCCCTTCCTCTCTGTACAAAAATCAATAAAATATATTAAAAAAAAAAAAACCCACAAAAAACAAAACAAAAACATAGCCCAGAGAAAGATCAGAGTTTTCCTCTTGCTTTACAACACCTGTTAGCTTGGACCAGGCTACTTAAGCAGTTCCTTTTCCTTTATAAGAAACGGAAGTAGAGCATACATGTTATTTTCTCTGTGACCTCCAAGATGAGAGGCATTTTGGAATCCTTAAAAAATTAATTTAGCCCTAGCTGGTTTGGCTCACTGGATAGAGCGTCGGCCTGGGGACTGAAAGGTCCCAGGTTCGATTCTGGTCAAGGGCATGTGCCTAGGTTGTGGGCACATCCCCAGTGTGTGTGTGGGGGGGCGGCGCAGAAGGCAGCTGATCGATGATTCTCTCTCATTGATGTTTCTAACTCTCTATCCCTCTCCCTTCCTCTCTGTAAAAAATGTCAATAAAAATATATTTAAAAAATTAATTTATTTGCAATTAGACAGAATGATAACCTTATCCTGGACATCGATTCTTGAGCCTCTTTTGATGAGCAACTGCAGCATCTGAATATTTCCACAGCCAGCAGCAATAAGTAACGGAGGTGTCCCATGCTGGAATAGGCAAGAGAACAAAACAAAACTATTTTTCAGGTTTGGCAGGAAAAAGAAAAAGCCTACATTATCATTGCGATTCCATACACCTTCCTAGGTCTCAACAGGTGCATAAGGCCTGCTTCATATCAAGAATGGAAGACAGCCAGAGCACAGTGTGCTTCCTCTTTCGGTTTCACAGTCAAAAGGTAACGTTTTCATTTGTGGGGTGGGTACTTTACATTTTCACGGTTAGAGGTGTAATTGGTGCATGTGGAATGGCCTTGCAATGAGAAAGGCTCTGAAGGCCAGAAGGCCTTATTTCTAAGTCATTCCACTCTCTCCATAGAAGTGAATTTTCCCACAGGATCGGGCTTGCAACTAGCAGGGGGAATGAGGAAGCAGACAGGGTCTCTCCCCCTGGGACTTGGAGGTGCACAGTCACATGACTCTCCCGCTCCCTCCTACTATCTCGATAGAACGGGATCAGACCTTGTTGGGTTGGTTGACATCGTAGTTGGACAATGAGCCCAGGAGGTGCTGCAGGCCTGGGACATTGTCATCGTTGATGGCGTGGATGATGGCTTTCATCACGAAGGAGTCTTCCTCATCCTTGAGAGAGACAGCAAAGAGAGTGTTAGAACATGTCCTCGGATTCGAGGGATGTTGAGATGAATGAGAACCCGAGGTCTGGGAGAAAGAAGTCTCCCCACCGGGAGTTCCTACTCGGCTTGGGTCCCTCTTCTCCCTTCAACTTTTCTTGCAATAAATGTCATTTCTCCCAATTGCTTATTCAGAGTGATTTTAATGTATAATATTCAATCATTCTCATTCTCTCATATTAATAGTTTTATCTTTTCCTTGGTCCCACAATTCCCAAATCCAGCCTTCCGCCTCTTCCCCTCCCTTCTTCTACCTTGCTTCTCTCCCACTTCTTTTTTCTTTTTAACATATACAATCTCTTTTCACACTACAAGGCTAGAGCTTGGCCTCAGGGAAACGACTAACTTCGGGGAGGGAGAGTGGGGATATAAAAGAGCTGGTGTGTGCTGATGTGTGATTCTGCCCTTGGAATCCCCAGATTCCACTCAGGAAACGCTGACTATTCAGTTACAGGAGTGGCCTGGTTCCCACAGAATCACCCTGTCTGCCTTTCCCGGAGTTCCCTTTACCTCCAGGGAAAACAAAGCCCCGTTGTCTGACTGTCAGAGCAAAGTCTTGTTGAATTCAAATATGTGTCTAGTCATATCTGAAGAGTCAATCTGTGATTAGGTTTCAGTTTGGAGTAAGGGGAAAAAATCATGGAGTTGTTCTCAAGGGCTTTGGACAGTCAGTACAATGCTAACAAAGCAAGTGGGTTTAGCCTCCTGGTCTACCACAGACTACACCAGCAAGCCCTACTGCTTTTTCTCTAATCGAGTGTGTGTGTGTGTGTGTGTGTGTGTGTGTGTGTGTGTGTTCAGGGGGAGGATTATCTTCCCCTTTTGTACGACTACAACCCAAGAGCCTCCCAGGTGAGTGGCAATAGAAGGCTCCCATTTCAGTTAATAAAAACTAAAATGAGTTCTTCCCTCTTCTACTGGCCAGCCTTTCTTTTTATCAAACTGTGAGTGTGGGAGGAGGTGGGTGATAGTGTTAGAGGTAATGGGTGGGAGTACAGTGCCAATCAAAACATGCAAAAAAAAAAGGACAAAGACTCCCTACCCTGAGACAAGGAAGGGTAAGTCTGACCTTTACACGACTTCAGGTTTTCGGGGTTGTTGAACAAATCAAACCACCTAGTATGCTAAGTACACAGTGCGAAGAAAGCACCTCCCCACAGCAAACACGTTTGCTCACCAGAGTATCGTCGCTTCTGGCAACGCTCATGTTACTTCTGGACAAGAACGACCTGGATAATCTTTGGCACAGTGATATCAAGCGAACGGATTGCTTAAAAAAAGAAAACAATAAAGAAGAAAAAAAAGAGGATCAATAAAGGCAGGGGGAGAGGAGGAGAGAGTTTATGTAACAATACTCAAATCAGTGCAAGTGACAGTCTTGGAGATGGCATTCACTGCTGATAGCATGCATTCTCAGGGGCAGGCATCCTCTGAGTAGTTGGAATGCATTTGCTTAAAGAATAATTCTACATGCAGGTCTTATATCTCAAAACAGAACTGGATGCCCTCCATCCCTTTTCCTCTTGACATTTTGTTCTTGATTCTTTGAGGAATTAGCTCTTACCCTAGCAAAACCCTTGTATGTAACCCCCTCAGAGAAGCATGGTATGCAAGCATCTCGCCCTGTGTCCTTGGTCCCAGGCAAGCCGGTAATGGTAGACAATGTGACTATCAAAACTCATACAATTGTTGGAAATGCACAGGAAACAGAATCAGCAAATCCCTCAATGTCAAATAATCTTACTTTCCATTTTTTCCGGGCTGCGAACTTCTTGAATTTCTCCATGTTGACTGCTGATGCTTTTCTACTAAGTGCTTGTTGGGTATCTTTAGGCTAAAATGAAAGTCCAAGAAAATATTTACAGCTTTCAAATTATAGAAACGTGTTACATGACGTTTCAAAAAATGGTCATTTTGAAATAAAATGCAAGATCTAGGAAGCTAGTCGGCAAAGGCTAAAGCTTGTTGCTAAGGATGTGCTACATCTATAAAGACTGAATGTTGTGGCCTAGCTGGTTTTGCTCAGTGGATAGAGCATTGGGTCTGTGGACTGAAGGGTCCCAGTTTCAGTTCTGGTCCAGGGCATATGCTGGGTTGTGGCCTCAATCCCCAGTTGGGAGCATGCAGGAGGCAGCTTATCAATGATTCTCTCTCATCATTGATGCTTTTCTCTCTCTCCCTCTCACTTCCTTTCTGAAATCAATAAAATATATAAATGTATATATTTAAAAAAGGAGAAGGAGTAGGAGGAGGAGGAGGAAGACTGGATGCTGGATGTTGAGGAAAAGTTGAAAAGTTGATCTTGGACCAAGCTGAATTACAGCTTTTCACAAGAAAGTCTAGGAGTGGCAAGATAGATGGTGAGACCATGTTCTGAGGCATTTGAACTTGAACATCAAGTAATTTAGAGCTCGGAGGGACCTCAGAGGTCATCGAATGAGGCCTGTCTGACAGCATTAGCATGCCTTCCGTTGTACCTTTTCCCGGAAGCTTTGCCTCTGAGAGAGACACCATTGCCTTCTAGCAACTGTCTGGCCCTGGTACAGGCAGAGTGTTCTCCAGCTGTGCCAGACCCACTTTTGTAACGCACGTCACGGCATCACAACCTGCTTCTCGGTTCCATGATTTTATTCTGAACAGCCATGTTCCCCCACCCTCAGGCCTTTCTGTTCCCGCTGAAGGAAACTTCAGGTCTCTTGTGTGGGGAGTTTTTATCAGAGTTTATTTGAACCAAACTGGTGCCGGGGAGCAAGATTTCAAATGCTTTGGGGAATGACATTTTCAGTCTCTTTTATGCATCGGAAACTAGGGAGGGAACACAAAGAAGATTATAGGAGGATGGATGAAAGTAAGGTGGGGATTGGATTACAGGAGAGTTAGCAAGATTATGTGCTCTCCTGAGGATGGTTTATCCCTTATTTCAGAGGCGTGTTTACGTAGATACACAGTAAACCAACGTCCCCTGTCCATGGCTTAAGGCAGAGATAAATCTCTTACTAAAAAAGCGTTATGTCTAGGGCATGACTACCCACTATGACCCATGACCTGCCCAGTTAGAAATTTATTACCAGGTGGCTCTGTGAGGTTACTTTCACAAGACCCCTTTCCACCCACAGCAACTTCCATTATTTCATCTAAATGCCTGAAGGCATCAGGCAGGCCATAAAAAGGTGAAATATGCCAGGAGGCGGCCATAGCCCTGGCACAAAGGCCTCCTGGAATGAGGGCTCAGTTTGAGTAGACTTGACCTTTAGCCCCTTTCCAATCTTGCCTCAGGATAGCTTTCTCCTCTCCACCTCTGTTATCATTAGCGTACTCTTATCTGCTAGTGGTGTTAAATTATGGGCCCAAAACCAAACCCAACACTCCAGAGGTGTCCTATGGTTAGCACCCACAGAACTGGTAATGCCCTGGAACCCACGAATTTCAGGAGGCCCTTTCACACCCAAACCAATCACCACATCACATGCAGCTTACCTTGATCCAGGGGTGCTGCAAACTATCTTGAATGGTCATCCTCTTCCTTTGTGGGGAGAGAAGAAAGAAAGAAAGAAGAAAAAAAAAAATGCTGTGACCCCCCCCCCCCCCCCCCCCCCCCCGAAGCAAACACTATGTTGTTTCCCTGCCGGCTGGGCCTACAAAACAGATGATCTAGAAAATGCAGTTTGGGGCTTGCTTCGTGGAAGAAAGTCGAGAAGAAAAAAAGTGCGCCTGTGTGGCGATCTCACTGTGCCTGCAGGACTGACCAGACAGGGACAAAGGAGCCTGCGTTGCCTGAGGCGTTTCACTGGGCATGCCTCCCTCTGCCAGGAGCAGCCACCGGGTCCCACCAGCCTGGCCCCGTGCACAGGACGGGGGCAAACCCTCGCCGTGCGGAGGCCACGGCTCAGCGCTTTCCAGGTCCAGGAACCAGGGACACTCACTTTGGATCCTTAACGAGCAGTCTTCTTATGAAATCTTTGGCGAGGGCACTGGTGTTACTGAAGTATTCTTCCTCAAATTCGTAGTTGACGGCGGATACATTTGCTAACGTCTCTTGCTTCGTGTCCCCGAGAAATGGCGAGGCCCCACTTAGGCTGTTGATAAAGTGGGGGCACAGAGCAAGAGCCATTACCTCTTGTGTTGTCATTCCGCTCCCATCATACCTGATAAGGTGGGGGGAGCGGGGAGGAATAAGATTATAATGTGGGGTTTGGGCAGTCATTTTGGAATTCCATTTAATTATCAGGCACAAAAGCTGCGGCTTAATGCAAAGGATGCATTTAAAAAGTCAATATCTGGAACAGCATCTTGTAGTTTACAAAAAACCTCTCTCCTGCTTCCTCAGTGATGGACAGACGTGCTTTCTTCGGGTGACTATGCTGCAGTTTCTGATGACTCACTTCAAAGTTGGAGAAAATGCTTAATTAGTATAAACTAAGCGTGTTCTGGGGGTGTAAGATGAATGTTTACATAAAGAGCACGCATAAGCTGAAGAGATCAACATGACTGCTTAATAAAACATATGGTCTCGAAAGAAGGAAAGAATGCGAGCTGTGGATTCTGGTACTTACAGAATATAGGTGATCACTCCAATACTCCTAGACACGAAACAGAAACAAAAACTAAGGTCAGAATAACAATAAATTAAATCAGAAAGATGACAACATCAAGGATGCACTACTTACCACATATCTGCCTCGAGACCAAGAGGTTCATAGTTGACTATCTCAGGAGCTAAGAGGAAAGAAATGCACATTGAGAGAGAGAGTTTCGGAAGGAAGCAAACCAGCAGGTCGTATGTTCATGTATAAACCAGACACATGTACCAGGGAACTGTTGCCAACATAACGCTCAGGAGAAATAAATGACCACAGGAGCAAAGAAACTTACCGACAAATTCTGGTGTCCCAAATATGTTTTTGAATTCATTTCCAAAGTCAATTTTATGGGCCAGCCCAAAGTCGATGATCTTGATCCGAGGTTTGGGAACATTTCTATCCAAAAGCATTATGTTTTCAGGCTTAAAGAAAAAAAGAAACAGTGCTGCAGTGATATTCATAGTAACCAAAAGGCAGGGAAAAATCCAGTGTCCACCAACAGAGGAATGGGTAAACCAAATGTGGTGGGTAATATAATGGAATATTGTTCACATTGGAAAGGAAGTCAAGTCTGAAACTTGTTACAACGTGGGAGAACCTAGAAGGCTTTATGCTAACTGAAATAAGCCAGATAAAAAAGGATAACTACAATATTATATGAGTCCATTTATGTGAAGTACCTGGACAAATTCAGGGAGTCAGAAAGTAGAATGGTGGTAGTGCAAAGATGGGTTTGGGGCCGTGGTCGGCAAGCTGAGGCTCGAGAGCCACATGCGGCTGTTTGGCCCTTTAAGTGTGGTCCACGGCCTGGGCGAGTCTATTTTGAAGAAGTGGCGTTAGAAGTTTAAGTTTAAAAAATTTGGCTCTCAAAAGGAATTTCAATCGCGGTACTGCTGATATTTGGCTCTGTGGACTAATGAATTTGCTGACCATTGGGTTGGGGGAAAGGACGGGGAGTTACTGTCTAACGGGCACAGAGTTTCAGGGTGGGAAGATCAATAAGTTCAGGAAGTAGATGGTGGTGATGGCAGCACAACAAGGTGGATATACTGATGCCACTGAACTGCATGCTTAAAAATGGTTAGAATGGTATAAATTATATGTTATCTTTATTTTACCACAATAACAAAATACAGCAGCTAAGCTACGCTATACTAAAGTAAGGCGGCTGAATAACTCTTCCTTTCCCCTGAAAAAACAACTGAAAAACAGGCATAAAGGGTACTTGCACCAGAACACCAGGAAAAATAAATGTTTTGGTTTAGGTTCTCCCAGGAGTAGACCTGGGACATTCGGGTGTCTGTGGCTTATAGTGACGGGGAGACAGGAGATGGAAGGAAGCCGACACAAGGCATCTTACCAAGTTAGGAGTGACTGCAGCGACCCCTTAGAGGAACTTGGGGAGAGAAAGTAGCACTCAGAGTTTTCCAAAAAAAAAAAAAAAACAGGAGGGAGTTTAGGGGTTTATTGACCATCTCACCATCCTTCATTGCTAAGAGTTGTGCCTGTGGGCATTTACTCTTTTTTTTTTAAACTATATTTTTATTGACTTCAGAGAGGAATGGAGAGGGAGAGGGAGAGGGAGATAGAGAGAATCATTGATCAGCTGTCTCCTGCACGCCTCCTACTTGAGCTTACAACCTGGGCATGTACCTTTTACTGGAACCGAACCTGGGACCCTTCAATCTGCAGGCCAACGCTCTAGCCACGGAGCCAAACCGGCTAGGGCGGCATTTACCCTTTAGCATTGCCAGCTCCCAGGGCCAGAAACCAGATGTCAAGCAGAGAGCCGTAGGTGTTTGCAATAGCAGTCTTTGGGGTGTGCCTTAGTGAGTGTTGGGGGGGACACAGGTGGGGTCTCCATAGCTTTGCTACAATAGCATGAAGAAAATCCTTCCTCTGCTATGGTCCTATCCTAGTTCCAATGATCCGAATCATTTACTTGGCAATCGATCACATGCTACTTTGCACTTGAATCTTAACATTGTCACTTCCTGTGGCTCATGGGTGTCTTACCTTCCCAAAGAGACCAGGACCTCTGTGACTGTTGGGAGTATGACATTAGCTCCCATAATGCCCTGCCTTCAGCCAGGTATGACCCCACTTAGTTAGTCTCAGAATTTGGCTTGATTGATTGCCGGTGGCAGAGTCAGACCCATAAGCCTTTGCATCAAGAGGAAGAGTAGAGCCTTAACTGGTTTGGCTCAGTGAGTAGAGCATCAGCCTGGAGACTGAAAGGTCCCAGGTTTGATTCCGGTCAGGGGCATGTACCTTGGTTGCGGGCAACTCCCCTGTAGGAGGTGTGTAAGAGGCAGCTGATTGATGTTTCTCTCCCATCAATGTTTCTAACTCTCTATCCCTCTCCCTTTCTCTCTGTAAAAACTCAATAAAATATATTTTTTTAAAAAGAGGAAGAGTAGAGATTGAGGCTCTATCTTACTGTCCTGCAGCCACAGGGGGATGGAGACTGGGAAGCCAGTAGGCACTCCAGGCTGAAGATGTCCTACCAGCAACAGCAGCCCCGTTGCTTAAAGACCTGGCTGATGAGACCCCTCGATTCTTCCCCAGGGATTCTCATAATCATTAATCTCAGGCTTCTATTCCACAAAAAGTTAGGAGTCACTGCAGAAGGCATGCATTATACACTGGCTGATTTACACTGATTTACACTGATAATTCCATTGGCTATATGACAAGTCTCTCTTTGAAGTGCCTCCATTTTTTTCTTAGCAAACAACCAGTGCTGTGGTTTCTATCAGCTCCTCTCTGACGAGCACTCAGCAACGTACCTTAAGATCAAAGTGGGCAATCTGCAGGGAGTGCAGGTAGTAAACACCATTAAGAATTTGTTTGAGAAATTCAGTTGCTTCCTCTTCAGTCAGAGATTCCTTTTCTGCCAAGAAGTCAAACAGCTCGCCGCCTGCAACGCTGGAAATCAAGAGGCAGAGGTTACCGAGGACAGTTCTGTTCCACGTTTGATGGGTTCTCTCACAGACTATTGGCACAATCAAATTCCGGAGAACAGCATAAGGACGTGCTAGGCATGGGATCAGAGTTCTCACTGGATGAGAAGTCTGCATTCGGGAACATTTGTGCTCCAAAGCAGTTGGGTACCATTTTTCTAATGGCACTGTGTTCACAAGTGAGAGAAGAGGCAAAGACATGGTGCGGGTGGGGATCAATGGATCCTTAAAACATTTTAATTAAACATATTTGGAGATGAAGTCACAACTCACTGACTAAGAAACAAAATGGCAACTCTGTACAGAATTTATTAAAAATACATCTTCCTAGCTCAAATCAGAGGGTACCTGGAAAGTTCACATTCCATATGTCAGCCAATGTTGTAAACCCCAAATCGCAATGCATAGTCTGACAGGATTTTTTTCTCTAGTATTTGTTTATTGGCAAATCCCTAGATACAATATAAATCACATATAGTAATTAATTTAACAAATATCCTAAGTCAGTGGTCAGCAAACTTTAATCAACAAAGCCAAATATCAACAATACAACGATTGAAATCTCTTTTGAGAGCCAGATTTTTTAAACTTAAACTTCTTCTAACACCACTTCTTCAAAATAGACTCGCCCAGGCCGTGGTATTTTGTGTAAGAGCCACACTCAAGGGGCCAAGGAGCTGCATGTGGCTCTCGAGCCGCAGTTTGCCAAACACAGCCCTAATAAGAATAAACTTACACAAAATTGAAATGCACATGGTTGTTGGGGATTTATTTAGTCAATCTCTCTGGCCAGACTGTAAGGCCCAGAAGGGCAGAGATCAGCCCCAGATGTTGGCCCACATCTGTCCCCACCTTCCTGAACAGTGCCCACCACATAGCTGGAACCCAAAACTTTCTTACCAAGTGGATGAAGGAGCAAACTCCTCTGATTAATGGCAAATAACAGGGAGCTCTTACTAAGAGTGTTTATAAGTTAATGTTTATCATTTAACTATTCATTCACAATATAACAATTAACTGCAATTATGCACATAACTGCTACGTTCATTATCTTCCTTTCAGCAAGGCAGCTCCATGTACATCATACCTACACTGAGTGGCCAGATTATTATGATCTCTGAACGCATAATAATCTGGCCAGTGTACTTCTCTTGAGTACCTCATTTGTTTTATATCAAAGATACTATAAATCCTGTACCTGATCAGTTTTCCCCTTTGCACTGGCTGACAGAAAGCTTAGGGCAAATAGGTGGTTGATCTCCAGCAAAAGTCTAGAATACCTTTGGTACCCATGTGAGATACAAATACATTGGGTGGCCAGATTATTATGCGTTCAGAGATCATAATAATCTGGCCAACAGGTGCTCATGGGATTAAACAATAGGACAATAGGACCTTTTCTTAAAGAAAAGTTTCAGAGTCCTCCCTCCAAGTCAGTGTCCTCCTTAGCCTGGCCCATGGTGCACAGGATGGGGATTGCTTGGGGTGTTTGGACCATGCGGATTCCGGGCCTCACTTCCAAACTGCTGCCTGAGGCTTCCTAAGAGTGCGGATCAGGAAAAGCAGCAGCATTTTGAGCAAACACCCGGGGTTGACTTAGCACACCAAAAACCCAGGACCCCTTTTCAAAGTCTTAATTACCTGCCTCTGCGGCAAGGCCACCCTCTGATGTTTCACTTCCGGATGTTTACCCAGAGGGTGAGGTGACTCCTCCACCTGGGCCGGGCGGAGGGCTCTGGCAGATCTGCCAGGACGCGTCACAGCGCCAGAGCCAGCCCGGAAGGTCAGCAGCCCCCACCCTCCCGGTAGTGGCCTTCCTGTCTGCAGCCTCTCAGCCCCACAAACCCTCACTTCTCACTTCTCTGTGTTCCTATTCCTCTTAAAGCCAACAATAATGGCCTGGCTGGTGTGGCTCAGTGGTTGAGGGTGGATCTATGAACCAGGAGGTCCCAGTTTGATTCCAGGTCAGGCACATGCCCTGGTTGCAGGCTCCATTCTCAGTGTGGGGCGTGCAGGAGACAGCTGATCAATGATTTTCTCTCATCATTAATGTTTCTGTCTCTCTCTCCCCCTCCTTTCCTCTCTGAAACCAACGAAACATAGTTTAAAAAATTTAAATAATATATACCTACATATATGTATGTTTTAAAGAACCAATAATAACGGAGAAGGAATCCCTCAACCATAGGGAACAAAAAGGAGGAAAAATGGTAAACTGTCAACCGACCGCTGCTGAGACAGATGCTGCGTCCTGTTTGCTTCTGTGCCCTCTGCCGCTGGCGCCAGAGGGCTGGTCCAGGGGAGGCTGGCCCACAGCTGGCACATCCGGCTGAAATCTTAACTCGGCAGCCAGAGATTATTCCTTCTCTCTGAGCCTCGTTTTCTTATCAAGTGGGAATAACAGGATCTATTATTAGTTTTAGGGCTTTGGGGATAAAGACAGTAAATATACATAAAGCCACCGGCAGGCAGGTCTGGCGGGAGGCCGAGGCCCAGAAAGCAGAACTGGTATTCCTACCAAGGAAGTGAAGCACCTTCTTTCCTACAGAACACCCCCCCACCCCCACCCCCTCAGCACCGGCCTCCACCAGGCAGGCTTCCCCATAAAATTCCCCGCCCCAGCTTCCTCCCTCTCTCCTCCAGCCCATGGGTGTGGCCAGACTGCTGCACCTCTGCACCCCGGAGGAGGGGTTCCCCAGGGACTGTGGTGCCCAGCCCCAGCTTCTCTTCCTGTCCCCCTCCAGGGCCTTCCCCACCCCCCTGCTCACACAGGCTGCTGGTTCCTGACTTGGAGAAACAGCGGGGGTTTGGCTGCCCAGAGCCCGGACAATCTTGGAGCTCCCGAACAGCTTGGTGCAGGCAGGAGGCCCGAGTCCTTTCTAGGAACCCCACTGCTGGCCCAGCCAAGTCTTAGCTCTTCTTTTTTTGGCTGGAATGGACATCTCATACTCCCCTATTCAGTTTTTTTTTTTTTTTTTTTTTTAATATATACTTATTGATTTCAAAGAGGAAGGGAGAGATAGAGCCATAGAAACATCAACAATGAGAAAGAATCATTGATCGGCTGTATCCTGCACACCCCTACGGGGGATCGAACCTGCAACCCGGGCGAGGGCCCTTGACCGGAACTGAACCTGGGATCCTTCAGTCCTCAAGCTGATGCTCTATCCACTGAGCCAAACCGGCTCGGTCCCCCTATTCAGAATAGTCTTCTTGTGCTGAGCAACTCGCCTCCAAGGTGCTCCCTGACCACAGAAGTGAAATCCAGGAGCAACCCTGGAGCCCTAGGCGAGGGACCAGCCCAAAGGGCGGCAGTGCCTGACAGGACTGAGGAAGGAGGCACGGGTCATCTCCAGCTCCCTCCTTCCACCCACTCACAGGTCCGGCTCAGACATCCTGCTGTTCACCAGGAGTCCACGCTGTCTCTGGTCCAGGAAGCCAAGTCATGCAGCTGGACATTAGGGGGGTGAGGGAGCCCAGCTCACTAGACCCGCACCCATCACTGCTTCCTGCGGCCTGAAGGCCCCACATACGTATGCATCCTCCGCACACCCATATGGAGAGGCAGATGGCTCCACCACGAGTCTCTACTTATAAAATCTTTACTCATTGATCAAAGTAATTGGAAGAAAGTGATTTCAGCCAAGGGTGGGAGCAGACAAGCATCATTTGGCAGTTTACTGTCCCCCCTCCCCGCTCCAATCTCAGAAGGTAGAAGTACCCTGAAGGTTTTTTCCCCCGTAGGCACTTCACACACATGCTCAGAACCAGAGCTCAAAGGCTGAAAATATCGCTGAAGAGCAGAATAATGTTAACAAGGGATCCGTCAAACCTGGGCACTTTCGCTCTTTGTTCCAAATTGTACATTTTGCTTAAGAGAAGGAAGATGGATGGAGAGATGAGCAATCTGTGCAGCAAATTTAGAAAGCCTAACCTCCTTTATTAGGTCTCTGAGTCAGAGTGTTTTAAATCGTAGCATTATCATGGAAATTACGTGAAATGAATGCTAATGGTACTGGCTGCTTTCTCAGGAGAGCTGGGAACTGTGAAGGTTCCCTCTCCTCCGTCCCTTCCCCTCCCACCAATGCCTCTCCTAAAAGCAATCCCTAACAGAATGTAATTGGGATACATTACAGCTTTGAAAACAAAGTGGGCCTTCAGAGTTACATAAGAGAAACGATCACAGGGTTCCAATCTCTAAAATAAAACCACTATTTGGGGTTTCTAACTCTTCCCTAGAAATTATGCAAGACTTCACAGGACTTGATTCTGGGACTGTGTCTGATCATGGGGCAGTCCCAGAATCAAGAAGCAGGGGAGATTCCTTGACAAGTGGAATAAGAGACACTACAGTTAAACGAGGCCAAACAATCTGAGCAATTTACAGCCAGCAAATGAATCACAAGGTTTTATCTTTCCCACCCAGGACACCAAATGGTTTGCCCGTTCCAGACTGCCTGGGGGCAGACTGGCCTGGATCCTGGTTCCTCTTGGATGATGTTCTTTAAAATGAAACTAACCAGAAAATAACCCCTGACACCTCTGTACCCAGCAGAGGGCCTCAAGAAGGACCAGGGATCAACAGACACATTAGGTTTTAGAATATGGATCCCTTGCCTGGCCCTCAAACATTGACCTATGAGCTAGGAGGTCACGGTTTGATTCCTAGGTTGTGGGCTCAATTCCCATTGTGGGGTGAGCAGGAGGCAGCTGATCAATGATTCTTTCTCATCATTGGTCTACCTATCATCCATCTATCTATCTATCTATCTATCTATCATTTATCTATCTCTTCATCTCTGAAATCAATAAAAAAAATTAAGAAAAAAATATTTATCCAAGTCACTGTTTGAGGGAGAGCCAGCCAACCTGTGACATCCACATTAGACTTTGAGCAAGTGAGAAATAAATCCTATCATGTTAAGCCACTGAGATTTTGTGGTTGTGTTTCATCTGCTCTAAATACAAATTTATTTAATCAGAAGTGATAATACAGTACATCTTAAACATTAAAATTAAAATTAAAGGAAAGGATCCAGTGCAAAGCAGAGTACACTAACTGTTTCCTTTTGCTGTGTAACAGATTTAGTAGCTTTAAACATGGCAATCATTTTCTTTCTTTCTTATCTCTTAAGGTTTCTATGGATCAGGAGCCCAGGACGGGTTGGCTGGGCAGCTCTGGCTCAGGGTCTGTCTTTGTCATGAGGGAGCAATCGGAGAGTGGCTGAAGTAGAAACTGCAGGGCTGCTGTAGCATCTGGTTCTGTCTGGGCCCCTCGCTCCGGGTAGTTTTACGTCTTCAGGTGATCTCCAATTGAGCTAGTTGGGCTTTCTCACAGCATAGCAGACTCAATGCAAGTGAACCATTTGCATGGCACTCCAAGGCAAGAATTCCAGTTGCCTCAGAAAGTCACACAGCATCAGAGTGAGTCATAAACCCATCCCATCCAGATTCAAAGAAAGGAGATTTAGACGCCATCTCTCGATGGAGGAGTTTCCAGGGTCTAAGACAAACTTGTAGATCAGGAGATGATGCTTCAGTCATCTTTGGAAAACATGGCATATTACTCATGACAGATGAACTGACATTGTCAATCTTATTTTATCCTAAATATGTGTGTGTGTGTGTGTGTGTGTGTGTGTGTGTGTGTATATATATATATATATATATAATATTTTATTGATATTTTACAGAGAGCAAGAGAGAGGGATAGAGTTAGAAACATCGATGAGAGAGAATCATCAATCAGCTGCCTCTTGCACACCCCCTACTGGGGATATGCCCGCAACCAAGGTACATGCCCTTGACGGGAATCGAACCCGGGACCTTTCAGTCCGCAAGCTGACGCTCTATCCACTGAGCCAAACTGGTTTCGGCCTAAATGTATATTTTTTCAGGGCTAGGTACAGGTACTTGTATTGGTTTGCTAGCGCTGCATTAACAAACTGGATGGCTTAAATTAAATTTAAGCCATCCAGTTAAAACAACAGACATTTATTTTCTCCCAGTGCTGTAGGCTACAAGTGTGACATCAAAGTGTCAGCCAGGGCATCTTCCTGATTTTTAGCAGTGGCTGGTGACCTCTGGCATCCCCTGGAAGTAGATGCACCTCTCCAATTTCCTGCCTTTTCGTAGCCAAGGCCTGTGTCACCACACTGTCTTCTCTCAGTGCAGCATTCCCACTTTTTATAAGGACACCCGTCCGACTGGATTAGGACCCGTCCTAGCGGCCTTATTTTAACCTGCTTGCATCTGGTAAGATAATTATTTTCAAATAAGACCAGTTTCTGATATACTGGGGTTAGGGCTTAATTCAACCCATAACAGATAGTAACAGCTCACAGGCTGCGGACAAAATGTTACAGGATGGCGAAAGCAACTCAGGAGGAGGGAGACCACTAGAATCCGATAGTTTCTGTTCGTCTTGTTTTCCAGGTCTCCCACAAAGCAAAGGTTCCTTCTCGTGCTGTTTAAAATCTTTCAAATCCAGGGCAGAAACATGTGGTGAGAAGTGCGTATGTGCTGTGGTCCTGAAGGAAGCCCCTCAACCCCCTCAGGCGGTTCTTCCTTTAAACATAACTGTCTTGGTGGCTGTGACTGTGTCCGAGGCCTGAGGGGGAGGAAGTCCTCATGGCCCCTTGGCTCTGCCTCCAAATAAACACAAACTTGAAACTAGTGCCCCATTGTCCTCCCTGTGTGTGGACTGTCCTATCTCTTTAATCTTGGGGAAGTCCTGGAGGGTTTTCGGTTCTCACCTCTCCTGTTCTCGTCCACATTCCCTGGGTAAAGGAGGACTTTGCAGAATTTAAAGGGAAAGAGGAGGCCTAACACCCTCCTTTTCCCATTAGTGAAGCAGGTGTGACTTTAAGGTCCAAAGTAGAGTTGGGGGTTTGGGGAACACCATTTGTTGCTGATCCAAATTACACAGAAAACATCCCCGAATTACACAGAAAATATCCAAGGAATTCCCAACCTTCACACGTTCGTTGGATCCAAAATGCAAGCTTCTCTGAAAAAAATTTCTATCTGTTTTCACCTAAAATTCAATAAATTAAAAGGAATGCTGGGATGCTCACAGGAAAAGAAAGCCGGGCACTCAGAATTCACGGGGGAAGCGATCTCTGTTTCCATGTTACCCAGGGAGGCCGTGCACAGAGCAGGCAGGAGCCTTCGGACCGTTTCGAGAATGAAATCCCTAGGGGAAGAGCATCATCATTCCAAGGGGAAAGGCGTTGGAGGCAGGCATTTTGGGTTTCACTCTGCCCTGTGCCTCAGAGAGGTTAAGATTAAGGTTACGTTTCCTTCCTAGGCACTGTTGCTTTGCCTACAGAATGGGGAATATCAGTGCCTCCTGTTCATCATTCCTGCTGGGGGCAGGGGGTCAGGATATGGGTGTCTGTCATAAGGTAAGTGCCTTAACTTCTCTTGGCCACAGGCAACGGGGTGAGGAAAACCCTTGAAGCTACTGCCTGTGTTGCTCTCTGCTCCAGATGCTGGCTAATGAGGGCGGATTCTGATGTGGCTGCAGGTGTGGCTGTCATGTTAACCATGGAATGAGGCCACACACACCTGCGGTTAAGAAGTAGGGTTTTCCTGAAATGGGCGGACATTCCCGGGGCCAAACACCTGCGGGAGAGGTGGGTACTTGGATATGTAATCGGTGAGCTGGAAGCTGGGCCTTGGCTCAGGGAGAGAGAGAACACCTCTCTACACTTCTTTCCTAGAGTCTGGCCTTAGAGGAATCTAGAAGTGCTGAGAGCTGCCAGAAGTGTGTGTGTGTGTGTGTGGGGGGGGAGGGAAGGAGGGGAAGTGGGGAGAAAGGGTGCCCCAAGGGGTAAGGCGAGCTGGGATTCAGCAGGAGGAAGTGCTGGCAACCCCAACCCAAGGGCACTCATTTAAAGTGACTCCAGTTTCTTGTTAAATAAAGATGTATTTAACAGGTTTCTGTCTGGTCTCAATTGTGTGGTCTCAATTGTGTAACAGCAGGAAATTCAAGTTCAATCTCATGGGCCAAAGCGACCAGCACACCCAGACACTCCTTCTCCTCATGTGGCCCCACGGGCCAACCTGGGATGGGAATTCCCCCCTCCATTCCATTTGGGGAGAATTAAACTGTAATTTGGTTTCTTAGAAACATTACACATTAAATACACAAAAATGTTCTTAAGAAAAACAAAATCATGCATATATAAAACTAAAGTCCCTCTGACTAGCTGCCCTCCTCCCTAATCCTGGCCCTCTCACTCCTCTACCGCCCCCAAAGTATATCCTAGTATGAACATGGTGCACAGCCCTTCACATTGTGTGTGTGTGTGTGTGTGTGTGTGTGTGTGAGAACCTACACAGCACTGACTTATGAACACTTCAGAACACAAGTGGCATCAGACTACGCTCGCTCTTCTGCAATTTGCTCGCTGACCTGGCAATGACCCTTTCGCTGCTGCCTGATATCCATCGGGATGTCTAGATCAGAGTTTATCTAGCCATGATGTGTTTCCAGTTTTCCACTATCACAAGCAAGGAGGCAATGATGTTTTGCTGTACCTGCTTCCTCTGAAGGTGTGAGAATTTTTCTCAGCTGGGGGTTATATAGACCCACATAGAATTCCTGGGTCAAAGGTTACGCTGGTTGTTGTCTTTAAGGAATGGGCTGCATCAGCACAGCCTCTGGCCTGGTGTCATTAGTTTGGGCTAATCCGATGGGTGAAATAAACGGGGCGCTGTTCTACCCCACGTTCCCCTGCTTGCCAGAGAGGCCAATGCTCTCTCATCGGTTACCGGCCGGTTGTATGTGAGTGGGTATGAACTGTCTGCCCACACCCTTTGCCCGTTTTTCTATTGGACTGTCACTGTTTTGAATTGATTGATGGATGCTCCTTACCTCCTCTCCGTACTAAGCCTGGATCTCTTCCGTATCCCAAATGTTTTCTCCCATCTGTCACTTGCCTTTTAACGTTCCTTAAAGTGATGTTTTGTTCAGACTTATCAATCTTTGCAGAAATCAAAGATTTTCTAAACCGACGTGAGGACAATGAAATGGCAGCTCTGTGGTCCATGGCAAGGATCTTCCTCTTTCTGCTCTGCGGATATTAATGACCACTGCTTGTGAGTCCAGAGAGCCAATGGAATGTCAAAGCCTTTTCCAGCACGATGCTCCTTCTCAAGCCCCCGTGTGTCTCTAGAGTGGGAGCCGCCCGAGGGCAGCATTACCACCGGTGATGCCCTGAGCCCACCGCAGAGCCAGCTACGCGCATCTCGTCCCAACTCCGCCTAGGGAGACATCACGTCAGGACTGGAAATGGGCCATGGGGGGATTTGCATCATAGAAACAGACAAACATCACAAACCAGGGCTCTCCTGGCCTGGAGAACCCGTTGTTACACATTTACTATCACACCGCTGGCCTGCAGTGCCCTAGGCACAGCCACCTGCCTGCAGACCTCTCGGCGGAGGGCCGCTGGGCCTCGCACGGACAGCTCTAGTCAGGAAACTCCTTCCTGTGCACACCTGGAATCTCGCTCTGCTAACGCAGATCCCGAGTCTGCCCCCTAGGACAAACATGTCCTACACGAAGATTTGTGGGCCATACAGTCTTGGTTGCAACTATTCGACTCCGCTACATATTCTTCTTGGTGTGTTTTTTTCCTCATCCATTTAAAAACTGGGTTTTTTTTTTTGAGGACTATGCATACACAGGCAGCAGGCTCCGGCCCACTGGCTATAGTTTGCCAAGCGATGCTCACGAATAATTCGGGCCACAGAACACAAGCCACTCTGCAACCCACACTGTCACCCTCACGTTTGACTGGGTCTCTGCTTCTCACGCCTACGGTTCTGCCCAGATGGCTGTTTAAGTCGATCCCAGATCCAGGTGAAGGGACTTGGGAATGTTTCTAGAATCTGCTTCCCTGGGCCTGGACTGTGGTGGGCGTTGACATGAGAGGCCCAGAGAAGGCAGGAAAGGGTACAGAGACCTAGGCTGGGGTCAGTAGGTGCTCTGGCCAATGCAGGAATGTCACAGGGTCTAGAAGCAGCAGAGCTCAGAGACCTCTGCACACGTCAGCCACGTGATCCAGGGCCCCGGACAGTCGCCCAGCTGATGCTGCAGGGAACAGAGATGAGCTGGTGAAGCATCCGTCTCTTATAAAAACTGCTGTTTGACATGTTAACCCTGCTATGTTGGCTTCGGTACATGCTTGCTTGCTTAAATAATAAGAAAAGAAGACTACTCCCTGTTCCAAAGAGGCCATAAATCTTCCCCAGACGAAGTTATCAGTGCTGGTTGCCAGGCTAAGCCTTTGGTTGAGATCTCAAAGCCCCAGCACATAGGGCCCTTTAAGAACTTGCAAAGGGAACTGGAAAAATCCTTATTTGGGAGACAAAGAAGGAGAAAAACCCACATATAAATACCGGAAACTTCCTGTGTGACTTCACCCAGAAATTGAGAGACATTTTTCTCTGGGCCCGCGTGTAAAATAATAATAATAATAATAATAATAATAATAACAATAATAAAAAAATGTAACTCCATCTCTGTAAGTGTCGGTTGGTTCTCCTTCGGTTTTCTGTAACACTGGCCCCGCAGAGATGAGCTGGCACATCGCAGACTCATGATCAAAACAGATGACTGCAGCCATCTGAAGTCACGAAGCTTTGGAGTCGTTTGCTACGCAGCAAGAGATAACCAGACCCGGGTTCAGGGCCCTACCTCCTCGGGCTTCTGTGAAGATTAAATGTCTATAACGTGCTTAGCTCAATGCTTGAGGCAAAGAAAGTCCTCAATGAATGTAATTATTATTCAGAAAAAATATAGCACCTTGAGCTCCCTTCCAGAGACAGGGGACTATGTTTTACCTCGTTATCTTAAGGGGACTTGGGCCTCAGGCCATTTTCTACTGGGGCTGCTCTTTGTGACTTCTTCATTAAATGAAATAAAGCGAAAAGCACTTAGCACAGCGTATGGCATCGAGTAGCTGCTCAGGAAATGGCAAGAATCCTGCGTTGATGCCCAGAAACTGTCACGAAAGCTCTATCAGGCGTCCTCAAACTTTTTAAAGTGGGGGCCAGATCACGGTCCCTCAGAGAGCTGGAGGGCCGGACTATATGAACTACTAATTCCTACTGTAACACCTTGGCTGCGCTCACTGCCCAAAAAACCTGGCGGGCCGGATCAGACTCCTCTGCGGCCGCATGTGGCCCGCGGGCCGTAGTTTGAAGACCCCTGCGTGAGTCTAACTTGTCTCACACCTTCACTCCCAACCCACTCTGCAGCCCGCCATGTGAACACCGCACCTGACAGCTCTGCCTGACCTTTACCCGCTCCGAGAACTGACAATTGTTCTCTCAGCTCTGCTGCATCCAGGGGACACAAACGGCAGACTGCCGTCATTGGCAAGAACATGGAATACAGGGAGAGCTGGCCTATCTGCTGTTAGGGGTGTATGCGTTGTGCCTGAGGGACCGACACTGTTAGGTCTGCCAGCCACGGCAAGAAAAGAAAGGTTTCAGTCTTGTAAAACCACCCACATTTGGCAATAGGCTGGGATCCCCCAACGGTCCCTGGCCTCAAAAATCTGGTCTTCCATTGCCATGAACGACGGACTAATCTGTGAAGCTGAATTAAAGTATGGTCTCTGTTGGGGGAGAGGGGAGGGAGAAGGTTTCAAAGCAATCACTTTCATTCAAGATAAAAGAGCAGAATTTCGACTTTCTTTGGGTCCCACGATGGAAACAGAATGCTGGGATTGGTAAACAGAAAACGCATCATCTTTTGTCATTACCAGCAGGCCCAGCAGGACGCGGGACCGACCCTATGACTGTTGGCAAGGAGGCAGCAGTGACAGACAAAACCTAATGAGAAGCTGTGCCCCAGTCCGAGGGGTCTCCTGATAGGAATATCCAGCCCCCGTCCCTGAATGACTGCATGTTCAAATTCAAGGCCAAACGATGGAACTGCAGTTTGCTGAGACAGATTTTCAAAAAGGAGGTTGCAGTTCTCAGCTAGACATGATACTAAAGGGAAAAAAAAACATAAATCCCTTCTCCCCCCTTTAAAAAAATATATTTTATTGATTTTTATACAGAGAGAAAGGAAGAGAGATAGAGAGTTAGAAACATCGATGAGAGAGAGTCATCGATCAGCTGCCTCTTGCACACCCCCTACTGGGGATATGCCCGCAACCAAGGTACATGCCCTTGACCGGAATCGAACCCGGGACCCTTCAGTCCCCAAGCCGATGCTCTACCCATTGAGCCAAACCGGTCCCAGCCCCTCTCCCCCCTTTTAACTGAAGATGCTTTATGTGGAATATTATGAGACATTTATGCAACAAACCAGCCGACAAACCCAAACCAGTTTCGTTTCTCTCTTCCTCGTTCAGGGAACTGAATCTATGTGCCTTCTACTCACTGACTAGATCAGAATGATTGCAAACTCTGGAAAATATGCTGTTAGTTCAGAGACGTGGCTTGGTGAGCCAGCTCTCTGGAGAAGAAAACCTTGATGGTTGTTTTCTGGGTGAGCTGGCAGTGGGGTGACATGCCACGCCTACAGGATGTCTTACGTAGGTGGTCATCACACCTCCCGAGGATTAATATGAGCCACAGCCCTCCCTCCCCCAGCTCTGGGCACCCGCTCATTTTCTGACTCCCCACTTGCATTTTTGTTTCCATACTGAATAGGGAGAGAGGCGATGAGGGAAAGAGAAATGGATGGGGAAGGTAACATAAAAATATTCCAAAAACAACGGAGTGAGTGCATCAATTCAGGAAGGGAAATGGGAGAAAAGCATGAGACAGCAAGAATGAACCTGTGCAGAGCAGTGGCTCCATGTGCTTCCCAAATAATTCCATGACACCAAAAGGTGCGCTCAGAGAGAGGTGACGGGTGCAAGACAGGGTGTCGGCAGCCAAGCGTGGATGTCCGGAGAACCTGGGATTCTGGGTTACAGAGACGAGAAGCCTGGGATCTGGAACCGCCCAGGCCTTGATTCTAGTGGGGAGTGCAGATGGAGAATGGAAAGTAAGGATAGAGAGGAAAAGCCTAAATGTCCACTACTCATTATAAACCAATGCAGATGAGAAAAAAAGCAGATGCTGGCGTGCCAGAAGGGGAGCCCTGGGGGAGAGAGGCTGAGAAGCTTCGGGAGGCCAGGAGATGCAGAAGTGCTGGGCACGGGAGGCCCCAGGAACGGAGGAATCCTTGGCTGGGCTAGCTCAAGCAGGAATCGCACTAGAAAGGCCACGTATGGCCTTCTGGGCACGGTGCCCTACAGTTCAGCAGCTGAGCCTGCCAACGGGGTTACCAAAAAGAGGGTACAGGGGTGCAGGGGTACAGGACCCCGAGCCCTCGGTGTCTGTATGGGGCGCAGAGGCGCCTGGCTCCATCTAGACTAGCCCCATCCGTTCACTCCAGTGCTCCGAATAAAGGATCGTGTATAGTGCCCACTAGGCATGACGTGACCCACAGGATGAGAAAATGTATTAGAGACAGAGAAGGGGCTGAGAGACAAACTGGAGTTCCACCCCCAATCGGCCCGGGCAGAGTTCCTGAGCGAAAGGAGGTCCTCACATACAGGGAGATAAGGAACCTAAACAGCCGGACCCACCACAGCGAACGCCAACCCTCTTTCTACTTCCCCATCTTCCGTTCAAGCTTTGGAAACCCACAGAAATAACGAGGCCAATCAAAAGTGGGGCACGCGGAAAAGCTGGGGCAGCCAGACATCTCTTCGGCCCGGGGCCATTCTAACCGGTGCTGGAATAAAGGCCGTGGGAAGTAAACCGAGCTGGGAGGGCAAAGATGCAGGTTTTTCCAAAGTCCATCTGTCTGGTCCAGTCGAAAACAAGGGAAGGCTATTATCTGGGGAAGCACAGGGACCCGCCCCGCCCCCTGCTGACAGGGTTTGTTCTCCCGGAGCTCAGAGGGCTCCGATAAAGGCTGCTGGTTGTTGCGAAGAACCTGGAAATCCTGGATGAAAGGCCCCTGGCCCATCAGATTGGGGCCCCAGCCAGCCTGAAGGACGGTGTTGCCGCCCCCCGAGATGTAGGAACCTGCAACTTAAAGAGGCACAGAGCAGAGTGGTCCTGCCCTTTAGCTTGGGATGAGCTTGAGAAGAAAGGGAGGTTGGGGGAGGAAGAGATGGAGAAGGTGAGCAAACTCACCAGGTGGTGAGGCTCAGAGGTCACTTTTGCCGGTGGCAGAAGGCGGGGAGTCAGGCAGAGACGGGGTATGGAGCCGAGTACTTCCTACTGGCCACCTCAGTGAAGGGAAAAGAAAGGAGAAGACTCGCTGAAACCCTGCTGTGTTAGAGGAGGACCTCAAGAGTGGAGAGTCACCCCCACCAGAGGCCGCTGAGAAAGATGGAGATGAGAACGGATCTCTTTTTCGATAGCGCAGTCAGGCAGGGGCCGTGCCACGGCTTGGGCAGGACTGGCTCTAAGTAGGAGACCCTCATGGGCAAAGGTGACTTTGAGTGTCTGAAGAGCTCACCTTCTCTCTTTCCTTTTTCTCCTTTGCATTAATGTTTACTGAGTAGCTGACATGTGATGGACATCATTATACTAGATGCCAATGATAATCAGCAGCTTTAATTTTAGCTGCTGGCCTCTGATTGCCATTGTATCTAGCCTCATAATGCCAACTTAATATATTGTAATATGTGGTCCTTTGAGACTGGCACAGTGTAGGTTCTCAACGTCTTGTCCCTCGGAATGCCATCAACTAACTCTTCTTTCTATCCTACCCTTTGGCCCATCCCATGAATGCAACTTAGACATCTGGTCTCATGTCTCACTCCTCGCAGAAGTGGAAATTAGCTCAGATGACAAACTGCTCTGATCTCAGGAGGGAGGCTACTTTCAGCAGGTCACAGACGACGCTGGCTTTTGGCTTGTTTCCTCTTGACATCTCCACTGTCCCCGCTCGGCAAAGCCCCTCATGGCTGTTCATCAGGATCTCCCACTGGTCTCCTTGACTGAATTCAACTTCAACCACTTTTATGGGGCACTGACTGCTCACTGTGTGCTAGCATTCATGCCCTCCTCTGGATGCTCGAAATAGAGAGAGAAATAAGTAAAATGCTGGCCCATGCCCTAGCTAGCTCGGTCCATTACAGGAGAGAGATATATAGACATTTAAAATATAGTGGGTTAAATGCTATAATGAGCACACTCCTATAAGGTGATGAAAACACATCACAAGAAAGGAGTTAAACCTGTGTGAGCTGGGCTTTGACAGACAGGTAGTATTTCTCTTGGTAGACAAAGTATGGCATGCGGGGCAGAGGGTGCAACATAAACAGTGGTTTGGATTGCCTAAGAAATGGCATAATCTGGGAAAGATGATTCTCTGTGGGTTGACCGTGAAGGGCAGAGATGAAAGGGGTTGGGGTGGGGAGGAGAAGTGGTTGGCTATAAGGAAAGAGCTGGACATTGGTACAAAGATCCCACACTATTCTACAATATTATGGCTCACGGGCCTCATTCTGTAGGCAAAAGGGCCAGGGATGTTTTCTAAAGCTTTATTAAGATTTAACTCACATACCATATAATTAATTCTTTTAAAGTATACATACAATTCAATGGTTTTTAGTATACCACGATCATCCCCAAAGGAAACCTGTGCCCATTGGTAGCCATTCTTCACCACCACTACCCTGCCTGCCCTACGACCACTAATCTACTTTCTGCCTCTACGGATTTGTCTATTCTGGACTTTTCATATAATATGTGGTCTTTCACTTAGCATAATGTTTTCAAGGTTTATGCATGTTGAAGTGTATATAATATTAATGCCTCATTCTTTGTTGCTGCCAAGTAATAGTCTGTTGGATCACTATACAACATTTTGTTGACCCATTCATCAGCTGATGGACATTGGGTTGCTTCTACTTTTTGGCTAGTGTGAAAAATGCTGCTATAAACTTCATGTGTAAGTTTTTGTGTGGACATATATTTCTGTTTCTCTTGTCTGAGGAGTGGAAATGCTGAGTCATATTGTAACTCCACACTGAATATTTTGAGGAATGGCCGAGCTGTTTTCTAAAGCAGCTGATCCATTTTATATGACACTACATTGCAGTAAATGGAAAATACCTCGGGTCTCCAGCAATGTTATGGAGAAATGTTCCAATTTCTCCCGAAGCCCCACCAACACTTAATGTCATCTGTTTTTTTTAATTATGGCCAACCTAGTGGATATGAACTGATCTCACTGTGGTTTTGATTTGTAGAGATACCTAATGAGTGATAATGAGAATCTTTTCATATAATTATCGAGCAGAGTTTTTTTTTTAATGCATTTTATTGATTTCTTACAGAGATGAAGAGAGAGGGATAGGGAGTTAGAAACATCGATGAGAGAGAATCATCGATCAGCTGCCTCTTGCACACCCTCTACTGGGGATATGCCCGCAACCAAGGTACATGCCCTTGACCGGAATCAAACCCAGGACCTTCCAGTCTATAGGATGACGCTCTATCCACTGAGCCAAACCGGTTTCGGCCAGCAAAGATTTTTAAGCAAGAGTGGTAGCTGTTTTGTATTAAATCTGGGGGTGAGTTGGATAGGTGAGAAGAAATGAGGATGATAATAAAGAGACTGACTCAGGGGCAGAACCCATGGGACTTAATGAAAGGCTGGCTGTGTGGCACAGCGGGGAGCCAGGGGAGAAGGGAGAGGCAAGGATGGTGCCATGGCTTTCAGTCTGGAAAACTGGAAGATGGTGATGCCATAAACCAAGCTAGAGAAGGAGAGGAAAGAGAGGGCAGGGGAGGGGAGATTATAAATTCAGTTTAGGGCACAGTAAGTATGAGGTTCCTGGGGGAGATCCATTTGGTGGAGATGCTGAATAGGCAACTAGGGAAGCAACTGTGGGGTTCCAGAGAAAGACCTAGAGATACAGCTCTGGATACCGATATATTGGGAGATAATAGCGATAGTTGAGGAATTCTGCAAATTAGGAAGCTTCGGCAAGAATCCTTTCAGTGACAAGCAGAAGGTGAAAAATGTAGATTAAAATGATCTAAAGAGGGGAAGAGAGTCAAGGAAGAGAAGGGGGCAGGCACAGGTTGCTTCCTATTTCCACAGAAATTCTTCCCATAGTTTCCAGTAGACACATGGAGGCCCAGGAGCTCGGAGACAACTCCCAACCCTTCAGAGAGGGACCAGCACCCAATGGGTGGAAGAGGCAGGATGAACACAACTCCAAGTTGCCCTGGCAACAGAGAGCTACCACCTGCAAAAGAACTAAGACATAGCCTTGGGCTATGTCTCCACTTCCTCATTCCAGTAACACTTTTAAAAAAGTGAAAAATTAGTAACACAAAAGGGGGGGGGGGGGGGGGGGGATGCTTCAAAAAAAAAAAAATGTACTTCCCCTCTAGAATCTGTGATGGGCACACACCGCCTTTGAGAAAAAAAGGGCATGAGATACAAGAGGTCCTAACTATTCAGTGATAAGTTTGTATTCTTCAGTCCTGGAGAGAGGTCACTGTGGGGCACCAGGAAGTTTGGACTGTAACTCCTCAGCTATTACAGCACCTGGGTTGAAGTGTTGGAAGGACCTGACACTAGAGGTATTTTCTATTTTCCTCTCCAGACCCATCTTCTATCCTTTCCCATCAGTTCTGGGTCCAGGGAAGCTGCACACAGAGACTGAGTAAAAAGCTTTCTCTGTCAATTGGCTTCTAGTTTGGTTTGGCCAACAGGCAGCACCAATAAGGAAGAGGGCTGAGGTCAACTTCACCTCCTCCTCAAGTTGCCAGGAGTTGGCTGAGTTCCCCTACCGAGGGCTCAGCACCTGTCAGCTGGTTCTCTCTGTTTTAATTTTTAAAATGTTTTATTTCCCTCTCTCTGTGAAGTTGTCCTTTCCAGGTTCCCCAAGCCACTCCCCTTCCTGCCCTACAGGTCTAAGGGTGGTTGGAGCTTCTTGCTATCAATAGTCCTAGGGTGATGTCCTGTCACTTGTTTTCTTATCCCAAAGACATTTAGTCAAGAATTGATGCCTAAGGCCCTAGCAGGTAGATTAGCATCTCACAAAGAACCTCGTCTCCATCAGAGGTCACCTTACTGGCTCTGGCCAAGTGAGGTACTTTCATCACATTGTCTCGTGCTTCTTGCTCTATTTGGACTGTCCACACTTTCATTGGGCCAAGCACAATTTAAGCGCTGTGGGTGCCAAAGTAGGACACAGTCTTGCCCTCAAAGAAACATATTAAGCCAAAACCGGTTTGGCTCAGTGGATAGAGCGTCGGTCTGCGGACTGAAAGGTCCCAGGTTCGATTCCGGTCAAGGGCATGTATCTTGGTTGCGGGCACATCCCTGGTGGGGGATGTGCAAGAGGCAGCTGGTCGATGACTCTCTCTCATTGATGTTTCTAGCTCTCTATCTCTCTACCTTCCTCTCTGTAAAAAATCAATAAAATATATTAAAAAAAGAAAGAAAAGAAACATATTGAGGGGGCAAATATGTACATTGAGCTGTAATGAGAGCCCTCACAAAGCCATCCTGGCCTTCATTCCCACAGGAACAGGAGCACATTCTCTGCCCCTTCCCGGCACCATGGAAATGCTAAGAAATGAGGGGCGTGAACAACATGGCTGCCGAAGAAGCAGCTCTGGAGACTCGGGAAGTTCCTCCAGGCCCAGGTTGGCTTTCAAAAGCTACTGAGTCACTGCTTGGAAATGGAGGAGGCCAACGGCAGCCCAAGGCCACAGGATCACAAGAAGCACTGCCCTAGGAGGTAGAGGTCAAGGTGACTGGCAGCCCTAGATGAGGAGGGGAGGGAGAGGGGCAGGCTGGGAACATGCTCTCTGCTCCAAGGTGGTCTCACTCACTCCTCCTGTCCCCGGGAAAGGTGACAGCTTAGAAAACATGGACGATGGGCCTTGTAGGCTAAGTCCTGTACAGGCTCAGCAGAAGTTAAGGACTCAAACAAAAAAGTTCCCTCCCCAAGAAGCTACTGTCTGAGAATTACCACCCTTCTATCTGGATAGGATGGGCTCAGCCTTCTGAAACCAGGATTGAATGAGATAACGCAAGGGAGCGGCCCCGTAGTGCTGACCCAAAGAGTCAAATGAAGTGCAGCTCCCTATTCTCCTCCCAGGCTCTGGGTGTGCAGAGGTAGCTGAGAGGGGCAGGGAGCCTCTGACGGGGACAGCCTCCACCACATGGAGAGGAAACAGGGGCCAGCAAGGAGAGGGAACAAAACAAGAGGGGAAGCCAGTATGTCTGAGGGGTCAGTTGGAGCCACAATTCCACCGAGTTCCTCCTGGGACATCCTCTCAAGTCATTGGTTATGGGGGTGGTTGGCCCAGACAAGAAGAGTAATATGATTTGTGTCATGGCTGTGAATCTCCAAGAGGAAGTGTGAACAGTTCTCAGGGATTTTGAGTCATAAGTAGAGTCTGCGGCGCCCAGACGAGGGTCTAAGAATGCCAGGACTGAGCTGTGGAAGTCCCTCGGGCGGGCTGGCGGCCAGGAATGTTACCCAGCTTACCAAACCTTAACGAGTATAGAGCTTTCTTGGAAATGAGCAAAAATACCTTCTATTTATAACCTATGGATACAGCAGAGAACATCAAGCCAGATATTAAATTATGACTATAACATAAACACTACAGATCCATGAGCTCAGATACCACATGTAGTCTGCTTTCATGATTTGCATTGCCCCGAGTTTTCTAAGACCAAAAATGCCCATCCAATAAACACCAAGGAAACACACTTTACAAATGAACTGGCAAGAAGTGCGGAGTGCGGGGAAGACGCCGTACCGACAGGGCTTTGTTTTCGCTCGAGAGAGAATGCCTGGATGGAAATTCACCTACTTTGTGTGCTTTAATTCTGTTGTGAAAGGTTGAGGCTGCTGCCAAATGCACTTTCAGATCTCTGTTCTTGCCTAATCGCAGCTATCTGAGGAGCCAGGTGCCAAAAGTGTAACTCAGAACAGCTCTTGAAATTACCTTGGTGAATAAAAACAAAAGTTCAAAAAGTCAAGAGAGCTGGCTCCAGCTCGGGGAAGAGAGAACAAATGTAGCAGCAAAAAAACCGCAACCATTTAAGACATCTGCGCACGCTATTGTGCCTCGTGAGGAACAGGAGAGGCACAGAAAGGGTGTGTGTGTGTGGGGGAGGGGGGGTGGCGCGAAGGCTTCCGGCATTGGATTCACCTCACTTACTAGCATCACTTAGGTCCCTATGACTGCCTTCGGCTTAGCACAGCTCTGTCACTCCTAAACCACCGCTTCCATAACCGTATTTGCTTCCCGAAAGGTTCTTGCAATTCTGGACTTGCTGACGGTGCAGCATGAACTGTCCACGTACATTCACTGTGCTGACAGAGAATGAAAAACATTCATATTCATGGCCCTACCAGTCTGCATCTCGGTTTGGTTAAGAGTGAGCCAACATACTGATCGTGCATAAAGTGGCCTAATAGTGCACAAATGTTTCATTACCACTCGGCAGCTGTTTGCCATGAGCAAACCAAATTCCACAAATTATTAACTCAGCCAAAGTCAAAAAGAGAGCTAAAAAGGGGAGTTGTTCCACAGGTATAGGGTTTCAGTTCTGCAAGTGGAAAAAGTCCTGGAGAGCCGTTCATTGCACAAAAAGGTGCCTACAACTAACACTACTGCCCTGTACCTTAACGATGGTCAATTTTATGTTGTGTTGTTTTTTTTAATTTAAGTTAAAAAAAATAACAGAATGCATTATTCATTCCATGCCCTTGCACTTGGCTACAACCACAGCATACTTCACCAATTAAAATTGAGTTTCCTGGAGAGAGAGAGAGAGAGAGAGAGAGAGAGACAGAGAGAGACAGAGAGAGACAGAGAGAGACAGAGAGAGACAGACAGAGAGAGAGAGAACACACTAACACATGCATGCTAGCTAAAAAGGGTTAATCAAGAATCTCCTTTAAATTCCAAGCAGAACAAATAAGGGGAAAATTTAGGGTTGGAGAACTCAAACTGGCTTGATTTCTTTGAAACAATGCACTATGCCATTAGTTAGGTGACAATTCTAGGACTTTTACTTTCAGTGTTAGCAGGGTAACCTTTCAGATGGGTGATTCCAAGCTAAGGTGACTAACCTGGGGCAGGCCTAGACAGGGTGATGCCCACTCCTGCCTCAAGTCAGACCCAGACCCGCCCACCCCTCTGCAGGGCTTCTCTGCCCAGGCCTAGGCCTGCAGGGAGTAAGAATCACACTCCACATCATTTCTCAGGTGCGACTTCCATGATTCCATGGTTTATTTTTAACCAGCTTACAGAATTTTCGAGTCAACTAGTGCAGTGGTCGGCAAACTCATTAGTCAATAGAGCCAAATATCAATAGTACGATTGAAATTTCTATTGAGAGCCAAAATTTTTAAACTTAAACTATATAGGTAGGCACATTGTTATTAACTTAATTAGGGGACTCCTAAGCTGGCCTTTGCTAAAAACTCAAGGGACCAAAGAGCCACACGTGGCTCATGAGCCGCAGTTTGCTGACCACTGAACTAGTGAGTCTGTATTACTTTGTGAGGGCTGCTGTAACACAGTACCCTACACTGGTGGCTTAAAACCACAGGAATTTATTGTCTCACCGTCCTAGAGGCCAGAAGGCTGGCAGTCTTAGTTCCTCCTAAGAGCTCGGAGGAAGTGTCACTCCAATCCTCCATCTTCCAATGTCACTCTCCCTCTGTCTCTGCCTTCCCACAGCCTTCTTACAGGGACACACCGGCCATATGGGATTTGGGGCCCACCTTACTCCAGTGTGACCCATCTTGAAAAGGAAAATGAGGGGGAAAAAGGAAAATGAGTGCTATTCAGTGTCACTGAATAGCACTGACTTTGGTTCTAGTTCAGTATCTGGTGAAAGCTGTAGTCTTACTTCCCCTCTCTGACTGACTTGGGCGAAGCTGCAGAACCGAAGCCCAGGGCCACAGCTGACTTGGGCAGAGCTGTGGGGACCCTCAGGGGCCCGCCACAGGAGGAGATATATAGGTCAGAGCTATTCAGGCTTTGCATCCGGGATTCCTCATTCTTAATTCGGCAGATCTGCGAAATAAAGGTTAAACTTCCCTCCCTGAGAGTGCTGGCAGATCATTCTCCCGTGCATTCTGCCACAATACCTTAACAATTACATGTGCAATGTCCCTATTTCCAAATAAGGCCAGATTAGGAGGTAAAGGGGATTAGAACTTCAACATAGCTGTGTATGTGTGTGTGTGTGAGACAAACATCAGCTGGAAATTTGTTTGAAATGCCAATTCTTGGGCTCCTCCTTAGATCTACTGACTCAGAAACTCTAGACATGCAGGTGATATATATATATATATATATATATATATATATATATATATATATATATATATATTTATTTTTTAACCAAGCCTTTCAAAGTGATTCTGATGTATGCTCAAGTTTGAGGACCATGATTTCAAATCATGCTGTACATTTAAAACATCATTTTGGCATGTGAAGTGCGTATCTTGCCCTTCCAACAGAATCGCTAGCCCTTCAGGGCTGTCTCTGACTGTATTTATCCTATTTTGCTTCTTCCACAGTTGTGAGCAACCAATACTTATTGCTCACATACATAAATAAACAAACAAACAGATAATGATTGCTTTGGCAGGCTAGAATCTGGAGGTCTGCAGGCCAGGCCACATGTGGCCTATAGACAGGTTTTATTCTTTCTGCCCAGGAATACTATGAACTAACTGCCAACTTAAAATAACGGGACTGCAGAGGGTTTTTTTGTTTTTGTTTTGTTTTTTAACTGCAAGATCGCTGGCCTTCACTGGATCTGAAATCCCACACAGCAACAACCAACTGATTGACAGCTGCCTCTCTGAGGTGGGGCCTCAGGGTGCCAGTCCTCACCACTCCCTGATGCCTCCCTGACACTGGGGCCTTATGCAGAGCAACGTCACTTACTTACATCGCCTATCTGGCCCCTAAAAACATTTAGATCTACACCATGCTGGAGAGAAGGAAGGCAGGTAGAAAAACGCATCTCTATCCACAGCCTGAAATACTTAACTAAGCATACTTAATCAAGCTTCTGAGCAGCAACTTCAGAAAAGGAATTCCAGAAGCCAGGGTCACTGAATAGCACTGACTTTGGTTCTGAGAGTTGAGCTTCATGTTTCACAGGACGAGTTATGAAATGACTACAGCATCGAGGATCAAAGGTGGGTAGGGCCCTGCCTGTGCAACAATGTGTGGGCGATCTATAACATGGCAAAGAGATTTTATGTTAGCATGATTGGGGAACAATGGATGGGAAGGGCAGAGGTCGTGATTTGGAAGCCCACACAGGCCTCCGTTGTGTATATGCTAGGCTGAGCTCCGATCGCCGATCAGCTGTGAAGACTATTGCCCAGGGAAGCAAGTAGGGGGAAAAATCAAACTTTAAAACTACGTTCAGGCTTACCTATAGTGTAAAAGGCAGATCCTGGACTAGATTTGACAGCTGTGCCTGTAACCCAGACACCAAATATTTGGAAAAAGGATAGGAAAGATACCATTTCCATGCACGTTTATGAAAAAGGGAGCGGAGTGGTGGTCTGGGGTCTCTTTACCTCAGAGGGGAGAATGGGCCTGGGGCTCAGAGTGGGGACTCACAGATCACAGTGGAGACAGGCACACGTTTTCAATGAGGCAACAAGCTTATCAGTAAGCCCCAGAAAGCTACCCTTGCCACGGAGTCCATCCCAACGCCGCACATTGGAGAAATACAGCTACTCAGAGGTTGCTGAGCCAGAGGGTATAGAGACATGGCCACTATAACATCCTAGGGGGGTACCTTCTGACAAATTCTTAAATTTTATTCTCTCCTTAACCACCATGGTACCTCAGCATTCTTTAGAAAGAAAAGAGATGGAATAGGTCACTGATGACTAAATCTTCCTTTAAAGCTGTTAGAATGTAGAACTGTGGGCGGAGGCAGGGTTCCATGGAATGTAACATCACGTGTGATCTGATCATAAATTCCTAATTGGGCGGATCCCGGTGGGTAGTCACGCCCCAGGCATATAACTTCTTTAGTAAAAGGCTTGTCTTTTTTTTTTAAATATATTTTATTGATTTTACACAGAGAGGAATTGAGAGGGACAGAGAGTTAGAAACGTCGATGAGAGAGAAACAACGACCAGCTGCCTCTTGCACCCCTCCCTCCCCCCCACTGGGGATGTGCCCGCGACAGGAATCGAACCTGGGACCTTTCAGTCTGCAAGCCGATGCTCTATCCACTGAGCCAAACCAGTCCCGGCTAAAAGGCTTGTCTTTGCCTAAAGCAAGCTCTGTCCGTTGTTTCTATGCATAGGTTAACACACCTTTGAAGGAAGCATACTGCCCTCCAGAGAGCACAGACTCTCCCGGTGGGGAAGGCACCGCCTCCTGAGGCCCCTCCAGCCCCTCCTCAGAGCTGCTCTGGGTGAGTTTGCGCACCTTTTATTCAAGGTCACCGCACAGCGAACTATGTGATGTTGTGAGCTGCTGTGTACCTCCTAGAATGGTTATAATGGAAAGCAAATTCCGGTAATACTGAGCGCTGGTGCAGCCACGGAAACTCTCATCCTTCGCTGGAGGGCCTGACAAGTAAACGGTGCAGCCATTTACCACGTGTCTTTTAAAGTTATACGCACACTTACCACGCGACCCAGCAATTCCACTCATAGGTGCGTACCCCGAGGCGATGAACATTGAGGCTCACACACAAGTCCGTACGTGAATGCTGACAGCAGCCTTATTAATGATTGCCAAACACTAGAAACAACCCCAATGCCCTTCAGTGGGTGAACGGATAAGCATCACCCAGCGGAGTACTGTTTGTGGAGGAACTCATGCGTAAATCTCAAAAGCCATGATGCTGTGTGAAAGAGCCGGTCTCAAAGGACTATATACTATACCTGTGGTCGGCAAACTGCGGCTGAGAGCCACATGAGGCTCTTTGGCCTTTTGAGTGTGGCTCTTCCACAAAATCCCACGGCCTGGGTGAGTCTATTTTGAAGAAGTGGCGTTAGAAGAAGTTTAAGTTTTAAAAAGTGTGGCTCTCAAAAGAAATGTCAATCGTTGTGCTGTTGACGAATGAGTTTGCCGACCACTGTCCTATACAAGAGACTTACTTAACATTTTCCAAAAGACAAATGGGTGGAGAATAGCTCACGGGTTGCCTGGGGGTGGGGATGGAGGTGGAGGGTGCGGGTGACTACAAAGGGATTAGTACAAGGGAGTTAGGGGACGATGGGACTGTTCGGAGTCCTGATTTGTGTGGTGGATACGGGAATCCACGTGTTAAGTCCCACGGATTTGTACTCCCCCCCCCTCCCCAACATCAAGTTGACTGTATGATAATTGACAATGTCACAGCACCGGCAGGTGGGCGTGAGGAGGGCAGTGACTGACAAGGTGTCATGGGTGCAGTCTGCTATGTAAAGAGGGTAAGGGACACTCTCAGTCACGGGGCACTGCCTGGCAATTCTCCGAAAAGACATAACAATTGTGATCAGTAACATTTCTTTTCCCGGGAATTTTGTATTCAAGGTCTCTTACAACAGCTTTAAGGGAGGACATTTAGGCTTAGAGAGGGTAAAGGATTTACCCTGATGTTGATCTCGGTTCTGGTTCTGTCTGGTTCCCCAGGGGCGACAGCCACGGTGTGGATTAAGCTGTGATTCCTCCCTCCCTTTTCCACGCTGCCCCTTCAGCAGTCCCCTTAACCCTCTGTGCTCTTTCCCAGTCCCACGCAGTGACTGGGGAAGAGAGGCTGTTTTGCCCTCAGGAGACATAGGGCCCTGTCTGGAGACATCTTTGGCTGTCACAGCGGGAAGGGACAATGTCACCGGCATCTGGTAGGTAGAAACCAGAGGTGCCACTAAGCAGCCTACAGTGTCCGGGACGGCCCCATGGAAAAGTAATGACCCAGCCCACACGTCACCAGGCAGATGCTCAAACCTCTTGGTTTACTCGCAGTGTTTCCCAAACTTTTGACATATGTGCACCCCTTCTATAATTTCCGTAACGCTGAGTACCCCTCCTACTCATGAGAACGTAGAATTAGGCGCAGCTAAGCACGGTGCAGTGCATATCCCCACCAAACGCCGGTGCAACACGTACCCCCACCAAACTCTTCCCGTGCCCCTGGGGGTACGCGTACCACACTTTGGGAAACACTGGTTTAAAGGAATGAAGAGAGGAAATATGTGTGAGCCAGGCGCGGTGCTATAGGCAGTTTTTAAATGCTATATATTGTCAAGTTTCTTTTGAGGGAAGTATTATTACCCCCAGTCTACAGTTAAGAAGGTGGTTGCTCAGACCCATAGACCGACGTGGCCAAACCCCAGTGAGGAGACAAGAAGCTGCGGCCGCCTCAGGCCGCGGTGAGGACAAAGCCCAGAGTTCCCACAGTGTGGTGCTGGGGTGGGCTGGGCCCTCCTCACCTCCATCTCCTCTCAGCCCTGAGAGGTCTGCAGACCAGGGGAGCTGCCGGGCTGGCGGGAGGGGCGTGTGGCCTCCAGAGGCTCTCAGGAAAGGCGTGGGCATCACTCCGAACCTCCCAGGGCTGGTGCTCCCCAGTGTCCTTCTGCATCACCATCCCTCCGCCCTCCGGGCACTCAAATCTCTCCTCTCTCCAAAGAGCCCAGAGACATCCCCAGCCAGCTGCTCCAGGACAGCGTCCTCTCTTCTCCCCGCAGCCGGTGCTGTGGGACTTGGGCACCCGGACAGCAGCCGAGGACGGGCGCCAGAACCAGGACAGCCGGCTCTGATCCACGTCCCAGGGGCAGGGTGGGCCTCAGACACCAAGCAAACTGCTTTCAAAACAAGTTTCCCAATCACCTCTGAGCAATTCTGGTTCAAGTTTACCCTTTCCTGTAATGCGTACCGGCTGTTCCAACAGCTGAAAATGTGTGTGTGTGTGTAAGACAGAGGGAGGAGGGAGAGACAGAGCAGAAGCAAGGGGGGAAAGAGAATGAAAAAAGAAGTAGAGAAGGACATAGAAGTAGAGAAGGACATTTTTTTCTCTCTTCATTTCCAAGCAATTTATTAAGCAGTCAGATAAGATAGCAGGAAAACAAAAACACTCGAGAAGCTTACTAAGGTTACTGAGTGGCATTCAATGTGTAATTGAGTTTTGTGGTCATGAAGCAAAGCAAGAACCAGTCAACACAGCGTTATTTTCCAGCAATAATTAGCTGCTCGATTTGAAGTGCGAAGGAGGTGGAGAATCGGTTTAATTAAGATTTTCAGGCTTGCTAGAGAAGTGAACCATTGGGAAGAGGGCCTTTAAACTTTATGGCATGTGCAAAAGAGGGATGTAGTGATGAACCATGAGCTCAAAATGAGAATATGATAAAGGGCCTGAAAATGTGATAGGACCAAAGGATTAGCGTCCTTGTTGAGGCTGGAGAATTGTTGGAGTGGAGGTTCTAGAGAAAGGGAGGTAGAGGACAGGAGGTCATGGTCACATAATGAGGTACTGAAGGTGATTTTCAGGGACCATGCATCTAGGGATAATGAAAAGTTCATGTTGTTATGCTGGTCAGTAGGTTAGGTGGGATAAAAGAAAGTAATGGACGTGAAGGGGTAGAGAAACTGAGACTCTGAAGTGCAAGGTGGATCATCCCTGTGGGTGTGGAAATCTCCAAAAACAGAATGGAAAGGCGAGATTTTGATGAGTGAACCATTACATGTCCTTAAGAAGGACATTTGTTCATACGTAAAAGCTTAACATAAAACTCAAAGAGCAGATAACCTCATCATAAGCAAAGAACCCTAAGACTGGGGAACACTTGCAAATCAGGCGGGAAGACATGAATGGTTTTCAAAATTACTTTAAATGCCGCTAAGCAGGCCACACATCCTAGTCACTCCTCCAACCTGGCAAAGCAGAGTCCCTTCTTGACCGGGCTGGGCACGGCCCCCCTTCCTCCCTGCGCCCCGCCGAGGGCACTCACAGCTCCAGGATCAGGATGACGTCCGTCTTGCTCTCGTACACCTCGTGCAGGGTGATGACGTTGGGGTGCTGGATCTCCTTCAGGATGCTGACCTCGCGCTCGATGTCCTCGCGGCTCACGCCCCGCCGGCTGGACTTGGTCCTCCGCTTCTTGATGAACTTGGCGGCATACTGCAGGCCCGTGCTCTTCTCCCGGCATTTCTTCACCACGGCGAACTGCCCGCTGAGGAGGGGACGGGAGGACAGGAGTCACTCACACATGCTTTTTGTTCATTAAAATACAAGATTCGAGCTGAAACCGGTTTGGCTCTGTGGATAGAGCATCGGTCTGTGGACTGAAGGGTCCTGGGTTCGATTCCGGTCAAGGGCATGTGCATTGGTTGCGGGCACATCCCCAGTGGGGGGTGTGTGTGGAAGGCAGCTGGTCGATGTTTCTCTCTCGTTGTTTCTAGCTCTCTATCTCCCTCCCTTTCTCTCTGTAAAAAAATCAATATAAATATATTTTTTAAAAAAATACAAGATTCAAGCAAGGATGTGCCAAGGGTGGGGACAGGGTGGGGAGGGGTGGAACACGATGGAATTGTGAGTAGAAAAGTCCAAATTGTGAGCAATTAACACAGTAAGGAGGGCTAGTTCTTAGTCTATTTCGGTTTTAGGAAGCCAGTTTCTTTATGAACGAGGGCTAAAAATTATTTTCTTGAGTTTTGCTTTGTTGAATCGGTAATGATGCCTCCACTTGTGTGCTGGCCTCCTCTCCCATTTCCGACCCGGGGACTGCGGGAAGGAGCTCCTGGATCAGACCTCACTCCCACAAGCCCTTTTCCTTGTGTGTTTAGGAAAACAGGAGAGGGAGATGAGGGAATTGGTAGGAAAATGTGTAGAGCCCTGACTCTGATGACATATTTCTAGCACTGACGGTTATCAACTGAAACGCCAGAAGAAAAATAAGCTACGGTTTTTGTTTTGTTTTTTCATACTTTGGGAATTGGTGAGCCCCATGGACTAGACATCTGCCGGCTTCTTCTCCACTACCCTCCTCTTCCTTTCCCAGTACCTTTATCTGGGGATTGTTGTGGTTCTAGGAAGCTGCCTCCATCCACAGGTATAGATACAGATCATGTGACCTGGGCTAGGCCAATCAGTGCACCATATTCTCCTGGCTCCAGTGATAGGCCCAGGAGCTAAGTAAGTCCTTCCAGAGAATGTTTAGACAGAGACTTTTTCTGAGACTTTCTGATCCCCCAAAACTGCTGGCAGACACCTTGGAACCATACGAAGAGCCACTCTTGGTTTAAAGCTAATCACATTGCAGAGACAGAGCCAGTAGAATGAATAAGACTAGGTCTGTGGTAACACTGGGAATGGCTAGATCAACCCTAGATGGAGACCACCCGCCTTTGGAAATTTCAGCAACATAGGCCAATAAATTCTCTTTACTGCTAAATGTTTTGTGTTTTCTATTTCTTACAGAGGAAAGTATCCTATTCATCCAGTGCCACAGCAAATAACCAGAGCCTCCTGTGCATACATAAAGGAATATCTATATATCTATATCTATATCTATATCTATATCTATCTATCTATATAAAAGCCTAAGTGACCATTACAACCGGTTGCTATGACAGCACTGACCACCGGGGGTAAACGCTCGATGCAGGAGCTGCCCCATTCGTGGTCAGTGTGCTCTCACAGCCTATCTCACAGCCTACCTCCTGTGGCCAGCCTACCTCCCGTGGCACCTCCCTACCACCCTCCGGCCCCCCTCCCTGCTGGCTGGCCCCATGCACGAATTCGTGCACTGGGCCTCTAGTTATAAAATAACTTGACATAATAAAAGGTTAAGACATAGTAGGCTACCCAGAATATAAGTGAAACAACAGAAAGATGCTTCCTGTAATGACCCTCACGTCTTCCCTAGTGCCCGTGGCAGGGTCGGTCCTCCCATCACAGGACCTGTCCGTTTCTTGGCACCCACTGGGGAGCTGCTATGCAGAGCATTATCACAGGTATTTTTCGCTAGTTTCACTTCCCTCACATGAAGACAAAAAGGGGAGAGAAAATCAAATAACTGTAATATCTTGATGCTAAAGAAGGGATATTTTAAAATGTTACTCATTTACTTGAGCAGCAGAAGGCCAGAGAAGAAAAAAAAAAAAAAAAAAAATATATATATATATATATATATATATATATATATATATATATAGTGAAGGATTATTTTTATGGCAGTATCAAATTTTCTGCATGACAGGTAATTAATGCCCTCTTTCCCCCTGCAGCAGGAGAGCAGAGAAGTTGGAGGATAAATCACACCGGAATGCTTGCACCGATCATCTGTAAACTCACGACCTTAAAGAGCCAGGGGGTCTGTTATTTGACTTTATTACAACCATTTTCTAATTTCTCTGGGGAGGGAAGTTCTGGGCTTTCTACCTATTGAGGGGTCGGGGGTGTGCTGCAGAGATGGAGAAAAGTAGGAACTCAGCCCTCCTTCTCACAGAGACCGCATCACGTCCCCCCCAGAGGGCTCTCAGGGGACCCCGGCACAGAGAGGAGGCAGAGTGCACCTCACAGGCAGGACCTCCAAACCAGAACCATCTGTGCTTGGGGGCGAGGGTGGTGGGCTGTGACGCCTCCCACAGGCTACAGGCACCTACAGGCACCGTGACTTATCTCAGGGGCTGTCATGACTCCAGGCAGACTGTGGTTTGAATGACTTTGCGTTAAAAAAACACCAAAAGTGCCAAAAATAAAATAAAATAAAATAAAATAAAATAAAATAAAATAAAATAAAATAAAATTTGCAGGCAAACCACAAAGAATTTAAATACAAGCCTAAACTTAAAGACTATCTGAGTGTGTTTTCATTGCCAAATGATCCATTGTTGACTGTTTCCCCCCTTTTAACTCTGTAAGATTCACATCATCTTCATTTCTTTTGCCAATGAGAAAGCCAAGCTTCGGAGGGATTTTTTTAAAAAAAATATATTTTATTGATTTTTTACAGAGAGGAAGAGAGAGGGATAGAGAGTTAGAAACATCGATGAGAATCATCGATCAGCTGCCCCCTGCACATTCCCTACTGGGGATGTGCCCACAACAACGTACATGCCCTTGACTGGAATCGAACCCGGGACCTTCCAGTCCGCAGGCCGACATTCTACCATTGAGCCAAACCGGTTTCGGCCAGAGGGATGTTTTAAAAATAGGTCTAAATCCTTGTATACATGCATATAAGTACAACCAATGGACATAAAACTCTGGGGAGGGAGGGTATGTATGGGAGGGAGGGAGGGAGGCAAGAAAAAAAAATCAATAAAATATATTAAAAAAAAAAAAAAAGAAGAAGAAGAAGAAGGGAAAGGAGAGGGAGGCAGAGTGACCAGGAGGACAGGTGCGGTGACATTGATCATCTGAAAGTCATAAGAGCAGCGGGTTGCCCTCATTGCTTCCTTTGAGGATCATCAAGAAAAGAGTAAAGAGAATAAAAGACTTGCTTGCAAAAAAAAAAAAAAAAAAAAAAAAGTCTAAATCATTCAGCAAGTAAGTTTGCATAATTCAGAAATAACTTCAAACCCAAGTGTAGTATTCGCTCCAAAGCTCTGGTCATTGAGCCAGGCTGCTATGCTGGGCTCGTGTCCATTTTGTTTGAGATATAAGCCATCCCCCTCTGAAGTTGCAGGACTTCATTCTAGGAAAGAGCTTTCTGGGGGGGCTGGGGGAAGGCAAAGAGAAGAGGTTTGTGGCTAAAACGTTTGGGCAAGGTAGCCTTCTTCTCGCCACCGAAAACTCATCAAGTGTTTGAATTAACGAAGCCATTGCTTGAGTATCCTTGTAGGTTCTCTGCCATAAGAGGTAAACCACATTTCGTGTGTGCTTAGGAAGCACGATATTAACAATTAGAAAGAACCACAGAAGCGTCTCAAGGTCAGGTGGCAAGCGATTGGTGAAGCATCTGTGTGTTGGAGGTCTTATGTATCTCATAGTGCGTTAAAAATGAACCTGTCAGCCCTAGCTGATTTGGTTCAGCGGACAGAGCACCAGCCTTCGGATTGAAGAGTCCCAGGTTCGATTCCAGCCAAGGGCACATGCCTATGTTTGCGGGCTCGATCCCTTGTGGGGGACGTGAAGGAGGCAGCTGATCAATGATTCTCTCTCATCATTGATGTTTGTATTTCTCTCTCCCTCGCCCTTCCTCTCTGAAATCAATAAAAAATATTTTTTAAAAATAACAACAACAGCAACAACAAACACCTGTCAAACTCTGTTTCATCCATTCAGGCTTTATTTTCAAATTCATTTCTTTGTGGGAGTTTTGCTTTCACTTTGGGAAAGATGGGGAGGACCAGAAAGTCAAAGAAGTTGCATTCAGGATGCAGGAAGAGCAAGTTGTCTGGGAGCAATTATTTTTTTCTGCCCGTGGGTTGGTGCCTAACCTAGGCTCTACCAGTTTCACTGCTGACTTTGATCCAGACACCATGTTAGTACAGGCTCTCACCCAGGAGTGCAGATTTAGAAAACACATAACAAAATAGCATATAATTTTTTGGGAGAATCGAAAGCATGCATCCACCCAGTACATATAACAGTTAAAAATTATTTATGGGAACTATGTGTTATCGTGCATTCCCTACATTAATGCTAGAAACAGATCTGGCTTAAATCAAAACAGCTCAATAAGTTTCAACTCTACCCTCCTTCCAAGTCTTAGCAAGAAGGTTTCTAATTAACACAAAATAACTTTTACTTCTGAATTCACATGCCAACCCCCTGGCACAATGACAGTGCTGGCTTAGGAGCCAACTACTGTATTTTTCCTGAAGAGCCGTGCTGACAGAGTGGCAGCAGCTGGGATCCTGGTAGAAAACTGAACATACAGGTCTTAAATAAGAGGTGATTTTTCAAGGATGAGTTAACTTGGGTAATAATTCACATTTATGGCAGAGGAAAGACCCTAAAGAGTTTGTAGACTAATGGGAGAGACAAGCATGTACCACTAGAATGCTGGATGGGCCATAAAAAGGACGTGGCCACTGGGCCGCTTGGGGAGAGAGAGTAAGGTCAGGAGATCTAGGCTGCATCTCTCTCTTTCTTTTTCTTTTTTTCTTTCTTTCTTTTTTTCTTTCTTTCTTTCTTTTTTTTTCTTTCTTAAATTTCTTTATTTATTAAGGTATCACATATTTGTCTTCATGCCCCCATTCCCCCCCAAAACCCTTCCCCACGCATGCCCCCACCCCCCTGTTGTCCGTGACCACTGGTTAGGCCCATATGCATGCACACAGACCTTTGGTTATCTCTCCCCCTTACCCCTCCCCTCCCCTACCTTCCCTCTGAGGTTTGAGACTCTGATCGCTGCTTCCCTGTCTCCGGGTCTGTTTTTTTTTTTTTTTTTCCTTTTCCTTCCCCCGGGTCTGTTTTTGTTAATCAGTTTATGTTGTTCATTATTTCCCCTAGATGAGTGAGATCATGCGATACAAGAAATACCTTTATAAGAACTGAAACTGAGACAAGCCATAATGGTTGTGCTGAGAGGCAAACGAATCAGTCTGTAGTGAGTTCCTTTCTGGGCCAACAGTTCTTTTGAGACCCCATTTCAATGTCAAACAGTTCCTTATGTGTACATGCCAGCCGTGGTATTTCAGATCTGGTTGGTGGACAAACGGTGGTGATGTAGGTCCGACCCTCTCTGGTTTGGTCCTGGGCAACCTGCAGCGGTGCACAGCTGCTGACTGCTGGTATGGCCATACTACCAGGCTGCATCTCGCAGGCTGGATGTGAGCGGGGAGAGGAAGGTGTGTGTGGAGGGATGCGTTCTGAGAGGAGGCACAGGTGAGCCGGGGCAGGGAGCACAAAGGAGCCTGCCTCGCGTTTCTGAGAAGAGGGAGCGGTGGGGGAAGTTGAAGAGCAGCTCCACAGACTTTGCCCAGCACAAAGCAAGGCCAACCCCAACGCTGTCAGGAACATGGGAAAACAGGGACGGCTGAGCCCGAGTTTCCCCATTCAAGCCCAGGTGATGACAGCATGAAGTGAGACCCTGCATGTGAGTGTACACTGGGCTCTCGAAGCACGTCAGGTCCATGCAAAGGATGAAAATTAGCAAGCTGTCTCAGCTTCCTGCTTCTCAAAGAAGCACAGAGGGTCCTATTTCAGCGGCTGAAAAGTGGCACCAATTTCTTCTTGCTCCTTTCTATCCAACAACTTCGAAATTTATGTGTTAAGTCTCTACCTTCCCCCTCCCACACCCCATCCCACGGCTCCGCAACCAGGAATAACAAGGCAGTTTTCAATTTAGATGGAGGCCTGGCTACTGAAGTGTCAGCCTGTGGGTAGGTGAGGCTGACTGCAGTTTGCAAAGATGGCCTTGGCCATATCTCCCATCTCCCATGCTCTTCTGCAGGGCGGCCTGGCCTCTCCCAGCACCGGGTGGGCTCTCAGCCTGCTCCTTGGAACCGGAGCCTTGCTTGGCCAATAGAATGTGGCGCAAGTGCTTCTGGGGGTTCTGTCTGGAGTTCTCAGAACACGCATTCCTGGGAAGTCCCTCTTGGAGCCCGGCCACTGCGCTGGGAGAAGTCTCAGCCAGTGGTCGGCAAACTGCGGCTCGCGAGCCACATGTGGCTCTTTGGCCTCTTGAGTTTTTAGCAAAGGCCAGCTTAGGAGCGCCCTAATTAAGTTAATAACAATGTACCTACCTATATAGTTTACGTTTAAAAAATTTGGCTCTCAAAAGAAATTTCAATCGCTGTACTGTTGATAATTTGGCTCTGTCGACTAACGAGTGTGCCGACCGCTGGCCTAAGCTATGTGGAGAGGCCGCGTGGACGTGCTTCCATCAACAGCTCCTGCTGAGCTGCCAGCAGCTTTAAGAGGCTGGCCAGGCGACTGATTGTCACGGATGGCTGGCCCAGCAAGTCTTCAGGTGGCCCCTGGCCCCGCTAACATCTTAGTGCGGCCGCACGAGACACCTTAGGTGAGGACACTCAGGCAGCCACAGAAGCAGGAGAGATGTTTGAAGCTACCAGGTTTGGGAGTGTTTGTTACACAGCAATAGGCAGGAGGAACAGCCATTGAAATATGTGGGATGGTGGGTTGAACAGAGGACCCAGGAAGCTGAGTGGAGGAAGGCTTCCGTGCGGGGGGGGGGGGGGGGGGGAGGGGGCCAGTAGCTGACCAAGCCACAGACAGACCTAATTAGGTTAATAACAATTAACCGACCTAAGGGAAGAGCGTGGGAAGGAGTGGGAGGGAGCGCCCTGACCATCTTGAACACAGGTTCCCCCCAGGCTCACACAAACGAGGCCCCTCGTTACAGCAGCGTGTGTGGGCTCACTTTCAGGTTCTTCGCTTCTGTTGGCCGCGCAGTCCCCCATCTTTCAAGGAAAGTGCTGCATCAGCTCGGAGGGACCCTGTGCCAGACCCAAAACCACCGCCAGCAACCCCCCCAGGACTCACGGAAATGTCTTAACACAACTCTGCTGAGCTGTGCTCATCCCCGGTTTACCTTTCGCCTCGTCCCTACCCCTCACCCCCACCAGAGAAACACACATACACCAACCACTCCAGCAGACCCAGAGCACATACCGCTACCTCGTCTGTGTTCTGACAGGTCCGAAGGCCAGTCACATTCTGTGACAACACCTTAGGGGACTTTGTCCTGGTTCGGTGGAAACGTCCCCTTCCATCCTCACCCGCCGACGAAGAAGGTGGACCCCTCGGGGAATGGGGTCCTCAGCACAGAGCTCCGTTCCCTCCGGGTGTCCCGTGGTGCAACCCACATGGGGAACTGTTCTCCTGGCCTCTGAGAAGCTATGCGTGACAGGAGGGCAAACCACTTTTTTTTTTTTCATACTTATTTATTTATTTATTTTTTTAAATATATATTTTATTGATTTTGCACAGAGAGGAAGGGAGAGAGATAGAGAGTTAGAAACATCGATGAGAGAGAGTCATCGATTGGCTGCCTCTTGCACACTCCCTACTGGGGATATGCCCGCAACCAAGGTACATGCCCTTGACCAGAATCGAACCTGGAACCTTTCAGTCCCCAAGCCGACGCTCTATCCATTGAGCCAAACCGGTCTTGGCGCAAGCCACTTTTGACAAAGATGCAAAACTTGTGATTTATTATTATTATATATATAATTTTTTTGTTACCATTATTATTTTTTAAAATATATTCTATTGATTTTTTTTTTACAGAGAGGAAGGGAGAGGGGATAGTCAGAAACATCCATCAGCTGCCTCCTGCACACCCCCTACTGGGGATGTGCCCACAACTAATGTACATGCCCTTGACCGGAACTGAACCTGGGACCCTTCAGTCTGCAGACTGACGCTCTATCTACTGAGCAACACCGGTTAGGGCATATTACTTATTATTATTATTAATTATTATTATCTTTTTAAACTCTCCAAACATTATTTGAACTGCTCCCGGGGTTCAGTCAAGGGGGCAAGGTCTAGAGAAGACAAGAAGGAAAGCATCCGGTTGCCAGGGCGCCGACAGGGAGAGGCAGAGTTCGCGGAGGGATAAACAGCAGCAGGTCGTCCTGGGAACCGAACAACACACGGACTCAGGAGTGAGGTGCCGGCTGAGCAGGGCGGGCTGGGAGGCCTGAGGAGCACACCTATGGGGGAGGGCCAGCCCCAGAGGCGCACACCTTGGGGACCGCATCCTCCCCGGAGGTCAGGACCGCACTCAGAAGTCAGCCAAGCGGAGCCACGCAACACCCGGGGCCCAAGGCAAGAGTCTATGAGGGTCTGGATTTCTGCACAACGTGGTGTGGTGCTGCTGCCAGGGGCTCACAGAAACCACATACACAAAGCACCGGGGCGGCGGGAGCAGCCTCATTATGATGAAGGACTTAGCAGATGAGAAGTTAGGAGGACAGCAGTGAGCACCTTTGTTCAGCCCACCTGTCGTGATGAGACCGTAGCAGGGACCGTCTGAGGCCCGCCTGGAGGAGCACGTCCGTGAAAAGACATGCTACTGAGAGAGGCGTCCATGGCCAAGTTTGGGAGGAAACAGGGTAAACAGAGTCACAATGGGCCTCTGTATGTGGGACTCAGCAGACCCTGCTCTCTCCAAGAGGGGGGATAGCAGTCAGTGTTTCAAGGGGTTTGAGGCTATGCGCCACACTTTATTTTTTTTGGCATGGGGCATTTTGAAATCCAGATTTCTTAGAAAAGTTTGCTTTGGTCCTCTCTCCCATTACATGGCTGGCTTCTGAGAGCTGGGACTCTGCGCACCGATTCCTTTCCATTCTCAGCACAGAGCTGCATTTGGAAGTTATTTCTTTTTTTTAAATTACTTTATTGATTAAGGTATCACATATTTGTCCTCATTCCCCCCATTCCCATCCCAAACCCCTCTCCATGCAAATAACCATTGGAGGTTATTTCTTTTCTTTTCTTTTTTTTTTTTTTTTAAAAAAGTATATTTTACTGAGTTTTTACAGAAAGAAAGAAAGAGGAATAGAGTTAGAAACATCGATGAGAGAGAATCATCAATCAGCTGCCTCTTGCACTTGAGGATGTGCCTATAACCAAGGTACATGCCCTTGACCGGAATCGAACCTGGGACCTTTCAGTCCGCAGGCCGACGCTCTATCCACAGAGCCAAACCAGTTTCGGCCTGGAGGCTATTTCTTTTTTTTTTCTTTTTTCTTTTTATTCATTTATTTATTTATTTTATCAATCTTTATTGTTCATATTATTACAAAGGTTCCTCATTTCTTCCCCCCTCCACCAGGTTCCCACCCCACCCTCTGCCCCCTCCCCATCCCCCATTGTCCTCATCCATAGGTGCACAGTTTATGTTCAGTCTCTTCCTCCCTCCCTTTCCCCGATGGTAAATCCCTTTTCAGATAGTAAATCAGTTACTTAGCATTTTCTCATATCAATAATACCTCCACATGCCCAATGATACACTTCACACAAAAGACATTTCCAAATAGGTCAACCAGCCTCATCCAGGCCCCACCCAAGGCACTCACAGATCAACACCCCAGTGCTATACTAACTCAACACATCCAGATCTATGGAGGCTATTTCTTAAAGCGAGACACCAGTCACAGTATTCTCGCTCAGGCCTGGGTGGGGCTGAGAACAGAGCTGGGGGTGCAGATCCTTTTGGGATGGTGGCCCATTCGAAGGGTGGGGACAACTAAGTCAAGCCCCTCCTGGAAAATGCTCGGTGGTTCCGGTCCTGCCAGAAGCCTGGCACCTTTTGAGACTCGCAGGGGATTTTGATGTTCTTACTTTCAGAGTCCATGGCACTTGGTTATTGAAAGAGGCAGCGAGAGCAGGCAGAGCAGCTGTGGAGAGCGGGAGCTCCGAGGCAGAGCAGTGGTACTTGCTGGTGGATCTACAGGTACTGCTTAGCCAACGCTTCCACCTTGGACCATGCGACCTGCCCAGGGGAGGAGTGAGGAGGTGACGGGCAGGGCCTCGACCCTGTGGAGCCCTGAGCAGGGCCTGACTGGGCTCCAGAGCCCCTGTCGGACACAAGCCTGGCGATCACGCTGCCATGGCGATCACGCCGCCATGGCGATCACGCTGCCATCGCGTTCTGGGTGCAGCTCCTTGGGGTTCTGTTACTCGCCGCCATGCCGAATCTCACCCGGTTCAGACCTGGCCGGTGACCTCGGGATTTTACAACCGGCAGGCCTTCACAAGACCCTGCTTCTCACAGAGCAGCAAGTGCTGAGTGAAGGGGGTGTGCACAGTGAGTGGGGGTCCCGCTCTGGAAGAGGCCTGAGATAACCTAACTCAGGGCCAGGACACAGGCTTGGGGCTTGACAGCTGCTTTTGCTTTTGTTTCTAAAGCCAAAGAGAAAGGAAAGATGAAAACCAGCCTTAGGAAAGCGTCATCTGATACAGTCTAACTGGGACCTCCCAAGGACTAGACTACCGTGTTTCCCCGAATATAAGACATCCTCCGAAAATAAGACCTGGCGCATGGAGAGATAAGACATCCCCTGAAAATAAGACCTAGTGCAACTTTGGGAGAAAAAAACTAATAGAAGACACTGTCTTATTTTAGGGGAAACAGGGTAGTAAAACAAACAACAAGACTCCAAATATTTTCTCCAAAATATACAAGTGCCCCGTCAGAATCAGGCTGACCCCGGGGAGAATGAAATGACCTAACAGAGAAAGGGTGTCGCACAGGGTGCAGCCCTTCCCTTTACTCAGCAGTGACAGCATCAGGTGACTGGAGATCAAGGCTTCCTCCCCCCAAGTCCAAGTTTGAGCTGCAGGGGGGCCCCTCCGGTTGCCCGGCTGCGTCTCAGAAGGCTCGGTCCTGTGCTTGATCATTCTGACTTCAGCGTGCCGTCCCTTGGGCCGTTCCCATTATTTGATCGCCCTGACTCTGTCATGCAATCCCCTTTCAGCTACTGGCTAACGTTAACTGGGCCATAAGGCACGATCTGTATTCAACTCAGCAAGCTGCTCTCAGGGGGAAAACATTGAGAAAAGGGAGCAGGAGGTTCATGTAACTTCATGGCGAAAGAGAAGACAGACGAGGAGCTGAGGTGAAGTTCCTTATTCCATGGCCCCCAAAAAGAAAGATTCGTTCAAGAGGCTCAGATGGGACAGCTGGGCAGCCTGATGGGAGGGAGCTTATAGGATCTGTGGGCAATCAACCCTCCCCGATATGTCCTCTGCTCACTCCTGGAGCATGACGGGCCCTGCATATAGGGGTACAAACGTCTCCATGTCTTCCCTCTCAGCTTAGGTGGAAATGCTGTTTGCCTGTGTGTCTTCACCAGCGGGTTTGGGATCCTCTGTCTTGCTTTGTCACTGAAAGAACTGGCTCCAAAGAAGTCAGCTTCTGTGTTGGTGAAGAGTTCGGACTTGAGGGACTTGAAGGAAACGCCAATGTGCTTGGTGGCTCTTAGCATGCAGCCCTTTGACGGATGCTCATCGCAGATGCTGTACGAGGGCCTGTCTGGCTCTGGAGACTGAATCCCACAGGGGGTGTAGCAGCTTCTTCTGGGTTTTCCTTCTCTGTGGTTGCAAGAGGCCCAGGCCCGGCTCTCAGTGAGGCAGCGAGTGGTTGCCTGGCTGCCTGCCCAGCCGAGAGGAATCCTTTCCACAGTGCTCTTGGCCAGCCCTTCCCCATGATGTCTACAGATCTGTCACTTTGGCTCGGCACCAGGTGGGGACTCACCTCACAGAGGAAGCCTAAGGAGAGGAGAAAACAGGCAGAGGACCGACGGGGGTCACGTCAGGCCAGGCGAGGCGAGGCTGGCAGGGAAATTCACTGCTGGAGTTACCTGAAGAGAGAGCCACGCAGATAAAGCTGAAAGACGATAAGTCAGAGAGAAACCAGAGCTCTCGAGAAGTCTGAGTGTTCCCTCGGTGGAAGCAGAGCTCCCTGGAAGCCTGCCAGGCGGGCTGACCTCACCCCTGTGATCAGACCGAGCAAACGTGAGGCTCTTGTCAGAGGCAGGGGGAGGCTGTAAGTACGGCACCCAGGAGACCCAATATACTGATGATGTCACTTCTCCCAGGAAGTGAGACTTCTTCTTCTTCTTCTTCTTCTTTTCTTTTTTTTTAATATTTTATTTTTTTACAGAGAGAGGAAAAGAGAGAGATAGAGAGCTAGAAACGTCAATGAGAGAAAAACACCAACCAGCTGCCTCCTGCACACCCCCTACCGGGTATGTGCCCGCAACCAATGTACATGCCCCCGACCGGAATCGAACCTGGGACCTTTCAGTCCGCAGACCGACGCTCTACCACTGAGCCAAACCGGTTTCGGCAAGGAAGTGAGACTTCTGAGGGACAGATGTCACCAATCAGGTCACAGGTCCAACCCTCAAGAAAGGAGAAGCAATGTGCGTGTATGAGGCCTGAGAGTGACATAGCTCTTGAAGTTGGGATTGCAAACCCAACCACCTTTCCAGGAGGCATCACTTCCTAAGAAACTGTGTAACCTGCATTCAGGCAGACTTGGAGGGACCATCCACAGGGGGCGTCAGGAGCTTTGTCTGATGGAAACATAATTGCCTGGCAGGCGAGGGAGGAAGGCATCGAAGGTGGGAGGGGACACTGGCCCGCATTCTGTTCCCAGGCTCCCACTCCTCATCCATAGTTTTGGGGGCTGAGGGTCTTGACACCCCTCTCCACACCGATGGCAACTTGACTCTTAAAGTTTGAACTTTAAGCCACTTCATAGAGGTCGTCACCCAATGCATGACCTTTGGAAAACTGCTTAGATCACACTTGTATACAAGATTCTTTCTGAAAATTAACACCTCTAGTCAGTCCCAAGAGTCCAACATTGCACTCAGTAACACGTTAGACTTAATATTAGACCCAATCACATTACGAGTCACCTTAATTTATAAGTGGACTACCTATCTATTTAAATTGCTTCCACTGACCTTTCTGGGCATGGAAAAGCAGTTATTCCAGGACTTAAACATGTCACAAAGATTTCTCATCATTTGCTTCAAGAACCTCTTGGCCCAAAGCAGTCCATATGCATTTACTTCTCTCAAACACTCACTGGGCTCCTGCTCTGTGCTGGGCCCCAACTGGTCTCTGGGAGCTGCTCACCTGCCTTGGAAGCTTGTCAAGGGGACAATCAGTGTATTTGATCTCCTACATTCACCTTTAAAGCTAAGGTATATGACAGTCCTCATACAGGCTATCTATGCTTCAGGGGTATTCTCCCAGTCTCCTTGGGGCCAAGTGCTTTGTCTTAGGCTATAACTTCAGGTAGCTAGGTAAATTCCCTAATTGGAGCACAAATATTTTTTAAATAAAAATTTTTCCTAGTCATTAAGCAATTTATAATTGGCCCTTAAAAGGCCAATGAAATGCGCAAACTCCAAGAAGGTTAGATTCCTAAAGAATGGAAAACTGGAAGGCAAAACACTATGATCTGTATAAATACAACAAAATAGCACCAATTATTCAAAAAACCTAAATGAACTAAGATTTAGAGATGCAAAGCAAAAACCACAACCTAAACTTAAGTTCAATTCCGAGCAAGATGGATAGAAAAGGACTAAACACGGCTGATAGAAAACAGCTTCCATGTCTCTGTGTGTGTATGTGTAAGGCCGACAGTGATCTTCAGTTAGGAAGCTGGGAAATTACTATTAAGGTGGAGATGACGCTAGAGTTTAGAAAAGAGAAAATAAAGGACTCCCTGACTAGGCATTTAAAAGAAATCCATATCTTCAGGTCTAAGAAAGTTACATCTCAGTGTGGCAGAAGACTTAAAACCACTGCTGATCACCTTGGACAAATGTTAAGAAATGATGCTGTGTTGACGTTGAAAAGAGGACCTCACTGGATCCCTCTGGAAGATCAATTAGCTTGTTATTAGTCGCGAGCAAAAACTGAGAATCAATTACCGATCAGATGAATTAAAAACAGCAGGCGGACCAATAGGCTGCCCAAGCAGCAAATACGCCCCCCCTGTCCCGACTGGATTATGAGACAAATGGGAAATTATATGGATGAGAAAGGAATGTGTTTATTTTGGCAGGGCCTGTGACATGATTTTTCATGGTATTTCTGTAGGTAAAGTGATGACTCACTATGTGGTGGACTTGGCAGGCCACAAGGCTCTGGAGTTTAGCACTGTCCTAGACAAGATATTCTTCGGTGCATCAGAGGAAAGCACACTACACTTACCACATTTTAAAATACCTAGTCTAAAAGGAATGGCTGAATCTACTGACAGAACCTAGGATCTAAATTATCCCACAGGCTCAATAATAAAATTCATAAGAGAGCCCGGCTGGCATAACTCAGTGGTTGAGGGTCGACCTATGAACCCGGAGGTCATAGGTTGAATTCCTGGTCAGGGCACACGCCCAGGTTGCAGGCTGGATCCCCAGCGTGGGACGTGCAGGAAGCAGCCCATCAGTGATTCCTTCTCATCATTGATGTTTCTATCTCTCTCTCCCTCTCTCCTTCTCTCTGAAATCAATAAAAATATTTTTAAAAAAACATTTCATAAGAGAAATGCCTATAGTTAAGTCCAAAGATTAACTTCTTTGGACCTGACTATAGAAAATATCTGATGGTTCGAGCTGATTACAAAGGACACAGCACAGTGCAACCACACTGTCACCTCAGTGCTGGGCATTGCTCTTGGTAGGAAAGATGCTGGCAGTGCAGGTGGCAGTCAGGGGGAGGACGGGGCAGGTAGAAAGTTTTGCCTCTGGTGATGACAACTGTTGCCACCTGAAGGGGTGTCAAGAGGCAAACAACCAGGAATGAAGAAGGGGATGGTTGCACAATTATCTCTTAGATTCCTCCCAACCTTAAGATGCTTTGTTTCTAAGGGACTGCAGAGACCCAGACTCTGGCTTACGGTACTCGCTCAACTAAATTTAGGAGAACAAACTGTCGAGTATGTGCAGTTGAAATCCTACAATGGAATTTCTTTCTCGTGTATTTTCTGGATTTCTGTTATACTACTGAGCATCCCAGATCAAAACTCAAAATAAAATCCATATTGCCCTCAACATCTCTAAACTTGATTTGAAAAAATGCAGGTAAAATTAACTTTAATAATATGTTTTATGTGTCCCAAACATATTAAAATATTATAATTTCAACATGTCAAGGATTAAAAATTGTGCCATAATTACTTTTTGTGTGTGCCTTACTCTCACAGCACACTTCAGTATAGACTGGCTGCACTTCAGGTACTCCAGCTAATATTAGAGCTGAACTATAAAACTGGGACATGCCTTCGTTATTTTGTTTATAGAAGAAAAGTGGAGAGGATACTAGTAAAGTCACTGGGAGGCCAGCCATGGCTAATTGAGCACATTAATCACTGCCAGATAAAAGATACTGCAGCTGACCTTGTTAGAAGACTAACAGAGACCAAGATTTCTCTTGGAAACCATTCTATGTATTTTGGATATTTCTCTTAAAAATAGGTGAATGCATTTTTACCTCTTCAGTTATGTGCACCAAGGTGGTTTTCTTTTTAAACATACCCTGCTGTTCGGACTATGGAAGTCACCTGGACAACCAACATATTCGAACGAACATTTATGTTCTTGAAGTCATTAGTGAGTCTTGAGTCAGCCTTTCTCTAGCCAGTTCCTGTGGGTATAACCACTGCTTCATGCGATGATCTGATGGCTCCCAAAAGGCAAACATCAAGATTTCTATGCAGGAGCAGAAACCGGTGTGGCTCAATGGGTAGAGCATTGGCTTGGGGACCGAAAGGTCCCGGGTTCGATTCCGGTCAAGGGCATATACCTTGGTTGCGGGCATATCCCCAGTTGGGGGTGTGCAAGAGGCGGCTGATCGATGACTCTCTCTCATCGATGTTTCTAACTATCTCCCTTCCTCTCCGTACAAAATCAATAAAATATATTAAAAAAAGAAAAGAAATAAGATTTCTATGCAGCATATACTACATGAAGCTACAAAAACTTAACGGGCCCAGTGAGAAATAGAAACAGAGGCTATGATTCAGCTGATTTTAAAGGTCTGCTCCTATCTGGTAAATTGACTTTTTAATACAATGCTATTTATTTCATAGTTATATCCTCCCTCCCTCCTGCCAAGGACTAGAGTAGAAAAAGGCAGACAGTGACAGAGAGTGGAACAGTGGTGTATGGACTGGAAGTTTCCAATGAGGCCACAGAGCGGTGATGGCGGCAGGGGTGGGGAGGAGGACGGCTGGTGAGAATGGCTGCCTGGACGTGGAGATTTGGGCCGAGTTTCTGGCGATGCTGTGGAGCAGAGGAAAAGGTTACCGGAAATGAGGGGGTGATGGCTACATCCTTCTCCAGGAGGTTAACGAGGCTGACAGGACGGCAGGGAGAGAGGAAGGTTTCCCCTGTTCCCAGACATCTGCCCTCTCCGCACCGTAAACCAGGGCCCATTCGTTTCTTCTTCGCTTGTGAGAGGTCCTCACACTGGTATCCATTCTGTGCCCCAGCTCATGATCGTCACAGGGATTAGCAAGCCGGTCATGAGGGACGCCGGGGGCTGCCGCGGGCGTTCTCATGGAGCGCTCAGTGCTCCTGCCAAACTGCCCGCTTAAACGAGTGCAACCACCGTGGCCTTTCCCTGAATTCCAAGTAATTGCTTCATTCATTCATTCGTTCGTTTGTCCATCCATCCATCCACTCACTCACTCACTCACTCACTCACTCACTCAATGAACATTTCTTGAGGACTGTCTGTGTTGTCTATGGGTCAGACATGGCATGATGGTTCTCCTCCCAAAAAAGGGGAATCTATAGCAATGACATGTTATTATTCTTCCCTCTCCCGGCTGAGACAACCTCTAGGAGTCTTTCTCCCTGCTTACCATACCTTGGCTTCCTAATAAAAACAAAACAAAACAGGAAGATAAACATCTTGCCCCTTTACAAGTGGCAGCTGTGCTCACTACTGACCGAGAGAAAGGAGGTGCCAGATCAGTTACTTCTTGACGGAACATGAACATACTACGTCGCTGATGATCTCGATCATCAATACCGCAGGGTCCTTCAAAGCTCAGAGATCCCCTTAGGAGTGGGGGCAGTTGGTAAAGTGTGACCGCGGCAGGGAGGAAAGCTTCATGGTCACCGGTCACCAGGGCGGAACCCACGGAAATGGGTATCCGTTTCAATGACCTTGCTAGCCGCTTCCTGACCACACTTTTCAGGAGGACCTGTCCATTCCACGGACGCGCAGCGGAGACCGTCAAGGAATGGCAGCCACTCCTGGGCCCCCGAAGGCTAGATGCTAAGTTCCAGAGATTCTAAGGATTGCTCTTTCTCGACTGGCTCTCCCCCCCCCCCCCCCCCCCCCCCCCCCGACACCTTTTAACGCATTTCACCTGTTGTGGACTGAATGTATGTGCCCCTTCCTTCCAATTCGTATGTTGAAGGCCCAGCCCCCACGGTGATGGTATTTGGGGTGGGGCCTTTGGAAGGTGATTATAATTAGATGAGGTCATGAGGAGCCCTATGATGGGATGAATGCTCTCAGGAGAAGAGACACCGGAGAGCTGGCATCTGAGGACACAGTGAAAAGGCAGAGAACTGTCTGCGAGCCAAAGAGCTCTCACAGAACCCAGCCTCCAGCCTCCAGAACTGTGAGAAAATTCATCTCAGTTTAATTAAACCGGCTTAAGCCACTCAGGCTGTGGTAAGACTAATACACACCTCCACGTTCACTTTGCTTTAAATTCATTTGGTGCAATCAGAGAAGCTGCCAAGATTCTAGCCATCCCTTCTATATCACATTATGTCCACTTACTTCAGATCTCACTAGCTAGCTGCTCCAGCTCGTTACGAAAGGAACTGGAGGAAGAGGACATACCTGGTACGGGACCAGACTCCAGCAGAGCGCAAAACCCATCTTTGCTGAAAACATAAAGTTGATTCTTTTATGTAGTCTAGCTTCGAAGGCCTTCTATGTTTTTCTCTTTTATGGTTTAGTTCTATTCTTATAGAGTACCAAACTGTATGTGAGGCCCTGTTCCAATTTCTTATTACATTAAGCCCAAGTATTTCCAATGAAAGAAAATGTGAGGGAATGAATGTGTGACAACATATGGCCTCCGGTGTAGGCCCTACTCCAGGGTGAAGGGCGTTTTGGATTAATTGCTGGTGTGTTCCCTCAACGCAGACCCTCTGCCCCCACCAGGTGAATGAAGTTCCTCCAAGTTCCCCAGCTGGCCCAGCCAGGCGGGCTTCCAGGCTGGCGCTGCTCTGTGGGCTGGTCATGTGAGCACACCGCTTTTGTCCCCAACCGCTCTGTCGCATGCAGCCAAACGGGAAGTGGGAGAGGATCAGTTCTAGTTCACAACCCAATCTGGCCCCAAAGTCGCACAGGACACGTGGATCTCAAAACTGAAACAGGCGTAAATGCCTCCCAAACCTCAGGCTCTGGCATCAGCCTTCTCTATGACTCACAATTGCGATTTTATCTGATAACTACGCATGTTGACTTCAGGTTATTGTTGTAAGTAAAATTAACTAAGTTTTAAAAAATATATATATTTTTATTGATTTTTTTGCAGAGAGGAAGGGAGATAGTTAGAAACATCGATCAGCTGCCTCCTGCACACGCCCCACTGGGGATGTACCCGCAACCAAGGAACATGCCCTTGACTGGAATCAAACCTGGTACCTTTCAGTCTACAGGCTGATGCTCTATCCACTGAGCCAAACCGGTTTCGGCATAAAATTAACTAAGTTTTTCAGAGTCCCAGCTGGTTCCACCCTCGGGGCTGGTGCTCAGGAGAAGCTGAGTCTCCCTGCCTCCAGGCACAAGAGCTGGGGCATGCAGCGAGGACACTCCCGCCAGCCCCCTCTGCTCTTCCCAGCTGCTCCCCTCGAACAGAAAAATGACAACAAAAGCACAGTGATAATGTGCAATCTGAGCGATACTGTCGGTTTCCAAGGAATAATAAATACATCTGTGTGTCTCCAAAAGCTGTTTGTTTTTGGATGCTGGTCTGACCAGCAGAGAAAAACAGCCAGCACCACAGTTTTAGACAATGAGTTTGAAAGCGGTTATGGAGGCGGAGAGTGGGTGGAGGGAAACCATTCGGATAAGTTACCTGAGTTCTGAGCCGCGCGTGTTTGCTCTGCGCTGACTCTGCAGTTGTGGGGAGAGGGGAGGAGAGTGGGTACAGTGGTCCCACAGAGGTCTGCGTCATCAGCATTTTATAGGAAAGTCTACACCGAGTTGAATAAAGGCCACTTACCAAAAGAGCGACCAAGTGTTCGTGTTAAATGTCCTCACGTGCAGTGAGAACCACACTCGGAGCACTGCTTCTCCTTAAAGTTTCAGAGAACCTCTTTCTACGTTTAACATCCAGTCGTTCGAAAGGAGTCTACAATTGCAAGTAGTTCTGTGTCAATCAAATAGCATTTGTCAAGGAAGGCCAGGAAAATGGATTCTCTGATTATTTCAGTTGGGAGCCCTTAAAGACTTCTCTGCATGATACACGGAAGAAGTGCACTTGAGCGTGTGTGTGCACATGCATGTGTGTGTGTGTGTGTGTGTGTGTGTGTGTTTTGGATGGGGAACAGTATCACTTCTGTACTAGGTGACATGCACCTTGATGATCCAGAATAATTTACCTTTGACTGTAACGCTATGTATGCCTTTTGCGGCAAGATTCCAGAGCATTCACTAAGGGTCTCTTGAGGGTGTTGTGCTAAAGTGTCTTCTTGGTGGGCTCTGGCGGGCATGGCACGAATGGTTAAAAGGCACAAAAGGCATTAAAGAGGAAGCCCAGAGACAACGAAGGCAGAGCTACAAAGAGCAGAGCTGAGAATTCCAGAAGGTCTCAAATCCCCAGATAAAGATGAAAATCCCCCAACTAGAGCTGCCAGACACGAAAAGATCAACATGATTCCAAAGATGAATGAAAGGAAGATCGAGGCACACGGGTTTAGAAACCTGTGACCACATTCACAGAGCTGCTAGAGAGCAAGGCCGTGACCACCCGGCTCAGCAAAATGACACATTTTGTTTGTATGTTTGTTTGTGTTCTAAGTCATAACCAATGTTAGCAAAAGCACAGGGAGGCAGGCAGCTCTGAACGTGGGAGTAAAAATGGCACAGCCTTCTGGAGGCAAACTCAGCACCACGTAACAAGAACCTTCACAGTGCTAACTTCTGGCTCAGTGATTCTACTTCTAGGAATCTATCCTTAAAAAATGAAAAACAGTCAAATACTTATTTACAAGAGTATCTGAACTTATCATGGGCAGGGGGGTGGAATGGGGTGGGGTAGGGTGGGGAGGAAGGGGATTAACCAAAGGGAAATGGCTGACCAATTATGAAAAATCCATACGATGCAATCTGATGTTGGCTTTTAAAACAGAATTCAATGAATATCAAGCAAAATTATCATGACATGGTTTTAGTAAAAAAGCAACACACGCAACTACATACATTGTATGATCCCTACCTTATATTTAAAAAAAATGACACGGATATGCAAGACCAAAGGCTAATACAGTGTTAACATTTAACAGGACCTTTGGAGAAACAAGATTATGAAGGATTTCTGTTTTCTCCTGCAAAGTTTCCTAGTGTTTTTCCAAACTTTCTACATGAGCATGTGCTGCATTTAAAAGTAGAAAACTGCCATCCAGAGATGTCAGAACATGGTAGGAATGAGGCAAAGACAGGGGAATTTTCCTTCTTCCGTGGGTAGCATATTAGCTAGTCCCCATGAATTCCTGAGCTGGTATTAGAAGAGAATGCTTCCCCTAATTCCAATCTCCCAACTGAGAGTCCAAGAAGGAGGAGGCAGAAGGGGAAGAGAGAGGAGAAAGAGAGAGGACAAGGACTCTTCAGAGCAGAATTTTCCAATCCTGGGTGCACACAGGAATCACCCTGGAGCCTTTTAAAAGATCCCCACGCCTGGGCTCTGTCCCGGACTCACTGAACCGGAACCCCTGGTGTTGGCATTCTAAAACGCTCCCCAGGAAATTCTAAATCCCAGCGAGGTCCGCGAACCCAGATGTAGAGACCAGTGATTCCTAAACAGTAGTATGCCTCCAAATCACCAGAGGTCTGGTTAAAACAGATCGCCGGACTCCAATCCCAGAGTTTTCCATCAGTAAGTCTCAGGCGGGCCTGAGAGTCTGCATTTCTAACAAGTTCCAGGTGCTGTTGGTGCCATGGACCACACTTTGAGAACCACAGAAGTAGGACAAACAGCTTCTTAGATTTGCCCCGTTGACCTTGAATCCCACATCAAGTTTTCATAACACTTTTTTAAAAAGAAGAGCGAGTGGAAGGTATGAGAAAGGGAGAGAGAGAGAGAGAGAGAGAGAGAGAGAGAGAGAGAGAGAGAAGAGGAGAGAGAGAAAAAAACATTGATGTGACAGAGACACATAGATTGGTTGCCTCCCACACACACCTGGACCGGATATGGGTATCAGACCTGCAGGCCAGTTACGTGCCCTTGACTGGGAATTGAACCCAAGACCCTCCCGTGTGCAGGGCGACAATTTTCACACCACTGAACCATGACAACTCGTAAACATTTTATGGACAAACCAGACTAATATTTCTTCCCTTGACTGGCAGGTTTTGTGGTTGTGTGTTTTTTCTAAAAAAGGCATAGCAAAAAATCAAGACAAAGGAAATGTCCATTCATCGAGCAGCTGCAGGGGCCAGGCACTGGGCTGGATCTGGGTCCTACATATCCTCCAGAGCTCACGTCATCCTCCTGTGAGGAAGGAGGGCACAGCCGCTTCTATTGTAGAAAAATGAAAAGTGAGATCGAGGGAAACATGGACATTTGCCAGGGACAGGCAGCTAGTGGAGGGGGGAGATGGAGACACAACCAGGGATTGTCAGATGCCCAAGTCCTGGCTTCTCTCCCTCTGAGAACAGACACACACATTTCCTAAATGCAGACATCATGCTACTTAAAGAGACATGACTTAGATACTTTATACTGGAAAAACATAAGAGCAAATATATGTGTTCATTATGCTTTATTTTAAGATTCTTAGTATACATAAAAAAAGCAATGCATTTAGAACAGGAAATCTTATTTGCTCAGCCTGCCTTTTGCACCAATACAAACATTTTTTTCACTGGCTGGCCTGCACGTATGTGCATGCGTGTGAAGAATGAGCCCATCAAAATCCACTCCAAGTTGGAATGCACTGAACGTCCACATTAAGGAGGATTGCGCTAACACAGACATCCGGCGCTGGTTAGAAAAAGCAAAGGTGGAACCAGGGAAAGCTGTGAACCGTCTGAGATTTGGCTATTTCCGGGGTCAGGACTTGGCTGTATTAGTTCCAGGCTCCCCCAAGGCCCGGCCGGGGCTGCCCCAGGCCCTGCAGCACACACCCTGTCCGCACCTTCGGCTCTGCCCTAGATTTCGCTTGCCAGGGGAGCTCCCTCACGCCTGTGAATGTGAAGGGTGTCTGTTCAAGTTTGGAATGATGAGGTTGAAGAAAATGACTCTTGTTCTTCCTCCCCTCTTCACACATTCTCTCCTGAAGAGAAAATGTTGTTTACTGCTGGGCAAAAGAAAAAGGGGGACAGGGGGAGTTTGTAAATTTTATTCCCACTTATGAGTCATCAGCTGTACAGGTATTTTCTAGGAACAAGGTGGAACATTCTAGAAGGGACACGGATTAGCCCACTAGCTCTAGAAATCTATTTAATTATCAATTTCACATAATAGGGTTGCCAGTCTTCCTTTGAAACCTCTATGAAGACTGACGGGCCAGGTACCTCCAGCTCTATGCTTTCTTTTCTTTCTTCCTTCTATATCTATATCTATATCTATATCTATATCTATATCTATATCTATATCTATATCTATATCTATATCTATATCTATATCTATATCTACCTACCTACCTACATATATATATTATGTGTGTATATATATATATATATATATACACACACAATATATATATATATTTCAGAGAGAAAAGGAGAGGAAGAGAAAGATCAATGTGGAGAGGGAATCATTGATTGGCTGCCTCCTGCACGTTTGACTGAGCCCAGAACCCAGGCATGTGCCCTTGACCGGAACCGAACCTGGGACTCTTTGATCTGCAGGCCAACACTCCATCCACTGAGCCAAACCAGCTAGGGCTCTTGGCGTTCTTTTTACAAAATAAGGATCTCAGGACCTGCATCATGCCCCGGAAAGCACCCAATGGTGACTCAGAACCAGATCCCTTCTGGTGCTGAGACTGGGACGGTTTTCCTGCTCTTGCTGTGGTTACTGCTGTTCGTCTCCGTAAGGCTCCCAACACATGAGCAAACATCTCCGGCGAGCTGAAGATGGCACCAAGGAGACCACTGTGAATCCACAAGGCTTGCCCTCTACTTTTAAGCTTTGATTTCTGTCAGCGATTTTCTCCTTATAGCTGCATTCCACATCAGCCTCATTAAATCATTAAATCATAATTAATTGAATAACATCTAATGCCCTGGCTCCTCTTGGAGGGATGCTTAAGAGAGCCAGCGTGACCCCAAACCTCCTGTGGTATATAAAGGGGCTCAGCAGCATCGATCTGAGACCTGTGGGCCTAATCCAAACACTGCCTGGCTTTAGAAATGACTGTAAGACCCTGATAAGGCAAGGACAGTTTTTCATTCCAATATTTGATCTCTCCTTTGTCTTGAGTCCTAGAAATGCTGATTTTTAGCTGGAAATCTGGCCACTTGATATAAAGTCCACATTTCCTACCCCTTCTTCTTTTTTTTTTAAAAAAATATATTTTATTGATTTTGTACAGAGAGGAAGGGAGAGAGATACAGAGTTAGAAACATCGATGAGAGAGAAACATTGACCAGCTGCCTCTTGCACACCCCCCACTGGGGATATGCCTGCAACCAAGGTACATGCCCTTGACTGGAATTGAACCCGGGACCCTTCAGTCCCCAAGCTGACGCTCTATCCATTGAGCCAAACCGGTTTTGGCTTCCTACCCCTTCTTATGGCCATGTAATTAACTAACTATGAATACCTAGCTAAGGCCAGGTATGTTCTGGCCAATAGGATGGACACTTGAGTATTGTCATACAAGGAAGGTCCTTCGTGAGAAAGAGCATGCCCTTCTTCCTAGATGGGATGAAGATGTGATGGCTGGAGCAGGGGCAGCTGTATTGAACCTTAAAGTAAGAGTCACAGCTTAGAATGTCAGAGTGACATCACAAAAGGAGGTAACGTCTTTGATACCACACCCGCTCCGGGCTTCTTTAAGCCATGATGATTTTGAATTTCTGGCACAAGCAGCCAAAATGAATCCTAACAAACATTCAATAATAAAAATGCTTCTAAAGAAACTTTCACAACTACAAATGATCAAGAGTCAGCTTGGGCTAGAATCCTAGAGGTCAGGGGCCTGAGTCCCGTGGGATCATTTCCTCCAGCTTGTTGAGGTCCTTAGGGTGCTGGCTGGGCTTGGGAGCCCTTCCAGAAGGCTGGGTCTTCCTAGTCAGGGTCAGGCCACAGCAATGCAGCTGTGTTGGGGAAGCCTCTGCAAACACACCAGCCTCCTCCAGAATCACATATCCCACCTCTACAGACTCACCCCCTCCCATCTCCTGTTCCTCCTCATGTCAACCAGATGTTGTATTAATAAACAGCTGTGGAGCAAAGGAAAAAACTTGAGTGCCCCAGGTTCTTCGGGGAGCAGTGCTTCTACCCAGCAGAGGCAAAAGCTTAGCTTTAGTGCCCCCTGGGAGTGCACCGTGGGCCCTGCCCTGCAGGCCTGGTCCCTCCCAACTGCCCTCCCCTGCTGGCCATCTTGTGTCCACATGGGGACAACCATCTTGTGTGTTGGGGTGAAGGCCAATTTGCATATTACTCTTTCATTAGTAGGTTAATGCTCATAAAGGGTATGGTACAAGGTGGAAGGTCAGTACATGCTTTGACTTTGCTACAGCTATTATTATATATCCTCTGGTTTAGACTTACCAAAACTCAAGAGAACCACTGGGGGAATAGGAATTTCAAATTCTGAAGCAACTTTTCACTTGAATCACTGTATTTCCAACCCCTGGCAAGCTAACATTCTCCCCAACGAACAAAGAACACTTGAAATCCCGGTCTTGACTGATATTCTAAAGGCCAAAGAAACTACAATGACCGGGGGGGGGACTCGGGGTCATCAACCAACGGCAGAGCCAATTCCCGGCCAAATGCCCCCAAATTCCCACTCTCTTGTGCACCCACTGCTGCAGACAACGGAACAGTGAGTGGGTAAAGGCTTTTAAAAATGGATTTAACCAAAGCCGAACTGCTGGCAAGCAGATGGGCAGCCGCATGACGCATCCATCGATTTGTGTCAGCGGGGTGTTTGCAAAGAGGCAGACTGAGCGGGGGAACCAAACCCTGTTCCTCCTCAGTCTCCTCCTTGATGTCTGGTGCTTGTCGGGGAGCCTCGGGCCCAGGCTCCCGGTCTCTTCCAAATGTGCCGCGTCCCTCTCATCCGTAAGCTCCAGGAGAAAGCCCTCCACGGCTCCCTTTCACACGCAGTCTCCAGCGGCCTGTCAGACACTGGCTGCGGGGTTCCCAGCAGCACTGACCTTGCCGAGCACGAGGCAGGGCCGCGGAAGCCGGGGGTCTCCCGTCTTGTCCCCAGGTAAGAGCTTTTGTTCCCAGGGCACAAGTAAGTCACTGTTCGCTTTTCTTTCTGGTGTGTGTACCGGACACACAATGCCCTCCATTCTCAGGGACTAAAGAAAACAGGCGTTGGCATGAGGTGTCCACATTTTCCTTAATGAACTGCACAGCCCAACCCGAAATTCAAGTGCTAAACTTTCAGCGGCAAACAAAAGGCTCGTGTTCCAGTCCGGTTTACTGAAACCGAGTGACTTTCCTATCAGCCTTAAACCCTGGGAGCGTTTGCTTACTTATTCTTCTCTTATCAGCACGTTTAGGGGTCAGTTCCCCATGTAAGCAAGGCAAACAAATTGAGTACGTGTGGCTCTGGATGGAACAAAAAGAAAAAATCGCGGAGACCCATACCCGACCTCCTGTGGGCATCCCTGAGTGGTTCCTCTGCCTTTCCTGTCCCCAAAATCTGGGGAATCAGGCATTTCGAATGTCTAAACAGGAAACCCAGTCTTTGGAATAAAATCTAAATGGCTGCCACAAATGACGTTTGTTAAGCAGGCTTTTCACTCTGCAGAAAAGTTCCCTGCCTGTAGGTATCACCTACATTTATACAGCTTGGGAGGAAAAAGCCTGCATGTACATGTTGTCCCTCAAAAATATATACACACTTAACCAGCTCAATTTTGAAAAGGAAAAGTATTTTTAAAAATATATTTTTTTATTGATTTTTTTTACAGAGAGGAAGAGAGAGGGATAGAGAGTTAGAAACATCGATGAGAGAGAATCATCGATCAGCTGCCTCTTGCACACCCCCTACTGGGGATGTGCCCGCAACCAAGGTACATGCCCTTAACCGGAATTGAACCTGGGACCTTTCAGTCCGCAGCTCGACGCTCTATCCACTGAGCCAAACCGGTTTCCGCTGAAAAGGAAAAGTATTTAAAAAAACACACACAAAACACACACAAAAAAACACACTGCCTTTATAATGATTCATAAAGTGTGTGTACATTTTTGGGGGGACACCCTATATTTATACCGTGTACGCATCATTGGCTATTCATTTGCATCACAAAATAACAAAAAGGATGGAAAACAGCGTGGCCCAACTGGAAGGGTAGTCTTTTCGGAGTTAAAGGGTTTGACAATATAGAAAAAGACACTTCGGGTAGCTTTACACCAAAGCCATTTTCAGATGCAATAAAACAAGTTCCCTACGCACAAGTTTTCTCCCCAACTGACAACGTGTAGTGTCTCTCAGAGCTAATGATTGGACAAGGCTGGGATCAGAAGGGAAGTTTTCTGGGAGACAAAGGCCTGAGCAGGCAGAATGAAGTGCGTCTCCTGTCCACACGGGAGGGAAAAGGAGGTCAGGAGTCCATACCGGCCGGCGGAGGAGACATCTGACCCGCAGTACTGGTGCCTTCACCTCCCTGGGCTGCAGCTCACACCAACCCTTCTCTTATCACAAAGCAACAACAACCACTGCGAGCAGGTGACTCGGTTATGCAAACCCCGACACCAAAAGTGCAGAGCAAACGTCGAGAGAAGGGGCATAAGAACCAGAGGCGGGAAAAACAAACTGCTTTGGTTTCCTAAGCTTTTGTCACCAGTTAAGACCCAGCTACACAAATACTGTATTGCCAGAAATAAAACCATGACATTCAGGGGTCTCGAAGTTGTATTTTACAGGGATTTCTTTCATCGAAAGAGAAGAAGTAAAACTTAATTTACCGCCAAAACCGGTTTGGCTCAGTGGATAGAGCGCCAGCCTGCGGACTGAAGGGTTCCGGGTTCGATTCCGGTCAAGGGCACGTACGTTGGTTGCGGGCACATCCCCAGTGTGGGGGGGGAAGGGGGCGTGCAGGGGGCAGCTGATCGATGTTTCTCTCTCATTGATGTTTCTGACTCTCTGTCTCTCTCCCTTCCTCTCTGTAAAAAATCAATAAAATATATTAAAAAAACAAAAACAAACAAACTTAATTTACCATGTTGGGCAGAGTTGTTGTCTGGAGCCTTAAAAAGAACCGCCGTCTGGCACCATTCTTATGAGCCACTGTTCCAGGCCAGACGTAAGGACACAAGATCAATGGACTGGAAGGCCTCTCGCTGGGAAAGCCTACGTTTATCCAGAAAGCCAGGCCTCCCCTGCCCCCTCGCAGACACAGCCTGCCTCGCTAGAGCCCCTCCCCACCCCCGCAGGGAAGTATCAGGAACCCACAGCCTTGGCAACTTCACTGACATGTGTTTCAGAAAATCTATAATTTCCCCCTCAAGTGCCCAAAGTGGGACACTCACGTGTTTCCAGGTGTTAGTGGCAAACAGTGTGTGTATAATATTTGCGCGTGGGTACCCACTCTGGGATGCAGGAAGGGCTGCTCATCATCTAAGCCAAAGATCACCGTAGCGGGGGCTAGAGGTGGTCCCTTTAAAACTACAGATTCCAGCCCAGCCTGTGTGGCTCAGAGGTTGAGTGTTGACCTAAGAGCCAGGAGGTCACGGTTCAATTCCCAGTCAGGGCACGTGCCCGGGATGTGGGCCTGATCCCCAGTGTGGGGCATGCAAGGAGGCAGCCAGTGGATGTTTCTCTCTGTCCATCTCCCTTTCTCTCTGAAATCAATAAAAAGGTATTTAAAAACAACAACACCACAACAGATTCTGGGGGGATGGGCTGGCGGGCTATTAAGGGTCCATGTAGAAAAAGGGGAACATAGGTAATACTTTAAACAATAAATACTTTAACACAGATTCCAGGGCCTCCCTTAGGTACATAAGAATTCTGGGAAGCCGAATCCGGTTTGGCTCAATGGATAGAGCGTCAGCTTGGGGACTGAAGGGTCCAGGGTTCGATTCCGGTCAAGGGCATGTACTTTGGTTGCGGGAATATCCCCGGTGGGGGGTGTGCAAGAGGCAGCTGATCGATGATTCTCTCTCTCATCTATGTTTCTAACTCTCTATCTCTCTCCCTTCCTCTCTGTACAAAAATCAATAAAATGTATTAATAAAAAAATAAAAAAAAGAATTCAGGGAAGATGCTCTGATGCAGTGAAGTCTGGAACTTAAGACAAGGGTAGTGGTTCTCAACCAGCGTGCAGAGAGCTGTGGAAAAGGTAGGTGCCTTTGCCTGTGGTCGGCAAACTGTGGCTCGTGAGCCACATGAGGCTCTTTGGCCCCTTGAGTGTGGCTCTTCCACAAAATATCACGGCCTGGGCAAGTCTATTGTGAAGAAGTGGCGTTAGAAGTTTAAGTTTAAAAAATGTGGCTCTCAAAAAAAAAATGTCAATCGTTGTGCTGTTGGTATTTGGCTCTGTTGACTATTGAGGTTGCCAACCACTGGCCTAGACAGATCCGGACGGGATGCAATCCTGATCGCTGAGGCAGGGCTCCTGGGAGGTGCCAGTGCTGAGAACCACGGAGCCTCTCATGAGCTTCCTCTATCAAGAAGAGCCTACTTCCCCCAAATAGTTTTTAATCGCTCCTGCAAGGTGGACACTTCATTTCAGGAGCGGACTCCATGTTCCTCTAAATCTCCTGTCTCAGTAAGAAGTCTGCTGATCCTCGGCCCACCGCACAGCCCAGGAGGAAACAGAGTCTTTCCAGCGGGGAGCTCCTCCTTCAGACACCGGGCACAGATTATTGAAAAGTGGGCCTGTTTTACCAAACCAGAGACGGTCGGACCTGCATCACCACCATTTGTCCACCAACCGGACCTGAAATACCATGGCTGGCATGTACACATAAGGAACTGTTTGACATTGAAATTGGGACTCAAAAGAACTGTTGGCCCAGAAAGGAACTCACTAAAGACTGATTAGACTGATTCATTTGCCTCTCGGCATCACCATTATGGCTTGTCTCAGTTTCGGTTCTTACAAGGGTATTTCTTGGATCACATGATCTCACACATCTAGAGGAAATGATGAACAACATAAACTGATGAACAAAAACAGACCCAGAGAAAGAGAAGCAGCGATCAAACTCTCAAACTTCAGAGGGAAAGTAGTGGAGGGTGGGGGTAAGGGGAAGAGATCAACCAAAGGACTTGTGTGCATGCATATGGGCCTGGCCAGTGGCCATGGACAACAGGGGGGTGGGGGCATATGTGGGGAGGGGTTTGGGATGGGAATGGGGGAATAAGGACAATTATGTAATACCATAATCAATAAAATTAAAAAAATAAATAAATAAAAGTGGGCCTGTTTTGCAACAACCCCAAAGTATAAAGCAAGGCTCAGACAGCACTCTCCCTGCGGCTCAATTCCCCACCCTCCTTAGCTAAGATTCACGGAAACCGGGGCCTGGGAGTCCACACAAGAAGGTGCAATGCATGAACATGGTCTCCCCTGTGGACCGCCTTCATTAGAAACGAATTTGCTTCAATGGACTTTTAAAATTGCTCCAAAGAAGCTAAGCCTCATTCCCCAGGGAGTGTTACTTTAATCCAGCAATTTTCAATATCATGGCACACAAAAAATAATTATCGACGTTCTGTGGCACACCAAAAACATCTTTTTTTTTCTTTTTTTTTTTTTTCTCTTCTCTTCGGGTAAACGCCCCACCAAAAACAAAAAAAAAAATAGGTATAATTTTGATTCATTCACTCCCAAGAACTATGGTTGTGTTGGCTGTTGTTTTTTCATCTGACAGTCTAAGGGAAAAGAGGTCAGTGTCTCTGACTAAACAGTCCAGTATTGCATGTTTTAAAAATTATTGCGGCACACTGGTTGAAAATCTAAAAATCGCCGCTTTAATCCATTAATCAAAGCTGAAGGGCGGTGCAGATGGTTTCTGTTTGAGCCACAGAGTGTTTTGAAAGGAGCGGAATCCACTGTCGATATTCCAAAAGTCTAATTCTCAGCAGGGCCTAGGCTCGGGAGAGCCGGCAGCGCTGGCCCACATCCCCACATCCACAGGCACCCCGTGAGCCACAGCCGCCCCTTTGGGAGGCCCCGTGCTCCCCAGCTGGACACAGGCCTCACGGCTCCCTATCGCTTTGTGCCTGGCCTGCCTCACTCATGACTGCCACCTGCAGAGCCCCTGCAAGCTTGGCTCCTGGCAAACTCTTTGATCCAAGGCTCGTTCGAAACGGGCAGAACTAGTGACGGGCTGTGCAATCACATTTCTGGTCTTCTCCTCACTAGCTACTCTCTCCTCTCTGGTTAGTTGCTTTGGCATTCCTGTTCCGATCGAACTGTGACAATTTCTTGGGGTCTCTGAGTATTACAAGAAAATGAATGTGAGTATGAAAGTGTCTGCAAACTGCAAAGCAGTGTGCACGTATAAATAAAGGTAGTTCAACCAGTTCAAGACGATGACTCAGAAAACTTGAGTCACGCTTACCGAGGACAGGAAAGGTGGGATCGGGCCCACGGATGGATGGGAAGGCAACGTGGGGAATCTAGGAATAGCCCCATGGGGGCAGCGCCTAGAAGAGTACAATTCCCACGATGGCTCCCACAGGACAAGCCCGCCGGCAATACCAAGAGGATGCAAACTCACTGCAAAATGCATTCTCACACCTGAGCCTCCTCGTCCCCTCATTCGGGTCTGACCCAGCATCTCTGATGGAGTGCCGGGTCTCCTGACCCACGCCTGGTGCTTCTCCAATAGAAAGAAACACAGGAGGAAGGAGAGACGTAGAGGGGCTGAGGAGATGGTCACTTATCCCTTCCCCGTTCCCTCACAGACCTTAGCTTTCCCTGTATCAGTGGTCGGCAAACTCATTAGTCAACGGGGCCAAATATCAACGATACAACGATTGACATTTCCTTTGAGAGCCAACATTTTTTTAAACCTTAAACTTCTTCTAACGCCACTTCTTCACAATAGACTCGCCCAGGCCGTGGTATTTTGTGGAAGAGCCACCCTCAAGGGGCCAAAGAGCCGCATGTGGCTCTCGAGCCGCAGCTTGCCGACCATGGCCCTCTGCTGTCAGGTTAGTAGGTTACTTGTATTTTGGCAGGATTTCCCTTTCCCAGGGCTTGTCAACCAAGTCTGGAGGAGACGGCAGATGGCCGGCTCCACAGCTAATGTGAGTAACGAATTCAACACAACAATCAGCTACAGATTGGCTTGGCACCCGCAAACCTGGGGAGAGACGCCAAGCCTCTCCGGAGCCCGCCACAGCCTCTCCACTTTGCCTCCACTCACTTTGCCAATAGGAAGAGTGTGTTTTGGCCGAAACCGGTTTGGCTCAGTGGTAGAGCGTCGGTCTGCGGACTGAAAGGTCACGGGTTCGATTCCAGTCGGGGGCATGTACATTGGTTGCGGGCACATTCCCAGTAGGGGGTGTGCAAGAGGCAGCTGGTCGATGTTTCTCTCTCATCGACATTTTCAGCTCTCTATCCCTCTCTCCTCCTCTCTGTAAAAAATCAATAAAATATATTAAAAAAAAAAAAAGAGTGTGTTTTAATCTCATAACATTTAGGTTGGGAAGGAACTTTAGATCTCCTAAGGAGCTTACCTGGATCTTCAGATGAACTACCAGCATGAATTCTGGGGCATTTTTGTTTGCACTGGTAAACCTTCATCAACCAGCTTTCTCATTAGTTTGCTCTCTAATCAGTCACTGAAGTGTATGGTAACCTTCCCAAATGTACACGCTCTCTCCGCATTGACCTCAGGATCTGCCTGCAATGCTCTGTATGCCGTGACTACCTGTCTCTGGTTAGCAGCCCAGAGACCTTTGCAAATACGAAAGTAAGGTGAGCCCAGGGAACTGCTCCCTAGCATTCACTGCCTTCTTTCATCCTAAGAACCCGACCAACGTGTCCAGCCCATCCTTGCTCTTGTTCGGAACATCGGTCTGCAGAGATTGTTTTGTTTGCTTATTTTGCTTCAGCCACAGGCAGCAGGACTTACAATAATTGATCCTCTCCACCTTATTTTTTGGTAGATCCTTTAAAAAATCTAAACTTATTTAGAACATTCCTTTCCCAGTAAGTATTCCCGTACAATTTCTCTCCAGTAGAGACCCCCTAGAAACCATCAGGCTCACTTCATGAGTCATCTTCTATTCTCTGTGGCCATGCACACAATTGTCAAGACTCATCTCTATTATTTATCTCCTAGGTAGGCCCAGTGGGGGGCCTATTTCATTGCTGATCATCTTTCTTGGGCGCCTGAACTACCTTCTGCGGCCTGGTTACGCCACGTGTGGACTGTGGGACCTCGTTAGAAACGCAGGCCGTTGGGCCCCTCCCCAGGTCTCCTGAAGTAGTAACTGCATTTGGACAAGGCCCTGGATGATTCATGTGGACATTATTAAAATTTGAGAAGCACCGTTTGTACGGTACCCCGCTGACTCGCAGTGAGGCGCTCACCCTCACCAGGCTGTTTTCCTCCGTGCCGGGCCACTCCATGGGACACGCTGCCTGCTGCGGGCCAGGACCTGAGGAGGAGCCAGGAATCACCGAAGGAGAGGAAACAGCCTCTTCCCCTAGGAGGTCAGAGTCCAGCGGGAGTTACCAACCTGTAAACTGCCACAGGGCAATGGCGAAAGTGCCCAGAACGCAATGTGTCCAGAGGGCCAGGGGGAGTCAGGAGAGGCACCTGGGTCTGGAAGATAGGACACAAGGGAAGTGCCAGGGAAAGAAAGAGGAGGCAGGCACTCTGGACCAAAGGACAGGTCCGAGAAGGAGCCAGATATCACACTGCCCTGGGGAACAGGCAGGAAGATCCGTGTGGCTGTCACAGAAGGGAAAGTGCAAAGGGGTGGGCAATGATCAACCACTGGGTACACAGACCGCACCCAGGTAACAACCGCTGGCTCGCTCATGGTTCTGAGAGCTGCAACGCTGGCCGGGCTCGCCTGGGCAGGCGTGCTGCTCTGCGTGGGGTTGTCCGAACTCATCCACGTGTCTGCCCGGGGCTGACGGCCTCGCTCACGTGGCTGGTGGTGTGTGCTGGCTGCTGGCTGGGCCTCTCCCTCCACAGGCCTCTCCTCCTCCAAGAGGCTGCCCGGAGCTTCTCCACCGGACCGTGAATTGTCCCAAGGGAGCAACGCCTGGCCGTGGAAGTCACACAGCATCCCTTCCGCAGGACTCTGCTGGTCAGAGCCGGCCACAGGCCAGCCCCAGTACGAGGGGTGGGAAGAACAGCCAAGCCCAACTGTCCGTGAGGCACAGGGAGGTGATTGCGGAACCATGAATAGTATAATCCACTCCGGGGTGGGGAAGACTCATTATCAATGCCTGTGTTCGTACTTAATCTGTGAGCCCCTTAAATTCAAAAGCACTCGAGGAGGTTGAGATCCTATTTACCTTGGTACCCCCAGCTGCAACCCCCGTGGTTCTTTCGGCACAGTGGGTGTTCCATAAATTTTCGTGAATTAAATTCTCACAAAGGCATATGTTTATAAACTTGAATGTACTAGGAGAGAATGCCTGAAGGGACAGTTACTAAAGAAAAGAAAAGAAAAAGTCCTTTTTGCTCACGAGAAATGTCCAGAAGACAGGCTAAGAACATGATTACTTCACAAAGAATATCTGCCCTGAAATCCAGCCTTCACTCCAAATCCCCCCGTTTGTCATGGAGGAAGTGAAAAAGCCTAAGAGGTCAGCCCTTGCTTCGGATTCCATAAAAAGACAGAGCCAGTCATGTCGGGGCAGAATTCTCTTTAAATCACGCTGTAAGCTTAATACGCAGCAAATTGTCTTTGCTCTGCAGTAAACAGCAGGCCGCTGTTTCAATCTGTCTCCCTAATTTGGGTAGCTGACAAGCTATCATTTTATGAGTTAGACTTGGAAAGATTTATTTCCTCGCTGGACTTGGTGCCTGGGAGTAAGAGGAACAGGATGGTCAGAGGTTACACGGGCAATCTCAACATTCTTCGGGTGTGAATAATGTAGGGATTTGGGGTTGGCAAATGACCCAGTTCCTGACCCCTTTTCTGTAAAAATAGAATTCTTTATTAAAATAACCACCGTGGCAGTGCTATTCATCACTGTATCAGGGTCCTTTCATTTCAGCATATGGTAGGAGGGTAACCCCCCCACCACACCCCACCCACGGTCTTCAAGGTAGACATGGGCATGTGACTTCTTTGAGCCAATGAAATGCGAGCAGAAGTACTTGTGTTGGTTCCAGAGGAAAGCTTCAGGAGCATGCCTCAATGTGCTACATCTTCTTTCCCCACCAAAAGCGACTGCAATTGGTCTCGGATTCAGGACGTGAGACAGTCTCCAGCTACCTCACATCAGCCATTGGTATTGTTTGTTACAGCTGCAAAACTGTGCCTCTGCTAGCAATAAAACTACAACGCACATATAACTACCTTTCACGGCTATGTGGAAATCAGTGACAGCCCATTTTAAGCCAGATGGCTTCTGCTCCTAGAGCAATGAAAATGCCAGTACCTCTGCTGCTCCCCACTTCCCTCTCGCCAACCACTCCCTACTTCTCTGTTCCTGCTTGCCTTGAGTTTAGGAAACTGCTTTATTTCCTTTCTTTACAGGAAACCCACAGAAGCTACTGGATTCAGGGGGAGAGCCTGGGGCATATCAAGTTCTCTATCGGCCACAGGTCCTTTGCTCTCTCTCCTTTGATAGCCACCCCCAAGTCTAGATCATGGGACCAGAGGCCCACTCATTCATAGTTTGCCGAGAGTAAGTAGCAAACCGTGTCTAAAAGCCAGGCTGCTTTGGTGGGCTCACCCCTGGCCCACGTCCTGCATCCTGAACTGCCCCCCGACACTAGTGCCTGCCTTCCCTCTCCCCTGCCACCTGAATGAACTTGACACTTCTGCCTCAGCTGTCTGAGGGCTCCTGGGCCTGACTGAGTCTCTTCTGCTCCCTGTGAGCTTTCGTTTCCGGGCCCTACAGCTGCCTCTCCCCAGAGGCCAGCTTCTGGATGCCAAAAGCCAGTGACTTCTGCTTTCAGAGGCTCAGAGATGCAGACGTGGCTAGATCCTCTCTCTGGCACTCTCACTGAGCCCTCAAACGTAGGGCTAGGACGACCCGGCGCCTGCTTCACACCTTCTGGGAGCCAGGACTCACTGCATTCCTGCACTCCCCGCACCCCCTTCCTTCACAGACCCACAGCGGGAGCTTGGGGGAAGATTACCTTACACCTCTGCTCCAACCGCGAGGGTATCTGTGCCATCGCAGCCTCTGCAAACAAGCTTCGGTAACTCCCCCTCCCTTTTAATGAAGGCTAATCGCCATGAATGAGCGTCTTTATGAGGCTGCAGCTTGATGAACTATCATTTGAAAGAGGCTTCTTTAAGGGGCCAATCCCTTTCACATTTTGAAACCCATTTAAAGGGAAGAATTTTAAAAGCAGACCCATCCAGGAGCCCTGACAAGCAGCTACTTTATCCCACACTTCTCCATGACCAGACACACAAAGACACTGAGACCAGACAGAGATACAACACAACCTTTCCTCTATTTCTGGAAGAATTTGGAGTCCGCCCCGACAAAGGGGAGCTGGCATGCTCTAGCAGCAAAAAAAAAAAAAAAAAAAAAAAAAAAAAAAAAAAAAAAAAAAAAAGAAATAAAGAAAGAAAAGAAAAGGCAGTCGCATGCCTCAGGTATCAAGGGCAGGCCATTGGAAAGAAGCCCGTGCCCCCAATTCTTGGTCCCCTGGCCTGAATCCCAAGAGGGCGGATGCGGAGACCACCGCATGAATGAGCAGTTGCTGGCTGCCTGCCGGACCCTCTCCTGTCTTCCCATCAGAATCAAGTTTTATTCAGGGCAGCAATGTGCCTCACTTCCACGCTCAGGCTGATGAGAAGTGAACAGAGTCCCCCGTGGCACTTTTGGGGAGGTTGTTAAGGGGACCGAAGAAGCAGTCACACACCTCCTTTGCCCTTTCTGTTTCATTTCCTCTTGCCCAAAGCACAGGCATGGGGATGGAGAGCATCATGGAACCTCACAGACGACAGTGACCTCTGAGGAGGAGGCCCAGGAGGAGCCCGAGTCTCCACTGGCACGGAGGGGGTGCTGTGTCACACCAGGCCCCCTCCCTCCCTACGTTTGTAGGACATAAAAACAGACCCTTAACTTTTCTAAGTTACCGTCACCCAGCTTACCTAAACATTCCCCAGATGCAATGCCTGTCCAACCTCCCACTGAACAGGGTCATCCCCTAGGCAGGCCTGGGAATTTCTGTTGTCTATGGAAAAATCAAAGACCTAGAGAAATTAAAAATCAACGGAAGGTTTCATTAGACTCCAAATCTACTCTGGTCCAACCTATTTGGGGTGAAGATGGCGGAGAGTATCTCTTGCTGCTCTCAAAATATGAAATAAGCACATACCCACTCCTTACCTAATCCAACGATCGTCTAGATCACATGTGTCAAACACAAGGCCCGCGGGCCAAATCCGTCCCGCCAGGCCTTGCAATGTGGCCCGCACCGCGCTGTCATCACTGCACTCCGCTGCGTTTCCATCACAATGACAGTTTATGACTGTTCAGTAAACCATTCGGCCCGCGATTTAGGCTGGATTTTAGATTTTGGCCCCTTCTCTGATTGAGTTCGACACCCCTAGTCTAGATAGTTTATTACACATTATATTTTGGGGGAAATGGGAGGGAAAGGAAGACAAGATAAGATAGAAGGGAGCCCAATGTCCATCAAGGATGAATGGGTAGGGTGATAGACCCTTACAACGGGAGAAGGAAATCTTGTCGTATGCTGCAACATGGCAAAAAGCCAGATACAAGAGGCCAAATCCTCTGATCCCACCCACGTGATGGAAGGAAAGCCGTGAAAATCAGAGAGACATAAACGGTTGCCACGGGCTGGGAGGAGAGGACGTTAATGTTTAACGGGCACAAAGTTTCGGTTTTGCGAGACGGGAAGCGTTTCTGGGCATTCTCTGCACAGCAGTATGCATACACTCAACACCACGGAGCCGCACACGTGGCACGGCGGGAGGTGGGGAGCCCGGTGCTCCGTGACTGCGCCCACAAGTAGACGGCACATAGAACATCTTCAGGATGGAAACTGCAGGAGGGGAGAGGAGAACGGAGATCTCACAGCGAGGAGGGGGCACAGAATGGGCGGGCTCTCGGAGGGGTGGGTACACAGGTTTGGTCCCGCTGGGTGGCTGGCTGGGGCTGCAGACTTCAGGAGCCACGTCAGAGTCCCCTTAATCACCAACACCATGCCTGTGACAGACAGCCAGCTGCTCCTGATGGTCTCCGTTCGAACAGGAACGCGGAGGGCGCTCTCCACGGGGAGGGATTCCGGATGCTTTCACACCACCTCAACAGCTAGGACCCCAGGGACTCGGAGAGGACCTTGTACCAGGCGTCCTCAAACTTTTTAAAGTGGGGGCCAGATCACGGTCCCTCAGAGAGCTGGAGGGCCGGACTATATGAACTACTAATTCCTACTGTAACACCTCGGCTGCGCTCACTGCCCAAAAAAACCTGGCGGGCCGGATCAGACTCCTCTGCGGGCCGCATGTGGCCCGAAGGCCGTAGTTTGAAGACCCCTGTAACCAACCCATCAACGACTTCTGAAGAGCGCCCCGGTGCACTGCGAGGGGCAGTGGCCACTGAGCTCTAACTTCACATTAACCAACATGAATGAACAGGGACATCAGCTCCTCAGAGGCACGGCTCACATTCCGCACGCTCGGCGGCCGCACGTGGCTGGTGGCTGCCGCCCTGGACAGCACAGAACTTCCCATCGTTGCAGGGAATTCCGCACCTTCGACTCCCTGTGATGAACGAAGCCTTCCTTGGACACTGGGACCTCGGGGAGTGCTAGTGATGACACACAACGGCCCTCTGCCTCGGTCTCCTCGTTTGTAAAATGAGTCTGATAGTAGCGCTGACTTACAGGGCTAAATGGGAGTAAATGGGATCATATACGTGAATCACACACGCGTGGGACACAGGAAGGGCTCAGTGAATGCTAGCTATTACTTGGAGGAGGGGGGGGGGGAGAGAACAGGGTGTACCTGGAGCACGCATGCACACAGACACATGTACATCTGTGACTCTTTGCAGAAGGAGACCACGAATCACTCCTCTCCCCGCTACCACCCACCCTTCCCACCCTGGAAAGAGTAGAAGATTCTAATTGAACATCTGAAGTGTATTGCTTCTACCAGGCACGGTGGCCAGGCTTGAGGTGGCCTGGGGTTCCTTCCCCCACCCACCTATCAGGAGTCTACCCACAGGGAGCGTGGGAGCCCCCTTGGGTGGGTGCAGCCCAGAGCAGGCTCTGACTGAGCCTTCACCGGCGCTGGCAGGCTGTTCAATGAGGCCAGTGAGGGATCCGCAGAAGGGAACTGCTGCCCGTGCCAACCGAAACGCCTCCATCACAGCCCTTCCCCGCAGCGACTGTGGGATAGACCACCAGACAGCAGACAGCCAGAGCCAGCTGGTGCCTGGGAATGCTGCATCTCTCTCGAAAGGCATGTTTATGTGCAATGACTGCCTGCACCATATATATATATATATCCTGCTCCACACGTGCATCTTCATGTGTGTGGACATATACAAGTGTGTGCATTTGCCTGGACATAAACCCGTGTTTATGTGGGTAGACATATGTGTGGGTATGCACATGAGTGTATTTACGGCTATGCATATACACACAGGTATCTATGTGGACGTAGAAGCATGCTTATGTGTATGGGCCATGTGCACGTGTATATTTGTGTGTGGGCATATATACCCATGTGTGGAGCATATTGTCAAGTGTCCATCTTCCTTTCAGATTTTTAGTTAGAGGTTAATGGAGCATATCTCTTTGTTTCCTTTTCAGACTTGCTTCGTTTCTTTTCTTCCCTTGGTCTCTGGCTGGGTTCGTCCTGGGGGTTTGTAATGCTGCCTCGTGGGCTGCTCTGGAAGGAAGGAGATGGCCCACGTTATTGAGTGTCTTCCTAGGGTGCTTCAGGGAGGCACTGCCAGGCTGAGAGCCCTGCGGTGCAGATAAGACACCAGCCACCAGGAGATTCTGTGACCAAGATATGAAACCAGGCGGATCACCTGCCTCGTGGGCAGTGGGGGGTGGGGGTGGGGTGGGAGATAAGCAGACCTGAGGCGAGCTAACCACCAGTTACCGCATCGGGCTCTTCTTTAAGATGCTGATCAATAACGTCTACCAAGATTACGGCTGGGTAAGTGAAAAAAGGAAGACACTCAAAAAAGGATTGCTGGCTGACTTAGTCAAGAGATACTCCTGCCTGAAGAGTTAGGTATTTAAAAAAACAAACAAACAAACAAAAAACCCCAATACATTTTTCTTTTACTCGATTACTTCTCAGTGAGGAATGATTTAAGTAATAAGGAGGGAATCTGTGGGAGATTTTTATAAAAATCTAAGGACTTTTGTCCCCAGAATCATTTGTCAATAAGAGCTTGTGGGCATTCAATGTTGTTTTAAATTTATAACATCTTAACCTGCATGGTTTTAGAGCTCACAACAGAGGATTCTTTGAGTCATAGAAAGAAATCCGTAATTTTCTTCCTGAGACCACGGTTCTGCCTCCAGGTGTGTGTGTTGGGGGGGCAGGTGTGGTGAACAGGGGGCTGGATGGGAAGACGAGGGACATAGCTCCTCCTGGGGCCCGCCAGGGTGGCCCAGGCGGGACCTGGATTTCCACACTTGGCAGAGGATCCTGGTGGATGTGGGGCTCCTGGGAAACAAAGGGGTTTGAAAACCACTGGCCTTGCCCAGCCGGACCCTGGCTAGAGAAGCCCCGTGGCTGAGGGAGGCGCCGCCCCTCCCTCCTGCACAAAGCCCCGGGGGCAGGAGGGCAGAGACAGGCCTTCGCCTCCCTCCTCCTGCCCCTCAGGAGGGGTGGGCAGCTGGAGGCCAGAAAAGGAGACGCCACCGGGCTCAGAGGAGTGCCTCCCACCCCGCCCCAACCACTGCGCTGGCCCCTCACTCACAACAACTCAGGAGGAGGCCACAGGCCCGACCTCTGTGACCGCCGGCCGGCCATCAGCCAGGCAAGGCCAGGCCATGGCCATTCCCGGTCCCCGGCTGGGAGCGAGGGGCGAGGAAGAGCCATTCCGCAACCTCTTCAAGGAAAACTCCAAGAGGGGGTTCCTCCTCCTGAGGCGCGGGGCCGAGGGAGTCACAGGGGCCTGGGCTGGAATCCTCGTGGCCGCCATGTCCCAAGCACCTTGGCCTTGGGCAAATGGCTTCACCTCTCAGAGACCAAAACTCCCCTCCCTGCAGAGGCACGTGAGGCCACTTCACAGGGATTGGGCAGGGGTACACCATGGCCCTTCCTGCCCCACCTCCTGCCAACCACCTCCACCCCAACAGACATGCGCACTCACCATGAGGTCAGACTCTCTTGCCCACTGCTGCACACCCAGGAGCCAGAAGCTTTCCCATCAATCCACGGTGACTAACCAAAGAGCAGAGAGCAGCCTGAAGCCCATGTGGGTAGCACAGGAGGCTGTATGCAAGGCGGGTGTGAGCCCACACCTGGGCACCTCGTGCAGCCCTGCCACCCCTGAGCCAGGGAAGGTTGGCCAAGGCTCTTCACCTCTCCGTGCCTCAGTTTCCTCACCCAGGATATGAACATAATATTGGGTTTACCTCCAAGGCTGGTGTCAGGATTAAAGGATGCATGAAAAAGCACTTAGCACCATGTCAACTCACACACACGCTCAGCCACATCCATGATGGTTAATGAGACGCCCACCCAAACTGTCTTCTCCTGTTTTTGGTCCCGCACCGCCAATGAGTCCCAGGGACCAAGACTGGAATGCAAATAAACACTCCTCATCAGCTCCTGGGCAGCAATGATGACGATCGCATTCACGCCTGCTTCCTCCTTTATAATATCTAATTTTCTCATTTGTCTTTTTTTTTTTTTTTTAAATACGTTTTTATTGATTTTTAAAGAGGTAGGGAGAGACAGAAACAACGAGAAGCATTGGTTGCCTCCTGCACGCCCCCTACTGGGGATGGAGACCACAACCTGGGAATGTGCCCTGACCAGGAATTGAACCTTGACCTCCTGGTTCGTAGGTCGATTCTAAGCCACTTAGCCACATCGGCCAGGCTCTCTCATTCGTCTTTTTAGAATAAAACAATATCCACCACAGTGGCAGCATATGACTACCTCCATTCCTTTAAATAATAATTTCCCCATGCATTGCTTAATCATATTAATAGGAAACTCACTTTTTTTAGCCAATAATTTTTTTTTTAAATATATTTTATTGATTTTTTTACAGAGAGGAGGAGAGAGGGATAGAGAGCTAGAAACGTTGATGAGAGAGAAACATCAACCAGCTGCCTCTTGCACACCCCCCACCGGGGATGTGCCCGCAACCAATGTACATGCCCTTGACCGGAATCAAACCCGGGACCTTTCAGTCCACAGACCGACGCTCTACCACTGAGCCAAACCGGTTTTGGCTAGCCAATAATTTCTTAATAATGTGCTCTTGCATGATTAGGTTTAAAAATAAGTTTTAAGGTATTTCTAGTGCTTTTGTTTCTTTAAATTTGGAGCTTAAACATTTTTAAAAATTTACTTTATTAGTTTTTGTTGTTTGTTTACTCTTTCTCAAGGAAGAATACTAGGTGACCCCAGGGTCACCTTCGCCCTGTTTCTGTGACAGAGAAAACTGAAGACAAAAGGAAGGATGGAGACATTACTCTAAAAGGTTAAGACCAGGCAGGCTCAGTTCTGACCTAATTGCTTCCTGATATAACATCTGTTTAAGAACGTGCTGTATTACAGAAGGCTCTAGTGGGGCAGCTAGATCAGGAACTGGGTCTTCTGGGAGCATCCTACATAATAAAAGGCTAATATGCAAATCGACCGAATAGCAGAATAACCGGTTACTATGGTGCACACTAACCACCAGGGGTCAGCTCCTGAGGGCTCCCACACTGCGAGAGGGCACAGGCTGGGCTGAGGGGCTGAGGGATCCCCCTGAGTGCACGAATTTTGTGCACCGGGCCTCTAGTGAGGTTTAGAAAAAAGGAACTTCACTGAGAAAAAGGGATGTATGTAAACCCTCATGTCCTAACGTCATAATGGTGAATGGGGGTGCCCTGAGCACACAGCCCTTCCCCACTCCCTCTGTGCTGGCTCCGAGAGGCTCGCAAGGTTCATCCTTGTTCCTAGCAACATCCCTTGGCATGCTGAGCCACCCACAGAGCCATCATTACACCCTCACTGCACGCTGTGGCAGAGAACTTGTCACCAGCTGGGTTTCTCTATAAAGACCTCCCGGAGAACCAGCTGAGGCCGAGAGTGAAAGCCCTGTGCTCTCAGGTGGCCAGGAAGTCTTTTGCGGGGTGGGGAGGATGGCTGCCTCTGGCCCTCCTACAGTAGTCAGCAGGCCCAGAACAGCTGATGGATGCAGGTTGCCATGGAGATCAGCAGTCTCTCACAATGCCCCACTATATAACCACTTAGAACTTTTTTGACAAGTGAGCACTCCTAAGTCACATTGCAGTGTGTGTGTGTGTGGTGGGGGTGTGGGGGGGGGGTGTGGGGGTGGGGGTGGGGGGAGGGCTTTGTGTACAGAATTGGTAGGTTGGGCCCCAAGTTTCCTGCTGAATTAGAGGGAGCACTCCAGCTTAGTCACTGTCAAAGGGTTTTTCCCTTTGACCTGAATTTCTAGATGAAGAAAAGATGAATTTTGTGTGTGTGTGTGTGTGTGTGTGTGTGTGTGTTATAGTTTATTTTTACTGCTAGCAGTAATTCACAATCACTTAAATTAATGATTGCTAGTGAGCTAAAAAACACCTGGAGCAGAAAACAGGGATGATAATAATTTAAAAAGCGGCAGTCAGCTCAAGAACCCTTGAAAGCATCAGTGTTACTGCATTCGAGACTAACCTCCTTTGACTTCCTTGCACTTGTTGAAAAGATGACGGCAAAACCAAGTGAAAAATGTTAATGAATCAGGAGCTCTTTATGATCTAAGCTACTTAGAGGAATATAAAATGTATTTTTTACATCTTGGCACAGGATTTTTGACTGGGGGTTTGTGAGACAACTGAGACGGTGGGTGATATGACTGCATATTTGAGGGCATTTTTCTGGGGAGATACAAAGCTCTCAACTATTCTCAAAGGGGGTGGGGGGCCCGCAAAATACTAAGTTTAGAGTTTACTTAATTTACAGCTAAGTTTCCCAGCCCAGTTCCTTTTATCCCATTGAAAACATTAAAGCTCTGTGAAGGCACATATTGGGGGTGTTTTCCTGCACCCCTTTTGCCTACGGGCCACAAGTCTCATGCTTTCTCTTCCTCTCCTCATCACCCTCATCTTTACATATTTTTTAAAAATAAAAAATGAGGGGGGTATACAGTTTTAAAAAACAAAGATAGAGCGCCATACATGCCAGGCATAGTGCCCAGGATCGGGGGTATGAAGACAAATCAGACAGGGGCCATGTTTCCAAGGTGCTCTTAGAAAAGGACGCGTAACTGGGTACTCTGATGTGCACATGATCACCGAGAGGCACGTGGATGCGTTCCCCATCACCCAACCCCCACCCCCCTCACCGACAAGAAGACGCAAGGGAAAAGACATACGAAGAGTCTGATGAAGAGCTTTTTGCTTGGCTGCCTGCCTCGTTGGCTGGCTGGAGCTTAATGTCAAGGATGAAACAAGTGTCTTCAAATGTCATAAGTTCAGAGACAGAAAAGGGGGGGGGGGGCTGGGAGTGGGCGTCCGTGCTTTGTGGGCAGAGTTTCCGTTGGGGGAGGTGAAATGGGAATGTTCTGGAGATGGATGGTGGTGGTGGTGATGGCTTCACAAGGTGAATGGACTCCATGGCAATGAACCGCACACGACGGTTAAAGTAGTAAATGGTATAGGGCGTATATTTTGGCAAAAATATATTTAAAAAAAAAATCAGTCTCTGTGTGTGGGTATGTATTTGGCAAAGAGAGATGTTCCTGGAGCCCGCTTCTGCCAGGGGCCGGAGAGAAGGAGTCCGCTGAGCCGAGAGCTTCACGGACTCGAACGTCCCTGCTATTTTCCAGACCGCGGCGCTCCTGTCTGTCACCGCTCCGGTGACAACCTCAGCTCCTCTCTCTTCTCCGGGGCCGTCGGCTGGGCTGGGCAGGAAGAAGGCCCTGAGAGGACGGACAGCCTCCTCTGACCACCTTCCCACCCTGGACAGCGGCGCCCAGCACCAGGCTGTCCTGCCCGCGCCCCGCTGGGCCCTGCAGGGCGCGGCCTGAGCCCGTGTCACATTTCCCAGCCTGGAAAGTGAGCCGCCCCGGTGGAGGGGGCTCGGACGGGAGAGTTACATGGGCCTTCTGGTCATCTCCGAACTTGATCTTGGTTATCACAGGCTCCGCGCCCACGACACCCGGGCGTACGGGCGGCTGAGATTATCCAGCGCACTTCATCTAGATTCCCCCGCCGATAATGGCCACCCCGCAGAGGGATCTGAAACTCCGCACCGGCTTCGGGCTCGCGTGTCTATCGGCAGCGCTCCCTCCGGGGGGGGGGGGGGGGAGGGCAGCACCGGGTGATGCTTATCGTCAAGATGCTCCTTCGGGGTCTGCGGCCGCTCCTCTGGCTCTGTGACAGCTTCTCTGTGCTGACCTGTCAGGACCCGAGCTGTCCTGGGAGAGTTTCTGGCGCTGATCACTTCCCCCTGGCGGGGTAAGGTCTTGCCCCCTTTCTCCCCGAAGCTCTGGGGGATGTTGCCTGCTTCCCTGTCCTAGGCGGGCCCGAGGACTATAATAGAACACTCTCCCTAGTTCTCCGCTGCTTTGCTGTCCCCAGATAACAGGCCTGAGCCACTGGGTCTTTGAAGGATTTCATCACCGTTCTCCCAAAGAGACCAACCGGCCCTGGCTTAGCATCTAAATAAAAGGACATGGAGCTGGTGCTCACTTTTAAGGAGGATCTGCAGTCCATAATGACTGCCTCCAATCTGGACTCTGTCCCCGTAACCCTCCAGGCCACAGCCTGCAGGGAGATGGGGTACCTGCCGGCCGGCCGGGGGTGTCTGGCCTGGAGAGGAGCATGCTTGGACATCAACCCCAAGACAAGTCCCCACCCCCGTATTTTTTTTTTTTTGCCTTTGCCTTCCTGCAGAGTGCTGCTTCTGGGTGCTGGGACATCTCCCCCTTGTGGTCCCAGGTTCCTCAGATGACACAAACCTGGAGCCCCTGGCAGGCCAGCCTTCTCCTCTGGCCTTTGTGCTGTGTGGCACATCTCTTCTTCAATACCCCGAGGACAGCCCCAACCAACCCACCAACCGACGACATAAAATTAAAGTGACATGTGGTGGTGAGTCTCCCAAAGGTGCGTTCTTTACCACCTGGCCCGGGGGGCTGGCGCTGACGGCAGCCTCAGAAGCAGAACCAGAAACGGAACCGCACACGGGAAGAGTGCTCCCCAGGAGGAAAGTCAACACACTGCTTCCCAAGACAACAGCCACACACCCAGAACACTGGCTCAACACAGCTTCCCCAGAGAGAAACTCCCACGAGTAAGAACAACACCACGCTTTCCTCTCTGAGTAAGCCAGGCCCCTCCGAACACGTAACTCCAGTTGTTGTTGAGGAGTCAAAGAATCCCGGCGTTTAGTGTTAAAGAAACAAGAATGCAAATCACCCCCGCTTGGCAATAACCAGATGTCTTCTATTCATAATGTCATCCAGCTTATTTGCATTTTGCAGAACAGACACAGGGTTAGGAAAAACGTAGCCCACAAAATGGTGAGAAAGAGAGAGAAAGCAAAAATGTCAGGACCCCCTTTCCGCCCCAAAACCCCCAGGGAGAGAGAGTTATTCCCGTGATACAGATGATGACGCCGAGGCCCCGAGAGGTTCGGGGACTTCCATACCATCCAGCTGCTGAAGGGGCAGAGGTGGGTTCCAGCCTGGGGCCTGCTGGCTTCAGTTCCCTCAGAGCGGAGGGAGGCTCAGCAGAGGGGATGGCAAACTCAGCCTGTGGCCAAGCAGCTGCCCAGCTGTGGATCCTGATGGCCTCGCAGTGTCCTGGGGCGAGTACCTCCCTCTCCTCTTGCTTCATTAACGTGCTTCTTGCATCTACAACAGCGCTTACCTCGTGGAGCCTCAGGTAAAGTGCTTGCAATAATGCCCTGGCACTCTGCAGGCAGACGGCGCCTAGACCTGTGCTGTCCAGCACTATAGCCACCAGCCAGAGGCAGCTACTAAGTTTAGCTTTAGATGAGCTAAAACGAAAAGTTCAGCTCCTCCTTCTTTCTCCCCAGCCCAGGGGTCGGCGAACTCATTAGTCCTCAGAGCCAAATACCAACAGTACAACGCCTGCAATTTCTTCTGAGAGCCACATTTTTTAAACTTAAACTTCTTCTAACGCCACTTCTTCAAAATAGACTCACTTCAGGCCGTGGTATTTTGTGGAAGAGCCACCCTCAAGGGGCCAAAGAGCTGCATGTGACTCGCGAGCCGCAGTTTGCCTACCACACGGCCCTAGCCTACTTCCCAAATGCTCAACGGCCACCTGTGGCCAGTGGGTCCACACTGCACAGGGCAGACACAGAGCGTTTCCATGGTCACAGGGAGCTCTCCTGGCCCCTGCTCACCTAGCAAAGGAAATGAATGAGCTTTTCCCCAGGGAAGCCGGTGGCTCCTAAGTAAAAGGCTGGCGTCATCATCATCATCATCATCATCGTCATCACCACCACCACCCTCCTCCTCATCATCATCATCACCACCACCACCCCCCTCCTCATTATTATCATCACCACCACCACCCCCCTCCTCATTATTATCATCACCACCCCCCCCACCCCCCTCCTCATTATTATCATCACCACCACCACCCCCCTCCTCATTATTATCATCACCACCACCACCCCCCTCCTCATTATTATCATCACCACCACCACCCCCCTCCTCATTATTATCATCACCACCCCCCCCACCCCCTCCGCATTATTATAAGGTTTATAATGCCCCCCGGGAACTTTTTCCTTAAACATGTAACACGGAAGGCAGATGCCTCTCATCAGTGCAGCCTTTTCCTGACCTGACCTGAAACCTCCATTCACAGAAAGAACGAGGAGAAGACACAGATGAGGAGGCAGGGAGAGAGAACGGGGCAGAGGAAGGAAGAGGGGTGCACACAGGGAGCCAGTGTGGGAAGAGGGAGAAGGGCCGTCATCTTGTCATCCAAAGCCAACCCTTCGTCTGTCTGTGTTCATCGTGCCTTTTCGTCTTTCTGCGTTCTGATGCTTGGGCCCCTGGGCCTTGCTGCCCCTGGAGGGCTGCCCCTCCCAGGGCTCGCCAGTTCCTGGCGACAGCAGGCAATTCACCTGCTAGTGCCCCTTTCCTTCCACACAGGTCACTGCTCCCCCCCCGTCTCCATCACGCAGGGCCAGACGTCAGCCAGCTCCCACGCCAGAGCCCCTTAGAACTTTCGACCGCCCACCCCACACCTGCTCACCCTGCCTCACCCATTCCTTCCCTCGAACCCACAACGAAGGCTCTTGCCCAGTTCTCCCCTCACTCCCTTGGCCTCCTGACCCTCCCCCCCAGGGGCTTCCCCGGGGGCCCCCTCATAAAGTGGTGTCCCCCTCCGCCTGGGAACCGTGAGTAGCCATCTTTTCCAAGGCAGCGGTCTGCTGGCCTGGAGGCCTCACCACACTGCTATGTGAGTGATAACAAAATCCATATTGTAAAATACCTCCACGCCACCCCATACAGTCTTCGCCACTGGAAAACTCTCGTTCATTGAACTGAAAATCAATTTCTCGGCCAACGAGTTGCATGGCGTTATTCAACTGTGCTCTGGGAAGTACGGAGGATACCCCAAAAAATAAAATAAAAGAAATCCACCTTTTCTTCACACCTTTTGTGTGGAATGGCTCTGACGTTAGCTGTCAGATGATCATCAGGTAAACCCGCTATTTTACAGATGAAAACTCTCACCCAAGGCTACCGGAGGGGGCAAAGCTAGGAGTTGAGCCAAAACAGCCTGCCTGATGCCCGTCTAGCATTTCCCCCCCCCAGATCATTCCACATTCACTTAACAGGGAAAGAAACGAGTAAATGACTTAGACTCTTGCTTGTGGTCTGCTGAACCTCCAGCATTGTGTCCCTTTTAATTAAAACAGCCATTAAAGTCTCTTTGTGCCATGCAACTGCTGGAGTTGAGATGACTAATAAAAATAGCTTCAAAATGAAAAAAAAAAAAAAAAAAAAAAGAATAGCTTCATAGCTGAAATCGGTTTGGCTCAGTGGTAGAGTGTCGGTCTGCGGACTGAAAGGTCCCAGGTTCGATTCTGGTCAGGGGCATGTACCGGGGATGTGCAAGAGGCAGCTGGTCAATGCTTCTCTCTCATCGACGTTTCTAGCTCTCTACCTCTCTCCCTTCCTCTCTGTAAAGAATCGATAAAATATACTTTTTAAAAAAAAGATCTTCTCTTAAAAAAAAAAAAAAAGAATAGCTTCATTAATAATAATTAATGGTGCAGGAGCTGTTTCCAAAGCTAGGCACTTCACCAGGAGCCTGGTCTGAGAGAAGCCAGGGGCCAGGCTATTGGTTGCCTCTGCTTTCTAAACAGGTGTTCAGCTCTTCAGCAGCTGGTCAGACAGCCTCGGTCCTTCAGTTCTGTCCTTGCAGGAAAAGAGGGGTCACTGACAATCTTCAAGGCAGGAAAGCAAGTGGCACAGAACAGGGACATGGCGGCCTCGGTGTATAAAACCCTTTTACCTGGGAGAAAGCACACCTTATGGCCAGTTCCATTCGGGGTGGAGGTGGGGGGCTAAAATCTCAGTTTTTCAGTTTCATCTTATAGAAAAAGGCCTTTCTTCCTGCATTTTGGAACCTGGTCGGGAAATCAGCTTTATGTCAATGTTAAACTCTCATGTAGAAAGTTATCATTATCCAGCCCTCCTGACTTAGAATCCGTCTCGCCAGTGGAGCTGGGAGGACAGCACTATCCGTAAGGATTACCCAAATCTTAAAAATCTGCCACGGTCACTAAATACGTTGCAAACATACTTATTTTCAGAAAGGTGCAGATTGTGTTTTGGGAGAAATTTAGATAAATTTACTGATATGTGTGTATACGTTAATGCGTGTATGCAGGGTAGGGCAAAGGTAGGTTTACAGTTGGAAAATAATACAAAAATTAATTAAAAAAACACACACCAAGAATAAAGTCTGTTTCGTGTACTCACAACTGTAAACCTACTTTTGCCCCACCCTGTATATACCTATATATGTACATACATGTATTCATGTACACACATATATTCTCAAATACTATCTATCCTTGAGTATGATATTTATGACATTTCTCCTGCTCATGCACACAATATTTAAAAATGAAAATCCATGTTTAAAACTGAGCTTGCTGGTTTATCTTCATTGTCAAAAACCATTTAATAACTCAAAATCACGACAAAGGTTTCACTGAGGTAGGAATTACGGGTGATTCCCCCCCCCCCCCTTCTTTCCAAAGGTAGGATAATGAATTATAACAATTGTATATATTTTAAAGCTAAGCTAGTTTATTTATATATCTACTTATGCATATGACTCTTCTGAAACTTTATCTGAAATAACTTCAAGGATAAGTCCCTGCCTTCCGAGAGATTATATATTTACAAATTCTACCTTTATTATTGGAACACAAATTTATTTTTAAATATGACCGAATGCTAAGTAAGGCCACACGAAATCTTCTAAACCCTAAATTCTTAAATCCACAGCATATGTTAAAATAAACAAAATCCAAGCACATATGCCTAGATTATGTGTATTTTACATTTTTTCGAGTTCGTCACTTTATCCAGCTCACAATCTGTACCACCAAACAACGCAATGCTTAATGAAGCAAATGCAGACCCCCTGCCCCCAATAAGGACCAACGATGAATTTGCAGAAAGCTCCATGAAATGAAAAGATAATCCCGAGAAGCATTTCGACTGATTGTGTTGTTTTGATTAACTATGTCAGAATCCACTTATCTATGCTAGGAAACTTATTAGTAACCGTGTGTTTTAAAGAAATTGAGTTCAAAATTATTAACAGTTATACTTAATTGGCAAGCAATGGAAACTGTCTATATGGAAAGTGATTTATAAGGCGATGGGCACTGAGAAAGGCTCAAGCACATGTCCATTGTGATTTTGGTTTTTTTTGTAAAGGCTTCCTCTCCCTCCACTTCAGGGATAAGGTACATGACTTATCAGATCATTTGTTGTAGACAAGCAGAGAGATCACAGTCAAAGATGACATATTTTACACATAAATGTGAACCTTTAAATGTACTTTTAAAACCTCTTTTATGTTAACTTTCTCTAACTTCTTCTATACAATATGTGCCACATTTTAAATAAAGTAATTAAACTAATTACTACAAATTTTCACTGTATAGCCAATAAAAATGTATTTTCTAATTTGTCACCTGTGTAGTCACATGAAGATATTTAATTAATGGCCCTGATCGAAGGCCAGATCTAAGGACCATACTTGCACATGAATTTTGTGTGCGGGGCCTCTAGTTCTAATAAAAGAGAAACATGCAAATGTACCTTTGCCATGCCCACAAGCCACACCCACCAGCCAATCAGGGCAAGTATGCAAATTAACCCAACCAAGATAATGGTAAATTTGCATATCCAGGCCAGAGCAAAGATGGAAGACGGCATAGAAAGAAGCCACGTGCTGCAGAAGGGAGCAAAGCTGCGGAGACGCAAGCAAGCCGGGGCGGTGGAGAAGGAAGGGAAGCAGGTGAGGCAATGACCGCAGAATCTTCCTGAAACAGACCTCTAGTGTATATTGATAAAAGGCTTGTCATAATCAAATGAGCAGCAGGTGGGGTGGGGCACAAGCTACCAGTGGGGGAGGATGGAGGCTACGAGCGGCGGAGGGCAGGGCAGCCAACTGAGGAGAGCTGACGCGAGCTACTCGCACACGACGTCATGCACGTTGGGCCTCGAGTTTAACTGCAAAAAGAGCCATATTGCTCAGACATCTATTTATGATCATGATAACACTTCACGTATCTCAATGAATTCTGTGTGGCGAGAGCAAGGAAATGAGTGTACCTGCACCAATTAATTTGGAGGCCTGGTGGAGTAGTCGGAGTTAACTCTAAGTCAGAGAGCCTTGCGCAATGGCATGGGCCAATCCTCTGGGTGTCAGACAGGCTTGAGTTTCACTTCTGTTGGCCCTCTGTCCTTAGGTGACTTAGCCACTTAGTCGCTGTTCGTTCACCCTTAAAATGGGAATGATCCCATCCTTGAACTCACATTTACTATACCATCATCTATTTTATTAAAAATAATACATACTTTTACCTAATAGTTTTGTGAAGAATTGGTCGAGAAAATTAATGGATCTAAAAAAAACTCTTTCAAGATATTTATAATTATGTTCTTATGGTATGAAGGGAAATAAAACTCTGAAGGACTATATATTGAAGTTAATTAGAGCCAAGACTCAACCCTTCTTAGAGGAAAAAACTCATATTTATAGATAGTGTGCAATTGAGTTGTATGACTGACTTCTTTATGTATTTTGGAGATTCACCACTTATCATACATATAATTTACAGATATTTTCTCCCATTCAGTAGGCTGTTTTTCCATTTTGTTGATTATTAGAAGCTTTTTAGTTTGATTTAGTCTCACTTGTTTATTTTTTGCTTTCGGTGTCAAATCCAAAAAAGTCATTGCCAAGACTGATGTCAAGGAGCTTACCCTGTACCTTTTCTTCTAGGAGTTTTATGGTTTCAGATCTTACATTCAAGCCTTTAATCCACTTGGAGTTGATTTTTGCATATGGTATAAGATAGGGGTACAATTTCATTCTTTTCTATGAGGCTGTTCAGTTTTCCCAACACTATTTATTAAAGAGATTGTCCTTTTCCTGTTGTATATTTTCGGCTCATTGGTTGAAAATTGACTGTCTATGTGAGGGTTTATTTCTGGTTCTCGTTCTCTTCCACTGATCTACGTGTCTGCTTTTGGTGTCAGCACCATACTGTGGTGATTACTACGGCTTTGTAGTGCAGTTTGAAATCACAAAGTGTTTCTATTTGTTTTCAAACCTTCTGAATAACATGCCTTCTAAAATAGTGCTCTTCATATTAAGAAATACATTTGAACGAATCAAATTGATTATAGAAACAAATCAAGAAAGAACACCACAGTTAGCCATATATGTGATATATGGCACAAGCATATATTTACTGATAAAATGGCACTACTGTTTATTTCACATTTTATGCCAAGAATTCAAAGCAGCAAAATTAAAAAAATTAAACAAAAATTCACTTTTTTTTTTTAATAACTCCCACAGGATCACAGGGAAAGCCAATACGACCCATAAAACGTGCTTTAAAAATTGAAAAGCACTACGCAAATGTCCATTCAAAGAGGTTTTATGACAGGGGCCTGAGAACTGTGGTGAAAATGAACGGACACAAAGGGTCAATTAAGAATGAACTGCTCCTGTCCTAAAAGGATCCTTTGATCACTCAAAGTTTCCTCCCTGGTCCTTCAGGTAGCAGGCTGCCTCATGCATGTCAAACCATCTCTGCCTCCCGGCAGCTGCTTACACTCCTGTGCATAAGCCTCTTCCGGCTGGCCCAGCCCTGGTCTGGCAGGCACGTCTCTACCCATCCGACGATGCCTGGCACTCACACATGCTGCTGCTCCTGCCCGCTTTTGCTCCTTGGATGCCCTCCTGGAGCGGAGCCCAATAGGTTCAGGCAGAACTGAGGCACAACTGCAGGAGCCCTCGGCTTCTCGAGGATTCCCCAGCCCCGGGCGTGAAAGCCGAGGCCATCCTGCGGAATCCACAGGCCTTGGCTGGAGGCAGAGCTGCCCATGTGGATATGTGTCTTCTTGGTACTTAAAACACATCTGCGTACAATCTAGACACTCAGCAGGGACATGAGCCTGGCATCTTTAATTTCACAACACTGCCCTGGTGTCTGAGCACCGGGAGGTATGGTCCTCTCCCAGCAGCTGCCTCGGCACCTGCTTCCCAAATACTCCACTACTTTATGGACCATTTTCTTCGTTTATTTTATATGTAGACATACGTACACATGCATGCACATATACACACGTGTGTATACGTACACACATATTTCATAAAATTTTACTCTGTGTGTGTGTGTGTGTGTGTGTGTGTGTGTGTGTGTGTGTGTAGATAGATAGATAGATATTTGGGGCTCAAGGCAGGACACCCCAAAATATAACACAACAGCACACTGTAATATTTAAAATCGAAGTTACTTGAGAAACAGCTGGTGAAGAAGGACACTCTGACCCCCTCTCTATCCCCCTGAAGGCAGGAGATAATTTTCGGTGTAAAGGTAACCGCCTTGCACCAGGAGATAAGACACCTGATCACCACAGATAGAGCATTCAGGGCCGAAAATCCTGTATAAACAAACCTGTTGTTTCTTCTCTTCACTGATTTACTACCCCAGGCCCGGACTCTCTTTAGATTCTTCACTAAGTACTCATGCCTAAATTGGTCTTGTCAATTCCTCACAAATAGATTGTTTCTTTGTCTAAAAAGTACAAAAGCTGCCAGTCAGAGTCAGAGAAAGACAAGTGCCACATGATCTCACCCATATGTGAAATCTAATGAACAAAATAAACTGATGAACACACTAGATCCAGACACAAAGAAGCACGGAACAGTCTGATGAATCTCAGCGGGAAGGTGGAGGTGGGTGGGTGAGTGGGGAGAGATTAATCACAGAACTTGTATGCACATGTGCATAACCCACGGACACAGACAATTGTGTGGTGAAGGCCTGGGGAAGGGGGACAGGTGCAAGGTGGAGGAGTTGAATGGGGGGAAAAGAGGACATCTGTAATACTTTCAACAATAAAGATAAAAATTTTAAAAAGCTGTCTGATGCGGTCATTTCTTTTGCTCCCATATCTATGAGACAAAAATTACAATTTGTCTTTTCCTCCCTGTTAATGTGTCTTATGTCCATTTCATTATTACACAGGCAAGAAGAAATAAGAGGGGTAGAGGGAAATATCTCTCTCAACAACTACAATACACACACACACACACACACACACATAATCTTCAACTATACCATAGCTTCCTGTTTGCTCCGATTTGCTTTTAATGCCTCCCTTTTATTCGATTTAGGGAATAAAAATATTCCTTCATGCAGTGGCTAAGCAAAAACAAATAAAAGTAACCTACAGTGAAAGGTAGTAATATCTAAAACTCATTAAAATGCATAAAAAAATGAGACAGAATGATGGATGGATAGGTGATCGATGCATGAGAGGAAACAAAGCAAAGTGTTAGGAATTATAGAATCTGGTGGTGAGCATATTGGTGTTCACCGCACAATTCTCTGTATATCTGAAAATGTCCATCAGAGGATACTGGGAGAAAAGGAAGGGCAGAGAAGGAGGGATGAGGTTTTTCTTCTCTGAAATCATCGGAGGGCTCGGTCAGGGACAACAGGTTCTGTGTACTCAACAGTGCACACATTTTTTCACTGTCTGGCATTTTCAGATTTTTATAGGGAGTATGAAAAGTGCTGCTGAAATAATAAAAATTAGAATTGTTACATTATGATATACGCTGAGTGGCCAGATTATTATGATCTCTGAATGCATAATAATCTGGCCACTCAGTGTATATCCTATATAATAAAAGGCTAATATGCAAATTGTCCCCTCAACCAGGAGTTCGACCAGAAGGCCAGCCAACTGCCCATGTCCCCTCCCCCTGGCCAGGCTGGCTGGACCCCACCCATGCATGAATTCGTGCACTAGGCCTCTTCCTTTTCTTCCAGCATCTTCTGTACACTCATACAGACACATACACACACACACACACACACACACACACACACACACACACTGAGTGGCCAGGTTATTATGCGTTCAGAAATCATAATAACCTGGCCCCTCAGTGTAAATGGGACTAATTTAATACATCTCAGATCTCAGCGTTTAAATGGCACAGGGTGGTGGTACAACATGTCTAGCCACTGATGTAAACCGGGGACTGGTGGCGCTTTTCTGCAAAAGGCTGGACAGACGGTATTTTCAGCTTTGGAGGCTACAGATGTGTCACAACCACTCAGCTCTGCTGCTTCGGCATGAAAGCTGCGATAGACCAAAGGCCAGCCAATGGGTGTGGCTGTGTTCCAATAAAACTTTATGAATACTGACATTTGAATCTCATGTAACTTTCACATGTCACAAAGTATTATTTGCCTTTTGATTCCTCCCTGCCCTCCCCCCATCATTTTTTAAAAATGTGAAAAACATTCCTAGCATGTGGGCTGTACAAAAAAGGCAGGGTGCCAGATGTGGCCTTAAAGCCATATTTTGTGACCCCTGATGTAAATCACGCGACCCTGGCCACATCTGGTACCAGTTACTAATGGCACACGTGCTTCCCAACAGATCAAAAGGGCTCATTAATCCCAATTTGCCCAGAAAGAGAGCAGGCCTACCTCGGCACTAACGCCTGTTAATGATGATGGTACCTCGTAAAGGAAAGCCCAGAGCCAGCCTGGCCACTCTCAGCATTACCTATGACATCTCCTGGAAAATATGCTTAGAAAGCCCCTGGGGATCCTTCTGAACTGATACCCATCGCTTAGACCCTGGCTTCTCCCTGCATTCCAGTCTTCTCCAACATTCTGCGGACTCCTCCACATGCATAGCAAACAAGATAGTAGTTTAGCCGAAACCGGTTTGGCTCAGTGGTAGAGCGACGGTCTGTGGACTGAAAGGTCCCAGGTTCGATTCCGGTCAAGGGCATGTACATTGCTTGCGGGCACATCCCCGGTAGGGGGTGTGCAAGAGGCAGCTGGTTGATGTTTCTCTCTCATCGACGTTTCTAGCTCTCTAGCTCTCTCCCTTACTCTCTGTAAAAAATCAATAAAATATATATATTAAAAAGATAGTAGTTTAACTTTCAGGTAACTAGCCTTTTAAACCAGGGACTGCAATACGGCTCATCCGTGGTCCACATGGATTTGAACTGTGCAGGGCCACTTACATGGTGTCCCTCCCAACCCCCCCAATATATATTGGAGAAGTTTTTGGAAGGTGTGTGAGAATTTGAGAAAGTTTACAAACCTTATAATATTCTTAATAACATTTTCTTTTCTCTAGTTTACTTGATTGTAAGAGTACAGTGTATAGTACATATACCATGCAGAACAGTTGGGGCAGTTGTGGGGGACCAGGCCTGCAAGGGAGGGCAGTTAGGGGCAATCAGGTCAGCAGGGGAGCAGTTAGGCATCAAGCAGGCTGGCAGGGGAGTGATTAGGGGCAATCAGGAAGGCAGGCAGGCAAGCAGTTGGGAGCCAGCAGTCCTGGATTGTGAGAAGGCAGTTGGACATCCCTCTAGGGGTCCCAGATTGGAGAGGGTACAGGGGCACCTGCCCCCCCCCCCCCCCCGCCTTGCACAAATTATGTGCACCAGGCCTCTAGTGCATTAATAAACTGTCTGGGTTATTGGTAAGACTCCTGGCCAATAGTAGGCTATTAGAAGTTAAGTTTTCGGGCAGTCAAAAGTTAGATGTGAATTTTCACCTGTGGAGGGTGAGCAACCCTAATCCGAGCCCCACCCCGTATTATTCGACTGTGTCCATAGCCTCAGCATAAAATTCTGAGGAATGCCATGCCACCTGCTGAGGAAAGGGTTGTTTTTACTCAGCATTCACCCGAAGCGGCCGCTTTTTTCTGCCTCGCTCCTCGTCCTGGTTTGCATGGGCCTGAAACACGCCAGTCTTTGCTGCCCAACGAATGGGCTCTGAGCCCTGCCTTTCCCTCTTACCACTTACACAGCCTTCAGACAGGCTACCCTCAGGGCCCTTCCCTTTGCCACTGATTCTGTGTTTCCCAGTTACAGAGTAACGCGCGTTCAATGAAGAAAGCACAGGGAAACGACGAGGAAAGAGACCAGGCCTGCTTTCAAGTGCTGCTTCTCCTTGGAATAACCAGGCCGGGGACTGGTGGCACCAGCCAGCTCCTGGCAGCCAGCAGGCACAGGGCACAGCCCTCCACTCAGAGGGGACCAGGCACCAAAGGGCGTCCTATGGTCCATGCTGGATGGGCAGGAAGAGTACTCACTGCGTGCAAAACGAAGAGACCAGGCCATCTTCCTTTAGATAATGGTTTTTTTTAAAAAATATTTTTTTATTAATTTTTTTCTCTCATCGATGTTTTCTAACATCGATGAGAGAGAATCATCAATCAGCTGCCTCTTGCACACCCCCTACTGGGGATGTGCCCGCAACCAAGGTACATGCCCTATACCGGAATCGAACCTGGGACCTTTCAGTCCGCAGGCCGACGCTCTATCCACTGAGCCAAACTGGTTTCGGCTTAAATAATGTTTTTGACAAAGGTCTCCCTGACCCTTCTCTCACCCTCCTTGGGCCCCCACCCCCTTCCATAAATGCAGCTGGAGGGCTCCTCTCTCTCTCTCTCTCTCTCTCTCTCTCTCTCTCTCTCTCAGCTTTCTTAGCTTTCGCTCCCACTCTCCCTGACTCTGCTCCCTCCCTCTCCTCCTTCCCCTTGGAGAGACAGGGTTAGATGAACAGATACTTTAAAATATTTCCATGCCTCTACCTGACTTTCCAGAGGGAAAGCATTTCTGAAATTCACCAGTCTCTATTTTTAAAAGGCCTGATGCTAATCCTTGGCTCACAGCTGCTCCATCCCCATGGGGGAAGAAAATTGCTTAAAAGTCTCCTTTGAAGGGGAGACCTGCATGAATATGGAGAGGTCACTGGTCTGTTCCAGAAAGGCTGACCTTCAAAAGGGGCCCTTGGGGAGTTCCTGGGGGATCTGTCCCCACCTGCCACAGAAGGCTCCCCTCTGGGCATCCTTTTCCTGCGGCGCCACCCACACCCAGCCCACATACAGGAAAACCCTCTCATCGGGGCTGGGGCAAAACGTCAGGATTCCACATAAAGGTGGGGTTTTAAAAATTAAATAACACATTTATCTATTTAAGGCGACAAATTAATATTCTTCAAACAGAAGGACATGATTTGGGGATTTTTTTTTTTTTTTAAGAAGCCCATGGCTGAAAGAACTCATCCATTATTAAAACTAAATGGTGCATGCAGCTGCATGCTAACTTTCTCTTCCCATTTCAAAATGGATCCAGCAAAGCAGACGTATTATTTGACCCTCGGGGAGATGGATGCTGCTGACAGTGCTTAATAGAGATTGTGCATACAGAATAAACTCGAAATCGATCCGCAAATTTAAAATCGAGTGGCCCCACGAAGGATGAGATGCATGAACGGATGAGACCACTGTGTTGGGACTGCAGCATCTCTGAGGTTAACGTTCACAGTCACCAGAGCTCGCAGTTGCTTCTGGACTCCTGACGAGTGCAGGAAAGCGACGGCCTAGCGGCTCGGCTTATTTCTCACATCCTGGGAGACGCGATGCTGCCATGGCATAAGCTATGGTGAATGGAATAATAATAGAATACAAGGGAAGCCATATAGGTTCTTGCTGGGAAAAAGACGGAGACAAGGTAATTTTTTTACTTGTCAACACTGGGTAGGGAGGGGGATACTACGGGGGGCGGGGGAGACACTTTAAAAACGATAAGAGCACTGCAATAAGAAGTTATGTTCATTCTGTCAGACAATGTGCACAGGTCCCTAAGGCAGTTCTTATTTTGCAGATCACAAACGAGGGGGTTCTGAGAAGTTAGGGAGCCATCAGATACGCCCCCAACACCAAGAATTCTCAAAATACCCCCAAATTTAAAGAGCCAGAGGTGACCAGAAGAAGATTCATAGCAGGAGACCAGATCCCAGCACAGCAGGGGGAATCTGACCTGCAGGAAAGGGCAAGTGACAGGAACTCCCTTCTGGGCTCTCCCGGGCAGGGGCAGGGGCAGGGGCAGGGGCAGGGGCAGGGGCAGGGGCGGGAGCAGCCTGAGCCCTGGGGCTGGCGGCTTCTTTCCCCCAGGCAGCCTCAATGCAGGCAGCCGTTCTTGCAGGAAAAGGGATGTGGGCTGCAGCCCGTGTGCTGTTAAAGCTAGCCTCCTCCAATGCAAGCTGGGCCTTTCCTCCAGCCTTGTAGTCAAGAAATGAAAAAAAAGCCAACCATCAGAAAACGATGCCGAGCTCCCCCTCATGCACCCGGGCACACATTCGTCACTTTTTCTTCGAGCAACTCCTACGTGTCAGATAGCGTTCCAGATGCCTGGGATAAAACAGAGATCTCTGCCCCAAGAGTCACCATACATAACCACCTTCATTTAAAAAAAAAAGATGAGACAGTGAGGTTCGGTGAGAAGTGCTTTAGACAACGGAGAGGAAGTGGGGCGGGAAACGGGGAACGGTGCGGGGTGAGAGGTGATTTTTATAGGGCTTCACAGGGAATGTGGCGGCCTCGGAGCCAAGGCTGAGGGAGGTGAGGGTTAACTCGGGGCTCTTTAGAGGAAGATCACCCAAAAAAGAGAAAACAAGTCCACGCATTCTAACAACGCACTTCCAAGTGGACACAGCATCCACACACTTACAGCAGGCTTCGGTCCTCACAAGTCTGACTAATGCAGGTGAGCGTTCAAAGCATAGACTGTTACGCTGTACATTAATGTTAGTGTCATCGGCACACTCAGCACAAATGCGACCTGCTGTATCGACATATGGCATTCACACTACTTATGTTTGAAATCACGTGGGAGGCACATGTGCAATGCGAATGCTTTTGGAACGTATCTGAAATGAAATAACTTTCCCTTTCACATTCGCTGGAATGCAGCAGCAGAAGATGGTTAGCGATTTCCGCTTTCTGGTCGGCAAACGACCTTTTGCCCTCGGCCAAAAGACCCCCTTCGTGTCCTTGGATGTTCCCCTGGCTTAGCGTGCGTGCGTCAAAGGAGAAGTATTTCAAATGTCACTTGCAAGACAAGGAGGATATGGATAGCCACCCCAGGGAAGTCCCAATAATTCAGCAAGTAATAGCTCAGAAAGCTCTCGTGTTTGGAAAGGGTCCAAAGACAACATTAGGTTTGTGTTTTGATATGTGGGTTAATGGAAGACGGTATTGCGTGCACATCTATCTAAGGGACTTTGAAAGGCTTTGGGGATCTTTTGCCAGATCACTGTCCTTGCAGGCCTGGATTCAGAAAAAAAAATCAGAAACATGTCCCCAGAAGCTCGCCTCGGTGGGAGCAAGCGCTCATCTGCGTTCTGCCAGCAGGCGGGCTCGGCCAGCCCAGGCTTGTCCCACAGCTGAGCACAGGCACCCCGGGTGCTCACTCTGTAAGCAATGGTGGCAGCAGAGGGGTCCTGGGACTGAATGTCATTTCTCGACTTGCAGATACAAGAGCAATCATGTGCGAGGGCTCTGAGAAGGTGAGGTCAGGGTTAGAGCCCCAAGAGGCCCATCCCCTTCAAGCCTTCCACCTTGGCAGAGAGCAACTGGGAGGCCAGGGGTCTCCGCCAGGACACACAATGCTGGAGAGCACACAAGTCAAGGTCAGAAGCTGAGTCTCCTGAATGGCCACTCTTGGATTTTTTTTTCAATCCCTGGGAGTTGCCCGAAATGACACAACCTGCCAACGAAGAGCAGACACCAGTTCTCGCTGGAGCGGTGAAGTTGTGCACCAGCAGGCTTGCTCTCCCGGAATGTTTATGCCATTCTGTTCCTTCTCATCGGCGAAATAATTACAAACAACTAACAACCTCTTGCCCTCTGATCTCCAGGTGTCCTCTCTGATCGCCTGCCAAGGCGGGTGTGTGTTCAGCTGGTTCTGTCCAAGCCCTCCTCCCTGGCCCCAATGTGGAGAGTCTTCCCCATCCTAATGGGGAGAAGTTGTGGTGAGCTATCCTCCAACGGTCTTTGAAGTGGAAAAACAGCATCTGGAGATGGTTTAGCCGAGGTTCCGCATTGTCAGAGAAACACTTCTATAACTTTCTAATTGGCCTCCACATCAAAGAAGGCGTATCACTGGAGAGAGAGCGGCGGAGAATAATTAAGGGTGGCTGAGAGGTGAGATGTCAACCGGATTTGGGAACTCCACCACCGCCATCATCTGAAAGGACTATTCGGTGCCCAATTATACGGGGTGTCCTGGGGGAGGCTGCCCACTTTGCCCTCAAAAAAAGATACCAAACGTACTTGGTTTAGTCCCATAATGATTCTCTAAAAAGCATCCCACTCATTAGTAGGTAGAAACAGTCAAAATATATAAGAACATACTGGAAAACTCTGAATGCCCTTCAGCTGGTGACTAGATAAACTGTGGCACATTCATATAATAGAATACCACTCGGCAATAAAAAGGAAAGAATTGATATAGCAACATAGATGAATGCCAAATGCATTACGCAAGCCAGACTTAGAAGACATCTAGGCTATGATTCCATTTCTATGCCATGCTCAACATGGAGAGACTACAAGAACAGAACACTGGTCAGTGGCTGCCAGGTGCTGGGGCGATGGGGGTGTTGACTACAAGGTCACAGGGAATTTGGGGGACTTGTGGAACTGCTGTCTATCTTGATTGCCTTGGTGGTTACATAACAATATGCATTTGTTAAAACTCATGGAGCCCTAGCCTTGGCTCAGCGGAAAGAGCTTTGGCCTGCGGACTGAAGGGTCCTGGGTTTGATTCCGGTCAAGGGCATGTACCTCGTTGCAGGCTTGATTCCCAGCCCTGGTAGGGACGTGTGTGAAGGCAACTAATTGATGTTTCTCTCTCTGTCTCTCTCCCTTCCACTCTCTCTAAAAATCCATGGGAAAATATCCTTTGAGGAATAGCAGAAGAAGAAGAAGAAGAAGAAGAAGAAGAAGAAGAAGACGACCATATCATAGAACTGTACAATAAAAAGTGTAATGTTACTGTACACAAATTATACCAGAAAAAAAACTAGTAGTAGTCAGGAAAAAGAGCAAAATTCAACCAAGAATTTAAGTATTTACTGAATTTTAATGTTTTAAAAACAAATTTACATCTTTCTGTGCACCTGTGGCTCAATAGATTGGTCATGTCCTTAAGAACAACCGACTTCTTACTTCACAGGGAGACCAACAGGGAGAGGTAATTAAGCTTCTCAAACATCAAGCATCCAGTCCGTGCCAGGCCTGGTAAGAGGAGCTGGGCAACCTGCGGAGAAGCCACAGAGCCAGACCCTGCAGAGCTCCCGGGGGGAAGAGATGAAAACACGGAGTGTGGACCAGAAGTCCCCAACACAGGACACGGCTGCTCTGACAAAAGAACTCCCTTGGACTATTTCCGGAACTTAAGATGGTGTGATTCATGAATTCCATTCATTTCGAGCTGAGCACGGTGAAAAACAGATGCAGAAAGTCCTGGAACCCCCCCCCCCCCACACACACACATGCAGAAAAACACACTCTTGCACCCCAATTGCTTCCAGGGTCACCCACAGGCTTCTGTGGGATAAAACAGGGCCCTGGGGAGACCACGGGCGCATTGTCCATGCTGTTTTCAATGTGAATGGACCGTGATTGGAGTCCCCGGGAATTCTGTACGGAGGTGGTTCTGGCAGGGAACCCGCAGCTTCACCTCCAGGCTTTCGAGAAAGATGCAAGTTCAAGGTGTCAGGTTGGTGCTTGACACCTCGTGGAACACACAGAAATGGTGTCTCTGCTGCTTGCAGCCCGAGATAACCAGCCTCTGGGGCCTCCAATCCCCCAGGCCCTGCCCAGCTACCCTGAGTGATGGAATGCCAGGGGTGCTCCTTGAGCCTCCTCTAAAGGATCTCGGGAGGACAGGTCCAGAAGGTCCTGCTGGTGGGCCTGGAGACCTGGGAAACCTTTGGCCTGTTTGGTGCCTTTGGGTGAATTAGAAACAGGTGCTATCTCCTGCAGGCAGAGGCCTCAGAGCATCAGGGGGACTTCAGCCTGGAACCTCGCCCCTGGCTGGCCTCCTTTGGAGCCTCGGACAAGGCACACACAGCTGGCGCCATGGGACGCCCTGGCCTGGTGAGTCAGGGAGTTCCGTGGGTTAGACCCATCCTATCCGACTCCCTCGCTGGGGACGCGGACGGCAGTCAGCAATTCACACCAAGTACTGGCGGGCGTGTCTGCGATGTTATTGGGTGAGCAAACGTAAACACGTGGGAGCTCATATTTTTCTAGAATGGGAGGTCATTCCTCTGGGTCAGGCTCAACTTTAGAAACTCACATGAACTGTTCAGGGTGGCTTCCTTGCCGTCTCCCTGTAGCTACCACCAGTGCCGGAAACTTCCCCGGGTGAGTCCAGCTAGGTCTCCAGCCCTGTGTGATGGCCGAGCGGCATTCCCAGGCGCACTATCTGGAAACAATACATTGGAGCCATACCTCGCACTTTCCACCCAAATGAATGCCAGATGGATCATCTATTGAAACATGAAAGTACCAGGAGAAACCATGGAAAGTGTTTTCTAGTAAATCCAAAGTGCGAAAGGACTTTTCAGCTGTGACACAAAACCTGTAGAAGATTTTTTAAATATTTTTTAAAAATATCCATTTGAGATGATGAAAAAGTTCTGGAGGTGGGTGGATGGTGGTGATGACTGCACCACCAATGTGAATGTCCTTCATTAAGGTCATCTGCACTGGACTGTACACTAAACATGGCTAAAATGATGCGTTTGTTACGTATCTTTTATCATAACACAGAAGAGGAAATGGAAAGGGGAGGAGCAGCTGGGCTCTGCAGACAGGTACAGAAACCAGTTCCCCAGCCCCACCCTGTCCCCTGGAACAGCGCAAGAACAAAAGGCACTGATCCTGGGCTGAGCACACAGGGCGGGGAGAGTGAGCAGGAGCCCTGAAGTTTAACATGTACGGAGGTTGCTAGGGTAGAAATGTTTAAACCAACCGCTGAGAAGTTAGCAGGACACACACTGACCCCTAGACCAAGGAGCTGCTCCATCAACCCTCTTGGGTCCCCTCCCTGCAGCAGGGAGCTTTTCTGTAATAAAGCTCTGCTTTTCGCTCATTAAGAAATAAATTTAAAAAGAACACACAAAACAAACTATCCGTGGAGGGGGGACTCCAGAATCGAAGTCCAAAGACAAATGGCAACCTAGAGGACAGATGTGTAAATCACACCATAGACATAAAGGTATTTTATTTTTTTATTGGTTTAAGAGAGGGAGGGAGAAGGAGAGCGAGATAGAAACATCAATGATGAGAATCACTGATCGGCTGCCTCCTGCATGCCCCACACTGAGAATCGAGCCCACACCGGGGGCATAAAGTTATTTTTTAAATATAAAGAGCTCCTACAAATTATAGAGATCTAGAAAGCTATTGAAAAATGAGCAAATAGCATGAACTGAAAGGACGTTCACAGCAAAGAGTTTTTAAACGCATGAAAAAAAAAATGCGTATACTCATCCATACTTAAAAACTGATAAAACTACACTTATCAAAGTGGCAAGAACTAAATCGTTGTGGGAAAGAACAGAGAAATCAGCTCTCAATTGTGGGTCATTGGTTTGCAAACTGACTCATAAAGACAAGTCAGCAATTCCTACCAGAGTGACAAATGCTTATAACCTTTGGGAATTTATCCTATAGGTAATTTTAACATTTTATACAAAGGTGTCCATTGAAGAATTGTTTGTAATAAGAAAATATAAAAGAACTCTGAAAGTTCATGGATAGGGGAGAGAGTTCAATCAATTATGGTAAATCCACAGAACAGAAAGAGGCATTTCTTTCTGAGGAGTGATGATTTTCAAGCTATGTTATTAGGAGGAAAAAACCAAAGTGTTGAACAATGTGTTTAACATGATACTATTTCAATAAAATCACAAAAATAGGTTTGACTTTATGCATAAACTGAATCTGGAAGGATCCCCAAGAGGCTAAGGAGCTGATATTGGAAGACAGAAGGAGGAACGCTACCTCTCCCTGCATACCCTCTGACTTCTGTGTCACATGAGTGCATTATCTGCTTAATTGGAGATGGCACAGGGGACATAGCACTTCTGTTCCCCATACCTGGTCACCCCCCTTCGGTACGATGACTACCAGAAGCCACCACACTGCTAGACAAGAAGGACTTGAAGACGGGGAAGATGATGGTGGAAGAACGGGCAACCAAAAAAGATGTAGGCCTCTCTCCTCTTCTTTGTATCACACCGCTCCCAGCACCAACATCCCCCCAGAAGGCAAAGGCAGGGCTCTGGCAGCTGGTTCTGATCTGGAGACGGTCTCTACTGCCTCTTCTCTCCCGAGTCTCCTCACAGCCAATGAAGGTCCTCAAGCGTTGCAAATGGAGTCCCATGCACTGGCTCCTGACCCCAGCTTTTAAACTTCACTCCTTCGTGCCACCAGTACTACTGAGTCTCTAGCCTCACAACCAGCATCCTCCTTGGGACTGGGCTCAACAGTGAATAAGGCAGATAAGCACCTGCTTTTTCCGACCTTAACAAGGGAGCTGGGGAGGGGCCCGAGCCTGCCCGTCCTGGTTCACGAGAGCCCACCGCTCACTTTGTAAGAATTCTGTGAGCCGGTTGTCAAGCACGGCCACTGTTAAATAATATAGAATCAAGTACTGTCCCGATCCCTGCAATGACACCAAAAGCTGGAGAGACAGTTAGCACTACAGCAATCAGCAGGGCCGAGGTTGAAAGAGGCTCAGCTTAACGAATATAATTTGTACAAGTGTGAGAAATAGCCTAACCGTAGATCGCATGTCACACTTAATGGCAAGAAATTTATTGGAGGAATGAATTAGCAGATCAAGATGTAAATCCATTTGTCAAAACGTGATCCATCATAGGTCAGGCCATGGGAGAAAAAAAAAATCAGTGAAAACATTCTGTGAGATTTAGCTGGACATATGGAATTTCCAATAAAGAATATGCATATTTTGTTATTACTTATAAATTGTTACACATCCTCTACATCAGTGAAATTTATAATAAATATATGCCCATGTATACACATATGTGTGTGAGCTGACCCTTGAACTACACGGGTTTGAACTGTGGGGAGTCCACTTATACACAAATTATAAATATATTTCCTTTTTCTTATTATTTTCTTAATAACATTTTCTTTTCTCTAGCTTATTATATTGTAACAATACCACATATAAAATATATATAACATACAAAATATGTTAATTCACTATGTTTTTGATAAGGCTCCTCCTGGTCAACAGTAGGCTGTAAATAAAGTTTTTAGGGAGTCAAGAGTTGTAAATAGATTTTGCACAGAGGGTCAGAATCCCTAATCACTGCATTGTTCAAGTGTCAACTATATACATTCTACATACATCACACACACACACACACACACACACACACACGCACATACAGGGTGGGGGAAAAGTAGATTTCCAGTTGTGAGTACATGAGACAGTTCATTCTTATTGATATATTACTTTCCATACAAACACACATACATGCATTTTAATCCACACTGAGTTGAACTCTGCCACCTCAAGCTTCGCTTCTCTGAGTTCTGAAAGAGAAGCATCAAAGCCCACTTCCCGTGTCCCTTCCAGGGTCAGTGAGAAACTAGAAGCTCTCACGCTGATCCCTGCTTGTCACCAGTATCCTCACTCCTCCCGCCCCACAGCGGCTGGTTTTCAAATGCCTGCTCCCAACAACTTTCCCCTGGCCACGTGGCTATCAGGCTGCTGTCTTCTTGCCTTTACCCTCTTTCTTGTTGCAGGAAAGCAACCCAAGGAACAAGAGTGACATGGCGTTGAACACGGCTCTGTGTCCAGCTGTCCCTGTCTGTCAGGTAAGCTCTCCCTGGTCCTTTCACATCCTCCCACCTGGCGGTTCCTCCACCTGCTCCCCGGGCCCAGGGCGGCTGACGGACGGCACACAGCTCCACTGGAACCCGCTCTTCTCTTGCATACAACGCCACGCACTTCCTCTAGAACTAATTTTAAACAATAATCCTTTCAGAACACACGACACACTTTTCTACGTGCCCTAGAACCAATTAAAAAAACTTACTGGGGAAGAAGTCTATCTTAAAACTCCTCCCTCTTTCCTTTTGGCTGCCTCAATTTTCCAGCATCCTAAAAAAGAGAGCAACTGCGAGAGGACTGACTGGCAGCAGGGAGAGTGCCGGTTCCCAAAAGGATCGAGCCCAAGTCCCTGGAGTTTTCCCCTTTTAAATCACCGAGATCCCACCGGTGTGCGGCCGCTGTGAAGAGGCTGTGTCCGGAGGCCAGGCACGAGGGAGATGCCAGCTTTCCCTCAGGTCTGCCCCGGCTTTGATGGGCGGGGGGGAGGGGGGGGACGGCGCAGGCCAGTGTGTGGTGCCTATTGCTCCTGGCACCTGCTTCCCCGCAGGTAACTGAAATGGGGTGAACTGCCCTTTACTCCCACCAGACTTGCCTCTTTCCCATATTTGAAACTTTTAAAATGTCTATGACACCGAGAATAGGTAAGATGGTAAAAAGTGCCAACTTATTTTGGGGAAGCCATCAGCATGCTGCAGGGGAAAGGACGTGGCCATTCTGTCTGTATCCTGCTCTCCGTTTAGCACAGGGATCCTGGGACCCGCCTCCTCCTGCAGGGCTGTACCCTCTCAGGGCGATCGATTCCCAGGATGAAAACATACTATGCATCTTAAGGAACTTTTTAGCGATTACTTATCCACTTTAGAAACTCATAGGAACAATGACTACACTCCTTCATTTAAAAAATGTGATTATGATCAACTACCATGATTGATCATCAAAAAATATATATTTCTAGAAATATTCTCTTTGCAAGACGCTGGGAACAAAAAACACCTTAAGGGGCAAGCTAGGGAAGACACACGCACGCACGTGCACGCACACACGCGCACACAGTCAGCAGTGCAGTGTGGGGAGTCTGACGCTGGAGGACTGTTCCACTGAGGACACGCCCCAGGAATCTGCGAGGGGGGCAGCACTTTGAAGCGGGTGGTCAGGAACGTCTCCCCGAGGACGCTAAACCCAGCATCAGAGTGGAGAAGCCCCACGTAGTGACAGCTCAGATTCGGGTCATGTGCACCGAGAGGGGAGCAGTCACATAGCAAGCCCGGTATCATTTCACGGCTGTCACTACTGGACGTCCCTCTCCTGGATATTCTCCATCCCCTCTATCTTCCCCCTCCCCCCCCACACCCCCTACCTAACTCCCCATCAATCTCTTCTTCACTCTTCTCTGCCCAGCCAGGAGGCTGTCCTTCAATACCGCCTCCCTGGCTCCCTGCAGGTGGTGAATGTGAGGCCCTGGTGGGAGGCTGAAGGGCAGAAGGAGGGAGAGGTGGGTGTTTCTTCCCTGAAGTGCAAGTGCGTGTGGCCTCCTCGGCACTAGGCACGCTACGGCATCCCCAGGCAGTGCATCCTGGGCCCCCTGGAGCCCTCACCTAGACCTTCAGGAGCGGACTCCTCCCAGCCAGCACCACGGCTGACACATGTCCCTTCCCACGTGCCCTCCCAACCGCCCCTGTCCTTTCAGGCTCTTCCCCCCTGACAAGCTTCCCTCGCTGACGTGGAGCGCCCCATCCCCAGGGAGCTGGGCGGCAGAGCAGAGAGTATCTTTCCTTCACACCACCTGCCAGGGGTCCCGACCTGACGTTCCACCTTTAAGAGCCCTGTGATGAGGAAGGGACATCCTGATGCAACAACTAAGCTAGGAGGGCTCCCCACAGGCCCACAGCGAGCTATACCGCCCAGCGGGCTGGAATGGCAGAAACCGCGGGCCTGAGAGAGCGAGAAGAGAATGAAAAGGAAGGGTTATTTAGCTTTGACTAAAAATTAGGAACCAACATGAAAAAACACACAGCTACGAAAGCAGGCTGCAAACAGATCATCAGGATGGCAGCCAAGCGCCAGCCCTGGGGGGAGAGGCGGACGGAGATTACGCTGCCGTGAGGGCTCGGAGCCCTGACTCACAGCAGCCTGCCTGCTCAGCAAGGAGGGGCGCAGCGGAACCCGGGGTCAGCCGCGGGTGGCTCTCACACCCAGGCTGGCGACATCAGGAAGTCTGGCCAGCAGCCTCTCTAAGTCTTACTCATGGTCGGTCCCACCCCACGCCTCTGGGACACAGCAGGCCTGTCCCTTCCTGGGACAGCACACAACAGCCAGATCAAAACAGCCACTGCCCCCAGACCTCTCCCTCACACCCGCTCCCTTCCTTCCCCACCTCTGGATGCCCAAGGTCAGTACCTTCTTTCAAGGTCATTTTCTTTCCCATTGGGTCCAGGATCCTCCTTGCCCACTGCCCCCTCCAATCCCTGGGCGGTCTTGTCTTGGTTCTGTATCCCAGGAGTTCTCGATGGGTCAGAGGTGCCCCCAACAGACTGTTAGCAGGTCTGGAAAAATGGCGGTTGTCACCGCTGGCAGAGGGCGTTACTGGCATCCAATGGGCAGAGAGGCCTGTCCTATGAGACACAGCACCCCTGGCCAAAGCGGCACTGGTTTCCAGGAGGGAGGGAAACACGTATTGGCTACATCGCATGAGACAGGCACTGGCTAAATGTTTTACTTTAACCTTCCCTTCGATGATAGTGACAGAGGAACAGGACACCAAGTGACCTCCCCAACCTACCGCCCGATTTCCAGACCCGGCTTAGCATGTGGAGGAGTCTAAAGGTTATCTCCACCATTTCAAACATGTTACCGAAGGCCCATGACTTTCTGAAGCTGCTTCCTCATCTGTAAAAGGTGGACGACAATACCCATCCCCGGTATCCGGTTAAGAATGGGTTCCCAGTCAATACCAGTTTCCTCGTCTCCTTCCTCACGTCTCATTCCCAGTTCCTTCCGAGGAATGTATGTGTGGAGACACACACACACATATCGGTTTCCACACCCACCTGCTTACATCTTTATGTCCCTACAGCAACCTGGATGAAGGAGAGAGAAAAAATGAACGAACCCTCCACGTCAGAATGACCTCCCTGTGCCTGAACTCCGGAAACGGTTTTTTTTTTGTTTTTTTTTTAAGACTCAGTGCCTCTCCTTCCTTCCTTCGGCTTTTTATCATCATTGGTTGGGTGCCGTCTGTCTACCCTGCTGGGTTAAGAAACTTGTGGAGTTGTGGGGGTCCTACCCAACACGCCAGCAAAAGCCATACAGATCAGATGCCCAATGAATGAATGAATGAATGACAAATACGATTCCCATGACAGTTTTGTTTAACCGCCTGTCTACGCTGACTGTTGTTGAACGTTGTCACTCCCTGGTATCCCTCCCGCACACATCGATAAGACCCGATTTCCCGGCATTTTTCCTTTTGAAATCCGTGAGCGCCTCCTGTGACTTTGGCAAACTGAAGATACCCACTTGAAAGCCCCAAGGAACAAGCGGCCTCTCGGGCGGCCCCCATGTCCCTCGATCCCGGGGAACGAGGACGGGCACTCAGACATCTAAGTGGGCACTTACTCCCAGCAGCTGGCAGGGCCTCGCCGCTGAGTAAATCCTAACAATTCAGCCTTTCAGCCACCAACCTAATGGGCTTTTCTTGGCACGGGCGCCCTGGGCTTGGCCAAACACTCGCGTCCACATCTTAAATCGGCATGTGTCAGAGTGAACCGAGGCTCACGCCCGCGGGACGAAGCGCGTTCTGCGGCAGGCCCATCTCCGCCAGGCACTCCGGGGCCCTCGCGCTCACGTCAGCTCCTTTCTCCCTAAAGATCGGCTACAAACACCAGCCGTTTGTTGTTCTGATCAAATTCCTAGGGTCTGATTTGGCTGCCGAAGATGGTTTTTACTTTAAAAACGAGCTAGGTAAAAAACAAAAACAAAAACAGACTTTTCGGAACTTAGAAGTACAGCATATTAAACACATAAATTTGCATGCTGACAAAGCTCAGGAACTCAACAGCACCAGGAGGCCACCCCTCCCACCCTGGTGAGCAGCTCTGCAGGGAGCAACCAACTCCAGACTGCATTTACTAGCTCTGGCTTCCCTGAATGCAGCTCTTTCCATCTTAATAGAAACTCTTTAACATAAGACTCTCCGGCCCTCTTCCCACGGCGACCAGGTAAGCTTTGAAAATGGCATCTCCTTAAACCCAGTCTGTAGCAGCCTTTGAATGCACAGCCCAATCCTAGCTCCTTCGTTTCTCAGGAACTCTCAGCATCATCTATCCAGCACAGACACGCAGTCCTGGGTTTGTGCCAGAAGGGGGCAAGGACTCCTTGGAGGGCAGAGAAGATAAACAAAGTCAAATGTGGCAGAAGGAGCCCAACATGCAGGTGGAGACCAAGATGGGGAGAGAAGGAGAAGAGGAAGGGGAAGGATGGAACTGAGGAGAAAAGGGCCCTCACCCAGAGCCTGGGCAGAGAAATGAGGAGTGCATGGAGGAGAGGCAGGGTCCTGTCACAGAGACTCAGGAGCACGCTATAGGTTTCTCTCTCTGGCGCTCACTCATTCTCTCTGTCCTGTTCAACAACCACCACTCGGGAGCACTTACTGTGTACCCAGTGTCAGGCCAAGCAGTCCACACACATCACACCCCCCCTCACAACAACCTCGAGATAAGGACGATCCTTATTTCCATTCTGCAGATGAGAGAAAAGTGAGTTTCACAAAGTCTGGTGACTTTCCCAAAGGAACAGTAAGTACATTGTGAAGGCAGGGATTTGGGTTCAAAGCTCTGAACCATATTCTCATTTCTGGATGTGTATCTTCATTGGGGGGAGGGAGAGAACCCCCAAGGCCTACTATGCGCTTTGATTACTCCCACCCAACACAAGAGACACAAAGAGCCATGTCCTCTACTTGCACAGAACTTGCACTCCAGAGAGAGAGCGAGAATCGCGTGCATAACTGATTGTTAAACACTGCAAAGTGGCCAGCTGCTTAATCAAACTGCTAAGGGATGCAGGAACTAAGGACAAGGGCCTCCCCAATGGACGTGCCGGGGAGAGGGCTGCGGGCTGAAACTGGCCACGTCACTTCGCAATTTGCTGATTTCTCTAGGTTATCACCTCTCTCTCACATAATTTTTAAAGTCATCTGCATTGAAGAGAATATTGCTCCCGAAGATGAGGCCTGCAAACGTAGGTCCACATTAATTAGTCACGTTCATAAAACGGCATGCACACGTTCAGCGTCCAAATCAAATCTCTCAAAGCCGAGGGACGTCCACCCCGCCACCAGGCTTACCCCGCCTGGCCATGGCTCTGCTGGCCGGCGTTCCTGTCCCTCTGTGCCAAAGGAGGGGTGGGGAGAGGAAAACACAGACCGATAAACACTTTGTCCTGGAAAAGATTCTACTTGTTCTAATCCATTTCCTCTCCCAAACAATTGAGTCAGCTGCCTAAAGCTCTAGTGATGTGGGTGTGTGTGTGTGGTGTGTGTGTGTGTGTGTGTGCGTGTGTGTGTGTGCATGTATGATGGTGCTGGGAGCAAACCCTTATCAGCTCTAAATGGAAAGTCTGCAGTATTTCCCATCGATCCCGAAGCTCTTTTGAATCACAGCGCAAAGAAATGTCACCAGCCAATGGGATGGCAGGCGAGGGCTCCACTCCATTCCCGTTGCACAACGTGGAAAGAGTGCCATCAGGGAGAACAGAGAGCAGCAACGCCTACGTCAGCCAGGCCTGGTGCCGAGCACGCGGGCGCCCATGCACCGCTAGCTGGCCTGTGGAGCGGGGTGGCCAGCCAGGAGCGGGGCTACTCCGCTGCGGAGGGGAAGGAAGCAAGCCCGTGACTATGGGAAGCCAGAGGAGCTGCTGAGGATAAACTCGGTGGCCGTCTCGGCTCCACTAACAGCAGTTTACATGCTGATCCTGGACCCCTTGAGAAGCAAAGACAACACTTATTTATTTTTTTATTATTTTTTTTTAATTTTATTGATTATGGTATCACATAATTGTCCTCATCCCCCCATTCCCATCCCAAACCCCTCCCTACATATGCCCCCACCCCTCCTGTTGCCCATGGCCACTGGCTAGGCCCATATGCATGCACACAATCCTTTGGTTGATCTCTCCCCCTTATCCCCACCCTCCCCTACTTGCCCTCAAAGACAACATTTAGAAAGACAACCCCCTAGAGTCCCATGCAAGGTGTGCAGAGGAAACTCCCGGCAGGCTCTGCTTTCGATGATAGGGATTTATGTATCAATAACATCGTATTTATAAGATAGCAAATGACCTCCTAGAGCTTTCTGGCTTACCACATTTCTAAGGACCACGCTCCTGTGTGGGAGGTGCCATTCGGCGTCTCCAACGCCAGCAGTTAGCTATTAGGTCTGTTCTCTCCGGTATCCACACTCCTCCAGGGCCATGGCTCTGTTTTCGTAAAGGGAAGCAGCTTGCGGCTCCCGGCCTATTCAATATGACGCTCACAGGTTGCAGCCTTTCATCCCTATCTCAGAGATACACATTTCTGCTCCCCACCCATCAACCACAGCGGGCAGAAGAAAAGAGATACTGAGCGCTACACAGATTTAGAGGGACTTTTCGGGGGGGCGGCGGGGGGAGAGAATGCAAGCATCAGAACCTAATCGGCATCAACGACTGACCTCTTCCCTCCCAGCCTCTCCCTCGTGGTCCCCCGGATCCCTCTGTCACTTTTTCCTGCATCCCCGGAGTCATAGCTAGTCTCCTGCATACACAGCCCGGTCATAGACAGACGTACGAGTTGCTAGACAGACACACAGATAAGAAACTCAGAGGAAAATCTAAGCCTTTTCATGAAGGCATCAAAAAAAGGTGTGGGGGGGTATTGGTTATTTCCCTATATTGCTTTTTCAACTAGAAAATTCTTCCGTGGGGGACCAGGAACAAGAGATGGAGGATTAAGGTATAAAGGTTTCCTGATACCCTTTTTAAGTTAAAAAGGGAAAGTTTGCAAAGTTTCAAAGGTACCATGTTCTAACAATGAACTATAGAAAGAACCATTCAACAATGGGGAAGAATGGAAATCAGCTCATTCCTTGAAGGTAAAAGTGTACATCAATTGCACTTGAAGTATTTAAAAGCCAGCCCCGTTCATCGCATTACATCTAAATAAGAATAATCTGACAGAAAAAAAAAAAAAAGTGTCCTAAGGGCCCAGACTCAGAGCCAAATTTCTCAGCCAAAAAACCATTAAGGTTATGACCATAAGCACCATCAATATAAAATTTTCAAGCACCAGAGATCAGCAATTTACAGTACTCCTTTGTCCAAACATTATGTTTTACACCCAAAGTTGAATGTATTTATAAAGCGGAAAAAAAGATCCCCCTCTCCCCTACTCTTCCTGATGTTACTGACTAAAGTTTTTCAAGCTCGAGGTTACTGAATAAAGTTTTTCAAGCTCGAGACAGAAATGTGGACAAGTAGAACACACGGGGAAAACCCCACAGTCTTTGCTCAGAGGGGAGCAACATTATACTTAAAAGGCCACACTGTGATCTGTAAGCCACACTGGCTCTCCGTGTCACCTGCAGAGACAGAAGTGACAAACAAGTCCCCGAGGGTCACACTTGTCAGCTATCACCAGAGATTAGTTACTGGCACATGACTTGTTTTGTTTTGCACCGGGATTGAAAATAAGACACAAACTATGTTAGGTCTTAAGACTTTTGTTATTGTAAAAATCCTCCCAGCACATTAAACCTAGAATTAAGGTACAACCACAACTTTTGTTTTATCTGAGAAAAATGGACTAGTTAGACAACGCTATTTTAAACCCATATCTTAAAAAATATATTTTATTGATTTTTTTTTTTACAGAGAGGAAGAGAGAGGGATAGAGTCAGAAACATCGATGAGAGAGAAACATCAATCAGCTGCCTCCTGCACACCTCCCACTGGGGATGTGACCGCAACCAAGGTACATGCCCTTGACCGGAATGGAACCTGGGACCCTTCAGTCTGCAGGCCGATGCTCCATCCACCGAGCCAAACCAGCTAGGGCTAAACCCATTTTTGTTAGATATAGAAAAAAACAAATGTCAACCCACCGCTCCCCCCACCGCCGAACCTTCTAACTGAACATTTAAAGGAATTCACTTAGAATGTTGACAAACTGATACAATGGATTTATTATAAATAATAGCACCTCTCTATAATCTCCTTCAAGGCTGAGAGACGATGCGTTCTGTTTTCATAATTTACCACAACAAATCAAAGCAAAAAACAATGAAGCATTACCTTTCACAGAGCTTCAAACAATCACACACCCGCCCTAAACCAGACGGACTAGTGCCACTCCATGAAACGAGACACTGTCAGTTAGGGGGTGGCCAGACGGGCAGGGCCCAGGACTCTTACACATTACATTACTTAAAAAGGTTAAAAAATAACAAGAGTGTTCTGTGAAGTTTCTACAAAGCTAAACCATGAACTCTGGGGCTTGGGTAAAACCATGCCACGCACTAACGCCATTCATTACCGGGGCACAAGCCGTTTGGAAGAAGAAAGAAGGCCCCGTGTGTGTAGTCAAGTTAAGTGCCCACGTTGAGTTCTGAGGTCAAAGGGTCAGGCTCTGGCTGGGGAAGAAATGAAAACCTTCCGTGACATGGTGCCAGTTCTTTCTAATCACTCTCTCCAAGGCGGGTGCTAGAATGGATGGTCCTGAGGTGGCTGCCCAAACCACCTCTTGTAAAGAGCAACTTTATGTGGCTTCCAAAGAAAACATTGCCAAACCATAAGACGTGCAAGAGAACACAATGCAACTGGGCCCGCCCGGGGTCCTGGGTCCACCTCTGGCTACCTCCTAGCCGAGCTGCCTTGAGAAAGACACTTGCCCTAAGCTCTGACCTCGCGAAATGAGAAGGGAGGGCGCCCATCACGCCAGCTTCTTCCAGGTCCCGAGGACTAAGGGTCTCTGGGGGGCTCTCATCCACAGACACGCCTCCCCGCCCACCCATAGGAGGCTTTCTTTATCTCCTAATTAGAAATAAGTTTCTGCTATGACAGAGAGACTTCCTGGTGTGCTTTCCGTGAGATCCACAGGCCTGGTTAGGTCAGGCACACACAGCCGTTGGCTGGAATTAAGTAAGGGTGAATGTTCGTGATACATTTCCCAGCAGGAAAGCCGGGCAGACAAAGCAACCTTAATCTTGTCACTCAAGGGGCTCAGGCCACGCCACCTGCAAAGGAATCCAGCAGCTTGGGTTCGTGCCTCGCGACCCCAGCCCCACCCTCGACTTCCTTCCCCTCATCCCATCGGGAAGGAAACGGTTTCTGCCTTCGAGGACTTACAACTTGGCTGGAGACGAGAGGACCTGTCTGACAATGTCACCTCTGGATACAACCCCTGTGTGTAATTACTGAAATTCATCTGAGCATCCTTCCTGTAAGCTCATGTGTTCTTTTACAGCTTTAGAGGGGTGTGACAATGCTATGGGGCCTTTAGGTTCCTAAGTGGCTGGAGAAGACAAAAGCTTAGGATAAAAGGACATAAGAGGGATCGAGAAGTCAGCCTCAAAGTAAACAACAACGACAAAGAAGGTAGCCTCAGTGCGCCTTGGTTTCTCCACCAATGAGAACCTTGAGCCCCCTCCCCACCTAGCTCCCTGGCCCCAGGGAGCCTAAACGATGCCTGCTCGGGTGGTCCAGAGACACATTCCCAGGGCTAGGAGGTGAGCATTCAGCCAAACTGTCACCCAGTACCATCATCATGCCCTCCCTTCACATCCCAGGAGACCGTTCTCTGACCTTCCTAAAAGGCAGAGAATTGAATGATCACGAACTGTTACCTCTAACACAGATATTTGAACTTTATCTCTCCAGAACCGTGCAGCCTTTCTGATTAGAGGAAACATCTGAGGGCCCACAGGAGCAGAAAGGAAAGAGAAAAGTCACATTTGGGACCATCCTCTAGGATGCTCTCACCGGCCAGCCTCACGAGGCCGCGTTTCCCACATGGACGTTCCTCCTCCTTCCATCCACACGCGGACGCCAGAATTCTCAGGCCTCCTGGGCAGTCCCCAGTAAACCAGCGGAAAGATGTCCTCGGGCTGTCAGGGGTTCTCACCATTCCCTGCCCATGGCTTTTATGTTGCCAATTACAATGCCCATGGATTTTATGCCAAAATGAGGATGCTTTAAATTAGAATTATTCCTTTCTAGCAACCCTCCCAAACCAACATAAAATATTTAATGCTCCACCTTGCTTTGTTTAAACCGATCTTGTGGCTGGAAATGTTGGCTGCTGTGCGCACCTTAGTGTTCCATCACAGAGAACGCAAAAGCCAAAGAAACTTTTATTCATAGGAGCTGCAGCTTTTTATGTCTTTAGTTCATCCCCACCAGAGACGTCATTTATTGAAGGCCATATGTGTGCATACCCACACACACACACACCTGTGTATATGTGCATGTGTGCATGCTTTACCTATGTTAATCCATTCATTTAATCAGCAAGCATTCATTGAGCACCTAGTGTCACACATCTAATTAGGCATTAGAGATAAAATGGTATGTTAAGTCCAAGGTCACAACTCTGTGACAACCTGTGGGAAAGGCAGATGATCAAATAAGTAATGGCTATGCAATGTGGTAAATGCAGGTTATTAAAAATATCTGAGGCAGTGACTGTGTGTCAGATGTTTGTAGCCACTGAGTCTAATTCTCACCACATCCTGCAGATGAGTGTGCTGTGGCTGGACCACAGTATCAGCCTGCATCACCATTTACATCTTAAATTCCCATCCTGGTCTCAATATGGCACCCGCCAACCTGCTTTACTCATTCAGGCATCAATCAAACTTTGCCCGGTATTATGCAGCACACACACACCCTGGGGAGCAAAGACCACCTGGAAGAACTGTCAAGCTGGCTACAAGGCCGGGGCATGGCATAGGGAAGTCTATGGTCACAGGCCAATGGGGTATTTCAGAAAGCAAGTCATTGGGCTCCTAAAAAAGGAGAGAGCATTGCGGGGTCATTTATTCAGGAGAGGGGACCCAGCTCTTCAGATCATGTGAGGTCAGACAGCAGAAGAGGGAAGAAGGCCAAGCCCTCAGGATAGGTGAGGTGCCCAGAAAGCTCACAGGTTAGGCTGAACCACAGCCAAGGGTGTAACCAGAGCCCAATGGTGGGACAAGCCAGCCTGACGCTGCCCCAAGTGCCAATTGATAAGAGAACTGAAGGCACCTGGGCATTAAAACCACCCAAGTATAACAGCAGACGGAGAAATCCGCATTTGTAAGAATTCCTCCCATATCCCACTACCTCCTGGGGTGCAGGGTGAGACCCCAAAGGGCCTCCTGGGGTCAATACAGTAGGTCACCAAGCAGCCTTCTGAAGGGGATGTCCATGTGCTGCAGGAACTCGTTTCCACTCGGAAGGTGTGCAAGTTGGGGGCCAGAGAGAGGTGCATTATTTAGAATCGGAGTGGAGAGGCCCAGTGCTGGCAGCAATGGGGCTCCCCATGACCCTTTCTCAGAGGGACTCCCTTCCCCAAACTGGTAAGCAGATATTGAAAAGATTATTGAATTTCAGGCCAAGTTATTAGCCAGCCTGGGACACCCACGTGTCTCGGCCAGTCCTGCAGATGATGTCTATATTTGTTTAACTCTTCACGGCTGATAAGATGCTTTTACATGTGTCAGATGACCTGATTTTCACAGCAGCCGTGAGATAATCGCTAGGCCTCTCCTTTTTTAGATGGAGATCCTGAGGGGCGGAGAGGAAAGTGACCTGTTCCAGGTAATAAAGCTAGCAAGTGGCAGAGCTGATTCTGGATCGGACATCTGTCCAGTGATCTATTAGCTGTATCACTACTGCAATAAACAGACGTTATCAAGTTCTTTAGGGTTCAAAGCCAACTTTTATAGCAGTCTGGGGCAGTACAAACAGACACACGCTAACACACATAAACAGACTGACAGACACAGACACACAGACACACCCCCATACTCATCCTCCAACATACATACTCTCCGTTTTCCCAAAAGTAAAATGACAATAATATTCTACTTATTATTGAATAATAATAATAGTTAAAAATAATAATAAATATTATTTAAAAATCTATTTTCCCTCCTCTAGCCGTGAACCTTGTCTCAGTACATCTCTAAGACAAGTAGCTATTATTTAGATGGCTGATATTATAGTATGTAAAGTCTTAAATACTAGCTGTTGGTCTGCATATATAACTCGCTGCTTAGAACAACCTTGCTTTTGTGTGAAATATCGGCCCATTTCCATTTTCTGCCACTAAAACTCCTGTCTCCACTCCCTATCTTCTCTCAGAAACACATGAGGCAGCATCTTTCCTACTGGTCTGTCCTACTGTCGGGACTTGTTTTCAGGAAGTGGCTATTTCCACTTAAAAATCATAGGACATAAAAATCAGAGGGCTTGAAAAAACAAAAAAAGAAAAAAAAACAACCCCACCCATTTTTTAAGCAAAAAAGAAAGTAAAAACAACAACCACCACCACTTAACCCATTTTTTAAGCAAAACCCAAAGCTTTAACAGCTAGAAGGGGCACATATCCTTTCTTTTGAAAAAAATCCCCAATTCTCAGTACTTCAGAGCCCTTCTTTCAAAGACAGAGGCCACAGAAATTAAATTATTCAATAAACAACTTGTCAATTATCCTTGCACAGTGGGGAGACAGTTATACACAGAAATGCAGACGGAGCCAAAATCAAAGCCAAGCGTCAGTGACAAACCCACAAACCACCCTCTGGCACGTTGGCCCAGGGCTCGTCCTCACACCCACAAAATAAAGATCGCAGACTCCCCAGCCAGCTACAGGGAGGCCTCGTTTGTTTGTTTTTCTTTCTTATAACACATAACTCTTAACTTAATTACCCCATTGGTGTGAGTGGTAGCTTTTAGCAAAAGATCTTAATGAAAATAAGGTCAATACACTCAATCCATACAGCAATCATCTCACCTGATTTCAGTCATCTCCCTAGAAGAGAATTTAGATAATCAGGCCACGCTACACGAACAGAATTCAAATACACATTTTCCCCCTCACTTTCCCCCTTTACCTCCAAAGGAAAACACCATAGGCCACGCTCGCTGGAAACCACTGGGATAAAGTGGTTTGGCTCTAGTTAAACGCAAGTATTTCAACTACATACTCATAAATCTTCATCTTAATCATAGCCACAGAGCATGAGTTTTGAGCGCTTTCCTCCTGATTTACTCAGTCAGTAAATCTCCCACAGAGAGCAAGCAGCTCCAAAGCCAGCCAACACTAAACATACACAGAAATATGCGGTTACAGTAACTTTTTAAAAATCGCCTGCATTTCTGCAGGGTGATTTAAACCCATAAGACATTTTTCAGTTAAGCTGGACTTTCACAATTCTCATTAGGTAATCCAGGGAGTGGCTGTTTGTAAATTTCCTCTTCACCCAAAGGAAGCTGATAGCATCAGGACATCAGGTGTATATGGAAAAATACATATTATATTTTGATACAAGTGTAAGTAGATGCATATTTTTTTAATTTGTTTAAAGATCCTTTTGCTCGCTTTAGGCACAATACAAACACGCTGCGGCCAGATTCCATAGGTTGAATTTAAATGTAGGTGTTCAAACTCGGTTTTCTGCTCCAAAAACGATGGGAGCTCAACACACCCTGTCCAATGCCCAGTCCATGGGAAACCAATCCAGCCCTCAGATGCCCCCCAAAGAAATCATTCTCATCATCACTTAGAAACGGAAGGACTTGACACCCAGCATCACAGCTCCCACAGCAATGGAACAGGCTCTGAATCCAGATGGCCACATTACACTCTCACGCATTGATTTGTTAAAAATTTAACGTTAGGCATGAAACCAAAGCTACCCCTCACACCAACTGGGTAATTAAATTCCTGGCTTGCGTCCGTTTCAAAATCCAAACCCAACATCAACATCTGGCAAGTCTCCATACTTGTGGGCACAAACCTTGTGCATGTGAGTGACTCCAAAAATTCAGAAGGAAGGCAAGAATGAAGATTTTTTTAAAAGCCCATGGGTTACTTTTATTTTTGGTTTTTAATAACCCCTGTTGCAATTATATCCTAGCTTTTGCCTCCATGTGTCTTGAGGGCAAAAGCTGATTAGAGTCACTGCAGACAATCCAGTCTGCTCTTGTCCAGGGGTCTTGATCAATATACTTTGCATCATAATCAAGCACTCCAACTGCCTCTCCACCCCAGTCCCTTTGCCTACATGGTTCATTTCTGGCCCTTTGCTAGCCCTCACCGGGAAACTCTTTTCTCTATGAATGTGCGCATCTCCTGGAAGGGTGAGGGAAGGAGACGCCAGGATTCAAACTGCATTTGTCCACAGCCCCCAGCCCCCAGTATTCTGCAGCCCCACCCCCCAGTAAGGTGCGCCTCTGGCACCCCCAGTACCTGCCAAGCTCCTCGCCGGTGTCGTAGTAGTCATCCACGTTTTCCTGCCTGAACACGGTCATGATAAGCCGTCACGCCTCACCAAAGCCCAGCGCGCTTCAGCTCCGCTTCCCACACCATCACCACCGCTCCTGCGCCTCCATGGGCCCCTCATGCATCAATCAGTCTCCGGTCCTTAAAAAATAAATAAAAGGCAAAATTACTAATAAAATAACAACCCAAACATATCTCGCCAGGGCTAAGACCCGCTGCTAAAGACCACTTTCCCGGAGCTGCCCCTCCCTCCCACCAGGTGGAGGGAGAGGAGCGAGCACCCTTTGTTAAAACCGGGCCAGGGGCGTCCCCAGCCCCGCGTCGCCGGTGCGCTCGGGGCCGGGCACAACCGCACCCCAAGACCCGCGTCCCCCTAAAGCAGGGTGCCCTGTACTGATAAGAACCAGCTCCGGAAGTGGCCGGCTTCCCCGCCACCCCTTATTCTGCACACACGCCCACCCAGCTCCCCACCTCCAGGGAAGAATGCAGCGGCGGCCCGGGCAGAGCGCGCCCGGCTGGACACGTCCCTCTCCAACAGGCATCGCATCGCGGGGCTCCCCCGCGCCACCTCCCGGCTCCCGCACCGCGGTCGCCACCCCCTCCTCCTCCCCGGAGCCAGGCAGGCAGTCCCTAGAGGCACATTCCTGGTGATTCCCGCTCCGTTACCGAGCCGACGCGGCGCGCGCCCGCCCGCCCGGGGGAACGGTGCAGGGAAGCGAGCGGCCGGGGGAGGCGCGGCCGCCCGCCGCCGCCCGTCTGCGCGCCCCGGACACAAAGCGGCCGGCCCGGCCCGCGCCACCTGTTCCCCCACCCGGCCCGCAGGGCTGGGGGCGCCTCCTTCTCCCCGCAGCCAAGTTCCCCCTCCTGGGCCTTCCCGGGAATCCGGGGCGCTGCCCCCGGCAAACCCGGCCGCGCTGGGGACGTGAAAGCAAAAGCAGGCGGCGGGGCCCCGGGGGGAGCCGAGGAGCCGAGGAGCTGTGCGCGGCCACTCACCCGGCGCCCGGGAGCCGCCGCCCGGGTCCCTCCGAGCGCGGCGGGAGGCCGATTGCTGGCGCCGGCGCGGAGCCGGGCGGTGGCGAGGGCGCAGGGAGGGAGCGAGCGGGGAGCGCGGAGCCCGTGCGCCCGCCCCGGCGTCTGCTCGGTCGGGCTTTCCCGCTCCGGCTCGGGAGCAGCCCCTCGGCTCCTCGCCGCCGGCTTCCGGGCGACGGGCGGCCGACGAGCGACCAATGGGGACCCCGCGGGCGGGCTGGCGGCTCGGCCCACCCACCTCCAGGCTGCCTGGCCCGGCCGGCGCTGCAGATCGCGAGCTGCTGAGCAGCGCCCTGTGCTCTCCGCGGCTCCCCGCTCCGGGCTCACTGGCGCGCTCTACCGCGCACACCCCGCACACACCCACTCCACACCCCGCACCGACCCACCCACTCACGCCCACGCCAGGAGGGGGCGAGCGCAGCCGCGTGCAGCGTGGGCGCCCCACCTGTGACAGCCGCGGTGCTGCCCGCTTCGGCCGGGGTGCCAGAGAAATGCGACTCCTGGGTCCCGCAAAAGGGATCGCCGGCGGCGGGGTGCCGGGAAGGGTGCTCGCCACGGGAAAATAGCCGAGACCAAAATAGATTTTTTTTTAATTTGATTTTTTATTGATTTTTTTTTTTACAGAGAGGAAGAGAGAGGGATTGAACGTTAGAAACATCGATGAGAGAGAGTCACCGATCAGCTGCCTCTTGCACACCCCCTTCTGGGGATGTGCCCACAACCAAGGTACATGTCCTTGACCGGAATCGAACCAGGGACCCTTCAGTCCGCACTCTATCCACTGAGCCAAACCGGTTTCAGTCAAAATAGATTAAAAAAAATATATCCTGTCCTCGTGAAACTTACATTCTGGTGGAGAAGATGCAAGCAAAATAAGATTGTTTTCGAAGAGATCAGTGCAATGGAGACAATAAAAAACAGGATAGCCGGGACGGGTTTGCTCAGTGGATAGCGCGTCGGACTGCGGACTGAAAGGTCCCGGGTTCAATTCCGGTCAAGGGCATGTACCTTGGTTGCGGGCACATCCCCAGTAGGGGGTGTGCAAGAGGCGGCTGATCGGTGACTCTCCCTCATAGATGTTTCTAACTCTCTATTCCTCTCTCTTCCTCTCTGTGAAAAATCAATAAAATATATATAATAAAACAAAACAAAACAAAACAAAACAGGATAATGAGGTAGAGGATGACAAGGAGGAAGTGGGCAGCATTCGATGGAGTTTTTCCTCCAAGATAGGTGTTTTGAGCTCATGATAGCTATAAAAGGCGTGCTGCCGGAGAAAAAATGGGTGGAGGTCTCAGAGGCCCAAGGAAGCAGCAGAAACCAAGGGGTGTCTATGAGCACTGCCCAATACAGTCCTGGCTGTTGGTGAGTTGAAATGAGGCTATGATAGTTCCAAATTAGGTGTGCAATAGATGTGAAATACGCATTGGATTCAGTGACAGTAAGGAAATAAGAATGAAAAATACCCCATAAATACTTTCATATTAACCCCATGTTCAAATGGTAGTACTTCGAATATATTGGGTTAAATAAACTATATTATTAAAATTAACTTCACCTTTTACTTTTTAAAATGTGGCTATTAGAAAATATAAAAGTACCAGTGTTATATTTCTTTGGGCTGAGGTAGCCTACAGGCAGAACCCATATCTAGTTCTCTGTACTTCTTACCTACCCCATGTTTCCATGAAGCCTGTGGGTGTGGGAAACAGAAAGGACGGTTCCCCCATAGGAACTGCTAGGGATCCCCAGAGAGAGGCCCCCGCAGGGAAATCTGCCTTCCTGCCTAGAATTATAAAAAATGATACGTGAGACCTCTGAGATTTCAGATCCACAGCATTGTTCAAATTCCCAGATTTTCTAATTTAAACTGTCTTTGTTCAACAGGAATTTTCAGCCTTTGATATTATGGGGGTGTGTGGGGGGGTGATGCCCCTCAGACCTTAGGTCATTCCGTCTCTTATCTAACACTTTAATAGCCCACTGGAAGGGCACATTTTTGTGAGATAGAATCGAGGGAAGGATCTACATTAGAAGGTGGTATGAACCCAAGTGGTGGGGTTTGAGGATTAACACAAAAGGATCTTGGGAAGTGAGAAATAGTAATAACTAACTAACTAACAAATAAATAAATAATTCATTTAGCTGAAACTGGTTTGGCTCAGTGGATAGAGTGTTGGCCTTCGGACTGAAGGGTCCCAGGTTCAATTCAGGTCAGGGGCATGTGCCTTGGTTGTGGGCACATCCCCAGAACGGGGAGTGAGAGAGGCAGCTGGTCTATGTTTCTCTCTCAACGATGTTTCTGACTATCCCTCTCTTCCTCTCTGTAAAAAAAAAAATCAATAAAAAAAATATATTTTTAAAAAAGTGATTCATCTGGGGGAAATGCAAATAAATACATCTGTCACAAGGAAAATTAAAACACAGATGTTTGGCAGAAACTTGGAAAGTGCTTATGGTTGACTGCTTTATAGATAACATTTTTTTCCTGCAAACTAAATGTGTTTTTTCAAGGCAATGAAAAATATTGGCCCCATTAGGGCACTGGCATGTCTTCCCTTCTCTATGCGACATACTGATCACAGGAGGTTTCTGGGGATAACGAAAAAGAGCATGGACTTGGGAATCACAAACTTGGGTTAATTTTGGCGGAACCATTTCACACTGAATGACACTGGGTGTGTCACTTCACTTATTCCTGAGCTTCATGTCTGTGCTAATTTAGGCAAGCATTTTAGAGAAGGAAAATGCGGTAGTTGAAGAGCATACCCCAAAACTCAGCCAAGAAGTAGATTCTACTTCCCTTTCCCTTGAATATGACTTGGCATCTAAGAAAATATGATGGAAGTGATGTCCTTCCCATCACAGGCAAGGTCATACGGTGTCAGAGCTTCTGCCCGTCTGCCTTTCTGTCTGTCTCTTTTTCTCTCTTGAACCTGCACTTTTCTGGCTCTCTCCACTCACTCTGGAAGTCGTCAGCTGCCATGGTTACCCCGGGGCTGCCATGTGGAGAGATCACAGACAGAGAGAAGGAAGCCAGCTGTTCCAGCCCTGCCCCTCACCCCAGCTATTTGTGTTTTTACAGCCCAAGTTTTGTAAGCAGAATAAATGGTTGTTACTGTTTTAAGTCCTTATTTTGGGGAGGTTTGTTATACACCAATGGATAAGTGATAAGGAAATTACAAAGAAAACAAGAAAACTTGACTTGTAACAATTATTTTCTCACTTATTCCTCAAATAACTCTGTAAATTAGGTTCTACACACACACACACACACACACACACACACACACACACACACACACACACTTTATACTTAACCTTCTTAGTATCAGTTTCATCACCTGCAAAATGGGGGCAATAATAGGGCCTTGCATTTTCTTCGGAGTTGTTGGGAGAATCCAAAGAGATAATGCAGAAAACAAGACTCTGTACATTATAAAAATGCATAGAATGTCAGTGTTATATTTTTCATCATGTTCCAAGCAAGAAGGGCTCTCACATGGCACATGACAACACAGTAGCCCTGAAGCTATGAGATTCAAGCTGGAAAGGACTTTCATGAAAATAACTGATGCTATAGACAACAGATTATGATCATCATGCTGATAGCTTTGAAAACAGTCTCAACTATAAAATTTAGAATTTTGTTTTATATGTATTAGTCAGGGTAAGAAACCTACTGCTGTGAAACCCAACAGATATGGGAGGCTTGACCCATTAAAGGTTTATTTCTTGCTCTCAGGACAGATGTTTAGAGAGGGTAGGGAGTGGGCTCTACTCCACATAGCATTCAGGGACTCAGGTTTTGCCCTCCTCGGTGCGTCTGAGTTTCTCAGTTGGTCCTTTTCATCTATTGGCTGATAAGAGAGAATCCAAGTCATACTGGCCAGGCTAGAAGTTTAAGGCTTAATCATTTGAGGAGAGCGGGGCTGGGGTGGGGAGTTTTTAAGATCAACCGAAGTGAATTATACGAACTCAATTAACCTCTGGGCTATTTTTTAATAGCAGGCCTCTGGCTTTCAGTAAGGGTTAATACTTTCAAATGGCTCCACGAGAAAGCTTCAGCACCCAGGGTTTTGCTGTTGGAGATATTGCCCATTATGCAACTGAGTGCTTCTTGTATAAGCAGTCTCATAACTGACTCCAGTTCCTCTCAGTGTTGAGTGCTAAGAGAACTTGCCTCTTTTGACCAAATGTTTCTTTCTTTTTCTTTTTCTCTCCCCCCCACTCCCCCCGATAATGAAAATTATAGAGCTTACTCTGCTCTCTATTTCTGCCTGGATATTCCTCATAGTTGTTGGAAGAATCTAAAGAGATAATGCACAAAACAAGATAATGCAGAAAGCACATGCCAAGCTCAGAAAGTACCGTCCTCCAAGTGAAGTCCATTTACCATGTCCTCCGAATCAATCAATAAGCATTTATTATCTAGTATATATTAGACACTAAGGATGCAGCGATAAAAGGAACATTCTCTGTCCTCAAGTAACTCAGTCTAGTGAAAAAGACCAACGAACAAAGAGACAATTCCATTAAAGTGTGATTGAGCCAGATACAATCCATTTGCTTCTCTAGATTACTACCTACTCTTCTCCACCCTGACAATCAGCAAGCTGAGCTATAAGATTTTTTAAACTTCTTGTCCTCTGGCTTCTGGTCCATTTGGCCAGTGAGGAATTTTGGCATGAGGTCCAGAAGAAGGGAGGAGAATGAGGCCAGGATTCTCTTGCTTTTCTCTCTGTAAGGTTGCCTCAATTACTACCAGGCAAAAAGCACCATGCCTCATCAGATAAACTTTTTTCATGTGATTTTCTCTGTCCAGGCTTTGCTAACCACTCTCTCTCTCCTTGTCTCTTTGGACCTAGAGTTGGTGCCAGCTCCACTGTTACTAACCTGTATTCCTACCCCATTTCTTATGGTTCCCCTGCACCTCCTTGAATTATCCTCATTTGAATATGTCTTCTCTTTCCTCTGGGACCCTGCTTGATAGAGTAAGAGAGCAGAATCTCAGACTGCTGTGGAAACACAAAGGTCATAGCACTTACTTCAGATAAAGGCTAGGGATGGGGGGTAATCATAGGGGTAAGCCTAGGGTTTTAGAAAAGTTTCCTAGAGGAGCTGACATCCTAGTAAAAAAACATGAAAGAAGAGTAAGAACAGAAAAAAATGGTGGATGATGGGATGGTAAGGTTGGGAGATCCGAAGAGCATCTAGACAGAGGAAAAGAATGAGATAAAAATCACAGATGCAAGGAAGATAATGGCTCGTTCAGGCATCGATAAGTAGTAACAGGTCACACAATGAAATGGCAAGAAGTAAGAATAGAGCGGGGCTGGGTTTTTTGCACCATACTCAGGCCTTGGATAAGAGTGGAAAGGTAAACCAAGCTAGATCGTATAGTCTTGTGCATTATGCTCAACACTTGGGTTTTCACTCTGAAGACTCTTTGATACTCAGGGTTGATGAAGTTGGCACATCCTCAGAGATGGTGGGTGGAGGAAAACTATAAGATCCTTTAAGGAAGTAAAAATAATAGGATTTGGTACTTAAGAAAAAGGACAGAGGCAAGGCACTATCCAAAGTTTTAGTTGAGTGATGAGGTAGATATTGCTGCCATGTAGATTGAATTACGGGTGTGCAAGCTGTTTGGGGAAGACCAAATGTCTTGGAGATCTGAAATGTGAGGTGCCCATGGGCATCTAGATGATGTCAAAGTGTAGATGGGTACCAATGGGATAGACAGGGGTGATTGTGGTGTACACCAGAGTACCCTTAAGCATGAGGTAGGTGAGGTCACCTAGGAACAGGATACAAGACCAAAAAGAGGAGAACTAAGGGCAGATCTCTTGGGAACAAAAGCATATTAACCTAGACAAATACGGAGGAAAGTATGCCTGGGCAATGGCTATAGATTGCCAATTAGCGGTGTGAGCAGTTATGGTTTGCTTGTATTTCTTGGGGCTAGAATGGGAACCGCTAATGCGTGGTGAATGAAAACGTTATGGATATCGAGTGCCTCATATACTTCCTGTATATATCGATATATATATATATATATATATATTACATCACAAATATTTGTTGTCTTCTCAGCTTAGTAGGTGATTAACTTCCTTATCTAGGCTTAATACATCTTGTGAGTTTCATCCATCCCTTTTACTTTCTTGTTTTCTACAGCAAAATTTAATACCCACAAACACAAAAGCAAATGCATGTTGCACACCTTCTTCTGAGCAGTGAGCTATTTAAAGCACTCCTCGGACCCCTTTAACCACCATTGCTCCAAACACACAGCCTTTCTGTAGCACATGGGTGTACAGATTGGGGCTTCACATGACCTGCCTGGCTCTCTGAACTAGGAGATTGTGGCACCAGGTCTAAGACCCCCATGGCATGGACCTTGCCTAACTCTCTTTCCCTCCTACTCAATTTCTTTCCAGTTTTCATGTATTGGGCCTCGTGGTATTGAATGTATCTCTAACCCTCATTAAGTCCTTCGTAAAAACAAGCAGGGAGTAAATAAAGACATACAAGTCACTGACCAGTATTTGAAAGGCCAGAGGAGATTGTAAGTAACTCAGCCTACAGGTTTACTTTTACCTTCAGTCTGATTTCTTTTAATGCCTGGCCCAATTTCTTTTAGGTTCTGACACTGCCTGAAGTGAAGGATTGGTGGCACTGAACAGCACTTATAAAACTCATGGCCCAGAACATCAGCCGGGTTCCTAATGAAAGGTGCACAGAGCTGCCGCTAGGCAGTGTAGACGTCACTCATTTTGCTGGTGATGCCAATTAGCACTCCTGTAACTTGTACCCTTCCTCCCCATAGGGCTTTTCGCTGTTGGATGTTAAGAGCCCTTAGCCACCAGACTCTGTTTCCCTTTGAGATACATAGCTAGGATGGGGAAGGAGAAGAGTGAAACATTCAAAAGAGTCTCTGTTTTGTCAAACTTAAAGCAAGACAGAAAAAAAAAAAGTCACCCAGAAAGAAGCACTCGACATCATTCATCCGTTAGAACTGGATGCACAAATCACAATTACAGATAACAACTGAACTTATAGCCACGCTGATTGAGGGATGAAGTTATTTCCTGTGGCTTCCAACTTTTTCCCCTCTGTGGTGACTAATGAACCTCTTTAGAACCACCCAGACGTAATACCAGTGATTTCTATTCATCTTTCTTTCAGCAAAAATCATGGTAAAAATATTTTTAATTGGTATCTAAATTCATCTTTTAGGGGCAGGTAGGGATTAAATTTTACAGAAAATTCAGTATCAGTGAAAGCCTTTAGGTAGGTGCCTTGGCATGGCTGCATGAACTGCAAAGTCCCATTACTCAAGCCAGTGAAGTGATTTACAGCTTTATTCATAGCAGTTTGGTAGGATTTATAGAAATATTGCTATTTAAAAAAGATAAACTTGCCATAAATTCTTCCAGGAGGTTTTTGTCAGTTTGAAGATTTGCATATAGAGCGATAATCTTTGACCCTTTCAATGCTCTAGTCTCATAAATTTATACACCTATAAAATTGGTGAATTTTGCTTATCTAGACTTAACAAGTACAATATTTTTGCTTTTCTAGACTCAATATACTCTTTAAAAATTATATGAGAATAATTGGCCATTCTACTTCTTGCTTAAACATTTTCTGGAAGTTTTCTCTTAATTTTAAGAGATTCTGAGTTGATAAAAAATTTCTGAGGAAATACCTCTCAAGAACACTGTACTGAGTTATAAAATATATGGTTGTCTAATTACTATGCTATATACTGAAAACTAATACAAAATAACATTGAAAGGCAATTAAAATTGAAAAATAAAATAAATGACATTTAACAACAGAATGGTGGTTACAAGAGAAGAAAGAGGTTGGGGAGAGGGTGCAGTGGGTAGAGGGCTCTAATCCTATATAATAAAAAGGTAGTATGCAAATAGACCAAACAGCAGAACTGAACAATCAAAGTGTAAGATGCTAATGATATGCTAAAACTGCTCAATCACTCACTATGACATGCACTGAGCACTATGGGGCAGACAGTCCACTGGTCGACCAGTTGCTATAACATACACTGACCACCAGGGGGCAGATTCTCTGACCAGTAGGTTAGCTTGATGCTGGGGTCTGGCTGATTGGGACTGAGTGAGATGGGCCAGAGACTCCCTGGAGCCCTCCCATGGTCCCTCCCCAGCCCAATTGTGCATAGGTGGGGTCCCTCAGCTTGGCCTGAACTCTCTTGCAATCTGGATCCCTCTGGGGATGTCAGAGAGCTGGTTTCATCTCAATCCCATAGGCCACTCCCCTTGGGAGGGTGTTATACACAGGGCTCATGACTGGTGAGTGCTGCTGCGGCAGCTTGAGCCTCTTCCAATTAGGACTGATTGGGCGCAAGCTTGTGGCAGGCACAGTAGGGTGGGGATGAGTGGGAGTGGCAGGTAGGAACTGCAGGCAGCATTGGACAATCAGTTTTAGCCAGTCCATGCAGACCACCCAGAGGGACCCCACCCATGCATGAATCTATGCACCAGGCCTCTAGTCTATACATATAGACCATATATATATATATATATATATATATATATATATATATATATATATATATATATATATGGCTAATATGCTAAGTGTCCGACCATCTAACCAGTTGCTATGACGTGCACTGACCCTCAATGCAGCGGTGATTCTCAGGCGAGGCACCCCAAAACTAAAGAAGAGGGATCCCAATTCCTCGCAGAGATGTGATTTCACCTTTGGCTGTGGGTTATGTTGTTGCTGGGGCTCTGTCAGCCCTGAATCTGGTTTACTGCACACTTGTGCTTGGGTTTCACACCCTGTATGACAGCATCTTTGCAGAGTGCCCTCTTGTACTCCAGGACCCCTCAGGGGATGTCAGAGAGCTGGTTTCGGCCCCATCCCTGGAGGCCAGGCTGAGGGACCCCACCTGCTGGAGGGATTCCCCTCACTCTGCAGACGCAAGGGAAGGACCCCAGGAGATTGGCACCAGGGAGTGTCTGGCCCATCTCTCCCAGTCCCACCCCATCAGCCACCTTCTAATTAATTTCCCTTCAGTGGAAAGGAAATTATAATATACTAGTGACCAGAATCTGTGCACTGGGTCACTAGTGTATTATAATGGAAGGAAACTAACTTTGAGCAGGGAACAGGCAATAGAGCACACAGATGTCAAATTAAAATGTACACATAGAGAGTATATACTGTTATTAACCAATGCTACCTCAATAAATTTAACTTAAAAAGAATACGGTAGCCCAACTGATGGGATCGAACCATGACCTTCTGGTTCATAGGTCAACACTCAACAGTTGAACCATGGGGTCTGAGAGTTTGGCCGGGGAGGCCTCCTGGTCCCCTCGGTGCAGAGCAGGCGGGGGGGGGGGGGGTATGAGGGAGCAGACGGCCCCTCAGAGCCTCCCCTGGAGGCATACGCCCTATCTCCCACCTGCTGTCTCTGGGCCTGGTGTCCACCCCTCTCAGCCTCGTCCATCAGATGCCTGGCAGGGGCCAGTCCCACCCGGTGAGGCCAGGGACGCTCTGGGTGCATACCTCACCAGCCTCTGCTGCTGTCACTGTGCTGGCCATCCAAATAGGTGCGTAGTGGAACCTCGTTGTTGTTTTAATTTGCATTTCCCGGGTGACATGTGATGTGGACATCTTTTTAGATGCTTGCTTGCCATCTATGTATCTTCTCTGGTGAAGCGTCTGTTAAGGTCTGTTGCCCATTTCTAAAAATCTGGTTGCCTGTTGGCTTTTGTTGGTTTGTTTTGTGGATTACTATTTCCCTGTCTGTGTTCCATGGAATTTCGTTCCTTGACACGTGTATTCTGTGGGAAAGAGTGGCCTATAGTCAGGTGACCTTGCGGAATTTAAAAATAAGCAGAGCTGCCCTAGCCGGTTTGGCTCAGTGGATAGAGCAACAGCCTGTGGACTGAAGGGTCCCGAGTTTGATTCAGGCCAAGGGCACGTGCTTGGTTGCGGGCTTGTCCCCGGTAGGGGATGTACAGGAGGCAGCCTGTACAACTCCTCAGACCTTTAATATCCTAATGTGTGGGTGGTGTTCCAAGTCCGGGATTTGGTGAGCCAGGTTACTGGACCCCATTTCGCCAGAACCACGAGAACAGCTGGGAACACAAAGTGCTGGCAAACTACTTTTCGTGTCTTTCAGCTCCATTGTTCTGCATAGAACCATATGGATACGTTTCTATTTATGTGCTATTTCTAAGTGAATTTAGGTGGATATAAATATAGGTTGTGCCACTCTCTCAAAATTATGCCTGTATGTACCAGAGTAGTCTCAAATTTGGAAACATACTGTTACAAGTATTAGCCATTCCTGATGTCCTGTTTCCTCTGTGAAAACGTCCCTAATATGTATGGTCTACATTTGGTCTTTCTTCTCTAAACTACTTTGACCTTTCGCTCCTTCTATGCAATTTACCCCCATAAGTGCGTACCCTTGCATAGCCTTTGTTATTCTATATTCCATGATCTCATCTCTCAATACAGAGTTTGTTTCTTGTATGTGAGTGTCTTACATATGGCTTTTAATTAAAACTGTCAGATAGTTGTTTCTTTTCTAGGTTTGCCTGCCTTCTTTTCTCCCTCATGCCCTTCCTTCTTCCTGCTTCCTTCCTTCCTCCCTCCCGTTCTTCCTCCCTTCCTCCTTTCCCCCCCCTCCTTTCTTCTCTTCCTCCCCTCCCTCCCCTCTCTCCCCTCTTCCTCCTTCTCTCTCTCCCTTCCTTCCCTCTTCCTTCTCTTCTTCCCTCCTTTTCCCTCCCTCCCTCCCTCTCACTTTTCCTTCTTTCATTTTGATTAAGTATATGTTCATTGAAAGCATAACAGTTCTGTTTTCAAAATGGATCACAATGCTGCTAAATTACATCTGCTGGCTTCTTCTAATATGTACTGTGAGCTGTTTAAGCACATGAATGCACAGGTGTTATAAGTGCAAACTTTACAGCACCTTTAAATTATGCTTTGTGGCAACCTTTCCAAACACCCATCACTTGTACATCGGCCAAAAAGCAAGGCAAAATGTATAGCATCATTAAATAATGATGACTAAGTGCATTGTATTTTGACAGTGGAATAAACCATTTTAAAATATGATTGCAACAGGACAGGCGTATAAGCAGCATTGCAAATATTTAACGTATCATGGCCTGCCTTGGAGGGATCTGTGGTGTTAAACAGGATTAGTCAGGCTGATTTCTCAGTATTTTGATTACAATGCAGAGGCCACCAAATATTTGTTAAAATCTGTCATGAGGGAAACCCAGGGTTTTCAATCTTCTAACTAGCAAGAACTGGAAGTTCTAGATAAATGAATAGCCTAGAAACGGGAGCAACCGAAACACCTGAATTGAAAATGATTCACCTGATTGGGAAAAACCCAATACATGCTTTTACCAGGGACAATCACTTTCAAAAGGAATTGCAAAATGTACTAAACATCAATTCAGCTGGGCATTTAAAACAAGCGAGTTTCACAAAGACGGTTTTAAAACGAACGGATTGCAGAATTTTATCCAGAGTGGAATCGAGAGTGCTTTTTGAAATTCTTGAAGGTACTACTGTGATGCCATCGAACATACCACATATTACATGTAATTATAGTAGAAGCATCTTCTTAAAATCTCTGCAGTATGGCTGAATTAGCTGTCAGAGAAACCAAAGAATTAACACCCTCTTTAGTTGCTGCTACCATAGCTTCCTTTAAAATAATTGTTCACGCTGAAACCGGTTTGGCTCAGTGGATAGAGCATCGGCCTGCAGACTTGAAGGGTCCCAGGTTCAATTCCGGTCAAGGGCATGTACCTTGGTTGCGGCACATCCCCAGTGGTGGGTGTGCAGGAGGCAGCTGATTGATGTTTCTATCTCATCGATGTTTCTGACTCTCTATCCCTCTTCTTTCCTCTCTGTAAAAAAAAAAAAAAAAAAAAAAATCAATAAAAAATGTTAAAAATAAAATAATTGTTCAGGCCTGGTCGGAGTTGACTCAGTTGGTTGAGTGTCTTCCTGTGCACCAAAAGATTGCTGTGCAATTTCAGGTCAGGGCACATTCTTGGATTGTGGGTTTGATCCCCAGTAGGGGCACGTATGAACGTAAGGGGGTAGGGGGTGGAGAAGGGAGAGGGATGGCAGCTGATCGATGTTTCCTTCTCTCTCTCTCTAAAAATTCAATAAAAACATATTCTCAGGTGAGAATTAAATATAAAATAATTGTTCACAATTTTGTGTTGAAGGACAATTTCAAGTGTAAAAGGAGGCGCCAGATCCTCTCTCCCAGTCCCCCAAAGCTTTCCATCGAGTTACTGAAAGCATGGTGTTTGTCCTGGAGCAAGGCCATTAATGAGGTGCTGCACCTGAAAATAGACTGCAAGACGCTGCCCTGTGCAAGGACATCCCCCACCAGTGATAAGCATGCAAATAACGGAATAAAGCATTTGCTAATTGGCATTGAAGGGCTATGCTTCGCCTGTTAAGATAATAAGGATGTGACCGCAAAGAGCCACTTGTGAGCAGCTGGCATTGGCAATTTCAATCAGCCTCTCCTGGTTGTGTGTATATGATTTCCCATCGTCCTGCGTTCTCTGTGAGGCACTCCATCCAGTCTACAGCCATGGGATGCGGTCAGCCCTTCTGTTTAGCAGGCAAGCCTGTGAAATTACCTTTTCCTTTGGTTTATGCCTCGGTCCCACAGGGAGAGTGCTGTGGTTAGGGGGGTAGACACCCACTCCGTTCCCAGTGTCCCCTCTTGCAGAGCCATGTTTGATTGGCAGTTATGGTGGCTGAGAGCTTATCTTTCGCTGTTTTATGCTTTCTTGCACAAAAGCCGTATTTCAGTCCCACAGACCAGACACGAGGAGCGGCTTCCTCGGGGCTGAGGTTGCTGCTGACAGTGCTGAGGCTGGTTTGGTTAAACATTGAAGTCATGACGTGACCTCGCCATCTGCACAGTTTGGGTGAGTCTCCCAAGAAATGGTGATGTAATTTAACACTGTGAATGAGGAAGGGGAGGGTGAAAAGATGAAAGGAGGCGTCTTCCTGGGCAAGAATGGTCACTGGGCCCAGAAAATCCGCAGTGGCTCAGCCACCTCAGTGCAGAGGTAGCTGATAACTCAAGAGGCTTGAGAGGAGGCTCGGGGGTGGAATGGGGTGGGGGAGAGGGAGAGAGAGAGAGAGAGAGAGAGCAACAGGGAATGGGCCTCAGATTATACCAAGTCCTTACATAGCTGCATGTTGTCACCCTTTTTGTCGGAGTTGACCTTGTCAAAGGATTGGCCTTGAATCTCGTTGGTGTTCCCTTGGGAAGCACAGATTCGTTGTCCAGGCCCCAGATACCTCCCTCCCTTTGCTTTTCAGATGGGAGTCGGGCCCTGAGCTTGAACTTGGGATGGCAAGACCCGCTCCCAGGAGAGGAGCATGTTCATGGTCCTGGGATGGTGCTGGGCTGTGTCCCCCAGGCTCCCTTTTAGGAATGAAGGACTAATGATTCCAGCTGCTGGAAGTGCTCCTGGCAGAAAGCCCTTCTATCAGCCCCCTGGGTGACCCCTGGTCCTCGCTGGGGTGAACAGCACCCAGTGAGTGCTGGAGATGGGGCACAAAGACCCATTCATCCTTTGTAGGAGCTTGGGACCACTCGGAATGGTTATCCCAGTGTCAGACCTCCTGGGGAATCTTTATGGCCTCTGGCTGCTCCGCTTCACCCTTGGCCCAGTTTTAGGTCCTGCCCTTTCTTTCTTCAGGTGTTGATCCCCAAAGCAACTGCACCCCTGTGGGCTTATCTCCTCAGCTCAGAGCTCCGGGAATCCAGCCTGCCCACACCTCCGTACCTGGGCCTCCAGAACTTCTCAGATGGCAACCTCTGCTCATCTGGTTGAACGTGTTCAGAGCTACCTGGATCCTCTTGCAGGGCTCCGCCACCCTCTTTCCAAGTATACCTTTAAAAAAAAAAATACTTTCCTATTGATTTTTAGATAGGGAGGAAGACGGAGAGAAAAATGGAAACATCAACAATGAGAAAAATCATTGGCTGGCTGCCTCCTGCACGCCCCCTGCTGGGGATTGAGCCTGCAACATGGGCATGTGCCCTGACCAGGAATTGAGCCATGACCTCCTGGTCCATGCCTGCTGGGCTCTGAGTATTTCTTGAAATGAGACTGAGTTCTACAGCTTTAAATACGTTGAAGAGGTACATTTATTGAGGTTTCATGTTATAAGCTTAAGGAAGCTTTCCCCTCTTGCATGAAAGCAGAAATTATATTTCTATGCCTGAGAGACCTTGATGCAGTATCACAGCTCTCCGTGGTTATTTTTGTCCCGGTTTCCTTCCAGTTATACTGAGAACCCACTGCCTTTGCTGGAGGGACAAGATGATCCAGCTCCGTTGAATTTTAGCTGCCTCGGCTCAGCCTCACTGCTCTGGTTAACAAGCATTCTCAAGTTCAGGAGACCTGAGGTAACATGCCATATGAAGAGGTGGAATAGAATAGATTGCATAACAGCAAAACTGCACTGACCACAATTTAATCTTTTCCAAAATGATCCGGAAGGTGCCATGAGATCTTGAAGAATTATGAGCATCTTTTACAGAAGTCCCCTTAGCAGGGATTTAGAGGTGCCGAGAGATCACTAAAACCTGCTGCAATGCCACGTAGAAAGTGAATGCCTGCCGCCATGGTGGTCTTGTCTCTGTGTTTAACGTGGGCATGAAGTGCAGAGAAATTGGCTAGCTGGATGAAGGGTCCTAGTTTTATCCAAAAGTTTTGTGGATCTGGGTGTGCCACTTGCCCACTTTAGACCTGTGTTGTCACTTTGGTAAAGACAGGGAATGAGGTTGAGGGTTGCTATGGACTAAATATTTGTCCTCCTCCCCAAATGTAGATTGGATTCTAGTGCCCAGTATTAGGAGGTGGGGGGCCTTTGGGAGATGAGTAGGTTATAGGGTGGAACCCTCACAAATAGGATTCATGTCCAGATAAGAGATCTGGAAGAACTTCCTCTCCTTCCACTGTGTGAGGACACAGTAAAAAGTTGGCATTCTGGCCCCAGCTGGTTTGGCTCAGTGGATAGAGCGCCGGCCTGTGGACTGAAGGGTCCTATGTTCAATTCTGGTCAAGGGCATGTGCCTTGGTTGCGGGTACGTCCACAGTGGGGGGTATGCAGGAGGAGGCTGATGGATGTTTCTCTCTTATCGATGTTTCTAGCTCTCTATCCCTCTCTCTTCCTCTCTGTAAAAAAAAATAATAATATATATATAAAAGTTGGCATTCTGTAACCCACAAAATGGCTTTCACCAGAACCCCACCCTACTGGCACCCTGATCTTGGGCTCCCAGCCCCTGGAACTGTGAACAATACATGTCTGTTGTCTATGAGCCATCCAGTCTACGATATTTTGTTACAGCAGCCTAAATAGACAGAAATAGTTGTCAGGCTCCATGTCTACCATTTCTCACAAAGTTTGCTACACCAGAAAAATCCCATTAGGGTCCTTAAGGTCCGGTGGTTTGGGTGAAGGGTCTCCCACAGTCTTCACCTTCCATGTTATTCTCAGGAGTAGAGTCAATCTGTGCTCACCTCTTTGCTGGCATCTCCCTAGGATGATGGATAAAACCACCTACTTATTTACAGTGTTTCCCCTTGGAGTGTTCATGTTTATTTGTTCTGCTGTAGAATGTTGTTTTGAACCCCCAAGAAGGAAAAGTAAAACAAGAAAGTAAAATCTCATTATTTTTTAATGGGAGTTGTTCCCGTTATAAACACAGATGGCTTCTGCAGTTAGATGCTGCATCTTAAATCCATCCTTAAATAAATACAGGCCAGTTACTGATGTCAGATACATCTCAGTTTTCTCTTGAGGAAAACATGGGCATACATTGAATGTTCACTGTAATTGAAAAATAAATATTTTTTAAAAGACTTAAAAAATGAAAACAATAATCCTACCTCATAGGATTGATATGAGTTTTAAATGTGTGTATAGCTTGGTGCCTGTCACATAGTAGGGCTCAATGAATATAGATTTTACTTTTATTATTTGATCTGTGATATCATAGCCATCACATAAAATTATGAGAAGGTGGCTGATTACTATGATAGTGATATAATTACAATGAAAATAGTACTTACAATTAAGGGCATCATTTAGTCTTAGACAATACCTAAATCAGTACCCTGTATCTCATGTTAGCAATATGACCTGGCATTGACTCTAATATAATGGTCTGGAAAAAAAAGGATAACAATTGAATAGATAACAATTTCTGAGTTCAAAATTCAGTCCTCAGCAAAAATAGAATAGTACAGATTTCTCACATACTCTACGTTCCAAGGAGGGAAAAAATAACTCTGGAGAGGAAAAAGGACAAAATAGTGTAGGAGTGTTTCAAAGTGGGCTAGGAAAGAAAAGTTTCCTGGTTGCTCCTTTGAAGTTCGATCAAAATGAGTCTGTTTCCTACCCAAGACACGAAGGCATGGTTTGCAGTGTATGTTAAATTTTTGCTAAAAATATGTAGCTAAGAAAAAGCCAAGGAAATATTTTCATGGAATAGAAGCCAACTTTGCTGTTGTTGTGTGAGAGTGGCAATGCTATGTTTTTATTCTTGCCAACCAATAACCAAAATCTAGTGTCTCAATACATATTCTTATTCAATGACTATAACCTTATCTCTGGTCTTCAGGGAGATGAATGTTGAAAGTAGTAGGATCCTTGAGGAGAAATGATTTTTTTTCTCTAGTTGAGGTATATATTTCACTGATGGATAATCATGAAGTTATGTTCAATGTTCTACCAACACCTTTTCCACTTTAAGCCCCACTCTTCTTGTAAGTCACATATGAATACAAACCAGACCACTTGACTCATTCTTCCTTGTATAACTAGAGCTGAGGTGGGTCTGTGCAGTGGGGTGATCAGAGCACATGTTTAGGATCACATACACCAGAATCTAATTGTGCTGCCACCTTATACTCCAAGACTCAGTTTCCTCCTTCCAATGTGAGTAATAATAATAATAATAATACCTATCTCATGGGACTCTTGTGAGAATTAGAGAGGTCTTGGATGGGTATGAGTTCATTTGAGAGGTTGCGTAAGTAGTGGTTAAGGCTCTGAAGATTTCAGTTGCCAGAACCTGAGTCCCATCTCCATCACTTTATGGTTGTATGGTATTAAAGACACTGGGGTTGGGGGCTTCATCAATAAAATGGGGATGTTAACCTAAAAAGAAAAGACTAAAGTTAGGCAGTAGGCATTTATTTGAGATTAAAAAAAAAAAAAAAAAAAAAAAAGGATAGCTATTTGGGAAGTACTGATTTAGGCAGAAGCCCAAATGGTATTCCAATTGGGAGGCAAAAGCAAGGGGGTTTATGAGAAAGGGAAGAGGAACAATTACATCACTAGAAGGAAGGCATTTCTATTGGTGCAGAGCTAACACAGTGACATTAATTCTAACGGATGTTTTTAATTTTCAATATGATAGTTGCAATATCTGTTTTCTTGTTATCTTTGCAAACAGTCCTTTGGGAGATAATGTTGCTTTAGGCCCAGTCCAAAGGTTATTTTGCCCTCTTTTAACATTCCAAAGATTTGAGGCATTAGACATACAAGGCAGTTCCTCTGGAATGGCAGCTCCAACTCCAAATTTTAAACTGGCTCCTTTTAATATATATTTTTTTTGTACAGAGATAATGATAGTTGATACCCCCCATCAGGGTGAGTTGTGATGATTAAATGAAATATTACATGATAACAACTAACGTGTGCTAGTAGTATTTCTTTTTGATCTTCTCTATTGAGACTTCCATATTTCTTTGTGTGGTGTTTTTTTTTTTATCATAAGGATTATTTTTTAACCTCTGAAAGTGCCTTAATTTTTCCTCATTCTGAACTCTTGTAGTAATTTCTCGTACCTCTCTTAAAGCACTTATCTCATGGGATAGCTCTTTTTATGTGTCAATGTGGCTGGATATAGATAATCAGTCAAACACAGATCTACGTGTGTCTGAAGGCATTTGAGGATGTGGCTAACATCTGTACTCATCTGGCTTCAGGCCACGGATACTGCCCTGGATTGTGTGGGTGGACCTCCTCAGTCATTGAGGCCCGGAGAGGAAAAAAAAACCCCCACAAAAAACAACCAGGTTTCTTGTAAAAGAAGAAATTCTGCCTCCAGACTGCAGCACCAATGCCTGCCTGAGTTCCCAACCTGCCAGCTGCCCTACTTACAGACTTGCCAGCCCCCATGCCACCTCCTGCAGATAAATCATAAATCTCTAAGTCTCTTTCTCATAGAACCCCTTTCACACAGAATCCCTAAGAGGAGAATCTATTGGTTTCATTTCTCTGGAGAACCTTGACTCACACATCCCACCCTACGCCCACCTTATTTCCTTTGTATGGCGTTCCAGTTGTCTGCATCATTGAGCTCCACTGGAAGCTGCTGGAGCATATGGATCTTTGGAACAACACCCTTCATGCCTAGGATTGTATCTGGCAGATCCAAGTCACAACTTTGCCAGTCCCCTGCTCAGCCCTTTTCATTTGGGTCTGTACAGTCTTTTTCAAAATTAGTTGCCAAAGTTTTAAAAAAGAATATTTCTCACAAAAATTTGGGAATTCGACTTTTCTTGTAAAATGAGTAGCTTTGAAAACACAAAGCTCATATGCTTTTATCACAACAATTGGATAGAATTCTTTGAGGGCTGTTTGCTTAAATTGGGCTGTTATCCAGTGTACCTGACTATAGACCTCTGTGTTTGCCAACCCTTGGTGTTTCATAGGTGTTTGTTATGTAGAGAAGGGAGAGAGAATTGGGGATTCCTTTAAATTTGTGTGATGTTTATTGGAATTTCTCATTTTAATTTGAAAGTTCTCCTAGCTCAATAATTTGCAGGATTTATAAGATTATCATCTATGATCTTTTTAGATAGCTATCATCTATTTAAATTAAATAACCTAATTATTCATAACACCATTTTAATTAAATAACCTAAATGTTTATACTACCTGAATTCCAGAGGGAGGAAATAAATACTAGAGTGTTAGATTGGGGACAAGATCTTGAATGTAAACTTCCAGGAATGACAGGTTGTGGTAGTGGTTTGGCCCATGTTTTCTGAGTGAAACCAAGGGCTTGACTGAAATGAACTATTCATGGAAAACACAGATACATTTTTATGGCATCAAGTAGATTTAAAATTACTGAAAAAAAACACCCACTAAGAAGTCCTTAGAATTCAATTCTCTTTAGAACAGCCATTTCCCAGTTTCAGTTTGTTTTCAACTTCTATCTTATTTGCCTTGCTCCACTGTGCTTAGGAAATGATTCTGAAGCGTCTCCTGATTCGTTTCAAATTAGAACTAGACTGAATTAACCTCCCTACACAGAAGCACTTTGCTTTGGATTCTGTGAAATGATTTAATATCGAATGAAGTTATATTTTCTGAAGCTAGGAATTTGAGACGCTTTATTAAAACACTCAGCTACTGCCATTTCAGGCCTGTGTGCATGCATTGTGGGCAATTCAAAAACAACAGTGAGATGGCATAATAATAAAATAAAAGAAAAGAAGAAGAAGAAAGAAAGACAACTGCCTGCCAACGGCTGCGGAGGGTGAACTAACCAGAGACGGAGGGTGGAGCTGTGGACTCAGGGACAGTGGAGCGGGACTATCTTTAATCAATTCAGCAGTTCTTTTTCTTTTTTTGAAAGTGATGTTTTATTTAGTCATTTTTGTTTACTACAGTAACTCCAGGAATTAAAAATTAACATCCTTGCCCACGAGCTTCTTCTAGAGTGGGGCTCCTGGGGCGCTTTTGCTTCTTCTTCTTCCTCTTCTTCTTCCTCTTCTTTCTCTTCTTCTTCCTCTCCTTCTCCTTCTCCTTCTTCCTCTCCTTCTCCTCCTTCTCCTTCTCCTTCTCCTTCTCCTTCTCCTTCTCTTCTCCTTCTCCTTCTCCTTCTCCTTCTCCTTCTCCTTCTCCTTCTCCTTCTCCTTCTCCTTCTCCTTCTCCTTCTCCTTCTCCTTCTCCTTCTCCTTCTCCTTCTCCTTCTTCTTCTTCTTCTTCTTCTTCTTCTTCTCCTTTTAAATTAAATTTTAGTGATTTTTACAGAGAGGAAGGGAGAGGAATAGAGAGCTAGAAACATGGATGAGAGATGTTTGACCAGCTGCCTCATGCACACCCCCTACCAGAGATGTGCCCGTAACCAATGTACATGCCCTTGACCAGATCAAACCTAAGACCTTTTAGTCCGCAGGCTAACACTCTATCCATTGAGCCAAACCAGTTTCAGCTTCTTCTTCTTTGTATGGCCTTTTCCAGTTGGTTTAGACAGAATTCTCCTTTGAGTGACCGAGACAGCTTGCATCCCACGGAATGTATTCTCCAACTCTTGTACCAGCCGGACTTCAATTTTCTGGAAAGACTTCAATTCCTGAGGAACAGGAACAAAGATTATACCAACGTTGCTGCTGCCACCAACTTCAACGTCCTTGATCATTCTGATATTCAGCTCCCCTCACTGGGCCTTCAGGTCTGAGCTCATCTCCAGCTCCAGCAGAGGCCGGGAGATGCTGGACTTGAACTCCTTCTACTTCTCACTGGTGGGCTTCTTGATCTTGGTGCTTTAACTGAACGGAGCCTTCTTCTTGATAAGCGCTGGCCTGGCAAGAGGCCTAGGCCCACCAGAGCTCATCAAATGCCTCAACTCTTGTCAACTCGTAATCAAGCCACACTGGGCTCGTTACTGGGGGCCTCTTCCCCACATCTCTTTGGCGCCTCTAGGATAGGATGGCAGAGGAAGAAGTGGGTTCCACACGGAAGGAGCTGCATAGGACCACAACAGGGCTTTATTGACCATCTAGGGAGCTGTGTGATGGTGGCAACCATTTAAATTATTAAATGGTGGAGTTAATAGGCTTGTTTAGAAAGAAACTATAGTTAGTTGTCACTGGTTCTACCCCTGCCCCCTCAGCCATGCCATTTTAACACGTGCTATCTCTAAGCATAGTGTCCCTGCCTGCAGGCTTTCTCTGTGTACACTACACCGCAGGACAGAAGTCCCTGGGGGTAACGCATGAGGCCCTCCCAGAAGCCTTCATGGGAAATGGTGTGTAAGCACCTGGCTCCCTCACCCTGGTGGAAGAAGGTAACTCTGAGGCACAAAGTCTGTCCTGTCTCCTGCAGTTCCCCAGCAGGATCAAGCTCCAGTTGCCTACAGCAGAAACTGGCTCAAGAAAACATGCTTTATCGGCCTCCTTCCCTGCCTGGCTTTACATCTCTACCCTCTGATTGGGGTTTTTGGGCCCCCCTCCCTAATAGATTGCTTGCACCTGAATCCTTGTCTCAGGGACTCCTTTAGGGGAATTCTAACCGCGATAGCATCTAATTTCCAGAAACTTCTCCTTTATCTGTGGAATTGACTCATTAAAAAAAAAAAAAAATTGATGGAGTGCCTATTTGATGCCAAATTGCTGAGCTAGATGCTGGAAAGACAGTAGTGAATAGAAATAGATTCTGTTCCCTAGAGCAGTCTGTCCCAGAGTAGTATAAAGTACATGTAGTATATGTAATTACATTGGGGGAAAGGGAAGAAAGAAAGGAACCCAACATAGCCAAAAAATACTATCATCTCAATGTGCACCAGGTCTTTAAAACCCAGAGTTCGTTTTATATTTGCAGCACCTCTGAATTTGGACTTAACCACATCACAACTGCTCAATAGCCTCTTCTGCCTAGAGAACAGCCCCGCTCCTGAAGCGCAGTCCTGTGGGCATGAGAAAGGAGCAGGCCACCCAAGAGGCGATAACGCAGTAGGAGGCTGCTCACCTACACTGGTGGCTTTCCAACTTGATATGTATTGGAATTGCCTAGAGAGCACAGAACCCAAGGCTCATGGAAATAGGAGAATCTGGGACTGTGCATCTCCACCAACTTCCCCAGGTGACCCTGACACACAGCAAAATTTGGCAACCACTGCCCTTCCCCACCCCAAACCTAACCTTCTCCCTCCCAGTTCTTTAGGCAAGTGTAGGGGAGGGAAAATAATCTTCCCTCCACCCTTCTAGGTTATTGACTGAGTCACACTGTAAGACAAGAGATTAACAAGAGAAAAACAAATAGTAATTCAGTGGTGTGTACCTCCTGGAGACTTGGGAGATACCCAGGGAAACTGAGTAACTCTCCTTGAAATGGCTCAAGCACCACCTAAAATACGATCTTCAGCTAAAGACAAAAAAAAAATGGTGGGGAGGCCAATTATGGGCGGTTACCAAGGAAAGCACAACAATCAGGTAAAGTGGTACCTCCTCCATTGATAAGAGTATCTGGAGATTTATTGGTAGAGTTATCCTACTCTTTCAGTTATGTAGAAGGATTTTTTTATTTTTATTGTTGACAGTTCAAAATCTTCTACATAATCTTCCCTTATCAATGCAAATGTCCCTTAGCTAAGGGCAACTTCTACTCTGTTTTCAGAGTTCCTCCTATGTCTGCAGTTTCTCAAAATAACCCTAATGTCAAAAATGCACATGTATAGTTTTTAGTGGTGGGTTCATAAGACTATTGTCCTCAAATTGGTTTTTACCTTAGATGCATTAGGAAGTTTTACAAAATACTGATGTCTGGTTCTCATTCCAGACATTCTAATTTAGTCCTAAGGAGTGAGGCCTGTCTACCAAGGTATTAAAAATCTCCCCAGGGGATTATACTTTATAGCCAAGTTTGAGAACCACTGACCCAACCCATGGTGGGTAACAAAACTTCAGGTATCTGGTTTCATAAAAATATTGTCTGTATATATATGTGCCCACCAGGAAAAAGAACCTGGAAGGACAGGTACAGATACTCCATTTCAGGAAATACAAGTCTAAATAAATATAAAGATGTTCTTTTTGCTTATTTCCATTTTCTGTGTGCATGGCACTTGAAATGCAATATAATAAAACAAAATCCAATTAAAGAAGCAATGTGGAGTTGGAACTAGAGTTATTTGGAGCTTTTGTTTGGGTTCTGCTTCTCATTTCCAACCCATTATAGCTGGTCTGCTTTATGGCAATGTTTTCCTATGTGTTTATTTTGGCCTCGAATGAGATGGGGAGATGAATGTTTCCTCAACTTTGCCCCCTGAAAGGATAGCCCTGGCAACCCCATAGAGACCCGCTAGAGAGGCTTAAGGAGAGGCAGAGAACCAGCCAGGAGGCAGTGCAGCCAGCAAGCAGGCTTCCCAGGACTAGGTCAGGTGAGTGAGCCTGCCTTCCTACCTTTTCCCTGGTAGGGTGGTCCTTGTGGTTGCAGCCCTGAAACTTCCCTGGCACCTGAGAATGTGTTTGATGCTTATTGCTGGGCTGATCTGTCAACAATTTAAAAAAAGTAAATCCTGAAATGCCAGGCCTTGGCTTGAAGCATAAACCAGCTTGCATTGAAATCAAATATTGAATGAATTTAAGGCTATAAACATCGATCTTTTCTGAGAACAGTTGCATTTACGTCTGAGTGGTCAAATTCAGCGGTGCCAAGTGTTTGTGAGTTTGTGTAGGTAATCCCTGACGTTTGAGATTGATCTGAGTGCGTCCCCGCAGACACAGGCATATATTATCGAAATGGAGTCTGATCTCTTTCAGCCACTGCATAATGTGTTCAGCATTGCAGTCTATTCGTGGAAGTCACGTAAGGCATTTTTTTAAACTTGACTTTGGAAAGTGAAATAAAATTAAGGTTGAACTGCTGCTAACTTTTATAAAGCTGTCTAAACAGTGATTTTATCTGTGCTGACAGAAATGACAAATTTAAGCCATAAAGGAAAGGCAACATTTTCATTGTTTGTTTTTTCCCGTCTCCCTTGGATTTCATGTCCATGTTTAGGTGTTTTGCTTTGCCATTTCTTTCCCAGTGAATTTGACATGAGTTGATAGACCATTATTTAGGGATGCCAGATGCTAAATTTCTTTGATCACATTCAAACTGGTTTTATTCTTTCAAAACAGGCTTTTGCTTTGGACTATAAAATGGCAAGGGAAATTGGTATAATCAAGATCCTTATTTGAGCCCATTTCAAGATTCAGACCTGGATCAAGAGCTGGGGGTGGGTTGTTAAGAAGTGATTTTCATCTAGTCTGTTTTTTGTTGCGGGAGAGATGAGGAGGATTCCTAGGGAGAGATAGGTGTCTGGGGAGGGTGTTCTGATGCCTGCCCAATCCCCCGCTTTCTGGCTCTTGTGGAGTCATTAGTAAGAGACTCGGTTTCATTCAACAGCTGGTGACAAAATATGGCTTCCAGCTGCCACTGATGCTTCCTTCCCAATCTGCGGAGATGTCCCTGGACTGTCGTTAAAGCTTGATACACTTGGGAGCCCCCAGGGAGAGCCAGAGGATATACTTAGATCTTCCTCTGGTGGGTGCCGGCCACAGGGTGAGGGTCTCATAGGGCAGAGAGTATCAATGAAGAGACCAAGCAGAGGGGAAGAATGAGAGGATTCCTACCCAACCCTCCTTGAGGGATGGAGCTGAGGATCAGGTGTGGGAGCCCAGATGAAACCCCAGCCAGGGACACCCAGATATCACTTGCAATACTTTTCAGTGATCTAGAACAAATCAGGTCAAGACTCAGAGAAATACAAGCTTTTCTCATTAGTAGGACTCCATTTATACTCAGTCCCTGCTATCGGCGAGCAGACCTTTGACTTCTAGGAAGGTTAGGATCCCTTTGATTTGGGAATAATGCACCAGCAACAAAAATGCTTCCTTAGCATGATAGGTCACCAAGCAGGCAGGTCAATGGCGAGAGGAAACACATCCAGTTGAGTTTGGTTCCTAAAAAGATTTCTAGAAATCTTACACTGGAATGTAAGAATAAGCAAGCAATGTTTGGATTTCCACAGAGGAAATGCCCTTGGCCAACAGCCATCTGCAGGAAATCATCAGAAACGCACGTGATGCCCAAAGAGGTGTTGTTTGGGGACTGCCTTGTAATTAGTTCCAAACGCTTACCAAACAGCAGCACAGCCTATAATTTCTATGTAAGCTCAGCTCACTGGGCCCTGCTCTGTTTCTTTCTCTGCTGAAGATTGAAGATTTGTCACCATTAAAAACAACAGCAATGGCATGTTTGGCTGTACAAAATGGGCAGCCGGTTACCTGAAAGTGCTGGAGGCTGCAGTTGATTTACACAACGGCAGTGGCACGTTGAGGTGGGAAAACCAAGACACCCAGAGTCAGGAAACCTGAGTTCCTCCCTCTTTCACATGTGAACTTGAGCAAGCATCTTTACCCTTCTGAGCCTGGGCTTCCTGTCTCTTCAGTGAGAAGGCTAAAGCCAGATTCTTATTCAATAGCTACTTGCTGACTAGCATATACGTGCCAGGAATCTCCGCTCCCTTTCAGGGCTATCTGACTTCCAAGGTCCACTTCAGTTCTAATCACTTTATGTGTCTGGGAAGTTATGTTTCAAATTCTGTAAGTAACTTAGTGTGTAACGAAAATGAAACCATCTCTCTTGTTTTTCTTTCTTTACCCCCTTGCCAATTATAAATATTCATATAATACAGACATTATGAACTAAAAATCACTTGAAAGCCTATCTCTCAGCAATAATCACAGTTCATATTTTGGTATAGCAGGATCTAGACCTGTTTCTGTGAAGACTCATACATATTTATGTCTTCCTAGGGTATTTTCAGAAGAGTTACAAATTCCTATGTGTCCTCTCCTCCCCCCCACCCCCAACCACCACATGTTATGTGGACATCTTTCTATATCAATATGAATATTTTTTACATGAAGAAATATAGATTGGTAGCATCATTTTCAATGGCTTTAAAACTCTTCATTTACAATTGTCATAATTTACATAACTATTCTCCATTGACCGACATTGAGCTTGATTCCATATTTATTGTATGAAATCAAAGCTAAGATGAATACCTTTATATATTTCATCTCTATAAATATATATTCCCATTTCTCCATTTCCCCCCTCTCTGGATAAGTTCCTAGAAGAAGAAATTTGAATTCAAAAGATATTCAGGAAGGCTGTGTCAATTTACATTCTTACCACAGTGTATAAGAATGTCTATTTCTCTAAACTCTACTTATATTGGCATTATCATCTTTAAAAATTTTTACCACTCATTGGACAAAAGATGGCACCTTTACTTTATTATTATTTCTTTAAGTGCTAGCAAAGTTGAGCATCTTTCATGTGTTTATTGACCATTTCATCATTTTCTTTTGTAACGTGCTTGTCTATAACTTTCCCCCATTCTTCTATTGGGAAAATTTTTCTTATTGCTTTGCAAAGACCCTTTCTTTATTAAGAATAACCTGTAAGTTCTAATACTGATCATACACCTTTATTCTCAAATTTTCAGTAAAGGCTCCATTCACTCATTAGCATATCATTTATAAAATGTAAATTTAAGGTATGTTGGGAAGAGTAGATTGCTATATGGCGGCAAAACTTCATTTTATATTATAAATTAATTTATTTTCAAATGTTTTTTTTTTTTTTTTTCACTCCTACTTTGCCTATATCACTTTCCTAACCCTCCAGCTCCTACTTCAGTTCCCCGAAAGTGAGGCTATTAAGGTACTGAGTGATTAGAGGACTTGAACATTTTGAAAGAGAAGTGGGTGGTGACGGTACATTATTGAAACTTGAAAGAAAGCCAGTGTGATATAATTTCACATTGGGAGCCGATCACTATGGCAACAGAGAACACGTTTTGAAAAATAGCGTTCAATATAATAGAATTAGGGGAGAAAAAATTGATTAGAATAGAAACTGTTTTTCTTTTGTTTTACTCTCAAATTATTATATGCACCAAAACTCTACAAGAGAACCCAAGAAACAAATTTTTACTTTCAAAAGCAAACACAGTTTTAATGATGTTTACATGATATAAAGGCACTAGAAAGAAATGTTTTTGGTGATATTGTTTTTGTGTGTAATAATAGTGACAGTATCTCCTTGGAGTTTTCTACTTGAGAAGAAGTAGTGTAATTTGCAATATATACATAGCTTTAAATTCTTCTTTCTTGTTTTAACTTAATATTTTTATTCACCCATTCATTCATCCAACAAATATTTATTGAGCCATTGTGCTAGAAATGGAGAAAACAGTGTAGAGAAAACTCAGATCTGGTCTCCTTTATCATGGAACTTACATTCTGTAGGGGAATATGAACTCAATAGTATCTAATATTTTGAATAGTATGTAATATTTCAATAGTATGTAATATTTTAGTGTATCTATACATGATAATTTAACTATTCTACTATTGTTTGAATTTTCTTCTTTTTTATAAATTGAATTTATTGGGGTGATATTATGTAATAAGATTATACAGTTTTCTTTCTTTTTTTTAAATATATATTTTATTGATTTTGTACAGAGAGGAAGGGAGAGAGATAGAGAGTTAGAAACATCGATGAGAGAGGGTCATCGATCAGCTGCCTCTTGCACACCCCCTACTGGGGATATGCCCGCAACCAAGGTACATGCCCTTGTCCGGAATCGAACCCGGGACCTTTCAGTCCCCAAGCCAACGCTCTATCTATTGAGCCAAACCGGTTTCGGCAGATTATACAGTTTTCAAGTATTGTTTGACTTTTGGACTGATGGTTATTTTTATGATGATAGGTGATTAAGTGATGAACATATCTATATATATTAATCTGACTTTCTGATTGTTTCTTTAGATTGCTTCCTAGAAAGGGAATTACTAGCTTAAAATATCTAAACTTTTTTCTTTTGTAAAACAATAAGAACTTTAATAATGATAAAAACCATAGTCTTTCCAGTGAAAAGATCATACACTATCTCTAGAAATACAGCATGATAGGATAGGGTAATAAATTCCTTTATTTTATTAGTGTCTCCTAAGGTTCAATTTTGCTTTAGAAACCAAACCAAAGTTTAATAACATGTCAAAATTTAATACTAGGGGCTTTGTAGAGAAGGTCAGCTTTTGATTAGAAAGAAAAAAAAGTCATATCTATGCATTAAGTTTATGTTTGAGAGAAAAAACATGATTCAGTTTTGAAGTTAATTTGCTTCTGCAGGAGAACAGTTTCAGAGGCCAGCAGCTTTGATGTACCTACTGAAACCGGTCCCTTTGCCTTACCTGACATATGGCTACAGTTTCTTCCTCCAAGGGGAGCTCATGCCTCTCCACAGGGTTGGCCTCCATCTCTTGCAATCCATAGTCCACGGCCCATTTCAAATGAGCCTCCTTCAGTAAGTTTTCCTTGGTGCTCCTTGCAGGTTAAGATGGCACTGTGATGTCAAACACCCGCAAGACCCCTCCAGTACCCTATTCTTTTGATTTATAGCTCCAAACATATATTAAAAATATATGAAAGTAGCCGAAACCGGTTTGGCTCAGTGGATAGAGCATCAGCCTGTGGACTGAAGGGTCCTGGGTTCGATTCCGGTCAAGGGCATGTACCTTGGTTGCGGGCACATCCCCAGTAGGGGGTGTGCAAGAGGCAGCTGATCAATGATTCTCTCATTTATGTTTCTAACTATCCCTCTCCCTTCCTCTCTGTAAAAAAATCAATAAAATATGTTTTTAAAAATATATATGAAAATATTAAAATCATAAATAAGTCATAAAGACATGCCTTTCCCCTCAAACAAGACAAAGACCTTTCTAAACCTGAATATAGGACAGAAACACAAAGCAGTGAGCAGGCTAAAATCACAGGCCAGTTGGGGTAATTGCGACCAAAATACCCCATGAAAGGTGAATCAGGCACTCTGCCTAACACTAGGGAATCCCATCAAATTGCTGGCCTCCAAACAGAGGCTGACAGACGTGCCAATACTTTCTGGAGGGTGGTGTTTTATAAAGTTATGTACCTTGGTGTCAGGAGGAAGCAGAGTCAGCCTCAGTCTAAGAAGGAGTCTCACCATTGTGGGTGGGTCAGTCGATGCCTCTACACCAGCAATCTCACCCTAAGGTAGGAGTCCTGAGATTGTCATGTAAGATCTGGATCTCTCTGGACACACAGAGGTAGCATGCAGAGGAAACAGCAAAAGCTGCTGGAAAGGGGGCCAAACTGAAGAGAAGGGAACACAAGTACAACACAACTCCTACTCATGAGATGCTCACAGACTCTAAGGTCAAAACACATGAAGAAAGCTGATGCTAACAAAGACTAGGAATAAGCTCAGCAGTTGAGTGATGAGTTTACTCACAAGGAAATGAAAATAATGCAGCAATCTGAAAATGACTGTAAAATAAGTATGCCTAAAGTTAAAAGAGACAGAGGAAGGAAAAACATTAATTTAAGCCTTACAACAACATGAAAGGAGATGTCATTTTGTTCTTTTGCTAATTAAGGATCTAAGGCTTAGGCAGATTAAGAAACTAGCTCAATGTCTTACAGCCAGTAAGTAGGAGAGCCAGGTTTCACACGCAGAGCTGTCTCCAAAGCCAGCACTGTATCAATATTATCCCTCATCAGTATCTTTAGGGAAAAATGTCTATGCCTATTTCAGGCATTGGAAGAAATTGAGAAATGCAACAGAACACGTTGTTAAAATGATTTGGATGTGCATGGATTTGGATTCTGTTGTTGTATGCTGAACTAGAAAATAATTCTATTGAAAATAATTTTATTGAGTATACACACCTTTGTCCAGCTCCCTGCTCGGTGCTCTGAAGGTGGCTTGGTGGTGGTAGGGGGAGAGGGAACAATAGGATTTGCAGTTTAACAGGGGATAGGACTTGGCCTGGTGCACGGGTTTTATGGTAATGTTCAAGTAAGATGTGCTTACATGAAAAAATGAATGGTGCAGCCAAGAAGACAATCTGGATGCCCGAGAAAGCAGCTATACATCAGAGACACTTAAAGATATTGTAAAAGCAAGCGCATGCTTTGATTTGAGTGATTTGTATGGAGAAAAAATTTCAGGGAGCAGAAATAACCTGCCAAAAAAGAGGAAGTTAGGAAAAGAACCACTTTTAAGGCCCAGTGATAGCACCAAATTAGAGAATTGAGAGAACAGATTCCACTGAGAAGATGCAAGAATGCACTTGTGGATCAGATTCGAAAGAGTATACCTATTTCTCCCTTAGCAAGTATCACTCATTCCTGCAAAGCCTGTTGTTCATTGAAAAACAATTAAGTGAAGAAAAATTTCCATTATCATTTCTATTTTTTATTGATTTCAGAGAGGAAGGGAGAGGGAGAGAGAGAAAAACATCAATGATGAGAAAGAATAATTGATTGGCTGCCTCTACACACCTCCTTCTGGGGAGGGAGCTGGCATGTGCCCTGAATGGAAATTAAACCATAAACTCCTGGTTCATAGGTTGATGCTCAACCATTGAACCACACTGGCTTGGCTCCATTATCTTTAATATAAAACATTAAAATGTGTTCCAGACTAGCACTGACATGCTCAAACAATGTTTACAGATAGAAAATTGAACAATGATACTTTTACATAAGTTTTAAAAAATAATTTGAAGTTTAATAAATATAGTTGGTACATGATGTATTAACTATAAGGGAGAATAAGGTTGGTCATTTGAAAAGTGAATCTTTTCAAGAGCCTTTACTGTGAAAAGATGTTAATTGAACAGTTGATAACCTTGGGAGCGGTGTCTGTACCTGGAATCGTGAAAGGGAGGCGGATGCTTCTGGCGAGGGAGCTCAGCTCCCCCCTCACAGACAGATGCCATCACCAAGAAATACCTGCTTCCACGTGTGTGCAGAGAATGAGGTAAACAGGAACAGTGACCTGAGGCCTTAGATACACCGTGGCTACCTTTTTCTGTCAACACCTAAAGAATGGGATGTTTGGATGGCAGACGGTATGTTTCACACATTCATAACTGCTGTGGTCTTATTACAGTGTTACCCCTGTCTGCGTATGACTTCCTTGGCAGATAGCTTCTGGGGTCCTGCCAGCCTTGTTATCAAAATAGCATAACAAAATTACCATCCCCAATTCATTGGTTACAGTAAGAGTTGTTTGTTTGATTTTCCAGCTTGATGTGTAAACGGAGACAATACTGACCTGGCTGTTTAACTTGATGCCTCTCACATTTATATTACTACTAACCTCTTAGCAGGAGAACATCAGCTTCAAGTGGCTCTTTAGGAATTATACTTGGGGAACTGAAGGGAGAGTTCTATTAAAAACAGTTAACAATTCCCTCCCTGCTTGGTTGATTTAAACAGGCTTCTGCTCAACAGAGATATCTTTAAAGTGAGAAAGGGAAATCTCCAAATAAAGTACCGTTTATTGGATGCTTTCCAAACCAGAGTGGCTTCATTTTGTAAAAAAAAAAAAAAAAAATCTTAAGAAAAGTAAAACAGCCCTAACCGGTTTGGCTCAGTGGATAGAAGAGCGTCAGCCTGCAAAATCAAGGGACCCAGGTACAATTCTGGTCAAGGGCATGTACCTTGGATGTGGGCATTTCCCAGTGGGGAGTGTGCAGGAGGCAGCTGATCAATGTTTCTCATCAATGTTTCTAGCTCTCTACCCCTCTCCCTTTCTCTCTGTAAAAAATTAACAAAACATATTTAAAAAAAAAGAAAAGTAAAACAAAAACAATGTAAGAACTGAGGAAGTTCTGGCACACTGGCTCAATTGTGATTAGAAGGTGATCCCACTCAGTTTTCTTTGAGGTGAGATTCTGACAGAGTCTTTCCAAAGGTGCTCATAAGTACTACTTATGTCTTTGAAAAGGAAGAATCTAAGCAAGTACAAACATGGGAGGGAAATTCTGGGTTACTACCATGACTGAGGGAAATAGATAAACTAGTCATGAATCTTTAGTAAGAATTTTTTTGTAGGCCATTTTCAGGGTCTCTCTTCTCTCCAATTTCTAAAATATAGAAATACCAGGTCAGATTCTCTGCAGGCTTTATAATCAGCTATTCCTCAGAAGAAAAGGGCAAGAAGCCTGCAGATCTTCTCTCTAATTTTGGCTGAATTATTTTTCTTTACTCTCCATCAGAATGAAAGCAGATGTACTGTGAGGTTGAACTTCATGTTCTCTGCTGAACTAAATAATAACTTGAGGAAAATGGAAGGGCCTCCCAATGTTTACTGACGCTCAACTACTCTATTAAGTAATTATTTGGGTCTTCATTCTCTTGTGGTTGATAAATGAGGATGATGATAATAATTAGTTATACAGGAATGATACATAAAACTTAGGGCATCTTGGGTCATCCTCCATACCGAGATGCTAAATAGCTTTCAAGATCTTTCTCAATTAGAGCTAATTTAGCTAGAAACTACTATGGGCAGTGGAACAATTATATCAAAGGTATTTGTGTCCTTGTATAAATTATAGTTCTAAGGCCTGGACTCCCTTGAGGTTAAAATATTTTTCAATCTTAATATAGAACACAAGTCTGGCCCTAGTTTATATTCAGGCAGTCTCTGATTGAAGAATTCTTAATAATTATAATGTATGAAAGCCAAGACCACACATGTATATTAATGAATAGGCAATTATGTTAATGGATAAATAACATTCTATTATACATTTTAATTATGCATTTTACTGGCAGGTTGCTTTGAGAAATTGCTTTTTCAATACAAGGCTGAATTTGTTATCCCCATTTAACAGAACAAAAGGAGCAAAAGGTGAATGGAGTAGGTGACTTGCTCAAGGTCATAGAAGCAAAATGGGAAATGGACTGCACAGTCCTTGAGCTTGAGTTGTTTGCTGGTTCACCTCTGTTGCTCTGGTCTGTTGCCTAGGAACAGTGGTGCTTCTTTATCCAATAGCATATCTGCAGAACATGCTATTACCAGTAGAGTTTTTAAGTGGAACCTAAATTCTTGTTAAAGCAGTTCTTTTAATTCCATATATACCTCTCTCTCCCTTCAAATGTTCCTCTGAAACAACCATACTTTGTGGAGGATTATGTCAAGGTTTGAAAAATAAATTCTTCTCCAAAGAACTTAATTTATATTTTTCTTGGAGTTCCCTCTTCTGTGGTGTCATTAATTTGTTTGTTTTCAGAAGGTAGTCTATGTATATTGCAGACAAAAGGAATTTGTTGCTCTTAAGAGGAAACAATAATGGAGAGTTTGGGGAGCAACAAGAATAATAGCTGATAAAAAGTGATCATTTACTTACAAGTCCAGGAAGCACAGAGAACCCCAAACAAGAGGAATCCAAAGAGGACCACACCAAGACACATTATAATTAAAATGCCAAGGGCAAAAGACAGAGAGAATCTAAAAAGCAGCAAGAGAAAAACAGCTAGTTACCTACAAGGGAGTACCCATATGACTGTCAGCTGATTTCTCAACAGAAACTATGCAGGTCAGAAGGGAGTGGCAAGAAATATTCAAAGTGATGAATAGCAAGAACCTATAACCAAGATTACTCTACCCAGCAAAGCTATCATTCAGGGCAGATAAAGAGCTTCAAAGATAAGAAAAAGCTAAAAGAGTTCATCACCACCAAACCAGTATTATATGAAATGCTGAAGGGTATTCTTTAGAAGAGGAAGAAGATAAAGATAAAAATTATGAACAACAAATACTATCTCCCCTTCCATACTTCACTCTGCTGCTGTCATATTTGCTCTTATTTTAGGTAGATGTTTCTGATTGTGCAGAGATACAGTGATTGGTTGTAAACTTTAGAAATGGGGTTGAATACAGTTTTATTTTGGTAAATATTTAACAACTGGTTTTCTAGAAAAAAAAAATCAAACTCTAAGTTATAGCCTTTGCCAATACCCATGGTGTAAATATAGTCACCATGGGCAATTTCAAGCTACCAACATTGCTGTTGTTGGGAAAGCAGAGTTGGGAAGAGATGTACATAACCAGCTCACATTGCATCCTGAAAAAGTTCTGAAGCTACTGATTAAAGCAGGAGAATTTCAGACATCTTCCAATAATCTTGCAAAATCCAAATCCCAAGAGGATTTAGTTCAAATAAAGTGTTCAGAAAACAAAATGAAACTCAAGCAGGTTCAGTTTCGCTAACTCACAGATATAATCAACATGAACATGAAACAAAGGATGGAGAAGAAACCACAGCAAGGTGTAAAATGTACTAAGCACAGAATTACTACTGGCAAAATTTCATCCATAGTTGAGTACTGGACTGTACTGTTATTTACTTAAGTATTTTAATTGACTTTATTTAAATCGTTTTTAAAACTTGGCTTCATCCCAAGCAACCATAGTCATTAAAGCATTAAGTTGGTGAGCTGATTATGTTTTCAAGTACTCATTTAAACAAAGACATAACCTTTAGAATAACAAATATTCATCTGATAGGACCTAAGATCACTTTGCATACCAGCTGTGGTATCTGAACAAGTACTATACCATACTTGGTGAAACAATGCACCAAATCAATGATGTCCATCATTAATCTCTTATATAAAAGGCCTGTGGCCATCACGCCATAATGCCATCATGACCAAACGAGCAGCCGCTCTTGCTACCAGCAGTGATGGGCAGGCCCGCCAGCTGAGGCAACGGGAACTGAGCTACTCAGTATACAGTATATATCTGTGGAGTCTGGGTATTGAAAGACTCTAATAATGCAGGTGGTAAATTCTCAGTATTATATTTAGGTAAATCATCAAGAAACTTGGGTGCAGCCGAAACCAGTTTGGCTCAGTGGATAGAGCGTCGACCTGCGGACTGAAAGGTCCCAGGTTCGATTTCGGTCAAGGGCATGTACCTTGGTTGCAGGCACATCCCCAGTAGGGGGTGTGCAAGAGGCAGCTGATCGATGATTCTCTCTCATCAATGTTTCTAACTCTCTATCCCTCTCTCTTCCTCTCTGTAAAATATCAATAAAATATATTTAAAAAAAAAAAAAAAAGAAAGAAATTTGGGTGCAAATATCCTGAAAAATTTTTAGGAAATCCTATTTGACCTTTCTTTAAAGGTCTCTGCTTCTAGGTAACACCTTTCTTCTGAGATGCTGATCACATTTTTTTTTTTTTTTTGAGCCCACCTTTTAGTAACAATTTCTCAATAGTAGATACACATCTGCAAAAATGTTCATCATGAATCCTCAGGGAAATGCAACTAAAACAACAGAGATATAACATGACAAATGTATTAAAAGAACTAAGATTTAAAACCAATTCATGGGGAATTTGCTACAATGTGCGAGTAATGGAACCCTCATACACTGCTGGTAAGAGTGCAAAAAGTACCATCAGTTTAGATCACCATTTTTTACTTTCCAAAACTTAAATATTAACCTACACTATGTCTCAGACAGTGCACTCTACGTTATTGAGAAAAGATAAGAGAAATACAACTGGAAACACATGTCTATAAGCAAAGAAGTGGATAAACTAATAGTGGTATATCCAAAGATAATACTACTCAGAAAAGAAAAAAAAAGACCAACTACTCATGTAATATCATTGATGAATCTGAAAATAATAAGCTGACCACATTTTGTAGATTTTATTAAAGCACCTGACTTGTGGGGGTGAGGGTGGAGGAAAACATTCTGCTTTTGTCTTATATATCCATAGGGTAGCAAGCTGGGGGGCTGGGGGGACCAGGCTCTAATACAGATCAGTAGATGAATTTCCTTCTCTATCCTTGCACATCTGCGGGGGGAGGAGGGTCATTGCTGTAGGCAGCAGCAATAGATTACAAAATGAGGAGCTCAGTCTGTAGCCTATCCCTGGGTGACTTCTCAACCTGAGGCTCCCATTCGTCAAACCGGTTGGAGCAGATGCCTGACTTCAACTGTGGGGATGATCAGATTTCAGAAATGGAAGAGATTCTGTCCCATCCTCCCACCTGATGTGATCACTGGCGATCATTCTCAACAATAGCACACGGTGAGAGATTAATAATGATTAAAAAAAACATTGATGTTTAACCATAGTTGAGAAGAGATAAAGAGATGAATTAGGAACTACTTTCTTTTCCACAAGCACTTACTTCAGGAAGTCAATCAAGGCATATCAAACATTAATAAACATTGTGTTAAGCATCCTTTGGCTCCAAGACATCAGCTTTCTAATATGAAGGCTATTAAGGCAAGTGGCTGTGTAGGGCTCATAAATTATGAATTTACTAGTCATGGATGAATACAGATAACCCTGCAATCCGGAGACAGCTGATAATTAGAAGCAACTCTTATTTTGATTCAATGAACCACCTGAAGAAATGAGGGTTTGATTTGGATGTGTGCTTGAACACGATAGTCCTCTTCAAAACAGAGAAAAAGAATAACAACCCCCCAGCATAGGCTGATAGTGGAGCCTCTAAGCCAACCCACCCCACTCCTTTCTCCCAGCACAGGAGAATCATAAGACTGGAAGGTACAGAGAAACACCCATTTGCAGAATCTGATGTCACTAAGAAGCCAGGGTAGCTCAGTGTATTTTCAGCTTTCCAAATTTCAGCTGGTGAGTGGTTGGTCCTCTATTGTCTCACGTTAGTGCTCAATGATTTGTATTTTTTTCTCTTGGCAACAGGTACTTGCATTTCCCGTTTCTCAAGAGAGCGGTCCTGCACGAGAAAGGACCCATCAGGAAGTGGTTCTTGCCTCTGGCCAGATTTGCCCACAAGGTCAGAGCATGTTACAGTCATGGTTTCTATGAAGGAGGCTGTTCCTGGATCTGTGAGAAGGCCAGCAACAGCAAAGTCAAGCCAAAAGGCCCACGTGAATGGCGACACCAAAGGCACTGCAGAGAAGACCTCCAAGCAAAATGAATTTAGCTTGTGGGTAACTTCAATCTGAGAAAGAGATACAGTCTCAAAGATTTTGAGTCAGAGTATTCCTGGGGTGGGAGGAAAAAGCCATAGTCTGTATGATGTAGAGAATTGGCCGTGACCTGGTTAGACGTGATGCTACCTCTTAGCTTTGTGATATTAGACAAAAGAACTTAGCTCTTTTAGGTGCCAGTTTTCTAAGCAGAAAACGAGTTGGAGAAAAATACATTTTAAAAAAATATTTCTTTATTGATTTCAGAGAGGAAGGGAGAGGAAAAGAGAGATAGAAACATCAATGATGAGAATCATTGATCAGCTGCCTCCTGCACACCTCCTACTGGGGATCGAGCCCATAGTCCGGGCATGTGCCCTTGGCTGGAATCAAACCTGGGACCCTTCAGTCTGCAGGCCGACACTCTATCCACTGAGCCTAACCAGCTATAGTGAAAAATACTTTCTAAGGTGCCTTCCAGTTCCAAGAGTCTGTGGCTCAATGATGTACCTTTGTTTTCAGAACCCTGCTAATTCTTCCGAACAGTTAAATCATGTTTCTAACTGGGATTGTAGTGTCTAGAAATTAATACTGTTATGATGAATGAGATTAAGTGTTCCTAGAGCCTAATTTATCTTCCTAAGGCATCTCAGTACAGCCTTTTATTTTCTTTGCTGGGCTTAGAATTCATTGCCCGAGAATGCCATGGATCATGTCTTAATTCTCCTCTGCTTAGTCTCACCAGTGAAAATGGACAAAACACCCTGGCACAGAAAGACTATAATAAGCTTTGGAGCCAGAAAGACTTATTTTCAAATTCCAGCTCAACCACTTACTTACTCTCTGAGTGCTGTTAGGTTATTATTCAAGGTTCCTTTTTCTGTGAAATGGGGATAAAAATGTCATACCACGTAAAACCATTGAGAGGATTAAGTGCCCTCCAGATCCCAAGGACATTTAATGGTTCACTCACCGAAAACTTGCCTTTCCATTCTGTTTTTGGAGATTTCCACACCCACAGGGATGATCCACCTTGCACTTCAGAGTCTCAGTTTCTCTACCCCTTCATGTCCATTACTTTCTTTTATCCCACCTAACTTACTGACCAGCATAACAACATGAACTTTTCAGTATCCCTAGATGCATGGTCCCTGAAAATCAACTTCAGTACCTCATTATGTGACCAGGACCTCCTGTTCTCTACCTCCCTTTCTCTAGAACCTCCACTCCAACAATTCCCCAGCCTCAACAAGGACGCTAATCCTTTGGTCCTATCACATTTTCAGGCACTTTATCATATTCTTATTTAGAGCTCATGGTTCATTGCCACAACCCCCTTTTGCACATGCCATAAAGTTCGCAGGCTCTCTTCCCAATGGTTTACTTCTCTAGCAAGCCTGAAAATCTTAATTAAACCTATTCTCCACCTCCTTCGCACTTCAAATCGAGCAGCTAATTATTGCTGGAAAATAACGCTGTGTTGACTGGTTCTTGCTTTGCTTCATGACCACAAATCTCAATTACACATTGAATGCCACTCAGTAACCTTATTAAGCTTCTCGAGTGCTTTTGTTTTCCTGCTATCTAATCTGACTGCTTAATAAATTGCTCGGAAATGAAGTCTTGTCTCTGGGTTGATTTCTGGGGAGCCCACACTAAGATGCTGGTCAAGGGAAGAGGACCTATTTTTCTTGAGAAGAAGGAGGAATAAGATTGTCAGGCTCAAGGATGAGCATTAAAGAGGAGGTCTACTGAGAATTTCCTCTTCTCAGCAAAATAGCAGCCCAGCAAGCTCATCTGCAAAGACTGTGAGGGCCTTTTCCTCTGCTGGATTATTTTTTAAATTTACATTTAAGCCAAGCATTGTGCTAGCTCCCTCCATGACTAATCTCATTGACTATCCTACCAACTCAATGAGCAGGAGCCATTACTTTCTCAATTTTATAGATGATACAGCGAAAGCTAATGGGAGTTAAGGAAATGAAGAGGCAAACCAGTACTGATGGACACCAGAGGGCAAATTCTTCATCCCTCTCAACACTCCTTGAGTCAGTTACTTAAGAACAATAGCTGTGAGAAATTTGAAAAATGAGTTGATGTGAGATGAACCAAAAGTGAAAGAAAAAGTTTCAAGAAAATATAGGACACTTGATCTTAACCCTAATATAGCCACAAAAATAAACAGATATTTTCCTAGCTGATTTAAATGAGCTTTTTAATATCCCCATACTGCCAGATATGTTAAAAAACAGAGACTGAGCATCATTTTGCAATACAAAATATAATGAAACTTCAGACTTTACACTAAAAAGCTTGGAAAAGTAAAGCTATCAGGGCATCTTGAGGAGTTACCTCTATTCATATTTGATGCTCTACATTAAGACAACAAAAGATGACTGGTGGTGTTTTTGTTTTGTTTTTCTAAAAATGTGAACCTACATATCAGTTTTGGGGTTAGAGATTTGATTTATTTTATAAGGGGCCAGAGTTAGAAAGTAAAGTAATAAAAAGACACCTTGTTTGTAAAAATGGAGTTGGCCAGGTGTTTTAAGACTATGACATACCAGAGCAAAAATGGACAGACCAGCGAGATAGGGCAGCTGTGAAACAGACTACTGAATATGTTTTAGGAGCAAATAAAATGATTAAGGAAACATTACAAACAATGTAAAGGAATGAGTTATTCAGCAAGGATCCAGGTAAAAGCCAACAATATCGCTTGAATAAGGTGAGGATAGTTGCTATCAGTCCTGCTTTTTCACTTAGTTCTGGAAAACTATGTAGATTTAATTATGCCCTCTGTCAGTGGGGAGAATTTTTCTAAGTACAAGCATAATGGAAGGAATCACACACACAAAAAAAGATTCCTAATTTTTACTATATTCAATTTAAAATGAAAAACATTTACATGACTTTAAAAACAATTAAATGCCATTTGGGAAGATAGAGAAATGATAAGATAAATAAAGAATTAATTATATGAATATATTAGCATTTCTGATGGTAGTAACACCCCATCAATAAAGCAAGAAGTACAGGTTATTCACAGAGAAACACACAGCGATTATTAAAGAAATACAAGTTAAAACATGCAACGGTAATTGTAACCCAAGAGGCTGGGGAGTTGAAAAGCTTGGGGAGGGTGTGACTTGACTTCTGGGTCTTGGGAAGACTCTCACATTATGATACAGAAGAAAGTTCCACGTTATATATCAATAATCTGTAAAGCTAACACCATTTGAGACAGCAAGTGTACCTCTGAAAATCTATAAAGAAGAAATACTCAGAAAGTCAGAAAAAGAGTTATAATAAAGATTTTAATCACCTTGTCAACTATGAGGACTTAAAAAATCTAAAAGTACTATAGAATATGAGAATCTGTCAATAAAATATGGTTTAGTCACACAAGAATGGAATATCATTAAGATCATATTCTTGAAGAATTTTCAAGGGCATGAGAATAATCATGATATGGGGGTAGGGGGGAAGAGGAAACAACCAGAATATACTCTATCTATGTTTTATTACCAATTGTGTAAAATAAAGAATTCCATAAAAAAAAGGGCATGTAACACCCACATGAAAAAAAAAAAAAAAAAAAAAAGAATGAAAGAAAGAGAAAGTGCCAAAATATTAAGTGGTTAACACTCAATGGTAAGTCAGATGATTTGAATTTTCTTCTTCATACTTTTCTAGATTTTCTGTAATGAGCATAGTATGTTCTTTTATAACAGAAAAATGTTATTTTAAGTAAAACTCTCCCTGATCTGTGAAGATGTGTATTGGCCCATCCGGAGCCAGTAGGGTTCCAGTCTATAGAGAGAATTAGCCTCTTGTTCTAGCTCCCAAACGAGAGGCAGCGATGGGATGAGAATTCCCAAGACATTTAAGATCTGACTGGGGATCATCTGGATGAATTCCAAGTTTCAACAAAAATTCCCTCCACACAAACTCAAGAAAGTGAGCTGAGAGCAGACACTGATTAAGGGTCCTCCATTGGTTTCAGTCCAGTCCTTCTCAAACATTAATGTGCACACGGACAACCAGAGATGTCAATACAATACAAATCAAATTTAGTAAGTCTGGGTGGGGCCTGAGGCCCTACATTTCTAACAAGCTCCCAGATAATGCTGACGTTGCTGGTCCATGGAGCACACTTTACACTCAAGGCTTAGAGGACAGCCCAGCATTCCCTGCTTGCTAATAGAAAAGATTTAGAAACAAGTTCAATCAGCAGGCATTAATTAGATGAGTAATATGCACCTGGTGTATTGGGGCCTACATGTGAGGACACTGTTCTGGGGTTAGGGGGTCATTAGGACATTAACCAGTGATCTCATAGCGCAAGTGCACTCATGTGTGTGTGTGTGTGTGTGTGTGTGTGTGTGTGTGTGTGTGTACATCTTCTGATACATGTGTGTACATCTTCTGATACATGTGTGTTTTTGTGCATTCGTGGTGAACTTCTTCGAGGAAATTCTTGGGCAGTTATTTCATTTTTCCTGACGGAGTTGCATTAGTGATCAAAAGAGTAAAGCACCAATCCTTTCACCCTGTTTTTTTCTTTTCTTTTTTCCCTTTCACAAAATCTCTGGTCTCTGCATGTGTGCTCAGTAATAAGAGAAGCCCAGGCCTCCTGTGGGTCCTAGGAAATGCATTATCTAATCTAAAAATAGACAAGAGCCCATTGTCTCAGGCAAAAGTAAATCCCACGTACGAATCCGCCAGAAAGTGATCTAGCCTTTTAAAAGATTTATTAGTTCCTGATCTCCTTTCTATGCATGACTATTTTTCATCTCATCCTGTGATGGATAAATTGAATTAAGCAAGAGCTAAAATAACTTCTTTTTAAAGATATATATAAATCTTTGTGATGGAAGTCCCGGGGTTTAGGAGGCCTCAAGGTACTTAAAGAATCAAGGAGTTAAGTGAAGAGGAGAAAAGTAACTGTAATGATGGAAACAGATGGGTTCCAGCAGTGGAGAGTTGTAAATGTTTAACAACACTCTCAAAAAGCTAGAAGTACTGACAGAGCCTGGGGGCAGGGGAGGCAGGGGAATGATTGCTGATGGGTATGGGTTTCTTTATGGGGATGGTGAAAATATTCTAAAATTTAATATTCATGATAGAGTGAATACACTGAACTACACTGAATTGTAAAATTAAAATGAGGAACAACAACACAAAACCCACCTTCCTCCAAACTTTATTCACACCATTTGCCAGTTTCCAAGGTATAAATACTCGCAGATTCTGATTTCAAGGTGCCCCAATGGAATCACCGAATGTGCCACTGGGAAGGGCACAGGCTCCAGCGCACCGCCGGTTCCCAGGGTGGCAATTTGTTTCCTACCCACCGTGGTGTAGGGAGACCTGGAGGGGTATACAGCTTTCCAGCAAAGCTAGCTTTTGGAATGTACTTTCTCCTTTTTCTGCTTGTTCGATTTTATTATTTTTGTCTCTAAAATTCCAAGATATGGTCAAAAGAGCCCCAGAGTGGGATCCTGGAGTTCAACATCTGTTCCTTATTAATTTAGATTTCAACAGCACATTTGTTGAGTGCCTCATGGTAGGCTCTGCGCTGTATGCTGTGAATTCTAAGATGCACGGAAGGGTCCTCACCCATGAGGAGACTGAAGCTTAGCCAGGGATACAAATGAGAGGGAAGGAGAGAGAGAGAGAAAGAGAGAGAGAGAGAGAGAGAGAGAGAGAGAGAGAGAGAGAGAGAGAGAGAGAGAGAGAGAGAGAGAGAGGAGAGGGCGCTATTATAGAGGAATGTGCAGTCTGATTGAGAGAATTATTTTCCCTGGTGGACGGGGAATGGTGGTGGTGCTGGTATCAGTGAATGTGTCAGGGAAGAGGAAAGATCTGACCTGGAATCAGGAAAGGGCTTTGCAACTCAAAAGAACAGCATGAGGAAAGGTACAGAGGCAGGATAGTAACAAATAAGATAGTAATATGTTGTGGCCAGATCATAGGCTCACCCACAGCCAGGAGGAAGAGAGGCCAGAGAGGTGAGCTGATATACTTTTAGTTTTTACGGGCCAGGATAAGTAAGGAATTTGCACACTATCTTACTGTAAAAGGGAGCCTTTGAGGTTTGTCATGTAAGGGAGGGACATGCAGATTAGCAGTTTTCGTCACTGATAATAAGAAGGGTACATGGATAGGAAAAAGCGGTGGGAAGACGTGAGGATTGGGGTGGACAGAATACAACATTGTGTGGTCCCAGAAAAGAGATGAATACGCTAATAGTGTGGGGTATAGAGACGAAGGAATAAAGTGGAGAAATACATCAAGATAACATTTCTAGAACTGAGAATTCAACCAGATGTATTAATACATGGTGGAGCCAATGGTGGGGTGAGGCTAATATGAAACTTTCTGTCTTGGATGACCAGATAAACAGTGATGCCCACCCAATGCCTCACACATGGTAGGCCCTGAGTGAATGTTTGCAGAATGATGGGGCAAATACCTGGAATATAAAGGGCAGGACAGGCGATGAGGGGCAATCAGTACGTGGAGTCACAATGACTTTGTTTGAACCTCTGAGTGGTTACCTAATTGTTGTGGAGTTTTGAGCAAGTCTCTGAATCTCTCTGAGCCTTAGTTACTTCATCTATGTACTAGGAAAATGATACTGACCTCAGTAGGACTTCGGTGAGGTTCAGAATTAATATAACCCTTTAAATTATTGTTTCTCAAAAGAGCAATCACGCTAAAAGTGACTCTAAAAAGTCAAGAGTCGCGTATCACCATTCACATCCCACTTATGTTAAGAGATGGGAGCAGTGCTTGTAGGTTCATGAATTTAGATTGAATTCATGTGCAGCAAAGAAGAGATTGTGGGAGTTGCTTCGTGCTGGAATTATTTCAGTTGGAGAGATTTGAAAAGTCTACAGCCATTCCTCATGCTCTAGAAGGGGAGTACAACATATTTGTAAGATGAATTGGAAGAAGAAGAAAAAAAAAGAGTGGTCCATATTCAGCCATTGCAAATAATGATTCAGGTCCTATTTCTTGATATCTGAAGGACCCCTAGATACCCAGTTACTTTTGTGTGTGGTTAAAAGGCAGAAGAAGAGAGACTCATCCAGTACAAATCTGATCTGAGGGAAAGTTCCAAGCAGCTCAACAGCTGGTATCCATGGGAGCTGGATACAACGGAAGGCCCATGATATCTGGCCTGTCAGGAGCCCAGAGTATATCTCATTTGGAAATCCCAGGTAGCCACAAACTACCAGACATGGTAAGGGGACCCTACAGTTTATAAAGTAAAGCTGGAACTGAAGCTTTTAAGGTAAGCAAATCAGAAAAATTTTGAATGCCTTTAAAATGAGCAAAACAGGTGATCAGATGTCTTATATAGCATACTTTTCTAAATTATCTGTATAGTTTTATTGTTTTAGCTACTTTACAGTTTTATAAATTGTAGATACCTAATAGCAATGAGCATGATTCTTGGCCATAGGCATGCTAATGAACGTTGTCTGGTAGCGGGGCAATTGATCCACATCTTACAAATATGAGTGCCGCTCAACCAGAAGCCAGGCTCACGGCTGCTGAGTGCAGCAGCGGTGGCAGGAGCCTCTCCCGCCTCTGCAGCACCAGCACTAAGGATGTTTGACTGATGGCTTAGGCCCACTCATGAGCAGGCCGAGTGGGCCTAAGCCCTCCGTCGAATATCCCCTGAGGGCTCCGGACTGTGAGAGGGTGCAGGCCAGTCTAAGGGACTGTCTCTCCCCCCCCCCCCCAGTGCATGATTTCTGTGCACCCAGCCTCTATAATAAAAAAAGGGGACTAACATACATGCCCAAAGAGGGGGTGGGAGTGGCAGAAATTGATGGGGAGTGTAAAGGGGCCATTTCATGTTTTACTGTTTATATTTCTCTTAAAAAAAACACTTTAAATAAAAATATAAGCGTATTTACTTGTTAAAGTTAAAAAAGAAAAACAATGTAAAGAATTATACCATTGTACTTAAAAACTTTTTTCTGGGTGGTAGCCTTTTAGGTGTATAATTGTTTGTATTACTCAGATGATCTACAATAAGCAGGTATAGACAGTCCTCAGGTTATTTCAGGCTCGACGTGTGTCGTTTCGTGGTTATGTTGCCATCTCCCATTTATTTATAAAAAAATAAAAGTTCCGTCATTTCGATGTATGTACATATGTGCTTTATGTTTTTTTATTTATTTATTTACCACAAGTAAAGGTCAGGAATTGTTATCTTTCTTTTAAATTTTTCTTACTGTTTCATTTCATCACTGCTGTATGTGTGCTCCATGTGAGTGACGTAAGTGCTTAGTATGTAGGTGGGTTCCAACTTACGGCGAAATCGCGTTATGCTGGACCGTAGGAAAGGATCTCCGAAGTAACCTGAGGACCTTCTGTATTTTTATAATTAGAAAAAGACTAAAAATCAGCATACAAAATCTTGAATACTCCACCTAAGGTCACATATACATAAAAATATAAAAAGCAAAAATACTGCAAGAAGATGGGCCCATGGGTTAGCATGAGTGTATTTAGAGATTAGATATTTCAATGGTTTCCTTTTTTCTTCTGAGTTTTTTTCCCCCCCAAGTAGTGGTTTGTGATGAGCACACTTTTTTTTTTTTTAATTAAAAATGTATTTTTTAAAGAATGCACTGCATATAAATGTTTATTTGTTGATTGAATTTAGAGAGAGAAACATCAATTTGTTGTTACACTTATTTATATGTTCATTGTTTGATACTTGTATGTGCCCTGACTGGAGATCAAAACCTCAACATTGGAGTATCTGAGATAATGCTCTAACCCATGAGCTACCCAGCCAGGGCCAAGCATGTATGCATGGTAAAGGGTATAAAAATGTAGGTGCTGTAAACTTGAATGAATTTTGTTTTAAATGATTATTAATAAATTATTTCTATCTTTTCAACTTTTTAAATGTAAGATGAAACCATAGGTGACTGTGCATATTATATGGATATAAGATAAAATAATAACTAAAATAAAGTGTAAAATAAAATAAAGTTGAGATAATTAAAAAATGTATTACAGGAACTGCCATGTACAAATATATTGACAATCCATCCAGGATGTTGAAGCATGTTCAGTGGGTTCTGGCTTCCAGAGCCTATAAAGGGAGAACATGGTTTTTAAAATAACCCTGGATCAGGTACAGGCTTCAAAACAGAATTTTGACCTTTCATTTTATAGAAGTAAATGCCCTTTAAGACGTGTTCTCTGGGCTGACCAGATCATTAATTTTAGTTTAGCAAGGTCATGGCAAAAAAAAAACAACAACCATCAATACCCACACTCACCTCCCCTACACACACAACCCCCCATCACCCACCACCACCACCAAGTGGGGACTCCAAGTTCAATTTTAGTGAATTAGCATTTCTTTAATTTTCTTTGGGGGAAATGGTGATTCTGAAGGAGTTAGTGAAACTGAATTCTGATCTTTGTTTCTATATAGTTCATTTTCTCTATTCTCATTTGCATTTTATTTGTGAAAGTCCTTGCAAAGTGTTATCTGAATGAAACAAGAATTCCCTGGGGGCAGGGGCGCTTCGTCCTTATTTAAGAACCTACTTGTCATTGAAAGCTGCACGAACAGTCGAAACCGGTTTGGCTCAGTGGATAGAGCGTCGGTCTGCGGACTGAAAGGTCCCAGGTTCGATTCTGGTCAAGGGCATGTATTGTACATTGCTTGCGGGCACATCCCTGGTAAGGAGTGTGCAGGAAGCAGCTGATCGATGTTTCTAACTCTCTATCCCTCTCCCTTCCTATCTGCAAAAAATCAATAAAATATATATTTACAAAAAGAAAAAAAAGAAAGCTGCACGGAACAGGGGAACTTGGAAGTGATGTGGTTGCACATTTGCATGCCGTATCCCAAGGAACCCTTTCGCTAAAAGCTGTTTTGTATAAATGCTGATGGCCGGGCGCTTAGGAGGAGAAGCACACGGTGTTTGTTACTGGACAGTTGGTTCCTTGTGCCATTTTGCTACCTTCATTCAGGTTCTTGGTTGACATCTCCCAAATTAGAATCTTCCCATGAATGAAACTCTCCTTTGAAGAACTCACAGGTCCATGTTTTTAAAGCTGCAGCACCATCGGCCTCTGAGATCAAAGCCATTCTCTGCATCTTTCCCCGACTGCAGCCCTGAGTTTCCTTTAGCCAAAGAGCTGCCATTACCTGAGTGTCCCCTCAGGCTCTCCTGGCATAAAGCGGCAGGACTTCCGTGAAGACGTGCTCGGTGCTGCTGAAGCACTGCCTCTGGCTCCGTTAGTTGCTGCAGCTCTGTGTTTGTTCAGCTGGAGAGGTCAACGGATTTGTTCTCCCAGGAGTTAATCATTTATGACAAATTGGCTTGGCAGATGCGTGCGCGCTGTGCTGTAGTCCCGCTCCTGAACAGGGGAGCCCAGTTGCCTCTTTAAAAATGCCGGTGTTCTCCAGTGTCCTTTTCCCGGGTCACACACTAGCCTCAGGCCGCCCATGGTTTCTTACCACCTTCTCTACATCACCTCCTTCCACTCGCCCCTTTCCCTCGGTTGCCAGCGAAAGGCCCAGAGTTCACCTGCACCTGCCAGGGCTCATCAGGACTCAGACGCAGCTCCTCAGGCTGGACGGCAGGTGGATTTCCTGAGGAAGCTTAGCTTTAGGGCCCTTGGCAATGTGTTCGCAGACCGTGTATTGTGAAATGGATGACTGTCAGGTAGTGTAGCCTCTCTCAACTCAGACTTCTCCTCAGACCATCTCTCTCCATACAGGTGGAGTTGGCACAAGGAATCAACCATCTAGTAACACCGTGGGCACGTTTCAAGGGCCGCTGTGCTTCTCTCCTAAGTGCCTGGCCACCAGCATTTATACAAAACAGCTTTTAGCGAAAGAGTTTTTTGGGATACAGCATGCAAATGTGCAACCACATTACTCTTAAGGCAGTAGTCCGCAAACCACAGCTCGCGAGCCACATGCAGCTCTTTGGCCCCTTGAGTGTGGCACGGCGTTAGAACCACTTTTTTAAAATAGACTCGCCCAGGCCGAAAACTAACCTTTGTGCATGGGCCACAAAGTTTCCATCGCACTGTACATGCGTGCCCGCACGTGCTATTTTGTGAAAGAGCCACACTCAAGGGGCCAAAGGGTCTAAGGGAAACCTGAGCTGGGGACACATCTAACTTGGATTCGGTGGAATAGACTTATTTGGTTGGCACGCATGTCTGCGTAGGTCGTGCAGGTATTGCTGGTTGCCTTCATGGAGCAATGGCGAGCTCTGGTTCTCTCCTGGAATGACCTACGGACCCTCACACCCTAAATATATGTGAGGTTGGACAGATGCAATCGAAAGGGTACAATCTAAAGTGGTCAGAGCCTGAAGCCAGTCTGTGCAAAACTTTTCCGATTTTTAAAGCTCAAATGTGAAGGAAAGTTGATAGAAAGCTTCCCAAGCAGTATCAGTAACGATTGTGATGCTAAGAGGGTTTTCTAAACTATCAATAAAACCATTTGCTCATGCTAGAGTAAAGGTCTTTGATCTTGTATGGAATGTTACAACCTCTTCGCCATGTGAAGAGGTGATCAAAGAGAATGCAGCCAACAATGTGGGAAGGAAGGTGTTATTCAGAAGTCAGGACTCTAATTTGTACTAATCTTATCTTTTATTTGGTTTTCCCCTGGGTTTTATGATGCTTGTGATATTTGTCAGTGTCCCCAAATTGGTATTTTGTTGTGATTTCTGACTTCCCTCTCATTATACCCAATTTTGTATTCTTTTTGGAAAAAAGAAATCTTCAGAGGCTTCCACACCTACACCTGTTCCCGGCTCCAACTGTTCGAAAGCGCTGTGATCCTCCTGAAAAAATTAAAAGGAAAGAAGCTTGCTTTGTAAGGCTTCTGAATCAGGAGGTTTCGACTCAGAAGTTAAAAGCTTCACCTTCTTAGTCTCCCGTGCTCCCAGGCATTTGTAAAACAATTGATGGAGAGAAGCCCATCAATATTGGAAACCGCTATTCTGAATCCGTACTCAGATTCTGCTGGCTTTTACAAAAACGAGATTTCGGCTTAGAGGACATCCATTTCCTCATGTTAGACCAACACGCAGAAATTTCTAAAAATATAAAGCAACCTTCAGTAGGAAGGAAGCCGTGTCATAAGAATCATTTGGCTGGTTCCTAAGAACAGTTAGTAACGGGGCGCAGCCAAAACCGGTGTGTTTGTCTCCTAACAGACCACAGTGCCAGGTGGCGCAGAAAGAGGAGGAAAGGAGATGCCTGCCGCGTGTGCAAAGGGGATTGCTGTGTTATGCAACAGGCATGCATCCCGGAGGAAGGCATGTGCTGTCCCTGATGTTCAGATGGGGCTTGTCTGGCGCTTGGTAGCAGTGATTGGCAGGACCTTCTCACAGGGAAGGACCCTGCTGGTGCCACGTATGGAATAGGCCCCAGAGGGCAGATGCCGTTGGGACACGAGGTACTTCAAATCGGATCACATTGTTGTGGGTTCTCAAACTTCAGCATCAGCAGCACCTGGAGAGCTTGTTTTAACAGATTGGGGGCCCGCACCCAGAGTTGCTGACTCAGTTGGTCTGGGATGGGGCCTGAGAATTTGCATTTCTAACCACTTCTCAGAGGAGGCTGGTGCTGGTGTCCACGTTCCACATGAGCCACTGGAGGCTGGTTTGCCCTTGCTGTCCTTCTTTATTCAGAGTGTGCTGTTGTGAGGGAGTCAGCCACCATCACTTGCATCTTGGCAGAGACCGAAAGGCGGGCAGAGAAGTGGGGAAACTTTAGAAACAGAAGGCTGCATGTCGGGCAGAGCACCAAGCACTGGTTACAGATCCCAAGGGCAGAGGGTACCTACCAGGCCAGGGGAGGATCCTAAGCGCATCTGCCCATTGCACCTCAGTACCAATCACAAAAGAAAACAGCAAGTCAGGTACGGGATGGAACAACACTTTACTCACACAGAGAAGAGACAGAGCAGGAACCATAGTGGGTATTGGTTCCCCATGACCAACGGGTCTTTCCCTGTGGCCAACACAGGGCAATTTGCTTGTGTGTACCTCTCTCACACGGCACTGGAAGGACCCTGTCCCTTCACAGAGGAGGACCAGTTTAACAGTAGGGTTGGCTGGGTGTTATATGATGCACATGCTTTAAGCACACACAAAGGAGCTTTCATTAAATTTGAAATAGGGCAAGATATTCCCACACAAGTAGATAAGCCTCGAGGCTATGAGGAATCATGCTATGTCTTGGAAAGAAAGTGTTTCAGCCCAAAGACCCCATTCTTATGCAGCTCAGTGGGGTCGGAAGATTACCTTTTCCAGCCCTGCTCTGATTGGAGATTGTTTGCACAGGGAAGCTGTAGACAGGCTAATGAGGAGTTAGTCTGGCTACATTTGGCTTTCTCTGGTTGGTCATAAGTTAGAAGTCTTGACAAAGAGAAGCTGTCGGTTATTAATTAAGTCCTGGACCTTTGGGGCTGATCGCTACAGAGGTTATTGTTGGGCTTCTTGGCTTGGTTGCCAGAGATAACGATCTACAATAGCTTCCTACTCGGCTGACTTACAGATTGCTAGACTGGCTGGTTTCTTGGGCAGCTTACTGTCGATAATGGATGGGTGTCCTAGACTGGTTACTACAGATTGTAGATGAGAGTTTTATTTTTATATATTGTTTGGCAACTGGCCATTTGTATATTTAGTCTCTTAGATGATCAGTGAACATTTGTTGCCTCAATGAACAAAATCATGTTGACTTTTACGCTTGCTGAAAACCAAGGCTCTGGTTCACTCATTCGCTCTCCACTAGTGCTTAAGCATCTGTTCTATGAGACACAGCATGTCAGCACTGGGGACACAGTGGGGATTAATGTTGTCTAAGTCCCTGACCTTTTGGATCTTACTGTCCATTTAGGAATAAAGAACTTTAACAAAGTCATTATGATGAAATATGATGAATGAATTCATTGAAAATGCAAGACCTGATGTGAGAGGACAGGAATCCTAGAAGAAGAGAGATTTACATGGAAATTTAGAGAGGAATAGATGCTAGAGGTGAAGGTGAAAAAACAGGGAGAACATTTTACAGGCTGGTGATTAGCAAATTAATCAATGCTTGCTGCTGCAATAGGAAACCCCTAAATCTCAGAGACGTAACATAATAAAGGGTTACTTTTTATTCATATCAAGTTCAAGGTGGATGAGGCAGCTTTTCAGCATGACTTTCTTCCAAGCAGTGACTTTGGGACCCTGGCTGCTTCCATCTTGGAACCCTGTAGTCCTTCACTCCCAGATGGGAGAGGCAGTGACTTACAGAATGGAAATCTCATACCTGTTCTTCAGTCCTTGGACTGGAGATGATGCTCACTTTTGCTCACACATCATTGGCAAAAAGCAACACGTGACCCTCCTACATACATAGGGTCTGGAAAACAGGAAGACACGGATGCATGGTGAGCACTAAGTTTCTACAGTAGAACAGCGTATGTGAAGATAATAGGCAGGAAGTAGTGCTGCATTTTTAAGAAGACTTAGCTGGGCAGGAACATAGAATATGAAGGTTAAAGGTGAGCTGTTATAACTGGAGAGGAAAACAGGAGGCCAGATAATTTGGGAACTTGGGAGCCATGTTGGGAAATTCGTGTGTCACTCAAAGGACAATGGGAACCAGTGATGGGTTAAAAAGGGATGTGTTGAGATCAGAGTTGTGGCTTTTCGATGACAGCTATGGTTTCATCCTGTAAAATGAGTTGGAACATGTTAAGACTGGGCAAAGAGAACAATGAAACATGTCAATGATCTATAAAGCACAATACAGTGCTGATGAATTCTTCATCTTTAGTTGACAGCAAATATTTAGAGTTCAACATGAAGATGGTTTTAAGCAATTTTAAAGTTATATGCTTCATTGAATATTTATTTTGATTGCTAGTTTAATCATGATTCTAATGTGCTTCAAAAAATAAAACGGTATCTTACTTTGGAGATTAGATAAATGAGCATGACTATTTTTTCATGGGGAAACAGATGCATGAAGTTCTAATGTGATAGGGATTCATTTTATTTTGAGTGGAAGGGAAATGGGGACACATAAATCTGAAATAAATTAATTTGGCATAGAAAGTCCTCACAATGGGAGAAATCAAACTAAAAATTTGTACTTCCAGCGATAAAAGGAACTTGGAGAAAATTCTAGCTCTCTTTTAGTCCTGACAGTTGTGGGCTTTTGTTTTTTGTTTTTTTGAGAAAAATATTGTGTGCCTGAATGCTCTCATGGCTGCCTCATGGGAAACATGGGAAGACCCAATCTTGAGTTTCCTCAATAGGCATAGAAGGAAAGTAAAGTCATACAAGTATCTTCCAAAGGGCACCACTGAAAGTAAATTCATTCTTTTAAGGCAGGTTTGCTTTATGACCCAGGAAACAATCAGATCACTGGATGGAACTTTAGGAAAATAGTCTTTTTATCTGCCCCTTTTCCCATCCTCCCACCCTCCTGTGGTCTTCATCATTCAATATAGAATAATGAGTTATCTTTCCAATGTATCCAGAGCATCTTATTGTTTGAAATAGTTTGTTTTTTGTTTTGGGTTTTTTTTTTCTTTTCTTTTAACTTATAAGAGTAATCCTATCCTATCTAATTAAAGAGTAATATGAAAATTGACCATCACTCCAACACACAAGATGGCTGCCTCCATGTGGTCAAAGATGGCTGCCCCCATGTGGACACAAGATGGCTGCCAAAAGATGGCCAGCAGAAGAGGGAAGTTGGGGGTGACTGGGCCTGCAAGGGAGATCAGTTGGGGGAAACAGGCCTGCAGGGAAGGGCAGTTGGGGGGGACCAGGCCTTCAGGGGAGGGCAATTAGGGGTGACCAGGCCAGTAAGGGAGGGCAGTTAGGAGCAATTGGGCTGGCAGGGGAGCAGTTAGGCATCTATTAGGCTGGCAGGGGAGTGGTTAGGGGGTGATCAGGCTGGTAGGCAGAAGTGGTTAGGAGCAATCAGGCAGGCAGGTAGGCCAGCAGTTGGGAGCCGGCAGTCCTGGATTGTGAGAGGGTAGTTGGACATCCTTTGAGGGAGAGGGTGCAGGCTGGGCTGAATTTTGTGCACCGGGCCTTTAGTATAATAAAAGCCTAATATGCTAAGTGTCCGGTTGTCCAGTCATCTGTACTTCAACCAATCAAAGTGTAGTATGCTAACAATATGCTAAGGCTGCTCAACCACTCGCTATGACGTGCACTGACCACCAGGAGGAAGATGCTCTGACTGATAGATTAGCTTGCTGCTGGGTCTGGTTGATGGGGACTGAGCAAGATGGACAGGACATGCCCTGGAGCCCTCTCATGGTCCCTTCTCAGCTGGCCAACCTCCAGCATTCCTCCCTGGCTCTGATAGTGCACTGGTGGGGCCCCTTGGCCTGGCCTACACCCTCTTGCAATCTGGGACTCCTTTGGAGATGTTGGAGAGCTGGTTTTGGCTGATCCTGCAGGCCAAGCAGAGGGACCCCACTGGTGCACGAATTCATGCACGGGACCTCTAGTATAATATAGTTAGTTTTGAGAGCTTCACTGACTACATGCATTATGTCTTCTCATGAAGAAATTCCTGTGGTTGCTTATTTCAAAATGGTTGGTGTTACATATAAAGTCAACAAAGTGCTGCTTACTTCTTTTGCAGTTTTTTTGGTGTTTTTCAGGATGTAAAAAAGAGAACTAGTGAATGCCTGTGTTATGTTTTTTTTTTTTTGTTTTTTTTTTTAAGTTGAGAAGCCTGAGGAAATACAATCTGTGGGAAAGATTCAGGCCTCAGCTCTGTTGCCCTCTGCTAAGACCATGACCACTCTGTTACCAGGTCTTGGCTGGAAGGATTAGACTTTATTAAAAACCAACTTTACCACATTCTCTTAAGATTTTTAGAAAACCTCAGCTTGCATATTAGTAATTAATGATTATTATGCATTTTCCAAATTCAGAAGGCAACAAAGCATAGCAAAGTGAATACTCCCATTCCATGTTTTCATATTTTCTTTTTTTAATATACATTTTATTGATTTTTTTTTTTACAGAGAAGAAGGGAGAAGGATAGAGAATCAGAAACATCAATGAGAGAAACATCAATCATCCACCTTCTGCACACCCCCAACTGGGGATGTGCCTGCAACCAAGGTACATGCCCTTCACAGGAATCGAACCTGGGACCCTCCAGTCTGAAGACCAACACTCTATCCACTGACCCAAATCTGTCAGGGATGTTTTCATATTTTCTAGCAACATCTCAGCTGCATTGGGCCCTTTTCCTAGTACCTTACTGAAATTTTCAGTTCTGTGGAATCTAACACCTTGACTGTTTTCTCTTTATTACATTGACCAGAAGCATTGGGCCGGGAAATGTTCAGAGGCACCGCAGTCAGCCTCCTGGATTTCAGACCTGGAGCTCCTTACATCTATTGTCCCAGCACCCAGTGTCCACCTGTCTCCTTGTCAGTAGAGACCCTCTTCTCTGTTTGTGAGGGCAGTTATATGAAGAGTCCAAACTGGTCGTAGAATAGTCATAGCTTCTAACATAACAGAACAAAATCAAACTATATTCCCTGCTAGAATTTCTCCTTTGAGCATTGGACTACCAAACTCTTTGATCCCAAGATTTGGGTGGGAATATGAACTTCCCTCATCAAATAATGTGGTTTAAAATTGAAAGTGGTCATTTTGATCCCTTCCCCTTGGTTTCCTAACATATGCATACTGGCTGTGGGGACAAATGATGGAGGCACACTCTTTTTTTAAACGTTTCATCCAGAAGTAACACATTCCCTCTCTCTCGCTTTCTGAGTCAAAACTTAGCAGCATGCCAAAACTAACTGCAAGGGAGGCTGGGAAATGTAGTCTGGCTGTGTGCTAAGCAAGAATAGGAAATGAGTTCTGTGAGCACCTAGCAATCCCCATCACATGGCCCTTGCCTTGACTAATTCATTTTTTTCTGCATTTGATAGTCCTTCCTTTAATATGTTTAAGAAAACGATGACATTCTCCTAGTTTCATTAAAGATGCATTAAATACATTTTTTTTTTCTTTTGTGTTTGGTTTGTTTTAAGAAGACAAGTCACTTCTCCATTTTTGACCGGGAACTTCAGCACCATTGATTGTGCTATTTATTTTTAGTGGCCACATTCTAGGCTGCTGTAAATTCTCACATTAGAAATAATTTAGATATTTGTTTTTGGCATACAGATCACTTCCTCTGGTAATTAAGTATAATTTGGTGTTGCCAGTTATGTTTTGAAAGGACTTTATCAATGATCTTTGTTTCTTTAAGTACAAAGTATTCAGACTATCATATTTTGGATGCAAATCTTTTGTGTTGATAGCAAAAACAAAATCACAAGCAATCGTTCTTTGAATGTAATTTTAGAATTATTTTATGTAAAAATTTTAAGGTAAAGTCCCTTAGTGACGAATTCCTCAGCCAAATCATAGCTGAGTCTGAAAACCCGGTGTAACCACTTCTTTTCGGTGTGATTGAGTCAGGGAGGGGGTAAATAGGCCTCTCAATCAGCACCTCTTTATCCACTGCTTTGTGGAAGCCCAGAACCCCTGCTTCCTGTAATGACAGCTGCTGTTAAGGATGGGATTAAGCATATTTAAAGGGCCAGTAGCCTTTGGTATAAGTCATTTAAAAACTTTCAAAAAAGCACCAGAGAAATTCTTTAGAATCAAATAAAGGCTTTAGTATTTGTTCATTCAACTTCTCATTACTTTGTACATTTCAAACAACTCTTGATGGCCTTTTGAAAGAAATCTGCCAGATACAATAAAAAGGGTTTTGGAGGTTAGAAATATGCCAAAGAAATACATGTATTTGACATATTTGAAATAAAATAACTTTAAGCTATAAGTACACATGACATATATAAATACATGTATTAAATAGATAAAAAGGGAGAGTTTTTTTTAATTGTGGATTTTTTTAAAAGAGCTTATAAAGAAAATACTTACTTTTCATGATAATTTACAGAAATATTGAACTCTTTAAAACTGGGCAATCACTGATAGAATTGTAGAGATAAAATTATTGAGACTTAGGCAAAATTTCTTGCCTTAGGCATCAAATATGTGACTGCTTTAATTACTATATGAATTATATATATTTTTTTCTTTCTCCTCCACCACTTCTACCTCCTCTTTGTTCTTCAATTTTCCATTTTTCTTTCCACATCTAATAGTGAGTCCATGCGCTACCTTAACAGGTTCAGGTGAAATTTTTAACTTGAGCGAATAAACTCTGCAATTAGTTACTGGGAGAATGAACTGGGCTCTTGCAGGAGACTTTGTTTGGGTATGGAGTGAGCTGGAATTCTTCATTGTCTTGAAGCTTTGAGCTACTTAGGGTGGGGGTTGACAGAGGAGTCTGCCAAACCTGCTTACACCCCTGCCTGCACATCTGCAGGACTCAACCTTATCCTTCCCGTAGGCCTTGGCTCAAATGGCACCTTATCAGAGGCCTCTCTGGCCATCCTATATGCTTAATCCCTATTCCCCAGGCCTGCCTCTTCCCTGCTTTATTTTTCTCCACAGTACTTATCAGCCACTCACAGGTACCTTGTTTGTCTCCCTCCTCTAGAATGTGAGCTTGGTTTGTTTACCTCTATATCCCAGCATCCGGAGCAGTGCCTGAGCACAGGAGGTACCCAACAGATATGTGTTGAATGAATAAATGTTGACAGCGTCACTGAAATGTGAAAGGTACAACTGCCCTTGAAGGCGGTGTTCTCATTGATCTATGCTTGTGCAGTGAACAGATTTAGATATCCAGGTTCTCCCTAAATGGTGCATGTGAGTAGCTTCCACTTAGATTTTTGGGCACAGTCATTTTTTTTTTTTCAGGGAACGCCAATGCTTGAGTCCTTCCCCTGTTGGGAGTGCTCATAGGATACAAACTTAATGCTATTTGACGAGGGACTTAGGAACACGCACATCCCCACAGAGCACCAGCCGCGTCTCCTTTCAGGCTTCCTGAGGGAGCTATATGCACAAGGAAAGCTCAGGGATATAGCTTTTATAATTAACTAGAGGCCTTCCTTCCCTTAGCTTCCAGCACCGATTTTCCTCCTGGGATACTTGCTCTTGGAACCCAGCTACCCTGCTTGGAGGAAGCCCAGGCAATGATGGTGAACCATGTGTAGGGGGTCTGGTTAGCAGTCTCAGCTGAACTGCCAGCCAACACCAGCAGCACCTGTCAGATCTGTGAGTAAGGAAGCTTCCTGAAGACCCAGGCCCAGTACAGATTCAACAACAACCTCTTGAGAGACCCTGAGTGAGAACACCTAGCTAAACCCACACAATCTATGGAAATAAGATTTCCCCCTCTCCTTATCCCCCTCCACTTTCTAATAAAAATTGTTGCTGTTTTCTGCTTCTAAGTTTGGGCTGCTTTGGTACATAGCAATAAGGAAACACTAATCCATGGCAGATTTAAAAGTTACCAAGGGCCTCATAGGAATTTCATCTTAATATTTTTTTCTTTCTCCTTTATCTTTCCTATTTCTGTAAGAAAGCGTCTCGGTGATAAAACATGGGCAGCAGTGTCACAACTCGCAGAATCCATTAGCAATCGCCAGCAAGGCCAGGCCACGTAGAGAAGATGCTCCTTCAGAATCTCTTTAACTTCTTTCTCACAAAGTGGTTCTCAGGCAACATTAGTTAACACATAGGTGGGCATTTGTTTTGTTTTTTCAGCTAATTATGATTCACCTGCTTCAGGTGCAGTTTCTCTCCAGGGTCAAGCTGTGGGGTATCACTCGGCAGTGTGCAAACACCAGGCTTCGGAGGAAGGTTTGTGTGAGGGAGAGGGAAGCTCTTGATTGCAAGGGCGAGATGAGAAGTGAAACATCGCGTAGGAGGGAGTAATAACAATTGCCGACTCCCATTGTACCTGTTGTCACCTTATTTTATTTTTTTACATAATACATATTTTACCCTGTGAATATGATTCAGAGACTTTCAAAACCACTTTTCTCACTTTAAAGGGTAAATTTTACGTATCATTAAATCTGTAATTACACGAAAGTCATAACTATTTTGCATCTGGTACGGAACTCCTAGCACTACCTCATGGAGGTGTCTGCCCCTCCTTTGGAAGAAAGAACTTTTATGTTTTTTTTAGAGTCTTGAGAATGAGAGGAAGAACTGAGAATTAGTGAAGTTCTCTAGAAAAACAGAGGAGGGGGAGGGGAAGGCATGCCATTACCAGCAGGGCTGCAGCCCCTGATAAAAATTCTGGAAAACTCAGAAAGGGGGCCAGGAAGACAGTAGGATCAGGAGGGGTCTGCCTAACTGATACTCTCCCTGGAGATGGACAAGGCATATCTTTGACATGTGCTGGTTGGCGGCTCTTGTCAGTATTAAGAAAGGAGGGACAATATTTCGTGTCTGCTTTCCTTAGTCATTCTTTATTCTCCCCAAGTCTAGAGAAGTGCTATACCATTGCAAGGGGAAGACATGGTGATTAGCTCAAACGTCTGATTATTGAACACATACTAGGCATTAAGATGAAGAAAACACAGCCCCTGTCCTGAGACAGACTCATTCCTACACGGTGATCTCACTTCATGTGCCAAGAGAGCAGAAGGAGGGTCGCTCAGACTGATTGATGGAAATGCCAACTCTTAAAAAATATTACTTTGTGCTTTCTTCCTCTTTTTCACTCTCTTGGTATCATACTTCTGTCTGGTCACTTAGCATGTTTCAAGGTGATCTGCACCATTTCTTTAGAAATGTCATAGAAGGGATCATCCATGTAACTAAGTAAAAAAATTGTGTTAACTGGTGTTTCCTGACGGCTTTCTGGGTGAGGTACCCTATGAAGGTTTCTATCAAGTTTTCACATTAAATTCTTTCTAAAAACCCTACTAAGAAGGTTCTGTTATTGTCCTTGTTTGACAGATGTGCCAAATGAGGCACAGAGAGGTCTAGTGACTTGCTCAAGCTCACACAGCTAACACATGATGGGGAGCAAGGATTTGGACCCAGTTCCAGAGCCCACATTTTGTATATTTCTGCTTCTAAGCGAGCACTGGTATGCCTTCTAATCATGAGATTTTACTGCTCAAGTAATAAACTCTCAGCTGGACTTACTCATCTGAACAGGAATGCTGTGTGCTTGAAGCCCACACCCGCAGGCCGATGCCTTGGCCTTTCCCAATGACCTCCTGAGAGTCTCAGTTAGCAGCCAGGGGAGGCTCCAGAGAAGGAAGCCAGGGTAGTCTTTTGCATGTGGGACAGAACCCTTGTTTCTGAGAACTTGGCATAAGGGGTCACAGGGCACCACCCTGAAGCTCTTAGGACTGTGAATCAGGATCCTTTTCTTCTTAGCGTCTCAGGATTTACAGTTGACCCTGAAACAACATGGTTTACTATCCTGCCTGCATCCACTAATACACAGATTTTTTTCAATAAAATGGAGTTGGGACTTTGTACCTGTGGGTTTTGCATACGTGGATTCAACCAACTGAGGATCAAAACCAGTATTTTTGCATTTCTACCCATGGGTTCCCAACTGGGGATTGAAAATACTGTTTGTCATCTGAGGTTGGTTGAATCTGCAGATGCGATGGGCCTGCTATAGAGTCAAAAGTTATACATGGATTTTCGATTGCATTGGGGGGTTGGCGTCCCTAACCTCACTGTTGTTCAAAGGTCACTGTAATTTGTGCTCAGATACCTGTGAGGGTCACAGTCAAATCAGAGCCCTCTCCTTTCCATGAGAATCCAACCTAGCTTGGTCCTAGCTGGCTGCTAGACTTCAGGAAAAAAAGTAAGATAACTGAAATATGTAAGCTGGAAAACAGAATTTTCCAAATACATGGCCGGTATGGGGTCAGTACTCTGCTATCCTGAGCCACACAAAAGAGAAAAGCCACTAGATGCCTGTGGGAGGTCATGTTTTCATAGTTTTCTTTTCATTTTTTCTGTTCACACTCACAGTCAAAGTCATTCTCAAGGACGTTTCTATCTTCTGGCGTTCCTATATGATTGTGTAATATCATGAAATATTCATTAAGCAAAATTTCCTTTTCCCAGTATTTCCTTTGAACTTCTACTTATTTCAGTGCTGAAAAATGGACCTCCCCCTAGAGTCACCTGGGCTCTTACAAATTAACCCTGTGTAGGCTTTACCCCTGGAGGGCATGAACCCTGGCTCAGACCATGGGTATTTTTGCAAAGTTCTCTAGAGGTTTCTGCCAAAACCGGTTTGGCTCAGTGGATAGAGCATCAGCCTGCGGACTGAAGGGTCCCAGGTTCGATTCCGGTCAAGGGCATGTACCTTGGTTGCAGGCACGTCCCCACTGGGCGATGTGCAAGAGGCAGCTGGTCGATGATTCTCTCTCATCAATGTTTCTAACTCTCTATCCCTCTCTCTTCCTCTCTATAAGAAATCAATAATATATATATAAAGAAGAAGTACGTGGCCACAGGAAGGTGGGAAAACTAAAAAAAGAAAAAAGAAAAGAAAAGTTCTCTAGAGGTTTCTAACGTGCAGCCAAATTTGAGGATCACTGGAATGACTGAAATTCTCATGCAAGAGCTAAACATTTAAAGAGGGGAAAAAAGAGGAAGATATCTGGAAAATACTGTGTGAGTTTGAGTAGACTAGCAGGACATAAGACAGAAGATTCACAGAAAACAGTCCTGAGCTACAAGGAAGCAAAAGCAAAGAAAAAGATTCTTTAGGTTGCAAGGGTGATGACAGGGTGAACTGGGGGAAAGTGCTGAGGCTAATTATTTGGGGGTGTTGGAGAAGCTCGTAGACACGAGGGATAAATTGCGATGGGGGACAAAGTAGGGGCAATGAAATCTTAACAGATGTCTTCATGGACAGACATAGGAAGTCAGATGTACTTCCTCCTCTCACCCCAGTCCTTTGGCGCAATGCAGGCTTCCGAGACCTTAGGGACCATTCTTGGGAAAGAAGGGGGGATATGGGATTTGGAGGAGTGGGCCTCAGGACAGTTTTAGTTGAATTATGGTATAGAAAATAAAAAATGCTATATATCTTATACACCTGTGTTTGACATTGGCACACACTGTTTTTGGGTCTATCTTTTGACAGAAAGAATTAGGAGGAAGATGCCCCCTGTTGGTCCTGTTGATTCTGCTCAATACCAATGGATCTGCCTCTTGCCACCTGGTAATTGAGTGTTTTATGTTCTTAATGGAGGCCAAAGGAAACTGCAATAGGGTGTTGCTGAAGGTTTTTTTTGTTTGTTTGTTTGTTTTCTGTTTTTTTTTTAAAAAATATTTTATTGATTTTTTTACAGAGAGGAAGGGAGAGAGATAGAGAGCCAGAAACGATGAGCGAGACACATCGACCAGCTGCCTCTTGCACATCCCCCGGGATGTGCCCGCAGCCAAGGTACATGCCCTTGACCGGAATCGAATCCGGGACCTTTCAGTTCGCAGACCAACGTTCTACCACTGAGCCAAACCGGTTTCTGCCCCTTTTTTTTTTTTTTTTTTTTTTTTTAAATAGGGTGTTGCTGAAGGTTGATACCGATCACCACTGTAATGTGAATGTCTCCAGCAAACTGTCCAAATGGCTTTCGGTAGCACTACTAGGAGGTTCTTGATTTAATATCTCATGGTCTCATCCATTATTAGAAATTATTTAATGAATTGAGAAAGTAAAAATTTTTTAATTTATGTATTGATTAAATAACATATTCACATTATTTTAATCCAATAGGGGGCAAAAAGGACCTGTAGTAAAAAATCTCTATTTAGTTCTGCCCTCCAGCAACCCAGCTTGCTTCAGAAGCAACCAGTGTTATCAGTTTCTGATGTGACCTTCAGAGCTATTCAATGCACATTGAAGCATATGCATAAGCATTCTCTTGTTATATTTCTCTTTGTCCTCAGATAGCAGCTAATATAAATTGATCTAGACTTTGATTTCTGTATTAGGAGATGATGGGGTCTTTTCATTCTTTTTTTTTTCCTCTCCTTTTTTTTACGGTTGCATGGATTATCATTAAATGCGTACATCAGGATTGATTTAACTAGGCTTTCTTGATGGGAAGTTTGAGATTGTTCCCATTCATTAAGTATTTTAAAAAATAATTGAAGATATAGAATCCACTGAATAGCTTCATCTCTTTTTTCTCTAGACTTGCCAGCCTGATAATCACATGTACATATGAATTTCAATGGCTATTATTTCAGGGGCATTTAGAAAGCATTTGAGTTTTACTCATTAAAAGATATGTTATTCTGCCGAAACTGGTTTGGCTCAGTGGTAGAGCGTTGGTCTGTGGACTGAAAGGTCCCAGGTTTGATTCCGGTCGGGGGCATGTACATTGGTTGCGGGCACATCCCCGGTGGGGGGTGTGCAGGAGGCAGCTGGTCAATGTTTCTCTCTCATCGACGTTTCTAGCTCTCTATCTCTCTCCCTTCCTCTCTGTAAAAAAATCATAAAATATATTAAAAAAAAAAGAACAACAACAACAAAAAGATATGTTACTGTATTCTAATGATTCCATTTAGACTCTTATGAAGTTCTATGAGCCTTTTTTCGTTGATAACCCCATAAGATTTTTCTGTTCCCAATTTTTGCTGTTTTGGCTTATGCTTTTTTTTTTTAGTGCAATTGATACTCTGCTTTAACCACACTTTTCTACTACACTAGAGTATAGCACTTAGAAATATCATTAACAATGAAGTCATTTTCCATTTGCAAATCTTTGCTTTGGCTAGAATTACTTGTTTCCACTGTTCTAAAAGCCAGGCTAAAAGCGACAGTCAATCTTATTGGAGCAGTGCATCATACTTTCCATTATTTATAATTTTTCATAAATAAATTTCAGTTTATTGGCCTCTTTAGGTGTTAAGATTTGAATAATTTATGGGTAAAAATGATGATATCTTCTAAAATGATATCTTCCTTTTCTACAACTGCTGGATGTGTTTTTAGATGCCATATTGGTGTTAAATAGGTTTAGCATTCCAGATTCTTATCATTGAAATAGACATAAAGGTCATAAGATTTGGCCTTTAGGACACAGGCTGGACCCCTCTCCCCTTTGCTTGACAACTTTTTGGGAGAAGGAAATCACCATCTTTCTACAATAGGAAGATCCTCCCTCCCTCCCTTCCTTCCTTCCTTCCTTCCTTCCTTCCTTCCTTCCTTCCTTCCTTCCTGCCTTCCTGCCTTCCTGCCTTCCTGCCTTCCTGCCTTCCTGCCTTCCTGCCTTCCTTCCTTCCTTTTAAAAAGACTTTTAATTTTTATGCTTAAATTAATTATCTTTTCTTAAATCAAAAGAACAGCATATCACACTAGTTCTTCTATGACAGAGGGGTTAAGCTAAAATCCAATAATAAATGACATGAATCTAAAATCAAAAGAAATCTGAAAAGGCCTGAAGAGAAATTTTCAAAAGATGCTGATTTTCCTCAAATCCAGAATCAGAAGTATCAGAAAAAGCATGTTGTTAAATTTTATTTTTTTTTCTTCCAACTCTGAAATTCACCCAGATGATCCTCTGGATGTTAGGGAGATTCATTACCATTGTCTTATCCTGAAAATTGTGACTCCACCTTTTTGTTACTGTCCTTTTATCTTACATCACTTTAGTTAGAACAGAGCTAATCTTTATGAGCTAGGTGTTTTTCAGATGGCATTTGAGAACATGAGATTGCTAAAACTGATTCAACACTCAAAAATTGTACCTTTTCCCTTGAATAACATGGGCATAACAATGATAATGATGCTACATTTATACACGGTGTACAATTGTTTTTGAGTGTCAAGGATCCATTGACACTCTCCTGAAATCACATCTCAATTTTCCTTTGGAAAGCAATACTGTTATCAGATATAATGCTGATGGCATTGGTGTCCAAGGTGTCTTCCATTTATAATATTTGTCATGGGGTAGGCAAGTGTGTAATCCCAAATTCAATCACACTCTCCCCATGGAATGTGAATATTAGGCAGAAACAAAAAATAAGTAGTATTCATTCATTCATTCATTCATTCATTCATGGATATTGCCCCAGAGAGACTAACATTTAGTTTCTACTCCCTTATGAGATCTGTTTCTTCAGCCTTCTTTCCCATCCTGTCAGCCATTCAATAGTCTCCATTTTTACTTAAATTAACTTGATCTGGTTTTATTTGCTTGTGACCCTAGAAATTTAACAGATACAATAACGAAGACAGGATATGTTTGTGAATAATTCTGATGTCCTCACATGGTAGCCATTCCAAGAACTCTATTTCTTCTTTAAAAATTTTTAAAATTCAACCAAAATGAATCATTGTTGAAAGGTTAATTATGGGATCTTGCACAACAAATGGAGTTGGGAAAAAACATATTAATAAGCAGTTTAAAGTTGCTGGGCTTACGCAAATATTTTGACGGGTCTATTTTTTCTAGATTAGTTTATACTCTTGGGATGACTTATCCAAGCTGTTGGTACCGTCACTATGGCTCAGTGTGGAGAGTGGTGTCCAGATTCCCGCAGATTTCACGGTGAAGGGGAGGAGCTGGCCACCCAGCCCTTAGATGTTTTTCTTCTGGTCTGGGTCATTTGTGCGCCTAGAACCCATCTCTAGATTCCATTCTAGACTTTGGGGCCTCTTTCCAAAGTATTTCTTAGTTATCTCCATCAAGTTTCACAGATGGACTGAGTAGGTTTGTGGAGGCAGGATGAATATCCATTTGTAATTTTAATTTTTGAAATTAAACATTTTCACACTAATGGAAAAGACTGCCCTTGTTCTTCTCCATCTTACTGTCTCAAAAACCCTACCTATTCTTCAAGTGTAGTGAAAATCCCAAGTATTTTTGTAATGCTTTTCCAGAGGACTGCACCTAGAAAGACCCTCTCCTACTCGGCCAAGCTGTGATATGGATCATCCTGTTGGTACTGCTTTTTTTTTTTTTAAATATATTTTTTTATTGATTTTTCACAGAGAGGAAGGGAGAGGGATAGAGAGCTAGAAATATAGATGAGAGAGATACATCGACCAGCTGCCTCCTGCACACCCCTCACCGGGAATGTGCCTGCAACCAATGTACATGCCCTTGACTGGAATTGAACCTGGGACCTTTCAGTCCGCAGAACGACGCTCTATCCACTGAGCCAAACCGGTTTCAGCTGTTGGTACTGGTTTGTAATTTGGGCCTTCATTTACAAACCCAGTTTCCCTCTCTTTGCCCCTTAGCTTGTGGAGGCAGGGGATTTGCATCTCCTATGATGGTGGGCATGAATGAATGGCATCATTACACAGCCCCTCTCTTTTTTCTGCCCCATACCACTGAGGTCAACAAGTGTTGATGAATCCTATTACTAATTAGATGGCACTCATGGCAATGACCTTTAAGTGTTAGTAACAGCAATAAGGAAACTAATGTTCTGGTAGCAATTCAGAATCAGAGAGTCTTGAGCCACTGCAGTCCACTGACATGTCTCAGACCATGTGTGAAAATAATTGGAATTTAAAGACTTTCAGCAAAGCATGTGGTCTCCATGCTGCTGCAGGCCCCACCACTCTCCTTTGCTCCCATTTTCACGTTTATATTGAGAGGCTCTGAAGACATTTGAGTTTGGGACCCAAGTTATATTTTAAACCATGTTGCTATCTGTATCTCCAAACACTCTGCATATCTGTCCATAGATCTCCATATTTGTCTAGGGTATGTTTTTAAGGCTCCTTGACAAGAGTGATGCTTAACTGCAGACCACTACAAAGCTGGGCGCTCACTAAGCATTACCAACTGTTGATTTTAAACTTGAGGTTGCCATGCGAGCAAACTGTGCTATAGATCAACGTCTGGCTTTCAGGCTTTGAAGTCCTGCTTCAGCCTCAGCTTGAACTCTTTTCCTTTATGAACGTTGTAAACATTTGCCCTCCTCAACTATGCTCTGGTTTCCCAGGAAAGCAAATAACTTGAAATAATAATTATATTTGTAATCTCATCGATGTCCTTGCTTTCTGTCACTTCCTATGTGACACTTCATTCTCCATGTAACAGGTGTAGTCAGCCTGGTGGTCGGCAGGAGCAGTGTGACCATCTGGGTGTCTCTGTGGACAAAGCATAAAGGGGTTAAACTCTGTGATTTTTATCAGCTGCTGAAGTAGATGTGCAGACTAATTAGCCTACTTACTAGCCGTACTACGAAAGTCTATATTAACTAGCGAAGCTTTTAGGAGAGCTTTGAATGCAGCCAGAGCTGTGCTCGCTCAGCCAATGAGCAAATGTGAGAGACACCCAGAGGCTCCTGTGGCCTAAATTCCTTCATTGGGTAGATGTTGTGCTACGACACCATTTTTCCATCTCAAATGGATCTTGAGGCTCAGACTAGTTCTGCAACAGGGTCAAAGCGTAGAGGGAAAAGTGAAGATCCAGCAAAGATGGCAGATGGCGACTGTTCAAAAACAGTAGCAGGCATTCTCAGATCATTCAGTGCCTTGGATTGATTTTTAAAGAAGAAACAATACACAGAGAAAAATACAGGGCAGGAAGAGAGAAAGGGAAGGAAAACAATAAGATGTCTTATTTATCTTAACACGTATTAGGATCAATATATAGGTGCTGGTTATTGATTAAGGGAAGCCCTTTCAAATTTTTAAAGTCAAATACCATGTTATATATTTATTTGTTCATATTTTACAGGTATATGTCATCTCACAGATTATATTTTTCAGCTATTACCTTTATGAAAACACTCTAGGAAACATAGGTTCGGGAGTTATATATCCTTGAACAGAAGGAGAAACTTGCTTGATGCCCAGTTGGTCCATGATGGCAGAGCAGTGGCTCATATGAAGGCTTCTAACATCCATTTTAGAGTTTTTAAAATTTTTTTTTTTTTTTTTGTGTGTGTGTGTGTGTGTGTATGTGTGTGTGTGTGATAATTTCAGAGCATTTTGAAATAGGGATTGATAATTAAAGGGCAGGCAATGTATGCATATTTGGTTTTATCTCTGTTTTTCCCAGTTATGGGTGGTGGAGGGGGGAGGATCTGCCTCTGAGGAATGCAGTGGGGTGTGCTGGCATGTTGTGGTAACGGCCCTTGTCCACTCTCCCTGGTTTCATTAACGGCACTTGAGTGGAGTGCGGTGTTTGCACGTATATGGGGCAACAGCAGGTCACCCAGAGTTATATTTTATCCCGTGTTACTTTTCTCTAAGGGCAACGTTATCTATTAACCACCTTCTCTTTGCCCGCATCCCTGCTAGGTGTTGTGAAAAGTAGAGATGTAAACACTCTGAAAAATTTAAAGCTATAATGAGGAAAACTCTTATTTTAATTTTTTTTTTTTTTGCAGGAATTGGGGCTGAGAGAGGTGAGGCAGGAAGGAAATCTATGTGTTCCCATCTCCTAATTCTGTTAGTTTCTGAACATAAATATGTTAACTGTAATTTAATTTGCTCATACAACTCTTGCTCTAGGAAGATTCCACCACGTGAAAAGCCATCAAAATCCTTTGCCTGGCCTATTACTGTAACTTTTTCATCCATTTCCTTACTTTCTGTCATTCCTAGGTGACTCTTCGTTCTCCATATAACTGCCCACACTCACTTTCTAAAGCACAGTGAGGGGAAGGCCCCTACTCCAGGAAGCCTGTGTCCTGGAGGCGGATTCTGCCTCCCAGCCTCCTCACCCCCAGGCGTCAGTCCCACAGACCCGCTCCAGGCCTCCCACACCAGGCCATCCACCACGTGGCTTTCGCTCCCTGCAGTGCTCTCCTGCCAACTCTCCCCCTCCAACAACTTAGTTTCCTTCTTTTAAAAAGTGTAGCTCACATGTCCCTTTCCTAGAAACTTTTGTCTTCTCTTTTCTCAAGAATTGATTCCTCCCTGATCTGTTTCCCACAAACTTTCCTGGTGTCACTTTTAGAGACCTGCTATTGTATTAGAGTTACTTGTTTATGGCTCATTTTTGCCCGTGTGTGTGTGTGTGTGTGTGTGTGTGTGTGTGTGGCTCATTTTTGCGTGTGTGTGTGTGTGTGTGTGTGTGTGTATCCTGGTAAGATGCACCGTCACAGCCCACGCCAGGGACTGGCTCTGGTGTATCAGTATCAGTATTTCTATCAGGAGCACAGAGCCTGACTCAGAGGCAGGGGAGGGGCTCAGCAATTGGTAAAATGGATGACCCAGAGGACCAGAGCCTTTCCCTCCGAATGTGACTCTTCCAGCAGCCTAGCCCCGTTCCTGACTCAGCTCCTGAGACTGTCTCATCCCCACAGCTTGCCAATGGATCACCCAAGGCCAGTAACCTGTGCCGTGACCTGGGCCGAGGTGAACGCCACCTGCTCCTTCATCTGTCTATATGGAGCCTGGTCCAGGGTGAGGGTTAAGCACTGAGTGTCTGACACATTTGCCAACTCGGGATCTATTCTCGTCCTGCCCCTGCCATGACAGAGACATGTGTGGAAGACAGCTCTTCATCCATCCACCGGTCTTTCTCTCCCTTAGCTGTGAGTTGCCCGTTCATCGTTCATCGATTCTTTCCCTCTTCAGGAATGTCCTTGATGTTGTTTTAAGCTAATACCTTTTAACCCAAAATAAACCAACAAAAAGCAAAACAAACCCAAACTACAGCCAAGGCTGCATTCTCCTGGTCATTAAAAGATAAGTGCCTTTAAAAGATAAGTAAATTGCTGGGAGGTCCTGGGTGAATTTCATCTTTCACTCCAAGCCTGATGCCCTGACATGAAAGCCTTAGGCAGCACTGATTAAGATCATAAGCTTTCTCCAATTTCATTCTTATGGATTTGCTTAGATGTAGGTGAGCAACTGAAAAGGAAGCTTGTTTTGAGTCAGGGTTAGGAGAGCGCCAGTATTACTTGTGTTGGATAAGAGTGGTGAAACAGCCAGGGATGGGTAGGGTGTCATTCCTAAAAGCTGCAAATCCAAAGATAAAGATCAAATTTCCAATCCTCCCTTAAGCTGTCTCCTTCCTTGTTCCTGAAATAGCGAGAGGCTTTTTTCCCTCAATATCATTAAACTCACAAACTTTTAAACAAGACAAGAGAGCATTAAAAGTATTTCTAACTCAGGGAAGTGTTCTACTGTTTTCTTTGTGCGTTTGAACTTAAGTCTAATTTAATTTTTTGATCATTGCATTTGTTAACAACAAGAAAAGGTGAAAATAAACCTCCCACGCTGTTTTAGTCTGACATAGTTTACTTCTTCATGAAAAAAAGTAATCAAGCTGTCACAATGAACAAAACATTACTGGAAAGCAAAACTGGAAGCAAATACTTGGTAAGATTAAAGGAAAAATATCTTTAAAAAGCATATTTATGGATTCAGAAAGTGTGCTCATGTATCTTACATTTTTACAGTTGTTAATCATATATTACAATATATTCATCTGGAATTTTAAAAATGATCGCTGAGGCTCTGTGTTCTAGAAAAGATGAAAAAGAAGGTTAATAGACATTTGTTTTTGGTCAAAACGGAGTAACAGGGACTGGATTTATCCCCCAGCCTGAAATAAACAAAAAGTCAGACATAAGTATAAAAAAAAAAGGGGGGGGGGAGAGGGGAGGCAGTCAACATGAGGAGCTAAGGGAGCATCTAATAAAAGGGTAATATGCTAATTAGACCAGATAGACCGGACATCCTTCCAGACAAAAGCCACAGTGGCTGCGAGGGCAGAGGAAGGTTGAGGAGAGCCAGCAGCCAGCAGTGGCAGCAGCAGCAGGGTGATGGGTATGGCACCTTCCCCTGATCAGCCTGGTCGCCTCCAGCAGAAGGTGGCCAGACTGCAGCCATCAGTAGGACATCCCCTGAGGGCTCCCAGACTGAGAGAGGGGGCAGGCTCTGCTAAGGACCCCCCCCCCCCCCCCTTCAGTGCATGAATTTTCGTGCATCAGGCCTCTAGTTAGGTAATGAAAGACAATGACCTGAAACAAATGAAAGGAGCCCTCTGATAAGTTCCTGGTCTGTAGCACAGGGAGTGGGAACTCAGCAGAATCTAGTGCTGCTTTGAGCTGAGAAAAACAAAACTGCAAGCCGGGGCTTCTAGAATTCACAAGACAGAACCCTAGCGAGGAGAGAGTAGTATAGAGAGAACTCAGGATGAAGGAAACAAAAACTCAATGAAAAAAGTGGCCAAAAGACTTGAACAAGCACTTCACCAAAGGAGGTATAAGGATGGCAGGTAAGCATCTGAAATGCTGCTCCCCATCATTAGTCATTAGAGAAATAAAAGTTCACACAATGAGACAGCACAGGTGCCTATGAACATGGTTTAAATTTTATAAACTAAATGCTGGTGAGGGTGTGAAACGACTGGAATTCTCAAACACGTCTGATAGGTATGAAAAACTGTTTTGGAAAACAGTTTGACAGTTTCTTCAAGTGTTAAACATACACATCCCATAGATCCAGTCATTGAACTTTTAGGAACTTATGCAAGATAAAGAAAATTAAATGTCCATGCAAACACCTGTGCACAAATATTTCTGGTAGCTTTCTTTGTAATAGCCCCAAACTGGAAACTACTGAAATAGCCATCAACAGTTAAGTGGATAAATAAACTTTGGTGCAGTCATGCAATACTAGTAAAAAGGATAAGCTGTTGAAAGACACAACAATATGGATGAACCTTAAGATCATTATGTTGCATAAGAAATTGAGTACAAGATTGTATGATTTAATTTACATAACATTTTAGACTTAATTTAACCCATAGTACAGAGTGCAGATCCTTGGAAAGAGGGGAGGGGAGAGGGAAAGTTTGGAGAGTGGTGGGAAGGATGAGTTAGAAAAAGACAGAAGAAAACTTTCTGATAAATATGCTCATGATTTTGGTGTGGTAATGGTTTCACAGATATATACATATGCCAAATTTGTCTGAGTTTACACAATAAACATATGCAGTCTAATATGACAATTATATTTCACCTAGAGGTCCAGTGCATGACATTTGTGTATGGTTAGGGTCCCTCTGCCTGGCCAGCGATCTGGGCCTATTGGGTCTTCTGGCTGCCGGTTGGGACCTACCTTCCCTAGCTGCCGGCTGCCAGCTGGGGCCTCTCTTCATTCCGCACCGCCCCCTCGTGGTCAGCACATGTCACAGTGATTGAACTCCCGGCCTCCTGGTCAAATTCCCAAGGGAACACTTTGCATATTAGCCTTTTATATATATATACTACTAGCTCTGTGCATGAATCCATGTGCCAGTAGCTTGCCAGTAGCTCACTGCCACCCTCCAGTAGCTCTCTGCCTGCTACCCTGCCCTCCTGTAGCTCTCCCCATCCCCTGCCTTCCCCCCTCCCCCCCTCCTCACACATAGCTTGCTGCCCTGCCCCTTCCTCTAGCTCTCTGCTGCTCACTTGTAGCTTGCTGCCCCATCCTCCTGCTGATCCATGATCTGGTTGTTACATGGTTAGTTATTACACTTCACGGTGTAACAATTTGCATATTCCATCTTTACTATATAGAATAGATTAACTCCTTGAAACAAAAGATTGATATAGGCACTCATTTTAGATTTAAGGAAGGAAATGGTGTTTTTATGAACTAGAGACTTTAATCAGTGAAACTATAAATATGAAAATATTTTATAGGCATTCTGAGTAATAAAAACAACCAAATATTAGAATCTGCTGAAAAATAGTTGACAGAAAATAAATACACTTTAAAACATATGAGAGAAGGTACTGTCTGTGTGCAAGTTTGGGGCCATCTGCTGAATAATAATTTGTTTTAATAGGAAGAAATTATAATATGAGTCTTGACATGATTTAGAAGTGCAACAAATGTTATAAAAATTAGTTAAATCTTTTGAAAATTATCAAGGAACCAAAAATTTGAAGTGCCATTGGCCAAGCAATCATGGTAATGTGATCGCTAATAGAAACAATGGTAAAAAACAACAACACATGTTATTTCCTTAATAAAATACATCAAAAGGTCATAGTAGGTTTCAAAAACTATCGATATTTAGGAAGCATCTGAATTTCAAGCAATGCGTTTTCTATTTAAAAAACACTCCAAAGTCCAAGACTAAAAATATTCTTTGAATGAATATAAATATAATCATTGCAGATTTAACTTTGGGTCTGGATCTTGTTCTTAAATTTTGCAGTTATCATAGAAATGGAAAGATAAATGAGTTCATGTGAATAAAAATTACTACTGCATTTGCCAGATATTTCTCCTATCATACACTGAGGTTTCCAGAGCTCATAACAATGCCTGCTACTTGAGAGATCTCGATTATTATTTTTAAACTAGAGGCCTGATGCAGGAAGATTCGTGCAAGAACGAGCCTTCCTTCCCCTGGCTGCTGGCACTGCCTTCGCTCTGGCCAGAGCCTCCTTTACGCTGCAGCCCTAGCCGCCTTTCTGTCTTTCTGCTTTCCCACACAGCCCAGAGGCCCAGAATGGCTGGGATGGAGTGCAATGCCTGCATTGTCACCATGTTGCGAATGTATGGTCAATTTGCATCTTACTCTTTTATTAGTGTAGATTGTTGGTCGGCAAACTGTGGCTCGAGAGCCACAAGCAGCTCATGAGCCACGGTTTGCCGCTCTGTTGACTAATGAGTTTGCCGACCACTGACCTAGACTCTGGATTCCAATAATTACAGGCTGTTGTTGTTCCTTGTGATTATAAGCCCCAATCCCAGTGGTCAGCAAACTCATTAGTCAACAGAGCGGCAAACTGTGGCTCACGAGCCGCAGTTTGCCCGACCACTGCTGTAGATGAATGAAAAGATTTTAGGGATTGTAAACCAGACCTAGGCACTTCTATCGTGGTCTCCTACATGTTGATAACTTGACTCTGAGAGACAGGCCACTTTCATCTCTTCTCCCTCCACAGTTTTCTCTAGTTCCCTCTGTGAAGGCTTTTCTGCCATGCCTGGCTTGTTCATCATTTTGATGTGCCTGTCTGGGAAGCTGACAGCCTTTGGGCATTGTTAAACAAAAATCTTGGAACTTGAAACACAATTTGATAGATGTCTCGCTTACTTAACACTGGTGGGCTTCCCAGTGAAGACTGGGACATGATTAAAATACGTACCATCATGGGGGCTGCAAGCAGGAGAAAGGACACGCATTGCTACAATTATGTCGGACTTTCTTTTCATAAACTACTTGGGGGGAAATGAGTTGTTTTTTTTTTTTTTTTGGTAATACAAAGTAGGAAACACAATCTGATCGGCACACTGTGATTATTGCCTGGAGAAGGTACAAAGCATGCACTTACTGCCCCAAAAGGCTTGGCTATTTCAGCAAAGATAGATGTTTACTTATTTCATTTCCAATATTAAAAAATACCCCTAAACAGACTTTCCTTTTAGCACATCTTAGTTATTCAACTAATTAAGCCAATACTGAACATTTATTGAAATAGATTTTCAACAGTAACAGATGCCCTGGAGCCCCCTATGAATCTTTCTATTGTATTGGGTTTTCTTATACAGACAGATTTTTAATTCCACAAAATAAAAGGTGCCCTTAAGGCTCAACCAAATTAAAAAAAAAAAAAAAAAGATCTATTCTGAGAATTTAAATGGCTTCACCTCTTAAACTTGAGCTCATTTGAACTGCGTAGTCAGTGCAGGAGCTCCAGTGCCTATTCAGAAATGTGCTGCTGGCCTTGAGGCCAGCTCTCTCATAGCCCCTCAAGGAAACACAAACAGCGGTTAAATAAAGAAACCAATAAAATGGGAAGAAAGTTGCTTAAATGGTTTATGAACATGCTGATTGTTGGTGAAGATTCCCTGGTCTTTCTGCTTATATGCTGTGCTAGTTAGCTGGAGCTGCCATTAGAAAGTATCATTAACTGGGTGGCTTAAGCAATAGGAATTGATTTCTCATAGTTCTGGACCCTGGAAAGTCCAAGAGCAAGCTGCTGGCTGATAGCGTTCTTTAGCGAGGGCTCTCTTCCTGGCTTACAGACAGCTGCTTTATCACTGTGTCCTCGTGTGTGTGTGTGTGAGTGTGTGTGTGTGTGTGTGTGTGTGAGAGAGAGAGAGAGAGAGAGAGAGAGAGAGAGAGAGAGAGAGAGGAGAGGAGATTGGCCTAATTCTCTTCTTTTTTTTTAAATTTAAACATATTTTATTGATTTTTTATAGGAAGGGAGGGCGGGAGAGGGATAAAGAATTAGAAACATCAATGAGAGAGAAACATCAATCAGCTGCCTCCTACACACCCCTTACTGGGATGTACCTGCAACCAAGGTCCATGCCCTTAACCGGAATGGAACCTGGGACCCTTGAGTCCACAGGCCAGACACTCTATCCACTGAGCCAAACCGGTTAGGGCTCGTTTTCTCTTCTGATAAGAACACTAATCCTACCATGAGATTCCTACCTTCATGACCTCATTTAAACCTAATTATCTCCCAAAGATCTCACTTCCAAATAACATCACAGTGGGGGTTATGGCTTTAACATATAATTTTTAGAGAGACACAAACATTCAGTCTATAATATTTTTTTGCTTTGATGCTTTCAAAGTATTTGGAGTTCTATTCAAAATGCATTCATTCTAATACAAGTTCAAGAGTCTGAACTCTCCTATTAGCAGTTCTAAAGTCTAAAAGTCCAGTGCCTCACCTAAATATCATCTAAGTGAGATATGGATGAGACTCAAGGTAGGATTCAATTGAAATAAAATTTCTCTCCTGTTATGAACCCATGAAACCAGACAAGTTATGTGCTTCTAAAATACAATGATGGACCTGTCATAAGACAGACAAAAGGGAGAGATGGGAAAGAAGGAATGGGAGAAGGGATCCAAGCAAGTCCAAAATATAGCAGGGTAAATCCCATTAGGTCTTAAGTCTCAAGAGGAGTCTTCTGTGGGTTGATGCTCTGTATTTAGGGATGGGGCCTTTAAGAAGGTAATTAGGTAAAATGATCTCAGTAGGGCCCTAACCGGTTTGTCCCAGTGGATAGAACATCGGCCTGGGATTCAAGGGTCCCAGGTTCGATTCAGGTCAAGGGCATGTACCTTGGTTGTGGGCACATTCCCAGTAGGAGGTGTGCAGGAGGCAGTTGATGTTTTTAACTCTCTATCCCTCTCTCTTCCTCTCTGTAAAAATCAATAAAATATTATATCTCAGTAGGGTGGGTTCTAATCAGTACCACTGGCATCCTGATAAGAATTGGAAATTTGGACACAGACACACATAGAGGGAACATGAGAAGACACTAGATGACAGCCAACTACAAACCAAGGAATGAGGACTCAGAAGAAACCAACCTTGACAACATCTTAATCTTGGACTTCCAGCCTCCAGCACTGTGAGAAAACAAATTTCTGTTGTTTAGCCACTCAGTCTGTGATACTTTGTCATGGCAGCTCCAGCAAATGAATACACTCACCAACACTAGGAATTCATTCTAAGGAATCAAAGCTATCCAACCTTGGAGTCAGAAGGTCTGATTCAATGTCTTGGACAAATAAAACGTTCAGGCTCCATTCTTTCAGGGACGGAACCATTTTGAGCATCCAAAGAAGTCAGGCAGGAACATTCCATTTGACCCTCAGACTACCCAGACAATGCCTGTCTGTAAGTAGGTGGCTCTCCTGTATTTAATACCATCTGCTATTTCCTTTTCATGGTTTCCTTTCTTCTTGGACACTCTCTCACTCCTTTAGAAAGCCAGAGCACAAAATCACTTCTTAAGTTGGGCCACTTAAGACTGCTTCCAGCTGGAGAGCAATCACAGGATTCCTACCAAGTGCGCTCAGCCGCTCTCGATCCATATGTGAACAGTCTAAGCACAGTGCACCGTGGCAAGGAATATTATGGTTCATCCAATCCAACCATCCTGTTTTGTGTGCCAGGCATTGTACAGAGGGCGAGGGATGCAAAGATGAGTGGGACATGGCATCCACCCTCATGGAGGTAAATTGCTTCAATACCATGAGGTAATCTGGTGACAGTAAGTGGGAAGTGATACAACAGGGGTCCTGGAATTACTGAGCAGGAGACTTGGAGAATCACTTGGTAATGGATAGTGAGAGAAGGCCTTTCTCTGCCAACACCTGTATACACTTGGCTCTGTGGCCCCTGGAGCTCCAAGGTATTTGCCTTCTGAAAACACACCGGGATAAGAGAAGAGGCTGGAGAAAGATCAATGCATATATAGAAGAGGCTGGAGAAAGATCAATGCATATATCTTCCCATTGAACCAGGATCTTCTGGGTTTTGTAATATAAGAAGTTTTCTGGGCACTTAGCATGGCAGGCAGAGCATATTCTTTGCTCCTAAGGCAGGCTACAATTTAGAGAAAATGGGAACCATCTCAAACAAAGGCCTAGGAAGAAGCAGGACACACTGGGAGTGCTGAGAAGTAGGAGGCAGGGCCGTTAGAACACCCCGGGGACAGGCAGGAGCCAGGAGGCAGCCTGTAATTTTTTTTTTTTTTAAGTTGGGAAAGGGAATTAAGAGCTATTTCTTGGTTTGTGAGCTCTGCTCTCTTTTGAATTTGCCCTCACAGGGCTGATGGTGTGGGTGGATGGTATTGTTCGAAGCGAAATGGGGCAGCACTCGGTGAGTGGTTAATTTAAGAGGGAAGCACTGGTCTGATGGAACAACTTGCATTTCCTCTCCCATTTGTGGAGGGGATAGGGAGCCAGCCCTGCATTTTACTGTGTAAGTTGACTCCATGTAGCAGGTATTAGTAAATCTATTTGGCAGAAGATATAGATTTAGAGAGTTTGGAACAACATAACAGTAAAGCTGAGATTTGAAATTAGCTTAGGCTGTGCATCTTCCACCAAAGAATGGTTTCTAGTTTATAAATTTATTAATTATTATCATTAGTAGTATATTTTAATGCTAAAGAGAAGAGACTTAGTGCTGTCCATCTGAGGGGAGAACAAAGTGAACCTGAGGCCTCATGGCAGTGGCGTCTGTGACTGGGCTTAGGTGCCCCTGGGCCAGTGCCCCCTGGAGCCACTCCTTTCCCATGTACCACCTGGAGCAGAAGACTCCAGGCTGGACAACCCTCAGGATGTCAGAGGCACTGTTTAGGGAAGGCCATGTGGAAAGACTTTCAATGGGCCTAGAATGACTATTATGTGAAGACTACTAGTATGCAGACAGGGTGTAAAAATTACTGTTTCTGAGACATTATCAAAAAGGTGGGATCTTCTTTTAAAATATTAGCTGATGTGTGCCCCCGAGAGTCCCCGTTACCATAGGCCCCTTCCCCACTGCTGCCCAAGTTGAAAAACAGCCAGGGCCACCTCCACTCGTCACCACAAGGAAAAGGTGAGGCAGCAGCAGGAGGGAAATGAGGACATTCTTTCCCCTTGGCTTTCATGTTTCAAAAGAGTAGACTCGGAGTGACACAAAATATTGAATTATTATTACCAAAACCGGTTTGGCTCAGTGGATAGAGCGTCGGTCTGTGGACTGAAGGGTCCCAGGTTCGATTCCAGTCAAGGGCATGTACATTGATTGTGGGCACATCCCCGGTCGGGGGTGTGCAGGAGGCGGCTGGTCAATGTTTCTCTCTCATCGATGTTTCTAGCTCTCTATCCCTCTACCTTCCTCTCTGTGAAAAATCAATAAAATATATATTTTTTAAAAATATTGAATTATTGCATCTTAGGCAATAAAATAGATTTGTGACAATGCACAAAATATGAGAACAAAGCTTTCCTCCCCTTCTTTCGACTAGAAAATACTTCCTGGACCAAGACTGTGTGGGGAAAGACAGAGAGGAGAGGTAAAGGGAGAGCGGTTGGTAAGTTTCTAAAGGAAAGCAGAGGGCCCCAGCGGACCCCAAGTAGAAGGCTGTCATCAGCACTCAAAGATCACCAGCCTCCCCTGGAGCCAGTGCCATCAATTACCAGCATCCAGAGCCCAAGTGGGAACTAAGAAGCACCTGGCAGGGCCTGAGTTGTGGGACAATGAGATTACCCTCCACTGGCTTCATTTTGACAGCAGTCCCACTCATTGTGACATCAGTCCGACAGGAGTGTTTGGGCTCTGAGTCTTTTCTCAGTCTACATGAGATTTAACACACAGGTGGAGAGTGGGTCCTAGAAACCCAGAGAGGGTTGTGGTGGAGGAGGGAAGAGCCTCTCTCTGGGATTTGGATGAGCCCAGAGAAACCAAGTTCAGAGGTCAAACAGCCTCACTCCCAGGACCCGAGGCATCTGCCTCTACATGAAGGAGTTTCCATTGGTGCCTGCTAAGGAGCCATGTTTTTCTAGGTTCAAAATAGACAGACATTCACATTGCTAAGACATCGGCTCAATCGTTTCTGTTGCCCTCACGGAACCAGCAGAAGTCTGCTGCTAACGCTGGCTCTTTGGCACAAGTGCTGCAGCGTTTCATGTACTTAAAATTCCATCTGTGCGAGTTCGGACACGACCGAGTGCTTGTCAATTCAGGTTCAGTTCAGCCCCAGTGCTCGGATTCGGAAGAATGAAACTTTCCTCCCTCTCCCTCATGTATTAACCCTGCTGGCCAGCAGGTTGACCTGCCCCTAGTCCTTTGGTCTGGGACTCATTGCTGACAACCTTGGGCAATTTCTTCTTTTTTCTTTTTAAAAAAATATATTTTATTGATTTTTTACAGAGAAGAAGGGAGAGCTAGAGAGCTAGAAACGTCGATGAGAGAGAAACATCGACCAGCCGCCTCTTGCACACCACCTACCGGGGATGTGCCCGCAAGCAATGTACATGCCCTTGACCGGAATTGAACCTGGGACCTTTCAGTCCGCAGACCGATGCTCTTCCACTGAGCCAAACCGGTCTTGGCAACCTTGGGCAATTTCATTATCCCCACTCAGTTCGGACTGAGATGAGCCAGGAGAGGCTGAAGGACCCTGCCGGCCGCTGGGAAAAGATGGCCTCTGAAGCTCTAAGAATTGGCCAAGTATAAACGTCTGAGGGTGTCCTTGGTGCCTTACAAAGAGGTCTCATCTCCTGTCGTGGGAAGGCAGAGGAAGCTGAGGCTGAGGCCCAGGATCTAATCATGAATCCTGAGTTCTTTTCAAACTGTAAGCTGCAGCTGCTCCGGGAGCTCTGTGGGGCCCGGTGTTCAGAAACCAACAGGCAAGGAAAGAAGAGGACTTAGTGTCTTGTCAGAGGAGCTGCCATGGCCACCAGTAAGTAAGGCTGCTGTTACACCGTGGGAGCAGGAGGAACAAGTGGTGAAGGGCACTGGTGAGGTCAGCAGAGGAGAAAGAGCAGGCAGGGGGCCCAAGGCCTGGGACTCATCCCCATGTGCCCAGGCCTTGACCTGATATTTTCTTTGCACTTGCTCCGTGGGGGGCTCTGAAAAACCTGGAAGCGTCCCATCTCAGCCTCCCACCTGCGTACTTGTTGTCACCCTCATGCCTGGCCTGTGCTTCTAACTGTACAGACACACTTCAGCTCAGACCTCCAGCATCTAGAAATCAAACTCAGCTTTCTCTTTAAAATGAACCTTCAGACCCTCACTATCCAATTCCGGGCCCCCCCCCCTCCCCCCACCTCCCCCAGCCTCTCAAGCTAGAAGCCTTGGACGTCACTTTTTCCCACCAATGCCTCATCAAAACTGTGGCAAAAATCCTGTGGCTTCCTCTTTGGAGATGTCTTTGGAATATATTTTCATTCCCTTTTGTACCAGACACACCAGGGCTCAGGTTGCCTGCCTCAAACACAGCCACCCCCCCCCCCCCCCCCCCATTTCCTCAGAATCTCAGGAGTGAATCCAGGAATCTCTATTTCAATAACTTTCCAAGTAATTAGTTTGCCTTGCACAGAAGTCAGGACTAAAATCCCTGTTGCAGAGGGAATATGAACATGTAGTCAGGATAGATTAAGCTGTGCTCTTATAACAAACGAACCCTGAAACTCCAGTGGCTTAACGTACTATATTTGTTTCCCACACAAGTTCCAATTCAGGCAGGGCAGCCTCTCCTTTTTTATAGGTATGCCATCTGTAACATGTGGTCTTGAGAGGTTAAGACGCAAGAGGAGCCGAAATCGGTTTGGCTCAGTGGTAGAGCGTCGGTCTGCGGACTGAGAGGTCCTGGGTTCAATTTCGGTCAAGGGCATGTACCTTGGTTGCGGGCACATCCCCAGTGAGGGGATGTGCAAGAGGCAGCTGGTTGATGTTTCTCTCTCATCGACGTTTCTACAATAGTTCTCTAATCTCTCTCCCTTCCTCTCTGTAAAATATCAATAAAATATATATTTTTAAAAAAGACCCAAGAGGATAGAGCTGAAGGGATGTTTCTAAGGGACAGGCTTGGAACAGGTTAGAACCTATTAGTTATGTGGTCCTGCACTAAGCTGCAAGGGAGTCTGGGAAGTGCACGCGAAGTTCCCAAGAGGAGGAAAGAGGCTTGGCTATAGCTGGTTTCCAGGGCTTGAAAGGATTTCTTCTTCTTCAGGAGTAGGTTATTCCCAAGTCCCTGTCAGCCCAGTTGGCAGAAACAAACCTGTTTACACAGGTGTCCTTCAATGCTCTCAACCACCTGTACCAACTCTAATGTGCTCCTATTCTTACAGCTGAAAGGGAGACTCAGTAATCTCTTTGAGCTGTACCCAGGCCTGGTTTTGCTGACTTAGAGTGGTCTCTGTACTTGCTTATTAACTAAATATTCAGGGTTTCCCCCAAATTCCAAGTTCCCTGGGATTTGCAGTTGAGCAAAGAATAGAACTTTTTAGGAGTTCCCTGAAGGAAGGTCATTCTACACCAACCTCAGTGTTGGAAGGTAAACTGAGACAAAACAAAGTGGATCTTAGGGATGTGGACCAGATGCTGAGGCATAAACAACTGTTTCTGAACTGTGTGCTCCACCGTGGCTGTTAAAGTAAAAAATCTCTAAGTATCCGGAAAAATTATTCCTGCTCTTTAGGAGGCAGTGTGGCATGGTGGCTAAGAGTGGGGGTTTCCATAAATAGATGGCCTGGGTTTGAATTGCTGGCTGCTTCTTTGTAGGGGTGGGTCGTGGCTAGTCACTTTTCCTTGCTTAGCCTCAGTGTTTTTGTTTTTTAAAAAAAACATACTTTATTGATTTTTTTTACAGAGGAAGGGAGAGGGATAGAGAGTTAGAAACATTGATGAGAGAGAAACATCAATCAGCTGCCTCCTGCACACCCCCTACTGAAGATGTACCTGCGACCAAGGTACATGCCCTTGACCAGAATGGAACCTGGGACCCTTCAGTCTGCAGGCCAACGCTCTATCCACTGAGCCAAACCGGTTAGGGAAGCCTCAGTGTTCTTACCTGTAAAAAGGGGAACATAATAATTTTCATACTCATCTCCTTAAATGTGATGGCTATTGAGTGCAGAGATTACTGTAACTGGCTAATTGTGGGCAGTGAAAGGAAGCTCTAATGCATTGTTATAACATCCTTATTTACCCTTAAACTTCACTTTTATTTTTGACATTTTTGATATGTTGTGAATTTCAACAACAAATACAGGACATTTATCCTAACAAGTATAGTCTGCACATTATTGTGGAAATTCTACGACAAAGGAACATGTTTACTGCAGACAAGAAGGCGACCTGTATGGTTGGTGGAGAATGTGACACACTGTCCAAGGCCTGAAGTGCTCATGTGAGGGGACTCTGTTCCTTAGATTGTCCTCTGCTTCTGCTCTATTTGGGATGCAGGACCTCCACCTGCTGCTGCCTCTGCTACTGAGAAAGAGATGGGAGGTCACTGAGGGCGTGGGAGGTGGCGCTCTCTAGAGCCAGGCTTTGCTGCTGTGCCAGTTTGCTTTTTCCCTTTTCTCCTCTGAGACCCCAGGTGATGGGAACAGCAACGAAAGGTGAAATTAGGAAAATTAAGGTGTGCGTGTACCAGGTCTGTAAAGTTCGTTGCCTAACAGCAGGCCTCCCGGACCTTGCAGGGTGCGGAGGGGGTTTTCTTCCAGGCTTTGTTCTTACGTGAAGGTAATGTGGGCAGAGGGCGGAAGCAGGGGTGCCATAAGGAGCTATAACAAAAGAGAACTGGAATTTGGGTGCAGCCATGGGGAGGATCATTGAGTACATTTTTGCAATAAAATAAAGAAAATACTGGCTGAATTATTTCCCTGCCAAAGGCTAGAATAGAAAGTGGAATGCAGAGATAGATGCCTCTGATGGGCCCAAGATAATGTGAGAGAACTTTTCAGATCACTGCTCAACATTTTTTTCTTTTACTTTTTTTTTTTTTTTTGAAGTTGTAGTTAACCAAAGGTGTTCTAAGACTTTAGTTGTGGCCCTAACTGGTTTGGTTCTGTGGATAGAACATCAGCCTGTGGACTGAAAGGTCCCAGGTTCGATTCTGGTCAAGGGCATGCACCTTGGTTGCAGGCACATCCCCAGTGGGGGGTGTGCAGGAGGCAGCTGATTGATGTTTCTCTCACAGATGTTTCTAACTCTATCCTTCTCCCTTCCTCTCTGTAAAAAATCAATAAAATATTTTTAAAAATTAAGGCTTTAGTTGTGTATTGACTTTCTAGTCCTTCTACTCAAATGTCTTAATATTTTAAAACTAAAGTTAGCCTAGGACAGTTCTGCAGTTAGAAATACCAGAATTTACAAGCTTACTTCAACTATACCTAATTCCAAGTCGCTGCAGTTATATTTTCTCCTTTCAGTTATGATTTCCTCTCCATTCTGATTATTGCAAGTTATGCAAATCAAGCTAGAGAAGAGATTTAATTTAATCAACTGTGGATTTGGGTGCACCAATTTGAATATTAGCTGTCGTCTATATGTAAATGACTGGAAAGAAAGAAACTTGTTGCTGTGCACTGTGACCTATTCCTGACGCCATTCTTGCTGGCTAACCTGGTGTCAGATCTCAAGGTCAGGCTCAAAGTCAAATTGGTTGTGGGAGGTTGTTCACAGACTCTGGAGGAAGATATTATACTTCACCTCCCAGGTCTGTGCTTGAGGCGATTCTAAAAACCAGCTGTTTTTTTTTTTTTTTTTTTTTTTTTTAGAGAATATCAGAAAGATCTCCATCTTGTCTGTTATTTATGATTTATGAGAGAAAGATGAAAGGAGAGACAGAGAGAAATGGATTCTTTCTGTTTATCATGAATTCTTCATTCACTTAAAAGAAGGAGCATTCTTTGCATTGCAGGTCCAAAGAGTCAGCTAAAGCATCGGTCCCCTGAGGACAGATAGGAATAGTGGGGACTAGGCTATTTGGCGCTGTTAGTAGGAGGAGAGAGAGCAATTCTTCCTCCAAACCACCCAAAGGGCCAAGAACAGAGGAATTATGAGCACAGAGTGAATTCTTAGCCAACAGGGAAGCAGAGGACAACTAAGGAAGATTCCTCAGGGGCCACCCCGCTGGCTGACCACAAACAAAATACTCACCTCTTTGAAGTGCTAACCTTGCTTTCCAATGGAGGGGGAGGTAAGGAGGAAGAACAGGGAATTGTAGGGTTGTAAACACTATCTGTTCATCTTGAAGGCACAAGGCCCGTTTCCAGGCATGGATGTTCTGCTTTAGAACACTAGAGATGCATTTTTCATAGGAAAGCTGACCAAATCCTAAAGCATTCATTATTTTTCCTCTTCTCCCCTCCCCCGCCCCTTCCTCCCTAAACTGGGTTAGGGAGTTTCATATTTTTGTTGTTGTTGTTACCCTGCCAGCTCAGAAGTGAGATGATTGGCTGAGACTTAGAGCTTAACGATTAGTGTTAAATACAGGCAGCTGGCTGTGTTTTGATTAAAAGCCACAATCAAGAAATCTGGCAATCTGGAATTTTGTGATGGCTGAAGACTGCTTCTCTCTCTCTCTCTCTCTCTCTCTCTCTCTCTCTCTCTCTCTTTCTCTTCCTCTCTCTTTCTCTCTCTCCCTATTTGCACAATTGCTAGTCTTTCAGGGCCGGTTCCTTTTTCCATTATTTCAATATTTTATATTTAAAAAATTGGCAGAAATCCTTCAAAGTCATGCAAGGTCGCTTGGTTTCTGAAGCAGACAAGGCGTGCTGTGTTGCTGTCCATGTGGCTCCTTTCCACTCACTTAAGACACCAATCTGTTTGTTAGCACAATGCTTAATTATCTCCCCCCTCCCATCCCCCAGTCAATTAATTGCCATAAATGAGAATGGGAAAACAAAAAACCGAATGTAACTCCTTTCAGTGGCAGGGCTGGTCTGGAGGCTGTATTTTGTTGCTTCTGTAGCCACCTTGTGGATGAGAACTGTATTTAGAATTTGGAAGTCAAGGATGAATTCATTTGGGAAGTGTAATACTGTACTGTCACTGTAACTGGCCTTCCTGGTAATCAAATCTAAGTGTAGTGACCACTGCTTAGTTTCCATTAGGGAAACATTTTAGAAAACACCCGATGGTAGAAAAACAACTGTGGCGAGTATGGAAACGTATGAAATGGATGATATTTTACTCAATCTCCTGAGTAAAGATTTTACTCAGGAGATTGAGTAAATGCATATGATGTTTCCTTCTGTAGGGCAGTAACTCTTGGTAAAAAGTTGGAAAAACTGGTATTACTGAATGACACCGAGTCAAATTTAGCGTGGATATGCAATATAGAGAGTCACACAGCATTAACCTCCCCCCTCCCTTTTTTTTTGTGTGTAAATTGTTATGCATTCTCTGGCTGATTATAATCTGGGCAATGGAACATCAACAGGAGTTGCAGTCCTCCCTAAAGAGAAAAAATGGAGAATTTCCCCACTAATGTAATTTTAGCGTATGTCTGGTGTGTGTTCTTCAAATACAGCTTAACATGCTATAAAAATTCAAATAATTCAGAATGACATAAAATAGAAAAAAATCTCTCTGCTCATGCCCCACCTCTTTCAAAAAATCCGCACCAATCCCCAGAGACAAGCAATAGTTTCTGGTGTCAGATCCTCAGGTTGCCATTGGAAATTTTTTTTTTTGATAAATATATGTTTTTATTGATTTGAGAGAGAGAGAGAGAAAGAGAGGAAATGAAAGGGAAAGAGAGAGAAATATCACTGAGCAAGAACCATCAATTGGCTGCCTCCTGCACAGACCCTACTGGGAATTGAGCCTGAAAATTGGGCATGTGCCCTGACTTGGAATTGCGCTAGTGGCCTCTTGGTGCATGGGACTTCGCTCAACCAACTGGGCCATACAGGCCAGGGCTACCATTGGAAAGTAATCTAATATATTTGTACCTCTCTTTCTCTCCTTTTTGATTGGTAAATTTAAACAGTATTTATTATATCCTTATTAGCAAGCACCTGTTCTCAAATTTTGGCACTTATCAGAAAATCTTAAGGTTTCTTAAAATACTGCCAGAGTTTCTGATTCAGCAGGTGGGGGTGGGGGTGGGGCCTGAGAATTTGCATTTCTAGCATGTTCCTCAGTGATGTTGATGCTTTTTGTCAAGGACCATATTCTGAGAACCACTGTCATGAAGAATAAGAAGTTATTTTTGACTTACACTGCTACTTCTTCTTCCTCATTTACGTACTGATTTTTTCTTACTTACATATATTTTAATTCTGGTGCTTATCTTTGTGTCATATGAAAATATACTTTCATGTTGATTGGTCACCTTTGGGCAATATTCTTTACACCGACAGGTATAAAATGTGAGGAAATATATGAATATTTTCTGCTTTACAATTTGGTTACTTTATAAGTGGTGTCTTTTGGAAATATTGCACTTTTAACTGTTTGGTGCTTAGAGAGAAATCCAACTTATGTTCACATTTTGTTCTTATATCGGTCACTTTGCTAATCCGTCCGTAATTCTAATGAACTTGTAAAGTTTTGCATGTCAATACCTAAAGTTCTAATTCACTCATTGTTACTGTTGTCAAAGGCTTCCTTTTCTGGTTATACACACAACAATCCATTCTCATATTGTGGTCATTTGGTAGCTCAGTCTCCTCCTTCTTTCCTATCACATAATAATGCACTGGTAAAACTTCAGTACCTGTGCCTTTGGGAACATGTGTGGCTTTTCTTTCCCAAGATATACCGGGGAGCGAAACGACTGGGCTGTGGAGACTCAGATACCACTTATGCACAATTCATTGCCTGTTGGGCTGACCTGGTTTTTCTGTTATTGCCATGGCAACCAGCTCTGAGGGAGCTCCCAGTGACTTTGCACAGGCGTTTCCTCCTGTCTGTGCTGCCTGCCTCTTGCCACCAGCTCAGTCTCAGGCAAGGGACACCTCGCTCCATGTCCTGGCGTGTATACTGTGAAATGGGGGGAGTTAACGCCCCATGGCCAAACCTTTGGCACCAGGACACAGGAGCCAATAGATAGTAGACAGTGCCCTTACTCCCCCCGCACCATCTGCCCTGTGGTGCAGTTTGTTTTGCCTCTTGAAGCAGCCAGTGGCATCCCCTGCTGGTGCCTCTTTCCCGGCCTCACTCTGGTCACTTGCAGGAGTCTCCTTGTCCCTTGGGCATGGGTGGGGTAGGGACAGTGAAATAGAGGCTGGGGATGGAGTGGGTTCACCAGCCTGCCTCCTGAAGCCCCTCTGAAGTACTCCTATCTACGTGAGTGGGAGGGTCTTGGAAGGGTGGTGGAGAGACTATTCACAATCAGTTGAGGTTTGGGGCTTAAAGGACGCACCCAGTGAATGCTGTGCACAGGACTGTGTGGACAACTGGGCTGCAGCTTTGGGTTTGGACTAGACAGTGTTGGTGCTCGCAGGAGTCCTACATTAGGGGTTGGTTGAGAGCATTGAAAATCAACCAGAGTATATGATTGTCTAACTGCTATGCGGTACACCTGTAACTAAAACAAAACGATATTGAATAGAAACTGTATTTTTAAATAAAGCGTCTGACTTATTAAAAAAAACAAAAACAAAACCAACAATCAACCAGGGATTTAGTTGTATATTCAGCATCAGGAGGTTGATATGGATGACACGTGGATGTCCATCACCAGCTTAGATTAGTAAACACTGTCAGAGCAGATGGCTTAACAAGCCCTGATTCTGCCCACTTCACAGTTGACATGATTTGCTGATTGAGTGTGTTCCATTAAGGTCTATGATCATTTAAGGCACAATTGAGAACCTACTATTGCAAGCTATTGTTTTAACGGCTTTAAACAATTAAATAATTTGATCCTTATATCAACAGAAGTGTTATTATCTCATTTTATAGATGAATGAATCAAGGCACAGAGAGGTCCAGTAATGCACCTCAAGTCCCACAGTGGTTGAACCCTATTTGAACACAGGGAGTCTACACTTAGGCCCATCCATGCTCTCAGTCACTTTGCTACCCTTGTTCTCTTATCAATGCATTTCCCTTTCTCCCTGCCTTCTATCCTCCCTCCTATTTCAGTGGTTCTCAACCTTTCTAATGCTTTAATACAGTTTCTCATGTTGCGGTGATTCCCAACCATAACATTATTTTTGTTGCTACTTCATAACTGTAATTTTGCTACTGTTAATGAATCGTAATGTAAGTATCTGTGTTTTCTGATGGTCTTAGGCTCTACAGCAGTGGTCCTCAACCTGTGTCAATTACATAATTGACAAATGGTTAATTATACCAGAATCAAGATACAGACATTTTCTTTCTTTTTCTTTTTCTTTTTCTTTTCTTTCTTTCTTTTTTAAAAATATATTCCATTGATTTTTTACACAGAGGAAGAGAGAGAGATAGAGAGCTAGAAAAGTCGATGAGAGAGAAATATCGACCAGCTGCCTCTTGCACACCCCCTACTGGGGATATGCCCGCAACCAACGTTCATGCCCCTGACCTGACCGGAATCGAACCTGGGACTTTTCAGTCCGCAGACCGACGCTCTACCGCTGAGTCAAACCGGTTTCGGCAAGATACAGACATTTTCATCACTCCATGAAGTTCTTTCCTTTCACCCCCAGGCTCTGGCAACCAATGATCTATTCCCTCTCCCTGTGGCTTTGCTTTTTGGAGAATGTCACATAGTAGAATCATAGCGTGTGTAGCCTTTTGAGTAGCCTTCTTTCACTCAGCATAATGCACATGAAATTCATCCATGCTGTTTCATGTATTAGTAGTTTGTTCCTGTTTATGACTGAGGGGTATTCCATCGTATGAATGTTAAACATTTTATTTATATTTTTTCCACTTGATGGATATTTCTCAGTTTTGGGTGATAATGAATGAAGCTGCTATAAGTATTTGCCTACAGCTATTTGTATAAAAATATATATTATTTTCTTGGATAAATACATAGGAGCAGAATTTCTGGGTCATACAATAGGCAAATATAAAACTTTATATGAAAGAGCCAAACTACTTCTTTCAAAAAGACTGTTACTATTTTGTGTTTTCACCAGCGATATGTGATCTTCTCAGTTGCTCTACATATTTTTCAGCAGTTGGTATAGTTAGGTTTTAAAAAATTGTTAAGCCATTCTAATAGTTGTGTAGTGGTATCTCACTGTGGTTTTAATATACATTTCCTGCATGACTAGTATGCTTTCATGGGTTTATTGGCTATCTCTATGTCTTCTTTGGAATGCTTTCCTAAAAATAAAAGTTTATTTTCATTAAGCATATGCTTAGTAACAAATATCATTAGTACAAACATTACAAATGGATGTTCACATAAAATTTAAAATGTTTACTTCTAATCATTATGGAGGATGCAGAATAGAGTAGTTGTTAGGGATAGGAGCAGGGTTCAAACTGCAGCTTAGTGACTAACTTACTAGCTACATGCTCTGGGCAGGTTGTTGTGAAACTTTGTGAGTGTTTCTTCATCTGTAAAATAAGGATAGAATAATATTTACTGTGTGAAGAGTTATTGTGAGGAGAATCTATACTAATAAAAGTGAAGATGGTCCTTGCATGATGCCCTCACATTATCACAAGATGGCCACCACAAGATGTGCGCCACAAGATGGCCTGCAGGGGGGGGGGGAGTTGGGGGTAATCAGGCTGGCAGGGGAAGGCAGTTGGGGTCGATTGGGCTGGTAGGGGAGCAGTTAGGTGTCAATCAGGCTAGCAGGGGAGCAGTTGGGGATGATCAGGCTGACAGGCAGAAGTGGTTAGGGGCAATCAGGCAAGCAGGCAGGCAAGCTGTTAGGAGCCAGCAACCCTGGATTGTAATAGGGATGTCCAACTGCCCCAAGGAGTCCCAGATTGGAGAGGGAGCAGGCCAGGATGAAGGACACCCTTGTGCACAAATTTCGTGTACCACACCTCTAGTATGAGATGATTCATGTGATCTACGTAACTATGTCAGCTATCATCATCATCTCCATCACCACCACCACCATCATCATTATCATCAGCCGGTCCATGACTATGTTCCATGAAAGTATATGCTGACTAATACACATTTAGAAAATTCACTAATTTCTACTTAATTCCAGAACTGTAAAGCAATAGTCCAATCCCCAAATGTCACAAAAGAAGACAAGGAGATCAGAAAAGTGTGTTCTGATTGCATAGTTAGCATGACCAGCGATTGGAAGACCCTGTAAATACTTTATGAAATGCCAATTCAAATGTGGAAGATCTCAATAATGTCCAGACCAGCTTTGGCATCTGGAAAAGTATAATATCTGGTTCTTCTTTGTTCTCCAGGTTTCCTAGTACTCAACAGATCAATCTTACCAGAACGCAGATACTTCTTAAACCAAGACTGATGTTTAAAATATGTACAGAATTAAGCAAGCACGTAAACTACTTTGAATAGATAGACATAATTTTAATTAGGTGGCAATATGTCTTTGCCTTTTGTTGGTATAGCTCAATACTAGCTCTCTTCTCGATAGGACATTATGATGTTATGAAATTGTAATGAGGTTTTGGTTGGTTGAGTGAATATTTGGGGAAATAATTTTAAACCCAATTAAATTTAATGTTACAAAATGATTTTAGCTATTGATGCTGGTTTCCATTAAAGCAAGACTCCTGTTCTTAAATGTGAGGGGAGGATATTGTGTAATAACTCATCAATTCCACTGAGGGGAGCCATTTCCATAGCAAAGATAGAGACGGGAACTATAGCCAACATAACTTTAAAGGATACAGATAAAATCGCTTATGCCCGAGGTCTTCAGTCAGATTCCTGAAAACACCATAATTTTATAATTATCAGACAGAACCATGCTCAAAAAGGCAATACAAACATTGCCTTTTTGATTTGAAATACAAATCCCAGGGTAGGTAAAGAACATCCCTTTTCCCTCCCAGCACTCAGTCACTTAAAAAATATCCAAATAAAAGTCCATTGTAGGTGCCAGTAGCACTAGCTGTTTATTAAAGGCTTGCTATGTGCTAAGTCTGTCACAAGTATTGACTCATTTATCCTCACAATGCTATTTCCAATAACGTTGGAAATAGTTACTGCCACCCTCACTTCATAACTAGGAAATGGAGGCACAGAGCAAAGTGAACTGCCCAAGGTCACAGCGCTGGTAAGAAGCAGGCAATCTGGCTCTGGAAGTCACAGCCACACACTCCACTCTGCCGCCGCTAAATAGGAGAGCCCATAGCCTGAGCCGAATGAGTGATGAGTGAATGAAGGAGAAAGTGAGAGAGTGAGACAGTGAAATACTGTCTGGGCAGTGGTTCCAGTGGTGGGAATGAGAAGTATTTTCACTTGCAACCCAGAAAGAAAAGTCAGAGCAGAGAAGTTGCCTGAACATAGCACTAATGTTAAAATAGATGAGGATAAACTTGTTTACATTTATTTTAATACTGGAGGCCCAATGCATGACAATTCGTGCAAGCATAGGCCTTCCTTCCCATGGCTGCTGGCTTCCCTCTGGCACCCAGGATCCAAGTGTCTTTGCTCTGGCCCCAGCTTTGTCCAGAAGGATGTCTGGTCTAATTAGCATATTACCCTTTTATTATTATAGACTGGAAACTTGGTCAAAAGTCCTCGAGGATAATGACTTGGAGGATGTAGAGGGAGGTTTTGACTCAGGTGAAGGGAACACGGGCATCAGAAACGCAGTTTCAGTGAAAAACATGCTGTGTTGTATAACGCTGAACTTTATGATGGTTTCCTTTCTCCATGTTTTACTAACATTTCCAAACTTGCCTCATCATCCTGGCTTGTCTTGAAAAGTTTTTCTGCCGCCTTTCATTTCATTTTGCAGCTGTTTTCAAATACTCTTGACTTTGCCATATTTTCTTGGCTTTGATGCTATGTGAACCCCAATTTGCCTGGTGTTAAAGGAGCTCTTACAGAGAAACCCAAAAAGTGAAACAGGTGAGCCAGTTTTCTCTGACTTAAAGTGATTTCAGACACACTATATTCAATGCATGAAATAGCAAAGGTGAAGGAAAAAAAAGTGAATCATTTATAATCCGAAAGAGCGGGGAACAAATCTCTTAAAAATACCTGACATGGAGACTGAGAGATGTGCTCTGTGGTCCTCGGGAGGAGCTCATGACCCATAGCTGTGTTCACCTTCACATTACTTTCTTGGCTAAAAAAAGTATACATGGCAATTTAGAAAAATTGACTTACAGAGACTATCTTCTTTGTCAGGGAAGTGAGAAAACCCTATTTTACTATCCTGGTGAGTCATCTTTTTTCCTTGGTCCTGTAAAAAGATTGTTATAAACTCATCAAGTATTCTTTAGGAATAAAACCCATGTTTGTGATTCATGTATAAAGCAGAGATTACTAATTCACACAGTTAAATATAATTTTAAATTCAAAGTGCTGTTAAAAGACATTTGCCACTGAACATCTTCCTGTTTGCAGGTGTCATTAATTATTTGTCTAGAAGCCTTTCTGGACCCTCCCACATGCTTCATTTTAGTTCAGAATAAGAAAGAGGCTGTTTTGGAATTTTAGTCAACTGGTTGGCCATCTGGCTGAATGGTGCAAGGAAAGTGACCTTCCTCTTATCCCAGTTTGATTTAACCCCATGAAGGGCTTGAGTAGCCAGGCCAGTGGGAGTCTAGAAGGGTAGGGGGGACCAGCGCTCAGTTGGGGACCAGAGACGGTGGGGGTTCAGCCACAGAGTGTTGGGACTCATAACTGGAGAACCCACATCTGTCACTAAATTCCAAAGGAACTGGGGAGCTGGGAGGGTGAGAGAAGCCATCCAGATCAGGTTCCGTGTAGCTACACGCACAAAACAAGGGCTGGAGAGCATTGGCAAGAGCAAAGAATGACTCACGGCCTCTGAAGGCCTGAGGGCCACTGCTTGGAGAGTCATGTACTTGCTACATGTCCCACGGAGAGGTCAGATCCTGTCTTAAAACCACAAAAGCAAGGGGGGAAAAAAACTGCATCTAACCATGTTTAAAAAAAAATTCTTCTTGGTAAATGACTTTTTAAGAAAAAATTAAGACACTCTTTCTTAAGAGCTTATCCCTTGGTCTATGGATGAAGAGAGAGGGGCTAGTCAGGAGTGTTTTGGGTTGTGAAGCCTTACCCATATTTGCTGTCTCACCAGAAACATATTCTCATGGCCCTATAGTTTTCCTCTTGACCTTCCTTTCTTTCTTTCTCCGCCCCAACCATTTTGATGGGTGACTCAGAACCAGGTTTTCCCAAGGCCCGTGACTGGGTAGATAGCTGGGAAGAAGGGCTGGGAAAACCCATACATGAAAGTAGGAACTATTTATTTTTCAATTGCAATTTACATTCAATATGATTCTGTATCAGATTCAGAGGAATTACAGTTCTTTTGTACTGTCACACCCTGAGTGTATGAACATTCCCATAGGTTTATGGCTGGACCATACTACCCAGATATGTGGTCACACAGCATTCTGGATGTTTCTGTACAGGTGTTCTTTAGTTGAGATTAACACTGAGATCAGTGGTTCTTAGGTAAATGTGTTCACATATTTTGAGAAAATACCCCAAATACCCCAAATATATTTCATCTGGGAACCCAATGTACATCCTGACACTGACACATATTTCTTAATTTTCTAGGAGAGTCCTATAACTTTTTTTTTTTTTTTTGCATTTTGATGTAACTTACTTTTCCAAATAAAAGGATTAAGATGTTCATATTAGAAATTATATGCACTTGAATTGTGCTCATCACACTGTAAGCTTGAGAAGACCCATGATGTGTGTGACAGGATACAACTGTTTATAGAAGCATAGCAAACACTTTCTGTTCTTTGCTCTAAGTACTTTACATACTTTCACTCATTTAATGCTCACCACAACCCCATGAGATGGATAATACCCATTTACAGATGAGGACAGGGAGATAGCTAGTAAGTACCAGGCTCACTCTGAGGTCAGCTGTCTTAACCACTCTAGTGCCTGTCTCTGGAAATGGAAAAGCAATTCATTTGTTTTACCCCCTTTGTTTTTGCATTAGGAGGATGGAATGCAATATCTTTCCTTCCCCAAACCTCCTGGAAAATTTGGATATTAAATCTTATAGACTCTCCAAGTTTTGCTTTGGGGAAAGTTTCTGCGTTAAATGGATTATGTACTCCAGTGTGAAAGAACTATATAAAAAGTGGGCTTAAGATACAGATGGCTCGTTATAGGATGAGATCTCTAAGACAAAATGAAGTCAGAGGATGTGGGAGAAGAAGGAGCTGATCTGAGAGAAATTGCCCAAGCAATAAGGATTCTCACCCTGGGAAGACTTGCATGGCTATGTACATCTTAGCCAAAGATCATTGTGAGTGATGGAGTATGTTGTCACTTTTGTGACTCTCCATGAAGTATGCCTCCAGTATTCACACACTTGTATTGTCTCTTTAAAAAAAATATTTTTATTGATTTCAGAGAGGAAGGGAGAGAGAGAGAGAGATAGAAACATCAGTGATGAGAGAGAATCATAATTGGCTGCCTCCCGCATGCCCCACAATGGAAATGGAGCCCACAATCCAGGCATGTGCCCTGACAGGGAATCGAGCCATAACCTCCTGGTCCTTAGATCAGTTGGGGACCAGAGACGATTGATGCTCACCCACATCAGCCGGGCTTGTGTTGTCTCTTCTTTTTGAATCTGATCTGGGTCTGTGAGTTACTTTAACAGCAGAATAATGCAGCAGTGCCACAGTGCAAGTTAGGGACTTGAGAGTTCATGTGGGTAAGTCTCATCTAATCAGTTGAAGGCCTCAATAGAACAAATACTGACCTCCCTAGAGCAAGGAGAAATTCTATCAGCAGAAGGTCTTCAGACTCAACTGCATTGCTTCCTTGAGTCTCTAAGCTGGTGATCTACCCCATTTGGTTTTGAACTTACCTATCCCCTCCACAATTGTGTGAGCCAACTCCTTAAAATCTCTCTCTCTCTCTCTCTCTCTCTCTCTCTCTCTCTCTCTCTCTCTGTGTGTGTGTGTGTGTGTGTGTGTGTGTGTTTATGAGCCTGTTGGTTCTATTTCTCTGGAGGACCCAGACCATCACAGATTATGCAGGGGTGTCGAACTCAATCAGAGAAGGGGCCAAAATCTAAAATCCAGCCTAAATCGCGGGCCAAATGGTTTACTGAACAGTCATAAACTGTCATTGTGATGGAAACGCAGCGGAGTGCAGTGATGACAGCGCGGTGCGGGCCATACTGCAAGGCCTGGCGGGACGGATTTGGCCCGCGGGCCTTGTGTTTGACACATGTGGATTATAGTAAGCGCAGGGCCTTCTGAGCTGGAACAGTAGTGAATGACCCCTTGTTACGTGCATTAAAGCAATTATTGGATTGAGAATTTGGAGCTTGTGTTAGGCTTCTGGCTCTGCCCCTCTGTGACCTTGGGAAAACCAATCAACCTTCCTGGGCCTCAGTTTCATTATGGCTACAGCTCCCCAAAATTTCTGTAATTTAAATATGGTTATTAGGATCAAAAAGGAACAATGGAGTCATTGTTACTGCAATAATAAGAGCTTAATTATGGACCAGGTGGGGACCATATAATAAGCTTTTTAAAAAAGGAGCTCTAAGAAGCGGGCATATTTTGCACTTCCTACTTTCTGCAGTTTTAGTTGTGTGAGCTGAATAGAGGCGGTTTCTCGGGGGTTTCCATACTTAATCAATTATCCGGAAACATTAACGGGCACACCTGTTCACATTCACCTCTTTATTACTTGGCCTCAGAGCCAGTAAAATTATAGTTTGCCCAATTAATTTTCATAACGCATTGATTGCTCTTCATCATACATTTTCTCTCAAGTGCCTGAGTGGGCTGTGGAGAACAGCCATATAAGTGTCAGGGTCCATCCCTTTAAGTGGAGCCAAACAGATCCTCTTTGACTTGGTGGCCTGATCTAGGAGGTGTGCTCCCTGGGACTGCGCCGTTTGCCGCCTGGTTTTAGTGTGTGTTTGTGAGAACGGCTGCATGCCTCTGCAAGCCTGGTAGCCCCAGCCCCCGGGGGACCGTTAAGGAGGACGCGGATGGCTCTGTGCAATCCCAGAGCAGTCTCACATCATTCAGTGCCCATGGACGAGGGCGGGCTCAGGACACTTGACGGTAAAACCGCTGTGACCCAGGGCCTGTAAACAGAGCGATTCTCTAACTTGCCGTGGGCACAGAGCATGGAGGTGAAATGACTTTGTAGGTTATGCCTCTTCCCTGTTTTCTGACTCCGGGGAAGACCTTCTGGCTGGGATCCAGCTTCTGGACAGATCTGGTCTCTGGTGGGGTGGTGGCTGCTGTTCCATGCCGAGTTCTAGAACCACAGAGACTTGAGACTGGGAGGGTGTGACCTTAGAGATGGTGGGTTTCGTGGTTTTCAAACTTAACTTTCGTTAAGGAGTCTTTGGTTTAAAATAAATGTGTTGCAAAATTGCAATGTGGAAAGTTGATGGAAGGGGGCATTTCAGGTTAAAGCAGCCAAGGCAGGGCATGTGGGCTAATATTTCCCAGGGTCGCGCCCTCAGCCTCACAAGGACCCACAGGAGGGGCCTCTGAGAACCAGCAATGTGGCCCAAGTTTTTCCTCTGTCCTATGAGGGACTGAGGCCCAGGGCCTTCCCAAGAGCATCTGCAAGTGAGCGAAGCAGCGAGTGTTTCTTTCAGAAGCTTCTCCCTCTCCCAACCACCACACCGCTTTACCCAGGACTCGCAGAGATGGAGTGTTTTGTTTTCCCTGTTATAAGTCATGGTGGGTCACTTCCTATGATCTCCTGGCTGTCACATATGTCCTGCTTGGAGATGCTTTGGTGAAGGGGCAGAGCCAGAAGCTCCTGTTTTCTAGTCCTAACCCCCTACTGTCTCACTTCCCAATGTTGGGGAGGTTGTTTTCTTTCACTGGGCCACCGTCTTCTCATCTGGGAAAGGAAAATCATAACCATCAGGGGACTAGTCCTATTAGCTTCCTGAAGCTACTGCAACCACTCACCACAAACCTGGTGGTTTAAAACAACAGATATTTATTTTCTTACAGTCGTGGAGGCCAGAAGTCCAACATTAGCGTCATTAAGCTGAAACCAAGGTGCTGGTGGGAGCCGCACTCCCTCCGGAGGCTCTCTATGAGTATCAGTTTCTCGGTGCTTCTAGGCCCTGGAAGCTGCTGCCATTCCTTGGCTCCTGGCCCCATCACTCCAGTCTCTGCCTCGATGGTCATATTGCCCCTCCTCTTCTGAGTGTGTCAAATCTCCCCCTGCATTCCTCTCATAAGGATGTTAGTGATCACATTTAGGGCTTACCTAACAATCCAGGATCCACTGCCTATCTTAAGATCCTTAACACCTGCAATTTTTGCCTTTTGAGGTAATATTTACAGATTTTGGAGCTTAGGTCTTTATTGTTCAGGGTCATTGTTCAGCCTACCACATTAGTCAACCTCAGAGGCTCATTGAAGCACTCAGGGAAGATGATGTTATATGCAGAAATGCTTCCTTCATGATGAGCAAATATATTACTACTTTCTTAAGTGATAGCTAATGTACAATATTAAAGTATTTTTATTGTAATAATGACAATATATTCTGTCTCCATAGCAGAAGGTACACTAAAGTAACATAGCAGAGTAAGATGTTTACAACAATAGAGGTGAGTTGGGGACAGCCTTCATTGTACAAATATTGATTGAGCACCTACTGTGTGCCAGGCTCTTTTAAGCACTTGAAACCCATTAATAGATAAAAGTAGGTAAAGATCCCTGGCTTCATGGAACTTATATTTTACCAGTGAGGGGGGACAGGGAATAAACAATAGATGTAGTCATAATAAATCCACATGAATATAAATAATATAATAATACATTTATTGAGCCCATAAGGAAGTGAGACAATGATTGCTATGGAGAAAGCAGGGCTGGGGGTTCGCAGGTGGTGGTAGTTGAATGACTATCCATACTGAGCAGGCTTGCAGGAGGTGAGAGCATGCAACCCCTTAGGCGTGTGCAGGAGCAGGGGTCCAGGGTGACTGTCATTGTGAAAGACGGAGGTGGATACTTGGGTAAATTGTTAATAGAAATGGAGCAGTCAGTGTTCCAGTGTGTTTTTTATTCAGCACAGTTCCATGTATAAGCTATTTGTCTATTTCAGGAAATATGAACAAAAATGTGAATGGAGGCCAGGCACATTAGTGAGGCAGGCCGGGGGGAGACAATTGGAAATCTTAGAGATGCAGTCAGGACCTCACCCACCAGGACAGCGCCCGGCACTCTAGCAGGAGGACATCAGTGAGCATGGAGGGGTCAGCCTTTTAAGGAGAAGCTAGAAGTACAGAATTTTCACGTGAAGTTTCCGATTTAAAAATGTCAATGGTGGTCAGATCTTATTTATATTTCGTTCTGTAAACATAATCCCTGTCTTTTCTTTCGATTTTTTTATTTTTTATTTTTTTTTACATTCTCTCTTGATTGTCTCAACTTTATGTTCAAATAGTCAGGTGATCCGATCACAGCAGGGTGGAGCTGTCAGGAATCAAGAGGATGGAGCTAGTGGATCTTCTGGGAGGGCGAGATGCCAGTCAGGCTTGGGAGAAGGTGGGAGAGTGGTCCTTGCCCCAAAGCCACACAACTTAGTCTGTTCTAGATTTTGCCTAGACCTTGGCAGGTAGAGCCTCCAGGAGTTGAGAGGGTGAGGCCACAGGAAGCCCAGAGAGTGGGGCTAACAGATCTCCCCTGAGGGGGAGGTGCCAATTAAGTTATGGGGGGAATGACCCCCACCTCAAAGCCACACAACCCAGTCAATGGCATCTTCTGAGTCTGCCCTGACTCCTCAGCAGGGCCCAAGCTCTGCACGCTGGGGAAAGAGGAAGTCTAGATGGTGGGGCTTATTGCTTTCTTCCAGGCTGATGGGTGTGGAGGGAAGTGCTTCTGCCAAGAAAGATGGTGTCTGTGGTGTAGAATAATGACTCAGCACAGGGATCCTGGATACTGTCCCTTCAGCTCTCTCCCCAGAGCCATAAACTCCAGTCTCTCCTAGGTGACTCTAGTCCACGTCGCCCTTCCGCCGTAGGAACCCAGGGTGAATGAATGAGATTTTGTGCATTGGCTCTTTAAGAGCGTACCTCTGCCACTAGTAGATTCCTGTCTTTCCTTGATGGACAGAATCCCTGCTGATTTTCACAGCCTGATAGTATGTGGGCACCTCTTCCTGGCTCTGGTGTTCAGGGCTGGGGAGCCCGGCTTGGGGTTGAGACCCCATGCTTCTCAGGGGAGACCCCCACATCTGAGAGACATCCCTCTGGAATCGCACTCACTGCCTAGGGTTAGCCCTTTTTGCATCTCCACCCTTCCTAACAGTCTCAATGTGGCTTCTCCTATAAATCCTTGATTATAAGACTTCTCTTCAGCTAGTCTTCAGTTGGTTAATCAGGTTGATTGATCTATCTATATTTTAGTTGTAATTTCAGTTTGGTCCCAGGAGGAGGTGAGTATAGCAACCACCTACTACTTTGCTGCCATCTTGGATCCCTCCTTTCTAAAGACTTCTCTATAATTAAAAAAAACCCATATACTTGTGTTATGCTTACAATGAAAACATAGTACTTCCTAATATAATTTTTAAAAAATTAAGAGGTTTGGGAGTGGAGGTGGCAGGATATATGAGTGGTGACTGTCTTTTAAAGCCCCTCTAAAATTGAAATATGGTTTAAGAAATAAAACACAATAATTCTAAAAAATAATTCTGATGAAAACTCATTTACTAAAATGGTGGGCCAAACTAAATATATCCATGGGCCAGATTCAGCTCAGCAGCCATCCCTTTCCAACTTCCAGTTTATGGGAAACATTAATCAGACTTCAGAATGTCTGCCCAGCCCAGGGTGGGTCACAGTTTCCCCAGGGTCAGCATGAGGAGGGCAGGGTGGAGAAAACTGACGTCCACACTCCATCCTTGAGGTGACCAGGGGTCACCCTGTACTGTGGTTTCAAGTTTCCCTTCCATGAAGCTCATATTGGGCCCACATTGACCACTCTTTTCCTCACCTCCTTTTATAGTTAGATTCAGCACTTAGTCTAACCTTTGGTGTTTATTTCATAGCATGTTGTAAGATCCTGAAAGAAAGGAATACTTGAAAACTTTTCTGGTGGCTTCTCATATTGCTTGATAAACCTCATATATATATATATATATGCAAATGGTGTGTATATTATAAAGCACTCTATAAATGTTAATGATGGTTTTCATTGTGGTTGCCAGTAGATGCCTTGCTATTATTGCCAGAATAAATGCTGGGTTAAGCCTAGAGATCTACTGACCAGTGGTAATCTTGTATTTATTTATTTATTTTGATGCTCTCTTTTATTAGTGAAAGTCAAAGGGGGGTATGACTAGAAAGTTACTATCTCCCTGTTGGAATTACTGCCCTGCCTAGTTACTATTGGTGAGCAAAGTAGCAGATGTTGCCACAAAGACTGTGCATCTTGTTCCCTTGAAGTTAGACATGAAGTGTGACTGCTTCAACCAGTGAAATGTGAATGGAAGTGCCATGTGTCATTCTCCAGAGGAGGCTGTAAATGAAAGGGGCTCCACTCTCCATCCTCTTTTCCCTGCCTCAGCAAGTATGGGAATATTGATTGATACGGAGAGCTGATGGGGAGTCATCACGTGGAGTACAGTTGTCCTGCAGAGTGGCCCTGACCGCTAAGATATATTTCATGCCAACAAGATTTGATGATTTGTTTTTATAGCTTAATCTCAGATTATTTTGACTATAATAAATATCTATATATATAAAAGCCAAGTGACCAGAATGACCGGTTGCTATGATGCACACTGTGCTGGCCCAATGGAGGCTAGGCTGGCCAGCCAACTTCCCACATCTCCCCCTGCTCTCTGGTCAGCCCCAATCGACCCTAATGGGGCAGCGGGCTGGACCCCACCCTTGCATAAATTTGTGCACTGGGCCTCTAGTATATATATTTATGATATATGTCATATACACATATTACACACACACACATATTAGACCATTATATATATATACTAGAAATCCAGTGCACAAATTCGTGCACCTTGAAAGGAACTGTGGGCCATGGTGGGCACAGGGGTGCATCTTGGCTCATCCTCTGCACCCCCGCCTGACGCCTCCAGCCATGGCCCCCAGTTCCCTATCTGCTGGCAGGCCTGCTCCCGTCACTGCTGCTCCCTCATGCTGAGGGTGCTGGCCTCACTTGCACCAGCTTCCGGCACAGAGCAATTGGGACCGGTACCAGCTGCTGCCCTGATTGCTCCTCAGGAGCAGAGGGATGTGGAGAAGCTCTGAGGGGTAATTGGAACCAGTAGCCACCACTTGCATCTGCTGACGGAGATGAGCAATCAGGGAAGGTGCCAGGTGCTGGCAGTGGGTATGAGCAGGGTCGGTGCCAGCAGCAGCTATGAGTGCTGTGTGGGACTGCAGCACGTGGGAGCAAAGAATTTTCAGTAATTACCAGAGGCTTGCCCCATGACAGCAACCAGCTCCCCGCCTGGGTCTGGTGTCCTCACTCACCTGCTGCACCATCCCACCATGGCTGATGCTTACTATATTCCATGTTCTGCTGCCTGCTGCCGATGCCCACCATGTTCCATCAGCACACATCATAGCTACTGGCTGTTCAGTTGTTCTGCCATTTGGTCTATTTGCATATTAGGGTTTTATATATAGAGGTATATATTTATTTAACAGGCTATGATATGTTTAATAAGCTATTCAATATTATATCTTAGATATATAGTATCATATATATATACAATATATATATATACACACACACATATATATGTATATATATACTATATATATATATATACACAAACACACATACATGTATTAGGCCATAACTTAATAAAAAGTAGCACTATGCTATGGAAGAGCACAGGCTTTTAAGTCAGACCTGGAGGTTTTGGATCTGGCTTCTTTTTTTGCTGAATGACCTTTAGGCCTTAGTTTCTGCATTTTTGTGATGAATATAATGACTAGGACCAATTTCCTTTGGCTGAATGAAAATGAGAAACTGTGCAAATTACATATATATCACCTTGAGGTTTTCAGTGTGTGTATAAAGTATGAATCCATTCAGTAGGGTGAGGTAAGCAAGGTGCCTAGGGTGCAAAATGTGAGGAGGGACTTACTATTAGGCTCATGCCAGCGTGAACACATGCCTACTTACGTAAGCACCTGTTACTCCCTGGGCAGGAGATCATAAGCTTCTTGCTGGTCAGAGCTGTGTTGGCTTCATCTTCCTTCAAGGCCTCATCCTTTGAATGGTGAATAAACATGATTTTCATTTATAGAGAGACATACCAGCACTGTTCTTTTCCTATAATCAGAGAGACAATTGATACTTCAACAAAAATGCCACTGCTAGTCTTGCACCACCAATTTATTTAGAAAGTTGGAGTAGCTTTCACCTTTCAGTTTGTGTTAGTTGTGATGCTTTGAAACAAAGCTGGCCTTGAGGTCAGAGGTCAGGCTGGGTTATCATGGGTGTTTATGATGTCCTTTGAGTTCAGATCCACTGTTGTTGGCAAACTCCCAATCCACTTTGGACTGTTGTCAATGAAAGAGCTGGAGGCAATATTTACCTCAACTAGGCACAGTTCTAAATGATTGGATAAACTAGACTCATGGAAGGAAAAACTTGCCAGTGTCTTTTATTAGCTGAGTCAGTTTAGAGATTTGGATCCAACCAAAATTATGGATTCTTTATACCAAGATTATTACCATCCTAGGTAAATAGGCAAATATTTTTCCATTTCATAGACACATATTTCTGCTGTCATGTGACATTTGCATTCCAAATTTTTCTGAGAAACTGAGCAATTAAAAGAACTGGGCTTGTTTTTACCTTTGCACTTTTGTAACTAGACAACACAATACAAATCATCATCATGAAAATGCTAACACATTTTAAAAGACTAAGTTTCTAACAAACAAACAAAAACACTACAAAAAAAAGGACTTTGCCTTTAAAGCAATGATGAAGGTAGCTTGATTGAAGGGAATTTGAGACAAGAAGGGCTTGCTGAGTTCTGGAGACAAAGGGAACACATAAAATGTGGGGACAACCGAGCAATATGCCTTTGCCGTACAGAGCTGAGCAGAGCAAAGAAGAAGAACATGGGGTGAGTGGGCATCTCACACAGCGCTGTATTCCTTCCTAATAAGTACACTAATAAGCTTTCAATCTTGTTAGTGTACTTGGCATTAGTGATGCTCAACTTTCACACACGGGGACAAATCATGTAGAAATCCATGTGACTCCTACTGCCATAATGCATATTTTTAGAACATAAACTGTTTCCTATGAGACTAACTGATTAGATTGTGTTTATATTCAGGGATGAACTTCTATGATTGAGATCAAGGGAATTTTCAAGGAGCATGAGCAGATTGAATATTGACCAAAGGGACTGCTATAGTCTCTATTCAACTTTTTTCACATAATGTTTCTTATCCAGAAGGGAAACTCACACCTTTTTGTATTGACATATATGGTATTATTTTATAAAAGGAACTTCTCTCTCTCACTTTTTATTTTTTATTTTCTCTCTGACTCTTTAAAAGCATTAAGCTTATAAACAAATGAGTTAAAATAGTTTAAATAAAGTTAGTGAACATTTTCAGAGCAAATGGATTCCTATTTGGATAAGGAAAGGAGGTTTGGCTTCCCAATTTCTCTTATTTTATTACCATTGGTAGAAAAAAATGGTTATCCTGAAGGCATCTAGATATTTTAGGAAAAACAAGATCATAGGTTTTCTTTCTTTTTTTTTTTTTTTTTAAAAGCTATTTTGATTCATGGCAAAATCCCATATATATTTGCTGTTTTTGGTTTAGTTTTTGCTGAACTCTTTGTCTATTAACTTCAAAATTGAAGTGAAGTTCAAGGGCGAGTTAATCAGCACAATATGTTTCTGATTATTTGTATATAACCCAGCAGAGTGGTGTTTGGTCAGTTATTTATTTTTTTCATTTCTAATTTTCAATGAACCTCGTGAATTTTTACCCATTTCCTTTTTTTTTTTTTTGGCTTTAATTTAATGAATGTCCTTTTTCATGAACAAAAATATTTGCATTTTGAGAGGCTCAGATTTTGTCAGAACATCAATATTCCCAAAGTGGGACACGATGAATTTCCCATAAGGAATGTTGGGGTTGTTTGCAAGCTGGAGGTGGGGCTTGGAAATCTTTTACTGCTTCTCTTATTTCTTGACTTGCCCTTCTGTTGGTCCTTACAGCTAATATGGTTGCTTTGGTAGTGCGAATAATGGCTTCAGACACGAGAACAACAATAAAAGCAGTGCTCCCATTCCTGTTAACCCCCTCTCCCCTGCACAAACACGGAAACTCAATCTCCACTCCTTGCTTTACAAAAAGAGTAGCTCCAAAGTAACACATTTAAAGAATCCGAAGTATTTTACATGGGTTAATAAAGTAAGACGAGTTCTTATTACGATCTGTCAACTTTGAGATAGTATGAAGGTCTGTTGGGCAGTTCATTTTCCCTCCTTAATTCTTCCAACTGTCTTCTTTTATCTAATTCTCCTGTCATTCTGACTTCCTAGGTGAATTTACTCAGCTCTTCCAGATTTTGTGACGTTGACAAGTGTCAGGAATGCTTTGCTCCCAGACTGCTGGATCGGAGTGTTGTTCTTCAGCAGGAATCACAGGAGGACAGCTGGTCTGCGACACTCCGGCGGGTCCATGGCTCTTCAGAGAGGCTCAGGCCCCTGCTAGCCCTGCTAACAGCCTTCATCCTCTAAAGACAGGACTCTGGAGCTTGCTGTGCTGTCTCCAGAGACTTGCAGAATGTTGGTGAATTGAGCTAAGAATTGATATCTTGAGCGGTGGGTAAAATATGGGGACTTAGCATTTATTATCTGCTTACAGTGATGCAACCCTGCTCACAAAAGTAGGCCCATTTTTCCCCCCCATCTATGAAACTCATTTCCTCTGGATAACACACACTCACGAGCTGAAATCTTGAATCATTACTGGTTTTATTTACATGCACTTTCTAGCTTTAATTTATGATATGGTTTGCTTGGGTATAAACAGTATTTCCTTCAGCTTTCAGCAATCCAGAGTACTTCAACTAAATAAAATTAACAACTTGTTTCATTTTTAGATCCACTGCCTGGGGTGGGTAAGAAGATCAAGAAAAATAGAAGTAATGCAATGATATAAAACCCATTCCAAGAATAGGATTTGATATTTTAAAACTAACAGCTTTAGTGAGATATATTTCACATACTATAACAATTCAGTAATTTTTAGTATTTTCGCAAAGGTATACAACCATCACCACTATCTAAGTTCAGAATATTTTCATCACCTAACTCTAACCCCAGAAAAAAGCCTTTTAGCAATAACTTCCCATTCACCAGAGCCCCATTTTTGTCCTTAGGATTTGCTATTGTAGATACATTATATAAATGAAGCTATATAAATGTTTTTTTTTGGGACAGTATTTTTTCATTTAGCATGTTTTCATGCTGAATTATATTTTATTGTGTATATACACACACATATATATATACACATTTTACTTACTCATTTATAGTTAATGAACATTTCAAGACATTTTTTGATTATTATGAATAATGTTACTATAAACATTCATGTACAAGTTCTTGCATGAACAAATGTTTTCAGTTCTCTTGGTGTGAACTTAGGAGTGGAGTTGCTGGGTCTGTGTTTAACCTTTTGAGGAACTGATTGTTTTCTAAAGTAGCTGCACCATTTTATATTCCTACCAGTAGTGTCTGAGGATTCTAATTTCTCTATATCCTTGCTAACACTAGTTATTATCTTTCTTTCTTTTATTTTAGCCATTGTAGTGGGTGTGAATTGGTATCTTATTGTGCTTTGGAGGTGCATTTCCCTAATAACTAATGATGTTGAGCATCTTTTCATGTACCATTGGCTATTTGTATTGGAGAAATGTCTATTCAAACCTCTTACTTATTTCTAAATCAAGTCATTTGTCTTTTTATTGTTGAGTTGTAAGAACTGTGTATATATTTCAGATACAAGGCACTAGTGTATGATTTGCAAATGTTTTCTTCCATCCTGTGGACTATGTTCACTTTTCCTAGGGGTTTCTTTTAAAACACAAACGTTTTTAATTTTTATGAAGTTCAATTGATCATATTTCCTTTTTCCACTTATGCTTTTGGCATTTTATCTAAAACAAACAAACAAACAAAAAAAAAAAAAAAAAAAAAACATTGCCTAATCCAAGGGTGTGAATACTTACTCCTATGTTTTACTTTAAGAATTTATAGTTTTAGCTCTCCCATGGAACCTTGGATTCATTTTCTGCTAATTTTTGTATATGGTGCGAAGTAGGGCTCCACTTTCTTTCAATTGCAGTGAGTATCCAGTTGTCCAAGCACCATTTGTTGAATAGACTATTCTTTCCCGTTAAATTGCCTTGGCATCTTTGCTGAAAATCAAGGTTATATCTGGACTCTCAATTCTATTTCACTGATCTATGTTGTCCATCATCACTCCAGCACCAGACTCTCTTGATTATGGAAGTTTCGTCATAAGTTTAAAATTGGGAAGTATGAAGTCTTACAACTTTTTCAAGATGGTTTTGGTTATTGTGAATTTGTTACATTTCTATATAAATTTTAGATCAGCTGGTCAATTTTTGCAAAAATGGCAGCTGAGGTTTTGATAGTGAAATAGGATTTGTTAAAAAAAAAAGAAAAAAAAAAAAAAAGAAGCCATGACTCAACCACTACCATTATCTTAAAATATAAGAAAATATTAAAAAAAAAATGGTTGTGAAGTGTGTGTATAGTGAGCTAGAGAGGAAGATTAAATTGTAGCATATGTTTGGAATCAGGGAGGTCTGGGCTCCTTCTGGGTGCTTTAATTGCTAATATAATTTATATATATATATATATATTATTGATTTTTTACAGGGAAGAAGAGAGAGGGAAATGGGGAGAGAGATAGAAACATCAATGATGAAAGAGAATCATTGATCGGCTGCCTCCTGCACACTGCATTCTGGGTATTGAACCTGAAACTTGGGCATGTGTCCTGACTGGGAATCAAACTGTGACCTCCTGGTTCATGGGTTGACACTCAACTACTGAATCACACCTGCTGGATTCATTATCATTCTCTAGAGTGTACATGGAATTTTCCGGAAGCCAGATGGCATGTTATATCATTGCTCTGATGGTTAACGAAATGTGGGCTTCTGTCTTGTGTTTTAGATTTTTTTTTTTTTTTTTTTTTTTTTTTTTTTTAGTTTTAATAGAAAAGATGGTAAACATAAAAAGACATATCCCTTAAGAACAAAAGTTCTTTGAGGTTCTCCATAATTTTTTAAAGTGTCAAAGGGTTCTGAGACCAAAAACTTTGACAATTGCTATAACAGACAAACACTTGGATAACAATAACGTGTTTTTCGAGCACCTTCTATATGCCCAATACTGTGCTAAGTGCTTTCCTTGCATTATCTCATGGAAGCCTGATGACAGGCCATCGTTGTATCTCATTTTAGTGAAGACAAAACTGACCCTGAGAGGGACTGACTGTTGAGGATCACATGGCTGGTCAGCTGCAGAAATAGGATCAGAACTCATTGTATCTTTCCTGGGCTCTGTCTTCAGAATCCATAGCCATGGCGATTCAGAAGATATTTAGCTTCATAGTGAACCCCTGTTCTGGGATCTGAGGAGCTGAAAGTCTGAGGTATGTACTGAGCATAAGTTTAGATGCCAATTTTGGATTATGAATCCCTAGCTAGTTGATTGGAACAAAAAGCTGAGGCCAGGATTGTGTCCATCACATTCCCAGAGATCTTGCCTCGACACTCCCCACTCTTTCAAAGAGGGGTTTGTTGGCTGCCCTCTGTCTTTGCCTCGTTAGATTTATGAGCTTTTGCTTGCAGCCGAGGAGAGCTGGCCAGCGTTGCAAGCCCCGCTGTGGGAACTGATTAATCATGAGCTTCCAAGGGGAGAGAGAAGAGCACAGCCAAGAAGGTTATGGACAGGGTTGGGTCCTGGCTTGTCAGCTCCTTTTGGTGCCAATGTCTCCACTTTGGGCCTTTCAGAAACAAAAGGAGAGGAGGGAGAACAGAGCTGGGTAGAGGACTGTTAACCGCCACTATTAGAAACAAAAAAAGAGATCCTTAGAATTATATGTTGTGAAACATTCTTGATCTATACATATACAATGTTATAGGTATCTGAAATTGACCTAATTAATTTCCATCATTTAAGAAGTTTTCTTAAAAATTGCCATTTGTTATGTGTGTGATCCAAGCCACCAGCTATGCATGAGCTCACCTTTGGTGGGTGCACTGGCCCCACTCCCCTCCAATTTCCTGATGAAGAAACTAAAGACCAAAGAATCAGAGGAGTTTGCTTGTTATCCCACAGCTGGTTTACAGCACAAACATATTGCTATTTTACTTTCTTTCAGATGATCTGTATTTATGAATTTTAAGGATCAGCAGTTTAAAAAAAAATGGAAACAGGGATGGAGTGAGACATGAGGAATATAATATAGGATTGCTAACTTTTTTTTTAATTAAATTATTATCTGTGTACATATTTTAACATTGCCCTCCCCCCCCAATACATACCCTCCCTCTCCAGAGTTTTGTGTCCATTGGTTGTACTTATATGCATGTATACAAGTCCTTCGGTTGATCTCTTATCTCCCCCAGATCTCCCTACTCTTCCCGCTGTAATTTTACAGTCTGCTTATTGCTTTACTGTCTTTATATCTGACTTTTGGTTTGTCAGTTTATAATGTTCTTTAATATCCATAAATGAGTGAGGCCATGTGGTATTTCTCTTTCATTGACTGGCTTATTTCACTCAGCATGATGTTCTCTAGTTCTATCCAGGTTGCTGCAAATGATGAGAATTCCTTCTTTTTTATGGCAGCATAGTATTCCATTGTGTAGATGTACCATAGTTTTTTGATCCAATCATCTGTTGACGGGCACCTAGGGATTGCTAACTTTTTATTTGAACAATTAAAGACATTAAGAAGTCATAACTACTATCTGATGTCAGCGCTGCTCATAAAAGAAAGGACATTATGTGTATTTTAACATCCTTTTACTAGTCTAAATTTAGCTGTATGCACTCCTCTGTATTCTCCTACTACCCCTTATTTGAAGGCAGGCTCCTCAAGCTGATATGTGACCACTACTGGACGATAATTTTAATTCAAGCAGAAGGTCGGGCACAATTACCCCATGATCTCTTCTTTGGGGAGGGAGTGGTGCCTCCCAGTCATTTGAATACAGGTGTGGATGCTAATGCTTACACGCTGAACCCTCGGGGCTGGGCTGTAGCCAGTCCCCTGAGGACCTGAAAGATGCCTGAGAACCTGAAAGAGGACGGAGCCCACAGAGTCTGGGTCTCTGACTACCTGTTGAGATCATTAAAGTGACTGATGAGAATCTGTGGGATGGCCTTCATTTCATTTTCACTTGGATCCCAAACCTATAGGATGGAGCAAAAGGTTAATGCAAACATCTGCTGTCTCGAATTATCTGGCTTTCCAAGATCAGGGCTCTGCAAGAATCAGGGCTCTGGTATTCATGCAAGCTAAACTCAGCTGACCAAAACAAGAAAAAGAGAAATAACTGACCTTACTTGGGTCTCCATAGCAATGATTTTTGGTCTTCTGTAATAATGGAGCTATAAACACATTAGCTGGGAATGGGTGAATGTGATGATACCAAGTGTCTGTTATTATAGGTTAGAATGTGGAAAAATGCCTCCCTCAAGCAGTTCTGTTTATTCCCAAGTCTCAGCAAAACGGAGACCCTCAAGGTTAAGATGTCCAGCGCATTAGTAGGATGACCAAGAGGCTTAGTCATTTCAGGTATGTGAGTGACCAGTGGGGAGATAAAAAACTTACCTCCTAAATCCTGAGATAATTTTAGGAACTCTTAAGTCTTCTAGATGGTTCTGAGAAGTCTGAATTGAAATGGCCTATGGGGGATTTCCTAGAACAATGACCAACACCTAGGATGGCGTTAACCCTTATCCATGTTTCCAGGACACTCATTGCTAGACACTATCCCAGACCTGGAGAGTGTCCTCTTGCTGTACTGTCCTGTTTTGATCACTCTACCCTCACTTCTCATCTCTGGGTTGGGTTTAGAGGCTCTAGAATCAATCTGGTCTTTCTGGGGACGGCAGAGTCTGAAGTGTATTGGAATGATAATGGGAATTTAATCAGGGTTGGCACAGTTAAATTCAACCAAGTTAATAAGTATTTCCTGAGCAACTACTATGTGCAAGTACCAACTCTTGTCACCTTGTTGCAGCTAATGGCACAGGAGAAAGTTATGAAATTTTGAAGTCCTTGGAACTTTGAATCTTTGGAAAGGGTCAAGTCCTGAGTACAAGAGTATTGATTGACTTAGCACATGATTGCTTTAATACACACTTTCCATTGTGATCTCATTGAACAGCGCTGTTACAATCTCCATTTTACTGACGCTCAGAGAGGTGAGCTGTTTTACCTGAGGCCACACGGCTAATAAGTGGCAGACCTGAGGTCCACGCAGCTCTGACTCCAAAGCTGCTTATGCTATGTTATAATGATCACCGACCCTCTTCTGCATATTCTGTCCATGAAATAATTGCAAGGCTACACCTGGAACCACTAATTCATCTCAAACTCAATGATCTTTTAAATTTAACCACTCTTATGAAGCATTTCAATAGTCATGTGGGCCTTGTCAACCTTACCACATCTGCCTGAAGAAGGACTGCAATGCTGGAGAGGAATATTCTGGAATGCTTCCCCGTGTGGAAACCCAATGACATGAACCTAAAGGTTGAGAGAACCACCTCTCCAACTTTGGCTGAGAGATATTCATCATTTATTTTTCCTTCTTGCTGCTGAAAATGCCCACTGGGAATGGGGCCTGACTTCTGAGGCCATGAATTACAAATGCAGGTTCAAGAAGATCTTCAGCAGATTTGGAGGTTCTCAGTCCAATCGGATCTTTGTAGTTGGCTGTATAATACTGACCATCACTAAATTTGAAAAAAATAAAAATAAAAATGGGTTTTGCCACTTTCCAGGCCTGAGCTGCAGAAACGCCTGGAGATTTAATGACCTTCTGTGTCCATTAAGGAATCTGACAGACATGAAGTTTTATGAGGTATGGACCAAAAATGGATCAGGTTTTCGATGCCAAAAATTCATTAGGCCTGCAATGAAGGATGCAGCTGATCTATATAGCAGATATATTTTGAGGTAGTGAAACCGAGTAAAAGAATAAGACCTTGTAAATTTAATGTTTATTCTGGGGACTGATCATTTAAAAGAGAAACATTTTTAGTGTGACTGGGTAATATGTTTTTCTGCTCTATTTTTCTTCAGAGGCCTAGTTCCTTCGCTCTTTTCCATGGGGGCGATAGTGCACTTTTCCCTATTGTATGTTGGCTCAGGGGAATAAATACTGGGCCTTGCTGGTCGTTTCTCTAGACTGATTTCTTTCCCTTTTAAAAATTAAAAAAAAACATTTTTATTGATTTTGGAGAGGAAGAGAGAGAGAGAGAGAGAGAGAGAGAGAGAGAGAGAGAGAGAGAGAGAGAGAGAGAGAGAACATCAATGATGTCAGAACATCATTGATTGGCTTCCTCCTGCACACCCCACCTGGGCGTGTGCCCTTGACCAGAATCGAACTTAGGACCCTTCAGTCTGCAGGTCAACACTCTATCTACTGAGCCACACTAACCAGGGAGACTGATATATTTTTGGTTCTGTTACCAAAGGGCCACAGGCGGATGAAGCATCCCCCCCAACTCCCCAGGCCAGCCCTCATTATATATTAGTATTTGTCCCATCCTCTTTAATAAAATGAAAAAGTATTGGGTTTGTTCTGAGTGTATTACCAACAATCCCAGGACTTGACAGAAGATTAGTTTAGAGAGTGAGTTGAATGAATCCATCTACCACCTTTCTAGGTTTTAAAGTAATAGGAATAGTTGCTGAAAAAAAATATGGCCTTTGAAACAAGAAGAGATACCATCACCAGGGAGCCAGAAACTTTGTTCCTGGAAGATAAGAGAGCACCGAGTTATATTTTCAGAGAAACCAGAGGGTGGAAGATATAGGTGCAAAGCAACCTTAGGAGTAAAATCACCATAGAGATAAAGGCCATTTCAGTGATGCTCCATGTTCATCTGAGTTTTGTTGCTTGGATGTAGGTGAAGAGTAAACAGAGCTGGGTTCAGTCAAGGTTGGATTTGCCCAGCACCAATGACGGAGGCAGGAAAGGAGAGTGAGGTTATATATGCACAGAGGGCTGAGAACCTGTGCACAGAATGACAACAGCGACAGGCTGTGTAGTCTATTTTGGGAAGAGAGAGAAGTGATAAAGGGGTATATTCAGTGATCTGAAGTCTAAGGGGGGCTATGGAACTGTTGAAGATTGATACCAGGAGTGGCGATCATAGACATACAGTAAGATGCTTAAACATGGGATGCTGGAGATGGTGGAGGTCAGGTCCAGGATGGGGCCACAGGAGCTGTTGTTTGTATGAACGAGGTGGGAGCGATGTCACTATTAAGTGTGGAGGGCCAAGGACTCTGTGTTTCTAAACAAAACAAAAAGCCCCAGAGAAGCCGACCCAATCCAAGCAGCAACAACCCGTCAGCATCGACTCTAAAATACAGCCACATACTGTTCAACAGAAATGCACCTAAAACAAAACAACCCAGGAACATGAAACATTAAAGAACAGGCAAGTTCTGGCCAAAGGAAAAGCAAGCACAGGAATGTGAATGGCTGATAGAGATAGTGTCAAACGGAAAGGCATTAAATAAGGAAAGGAGTTATCGTTTCTATTTAGTAAGATTTATAGTCCACAAAGAGGATGTAATCATGACAAATCTTGATATTCCTAACAGTGTAAACTTGAAATATATGAAAAATCAAACTATTAAGAGAAATAGCTAATGTAGGTCAGATACTATCCTAGGCACAATTCATAAACAGCAGTGATACACATTCATACTTATTTATATGTGTACATAAATTGTTCTTCTTTTAGAATCTATGAACATTTTTTAAAGAGTAGCTACTAAGCATGTGTGTTGCATAAATGGCTAACAATAGTAAGGTCTCATCAGCAGAACATTCAAAGTTTACTAACAGGTAGCTGATTGTTTCTATCATGCCAAAGCTTAAGTCTTAAAAACCTAAAAATGAAGGAATAAAATCTGCTCCAGTAACTTAATAAGATTCTGCCTCCGACTTTGATTCAATTCCTGTTCATGTGTAAGACATAAGCCTTCAGAGTCATTAAATTCCCATTTTAACTGGCTTGCCGGCTGTAAGTTAATACGCAGACTTATTTAGCTTTTCCCCTCCATGCTTATGCACAATGCTTTGAATGTGCCGAGTCTCCTTGCCTTTGATTGCTGTTCTATCCCAGGATTCTCATTTCCTCTCTCCCAAGTTTTGTCCAGAATAATTTTGCAGCTGAGAAAAAAAAAAAAAAAAAAAAAAGAAAAGCATCTTTTGTCTTTTTCTCATAGCCTTCATTTGCATTTTAGTCTATTTTGGATTTTTTTCCTGCTATCTCTTCAATGTGCTTGATTTCCTGTTTTCATTAGCTTTCTTTAACTTAAGAAAAATGTGATTCAAGATGTCTGGGTTAGAGGTTATTATAATTTTTTTACAGTCATATGTAATATATTGACCATAGAGTACAAGGGGCATGGTTATTTACAAAGGTGTCTTTAGATGACATTGAGACTAAGAGGTCATTTTCCAGGGCTCTGCACCTTGGTGACCTGGGAAGGCAGCTGGTGGGACACACAATGTAGTCATCACACACCCTCTCATTTCCAAGACAAAAAGGATGAAATTGTTTATTTACTTCTTCCATTAGCCCTTTTCCTTATTTTTACATTAAAAGCATTTTATCATATTCAGTAAAGTGGATAAATCTTGTGTTCTACACAATGAATTTTGACAAATGCATGTACCCTGATTGAAATATAAAATAATCCCATCACCCTGGAAAGCAATTTCAAACTTTTTTTCTACAACTCCCATATCCAGGTAACCACTGACATGCTTTCCATCACTATCAATTAATTTTCTATGTTTAAGAACTTCACATGAATGGAATCATACATATGTGTTCTTCTGTTTATGCATCATTTCACTTAGCATCATATTTTTGAGACTCATCTATGTTATGTATTTCAGTAGTTTATTCTTTGTTTTTACTCAGTATTATTCCACTGTATGGACATACCACAATTTGTTTATGCATTTTTCTATTGATGAATACCTGGACTACTTCCAAGCATTTCTTTTTATATATAAAGCTGTTATTTATGAACAGCTGTTTTTATGAACATATCCATTTGTTTTACTTGGTAAATACATAGCAGTGTGATTGTCAGGTCATAGGGTAGGTAAATATTTAAATTTATCAACAACTTGTTTCCAAATGTTAAACTCCCACCAGCAATGAGTGAGAGTTCTAGTTGCTCCACATTCTTGTGAACACTTAGCAGAGTTGGTTTTAATTTTAACCATTCTGGATGGTATAAGATATCTCATTGTGGTTTTGCTTTTCATTTCACTGATGACTAATGATGAGCACCCTTTCATATACTTATTGATTGTCTTAGTCCATTCCAGATGCTGTGACAAGAATTCCATAGTCTGGGTGGCTTAATCCCAAACATTTATTTTTCACAGTTCTGAAGGCCGGGAAAGCAGCGCCTGGTGAGGGTGGTCCATGGTGTGTAGACAGCCATTTTCTTGCTATATTCTTACATGTAAGAAAGAAGGATGGATAGAAGGAAAGAGAGAGAGAGAGAGAGAGAGCGAGCGCTCTGTCTTCTTATGTCTGGTCTTTTAAAGGGCACAAATCTCATTCACGAGGGCTCCACTCTCATGACCTAATCAACCTCTCAAAGGTCTCACCTCCACATACCATCATATTGGAGGATTTCAACATTTATATATTTTTTTGGGGGGATGACACAAACATTTGGCCCATAACATTGAACATTTGAATATTTTGTGTGTGAAGTATCTGTATAAGTCTTAAATTTTTATTGGATTAGTTTTATTTTAATATTTCATTTCCATTGGAATAGTTTAAGTAATTAATATTCTTTAATCAAGAGCCAACTAAATGCCTAGATTGGCAAGGCTTTCAGACTTACTATCTTAATCAGTACAATACACCTTTGAGGTCCCATTTTGTAGAACAGGAAAGTGAACCTCAGACAGACTGAAATCCTCCATTAACATTGAAGCTTTCTGATTTGAAATACAAGGCCTCTCATATTCAGGTTCACCAGATTTCACGTGAGAAAAAGGTGAGAGGGAAACACTGCAGAGAAAAATAATCACTATCCTGGAGATTCGTCTTAGTTCTTTATTTTTTTTATTAGTTAAAAAAAATCATTTATTTTTCTCATAATTATATACTTATAGAAAAGTTGTAAAAGTAGTGCAAATAATTCCTATATATCTAGTCTGTCTTGTTTTATTGAAACACCGTTATTGAAACATAATTCATATACTATACAACTCACCTTTTACAATTAAATGGTTTTTAGTATATTTACATATGTGTGATGTGCAACCATCACTACATATATGTGCAACCATCATCATCAATTTTGAAACATTTTTCTCATCTCTAAAAGGAAACCTGTATGTATACTTTTGTTATCATCCCTTTATTCCTCTCTAGCCCCTCCCACCCCTAAGCAACCACTAACCTGCTTCTGTCTTTATAGATCACCCTGCCTGGATATTTCATATGCTTTGAATCATGTATTATGTGGTCTTTGTTTCTGGCTTCTTTTGGCCCTAGCTGTTTAAAGCTGCTGTGGTCACCACCACTCCTGTTCTGTTCTCCCTGGGCAACTCTGAAAACCCCATTACTGGACCCCTTGTAGTCAGGTTGTGGCATGTGGCTGAATTCTGGCCCAAGAGGTACAAGCAGAAGTGATGGGTATGCCATTACTAGGACTGGTTCTTTGAAGACTAAACCAAACCAAATATCCTAGCTTCCCCTCCCCCCTACACACTCTTTCCCCACATTTGGGCTGAATAAAGAGACTTCCCAAGACCCAGAAGAATGTGATAGCAGGAGATAGGAAAAGCCTGGGATGCTGAGTGAACAAAACTTATCGGACTGTGTGTGCCCTGGGCTTTTAACAAATGTTTTCTGTGCCAAGTTAGCCACTGCATTTTAGGAGTTGTCTACCTCAGCAGCGTCTTATCTCCCTTTCCTACTAAAAGACTTTTTGAAAACCCATAAGTGTGTATATTTTATATTTTATGTATCAAGAACTCCGATCACGTGTTGTCTTTTTCTTAAGGTGTCTTAGGTTGGCCACTCACCCAGAGAACTGTGATTGCTTTAGAATGGTCCCCTGCCTGTGGCCCGGGTACATATTTTTGTTACTCCCAAGCAATCTTCCAAACAGACCTTTCCCTAAAAGCATTTGCCTTATTTAGTTGGAAAGAGTCTGAGAAGGCAGTCATATGGAATAAATCACGTTTATCCAAAAACATTTATCAACACCCTTAGAACAAATTCTTCAAGCTTAGTATTTATTTCACTGTCTTTGCTCCGTAATCTCCCAGCACAGGGAGGAGGCTGCAGAAGAAACATGAGGAACAGAGAGCTCTGGGCGTTGCAGGGACTTACATGAATTATAAAAATCTGTTCTGTTCTGAAGATCAAAACTTCCACCCATCTGGGCTAGAAATTCTATGCATAGAATTTATGAGAGGGGTTATCTTGAATTATGTGTTGGGTGTTGGGTTTGGCACCTAATAAATATAAATGATCCTCACAGGACAGTAGATTAACATCTAGGGAGGAAAAACAAATCAGGCATCTGTGGAATTTCAGTGGGGAGATGCCCTACTCTTCTCAGAGAGAAAGGGGAGTCCAATGCCCAGGAGACAGAACTGTGGTCCTTGTTCTTAAGACCCTTTCTAACGCCTCCGCATGGGAGAGGGAGAGGTTTACCTGATCAGCGATATTTGGAAAAGGAACTGTACAAGTTTGATTTGACCCTCCAGATCTCCTCATTTTTAAAGGGGTGCCTTGGGCTGTGCTTGGGGCTGCTAGCTGGCAGCCCTGTGGGGTGCCTTAGATGGCCAGCCTAAGCCATCTATAGCAGTGATAGTGGATGGGTCTGTCCAGTTCTGAGGGGAGGTTGATTGTCTAAGCCACACCCTTCAAAACAGCGTTGGTTTGTAATGAAGCTCACATTTTCAACTTCATGGACATGACCCCATGTCTCTCAACTGATTCTGAACTTAGAGCGGACATGGGCAATGGAAGTATTTATTTATTGATCTTTTAGATTCCAATAGATGCACGGCTAATATTTGCATGCAATACACAAATCAGTGAATGCTTATGGTATCCCTGCTGTGTGCAAAACTGTTCTGAGACTGTGTGTGACTTCAGAAGGACAAAGCAGTTTTGAGTCTTCTTAAATAGATTGGAACTTCTTGAAAGAAGAGACAAACTTGCATGAAAGGCAGAACCAGCCCAAGACGGCATAGACTGGTCAGAAGGACTTTGTGAAGTGGAAAAGACTGCAGTTCTGACCATAGTTCAGAGATATGCAATGCTCTTGTAGACTGGAATATTCCCGAAGTCGATCGGCTCTGTAGATGCTTTTAACAGTTGGCTGTGTTTAAGTTTATACACAAAGAGACAAAAATTAAAAAAAAAAAAAATTACCTCAGCTTATGAGGTAGCAGTGTTCCAGAAGTTATCTCTGGTCCCTTATGCTGTTTTTTCTTCTTGTTGTGGTTTCTCTATGGCATATAAGAATGACATAGTTGAATACACAAGACAAATCTAAGGACTTCAAATTGATGCATATTTGTGTTTAAAAATAATGAACTACATTTTTGACATATTCACTGCATATCCATGTCAAGGGCATGTGGACGGGAACAATGTAAGAGGTGACCCTTTCTTCAGCCTTTGTTGTCTTTGCACTTTTCATCACATGGTTTTCATCACATCCCCTATTTCTGTTCTGTAATGTGTCCCTCTTTAGAAGAGTGTGTCAGTCAATACTTTTGGGGACATCATCACAAACCAGACAAGAGTGAACATGGCCTAAAAAGCAAGGGGTAAGGGTAGATGTGAACACGACATGTAAACACAAGGATGGAACTGAGAAAACTCTTGTTCCTGAGATGGCTGTTACCCTTTGGTGTGCCAACATCTGAGTGGCTTTTATAGGTGGAGCACACCACTCCTGGTTCTAATTTCCATTGATCACCCTAGAGTATTGGTCCAAATCTGTTCAGCTAACCATATGGCTTCAATACACCCTAAAGGAGCACACTGAACTAACCTGACATTACAAAAAAGTGGTGCACTGTTTTCAAGAACAATTCCCCAATGATGTCACTGGGAGTGGGCACCTTCCTCGGGGTTGAAAGTGAACCTCCTGTGGGAAGTCCTGGGAGTCAGACCCTGACCCCTGCTGACTCTGCCCTCTCTGCATCCACCATCCATATGGCCACTCTTTCACCTCCTCATTGTGCTCTCCTTAACTCCGAAGAGATGGAAGTGGGTTGGGAGGCACTGACCTTGAGCATCTGTAAGACTCATTCCAATGTAGAGAGCTTGGATTTTTCCCAATAATGTGGGGGCTCGGTTCTGAGCCCCTCTAACCTCTGGCATAAGGTCATTCCTAGTAGCTCTCTGAGATGGGCCTGGCATGGGGGAAGGGAGAAGGGAATCTTTGGTTTTCCTGAGTGTGGTAATATCTCTCTCCAGTTAGGCGTGCTTTACCTTTCCTCAGCCATAAGATCAGGAACATGTGCTTTTAGATTTATTGGGGAATATGGAAAGAAAATGCAAACCTCATAGATCTGTACTTCCGAGATTTTAAAGCCAAGAGTATTTAATGGCTGAGTGACATTCTTGATAAACTCATGCTTTCTTTTCATTTAAATTGGCTTTTTAATAGATAGATAACTTTTAACTTCTGTTATCCAGTAATTGAAATCACAGGCTATAATATGGCTTTGCTATTCTCCAAAGGAGTAAGGATTCTATCTTCAACACACCATTTAATTCTTCCAGTTGTCTAGCTTCATGGAACTAAAAGACACTCAATAAGTCCCAGATGTCTAAATGATGTGTCAGGAATTTGTGACGTGTCAGACGTGACAGTTGCTTATCGACTATTGTCTCTGTCTTCCTCCCCAGAAAATGACATTTTGGTGGTCTGGCAGTGTACCTACCTTGCATATATATGTTTTCCAGCCCCTGTTGCATGTGAAATAGTTTTAGTCAGAGAGATGTTCACAGTAATCACTGGATGGGGCTTCTGGATAAGAAAAATTAAAGGGGAAGTTTACAATCTCCAATGACATCCATCCTTTTGCTCTTGGCCCTTCCATCTTCGTTTTGCTTGGAATGGCTGTTGTAATTATTGGTGCCCCAGCGGCCATTTTGGGATCATGAAGACATGCTACGATTGAAAACTATGTGCTAAGGATGGAAGGAGCCTCGCCTAGTTTTCGACAATAACACTGTAGAAATTTCAGGTCAGCCATCAATTTCTCATCTCTACTCTTTCAAGTCACATGTGTTTTCTGTTACATTGAAGCAAAACTCAATTCTCAATTTTTAGGTTGCATTACTTAGAGATAAAACAGAAAAATAAAATTTTGACATGAAAGCATTCTTTACCCAAAAGAGTTTTGGTGAAATTCTAACTTTAAACATTGAGGATGGGACATGTCCTCTCTCTCTATAAATCCTATGTAACATTGAGGCCTAGTTTAAAAAAAATAAAAAAAGGCAGCATCCTTTCAAGTTTAATTTAGCCTGAGAAAAAAACCCTTCGCTTTGACTTAGTTGTCGCTGAATGCATGTAAAAAACTATTCGTTGAGGTTTCATAGAAGAGGGAGGTAGAATAGTGGAAATTGCAGGGACTTTGGCATCTGGCAGAATTGGATTTGCATCTTGACACCACTATTGACAAGCTGTACACTTTTAAACTGTCTCTTCCCCAGACTCATCTTTCTGATCTATAAAATGAGGCCTCAGGTTAAAAAAGAAAGAATTTGCAATATTGAAGAGACCTAGTGAAAAACCTACCACCATATGTGATTGTTTCCTTTCATTGGTGTCTTGCTTCTCATTCTTTCACTCAACAGATGCTTATTGAACACCTACTTTGTGCCTGGACTGCCTTGGGTATTCAATTCTGTCAGATGGAATTATGGCTTCAGGGCTGAACCTCTGAAGGGTTAAAGTTCAAACCCATTCTTTCACTGGCATTAGTGGAGGGGGGAATGGGTTTCAGAGCTTCATCACAAGGTTTCAGTTAAGAAACCAAATTGAAATTTTAGCGACATGGTAAAGTTTGGCAACTACCATTCCAAACCTGATGTAAGGGCTAGAGATGGGTCTGGGGGACACATTCACTATTTGGAAGCTAGAGTGAAACTGTGAAGTTCCATCTGGAAAAAGTTGTACCTCTCCAGGAAACAGAATGGATTTGGGTATACAGAGCCCTAAAAGCTGAAGTGAAATGGGGCTCAGGTTCATGTGTCTCACAGATGTAGACCAAGTATTTGAATATATTTAAAGTCAAGAAAGTATTTACAGTAAGAAAGCATGTGTTTCACCCAAGCCAGACCCTGAACCTTTTCAGTACATCTTTCCTCAGTTACCTCTCAATGAACTTGGTCAACTGTGCTAATTTTCAACAGGTTAGCAAATTTGAGTTTATCCAGTATATATTATTTGCGGATCATGACATGAAATAAATATTTAGAAGAAAGACTTTGAGCAGAGAGAAGTGAAAAAGCACATGAAATTTACCTTGTGAAAAATTAAGTTATTCATTTTTCTCCTTTATTCCTTAAGACCCTCAGCTCAAGGGATTTGCAAGTTATAAAGTGTCCCATATTTGCTAAACATATTTTAACTGCTGGGAATTTATGTGGTTTATTATTACCTTTAGTTCTGACCGTTAATAGCTGTCTTTCATGAATACAAGACTTGATGTTGTCTCATTGGATAGCAGTGGGCCATAGTGGAAAGAATAGGGTCATTGTCATTACTAAGATTTGAGCCCAAGTTCTGACTCTGTGACTTTGAGCACATTATTGATCATCTCTCACCCACAGTTAATGATTCTCCATTGTTTCCCCCATTTGTCAAAGGTGTCAATTGGATCTGAATGGAGTTGGGCCACTTGCCCAAGGTCACATAGCAAGTCTGTGAAAGAGATATAGATATAGATGGATGGTTAATTTTGTCGGTGAAAGCTGTGCTTTCCCACATGCTCTTATAACGTCCAGATGTTAGGGACCCATGGATCACAGAGGGACACGAGAAAGTGGGATTCACAGGGGGTGCACTGGATATCTAGCTATGGCAGGCCTCAGAACTCCAGCCCAGTTAGGTGTCTGCCTCCACAGAGGGCATGAGGGGGCATACGGGGAAGAAAACGAACAGTTCACCAGTATTTCACCTTCATTTTTTTCATTTTCTGGCTCTGGAATGGGACATAAGTCAGGATAAGATCTGGATTAGATCCATTCTCGTGGTTTCCAAAATATTACATTTCTACAAGATTTATGGCTGCGTTCTCCTGGGCTGGAAGCAGTGCCGGTGGATTACTCGGTTGTGTTTACATTTTTCTCTTATCTTGGCAGCATCATTAGGCTCTCCAGCTCCCCGGCTCCTCTCCCAGATAAGCTTCCGCCATTTGACTCTGTTCCTCTTTCACGCTCTTCCCCTCACCTTCCCAGCCTTTTTCTTTGTTATCAGTTACCTGAGTTCTGCCAGAGGGGCTATTTGTGTAACTTTCCGCCTTTTGTTTTCGGTTGGGGGCAGAGATTATCTCATAAATACATGTGCGGACTGGGGATGGGCATCGGGAGCCTTATCTGTCCCCGGAGGGGAGGGAAAGGCTTCTTTCTCCTGGCTGTCCATCCAGATCTCAATTGGTCCTTTCTCTCCAATTAGCAAATGTTTGGAGTTTTCAGCAGTTTGGAAGAGCATTTCCGGTAGCTCCTCTGTAACGCAGAAAACATTTTTGCTTCGTTTCCCAGAACTGTGTTTTGTGGAATTTCCTTCCTTCCTTCCTTCCTTCCTTCCTTCCTTCCTTCCTTCCTTCCTTCCTTCCTTCCTTCCTTCCTTCCTTCCTTCCTTCCTTCCTTCCTTCCTTCTTTCTTTCTTCTTCTTCTTTAAAAAAAACAACAAAAAACAAACAAACAAACAAAAAAACAGAACAAAGAGCAGTTGCAACTGCCAGTTCCTTGTTTTAGTTGTTTCCTTTTAGGCCCGAAATGGTAACCAGACACGGACTCAAATTCCGTGGCCCCCATGGCCACCCTCCCCTTCCCCCGTTCCCTCTTGAGGTTCATTGTTTCCTCCAAATTAAAAGGTCCTGGTTGGAATGAGTGGGTATAAAGAGACGGGGCAGCAGGGAGCTCCGGCTGTACAGAGGGATTATGTCTCAGGGAGACCTTCCTCGCTGGTCTCTGATATGATTAATCGGCCGAAAGGAGCCTGGCTTTGGAGCTGGAGGAGAGGGGTTTTGAGAGGAAGTCTGCTCTTGTTACCCATGACAGTTGGGTTTTAAAAACAATTTCTTAGACTATTTGAGACAATACAGAGGCTTTGGCTTTAGCCAAATATGACGCTGTTGTTCGTTTGTTTGCTCATTCATTCATCCTGCAAATGTTGACTGCATGTCCACTATGCATCGGGCACTGTGCTAGGCTCGGAGGACGCCAAGTCAGCAAAAGCAGATTGGGCCCTGCTCTCTCAGCTCTTACACAAAGTGAAAATGACAGACATTAAATAAATAACCACATGCATAAGTGAACATTTGTAAACTGCGATAGATGTGCTGAAGGAGAGGAGGATTCCTCCAGGGCAGATAATAGAAGGGTCCTTCTAAGCCCAGGTGTGAGAGCTGGGGCATGTGCCAGGGCAGGCTCTCTCCTGAGAAAGACTCATGAGAGAATTCATTGGGTGACGGTGGGGACCCAGGTTTGGGTATGCTTTTCATGATGTATTCCTGACAGAGGGGGTGACATGTACAAAGGCCAAATGGTGCCATAAGAAAGGCCAAAGAGGCTGGCTTTCTGAGTATGAGGGACAATGGAGCAATAGGGATCTGCGAGCACCCCTGGACCCCAATCATTGGCCAGGAGGAGAGATTTAACTTCTAGTCTTAGAGTTACTAATGGGTTCTATGGTGGGAAGTGACAAGGTTAAATTTGCATTTCAAGATTACTTCTGTTTCAGTGTAGGGAACAGATGTCAGAATGCCAGAGTGGATCCACCCACCCACCCACCCATCCATCCATCCATCCATCCATCCATCTATCCATCTATCCATCCATCCATCCATCCATCTATTCATTAATTCAGGACCTGAGATTCAATAGTGAGAGAGAAAGTGATGGTCCCTGACCGTCAGGAATTATAGTTTATTGGGTGAGGAAAAATAAACAGACACATGGATTAAGAAAAATGATAACTTTAAATGGTAGTAAGAGCAGAGAAAAAATCAACCAAGTATAATCTGGTCGACTGCACAGGGACACTGGCAGCAGGGGGCGCTACCTTCACCAGGCTTCTGAGTGTTCAGGAAGGCCTCTCTGAGGAAGTGAGGTTTTTCTCCCGAGGTGCATTCTCTTCCATTGAGTCGCTTTTTGGCTTTTTGCCTAGAGCAGACCTATCACCTTCCCAGGCCTTTAAGGGCTTGTCATTTGGTACGGACTTTGCAAATGGACTTATGGATCCTCCCTTTCCTCCCAAGTTTTCCTTGGTCTTCCCGCAATCCTGGAGCACACAAGCTTGAAGGAATTTTCCAGGTCATCTGATTGACCTTACACTTCACAGGCAACAAGGCAGAAGCCTAGAGAGGTACTGTGAGGGGGTTAGCGAGTACCCCATCCTAGGATCCAGCAAGCACCAGCGCCCTCCCCCCCACCGGGGGTCTTCTTGGTGAAGGCGGGTCGCTCCTGTGCTCTCTGAGGCACTTTTCATCCCCGGAGCCTCCAAGTCCCTGCAGGAAGTGATTAGTGGTCCTTTTTGGCCTCCTTGTGCAAGAGTTTTCTTGGGCCGAAACCGGCTTGGCTCAGTGGATAGAGCGTCGGTCTGTGGACTGAAAGGTCCTGGGTTCGAATCTGGTCAAGGGCATGTACCTTGGTTGCGGGCACATCCCCAGTAGGGGGTGTACAAGAGGCAGCTGATCGATGTTTCTAACTCTCTATCCCTCTCTCTTCCTCTCTGTAAAAAAATCAATAAAAATATATTAAAAAAAAAGTTTTCTGGACAGCGACCAATTTAATTTAGACTCCAGAAGTGCTACTTTTTTTTTTTTTTTTTTTAAATCTGGCTTATATTAATGATATTTTTTTAAATGCCCCGAAGCTCTGAAGCATATTTAAGACCAAGAAATAGCATTCTAACAAAGTATTTGCCATTTGCAGAGTTGCGTGGAAAGCAAAGTTCAAAAAGGAAAAAGAAAATGCATCCCCTCTTTTCCTTTGGTTTCCTTAAGATTTCCAACTCAATAAAGCATTTCTTATTTAAGATTTTACAAAAATAAATATATATATTTTTCCATTTTGAGTCTTCTTGGTTAAAGTTTAATCGAGAACATAGTTTTCATGGCTGAGTTGAGAATTCCTTTGGGAATCATGGACTAACCTAACGTGAAATAATGCTTCCTGAGCTGGTTATAATTAAAGTTCTTTTATATCAGGTCTCTTACTTAGGAAATTCCTTTTTTGTGGGGGGAGTGGGGGGAAGACATTGTTCTGGGAGAAAACCCTGTGTTTCTGAATCCATCAGATTCAGTCAAAGCCATGGGCACTGAAGAAAGAATTAGGTGACATTTACCCTACTGGAAAACATTTCATTGGTGAACTTCAGATATATCCTACAGCTAAGGAAGTTTCTTTTGTTTGTTTGTTTGTTTTTGGTACATGTTTTATGATCTCCATATTCAGATGACAAAATTGAAATCCGGAAAATAAACCACGTAACCAAGTTCAAACAGTTAAACCAAAATTATTTTGGCCATCAAGTGGCATGAAGACAGTTTGTGCAGCATTTCAGTTTAGATGAGAGATTGGAGCTCAGTGGAGGGGCACACTTCATTGGGAGTCCATAGTTGGGTTTGAAAGTTAATGTTTCCCCAATATTATTCTCAAGGGATCAGAATGACACAGGAGATGCCAAGTTGCCCAAGTCAGTTGAGAAAGGGGGGAAAAAAAATCAAATTTTCCTCAGAAAAATCATAGAAATTATTTTTATGGGATACACTTGAGTGCACAAGTCACAACAATGACTTGAATAAAGCTGACCCAGGTAACTGAGTGTATTATCTAGTTTCTTGTGGTTGCTATAACAAAAGAAATTTATTCTATCACAGTTTTGGAGGCTCAATGTCTGAAATCATTTTCAGTGAACTGAAATCAAAGTGTTGGCAAGGCCCTGCTCCCTCCAAAGACTCTAGTGTAGAATTTATTCCTTGTTCTTCCAGCTTCCGGTGGCGGCCAGGACTCCTTGGCTTGTAGCCGCATCACTCTGGTCTCTGCCTCTGTGGACCTATTGGTCTCTGCCTCTGTGGACCTATTGCCGTCTCTTTTTCTGTGTGTCAAATCTCCCTTCACCTTCTTCTCATTAGGAAGGATACATATGATTGCACTTAGGACCTGCCCAGATAATTCAGGATAATGTCCTTTCGTTATCATCCTTAATTTAATTACGTACATTGGCAAAGACCCTTTTTCCTTATAAGGTGACATTTACATGTTCAAGGGATTAGAACCTGCAATCTTTGGGGCCATTACTGAACCGATCATGCTGAGCCTGGATCCATCATGCTGGCATAGTGTATTTCATGGCTGGCAATGGAAAAGGCTGCAGGCAAGAGATCAGCAGAAGAGAGCCTTCCTACTCTCCAGACTTGGGGGGGGAGGGATGCTATAATCAGTGCTTGTCGGAACAAAAGACGGAGGGGAAAAGCTTAAGCAACACAAAGCTCCAGAGTGACCACACTTGCATGAGAGTTTGTTTATGAGAGGAAAGAAAGCAGCCATGTTGGGAGCCTCGGGTGGTTTTCATGTCCTGGAAGGTTATGGAGAAATAGTTGGAGAGGAATGCATTATTCAGGAGTGTAAAGCGATTTCTTGTTCAAACAGACCACTAAGGCTTGTGTGGTTTAAAAAACAAAATCCTCGGGGAGAGTAGAAATGTAAAATAATGCCTCAAAGATTATTAATGTGGCCCTCTGGAGACAAAGCAATGCATCTTCGGAGCCTCTTGTTGCTTTCACCCCATGGGGACTGGTTGTTGAGGAGGAGCAATTATATGGGAGCCTCCAGCCGTGGTAACTGAACATTGTGGTGAGGAGAGTTTCTGCTTCCTGGCTTCATTCACAAGTCAGGAGTGGAGGGGGATGAAGATGCCCTGTAAGTGGAAATTACACACTCTTGTGCATTTGCTTGCTTCAGATGAAAGAATGTACCATGATGCTGGTCCCCCCACAAATAAATAAGTACCATTAGCCAAACCGGATCTTCTCTCATGGATTGCTGAAGCCTCCTGGGTAGGTCCTAAATGCAACAAAAATTCTACACTAGAGTCTTTGGAATTGAGGACTTGGGCTGCAGAGAAGCTTCCAGGCTTTTAACTTCATTGCCTTTCACCACCTGAGAAACAGGGATGAGATTTTTCACTGAGACTTTTCAAATGCCAGTCATGAACATTTCTGAGTTTCCCTTGTGCCTTGGTAGTTATTTTTAGGGTAAAAAGAGCTTCTTTTTCATAATGACCACCTATTGCCTCAAAGTTCTGGGACTCCCTGAGGGCCTAAATGTCTTGCCTCTTTGCTCATCTTTCTGTCTTCCTCCCTGACCCATCAAAAATACTTCCTATGATCAAGTAAGTTCTAGAATTGATGTTCAGATAAAAATTCTTACTCAGCCCATTATCCAACCCAGCCCTGAAAGTTCCTGATTCCAGAATAGAAGTACTCAAATAGGTTGGACATCTATTTGGCAATATTGTGATAAAAATAAATGGCTGGGCCCTGGCCACTGTTTCCTAGTGGTTAGAGCATCTGCTCACACACCAAAAGGCCACAGTTGATTCCCGGTCAGGGGCGTGTACCTGGGTTGTGATTGGATCCCCAACCCTGGTCAGGGAGTGTGTGTGGGGCAACCAATTGATGTGTCCCTCTCACGTTGATATTCTCTCTCTCTCTCTCTCTCTCTCTCTCTCTCTCTCTCTCTCTCTCTCTCTCCCCTCCCTTCTTTCCACTCTCTCTAAAAAAGCAATGGTAAAAATATCCTCAGGTGAGGATTAAAAAGAAATAAAAATGAATGGCTGGAGTAGATGTTTGCAAGGTTTCCTCAGGTGGGTCCCTAATTCTGTGAGTTAGTACTTCCCTCCTATGTCCTATTGAGCATGAAACACTCTCCACCCCCAGCTGATTCCTTTCAGATAAATTAATAATAACCTTGCTGCTTCTTATCGAAGGCCTACGTAAGGCTGCTCATATCATTGAACTGTGTGAAATACCAATGCATAAAGCACTTTTCCCTTTGGTGAAGGAACCTGTCTCCATTCCAGAGCACAACAATAACGAAATGGAGCAGTTCTGTGGCTTCCTGACCTGTCGGTGACAACTGGACATGACCAGTCTTGAGGACTTACTGGGTTTGGACCCTTTGTTTTTCAAAGGCAGCATTATGAAAAGATTGTTCCTGTTCCATCACATAGATGTCTTTTCATCTCAGCCCTTTCACAGCCCAGTTTCTCACAAATCATCAAGAAACTGAAGTGCAGTGTCTCCTATTGTACATTGTGTAGGACATCTCTACTTTCCTTGATTATATTTCTGTTAGACTTGGTGTAGTTGGTTTAGTAACCAAGGGTAGGCCATTGCAATTGGATTTGTCCAGTGACCAGTCATCGACAGGAAACTCATTGAAACCTTCCACGTTTTTTCCCTCTTTTTTAGACCCCACCCAGACCCTACATGTGGAATAGAGCCATCCCTTAAACTCAACTTAAAAGGCCATAAAATGACATTTAACTCTCTGATCTCCTCTTGCTCATCTCCTTCAGCACCACCTGCTTTCCCTACCACAGCACATGACCCAGGGTTTCCGTCAGAGTTTTCAACATACAGTGATTTTCAATTGAACCAATCAGCAGGGACAAATATACCCCTCTTGGGAGAATAGTGGTATCTGGGGAGGGATGTTTGCAGGGTAAAATTATTTCAATATACTAGTAATTATTTTCCACAACATGAACTTCAAGAAGGAGAGGCTACACTTTCCCAGCTTGATGAGCTAGGACAATGGTCGGCAAACTCATGAATCATCAGAGCCAGATATCAACAGTACAATGATTGAAATTTCTTTTGAGAGTCAGATTTTTTAAACTTAAACTTCTTACACCACTTCTTCAAAATAGACTCTCCCAGGCTGTGGTATTTTGTGGAAGAGCCACACTCAAGGGGCCAAAGAGCCACATGTGGTTTGCGAGCTGCAGTTTGCCGACCATGGAGCTAGGCTATCTTCTAGAATCTAGATAGATGGAAAATTGTGGATAAACAGAAAATAGAGAAAGATCATATTGTAAGGGAATGAGTTAAATACAGGATGACTGTGTCCAGTTTTCTCAGTTCTGTGCCAGTTTATACTTATTGTTCAGAAATAATTATGTTTAGTAGCCTTTTTTTTTTTTTTTTTTTTTGCTTTCCATGTATCTTGGCATTAAATTATATCATCATACATTAAAGTATATGATTACCCTAGTAACAGGTTGAGAAGCATGTGTCTGATAAGACCTCCAAAGCAATTCTCAAAGTTATTATGTTCAAGGTGCAAACCTGGGAGGAGAGTTTGAGTAGGAGAATGGCATCCAAGCAAAATAAATTTTTCTTTTGCCAAAACTGGTTTGGCTCAATGGGTAGAGTGTCTGCCTGCAGACTGAAAGGTCCCAGGTTCAATTCCGGTCAAGGGCATGTACCTTGGTTGTGGGCACATCCCCAGTAAGGGGCGTGCAAGAGGCAGCTGATCAATGATTCTCTCTCATCGATGTTTCTAACTCTCTATCCCTCTCTCTTCCCCTCTGTAAAAAAATCAATAAAATATATTAAAAAAATAAATTTTACTTTTGATCATGCATTTTTTTATGAAAGAGATCAAACAAGGTTGGCTGCTTGCTGCTTCTGAATATATTGTTTCCCTTAGTTCTAACAGATGCAAAGGAATAGGCTGACAAAAACTAATACAGTTTCTGCGACTGAAACATTGAATATCATTTGAAGGGGAGTGTTGGAAGCCTTGAAGTAAAGAGGAGGCAGGAGGAAGGAAGCTTAAAAATCTATTAGTAGGAGCTTTTTCTTTGGATACTCTGGATATCTACTTTTTGGTGACTCTGCTTTTTCATTACCTTTGTCTCTATGCCATATGAGTTAGATAGCCTAGTTCTAGCATTCTTCTGCTATAAGGAGCGAAGGGCACAGCTGACGACAAAGCCATGTTTGGATCCTACATTCAGTTGTTCTTTGATTAGTCATGTGGAGGACTTGGCTCTGTCTATTCTAGAGGAAAATTTCCCAAGTGGCTTTCTCTCACATGTGTCAACCTGGGTAACAATATATTGTGACTTGTGTGGTATAAGAAACTATGACTTAAACAGCTAAAAACAACAACAACACCCAAATAAGATCAATGCTTGCCGCCAAGTTGTTTGAATAACCATTGCTGGTATATGTTTCTTGCTAAAAACCTTATCTCTGTATTTTGACATATTAATTCCATCCCTCCACCATTTAATTTGTAAGCACAGAAATAAGGTGACAACCCTCTACAGCAGCTGTCGAGAAACCACAACAGCTGGTGTGAGTCTTGATGGACATCAATTGCCTGATGGTGATTCTTCCTGATATGTTCAGAAAAACCTGCACTTTTTTTTTTTTTTTTTTGGTTTCAATTAGTTTTATAGATGTTTCAAGCTGGGGCCTGCATTTTTCTGTGGTAAGCTCACCCCTCAGTTTTCCCCTGGAGGCTCACTAACCGTGGCCACATTCATCTTTTACGGGAGCTCAGCTGCACAAGTCTGGTACTGCCATTTGCTTTTTCTTGCATTGAAATCATTTGCTTTTCCTGTTCAGTGGCCCAGGGTTTCAACAACTTGAAGCTGGCCTACAAACTGAGAGAAGAGAACATTTTCTCTAGTTATCCATCAGAGAGAGATACTGTATCTAAAAATGGAAGAGATTAGCATTGTTTTGTTTGGGTCAACACAAGCCAAGTTATCTGCCTTCCATCAACGTGATTCATAGGAATTCTTGATGAATGGTTTCTCGGGAAGTTGGGTCTTATTGACAATGTTTGAAATTAAGTGCTGTTTGTTTTAAAAGTGAGTTTTCAAAAAGATGGCCAACTCCATTTCTATTTTATGCCGTTTTCAACATCTGTCTTCATTATTCCTCTGATATTTTTAGGTATCCTGCACATATTTGACCATGTCTGTGGTCTGACTCAGACACAGGAAGTATGGGCAAATAGTGCAAGAAAAATTCTTTGAAAGTTTCTCTTCTGCTCGTTCCCTTCTTTTGGCATACGGATGCCTGGAAAGAGAAACTAGAGTTATCTCTATGGTTTGGTTCAAAGTAACAGAAAAGTTGTCCGGAATTAAATATTTCTGTCCGATTAGCCTACTGGGGTGCTTAAAAATCCCAGTCTTTAGACCACACTCTTAATTGTGGCATGTGGGTTTCCAGGAGTTGAGATTTAAAAAACCCACAGAAGGTTATTTAACAGTTACAACTTTTAAGTGTGTCCTTCTCTCCTTCAAACTGAGGCCTTTTGGCCGAGAATGGTGATAATCGGGGTAAGGCATTGAAGGCCTTTGTCTAAACACTAGTCTTGGTTGAGTGGAGATGGAGTGCAGCAACCATGGTGTCCTGATTGGGAACTCACTCATTGATGAACCCACTCACTTAGGAAGGCCCTAGGGAACAGGATGATAAAAGGAAGAAGGAAAGGATTAAGGAGAAGGACCCTGGATTTGTTCGTCACATAATTTCCCTTGCTTTGTCCTAAAGGAACGTGGTCAGGAACCGTGAATATATGCACTTGAGAAACTACGAGTGACTTTATCATTTAAAATGTATTTTTAATTTTTAACAGCCTTATTGAGATGTAGTTCACACACCATGGCATTTATCCACTCAAAGTATGTAATTGGATGGTTTTTAGCGTATCCACAGAGTTGTATACCTATCATTTAGGACTTTGCTCATCTTTCCTTCCTATCCTTCCCTTCCTCTGCAATGCTCTTACCCCAGATATTGGCTTACTCCCTTCTTGTCATTCAAGTTTTTGCTTGAATGCCACCTCTAAGGAGATAAGAGTTTCTCCCTACCACCCCATCTGCTGTTCTTGCTCCTCCTGGCTTTAGTGTCTCTACAGTGAGAGCGCTCTGACATTTCTCACCTGTGTATGGTCTGCAGTCCTCGGCTCTCCTAGGACCAGACTTCATCCTGACCCTGCTGCTTCCTCAGTTCTCAGCCCAGGTTAGAATTAGGGACTGAAAGGAGGGACAGAAAGGGTGGCTTCCCTCTCTGCACCCCGCCACCCTGACGTTGGTGAAGGCGAAGTGACTGGGGTGGCATCTAAAGGGAAGGACTGCTCACCTCAATTATTACTGGACCAAACATCTCTCTGACCACTGGCCCTGGAAACAGATGCTGCACAGTCTCCATGGAGACTGACACGGAGAAGGGCAAGAAAGCAGGTCCTGAGGTTCTGGGAACTTGAGTTCTAACTTTCTGCAGGACCCCCAACATTGGCCTCTCTGAGCCTCTGTGAGATGAAGGCATTGGACCTGCTCTCCTTCTAGGTCTGACCCACTGGCGCTGTGACGGACTTCTCTGCTCAGACACTAAATGGACACAGGTAGGTGTACCTGGAAACACAAAATCAATAAATTTGGACTCTGTGGCTTCGTTGGCCACCTTAAGCTGCATTTCCCTCTTTCTTCCCTCCATCACCACACTCACACTTTTGGAAGGATAAAATTTTCTAATGCTTGGGGTCTTAGGCCCATATGGCAGAAGAAAGGGAGAAATAAAACTTGGGCTTTGGATGTGCTATTTGAGCTGGAGCTAAATTTGAGTAGAAGCTTTGTCTGTGAGTTTACAAACATACAATTAAGGCTCTTACAGTTATCTAAATCCACTTTCTTGCCTTATAATTTTATGGTTAGAAGCATTAAAGTTGTTTTTAGATTTTCATTATAACTGCAGTAGCCACAGACAGAACCAAATAGTGTTTGTTTATTTGTGTAACAAATTATGCCCCTCGGCTAACTTTACTGTGTAATTTGCATTGGTGTGCATTTCGAAAAAAAAAAAAAAAAAAATGTATATATACATTGGTCTGAGGGTCTTCTTTTCTTCTATCTTCTTCCCAGAGCAGCACTGACAATAGTAAATTGGGAAATAAAATGCATGTATGGGAATTTTCTTTTGATGACTTACTTCACATCATTTTGTGTATGTGTCATGCACGTGCTTACAGACAAACGGGCGAATGGAAAGAGAGTCCCACACAGAGATTTGAATTGGAATTCCACTCTGCAGCCTCATAGCTGGGTAGACTCGGGGCAGTCAGCTTATTTCACTGAGCTTTTCTTCACATTCAGCTTTGACCACAAAGCACGCTTTTGATAAATTACAGGTATTTTGTGTATTAAGCAGAATAATAGTTCTCTTGGTCTGCTATTGAGTACAGGCAAAATTATTTCTGAAATCCCACTGCAAATGTTGAAGTGCTTTCTACACACATGCTAGAAGTGACTAGGATGCGTACCATCCTTCACAGCACATTAACAGTTGTTCCAAGGTGACTTTATTTTTAAAATGCACATGTGGATTTGGGTCTCAGGATGAATAGGGCTACATTTCTTTCCCTTGTCCACTGTCCATGAGCAAGGACAGCTGTCGACCCGGCTGCCTATAGGGTCTTGTGTAACCAAACCGTGAAGACCACTCAGGATGGAGGTGGATCCCTTCTTGTATTCTTTTCTTGTTCTTCTCAGCAATCAACAAATTTCCACCGAAAATTTGGTGTGTGTGATTTCCTCCATAGGTGTTTTTATCTTTAGATGTAACTTTTCTTTGGTATCATGGAACTGCCTGTGACACATGACAGAAATTTCTGAGGCACTGGTAAAGCTGCGTTGATTAAAAAGGAATGAAAATATGTAATATGTTTAAGCAATTTGAATTGATTAGCAACTCTGGTCATGGCAATTTTTTTCAGTTTAGAACTGATGTAGGAGTTCTAGATAAATGATCAGTTCCTTATGCAGGGTGGGGTAAAAGTAGTTTTACAGTTGTCCGTATGGAAAATAATGTAATAATTAATAATGACACAAGAGTGAAATCTGTGTTTTGAGTACTTACAACTTTTGCCCCACTCTGAATTAAGCCTATTCCATTTTGGATTCCTGCTAAGATAAAATAATCACTAACTTCTAATTAAAGAATAATGTGGCTCAGTAGTTGAGCGTGGACCTATGAACCTGGAGGACACAGTTCAATTCCTGGTCAGGACACATTTCTGGGTTGTGGGCTCCATCCCGAGTTGGGGATGTGTAGGAGGCACATGATTCTCTCTCATCATTGGGGTTTCAATCTCTTTCTCTTTTTCCTTTCCTCTCTGAAATCAAGAAACATATATTAAAAAAATGATAATGTTAATGTCTTACATCCAAATATCCATATACCGTATTTTCCGGCATATAAGATGACTTTTGAAACGAAATAAAGCCTGCTCAGATTGGCCAGACTCAGAGAGGTGGTCTATTAAAAAAAGAACTGGTGTTGCCTCGGAAGTGGGGGGTAGTCTTATACAGCGAATATAGGCCTAAACCTATGATTTAACTGTAAAATTAGGGGATTCGTCTTATACGCCAGAAAATACGGTATGTGGATAAAAACTGGACTCTGTAATAAATCTAACTGAAAGTAACCTCACAGGGCAATCAGATCATAAATTCCTCAGGACTATAACTTTCCTGGTAAAAGATTATCTTTGTGTTAAACATGCCCTATCCATCCATTGTTTTTGTGTATCTAGGTTAGTACAATTTTGCAATGCCTCTTTTTCATACCCCTTGAAAAGCATGATCACCCCTCAGGAGAGCACATAATCTTGTTAACTGCCTTGTAGCCCAGTCCCCACCTAGTTTTCTCCTATTCCGTGCAGTCTTCCTTACATTCCCTCCTCAATTCCAAATGTACAAAACAAACAGCGAATTGTCATTGTGGGAAGCATTTTTCTCATATGTTGAGATCTTGCATCCAGATGTGCCCTTTGTTTGACTCAAATAAATTCTAATGAACTCCTATGAAAATTTTCTGCAGGTTTAAACATTCTATCATCAACATATAACACATTCAGATAAATCATGTCCTGAGAGAGCTTGTTGTAGATCTGCTGATGTCTGTGGCCAGGATCTCTCAGTTCTGGGTCCTTCTTTCTCTCCCAGACTTTATCTCCCCCCCCCCCCCCCCCCCACACACACACACACTCTTCAAACCAGGGTGGGAGAAGTGGCCTGGGGTCATCCTTCCACAAAGCTCCTTCTAGTTCAAAAACATCAACCACTCTGGCAACATTTACTTTTATTATTTTAAAAAATATATATTTTATTGATTTTTTACAGAGCGGAAGGGAGAAGGATAGAGTTAGAAACATCGATCAGCTGCTTCCTGCACACCCCCTAATGAGGATGTGCCCGAAACCAAGGTACATGCCCTTGACCGGAATCAAACCTGGGACCTTTCAGTCCGCAGGCTGACGCTCTATCCACTGAGCCAAACCGGTTAGGGCTACTTTTATTCTGTCTGCTTCACAGATTAGAAATAAGAGGAACCACGAGTTTCTTGTGATTGGATACAAGGAATTTTTAGCAACTTTTAAGAGGAAACAGTTAATTCCTTACTTCATTCTACAGATCTTCCTTGGGCTTCTGCTCTGTGTCAGACACTTTTCTAATGCTGAAGCTACAGGAGTGTACTGCCCTCACCTCCTAAGGGGAGTGTGGTAACCCACCGTCCTGGGCTTTCAAATAAAACTGGGAAGGTTCCGAGGACCAGTCCATCACACCATGTGGGAAAGGCTGAACATAAAAGAATTTTAAAAAAATAAGTGAATTTTTAAAAAATGTCACATAGTGAAAAGTATTATCTAGCAAATTCTCAGGATGATGCTATGGAAAACATTCGTGGATTTTCAGTGCGTTGGGACTTCAGAATGGGTGGTCTCTGAGGAAAGCACATTTATACTCACGTGGGCACGGATGAGAAGGATGCAGACATGTGGGTGGCAGGGGGATTGTGTTCCAGGCAGCAGGAACAGGACATTCAGGGGGCCTGAGAGAGGACAGGTCTTGGCCTATTTGAGAAATGGGATGGGGCCAGGTCAGAGTGTTCTGGAGAGACTGGGGAGGGATGAGGGCCTTGTGGGCTCGGTGAGGATATCAGACAATAATAATAGCTGATGTTATATTCCTGGCACTCACTTGTTTCACTACATCACCCAGCACAGCCGCCCATTTCACAGATAAGGCTAACTGAGGTAGGGTCTTTAGTTAGCAGCGTCTCAAGTCATGCAGTTTGCTGAGGGTGAAGCCAAGATTCAAACCCCAATGGATGATGATGCAGAACCCACACTTGTCATCACTACACTTAACTGAGGAGGTGGACCCCCAGGCCATCCTTCCAAACCCTCCATGCACACTGGTGCCCACAGTCACCCAGGGAAAAGTACAGGCTTTGCCATTCACACAGCTCCCCCCCCCCGCCCCCCAAGGCGGCAGCAGCTTTTGCTTTGCCAGGAGCAGACGCTGGAGGAGGCCTCTGCCGCTCTGTGGACGGGCTCCAGCAGTGAATGGGGGCAGTGATGAGATGGCCCAGAAAGAGTCACTCTGTGTGTAATCAGGTCACTTCACTGGGAAAACATTTTTGTTTCAGCTTCCTTCCTTCCCTGGGTCTTATCCAGGGACCAGTGTCTCTGACCTCCTAAGCCACAAAGGCCAGAGATAATGGGGCACAGCAGGTCGACGTTGTCAAAGGAGAGGAGAGTCTGTGGTTAGAAGACACACACACACACACACACGCGCGCACACACACACACACACAACATACACACAACACACACACACAACATACACACACACACACACACACACACACACAACACACACACACAACACACACACACACACACTCATCACACTGCAAATGTGCTTAGAAAAACATGGCTAACAGATAGATGGAAAACTTCCCTAGTCCATATTCTTTCCATTTGTTTGTTGGAGATTGCCCTTCTGCTTAGAATACAGAAGGAAGGATACGTTCTGCTCCGAGCAAGTGCAGAATCACAGGACTGTTTCCTTTCCATCTCCTCCTCCCGGCCAGCAGCTCGCATTTAGCGCCGGCCTGGCCCTGGTGGTTTGAATTCACTCTGATCGCCGCCCCAGATGTGTAGAGGGCGCGAGAGAGGAGATTTCACACTTTCTCTTAAGACCGTTTTTCCTACAGCGGAAAAAGAATGCCTTGAAATTCACCAGAGCCAGAGATGAAAAATAAAAGCTGCCTGAAAAATTCAAAAAGTTGGGGCTTTTATTTAAAAATTTTAAATTAATATGTAAGGGGTTTAGTGAATTCCTTAGGCCTCAAATATCAAGTCTGAAAATATGTTTTTCAGAATCACCCTTTTTTCTTTATTTTTGTCACAATACATTTAATGGTAGCTTAAGATGTGGGAATCAGGAGAAAAATGCAGAAAGAACACAGTGCTGTTGTTTTTTGAAAAGATTTCTCTAACGTTATTTGGGTTTGGCATTCAAATCTCTCTTTTCTTTGCAAATTTCTGACTTCCCCCTGGCCTAATCACAATGCTTTGACTTTTACAAACCCACGAAGTAGAAATCCTGTTTAAGTATAGCATGATGCATGTGTATTGAAGAGTTACGTTAATAACTAAGATGATGTTGTTTAGGAACCAATGATAGATTTTGTGAAGAAAGATAGGGAGGTGAGGAAAGGTTTGGGGTTCAGGCAGGGACGGTGGGCGTCTTCCCTGGTCTGTCTCCTCACTGCCATAGCTGCAGCTTTTCCCAAGTTACTGTCGCCAGGACCACTGCCTTGTCGGCGCAATGGATGTGGGGGAAGTGGATGCTCTCTCTTGCTCTGGCAACATCTTTGCTTCCCTCCCCATCCCCACTGGACCCTCGTGTGTGTCTCAGTTAGCCCTGAGGGGCTGGTGTGCCACTTGGAAGAGCACTGACTTGAAGCTGATCTGTGTTTTGGTTCCCTGGCTTATGTGACCTTAACCTCTCTGAGCCTCCATGTTTTTATAAGAAAAGGAGGTAACAACAGCCCCATGGGGTTGTTAGGATTGGCTCACATATTTGTATATATAAAAGCCTAGGCAACCAGCAGACTGGCCAACTGGCCAGTAGCTATTGTATAATGCATGATGACCACTAGGGGGCAGATGCTCAAAGGAGCTGTCGAGCGACAACAACTTTGCAGAGTGCCCTCTGGCACTCGGGGACCCCTCAGGGGATGTTGGACTGCCAGTTTCGGCCCAAGCCCTGCAGACCAGGCTGGGGGACTCTACCTGCCAGAGGGACCCTACTTACTCTGCCAATGCCCTTTGAGACCCGGCACCATCCAGGTGTGGCCAGCCAGGGAGGGACAGAGGGAAGTTGGTTCCAGGGCATGTCTGGCTTGTCTTTGCCCAGTCCTGCCCTGCTGGCCACCTTCTATTAATTTCCTTTCAATGTGCACAAATCTGTGTACCAGGTCTCTAGTTATATATGAAAGGCAGGCACCCAATGTTTTATTTTTATTATCATTTATTTATTTATTGGTTATTTTAAAAAATCTTTATTGCAAAATAAAGATGTTCTCCTTTCTCCCCAATTGATCCCTTCAACTGCCCCCCCCCTCCCCTGCCAGGCCTTCACTATACTATTGTCTGAGTCCATGGCTTATAATATATGCAAACAAGTTCTTTGATTGATCCTCCCCCACCCCCCAATCTCTGCCTTCCCTCTGAGATGCATCAGGCTGTTCTATGCTTCTATGTCTCTGGATCTATTTTGTTCATCAGTTTATTTTGTTCTTTAGCTTCCACATATGAGTGAGACCATGTCATACTTGTTTTTCTCTGATTGTGCTCATTTTGCTTCTCATTACCATTTTAAACCTCGGGTGTTGGGCCAAAATCAGGAGTAAAGCAGGTCGAACCCAGGGGCAGGTCTGGAATGTGCTGTGGCTTGGTGCAGTGCTGGGTGTGGCAGGCATCGGGATGGGCGAGCCTGGCTCTATTCTGCACTCCCTCCCTCTCTCCATGCCCTGTTTTGGCACGTGTCGGCTGTATACCCAATCAGGCTCTACTAGGCTTTTTGTTCCTCTGTCAGAGGGCATCTCTGGTTCTGGCCCGTGTTCAGCCTGCGGCAATTTAGACCAGAAGGAAGTCTACATGTCCCTGTAAAAAGAGCGCTCAGCTCCAAAATAGAAGAAATGGATTCTACAATAATCCCATCACTGGGTCCACTTTTCAGAACTCGGGCTCCTCTGACAGAAAGTTGCATCCTTCCTCACACATCGTGTGGCTGCAGAGGGGAAATTAAATAAGACAAGTTGTGTGTGAACACTGTGTCTAATAATAATATCAAGGATAATACAGATAAATAGTTTCTTTTTTCCTTCCCAGGACCCAGAATGCTGCTGTCCTTCCAGAGTCCCCCGTTAAAACACTTTGCTTAAACCTGTTAACTATTCAAGTCTTTTTTTCTCTCAGCTTTCTCTTCTCATAAGTTTCATTTCTAATCTATGCGCACAAACTGCCACACACACACACACATTCAACTTGGCCCAACATGTATAGGATCTTGCTCCCTCTTCGTTATCCTGACATTATTTTCGGAGCTGTTGATGTGTTAATGTAACACAAAACCACTTTTGGTAGAAAGCACTGGGCGAGAGGTCAGCCATCTTTTTCTCTAGAGGGCCCGTGAGTAAATGCTTTCAGTTTTATGGACCACACGGTCTCTGTTGCAACAACTGAACCCTGCAGGCCATTGCAACAGGAAAGCAACTGTAGGCGACATAGAAATGAGTAGGCATGGCTGTGTTCCAATAAAGCTTTATTGGTAAAACCGGACAATGGGCTTGATTTAGTCCGTGTCCTCTGCCACAGACAAAAGAATGGTAGTGATGGTGGCAACCCCAGATGTTGTGGCAGGTTATGGGAAAGAACTTTAGAGCAGAGGGCTTTGAGGCCACCTCTTACACACACCCCCCCCACCCCTGCCCTTTCCCTGCCTGGCTGTCCCTGAGATGCAGGCAGGGCCGTGCCGAGGCTCTCACCCCGAAACCAGGAGCTTGGTCAGCAATTGACTGGCCTGGGATGGTTTGGAGGATGGAAATTTACAAGTCGGCCGAGAGCCGTCTGTGCAAAGGACTGATTCAGCGTTCGGGGATTAAGCCTCCGGCGTGGGGATTAAACTGGAATTTCTCATGCACAGACTCCACTGGCACCAGACGCTGGGCTGGGTCTGGTGCAGCACGTGCTGTTGGCTCCAAGAAGGTCCTCAACCCTGTTTTGGGCATAAAACTAGAGGGGAAAAAATGAGGGGGTCTGGCCTTTCTGTGTTCAGCTCGAATTTTTAATATTTTTATTGAACCTGAGATGAGAACATACTTTGGAAACAACCGAGGAGCATAAAGGAATTTCTTCCCAAGGCCAAGAGTGACTAAACTGCTGAGTGTTAAGTTCTCAGTACGGATGCAGGGAAGCGTGGGCACAGAACTCACATTTCATCCCGGCGGCTTGGCGCGGCTCGGCTGGCTCCGTCCTGCTGCTTCCTGTGGGTCTGGAAAATGACCCCAACTTTCCAGGAGCTCAACGTGCATGTGCCAGCAGACGGGATCGATTTCAAAAGGAGCTTTTTGTTACCCAGGCCATTTCTGCGCCTCCTGTTGTTGTCAGTCACCTGGTAAACAGGGCTGTCGGGAGAGGGCGGAGGTTGAAGAAGATGCCTCTGGGTTGGCGCACCCTTTTGTTTCTCCCATGGGGGACCGGAGAGACAGGGACGGAGGGAGGGGAGCGGTTGGGTTCAGAGTCCTATGACTAACTTCAGGTGAAGTGAGAACTAGAATCCAGTTCTCTGGGCTTCTATTCCAGCAGTCCATTAAAGACAGAACTATACTGCTGCTCTGTGATGACAAGGGTGATTGGGTTACAGGCACCAATGGTCCTTTGGAAGTCAATCATATCTCAGAACTAAAGACTGACCTTGAGACATAGAAGAGTTTTTTGCTACATTCCATAGATCCAATCTCATTAAGTTATACATAATAAACTTTTGTTTGATCCCATGGAGGTAATCTTTGTATACTTATGTATCAGTCAGGATAAGCGTTGAATTATGTTGTGGTAACAAATGATTCCCAAAGCGAAGAGGCTTACAAAAACAAAGTTGTATTTCTCACTCATGCTACATGCCTGTTTCAAGTTGCTGTGTTTCTGCCCCTCATCTCCTTACTCTAGGACTGAGACTGATAAAGCTGCCTCTGTCTCAGGAGTGGAAAACTATGGGTCATCATGGGCTAAATCTAGTCTACCATCTCTTTTTATAAATAAAGTTTTATTGAGGCATAGACATGGTCATTCATTTTTTTGTATTACTTATAAGCTGCTTTTGCACTACAATAGAATAGACTAGTTGAAATAGGGACATATGGCTCATAAAGCAAAATCTTTATTTTTGTTCTTTTATAAACCAAGTTGGCTGACCTCTGGTCTATCTGAAACATTGATGATTTTCCCTCCTCTGGCTGAAGGAAAAGGGACAGAGCAAACCGTGGACTGGTTCTTACAACTTCTTCCCAGAAGTAGCACGTGGTCATTTCTGCTCACATCTTCTCCACTCAACAAGACATGTGGCCACTCCGGAGCTCAACAAAGGGGATAGAAATCAATCTCTTCCAATGTGATTTGTATTTTATTTGTGCAGAAGCGGCCTCTCTTTAACTGAAACAGAAGAAAGATCTATGGGAAGATGATTGGGCAATCGCACAATTGATAGGGAGCCTGGAGAACAAGGCTCCAGAGGCTGGGGGGAGGCACAACCACAGTCCCACCATAGGCATGGCCCCTGCGCGCTGTGACTTCTGGCATCGCCGGCACTCCATTCCCCGAGCCACTGCCCACTTCCCCGAAGCCACTGTGAGTAACGTTAATTGGACCTTAGCCTGCAGTGTCACTCCCTCAAGATTTAAAGTGCTGGGTGGGTGCCACTTACTGACCACATTTAAGTCATGCGGCCATGTCCTAGCTGCTGAGAGGGCTGGGAAAATGAATATAAATGTTTTTCATCTTTAGAAGGGGGGAGGGGCCCTTACTTACAAAGAAGAGATTTCGTCAATGTAGGGAACCGTGCTGCGAAGCCTGGAAAGCCCGAGCAGGATCCACTCTAATACTCGAGGGCTGGTCTAATACTGGAGGCTGGATGCAAAGTCTGGCTACGTTTGGCATTGCTTTGGATTCAACTTCTTACGGACATTTCGGTAGCCTCATCTTTCAGGATGCTTTCAGCAGGCAGCCTAGAAGGATCAGAGAAGGGTGGGAGAGCTTCCTTCCTTCTGCATGTCCAGAAGCCAGAATGACCTTGATTATTGAACTTCTCATATTCTCTTCCTCATTAGCCATCATTCCAAACCCACAAAACACCTCCATTATTTTGGAAGAAACAAAATGGCCAGATTTGAGAGAGGAAGGGGAATGCATGTGGAAACCGAATTGAATACATTTTGTATTATCACTCCCTCTGGTTACTTCTTCTGGTGTCCATCATGGGGGTTGGAGTGTGTCTAAGCACCTCCAGCCTCACAGGGTGCAGAGCAGAGGTAGTTTGACCAGCTGAGGTGGGGTTTAATTTCAAAGGGGTGAGCTCAAAAGATAAAGAATTCATCTTTAAGTGTGGGCCACAGGTCACTCCAAAGAGGGCTCGGCTCATTTTCACCTCGGGCTTCCAATTTGTACCTTTGAGTTCACATCAAAATGAATTTATGTGTAGTGTAAAAGGTCAAATGGAAATAACTTAAACTTTGAATCCCATTACCATACCAGGGTCTCTACAAACTAATAATATATATATATATATATATATATATATATATATATATATATATATATATATATATATAATTGATTTCAGAGAGGATGGGACAGGGAGAGAGAGATAGAAACATCAATGATGAGAGAGTATCATTGATTGGCTGCCTCCTGCATCCCCTACCCCCACTGGGGATTGAGACTGCAATTTAGGCATGTGCCCTTGAACAGAATCGAACCATGACCTCCTGGCTTATAGGTCGATGATCAACCACTGAGCCATACAGGCTGGGCTTAACCTCAGTTTTTAACTATATATTAGTATTTATTTATTTTCTTGAAGCCTTGCCGGAAGCCAATTCCAGCCTGTCAGCAGGGCTGAACCTTCTGGGATGGCTGAAAGGCATTTCCCCAAACCTGAAAAGGATACATAAATTGATTGTTTACTGCCAGATAGCTCAGGGCATCTTAATCTACATGTTATTGCCTCCTCCTGGCCAAACACCTGAGCAGTCAGAGGTAATACCCCAATATGACAATGGATTCTGTACTTAACCCTACCCTTTGATGCATAATATCTCCACCTTGCCTTAGGACAAATTGTGTTAATAAAAAGCAAGGGGTCCTGAGACAAGGAGAACTTAGTTCCTTTAGCTAAGTCTCGTCTGACTCCCTATAATGCTTTTCAAAATTATGTTTCATCTCTGGACTCTTATTTACTTTACACACAGCCCCGTCTCCAGATTTCCTGAACCCTTCTAGATGTCAGATCAAGACCATCAGTGTTAAGGCCTCAGAACATGGCTATGGCCTAAAAAACCCTTGACCTTTAATGTCTCCCTGTATAAGGTGACTAATGTTGGCTGATCTAGATTCTCTAAAAGGTGTGAATCCCCAAAGAAGGAAGACTTGATATGAAACTCCAGAAGGTCCAGGATGAACTAGAACTTGAAGTCACAGATCTAAGGACTTGGAACTCTAGTTGTCAGGGTCGAATGTAGCTACAAGTGTGTCCTGAGTGATTGCTTGGAATTGATTAATGATCAATGACTTCTTCTGAGAAGTGTGAGATACTCATAGGATGGCTTGCCACTTCACTCATTTGGAAGTTCCTAACAGAAACTGTCTGAAGTAGGTTCAAGTCTCTATTGGTGATGTTAAATATGCTTTTAAAAATGACTAAAAACCAGAACACCTGAATTTGGTGTTCAGATCCCTGTCCTGTCTGGATCTCACAGTATTTGCTAAGGTGTTGGCTGGGGGCTGGAGGCAGGCACTATCTTAAGGGTCAGAAAGGATGCAATAGCCTTCCCATGGCTCTGTGGCATGTAATGAGTAGAAAAAGGTGAGGATTAAGCTCAGGCCAACTAAATGAGAACTCAGGTCCCCAGCTAAGGACAGGACAGTAAATAAGTAATAAAGACAAGTGTCTAACCTAGGTGGAAGAAGAGTGGAGTAGGAGCAGCTTGGGGGGAGGAAGATGAACAGGGAGGACTTTTCTTTCCTCAGAAAGGTTTGATACCACCATCAGGTTCTGGAGCTCATCCTTCCAGGAAAGCTTTGATTAAGTAGATCCTGTCCCATCTACTACTGGAGATTAGACTGGGTTCAAAGTTATCAATCCACTTTATTGCTGGGGCCAGCATTCTGAAACCATGGTTAGATTCCTTGAATCTTGGGCCCTATCCTCATAACTCTGGTCCCCAAGTAGTATCCTGGGCCTGAGAGATGCTTTTCTAGAACCTTACTACAACCAACCACCCTGACTTCTTTTATTTTTGTGTCATCTTCTTTAGCCGCACCTGCAAAAGCAGCCACCTCAGGGGCTCCAATTAAACTCAGATATAAGTTCTAGAAACTGGTGTGTGTGTGTGTGTGTGTGTGTGTGTCTATATTAAGCTGCCTGCCTGTTCCTCTTTCTTTCCTCTTTAGAGGAGCTTGACCAAGGCAGGAGGCTGCCTCCCTAGATCAGACCCAGGGTTCCCAGTGTGGTGGTTCTACCTGATGGCTCTCTTGGAATTGTCAGGAGATGGTGTGGGGCATGGAGGTGCTTGGCCATGCTGCTGATGACTTGGTGCTCTGATGTTATGTCTGCTATTGCTTGCTGCTAGCAATGGTTTCAAACCTCTAGAGTCAGAGAAGAAGTTGACTTTACCAGATAGGCCAAGTATGACTTTTACAGAAATACTTTCATGCTCAGATCCTTAAAAGAGAACGAAAAACCCATCTTACTCTCTATGCTATGTATTATACACGATTTAAGCGTTACCCCTTCATTCCCACTCTGAAAGTGATTATTTTTATTGATGAAAAATGTGAGATTTTGGTTTCTCAATATCTGCTTCACCAAAAAAGATGCCATTATGAGTCAAATTAAATTTACAATTTTACCTCTAAGGACCCAGATTCAATATAATAGAATCATAACACGTCAACAAGTATTCCAATCATAGTATTTCAGTAGCTTAGGGACCATCTGACCTAACCCCTAATTTTACAAATGGAGAAACTAAGGCACAGAGAGGATAAAGAACTTTTCCAACATGGTCCCAAAGCATTCCTTCCCCAGTGCTCTTCCCTCTTCCTGATTCAGTGCTTTTTCTGCAAACTGCTTTTCCCTTAGTGATCTTGTCCATTTCTTTCCATGGACTGATTTTAGTTAAATAATTATTAAATAACTATATTTTTAAAAGGTTAAATAAGCATGTTTCAATTGCATACGTTGAAGGATGAGCAAGGGAGTGAAATTATGACGTGGGCCTCAGAAGGTCTGACCCTTCTCCCGCCTGCACATGTTTTCGGTGCTCCTGTGTCTTGGAGTCAGAAAATCCAGGGCAGGACTGAGGGACTCTTGAGAAACCCAAGAAGCGAGAAACTCCAGATGGGGTAGGAGACAGCTTAGTGGTGATGGACAGGAGGGCAATGAAGCCACGTGGAGCCTGAGCAGGCATTGGGCCGAGAGACTGCCCAAGTTCCATTTGAAATAAACAGTGCTTTTCCAATTGGTGTTTACCAGTTCATAGTTGTGGCTGTTTGGAGGAGGCTCAAGAAAATGTTTTCACAGCCCTTGGGAATTGTGTAATGAGAATCATGTGTACCCTGAATGTGGAGGGAGCCACACCTGGGACACATTTGACCCGTGGCAGAGACGTGGGAAAAGAGCCAATGTTTTTTGGACCCGGCCCATTTTATGAAAAGATGCCTATCAAAACAAACAGAAGTACACAAACAAAGCAACAACACCAAATACCACAGAGTCCAGGATGTAGGAAGGGTTTTCTGAACAAAAGACTCAGCAATGCTTCTTCTCAGGAAAGCCAGGGAAGGAAAATGCCGCCGCCTGAAGGAAAAGGCTGTTTCACTTCTGCCTCAGATGCGTCCCCGCAGGGACTATCGTGTTACCTTCCTAATGAAAAGCAGGCACTTTAAAAATGACTTCATACCAAATGAAAAATGATTCTAAGCTGAGTATGGCTTGTTGGGGGTGGGGTGAGCATGGGACTTGCAGGAGGATATTTGTGGTTCCTCTCACCTCCTGGGCCCAGGGCTACCTGGGAAGTAGAGATAAGCGAAAAGATACAGCTGATGTGAACAAAATGCCGTACCAGGGAGTGTCTTCAGGCTCTGCATTCTTCATATATGTTGTTCCTTTTCTACTGGATGTGAAAAAGCAAAATCATGTCTCGCTGGTGTTCATTCAAGGATCTCAGAGTTCTAGATTTTATTCTGTAGCAGATGGGGAGCCACGGAAGGCTTCCTCAATCAAATGCTGTCCTTGGCTTGGCAGAAAGAACTTATTATGATGAGGTGTTTGCTTTCTCTCATGCTGTTTTCCACTCTTTCACGGGAGCTCACTTGACCAAATCCAGTTCACTGAATGTCCCAACATTTCTCGTACCATTGTATTTTTGCCAAAATCATTCTCTCCTACAATGCCATCCCTTCTCCATTTGCTTGGCTTATGCCTGCTCCCAAACCACTGGGTCCTGAGTCCCTTTCTCCATCTCTTAGCCTGGGGCAGGTGCCCTTGTCACTGCCACAAGCTCATTTCTGTAAAGGCATCAGCCATATCCTGTTATAGTTGTGGGGGAAATTGTCTGCATTACTCATGAACTCCAAGCCTTGGGTGAAAGAAATGTGCTCATTCGAATCTCCAGTGCCGAGTAACTAGTACAGCATCTAGTATTCAGTAGGTGCTCAGTAAGTAGCATTGACTGAGTGAATAAAAGAATCTCAGGCTCTTGGGCTCAGAAAGCTCCACTTATTTGCCGACTTTGGACAAAGATTTTGAAAAACTGACTTACTGACAATCCAGCTGAGATAACTGAATTCTGGGTTCTTCTTTTATGGTCCATAATGTCTGTGGAAGTCACTGGAAACAAAATACTTACAAAATTTTTTTCCTTTACCTTTATCTCTATAATCCTATCCATTTATAACTCATGACGAGCCCCATCTTCCTATGTTTGAGTTAGACTATGAAACTTCACGATGGCCTTTGCTTCTTTTGTTTAATGTAGTTTTGGGTAAAATCCTTTGGGTGCTTACAGTCTAATTGTGAATATTGCCAAATAAAGGAAAATGATAGCTATCAAACTACAAAGACCTCTTGGGCTGATGGCTTAGAACACATTTGCAATTTTACAGCTTTATTTCCTGGATTAATACAATGGAATAAGTAATGTGAAACTTTAGGCCCTGTGACAAGATCTGTGGGTAACATAGGACTCTTTGATTATAAATAAAAACGGAACCTTGACAGACTTAAGCAGGGACAAGGGAGTTCATTTACTCACAGAGTTTGAAAATCCAGAGGAAATCTGGCTTCGCAATTCAGGGCTCAAGTGAAATCATCAAAGCAATCTTTCCCTGGGCCTCAGATCTGTCTTTCCCTGTATTTGCTTCATTCCTAGGTGCCAGCCATCCTCTGGCCCCCATAGTTCCAGGGTCAATCTCCCCCAGTGCATAGTCAATGTAAAAGAAGAGAATGTTTCATCCTGGAATTACCTGTTTTAGTCCCGAGATTCATCTTGATTAGATCAACTTGAGTCAGGGACTCTCCCTCATCTATACCTGTGGTTCTTCAGGTTGGGTGCACTGCTGGTCCAGGCTGTGCCACTTGTTCCATTTTGGAGACTAGGAGTAGAGAGGGGCCCCACCTAAATCACTTGCAGAGGAGGGTTTATGACTGCAATCACCAAAATAAGGAAAGATTGGTATTAGTGGCCAGAACCAATCAATGTCTACTCTATGGAAATAAAGATGGAAATACAGCTGGATTACTCCCAGAGCCTGTCAAAGCACAGATGCCACAGTATTTCTTTCTCACTTGGTAATTCAAGTTTGGGAGATGGCCCTGTTATACAGGGCAAAATAAGAATAGGCCCTTGATTGGAGTAAAGGGTGAAGATACTTTCCATATGCATGTGAGATGCACTCTTTTTGAGCATCCTTCATAACCCCTGACTATAGGAATACAAAGAGGATGTGTTCTAATGACTGCTTCTTTGTCAGAGCTTCTTGGTTGGAAGCCAAGCAGGGAAACAGGAGAAGGGCTAAAGCCAGGGGCTCTGCAGCCCTGGGCAGGAGTGGGGAGCACCCAGATCTGGAAAGAGCTGAAATGAAGGGACAGGCAAGCCTCTGCAATTACATCTGTGAGAGGGTCATTCATTTCCTCATTCATTCATTCATCCACCAGTCAACATTTCCTGAGCACCCACTATGTACTGGGGATACGTTATAGTACCAGAATACTCTATGTTCTGACATCTGCCAGTAAAAGTTTGTTGAATAAATGTAACCTAGGGAAACAGCCTTTTATGTCACAATTAGAGATATAAAGTAGAACATGAAAATCCATCACCAATTTACACACTTTAGTCTATCAGTGAGCTTCTGCCTTATTGCAAATACTGGTTAACAGGCCCTTTTCACTGAATGGTGGGATAAGGGCGGTTAATAAAAAGAACAACATTACTAATGGTTAAAATTGGAATTTCCTAGGTACTTCTGTGCTGATTTTCTTTGCTCCCATAAACCCATTTATTCAATTAGAACAACTCCCTATGTCTTGTTACAAGTTATTATCCTTATTTTACAAAAGAGGAAATAAAGGCAATGAGAGGTTGATCAACCTGCCCATGATCACAAGGCTGACAATTGATAAGCCAGGGTCTTCCTAGAGGCCAGTCTTCTTTCAGAGTTTGAACCCAGTGCTGGAGGGGCTGGTGGACAAGCAGGGACTAGGAACAGAACAAAGTCACAGATTTGTTAATATTGTCTATCAGAAAATTGGTTATTCAATGGAACCAGGAAGCATCTAATAAGGGCCATAGTGGACTTCTCTCTCTCTCTCTCTCTCTCTCTCTCTCTCTCTCTCTCTCTCTCTCTCTCTCTCTCTCTCTCTCTCTTCCCCCCCCCCCCCCCCCGTGCTATGCAGCAAAGCTGAAAACAAGAAGATGTCACTGTATTTTAAATGCTTAGTGTTGACTTCAAAGTGGATCAATGCCAGTTGGACAACTAAGGATGAGAAGGGTGGCAGGAAAGAGATGTGGAAAATGAGTTTTTCTTTAACCTTAGTGTCTTCTTCCTTTCTCTTTCTTGTGGACCTGGTTTCCTTTGCCCTCAAGTGGAGACTGTGGAACTCACAACACAGATACTTATCTTTTTAACATATGTTGTTATTGATTTTTAGAGAGGAATAGAAAGGGAGAGGAATAGAAAGATGTAAACACCAATGAGAGGAACATGGTCAACTGATTGCCTCCTACACGCTCCACACTGGGGATCAAGCCCACAACCCAGGCATGTCCCCTGACCAGGAATCAAACCAGTGACTTCTTGGTTCCTGGGTCAATGCTCAAACACTTAGCCACACTGGCCAGGTGATACTTATTTTTTAATTTTGCTTTCACTGAAACACTTTGGTGAGTGGCACCATTCAAGTTCTCGCATGTGCTTCACTTATGTGGGCAGAGGACTAAGAATCAAGCTGAGACTTTGGAGAACACTTCTTTTCAGGAAGTTTTGACATCTGTCAATATAGAAACAGAAAGATTTGTAATGGCAGTTTCTCCTTCCTGCTATTTCTGTTGACATCTGCCAGAACATTGTTAAGAGAAAATTCACACCAAACAGAGTGTGATAACTGTGGCTTTTTCCCTGTTTATTAAAAACAAATTACGTAACAGAGTTCTGGTCTGGAAGCAAGCTGCTTTTGTAGTTCTCATAGCCATATTGTTGCTTATACAAGATCCAATGCCCATCAAGACTTGATTCGGTTTAATTGTCTTGAAGACCAAGAGCTGCTGCCGCCTGCACTTAGTCATCATTGGGAAGTAGACTGAAGAGTGGTCATGAGCTATTAGAACTGCTTTTCTTGGGACTGTTAGGTTTCAGTGTAAATTCTAAAAGAATCTAAAGCATTTTGCTGCTGGGAGAGAGCTTGGCATGTTGGGTGTGGATGGATGTGACCCTAAACTTCTCCAGCACTTGGTTGATGACAGAGGTGCTAGAATTGTTGCTTCTTCTCAAGACATGTTTGGCCCTGTCCCCAAGGCCTCACCCTTTCTTTTTTCTTTCTTTTTAAAATAATTTATTGATTTTTACAGAGAAGAAAAGAGAGAGGGATAGAGAGTTAGAAACATTGATGAGAGAGAATCATCGATCAGGTGCCTCTTGCACACCCCCTACTGGGGATGTGCCCGAAACCATGCCCTTGACCGGAATTGAACCTGGGTCCCTTCAGTCCGCAGGCTGACGCTCTATCCACTGAGCCAAACCAGTTTTGGCAGGCCCAACCCTTTCAAACAGAAGGGCATTTCTCTGGAAGGAGCCCCTGTCCCATTACTGAGATCCTCAGACAGCTTCATTTAAAGGATCCCCTCATGCTATGTTGAGCACTCAATGGCTGTTGCCATGCCTGGACTCCTTCCTACCCAGAAGCACTCTCTTGGACTTATTTTTAGTCCTTGCAGGCTGCAAAAGACACACAGCAAGTCTTCAGCACACACACACACACACACACACACACACACACACACACAACTGAAACTGAGCAAAAAATCTCATGGGGAAGAGTGGCCATATCTTGTCACCTGAGTCTTCTGTTGCTCTTTCTTTAATTTTAATGGAAACTCATTAAGAGAAGCTTTACTGTTCAATGTAAAGGGAAGTCTCTATAAGATGCAGTTGCTAAGTCACACACTTAGCAGCTGGGTGACTTTGGGCAAGTTACTGAATCTCTCTGTGCCTCATATTTCTTCACCTACAAATCAGGATTGTAACAGAAACTACCTTAAAGAAATCTCCCATGTGTAAACTAAGGTAAACATATGTAAGTACTTAGAGCAGTGCCTGGCATACAGTGAGCATTCAACTTATATTAATTATTATTATGGACATTATATAGAAAATATATATACATATATATCAATATATAGAACACAGATGTTTGGACCTCTTTCCTGCATGAATTTGGCTATTTATTTGGGTAGCACATAAGTATCCAGACATTATAAATAAAAAAATGCCAGGTATTTGAGACCATGTCTTATAATTGGATTCAATAACTCATTTATTCATTCGTTCACATAACACACACTCTGTGGCAGGCACTATTCTAGGCTTTGAGAGTCTGGAAAAGAGTGGGTTAAATGCTTCCATGCATTCCAAGTGTATAGTCTGAAGGGACGGAGACTTATTAAGTACTTAGATAATTCCTATCAATGGGGAGCACAAAGAGTCATGAGAATGGTAAGGTCTTCAGACCTGCTTCAGCCTGAGTTTTCCTGAGGGTTCGTGAAGGTTCTGGTAACAAGCTTGTCTCTGTATCCTTGCATGGGTAGGGCAGGAGATGTATATAGCATTTATCCACTGACCAGCCAGCAGTGGCCAAGTCTGGGGCTGTCTATTATAGCTTTGAGGGACTTTGAGGGGGAGTTTAAACTAGAAGAGCTACAAGTTTCTTTTCAAGGCTAAGATTGCATGAATCCATCATTTTCTGTGTATTTACTGAACATTTATTCAGGCAAAACATCTTGCTAGGGAGTAGGATGGGCAGAGCGGGAATAGGGGTGGAAAATAAGACCAAGTAAAGGGAACACCTGCTCTCAAGAAATGTACAGTTTTTGTTGGGAACACAAAATACATACAGATGATAAGACAATGGCAGGCCATCCCTGACTTAAGAAAAATTTATATCTGTCCCTTTCATTAGAAAGCCTCAGCTAGATAGCAGAGAAACATACATCCCGCTGAGGTGTCCAGACCTGCCAGCTCCCCGTGCCTGTCAAGTGGCATGCCCTTTGTGAAGAGCAGAAATTCCCTTCAATTTTTCGGGCTGTGCCTACTCAGGTAGCTTGGATGGTTCCTTCCAATCTCCCAGGTCTTCTCTTTTTCAACTCTCTGGCTCTGACAGGATGAATCATTGCTTCTCTGTTTGCCCACAGTAGATGGCATAGGCCTAGTGCCTTTATCATCATATTTTCCATGTGATCTGAGAGTGGTTTGTGGGTCTCTGCTAGTTTCCACTATGGATTGAGTTATGTCTACTGTTGCGGTGTCTATTGCTGCATCACAAACCACCCCAGAACAGAATGCCTTAAAACCATTGGATTGCCCATGACTCTGGGTGAGGGATTTAGGTGAGGGTGGCTCAGCTGGGGCTGAGTACCTACCATGACCTCTCTCACACATCTAGGGCCTTGGTCCTGTGTAGGAAGCGGTTATAGGGTTAAACCTCAGACTGACCTACTGGCAAAGTTGCAAACAAGTCCCAGCTGGAGGACACAGTCCTCTAAGCATAATTAAGCTTGATCTGTGACTGTTCCCTAGATCAGTGTTTTTCCACCTTTTTTGGGCAAAGGCACACTTGTTTCATGAAAAAAATCACGAGGCACACCACCATTAGAAAATGTTAAAAAATTTAACTCTGTGCCTATATTGACTATATATAAAGTAATTCTCTTGAATAGGAATCAAATAAACACAAAGAAAGTATTTTATAATTACTTTATTATGAAATATTAAGTAAACAAAATAGTGAAAAATTATAAAATTCTTGTCTTGTCTGCATCTATGGCACACCAGGCAACATCTCGCGGCACACTAGTGTGCCGCGGAACAGCGGTTGAAAAACGCTGCCCTAGATCTTTCCTGGGCAGCTAGTGGGCTGTGGGAGGGGCAGCAAGTGCTGCCAAAACAAGTGAAATTTACAAGAACATTGTAAATTACCTCGTTTGTCCCTGACTATAAATAAAGCATCAGCTTTGCAGTCTGGATTGGTTCTGTGACCGAACTTATCTTCTTGTTTGTCTTTTTTTCCTCCATCCTTCACCGCCCTCCCTTCGGCTCGCCAAACCCTTGGCTGTGCTGGCGCGGCTCAGGCCTGGCTGTCAGCTGGGGCATCTAAGTTGTCCTCTGGGTAGGTTTTCTCTCTCCAGAGGTCTGTCATCATTCAATAGTCCAGCTGGAGCCTTCTTACATGGCTGCAGGCTCCCAAGAGGGAGAAATGGAAGGTGCGATGTCTCTTTAATCTCAGTCCAGAAATCATGCAGCAGCACTTCAGCCAAAGCAAGACACAAGGACGCCCAGGCTGACAAGGTGGGGAAATAGACTCCACCCTTTGATGGCAGGACCAGCAATGTCATGCTGCAGGAGAGAATGAGTGGATTGATGTGGCCATTTTTTTGGTAACCACCTATTTATTCCCAACACTTAGCATGTGTCTGGAGCATCATAGTTGCTCAACAGTAATATGACCTGGCACTTAATAAGCTTCACTTATGTAAATATTTACATGCATCATCTTGTTTAAACCTCACGACTCTTTGAGGCATCATTATCCCCATTTTGCTGAGCAAATTGAGGCTTAGAGGTGTTAGGAAAATTGCCCCAAATTATTAAGCTAGTAAAATGTGGGGCTGGAATTCTGACTCAGCATCCTTGGCTCCAGAGCTGGAGCACAGAACACTCTACTGAAAGGTGGAAAGATCGGGTTTTTAGTGGTTTGTTCTTTTGTAGAATCATTTGTCACCATGATAGCCCCGTGGCTGCTTCTATTGTACCTTGTTCAGACATGAAGGAGGTAGATGACACTTGCTAGGTGGATTCTCTTTGAAATCAGAAGGGACATAGGCATGCTGCGGGGCTGGCTCTAGCACCGAACCTACTCCCAGCCCTCTTTTTCTCTCCTGAAGGGAAATACCTCTGGCAGCTGAAGCTCGCCCAGCTATTGGTTTTCAAAAGGTTTTCTGTGATGGTAGCTGGTGGTAGCATTTTCACATTTGGGTGGGCTTTTCATAAAGTTTATATTTATTCGTTTTTAAAATTGTGAGACTTTGTCTTTTCCTACTTTTCTTTCTTTGTTTTGTCAGTCCTCATTGGAGGATATTTTTCCATTGATATTTAGAAAGAATAGAAGGGAGAAGGAGAGACAAACATAGATATGAGAGAGACACATCAAGTGGTTGTCTCCTGCATGCATCCAGAAAGGGGCAGGGGATCGAGCCTGCAACCAAAGTACACGCCCTTGACCAGAATCAAACCTGGGGCCCTTTAGTCTACTGGCCAATGCTCTATCCACTGAGCAAAACTGGCTAGGGCTTTTCTGCTTTTTTTTGAAATTTATATTTCATTTTTATGAAATAGGTAGTAGATGTTTCCAAGTGAAGACACTTTGCAACAAAAATGCTGGCAGGCCTATACCCATTACCAAAACATGCCAAAGTTAACATTCCTCTGCAATCCCAAGTCTGGGAACCTTTACTCCAGCAGAAGAAATGACAGCCTGACGATCACACTGACTCACACTACCTGCTTACAATGCTGAGATGGTTCCGTTGTCTCTCTTCTGACGATTCCTTCACCTTGTATTGGGATTATTATGACAATTTGATGGCATCATTTGCAGAAAATGACTTTCTTCGAAGACAGTCTGATAAATAGTAATGCACGATAAATGTGAGAGAGCATTGTTATGATCATCCCTACGACATTCCCATACAAAATAGTGATTGACATTCTTGTAACTCTTTCCCCCTAACCGGCCCTGGCAATTAACATTCCCAAACCAGCTCCAAGAGGGCAGAGATGTGGAGATGTGGACACATTAGTGACTATCTGAGTGCCTGATAGATTCCTGAAACAGAATCAACGATCACAATAAAGGGTCTTTTGTCCCCAAATCCTCAAACTGACGGGAGAATTATCTCTTGGTTCTGAGTCCTGGCTGAAAGATTTGAGCTGCAGCCAAATGCTACTCTTTAAAAGGAGATAAGCGAACAATGACATTTTATCAGAAAGAATTTTAAGATTCTTAAAATTGCATCTAGTGAAGGACATTCTTGGAAGCTGGCAGAGAGTGAGGGCTTCTGATGCCCTCCTTGTGTCTTGATCCACCACCAGCTGTCCTGAGTGCACAGCTGCCAGGCTTGCAAGTGGGCAGGACAGGAAGGCTGTGACCCTCAGGCTCTGCCAGGGGCCAGAGGAGGCCGAACAGGTGCAGGACTTGCATCTCGGGAGGATGGTAGAATTGCATGGCCCTCAGTGGTCTGTGGCCCCTAGAGTGTGTGCATGTCATCTTAAGAGAACCTCTGGGCTGCTCAGGGTTTGGAACTGTGGGAGAAGATGCCTAGTGGGCTGACTTTCTGCCTCCTCGAGGTTGGCTGAAGGAGAACTCCTTGCTGAGCGTTCCCAGCGCAAGAGATATTCTCCACTGGTGCCTTACACAAGACGGCCACTTTGCCAGCAGGAGCCTGTGCCTCTAACTACTTATACGGTTGCTACTGCTTCCTTTAAAGGTTCCCTTTAAAGTGATTTGAGCCCACAGGATGAAGAGAAACAGGAGCAGGCACAGAAAATCTCTACCATTACCCCAGAGAGGGAGAACAAGGTGAGCTCAGAGAACAGGTGGCTGAAGGAGACACCTAGATCACAAATTGTGAAACAAAAATAACACAAAAGCAGATATTTTGGAGTAGAAATCTAATTTTTTAAATAATTGATTATTTAGTACCTGAGTGAAAGAAGGTTGTTACTGTTAAAATTAAAGAGTATTGGCCTGTTTCCCATTTGACTGCCACGTTTTCTCCCAATAGATTCCAGTGGCTATGCTTGTGGGATAGATCAGCATTGCCATGATCTGAAGGGGAAGGATTTGTGTGTGTCCTCTTTCTATATGAAATGGCTAAACAGAGAAGAAAAAAAAAAAGTTAAAAAAAAAGAGTATTGGCCTGGAAGAGCAAATGGAAGATAGGTTTTAAAACAAAGAGCAAAGGACAGAAAGTAATCTTTTTTTTATTTTTATCATTTATTTATTTTTCAATTACAGTTGACTTTCAACATTATATTGGTTTCATGTGTACAACATAGTGGTTAGACATTATATGTAACTTACAAAGTAATCCCCCTGATATTTCCAGTACCCATCTGGCATACATTGTTATTACAATATTTCTTACTGTATTCCCTAGGCTGTCCTTTACAGACCCGTAACTATTCTGTAACTGCCAATTTGTACTTCTTAACCCCATTCACCTTTTTTACCCAGTACCCCACCCCATTCCCATCTGGCAGCCATCAATTTGTTCTCAGCATCTAAGAATCTGTTTCTGTTTTGTTTGTTCACTTATTTATTTTGTTTTTCTAGATTCCACATAGAGTAAGATCATATGGTATTTGTCTTTCTCTGTTTGACTTATTTCACTTAGCATAATACCCTTCAGGTCTGTCCATGTAGCCCTAAATAGTAAGATTTCATTCTTTTTTATGGATTAGGGACAGAAACTAAACTTAATAAAAGAGATGTGGTTAATAAATTAGTAATGAAAATGTAATTGATAAGTAATGTAGAAAAAAATAATGCCTTATTAGGCCCGAGTTGATGGGTTTGGGTAAGCCGTAGGCTGCTCAGCAGACTTCCTGAGAACTCTGAAGATATTGTAATCCTGGATATAGCTCAGATTGTCAGGGAGCAAGAATGTGCCAATCACTCTGTACTAGAAAAAGCAGGAGACAGGAATGCAAAGGTATTAGTCCTTCATCATGTTTGATCTTGCTGTTCTTTTTATTGGCATGGAAAACTTTACCACTGACAGACAAGAGCAAAATGCTTTGGCTTGCTGCCACGAAGAGTGAAACATTGGCTAGGTATTAAAGAATCTCTTTAAATAGTCAGAATAGTTGAAAAACTAGAATGTATCATCTCAGGTGCTGGTTGAGATATCCCTTTCACTGTTCAAAAGGGGAATTGAATATGGCATTAAGAGTAGTTGTTGGCCTCAGAATACCAGCTGACGAAGTCAAGGGTTCTCTTGCTTGGAAAATAAATTCCTGCAATGTGACTTTGGCAGATTTCTCAACATTTTATTGGATTCCAGCAAAGTTTATCAGCATATCCTTAGCCACTTGATTTAGTGATGAATTCTCAAAAAATTTAATCTTTGAAATGGTTGCTGTAATAAATGGGTCTCTGAGAGGTACTGAACGTTATCTATGTGTGGGAAGAAGGGTGCATGTGAATATAGCAGAGGAGACTACTAGCAAATGCACCAGCTGCAAATGCCCTAGCTGTCCACCAGAATTATTGGCACTAGTTCCCAGCATCCCTTGCTGTTAGGCATGAGTGAAAGTCTTCCTTGCAATGGGAACAGAACAAATGTGTGTCATATGTAAGCCATAACATTTTTGTATTCATGTCCCTTCAAGCCCTTGCCCTTGAAAATGACTCTGGAGTCTTAAGGGAAGGCAGAACTTTCAGACAGACATATCCTGGGTATCTAACTTCATCTAACCAGTGCTGCCACATGCTGGGATCTGTGCTAAGCTGTGGGATACAGATGCATTCTGTTCTCGTTTTGCTTCTCATTGGATTCTAACTTAGGTATCACTGTTGAACAACTTCAACAATAGAGACTCTGCCCATTCAGTAGTCATCCATTTGATTTTAAAATTAACTATGATAATTAGAAATACCTTCCCAATATTGAATATTAATCTATCTGTAGATTAATACTAGATCTAGCTCTAAACAGCCATCTTAAAATTGAAGACATTAGAATTTCTCTTCTTTAGGCAAAACATAGTGATCCTCCTCTTTAATTTCTTGGCTTTGAGCATCTTCCCTATCTCTTACAGGAGTATTTATTTAGGCGTGTCCCTGCCTATTGTTTTAGTTTAATCAATCTCTTCAATGCACTAGTGCCCAGGATGCCAGGTCTGGGGTCATGTTTAACATTTTAAACTTAAGAGCCACGGGAGCCTTTTTCAATTAGACAATGATGATCATAAATCTATAGGTGACTGGTAACAGTCGAGAAAGTTCTTTTCCAAGTTGTTAGTCTCTCATACTGTGTTAAACTCAATGGACAATCTTGTTAATATACTCAAATAAGTTTGAAGTGGGCTTGGGCAGAAGTTGTGTGTGTGATCTACAGTTAAAAAAATCAGATTTATCATCTTTGCTTGACTGTGAAAAACGCTGATCAGACCTAGCATGTTGCCCATTTATTTCCTTCGACAACAGAGGCAATGCTGAGATTGTGGGATAGTTTCCACAGCAGCATGGTTTAGGCATGAACCAAATCGCACACCTGCAAATGCACTAGCACCCAGTTGTGCACATGTTTACTCACAGAAGTGCTCACATTCCTGTGAACAAGACCTCCCTATGGCTTTGGAAGACCTTGCCCTTCCAGAGTGTTGTCTCAAGCCGCTTTCCACGAGCAGTTAATGTCAGTTTAGCCACTGCTGCTGTCCACACCCGCTGGGCATCTGCACAGGATCTGTGAGGTTCCATGAGGCTAAGAGGGTTCATTATGAGAAACTTCAGACTAAGGTGGCTGCTGGAGGGAAAGCACATGATAAACATGGAGATGGGGGCACTTGTGGTGGCTGTTGTTTTAACATGTTCCTTGTTAGCACAGCTCTTTTTCATTCACTATTATTTGTTCTTCTCTCTGTCCATTGTCAGCAGGGTTGCAGCCAGGGGTCCTTTCTATGAACTGCCTCTGATTAGCGTTGGCTAAGATGTGCTTTGTCTCTTGTGATCCCAACTACACATGATCAATGGCTTAGGGAGACCAATGGCTTAGGCATGGATGACCAGGAAAAACAATTACAAAACACAGTTACCAATGTTGGTTCATTTCCTTTGTGTGGGTCTATGATCGCACAGGTGTCTGTACCTTTTTCTGAATGTCCTATGACACATATTATAGAAGTGTGATGATTGCTTCTATTTTGCTGGGACTTTCCACTTAGCCATTACACTCAGTCCAAAAATGAGTCAGTTCAGCTGTGACCAATCCAAGCTTCCACGCAGCCTTCCAAAGAAGTCACTTTACATACAAAGAGAGATGTAGAGTACAAGGTCATTGCCAGTTCAACTGCAAGGGGAAACTAGAATGGACTGTTTTTGTTTTTTTCTCATAGCAACTCATATTTGTATATGTACATCACAATTTGCAAACCAATTTAACATAGATTATTTCATTTGCTTCTCTCAAAAACTCTATGAAGAGTAATTAAGAATTTGTTAATGATTTTTTTTCCTGTGGAAGCAGGAAATTTATAGTCATATAAGTAATTTGATAATTAATCTTGCTTTTCCCATGCACAGGCAACATATTTGTATCTGAAAAAGAAAAATACATAGAAAAAAATATATAGAGAAAAAGAATGAAGATGAAATGGTAAAAATGTTAGCAACTCATGAATCTGGCTAATGACATTTGGAATTCTTTGTACTATTTTTTAAAAAATATATATTTTATTGATTTTACAGAGAGAAAGAGAGAGCTAGAAACATCATCAATGAGAAACATCGACCAGCTGCCTCTTGCACACCCCCTACTGGGGATGTGCCCGCAACCATCGTACATGCCCTTGACCAGAATCGAACCTGGAACCTTTCAGTTCATAGACCGACGACGCTCTATCCACTGAGCCAAACCGGTATCGGCGAATTCTTTGTACTATTCTTTTGACTTCTGTAAGTTTGAAATCCTATCAGAATAAAAAGTTACTGTAATGGCATAAACAGATTAAAGGCATGTGAGTAGTTTTGGGCAACGTTTAAAAGGGGTAATTCCAATAAATTTGTTTGGAATTTCCCTAGGAATCCCAACAACACCTAGATTACAGGCTTTGCTTAAAATCATAGATTTAAAATGCAATAGCGAAAACTACAGGCTGAGGGAGAAGCTATTGTACAGTGGAAGCATGCACGGCATGACTGCATATTCAGTTCATAACTTCTACTGAAATATAATGCAAACTGAGCAAATTCTTTGAATTTCTTTGGATGCAGGTGTGCAATTACAGGTGGCTGCTTTTTTTCTGAACATAGTATATCCCATACGTTAGAAAAGGTTATACTGGTAATTACCTTGCTAGGTAGCCATTGTATTTTTACATATATAAAATGTATCTGCTTTAAATGTATAATCCAACTACTTTTACTAAATTTATGGAGTTGTTCAACCATCACCACAATCAGTTTTTAAATGTTTCCATCACCCCAAAGGGTTCCTTAGGCCCATTTACAGTAAATCCCTGTTTCTATTCCCAGACCCAGGCAAATACACTCTCTGTCTTCATAGATTTGCCTGTTCTGGTCCCTTTATGTGTGGGATCATACACTATGTGGTTTTTCCCTCTCTGGCTTCTTTCACTTAGCAGAATATTTTTGAGGTCTGTCATCCCTATCTTTTCTGGGAATTTTCCTTGGCATAAGAAGTTACCCAGAGAATAAGCAAATACCTTATATTTATTCCTAGGAATGAAGAAGGCAAGCCACTAATACACACTAACCCGTTCTCACAGCTGAGTGGCATTGACAAGAACTCAGCCTGATAATTTTTTCTTGTCCAGAGGCATGCTCTTCTGTAAAAAAAAGAAAAAGTTGGTTGACTGTCTTGACTGTCTATAGTATTTGCCAGAATCTGAGCGATTGTCTTTGCTCCAATTTCTTAGTGACACAGCAGAGACCTTAAGAGATACAATGACGGAGGCTCAGGTTCTGTATAGAGGATGCAAAACTGCCAGAGAAGCTCATGTTTCTGGGGAATCAGATTTCTTAGACTTAAAAAGAATGATAAGCTCTTGTTCGAATATCAAAGTTTGTGGGCCTAAGCACATTAGCATTTTCATTATCACAAGCAGTAGAATGTAATAATGTTTCTGCAGGGGGAAAAAAAAAAAGTGCAGTATCTGGGATCTGACCCAGGTATCTAAAAATACTTTTATTCCAGGACAAGTTTAGCATCCTCCAAAAACGATCCATGTTTTGTAATAATATGGTACCAAATGTGAGTTGTAAGAAAATGGTAGGGTTTTCCAGTCAAGATGGAGACATAAGTAAATGTGGTACTCATATGCCCCTACAACCACATCAGAATTACAACTAACCCACAGAACAACTTTTATTCCAAGCCACCTGAAATCTAGCTGAACAGAAGACTTTCAACTAAGGATAGAAAGAAGAAGCCACAGTGAGACTGGTAGGAGGGGCGGAAACCAGGAATGAGCTGGTCCCATACCCATGTGTGGCAGATTGAGAGGGATATTTCAGCTATGGAGGGCCACTCTGGAGCGAAGGGTCCCAGCCTCACAATAGGTCCCCACTCCAGGGTTCCAGTGCCAGGAAGAGAAGGCTCCATAATTTCTAGCTATAAAAACCAGAGGGGATTGTGGCTGAGTGAGAAAGAAGGGAGCTGGAATCCCAGAATTTCCTCCTAAAGGGCCCACGCATGGACTTGCTTGGGCTCACTTGCTCTAACTTCCAGCACTGCAGCAGCAGCTTGACAGGCACCAGTAAGTCTGAGGAGGAACTGAATTACCTGGCAGTAGCATGAAGCTGGAAGGGCAGCTTTCTGCTAGACAGAAGTGCTGGCAGAAGCCATTGTTGCTTTTATGAGCCCTCCCCCAATAGAACTGGTAGAAAGATACCATATCTAAGTCTCCATAACCCTACTTACCCTGCCCTGGAGATTCCCTAAGCCCCCGTCCCACTGACCTTTCAGGCCCATCCAAGCTGTTTTCAGTGGCTTTTCTATACTAACAACCTGTCTTGGCTCATGCTTTAGGTTTACCTAAATGCTCTCAAACAAGGTCTGCAAAAGAAAGATCCTGGGCAGTCTATTCTGTTGCCTGGATAATCCAGGTTTTTAGATATTTAAATAAAGAAAGAGGAGGAAGAAGAAAAATTTATCAAATCTTATTTTGTTTATTTTGCTTTCCTTAGGCACCCTAATTCAGGATAGAAAAGTTAAAAAAAAAAAAGTTTCTACTGGATTTTCTCCCATGATCAAAGAATTGTATAAATTTCAGGGATGGAAATATACTAGTTAGCATCTCACAAGATTAGATTTCTGGGCTAAAGTTCAAAAGTTATAATCTATCAATATCTGAAGTTACAAGTCAATGAGAACAGCAAAGGCATGTTCAGCCCAACTTCAAACCCAACCCCTGGGAAGTGATCATCTCCATTGGTTCCACTTGGGATAAAATCCACATGGTGAGAGGCGAGGAGCATACGTGGCACTGATGGTGGTCTTCTGCTCCACCCCAGTGATAGGTACCCCAAGAGGGTGAAAAGACACCACAATGGATTATTCTGTCATCACTATGGAAACTGGACTCCCTTCCCCAAAGAAACAGTCCAGTAAAGCAACACAAACATAAACAAAGCTGGAGTTAATTGCTGCAGGGGAATGAGTGATACAAGGGACCTTGGGGGGTGGGGGGAGAGGGGGCAAACAATCCCAGTCCCTGAAGGCATCTTAAGGAAGGAGAAATAATGTTGTAAAAGGTCTAAAATTGAGATGAAGTTTGAGGTGTTAGAACTTCTGACCTTGCATTTAAGGTTTCCCATACAAATGGAGTGTCTGGACATGGTTTCGGCCTCCATTCCCTTCTGAGACTCACCATCCAACTTGGAACGAGGCCCTGAAGGAGTGGGGAGTAGTTCCTGGTCCCAATTTTGCAGCAGGGCTTAGATGCTTCCTTCTGTCTGAAGTTTTATCATTTTTATTTTTATTATTATTTTTTAAAATATATTTTATTGATTTTTTACAGAGAGGAAAGGAGAGGGATAGAGAGTTTTAGAAACATCAATGAGAGAGAAACATCAATCAGCTGCAACCAAGGTACATGCCCTTGACCAGAATCGAACCTGGGACCTTTCAGTTCACAGGCCGACGCTCTATCCACTGAGCCAAACCGGCTTGAGCTGAAGTTTTATCATTTTTAATTTGAGTGTCCCTGCCTTACTTCTCCTAATCCCTGTTTATATTCAATAGCTAGCCATTCCTCTACTTGAACATTGTAGAGGATTGAATAGAAGGATGTACCATCATTATCATCACCAGCGGCATTAAAGGCATCATGATCATTGTCATTGTCACTACAGGGTGACAAGAAAGAGCATGTGAACAGCAATCCCTGAAGAAGTATGTAAGCTTTTGGAAGAATAAACTTGCAAGCACCCTGAGTCTACCGACGACATCTAGGAACAGATGTTTCCACATGTGCTCCCATGTGCACATTTCCCCTCACCTGTTCCTTGGGGAAACACCCAGACAGTCAAATTATCCACACAAACACAGCACTTCAAACGGGACCCAGCTTTTCCATGGGAATGCAGCTGTTATGGGGAGCTCAAACAGCACCAGCCATCCTGGAGAGTCAGAGATGACATAATTTCCTCAAATTTCTCTGGGGTTGATAAAACTGCAACTCATTCTGAACTGGAGGAATGATAGCATTTATTACAAATCAGCATGTGCACGGAGAGAGAGGAATATGACATTTTGCTTTGGGAAACAACACAGTTTTCTTCAGCATGACAGAACAACTCTGGCTTGCAAGGACTAGAAGTGTTGTGCCTTCTCCGTTAAGTACAGAGTGAAGAAATGTTGAATAACATTTTAGGAGCAGTTTGTTTAAGAAATAATCTTATCTTCAACAATCTCCTTTTTATGTGATGAGTATTATGCAGGGGATAATGATATTAATAGTTATCATTTATTTGGTATTTGCTATGATACAGGTCTTTCTTTCATGTATCAATTTCAGTGACTTGCCAGTGGCTGCCTGAAGTCTGGTGTTGAGATGGAGTCTGAGACCAGGTCTGGGTTTAGTTAGAGAGAGAGTGTCGAGACTGATTAATGATGTAAATGGTGTCTTCTTTGGACTCAGGGAGGAAGATTGATGGTATAGGTAATGTCCCATGCTTTGTTATCTATAATAATCTATAATAATAAAAGCATAATATGCTAATTAAACCAGATAGCTGAATGACCTTCCAGAATATCACGCAATGGGCCTCTAGTTATCAATAAAGAGAGAATGTGACAAAGCACATCGGGGAGGTACAGAGTAGGGGATGTTCAGAGCAGAGATTCAGGAAAAGCATTAATGTGGATGTAGAATTTGACCTTAGCTTTGACAGAGGTACAGACTTTGTTGACTGGAGTTGAGAGAATGGCATCTTAAGTAGAGGGAATAATTTGAACAAGACATTGAGGCAAGAAGATGTATGGTGGTTAATGGACAGCCGCTAGTTGGGCCCATGTGGTACTTAAAAGGGATAGCAGGAACTTAGTTGGGCATTAGTTTGGAAGAATGGTAGAGAGGACTTTGATATTGATTGAAAATGGTTAGAAATTGAGAAAGTCTTAAGTTATTTTGTTGGATGGCCAGATATGTTTCCTAGGAGGATTATTCTGGGGAAAAAAAAGTACATAGAATGGATCCAAGAGAGAAGAATTGGAGAACACCAATGCTAATGCAATTGCAATAGTCCAGGTGAGGCCTACAGAGTCTGACGAGGAGGTTGGAAACACCATGAGTGACATGGTGATTTTGTACACCTGCTTTTTCCTTTCCTTTGTCCAGTTTCCACTGGCACTGTATATATTTGTCATGCAGTTCAGGTTCACGAAAACATTGATCATGGTAGCACTTGAAACAACCCAATAAGGAGTTATTAGCATCTTTCTTTTGTGAGAGAGAGGTGTTAGTAGTAAAGCTATTTTATTTTGAAAACTGTACTTTTTTTCCCCCCTCCCCCCCATGCTAATGTTATTTGGTAAGAACATTGGCAAATAAACGCCTCACCATTCTTCTTATTTCAAGTGCACGAGTTCCTTTTCCCCTGGGAGAAATCTTGGAGCAGGGTAATTTTTAACAGTGTACACACCTTCCCCTCACATTTCAGGATAGGAAAGGTATTAGAGCCACGAATGTTCAAGAGCAATTTTTGCGCTTAGGACATAGGATGGAAAGAAAGAAATTAAACCTCTTTGCTTTCCACAAGCCACATACCGATTGGCTGCAAGTGGGGTTTCACACAGGCTGGTTTCTGTGCTGCGGATTTACCCACGTTCCAAGCAGCCGGAGATATTTTCGCCTCCGCGTCGGGCAGCGCAGGCCATCCCTAGCGGAGGCGTGCCAGCTGCGGCTGCTTTATTTGATGAGGACCACAGCTCGCTGGCAGATAGGCTCTGTTTTGATTTCCCAAACCTCCTGGAGGTGAAGAAGGTTTGCTGACTGTGGTCAGGCAGGTCCCAATTATAAATGATTCCTTAACCAAGTGTTGAAACACTGAACTTTGAAATTAAAATGCAAAACACACACAAACTGCCAAACCTAGAAAATTCCCCCCCCCCCCCCCCCAGGAAATGTCCTTGAAAGCTTGGTTTCACTTACTTCCAGTATCTTCCCTCTAAATCTACCTTGACTTCCTTTACTCTTCAAAAAACAAAATGATCTCTTCTGATCCCTTTGATTGGTACTGCCTCCCAAGAAAAAATGGATATGATTTTCCTATTAGTAAAATGTATTTCAGTTACTCGCTTATCTCGAAGTCTATCCTCAGGCTTCTGTAACAATCAGCTCTGTGCTTTCAGGAAGAGGAAAAGACAACTCTAGAGAAGGCAATTTTCCTCTTAATCTAGTAAAATTTGGCTCTGTGTAATGCAAGGCTCTGTAATTGGGTGCGTTCAGTTTAGAACACTTTCTTGGTGAAATAAATGTTATCATTATTCATAATACTACTTTTTGTTTAAAGTGTATGTTGTTTGGTAGATATATATTATAACAACTTTCTTTTAGTTGGTAGTATTTGCCTGTTATAGTCTTCCCCATTTTTATTTCTCAGTCTCATGTCTTTCTTTATTGCTTCCCATACAGCTGAATTGGAGGGGCTCAGGGCAGGAGACTAAAGGGAGTTGAGAGAGAGAGAGAGAGAGAGAGAGAGAGAGAGAGAGAGAGAGAGAGAGAGAGAGAGAGAGAGAGAGAGAGAGAGAGGGGACACTGAGACAAGTGGAAGGAAGGACAAAAGAGACTGGACTAACACCCCCACCCCCATACAATACTGATTATGCAAAAGAATCTATACAATTGGAAATATGTATAAAATATTTAAAGAAGAAAGAGGAAGGAAAACTTTTATTCACATGAAGTCCCCATAGACAAAGTCAAATAACTGTCATTAAACTGGAGAAAAGTTTTAATATGTGTAACGGAAAGAATTACTATCAGCACATATGAAGGCTGCCTACAACTTAATGAGAAAATAACAGATCTTACATGAATGATGAATTTGAATGATGCTTAAAACATTTTAGGCTTTTAAAAATTAACCTCTGAAACTCTAAGCCAGGCGTCCTCAAACTTTTTAAAGTGGGGGCCAGATCACGGTCCCTCAGAGAGCTGGAGGGCCGGACTATATGAACTACTAATTCCTACTGTAACACCTCGGCTGCACTCACTGCCCAAAAAACCTGGTGGGCCGGATCAGACTCCTCTGTGGGCTGCATGTGGCCCGCGGGCCGTAGTTTGAAGACGCCTGTAGCTATCATGGACTATAGTCTAACCTTTCACTTTACAAAAGAAGACACTGAGAACTAGAGGGACTATCTCCTTCAAGGTCACTCAGTGACCTTGGCAGTGACTCTTATGTTCATCAGGTAGTAGCTCCAAGTAGATGATAAACGGCCAATGTCGCCTGTCTCAGGACGTAGGCACTCCTCTGCTGCTTATTGGAGGGCCTGATCTAGAACTGCCTGCTGATCTCATCATGATTCTGGAGAACAATCAATTCTGAACCCGGCAGTTTAGGCTTAGATACCCCTCCCCACACCCAAGCTAAAATTGCCTATTTATGGAGAACTTCAGAGGTTAGGCCACTCATTGTTTACTTTTCTCAGGCTGTCATGCTTTTATACTATTTAAATTCTACTTTCAAATGAGATTTTAAAGTGATTATCTCTATAAATATAAGTAAATAAAGTTAAGCTACCCAAGTACCAGTATAGAGATTCTAAGGTTCCACATGTGTAAAATGTGGAAATTTAGAATAAAAACTATTCTAGTTCAATACTATTAATAAAGATCTGTAACAAACTTGAGTTAGGCACCCTGTTCCTACAATTCGAAATATCCACATACAATAAAGATGAAACAAAGATAGAGCATTGATTTTTTTTTTTTAACGTTTTTTGAATTTCCTGGGTTGACATGGGATTATATTATTATTTTAGTTTGCCGAAACTGGTTTGGCTCAGTGGATAGAGCGTTGGTCTGCGGACTGAAAGATCCCGGGTTCGATTCCGGTCAAGGGCATGCACTTTGGTTGCGGGCACAGCCCTGGTAGGGGGTGTGCAAGAGGCAGCTGATCGACGATTCTCTCTCATCGATGTTTCTAACTCTGTATCCCTCTCTCTTCCTCTCTGTAAAAAAATCAATAACAAAATTATTAAAAAAATATTTAAAATGCACCTTTTTGTAACTGAAATAGGATCTTCTCTTCCCTTTCCCCATTTCCTTTGTTCTCATCCTCTTTACACAAACACACACACACACACACACACACACACACACACACACACAGCATCATCCCCAAAACACAAAATAAAAGCAGGACCTGAAAACTCAAAGCACATTGTCATCTTCCCGCTGAAACTGTGCCTTCCAGTGCAGAGCAGTCTTACATTTCCCCCACCTGTCCTCCCCACCCTTTCTCAGCTTTGTCCAGGACGGCTGGAGACTCAGGCCCCAAGGCCCATGTAGAACAGCCTGACTCCTCGAGAGTCTCAGCCGGGGCCACATCTGGAACCCATTTCCTGCCAGAGTGGACGGTGGATGCCGCGCAGCGGCCAGCGCTCGGCGTGGTCCCTCCTGTGTGGCCGTCAGCTGCCCCTCATGGCCAGCGCTGGAGAGCGTGGCTGCTAGGGAAAGTGTTTATGTGTTTATGTGACCACAGGTATGTGCCCTGGGTGACAGCTCTCCTATCCCATATTGTATCTCCTGGCAGGCAAGTGCAAGGTGAAACGGAGCCAGGGGAGTGCCCCTGGGGCTGCCAGGTCCCTGTCGGGAGCTCGAGTGCCCCTGAGTGTGGGGCGTGGGCTTTCCATGGTTGTGGCTTTTTTCTTTTTCTTTCTGAATCTGTGCTGGATGAGGCTCTTGGGGAGTAACACCTCCCCCGATATTAATTTCAGTTAAGGTTTAGTCTGATATTGTTGGTGGGAAAAATGGCCTCTCTCACAGGTGACAAGATACCAATTCCCTTCATGGCAAGTGGAGTGGTCAGGGCAAGATGGTCTCCTCTCTGCCTGCCCGAGGACTCCGAGCCTTCAGGTAGTCTGAGCTTTGGGATAAATCTTCCCGCAGATCCGATGATGTCTTGCTTGGTGAAGGCCAATCACGGCAGGAATGTCCTTCCCCCTTCCTGAATGTTCCAGGAGAAAAAGGGCTGTGCAAAACCAGTTGGGGTTAGTTGGTTATAGGGTATCTAGTGCAATGCTAGGCTGTGAGGAGTAACCAAGTGACGTATGTGCTGGGGTTTGTGTTTTGGTGTTGCTTGTTGGATTTTGCCTTTTAGATCGAGAAGCTTTAAGCTCAGTATGGTGATAAGATGGAAGAATGACAAGACTTTTTCATGACCTTCTCCATTTTTAAGGTTCTAGTAATTTTGGTCATATGGTCACCCCCAACTCAGGATCTCTTAGTCATCATATAATACATTTGCCATTTAATATCTGTGGATATCTCCCTCCTGCCCCATCGGTGCCTTGGGGTGAAATGTTCTACATTGAATCCAGCACCCTCCTTCTAGCATTTACACTTTTTGTTTAGCCCAAGTTGAACACCTCAGAGGCATTTTTGACAGTTTCATCCATTTCAATCTAAAATATGATACACAGTTCCATCCCTTTTGATTTATTTTTTGCTTTCAAAAGATCTCCTGCACACATTCCCTCTCCTCCATCTCCAAAGCTTTGCGTTAGGTCATCAGTATGTCTTCTTCGGACCACCAGAGAAGCCTGGCAGGGCTCAGCACTCTCAGGACAAATGCTCCCATTTCACAAGAAATATTTTTGTAACACCCCCTTTACTACACTGAGATAAAATTAATAAATAATACAATCTACCTGAACACACATTTAAAAAATACTCCTAGATCCCAAACTTTGTTGTAAAGGAAACATAGAATTAAAGAAGTTTATAATCATATAATAAATACATGCCTCAGTAGCTGAAGACTTGACAGACACACACTGGAAACCAGAACTAAGTGGACACCTGCAAAAAGAATCACCATGCATGTGGCAGCTTCCAGTGCAGCTCACCATTGGCATGCTCTGGGGGTGACTCAAGATATTGAGAGTGCTATTGCCATTGGGACGTAGTTTTTCAATAAGGGGAAAAGTCATGGTAATATTCTGAACCAAATAAAGTGTGATTTCCCCGATCTCCCCCCGAGGTGCACAGGCTGCATTCCTGGAAAATTGAGTGTATATTAAAATCATTTTGTTTTTATAAAGTAAATGGTGTAAGACACAGACACTTCTTCTCTGTGGGAGATGATCCCCAGCATCACTGGATGTCTGGCACCCCCAGTCTCCATCCACTGACAGCTAGAAGTGCCCACAGTCATTGCAACAGCCAATAGAACCCTCCACAAATTTCCAACACATGCCTTGGCAGCTGATACCATTTCCACTGGGAATCACTACAAAACCTCAGCTTATTTATATTAATTCCCACTTACACAGGCAATACACTTCTCCTTGTAAAAAAAAAAAAAAGAAAAAGAAAAAGAAGATTTTACTGCTGAAATTAAATCCCCTTTGACTTTTACTCCCATTCTGGTCTATCTTTCTCTTAACCTCAGAGGTAACCATGGTCAATTGCTTAGTATGTGTCATTTCAGTGCCTTTATAATATGTTAACCTGAAATTTATACATGACACATGTTATGAGTTGGAATTGTATCACCTCAGAATTCACATATTTAAGGCCCCAGTACCTCAAATACAATCTTATTTGGGGATAGAATAGTTTGAGATATAAATAATTTGGTTAAAATATAATCTTATTTGGGGATAGGATAGTTTGAGATATAAATAATTAGGTATAATTAGGTTATGCTGGAGTAGGGATGCCTCTAAGCTAATATGACTGTATTGTTATATAAAGAAGAAATTTGGAGAAAGATACACAGGGTGACTATCATGTGAAGATGAAGGCAGAGATAAGGGTGATGCTTTGCAAGGCAAAGAATGTCAAAGATGCCCAGTGAACCATCAGGAGCTGGGGGAGGGGCCTGGGACAAATTCTCCCTTCCAGCCTCAGAGGGAACCAGCCCTGCAGACACCCTGATCTCAGACTTCCAGCCTCCAGAACTGCGAGACAATAATTTCTGTGGTTTAAGTCACTCAGTTTGTGATACTTCCTTATGGAAGCCCAAGCATGTTAATATTCTTCTGTGTTTAGGCACTTTAGGTAACAAACAGACAAGAAAGTATCAGAATTAAGATGGGCTGAGGAGGAGTGGGACCTGCAGGCTGCCTCTGGGTGGGTGAACCCAAAAGACAAGTGCACTGCAGAGTACAGACTCTCGCATACACGCTGTCTCTCCCAGGAGCCCCACCTCACAGTGAAAGGACTCATCTATTAAATTAGCTTTATAATCAAGTTGGTTCTATTAAAAAGTTGTAATTAGCTTTAAGACTTTTTTCAAGTAGCAGGTTGGTTTGAAAAATGAAAAATAATGGCCCTAGCCTTTTGCTCCGTGGATAGAACATCGGCCTGCAGACCGAAGGATCCTGGGTTTGATTCTGGTCAAGGGCATGCACCTCAATTGCAGGCTCCTCCAAGGCCTGGACTCTGGTCGGGGCTCATGCAGGAGGTAACCAATTGATGTGTTTCTTTCACATTGAAGTTTCTCTCTGTCTTTCCCTCTCTCTCCTACTCTCTCTAAAAATCAGTGGAAAAAGTATCCTTGGGTGAGATTAAAAAAGAGGAAATAGAATGAATAAATAATAATAAAAATAACTTAAAACTTATCTTGGAGCATGACTTAACTGACTGCAGTTAATAGCCTGTGTGACTGGGAGGAATGTGCTCTCCATCTCATTCTAGATCCTTCTGGACACCTTGCATATGCACCCAGGATGAAATGGGTTCCAAAATACAGCTTGAAATGTAGCACATGCTATACTACCAATGTAAATAAAATGAACAGCTCAAAGTCTTGGGCGCTGAAAGAAAAAGGGGGCCTTTTAATACCGAGTTTCATAAAGCAACTCATTTGAAAGTACTTTGCAAACTGGAAAGGCAATTAAAGGGTCCTTTTATTCCACTGGGCCACATGTCCCAATCTTTAAGGTTTAATGAGAGTTGCTCATTGCATCAAGGATTTAGCCAAAGACGTTTGGCTTGAGCAAAACAAATTAAGAAAAGCACTGCTAAAGTGATTATATTCCACTCAGTACCTACAGACTTCCAGTGATGACAGGTTATTGGGAAAGCCGGGCTTGTGGAATCTGAGTCTTTTAAGTATTTCACCTTGAAATGTCTACATACAGGAATGTGTCTGTGTGCTTTTAAAAATTTATACTCTAAATAGAAATTTCTGAAAAAATATAATGCCAATTTTCTACAAGCTAAAAGTTTCACCTAGTAGATGCCAATATTATATTGCTCTTCATTCAAAACAAAATATACTAGTGCATAAACAATACAGAGATATATTTTATCATAGAGGTGTACAAATTATCCTATATGCCTGACATAAGTAGAGATGTAAACTTATTTATAGTTTTATCAATGTACACAAAATGGACAATTTTTAAAACAAAATATGAACATTCCTTTTTGTGTAAGTTTTTTTTTTAATGCTTTCTTGGTGTTTTTTAAAATATATTTTATTGATTTTTCACAAAGAGGAAGGGAGAAGGACAGAGAGCTAGAAACATCGATGAGAGAGGCACATCAACCAGCTGCCTCCTGCACACCCCCTACTGGGGATGTGCCCACAACCAATGTACATAGCCTTGACTGGAATCGAACCTGGACCCCTTGAGTCCGCAGACTGACACTCTATCCACTGAGCCAAACCAATTTCAGCTTTCTTGGTGTCTTTTAACAACGCAGATAATATTTCCAAAATACTTACTGTTTCTCTTATGCCTCTTTGTCACACCCACCTGTCATTTATGGCATTGTTTGGAATAAGTAAAGCAAGTTTGCCCATTCAGCAAGATAGGGCCATTCAGTCTAAAGCAGCATTAACTGTTTTGTCCAGCTTAACCTGTGTGGAAGGAATGATCAGCTGTCATTGTGTGAAACCACTGAGGGGTTAAAAGGAGCCAGCCCACAAATGAGCCCCACCCCACTGTAGCAGTTTCCTCTGTACCCTGTCTTCACTGCTGCCCTTTACATTCACAATGAGCTCTGACCGAAGCCCTGAGGCTTTTCTGAGCCACGTGCTTATGGACTCAACATGAGCTCACCACCGTGTCTCCTGGGCCCAGACATCCTCAGACATCTTTAGCTCCATCTTCTCTGGTTCCTCTGCCCGCTAGACTCTTCCACCTTCTCTGCCTCACCTTTTGTTAACCTTTGTGCCTCGAGCAACTTGGTCATCTCTGCCTCAGGGAAGCCACCTGGCCTTTTGCTCACTAGAGGGGCTCCCATGTCCCCATACCTTCTCATGGCACTGGTATCTCTTGTTTGCCCTACACAGATGTAATGTCACCTTGATGTGCAAGCTCCATAAACACAGGAGCTTTGTTTTGTTTTGTTTGCCTGATATCCAATGGAATGCTGGCCCATAGTAGGCAGTTATTAAATACACTTAATAAATATTGGGGAATTCGTGGACGAAGGGCAGTGTGATGAAGTAAGCATTTTTAGTTTGAAAGCACTGTGTTAAGGGATTTATTCCTATGAAGAAGAAAAAAAAAATGAAATTTTGCCAAAAACCCACTTTTCCAGCCACACTTGACTCTTTATCATAGCTGGATGGTCAGTAGGTCTTTCAGCCACATGCCTGCCTCACTGTCTCCCAATAACCCCTCAAAATGGCTCAGGCTTTTCCTGCTGTCAAGAACACGCTCTCATTTCTCCTTTGCCCATCCAATTGCTACCCACTCCTTTCATGGACTTGAACTAGCTCATCAGCCCAGCTGCCAGCGCCATGAAGGTTTGAGGCTTTTAGGGAGGGAAGACAGAAGGGAACTGGCATTATTGAGCACCAAGGAATGGTACATTTGTCATCTCAGTATAGCCTCATACCCATCCTGCAAGAGGCGTTAACCCCTCATTGGATTTAGGAGAAAGCCTAGGTTCAGCGAGGCTAAGTGACTTGGTCAAGGTCACATGCTACGAACAGCTAGTTTCAGATTCAAGTCCCCATCTGGGCAGTTCTTCCTGCTGCCTCCCTTTGCCTACGGGAGGCCTGCAGCTACTCTCAATGGTGAAGTAAGTAAACAAGCATTTATTTACTCATGCAGCTTAAAAGACCTTCCCTCCCTTCCCAACCTCCAATAGCTAATCTGAAGCCATTAGCTTCTTTGAAAACATGTGACAGCAATACGTGCCTGGACGTGATATCCAGGCAGTTTTCATTTTTAAAAATAAGGGTAAAGGATTTGTGATTATTTTTCTAGAACGATATAATGGAAGAACAGTTAATTTTGTTCCCATTTAAACCAACTAATGAGTTGTTAGGGTTTACTTTAAATGAGCTGGCAGTCACAGTTCAGAGAAGTAATTCCACATAATTTTATTACCAATGTCATTTTCTTAGCCTTTAATGGGCTCCGCCTGATTTTTAAAGCATGTCTCCTTTCAGGGCCTCCATTGGCACCAGCTAGTCCGTCCCTCACAGCGGCATGAAACTGGCCCCGTGGAAGCAGGTGGGCTGCAGCTGTGTCTCCCGTGGCACTCTGGGAGGTGGGAGAGCCAGCCCGCCAGGCTGCCCGTTGTTGGAAACGAGTCATTTCAGGTCTCCTTCTGGAGAAACTAAACTCACACCAGGCTGCACCCGTGCCCAAGAAGTTACCAAACGCTGCCAGAGGGTCAGACATACTAAGATCTTTACCCACCGTGGTGGGTGAAGGTGGTTTTTTTTTTTTTTGTTTTTTTTTTAAGCTGCCTGAGGTGATGATGACTCATTGCAAGGTTAATGCATTTCACCTTTCACCAAAGCTACAGCCAAAATATTTTTCCACCTTTATGACTCACCCTTTTCCCAAGCCTGTTAAATTAATAGGAGTTTAAAGAAAATATACAGGGAGGCTGAGGCAGTGCCCACCGTCTGCCTGATGAGCACGAATGTGTCCCAGCAGTAACCTGGGGCGTCCCATGTCTTCCAGGCTCAGGCTTACGTGGACTTTGGGACTCTAAAGGGTTCCAATGGAAAATGCACTCTCACTTTTAGAAAGCTGCCTTTTCAGTTTTAAAATTATAGAATTTCTCTAGTTTCTTTAGAAAATCCGTAATGGGATCAACTGGGAATCATCTCTGTGGTGGATCAATAAATCCAAATCTTTAGAGGCCCCTTCAGTGTCCACTCTAATCTAGCTTGGCTCTGTCTCCCTAAACTTGTCTCCTATGTGTCTATTCTTTTTCTTACTCAGTTTGTGATTAATTTCTTTGAGAAAAAGTTTTCCTCTCTTTTTTTCTATCTCCCCCCCCCCCCCCCTCCCCCCCCCCCCCCCCCGCCCCATTCTCTCTGTGGACTCCTACTAGATATATAGTGGGCCTTCTCATAGTCCTCCCAACTCTCCCTTTCTTTCATATTTTCCATCTCTTTTTGTTCTGCATTTTATGTAATTTCTTTGAATCTATATTACAATTTTGACAATGTCGAATCTGCTGTTTAAATTTCTCACTTAATTTTTAAAACAACTTTATGGGGATATAATTTACACATATAATTTATATACATGCATATAATTTACATACATGCATTTTAAATTTACAGTTCAATGACTTTCAGTAAATTTACCCAATTGTGCAACCATCACCAGTTTTGGAAATTTTATTTCTCCCCCTAAAATGGGTCATGACCACTTATCATTAATCCCTATGCCTGCCCTCAGTCTTAGGAAATCACTAATCTCACATAAATAGAATCATACAGTATGTGGTCATTTGTGTTTTGGTTTCTTAGTATAATGTTTTTGAGATTCACTTACGTTGTAGGGTATTTCAATAGTTTGTTCTTGCTCTGCCGGCCTGGTTGAGTGATTGAGCATCTAATGAACCAGGAGGTCACAGTTCAATTTTTGGTCAAGGCACATGCCTGCGCTCGATCCCCAGTGTGGGGTATGCAGGAGGCAGCCGATCAATGATTCTCTCTCATCATTGATATTTTTATCTCTCTCCGCCTCTTCCTTTCTCTCTGAAATCAATAAAAATATTATAAAAATAGTTCCTTTTTTATTGCTGAACAATAGTTTGTTCTTTTTTTATTGCATGGATGTACCACTGGTGTACATCCACTTATCTGTTATCCTCTGAGTTCAGAAGTGTGGGCTGTGGGCTGGCTAGAATGAGCACAGGCTCTGGGAAGCGGTGGTCTCCATCCCAGGCACCTTGTTAACACTCTATGCTTCATCTCCCAGTGGAGGTGTAAGGTGTAAGGAGCAGCTTCAAAGACCCAGGAGCCCCAACATGTGAAGCCTAAACATAGAGAGGCCCTCAGAGAGAAACATTTTCATTGTGAAAAGCGTTGGCAGGCAACAGTAGTCAGACTTTGCTGGCTCCATCCATCTGGGCTGTCTCATAAGGATGCATTTCCAAAAGGCATAAAGAACAAAGCTCAATGATAAGAGAAATAGGGTTGAGGCTGCCAGGAGGCATTGATGAACAGGGAGACTTATTAGTTTTTCAAAGCTGACAGTCACTACCGCCACATTTTCAGGTTTCTTAACTTTCTGCTGGGGAATTCATAATGCAAATGGCAAAAACTGCCTCCAGCCAGAATCCTCCACGTCTTTCCCATTCCCCCCATATCACACAGCTAAGAGCTTCGAGGTATCTATAAATATTCAGGTTCCTATAAAATACACACTGAATTAGAAACAAAGAGTAAACAATATTCAGATTTCTTTAAGGCCAACTTTTTTGGTTGGACTGATGAGGGCAGGAATGTAGTTTTTCACCAAGAAGCATTACATGTAAGATCTCCATTCTTCCATCTCCCATTTTTTTTTTTTTTGCCAGGGGAACAAACACTTTTTCCCTGTTTCCTTTGCATTCTTCTAGCTATACATCTTCCATGCTACAAACCAATATTAGCTCTAACCTCACAAACCAGCGGTTTCCAATGAATCCTCTTCCCAGATTGGTATAACTCTGGGTATAAAGGGGAACTGAGTATGGAAGAGAACATTATGTTATGAATTCATAACACTTCCTTCCTTACTTTGCTAACATTTTTTTTGTTTTTGTTTTTGTTATAAAGCAATGCCTGACTGCCCAAGGAGGGGTTTAGAGGAATTGTTGGCTAGATACAGAAACTACAAAATCTGAATTAATTTTAATTCCATAATAGGTCCCTGTGGTTGCTATCTATGTTAAAGGAAGGATTAGAAGAAGGAGAATGTTTCATTCTACTCACCAAACATCATAGTTAATACTATTCTGACAAGAAATCTTTGTTTACCTAGTGTATTAAGTGTGATAAATTTGTCAAACTAGTTCTTCCTACTGGAGGTCCTGATTTAAACCTCCTTTAAATCAACTTTAGTTGGCTCAGTATCCTCACCCACAATGATTTTAGTTCTGCAGAAATAATTGCTTGGCTTTGCACTCAAGCTTTACCTTTATCTGGAGCTTTAAAAACTGTTGTCAAAGCCATTGGTACTGATACACCAACCAGGTGAGGAAGCTCACAGAGGAATGAGTCTGGTGATTGAATGGATGCTGTTTAAGATTTAGGAATTTTTATATCAGTCATCTGAAGCTCTTCTTGAGCAACTGGGCTAGTTTGTTGTTTCCTTCTTAAACTCTGCAACTCCTCAAAGTCAAAGGTTGGGGGGAGAGGGAGGGGTATGAACACATTGCCTGAACTCAGGATGGGAAGGGATGTGGTTAATTTGTAATCTCTTCTTAATCCCAATAGTTGCTTCTTATTCTATTTTGAATATATATATATATATATACACACACATATATATATACATATATATATATGTGTATATATATATATTATTTCAGAGAGAAAAGGAGAGGCAGAAAGAGAGATAGAATCATCAATGATGGGAGAGATGCATCGATTGGTTGCCTCATGCATGCACCTGGATCAGGCCTACAACCAGGGGATGTGGTGTCCTTGATTGGAATTAAACCCAGGTCCTTCCAGTCCTCAGGTCAATGCTCTCTCCACTGAGCCAAATTGGCCAGGGCTCACTTCTTATTCTTAATCTCTTCCTAAGCTTGATGTCTAAGCATTTTTTGGTGTATGGACAATTTGTCTTCTTACTTTTTTTAAAGTAAAAAGTTATGGTTGTTAATATATTCAATCTGTTGAAAATTCTATCTATTACAGGGATAGGGTGAGGATGAAGGAGGCCTAATATATGGTGATGAAAGATGATTTGACTCTGGATGGTAGGCACACAATGCAATATACAGGTCTTGTATCATAGAAATGTACACTTGACACCTATATAACCCTCTTAACCAATGTCACCCAATAATTTTTTTTAAAAAGGTAAAAATATCTCAATTTGAGTCACTTTGAGATAGTGTTAACATTTAAAGATATATCCTCTTAGTTTTTTTTTTTCTTATGGCAATTTATACATTAATATGTAATATGCTCATAGATTTTAGTTAAAATTGTTTCATAATATATATTGAATATATGTAGTCTTTTTTTACTCTGTGTTAGCTCATGCATATTTTTAAATATCTGAATACAAATCTTCAACTTATTTTGAAATAGAATTATCTAGATATTATGAACTTTAACCAGTTTCCTCTTGGCAGATTTATTCCTTTTTTCTATTACAATCATGACATATACTTTGTGCATATTGTTTTTTTTATCCAGAGACAGTTTATACTTAGTGGAACTTGAATCAATGACTTGTTGCCTTTAATGTTTTTCCTCCTATAGATAAATGTAAGCATCCCCAGTCAATCACTCCTGACCTGTCCAGTTCTACAAAACTTGGCCTGATACTTTAGTGGTCAGCAGAATGGGATGCAGATCTGGGTGCCATTGCCACTACTGTGCCTTATAGCTCATTGAATTCCCCTCCCTCTTCCTCACTGTGATATACATGCTCACCAATGGGCACACTCATGTGTGCACACACACACACACACACACACACACACACACTATGTATAGGCACACACATCGGTGATTGCAAACATTTTAGAAAAATGGAGTTCTCCTCTTCCATAACACTGATCAAATATGACCCTAAACATGCTGATTTTAACATTTTATTAATACTTCCCATTTTGGTCTTATCTTTGGAAAGTATAGTTAAATACCAATTTCAAGTGTGAGAAACAATTTGAGTGGTCTGAAAAACAACAAGTGAAAATATCAGCATTATAAATAAAATGTATCTTAGCTAAACTTTTCAGAAAATAATCTCATCTCAGAAAAAAAATAACCTTTCAGAGTTTTCATTTTAGGGATGCACATATTTAGTGCTATTGTTAGTGGGAAATGTGGTGCCATAAAATATTATGACATTTGTGCAGATTCTCATAGGCCCTGAGTCCCTAGCACTTCTCTCATTAATAGAGCAATGCAGTGGTGACTTCCATTTGCCGAGCACTGTGTTCACATGCATTTGCCTCTTGTTATTTATAATAATTCAGTGAGGGATGCTGGGAAGTCTTCTAATCCTTATTTCATAGGTGAGGACCCTGATCCCAGAGAGGTCAATGACTTATCCAAAGACATCTTCTACCTGTGACTGCTTCCCATGCTTGCCTTATAATGGCTGTGCTTCCTCCTCTTGTCTCATAAATGCACCCCCTTCCTTCATGGTTCAGCAGCACAAAAGAAAGTCTTTTTTGCATTGAATTGTGACTGGCAATGAAAAGTGGATTTATTTTGAGAATCCCAAACACACTAAATCATGGGTTGATCCAGGTCAACCATTAACATTGACTGCAAGGCCAAATCACTTCAGAAAGAAGACAATGCTCTGCATTTGGTGGGATCAGGAAGGTGTGGTGTAGTATCAACTTCTAAAACCAGGTAAAACCATTAATACTGATCACTACCGACAACAAATAATAAATTTGAACCATGCTTTGATCATAAAATGACCAGAACGGACCAGAAGACACGGCAAAGTAATTTTGTTTCATGATACTGTACCATCGCACATTTCAAAACCAGTTATAAGACACATTAAAAGATCTTGCCTGGGAAGTATTAACCCACCCGCTGCATTCACCAGACCTTGCTCCTTCAGATTACCACTTGTTCTGATCCATGGCACACTCACTTTCTGAGCAGCACTTCAAAACGTATGAAGAAGTGGAAAATTGGGTCTCTGAATGGTATGCCTCAAAACAAGAAAAGTTCTATTGGGATGGTATCCACAAATTACCTGAAAGATGAACAAGTGGTAATCTGAAGGAGCAATACAACAAAATAGCATACATATAAAATCGAATATATATCAACATAGGTGTGATTCCATCTAGTGAAAAAAGTCCGCGTTATTAACGGGTACACCTAGTAAAATACCATTGCTGACAGGCCATGTTTGTGGGCTCCTCCCATCTTCCATGAAGTTTCCTTGCTCTTGTAACACTTCCTCCTCTCACCTTAACGACATAAATCATCCTGGGATTTGTACTATGCACACATTGCGTATTTGTTTTAGTCTTTCTACAGAACACTTCTATCTTTGAGATCTTGGACCATGAGTTACTCACCTATGTAATAGTTATAACACTCGTGTCTTGTGCAAGAAAAATGGTCAATAAATATAAAATCAGGATGTCTTTTATAATAGATAATTAATGCCTAGATGATGCAAACTCACTTATCTATTCTTTACTGAAGTGATGTGCTTGCTTGCATCACTTTGGAAGTTTGGAGTAAATAATTTCTATAAGTTCTTCCATGACTAGTCTCTCTTTCCCATCTTCAAACCTACAAATATGACAAAGACATTCTTGAATCATCTGTTATAAGAAGAAGAAAGAGGTAAACTAAACAATTCCTTTTATGCTTCATCCTGGTTAGAAGCCAACATAAATGCTTGTGTTACCAGAACAAGCATATTTCCTGCGGTGAAGGCTTGGCTGTTTATCCTAGGACCCCTCTCTACCACGAGCTGCCCTCGAATGACGATTAACCCCTGCTTCAAGCCAGCAAACCAGATGTGGGTTTTTAAGCAAATTATTGGTTATTTCACCACATGTCATTTTTGCAGTTAAGTGTTTCCAGCTTCTTGGAGCATTCCACAGGAATAACATCACATTTTTCCTCCTACCTGTTAGTTAACATAATTATTTATCAGCCCTCAACCACATCTTGAGTTTGTTAAGTGGCTAGCAGAACGTGGATGGAGCCCAAATCTGCCAGAGAGAACAATTCAGTAATTAAGAGAGGGAAGTCTGGTGGGGGGATGGGGAGCGCACTCCCTTCCTCCTCTTGCTTCTGGGGACCCATCATTCCACACTCAGACTATACCCCAGGTGGTGGCTGGGCCTCCTCGTAACTAATCATGGAGTCAACCTGTTTTTGAGAATGAAGGGTTGTCAGGCGATCTTACGTTCCCACCCAGCTCCAATATTTGAAATCTGTGTTTGCAGCTATACAGGGTTAAACTGTGAAATGGGGTAAACCCCCACTTTCCCTGCCACTCTCCAAATCTCACTGGCGTGTTCTTGGAATTACTAGCTGAGTTCCCCTTAATGTCCCCGCCCACTATAGTCCTTCCTCGTGTTGCTGCTTCCCTATCAACTGGGAAAAATAGTAAACCTTTCCCTGATGACTGTCATTCTCAAAGGGTCATCTGGGAGCTCGGAGAGTCCGTGAGAGCCTTTCAGGATATCTGCTGGTCAAAACTGTTTCTATCAATATGCTCACATATTACTCATCTTCTTTCATCTTGCTCTATCACAGTGTCCAGTGGAGTTTCCTGGCAGCTCCGTGGGCACATGATATTACAACTGGTTGGATAGAGAAACAGAAATGAGAATCTAGCTATTTTCTATTAAGCCAGATATTAAGTTAAAGAGAGTCACAAAACTATGAAATAACACCAGCCTTCTCACTAATTTATTTTAAAGGGACCTATTGTTCATAAACATATGTTTTGATATTAACATGTTATGTTTTGATGGTTATTTTTCAAGTGGATTAAGACAAAAATGATCACTTCTTTATTTCTAACATAGTAATTATCAATAGATATTTTCCCACAAACAAAAGTACAGTATTTTGGGAGTGTTAATAATTTTAAGAATGTGGAAAAGTGCTGAAACCAAATAAGTCCGAGAATCACTGCCTTCCACATGTCATTTGTATGAAAAGTCCTATACTACCAAGCTTTCATCGGTATACTGGGCAAATGGCATGTTTCTTAGAAGGCAAGCACACCAGGCATGCGTATGTGTAAGCATTTTAACACTTTGTCCAGGGCCCTGACAAATGGCTCCATCCGCATGTTAGCACAGTCACCTGAGATGACCTCTCACAGTCCTGAGGCAGCTTGTTTTAGATGCCAACCTCCCGCACAATTACAATCAAAGCGCTATTAGGGGAAGAAGCCAAAGGACCAAGGATGAGAGAAGCTGGTAGCTTTGGGGTTAAGAATGAGGAAAGAGAGTCTTGGAACTGAATTGATGTTTGGGGAAACATTTGTGGGTAGTAATACTAGCTATCACAAAGTGTTAAAACGCTTCAGTATTATTACTTGAGAGCAGAAAACCCATGTTCAGAATTCGGCTACTGCCTTACATTGTGGTTTTTGTGAAGACAATAATTAGTAGCTTGCAGTGGATTTCATGTGAAAGTTGCAGTGGCTCCAGGCTGGACCAGAGATGGATACATGTTTAAAAATTTAAGTGGACGTTTAAATGCCTGAACCACAAAATGTTTGGATTTGGTTCCAATTCCTGTAAAGTTGCCCCTCTCAGGACTTCCTCTGACTATATTCTGCACCTCTCAGAGCTCATTGATAAAGAGCTTTTCCAGCAAGGAGTGGTATATTAGCACATTAGTGCTCACCCTCACTATTCCATTCTGGAAAACACACACACACACACACACACACACACACACACACACACACTATACACAGCCAAAAGGCATTTCCGTTTTGCAAATAAAGCTTGTTCACACCATTTTGACTAGGGTTACTGCCTCCTTGAATAGAGAGTATTGTAGTGACTATTCAATAAATCAGTTTTATTGAACTCATAGAGACATCCCATCTGAGGGCGAAGAGGTGGCTAACTCTGCCTTTGGGTGCAGGGTTATAAGTCTCTTTAACAGCCAAAGCCGATTTGGTAGAGCGTTGGTCTGCGGACTGAAAGGTCCCAGCTTCGATTCCGGTCAAGGGCATGTACCTTGGTTGCTGGCACATCCCCAGTAGGGGGTGTGCAAGAGGCAGCTGGCCGATTTTTCTCTCTCATTGACGTTTTTCTCTCTCATCGACGTTTCTAGCTCTCTATCTCTCTCCCTTCCTCTCTGTTAAAAAATCAATAAAATATAATTGAATAAAAAGAAAAATTTATTTTAAAAAATAAGTTTCTTTAACATTAAGATTCAAATGTCAAGGACTCATTGTTGCTTCCTGCCAATGCATTGCTTCAGCATGCCTCAAAATTACCCTTAATGATCTTAGGAAGCCTAAGATGGGGATCTCAGTTATGCTAAGATAAATGCCCAAGCAGCTTAGATATTAACATTTATTTGTTAGCCAGTCAACCTCAAATAGCATGGTTCCATTTTGGGCACTTTAAAAATGTTATTTACCATTATTTCAACTTGCTTTTTTTTATTTATATGGATGTGTGTGTGTGTGTGTGTGTGTGTGTGTGTGTGTTTGTATTGACTATTTCCTCCCATTAAAATTAACTTTACATACCCTAGCCAGTTTTGGTTTAGTGAATAGAGCATTGGCCTGTGGACCGAAGGGTTTCAGGTTTGATTCCAGTCAATTGCATGTACCTTGGTTGCAGGCTTCTTCCTGGCCTGGGCCCTGGCCAGGGCTCATGCAGAAGGCAACCAGTTGATGTGTTTCTCTCACATTGATATTTCTCTCTGTATTTCCATCTCTCTTCCACTTCCTTTAAAAATTAATGGAAAAATATCCTTGGCTGAAAATTAAAAACAAACAAACAAACAAAAATTAACTTTATTGGGCAGAAACTTGTCTTGCTCACACTATACTCCTAGCACCTATTGCAGTGTCCGGTGCATAGCAGGCTCTCAATATTTGTTGGGAAAGAGAAGGAACTTAGAATGCCACCTCTGAAAATGCTCTTTCTTCAGGGGCAGCCACTTTTCTCTGATGGAGTCTACTCTGAACCTCAGAGTTTTAAGCTCTGCTAACAGTTATGGTGCATCTTAGCAGGGACAGGCTCGGAGAGAAGCTTAAGATAGGGTTTCTATCATTGAACTTCCTATCTTCAGATTGGGTGCTATATATCAGCCAGGGTCTTGCAGGAAACCAAAGTTAACCCTAACTGGGTGATTTGAGGAGAGGCTAATACATGAACTATCTATAAAGATGTAGGCAAGGTTTAAAGAGTCTAATAAAGGATGCTGTCATCCACTTTGGCTAGTAATGCCAGAGAACGGTGGCCATAAGGAGAGGGCTACCCGGCAGGCCCTAGGATTCTCAAGAGAGGAAACAGCCAGTTTGCACAGTTCTACCAGAATAGAGTCAGAGTTATGAAGTGCAGGTAGAGAGGTAGGAAACTCAGAGGTGGGAGAGAGGAGAGAGGAGACTGGCAAAGAAATGCCATGGGCTACAGCATCTCTTGGATTCAACGTGTGTCTGTGATTGCCAAAGGCCAGGGAGCAATGTTCTCAGAGTGCAGACAACCATTTTCCTGGCTCTCTCCTAGAAAAGGCACCTTTAGATTCTTAGATCTTGGGAGTATCCAGAGTACGGCATCTTCTAATATGGAACTCATTTATAGAAAAACTTACAGAATTTATTCTGCTGACTAATCTGTGCCCTTTCACCCCGGGGTAACAAAGATTTGCCTCCATCCCCAGAGAGGAGGAGGCAGACAGAGCAGACTGTGGTCAGAGGTCAGAAAACCCTGTCCTGCCTGCCTCATACAGAAAGCGTAGTTTACAATGTCTACTCCAATGAGCGACCACCACACACGGTTAGTAGTAGTTCTATTAGGCTTCCAAAGGGTAGCCTGGCGTTTTTAGATTTTTGTGGCCCCTCTTGGGAAACTTGAAACAAGTGGGACGGGAATTATCACAGAGCTCTCAGTGGCGCTGCCTGGGGTTGTTCTCCAAAGCAACAAACCCAGCCAAATTCACAGCCAGGCAGTCTGCCTCCAGAGCCTTTGCTCTTAAAGCACTCTGGGTGCCCAACCCATATGTATCTGCTCAGTTCTTGCTGCTCTCAGGCACGGCAAAGGCTGCTTACTGCCAGCCTGTGTGCTTTCTCCCATGGCTTTCTCTGACTATAGGTACAGGTAGATCAGAAGTAGGTACTGAGAAATTAAACTTTAGAAAATTCCTTCACCAACAGCCTAGACTTGTGGATAAGTACTTCAGCAACTCATTCCTTGAGTGTGAAAACTCCCAAACTTGTTGTTCACAGTCTCTCAGAGCTTCCTAGCAGGCCTGAGCCCTGGGTGTCCACTGGGTGACCTTGCTCTTTAATGTACTTCCATTGGCTTTCTTCCCTTCCTGGGCTCTGTCTACTCCACGCCTTCTTCTTTCTGGTATCACCTCCCAAATAAACTCCTTGCACTTGAATTGTTGTCTCAGAGTTGCTTTGGGAGCAAGCCAAGCCGAAGGTATCTGATCTCCTTACCTTAAATTTCCCTTTTACTTTAGTGTAAACTCTTCCATTAGGAAATAATCATTTATATCTTAGCGTGATTTTAAGCCAACGTGTTACCATTCCCAAAGGGTCTTCTATTAATGGTGAAGTCAACCAAACTCAGTGAACTTTGGCTCCACTCTGCTTCATGAGCTATGGAGAGTATTTGACAGAGTGACCTTTTACCTAAGTCTCTCCTTTGTTTTGCATCTCAAGGTGTCACAGAGCTTTGGTCCTTCTCTCCTTATTGACCTGCACTTTTGAAAACAGCCACCTTTTGGAAAAAGAGGAAGAAAGGGTAAAGTATGATTCTTGTTCCCCTGCTCATTTTTCTCCCCTCCAATGCTAGGATAGCCCATTGACTTTCAAAGCTTTAGCTATCACATTTTATATGGCTGACCTTTAAATCTTTACCTCTACCACTCATTTCTTATCTAGGCTCCCCCTGTCTACTTGAAAATTTCTACTTACATGTTCCTTAATCTCAAACACTATAGCCAGTAGATGCAAAACAGAATTTCTCTTTTTACTTTAGAGCATATTCTTTAATTAAGTTGTTTATTTAATGGTGTATCAAAGAGAACACCATTTCTACAATCTCCCAGTTTCAAAATCTGGTAGTTGTGTGTGATGTGTGGTTCCTCCTCTTTGGCTTCTTAATCCTTTACCACTTCCTAATTCTTCTCTAACCACATATTCTCTCTGTTCAGGTTGCCCTATAGAAGGCTGGGATAATTTTCCCCAAATTTTTCATTTACTCTGTTATTATTCAGTGCAAAAGGAAATAAGTAAGTAAATAAATAAATATACAAATAAATAAATAAACAAACAAATAAAAATGCCAGTAGCTCTACTGATTTAGGGATAAAATCTGTATTTCTAAAAATTGCGTGTGCTTTTCTATTTCTTATTTTATTTTATTATTTAAAAAAAATCTTCTGTTTTCTGACTAAACTCTTTATTCAATTTATCTTTCTCTGTTTCCCAAATAAAAATGTCCCCTTCAGTCAGGTTGGTGGCCCCCAAACACGCTCGCACTTGTCTCTGGGTCTTTGCTCTTTTGTGGTAGGAAATATATTTTGAGCCCTTACTGTGTGCTAGGTCTTATGCAAAACACTTACAATGTAGATTATCTAATTTGATCTCTAGCACAACTTGATGTGCTAAAAATTATTGTCTATGTCTTATAAAGAACTCAAAGAATTGAGAAGTTAGGGCACATTGCCACACTATATAGCTGGCAAGGGCAGAACAAGATGAGAACTCCCTTCTGCTTGAATGTTATTAAGAAAACCCCTCAAACTTGGAGATCCTTTCAATAGCCTGTCCTTTTGAGGTCACACTGGAGCATTGTCTAAAAGGCCAAAACAGGGAGTACCCCAGTTTTCAGGGAAATATACTTTTGTTTGACTTAACTCAACTATTGATTAAAGCCCAGACTCTGTGAAATTCTTTTAACTCAGTGAAGATTGTCAAGTTGCAAATGATTTTTATGCAGTAGACATGCAACAATTTTTGCCCAGTATAAAAGGGAGCCCCAAACGTTATAGCTTTGTTGTCCTGTAGAACATTAATCAGTTTTGTTTTTAATTTAGCAACTTTATTTCAGTATTCTGTCTCTCATTAACAATATATACTTTGATTTCTCCTTTGTTCTGTTGAGTCAGCTTTATTGTACAACTGATTCCTTCATTAATGAACTAAGTGACTCTTTGAAAGGTGTATTCAATCTATTTTTATGAGAATCATGCTTTTAACTTTGAAAATTATACTTTGACAATACAGAGCCTACACAATTATGGTGCTTAATAATTTACTGTCCAGTTCCATAGTGCATGTTCCTTATATATCCAAACTTTCAGATTTTAATGATGGTTCATCTCTTGTCTATATTTTAGTTTACACACATCATTTTCTTAATTGGTCTCAATGACATTTTACTAATTTTTACCTTATTATTGTAGAGAGTGCCTAGGAAAGACCCTGAGCAGATTGTCACCTGAATCCAGTGGTGGTGGCAGAGCCATGCCCTGGAAACATATCTTGCCAGAGGCAGGTGTGTTGTCAGCCTGACCTTCAGTTAGGGTGCCAGGGAGTGGATTTCATTATCTAAATCCAGCCAAGCAACAAGAACAAACATGATTATCCGAGCCCAACCAGAAATGACGATTACAAAGAAGCCACAAGAATGCACATAATCTCCTTTGTCTTGGGCTTTAGTAAAACTTCCTGGTATTTTGCTGTATAAAATAAATGCACTGTACTGGCTCTGGGTCACTGTCTCTCCATCAGAGGACAGCTGTCCCACCCGGCCCCAGCTTTTTCCTTCTATCTGTCTGTCTCTTTCTCTCATTTTCTCAATCCCCAGCCACCTCTACTCAGGAACTGGACTGCTCTCTAGCTGTGCTGGACATGGAAAAGAGAGAAATATTTATATACTATCTTATTCATCTTTTTATATCTATATCTAGCTATCCATCTAGCTATTTTCTACCTCCTCCAGCTGGATAGAGAACCCTAAGAAATATTCATTCAAGAATCATTTGAGCCGAAACCGGTTTGGCTCAATGGATAGAGCGTCGGCTTGGGGACTGAAAGGTCCTGGGTTTGATTCCGGTCAAGGGCATGTACCTTGGTTGCGGGCACATCCCCAGTAGGGGGTGTGCAAGAGGGAGCTGATCGATGACTCTCTCTCATCGATGTTTCTGACTCTCTATCTCTCTCCCTTCCTCTCTGTACAAAATCAATAAAATATATTTAAAAAAAAATAAAAAAGAAGCATTTGAAAATATTCATATATTTTCCCATCCTGCCCCTGCCCCCAATTTTCTTAGATTAGCTTTGCGCACATAATGTATGTTAAATAAATACATACTGAATAAAATTCAATTGAGTTTTGCAGATTAGCCTTTGCCACAGCTCAGAATTCTCTTGATTTATATTAAAGTAACTCATGACAAAACAGAGAGACATTGTATTAAAGAACGAGAAGCTTTTAAGAAAGAATAATAGTGACTAGGAAATTCTGTTATCACATGAGCAGGGGGAAAATGTCTTGTGCTAGCCTGCCTGAGGATACCAACAGTTAACTTTAGAATTTGCACCACACGGTTAAACCTCATTGCAAATGCCACTTTTCTAAAAGCCAGCCCAATGGCAATCTGTGCCTGGTCTTTTTCAACTACAACTCCGTTTAATTACAAAACAAGGGAAGATAAAATATGCTAATACATAGCAAGTCTCCCCATTGCTATTCATTAAGAAGCCCCTTTCCAGTGTGCAAGCCCAGTCTTCCATGAATTCACAAACAAATGATTGCCCTTGTTACTGGCATTCCACACCGGTGATAAAACATGTGAGTGACTCAGCCTCAGCCCAGTTGTGAGAGTTTTCTTCTGGAAGGTGCTGTGTTCTTTGTCTGAATATATGGGAATGCATCTATGTGCACTTGGATGTTTTAAAATAAGTGCCCTTCTACCTGCAAGAACATTAATAGGAAATCCTCAGAGACTTCTTTTCGGAGGTGATGGTAGGGATCGTGATGGCGGCGGTGGTGGTATGTTTTTTGAGTTCAGAGTCTTTGCACTTGAGTTAGGAGTCTCCTGTAAGCAGGGGGACTGTTTAGTATGCCATGTGGGCCACAGCCTCTGACATCTTTAACTGGAATAGTGAAGGGCTGGAAAAAGGAGCACGATGGAGTACTTGCAGCCATGAGAGAGAGCAGAGCTGGAATGCTGGCTCTGACCGCAAATTGGAACACGGAACTTGTGTTTTTCATTAGAGTTGCTACAGTAATGCTGGTTTCTAACATTCCAAAGGATATTCAGACTTATATTAAATTAAATTCTCCTTTAAAAATTACTCTATGTTGGAACAACATGAAGGATCAGATGGCAATCAAACACACACACACACACACACACACACACACACACACACACAAATAAAACACAACTCAGGAAACATAAAAAACTAAGGCTAGCTCTGGCCTTTGGTTATGCTCTTGGTATGAATGTGCAGTGTGTATTATCCATGATTCAGTAGGTAATCTGGAATATATCTAAAAGATACGGCATTGTCTTGAGCTTTTGATTGACTTCTTGACTCAAATATATATACTACTTTAATAACTATAGTCTATACCAATGTAGTAATTTAAATAGACCATCACAGTTTTGTTCAGTGACTCTAGGTAGAAATTATAGTGTTCCAGAGTTCAACCCACTTCCATTGCTTCTCTGCAAGATGACTTTGAGTACTGAAAGAAGATTCTTGGGCCTTCATGGTATGGGATTAGTGGCGGGGTGGGGTGCGGGTAAGGGGCAGGGGGGTAGAAAGAGTCCCAAATCTATATGTTATGTCTATTTAATGTCTTCTGCTCCAGCCCCCTGTCCTCCTGTTTCTTGGGTGCCCTGGTACTGAAGCCTATAGTTCATGAACTTGTTTGCTATCGCAGTTGACTTGGTCATAGCCACGTGGACTCAGGAACTAGCTGTTACCTCATCCCGACTCTCACTGGCCTCCTCTGTGTTTCCCTGCCATGCCTTCCACCTGGCTTCCTGGCCTACTTCCAGCTTTTGCCAAAGGGTTAGTTTGCCATGCCACAGTGGATCTCATGGCAAAGCTGCTCACTGCCAACTCAGCATCTAGGCTACATGGGAGGCGCAGAATGCCAGCTCAAGAAACACAGCATCCTCCAGGCTCTTACTGGGAAAGCCTAGATGCACTGAGGGGAGTTTTGCTGGACTGACCCTAAAGGAGTGGGACTAGAGGGAAGTAGTTCAAGCATAAGAAGCAAGAAGATGCTGAGACCTGAAGAAAGAGGTGACAGTTAGCCAGCCAGTCTAAAAAAATATTGGGCTCCTTAGACGTGTCTGTGAGGGGACAATATCTGCCTTCCCCTTCTCTGCAGCATCCAGCTGGGAGTGTACTGGGATGCTCAGGGTTTGGTGGGGAATGTATCCTAAGAGGAGAGGCATTGAGAGTCTTTGTAAAGGGCTCTTATACCTGCATTTGCTTCAGAAACTTCAGGGTGTATTTCAAGGGAGATACAGACTGGGCCATGGGGAGACAGAGAGCCTTCCTAGAATATTCTGGAAGGCATAAAGACTTCTAAAATCAGTTCCGATGCTGTAAGAGTGTGAGAAGGAACCCCAATATCTACTGGAATTGAATTTCCTCAAGTCTAATGAGATGGGTTCAGAACAGATTACTTTTGTTTTAAGGATAGAAAATAAATGTGATATTTCTCCCACTGTAGTATGTGGACTAAAATTCTTAACCACAGTTAAGAATGGTAATATATAAAGAGAGTGCAGGAAAAGAAGACTGGATTTCAATGGCATCTTTTGGGGGTTGGGGAATAGGAAGTTGGTGATAGAGGCCTTTCTGGTTTTTATTCTGTATTTATTTACATTGCGTAGATCATTGACCTCAGGATTCCATTCTGACATTACTTGTGTAATAAGGATATAAAATCCAAAGAGAAAAACTGAGCAGATGTTCCCTAGAAGTTTCTGGCAGCTCTGATATTCTATAGAATGCGATGCGATGACTCCTGCTACAGATGAGAGTGGCCCGGCCAAGCAAACCCAACACCCCACCTTTCACTACGGGACTGCAGTTTTTACATCTTATACAGGTACAAGCTCCCTATTTTCCCCTTAAAAAACCATCTGGGGAAGCTTCCAAAACATTCCAGATACTTAGACTCCACCCTCCAGATACTCTGAGTCAGTTGGTCAAGGAAGGCTCTAGTTTTCAAAACTCTACTGGCAGCCAAATTCTGAACCATGCTAGACACTTCCTGGGTGCCAGCCTCAATGCAGCGACTGTGCCTGTGTCCTGCTAGACCCTCTGATCCACCACAGTCCCTGCTATCTATCTCCTTTTGTCAAAATCCTATCTGTCCTACAATGTTCTTCCCAATCCTGCCTTATCTCTGCAGACTTTGTGCCCGGGCTGTGATCTTTCCCTCTTAAGACCTTCATTGGACTGGATTCATCCTTCTCATGCGCTCTTTATTTTGGCACATTTTGTACTGCAATTAGTTGAGTGTTTGCTTACGTATAAGACCAGAAGCTCCTTGAGGCTGGTACCCAGGATGTAGTCATTTTTTGTCAGGCCCTGGGGCGGGGATCCATAGGATTCTGTCTTCAAACAGTGAGGAGCTAAACTGCACTGGATCTTCACAATTATTTTAGCCAAACTAGCTCTGCATGAACTAAATTTCATAAATGTTTGTGGAAATGGAAGGGCAAATAGATCCATATTAGCTTTCAGAAAAAGCACAGCTAAATACTTCTTCCTTGAAAATGAAGCACCACAATCTTTGCACCCTTATTGTGGTCAATGGAAGCAGACGGAGAAACTGCCTATTCCTGATACAGCCTTAACTTGAATGGAAGGTCTCAGATCTAGGAATTCTGATTTCTCTGAAATGAGCTCACAATTTTAATCTCCTTAATGTTCTCAGAGAAGGAAAAAACAAAACAAAAACCCAACATTTTAGTCCAAAAAGTACAGATAAAGCAGGTCTAAAGATATCAATGTCAGTGAAGTGGGAAAAGAGAGAAAAATGCATTTCCCTTCCAAAATGTGTACACACTCCACATTCTGATTACCAGAAGTGAGAGCATTTCACAGAAATAGTGTTGTGTGGTCCAATCAGGGTGCAAACCTGAATTGCACAAGTCTCTGGATTAAACTAGTGATTTACAGGAAACACAGGAACAGATAAATATGTTACACAACAGGCAGGGGTAAGATCAGAATCCAGGCTGGGAAACTGCAATATGGATGCCCTGGTCCAGCCAACAAATAAATTGCAAGGGGCGAGAAAGAGAAGGGCAAATTGCATATTTAAAGAGAACTGAACATCTTGTCCCTCCTCCAGTTGTGGAACCTCAGAAAAACCTTGGGAATTAGAACAACAGAAATGTCTCAAGATGGGGGGACAGCAGAGAGTTGGGAGGCTTGGTTAAAATCTGTATGAGAAACAGTCAGACATCTAGATACAAATGATAAAATGCCTGGTGGGTAGAACATCTGTGTAAGAGACTGGGGATGGATTTTTAGAAATCCTTTCAAAAGGTTAAAATTTTACTCCAGAAAAAGACAGTTAAAAAAAAGACTTTTAAAAACAATTTTGCTATTGAAGCATAACATACATATGGTAAAATACACAAAATGTATTTTTTTTTAAATTTGTATATAAAATTATTTTAATCCATTTTTTAAAATTGTTCTTAAAGGGAGGGTTGACCCAAAATAACCTACTTAGCCATGACTAAAAGTTAAACTCTCAAAATATTTTTTATTTTTTTAATTAATTTCTTTATTGATTCAGGTATCACATATTTGTCCTCAACCCCCCATTCCAATCCTCCTCCCCACTCACACCTCCACCCCCTTATTGTCCTTGACCACTAGTTAGGCTCATATGTATGCACACAATCCTTTGGTTGATCTCTCCCTTTTATCCCCACCCTCCCTCTGAGGTCCAACAGTCTGACTCATGGCTCCTTATCTCTGGGTCTGTTCTTGTTCTTCAGTCTATGTTGTTTACCATTTCCCCTAGATGAGTGAGATCATGTCCTACTGGAAATATACTTATAAGAATCTAAAATGATGCCGAAACTGGTTTGGCTCAATGGTTGGAGCGTCAGCTTGGGGACTGAAAGGTCCCGGGTTCGATTCTGGTAAGGGGAATGTACCTTGGTTGTGGGCATATCCCCAGTGGGGGGTGTGCAAGAGGCAGCTGATCGATGACTTTCTCTCATCGATGTTTCTAACTCTCTAGCTCTCTCCCTTCCTCTCTGTACAAAATCAATAAAATATATTTAAAATAAAAAGAATCTAAAATGAGACAAGCAATAATGGTTATGCTGAGAGGCAAATGAATCAGTATGTAGTGAGTTTCTTTCTGGGCCAACAGTTCTTTTGAGACCCAATTTCAATGTCAAACAGTTCCTTATGTGTATATGTCAGCAATGATATTTCAGTTCTGGATGGTGGACAAATGGTGGTAATGCAGGTCTGACCCGCTCTGATTTGGTCGTGGGCAACCTGCAATGACAGACAGCTGCTGACTGCTATTATGGCAAGACAATGTCAGTGTCTTCCATCTCTGGACTGCTTCTCCTCTGTCTTCATGGTTGGAGTAGTCCTATCAATTCCTCTCTGTTGCTGGAATCCACATGGTCTCGGAGTTGTTTTCTGAAAATATACAAACATATTCTCAACCAAAAGTTAATAAAGGAATATTTTCTATAAATTTGACTGGGGATCCTTTTTCATTTTTTGCCCAAATGATTTTCCTCTGATCAAAATATTTTTTTCAATAAAAATGTTTTGTGGAAAAATGCACATACAATACATTTTACCAATGTAACCATTTAAGTAACAGTAGTCTAGTGGCCTTAAGTATATTCACACTGTGGATGGTGATAGTAATGGAACACTTTTTCTATTGCAAAACTGAAACTCTGTGCCCATTATACCAGCAACTCCCCATTTTCCTGTCCCTCCAGACTCTAGCAACTCCTTGGTACTCGCTGTCTCTATAAATGTTAATACTCCAGGTACCTCATCTAAGTGAAATCCTATAGTATTTGTCTTTTTGTGATAGGCTTATACCACTTAGTATAATGTCCTTGAGTCTCATCTATTTTGTAGCATATGTAAGAATTTTCTTTTTTTTGGAGGCTGAATAATAGTCTATCATATGAATAGACTACACTTTATCTGTTTATTTATCAATTGGCACTTGGGTTGCTTCTACCTTTAGCTCTTGTGAATAATGCAGTAATGAACATGACTGTACAAATTCTCTGGAGTCCCTGCTCTCAGTTCTTTTGAGTACAGACCCAGAACTGGGATTCTACGTTATATGGTGAGAATGCCCCATAACTGCCATACTGTCTCCCATAGTGGCTGCACAATTTTACATTCCCACCAACAGTGCACAAAGGCTCCAATTTCTCCATGTCTTCTCCAACACTTGCGATTTTTAAAAATTCTTTCTTTTTCATATCTCACATCAAATGGATGTGAGATGGTATCTCATTGTGGTTTTGATTAAAACACTTGCTGTTTATTTTTGAAATTTCCAGTTTAGACTTTACTAGATGAACCTTGTATGCCTCCAGAAAGAGTGTGTAGCAGATACTCAGTTTGAGCAGAGCTGGGACTCTTCCTCGTCAGGGTCTCACAGGTGAACTAAAGTGGAAAGCCTGCTGGAAGTCCATTTGTCTGCAGGTGGCAAAGCCTCAGTGGAAGCTTCGAGCTGTTCTGGTCCAATGAGCCTGTCACTCACTTCTGTCCCAGACCCATGTCAGTCCCTAGGACTCCCATCTGGGTTCTGAGAAAAAGCTCACATTAAGTACAAACTAAAAAGGTGATTTTATTTAAAATATATTTATGACATTGTTCTGTGTCTTCCCAAGAGGAAACACCACGCAAGAAAGGGAGTCATCTGTCTCTGAGTTCATCTGCTAAGGTGGGAGCAATTCAAATTGTGGGACAGGGAAAAGGTGGTCAGAGCCTGAGAGGGCTCTGCCCAAGGGCTTGTTGTCCACAGAGGAAGCTGACTGCGTCCGGAGGGGCAGTGGGGTTTGGTAGGGATTGTGCTTTGTGTTGCAAGTGACAGCAGCGCCTGGGGGAAATGTCAAGAAACATTTGACCAGACTTGTTAGTAAGCTCATACGAGCCACCCTGGATTATCTCAGAAATAGTTAAGAGAACTTTTTATGGAAAATTAATTTAGAGTGAGAAGTGGAGGACTGGTTGGGTGAAATACAGACGATTATTGTTCATGTAAGTCCATTTATACCCAAAGCTGGTGGAATAGCAGGAAACTTAAGATGCATGCAGGTAAGAGTTTTGGGATCTAGTTGCTAAGTGGCTGTTTGCTGGAGCCTGCTGGGTTTAGCAGCTATTTGAGGAAACCTATCCTCCCAGTCCCTCACACACATTCCTGATATATGAATCAACGATTTCTTCTGTGGCATTTCTTACTTTGTTGTACTAAAACAACAACAAAAACACCTCATGTTCATATATTTTCAGGAAGTGATATCACATGTACATAATGGTAAATTAGCCCCAGGATTTCACTCTATTGAAACACAACAAAAGAAAGCATTATCACAAATTAGTTACAAACGTATTATTGGTGCCATGTAACTGTGTAGGCAATGCTTTCAACAGAAAAACAATAATTGCATAAGTTATGCCTAAATCAGAATAACTCTCATATTACCAATAATAATGGTAATCAAACTAGCCTACTAGATGTAATGCCTATGTGAACTGTCTAAATACACATTGAAATAGGCTCACTTAAAAAATATTTATTATTGAAAGTATTACATTTGTCTCCCTTTTCCCCCATGGGCCCCTTCTAGTTTGCCTTCATCTTCAGTAGGCCTGCTTTTAATGCCCAGTGTGAATAGAGAGCAAAGTGTGTGTGTGTGTGTGTGTGTGTTTGCATGTATGTATCCAACATACAAGAAATAGCTTTTCTATATGGGCAAAAAACATGAACACATACTCACATACACTTTTTATTAAGAACTTAGAATACAGATGTATAACATGGAATCTAATTAGATAGGGATGCAAGGAGAAGTAGCTATGGGAAAACAGACCTTCTAAAGGATGGGGGGAAAGGTTGAATTAAAACTTAAAGGACCAGATGAGGTGGGGATTAGATATGATCAGGCCTGAAGGGTTAGCAAGCATGCCAGCACCAAAGGTTAAAGCAACAAGGTGAAAAAACTAAAGCTGGTTAGGTTGAGATATCCTCAGAAACCCTTGGGGAGATTCTGTGAGAAAAAGATCCAGTTGCTTTGGCAGAGAAAATGGCCATAAGATTTCTCGGAGCAAGGGAGAGAGCTGACCTTCCAAACATAGGCAACTGGGTTATGATTCATGGATTAAGCTTTCTATGTGAAAAAAATTATAACTTCCTTTATGTTTCATGACTGAATCATCTTTCTCTGGAATCTTCCAGCTAATGTAAACTTGCCAACTTGAAAGTAACCCAATCTCTGCTGGGTTAATTCAAGTTCAATTCAAGGTTAAAGTCTCTATTAGGACAATTCCTCTCTCCTTTTCCCTCCCCTCTCTGAGCTCCCAAACTGGAGGGACTTGCTCCCATTGCCTCCTGGAAGGAAGAGCTGGAAGGACAGGAAGTTGAATGCTGTCTGTTAGGTCTTCAGAGGTTTCTAACTCACTGGGGCCCGAAGCAGAGAAATGGTGCCATCTGGTTCTCTTGGGCACTGGCATTGGCAGCTGAAGCATGCACAGGTGGGCTATGTTGTGATCCTTTCTCTCCTCTGGGATAAGGTGCCCTGATTGGTTGCTCTTGAAAACTGGTGCATCTCTCCAAGCTTATTAACCCCAGTTTGTCTCTTTCATGTTCTGTAGGTTTGGCAAGGTCTTGCCGAGTCTACAATGTAGTCCCAAGTGAGAGCACACTATTCTAGAGGCCAGTGGTCTCTGCCCTTGTTGTTGAGCTAGCTAGGCTTTCCCTCAGTCATCTTTTATGCACCAACTATAGCACTTGTAGGAACCATTGAAGCCCTCACACCCCAAATGAAGTGCCGGGAGACTAGAGAGTGCCATTCAAGGGTCATTTGTTTATAAATTTTGTGCTGTCCTTGCTGTTCCACTGTGCTGTGCCATATTGGATTCCATGGAAAGTTGGAAAGCTAATCTGGATGTTCTCTGATTTCCCCTCACCTATCTGAGATGTCCATCAGAATTTCTATTGTCTCACCCTCTCCCTTTGGTTGAAGCCTAGGGCTGTCAGGGACCCAGGCAGCATTCTCACTCTAGTCTTATGACTCCTTCATCTCTCCATCTTCTCCACCCTTTCCTATTCATTGTCTCTAGTGAAGAGGCCCGTTTTTTTTTGTTTTGGGTTGGAACTTCCTTTTCTCATATTCTCCTCTTTTACCACCTATGTCCACATACACATTCTGCTTTCTGAGTAGACCAGGACTGATAAATAATGGAGATATTTATTAAAGGAGAGGCATAAAGATATATAAAGAGGAATTTAGAAAAAAATTGTTTTTAAAAAAGTCTTGGCTTTCAAAAATGTCTTCCTATGAACTTTGTGAATTGAAATGGTACAATAATCTCTTTATTGCAAGGATAACTGCCCCCCCTTCCCTGGGAAAACAGTCTCATGAATTATTCCCCATGGCAGATGAATTACAAGGAATTTTACTTCCTGAAGGATACAAAGTACGCTGACAATATTTTCAACGTGCCTACACATCCCTAGCTACTAATTTAATACACTTCTGAAGTTCCCTCATGCCTATCTTCTCAGCCACGTTCTTCTTCTGTGTGTCCACTTTAAAGTGGACAATACAAAAGGCAACAAATTATACCCAAGAGTATGAGCAGGTATACCTAATAATAACCACTTGGGTGTATAAATACTCACATGTTCTCCATATAATCTACTTCATGTTATAACTTTGATATCAAATGGTACATGCTACCAGATTTCTTTTTTAAAAGCATTTCCATGATGTTAAACTTTCATTTCCTTCTTGATACGGCAATAAGATAGAATGTCAACTCTATACCAAGGCAAGGCTCTATTACTCAAGAATTTTTTTCTATGTAATTATTTTCTCATCTGAAAAAATTTTTTAAGGAATATAAATTATCTCTAGACATGAACAAATCATTTCAGTTTAATAGATGAGTTTCAACTTTAGAATACTCTTGCCTGAAATTCTTCTTACACACTGAATTAGGTTTTCTTTTTAAGTACAAGCCAACCAGAAGACAACTGGAATCCCAGAAATCTGCCCATAAATAACAGCAGTTCATCTGGAGTTTATGTCTCAATCCTGAGTCTTTCTACACTGTCCATCAACACAGGCATAAAAAATAGAATTTCATGGAGGTAAAAGTAATAATTAATTGGGGATAGAAATCAGATTGTAGTGCCCTGATGTGCCTCATATTAATTTAATTCAAATATATTCAATAAGTACTTATTGGGCTAGAAGGATATGCAAAGATGAGTTTATGATATTTTTAAAAGGCCAGGCATTAAACTGATCACTTTACTGATGTTATGTTAGTTTGTACAATAAAATGAAGTATATTCATTCAATTTGCCATTGATTAAATATGACTTCTTATGCCCTCAGGGATAAGAGCAAATGAGATTTTATTATCCCAATTTATAATTCTATTACCAATCTTATCTTTTTTATTCCTCTACATACAGATTTGCTGTGAGTCTTTTTGAAATATAAGATTCCTAGCTATTTTAACAAAGTCATTAATTACTTATGTTTTCCAGTCAGTGTTTAGTGAGAAGGGCTGTGAAGGGATGATGTTCTTGTTCTTACTTATTTTAGAAGACGACTCATAGCATTTTTAGTCTTAGTAGATACCACTTTTTTCTTCTTCTTGTAAACACTTTTTTTTAAAGCTTTTTAAATTGTACAATAGAAACAGACAGAAATTATTCAGATCTTGGTGAAGAAAGAGACTTATAGAATATCTACACTGATAAAAGAGAAACATGCAAATTAACTATCACTCCACTATACCCACAAGCCACACCCAGCAGCCAATCAGGAGTGAGTATGCAAATTAACCCAACCAAGATGGCAGCTGGTCATGGAACTGGAGCAAGCAGGAGGCTTGGGTTGCCCTGGCAATGGAGGAAGCCAAGCTTTTCACCTACCTTGGCCTTCGCTCAAGGCTACAAAGTTTCAATTATAGAAGATAAATAAATCCTAGATACTTGCTTCCAGCTGGCCCTGGCCTCCACCCAAAGAGGCACTGAAAAAAAAATAAGAAAAAAGAAAAAAGAAAAAAGGAGGGGCTGGGACTTGGGGTTGCAGTGGAGGGGAGTGGTGATCAGGTCAGGATGGAATGACAGGAGCCGTTGGGAGTAAGCTGACCAGCAGGGGGTCCAGTTGAGGGTGATCAGGATAGCAGAGAAGGGCAGTTTAGAGTAAGCAGGCCAGCAGGTGGGCAATTGGGAGTGAGAAGGCTGGCATGGGGGGCATTTGGGGTGAGAGCAGGCTGGCAGACAAAGTGGTTAGGGGCAATCAGGCAGGCAGGTGGGTGGCTGGAGCCAGCAGTCCCTGATTGTGAGAGGGATGTCCGACTGTTGGTTTAGGCCCGAATGGAGAGAGTGCAGGCCAGGCTGAGGAACACCCCCATCCCGGGCACAAATTTTGTGCACTGGGCCACTAGTATTAATAATAATAATTACCATTCGCATTAATATAGATCTTTTTCTTTCACAAGGTACATTTCTATGTATTTCATTTTAATCTCATAATAAAGAGCTCTGGCAATATCAGAGATATTTTAAAACAGAAAATGGAACATTGATGTAGAACCATCGAAGTCACAGATTCAGGGTATGAAACAGATTTCCTTTTGGTCTAAGGAATAAAGTCTCTCTTTGATTTATTTTTCATGCCATGTTGGCCTTTTGAGTGTATGTGCCTTGTTCTTATTTAGATAATCAGAATATATACTCTTTGAACCTATCCAAAAGGACAGTTATAAAAAAGGAGATTCGATCCAATAAATCATAAATATGTGAACCTCCAAGCCAGGGAGAATTTTCTTCCCACGGATCATAAGGATGCTTCTTAACATTGCCACCACTGTAGGAGGATGCTCCTCATGATTCATAGGAAGCCCTTACTTCATAATAAACTGTATTAGCTCATTACACTGGGTCAGTGGTCGGCAAACTGCAGCTCTGATGACTAATGAGTTTGCTGACCACTGTTAGACTAAATGTTACTGTGTAGTTGGAAGCTGAAAGGATTAGGCAATTATGGCATATTGTGTGCATAGAGGTGAAGGGTAGCATATGACGGTGGGCGGCAAACTCATTAGTCAATAGGGTTGCAAACTGCAGCTTGCCGATCACTGCACGGGGTGATAAGGGGACTTGAAGGAGTATAAGCAGAAGAGAAAGGAAAGGAGAAAAGGGGAGAAGAAATAGAAGCAGAGGCCAAACAATTCTGTGTTAAAGAAAGGGAGCAAAACAAATCATGTGTGTGAGTGGAGAGGGGCCAGCTCAGGGGTGGAGTTCAGAATACACTTAGCTTTACAGAAAGGATCTAATTATTTCTTTAAAAGAAAATTTTATAATCTTATAGCTAGTACCCTTTTAAAGTTATATATCTGAATATATTGATATATGTTAGAAACAAATATACTAAACATTAATAGTGATTCATTCTGGGCTGAAATGTGAGTGGTAATTATTATTTTTGTTTGCTTTTTTGGTGCTTTTTAGACCAGACCATACCAGATTAAATCAAAAGCAGATCGAATGAAACTTTATGAACTCCTTTTTTGGCTTTATCAGTGATATCTGCCATCCTTATCCTTTCCCTGGAGAAATTGTTTTATTTAGTTAATGTGCAACAGCCATCACTCACAGCCAAGACCATAAGTGAGCATAAAATGTATTTTTATTGATTTCAGAGAGGAAAGGAGAGGGAGAGAGAGAGAGAGATAGAAACATCAATGATGAGAGGAAATCATTGATTGGCTGCCTCCTACACGTCCCCCACTGGGTATCACACCTGTCACCCAGGCATGTGCCCTTGACCAGAACTGAACCTGAGACCCTTCCGTCTACAGGCCGACACTCTACCCACTAAGCCAGTGTTTCCCGAAGTGTGCTACGCGTACCCCCAGGGGTATGGGAAGAGTTTGGTGGGGGTATGCGCTGCACAGTGCTTAGCTGCGCCTAATTCTACGTTTTCCTGAGTATGAGGGGTACTCAGCATTATGGAAATTATAGAAAGGGTACACAAATGTCAAAAGTTTGGGAAACACTGCGACTAAGCCAAACCAGCTAGGGCTAGGGAGCGCTTTGAAAAGCTGATTCAAATTTCTTATCTCTAAAATGAAGCTATTTTGTTTTTCTTTTGCTGGGAAGTGCCTGTGTGTCTTTGGTTCACTTCTGGTCTTTGGAAAGTAGAACGTTGTATTAGCAAGTGTAGAAAAAACACATTTATGCACCCTGGAAAGTTAGTGTTGATGCTGGTCATCTTCCAAATAAACAATTAAACTGAACTTTATTGAGATGAAAGAGTTATTATAGTTAACTCCCAAAATTACTTGGTTCTGTTTGGGTTCTTATTTTAATTGATTTAAATCCTGTATGCTATCAAATTCCTGTTCCCCAAGTTCAAAGAGAAGTGGGTGATCCAGAGAGATGAATGTTAATGATAAGAAAAGGACAAATTCAATACACTAAGATTATCCAAATAAAAACACAATATATTTTGATCCTTGGCCTACCAGTGAAGGAATTTAATCTCTAATAACATAAAGCTTTTGGCTTAAGATTTTGAGAAAGGCTGAGTTGACCGTTACAAAAGAAGATGGTTGTGAATGATTTTTACTTGTAAAAATAATTTGTAACTCATTATTTATTCTTAAATAATAAACTTGTATTTGTTTAAGGCCAAGTCACATGGATAATATAGCCACAAGATTTACTTGCTTATTTAAATGGGGTTGAAAAACCTTTAGTTTTTGTGCTTTTTATGCATTTTGCAAGCTGGGAGAGCAAGTTTCATTAGTTTGGTACCAGTATCAAATAGTACATTTCAAAGCCTCTAGACATTATTGTGTGTTTTTATAGGAGAGAAGATTATTTTTAATTTAAAAAATCAAATAAAAATACTAGAGGAATCCATAGGCATTGCTGAAGTGAAATCTCAGACATGCTGGAGCAATTTCTTTACTGATACAGCTCCTAGGGCAATGGAAACTAAAGAAAAAATAAACAAATGGGACTACATCACAATAAAAAGCTTTTGCACAGCAAAAGAAACCATCAACAAAACAAGAAGGCTCACTGCCTGGGAGAACATATTTGCCAATGTTATCACCGATAAGGGTTTAATCTCTAACATTTACAGGGAACTCATACAACTTAACAAAAGGAAGATAAACAACCCAATCAAAAAATGGGCAATGGACCTAAATAGACACTTTTCGAAAGAAGACATAAGGAAGGCCAAGAGACATACGAAAACATGCTCAAATTATGGGAGAGATGCAAATCAAAATGACAATGCAGTACCATCTCACACCTGTCGGAATGGCTATCATCAACAAATCAACAAACAACAAGCGCTGGAGAGGATGTGGAGAAAAAGGAACCTTTTGTACTGTGGAAGCCCCTTTCAGGTCCCACGTGATTCAGGGTTCCAGTTCAGGGTTCAAGTTCTGGAGAAGGCTGCACACAAATGAAAAAGAGGCTTTAGAGAATATTTAATTTGGGAAATGGGGGCCAGGTGGTAGTCTAACTCTAGTGGGAGAACTATTCCTGGCTCTGGCTTTTCCATCCCTTTTATTAAGATTAAAATGATAGGATACACCCACATCCCCTGGGCAGGAAACTCCAATAAAAGCCAATCAGTGAATTTAGGACTAACAGGTGGGGGCTGCTTCAACTACCAATATCTGACCCTTGCAGGGGTCTTCAAACTAAGGCCCGAGGGCCACATGCGGCCCGCAGAGGAGTCTGATCCGGCCCACCAGGTTTTTTGGGCAGTGAGCGCAGCCGAGGTGTTACAGTAGGAATTAGTAGTTCATATAGTCCGGCCCTCCAGCTCTCTGAGGGACCGTGATCTGGCCCCCACTTTAAAAAGTTTGAGGACGCCTGCGAGAGCAATTAAGGATGACCAGCCTTCCAAATTCCCTGTCCACAGCTCTCTATTATTAAAACAATGATTGGCTTCTGGCAGTGCATTGCTGGTGGGAATGCAATCAGTCCACTTGTCTACCTCAACAATACCATAGTATTTTGATAATTGTAGCTTTATCATAAGTCTTAAAGTCAAGTAGTATATATCCTTCAATTTTAAATTTCTTTTCAAAGTTGTTTTGGCTATTTTAGGTCCTTTGCATTTTATGTTAATTTTAGAATCAGGTTGTCAATTTCTAAAAAAAAAAAAAAGCCTGCTTGGATTTTGATTTGGAAAGTTTTGAAGATATAGATTAATCCATGAATGTAGTATATCTCTCAACTTTTAATCTTTCATTTCATTAATGTCTTATAGTTTTAAGCATGCAGGTTTTGCATGTTTTGTCATAATTATCCCAAGTATTTTAAAATTTTTGATGCTATTACAAACATTTTTCAATTTTTCAATTTAAGATTGTTTTTAGTAGATAGAAATAGTTAATTTTGTATATTAATCTTGTGTCCTGCCACCTTGCTAAATATACTTAACTAGATCAGATGTGTGTGTGTGTGTGTGTGTGTGTGTGTGTGTTTTATATTGATTCTGTCTAGATGATTATGTGGTCTGTGAAAAGAGTTTTACTTCTTCCTTCCCAATCTGGAACTAATGCATGGGCTAACCCCTCCACACACTACAATATTGGACAGAATTATTGAGAGTAGATATACTTACAATAATTTTAATTTGAGAAGGAAAGCATTTATTTTTTATAATTAAATATATTGACTGTAGGCATTTAGTAAATGTTCTTTATGAAGTTGATAATGTTCACTCTTATTGCTAATTTGCTGAGAGTTTTCTTAATGAATGGCTGTTGACAGTTGTCAAGTGCTTTTTCTGCATCTGTGGAGATGATTATATAGTTTGTCTTTTTTAGTTTATTAAAATTATGAATTGTAGTGATGTTTCCTTTAATGTCACACTAACTTTGCATTCTGAAAGAAACCTTGTTTAGACACGAGGCATTATGTATTTTTTAATATTGTTATTTGCATCTCTGTTTATGGGGGATATTAGTCTGCAGTTTCTTTTTTTTCTTAGAATGGCTTTGTCTGATTTTGACATCTTGTCTGCTGCTTACTTCAGGTCTCCTATGCTCTTATTATTATTTTTTCCTCCTGTTTCTTAAAATTAAAGTTGAGGCCATTATTTGATGACTTCTTTTTTCCATTTAGTCAAAGTATATATATCTTTTTCATTCAATATTATTTTGTGTTAGCTTCAGGTACAGAGCACAGAGCTTAGACAATCTTAGTTTTACAAAATGTTCCCCCGATATTTCCAGAACCCAGAGTCCTCTCTTCTAAGTACTGCATTAGCGTCATTAGGTAAATTTTGGTAGGTTGTGTTTTCGTTTTCATTAGATTAAAAATATTTTTAAATTTTCCTTTTGATTTCTTCTTTGATTCATGAGTTATTCATGAGTAATGTATCATTTAGTTTCCAAATATTTGGGAAAATATTTCACTTATCTTTCTGGCTTAGATTCCTAACTTAATTGCCATTAGAAAATGTACTGGTTTGATTTGAATCACTTTAAAATTTCTGTTATTATGGTAAATGTTATGTGTGCACTTGGGAAGACTATGTATTCTGCTATTGTTGGGTGACATGTATCTTTTGTTAAGATGCATTGAAGGAGAAACAGAATCACTGCTGTGCAAAAAAAAAAAAAAAAAAAAAAGCATAAATCATGAGGTAACAAATCCAAATTATTTAAATTTTTCAAATATGTCAAAGTCTTGGGGGAGAAAGGAAGACTAAAAATGTGCCCCAAATTAAGTCAAAAGAGGCAGGTCAAGTAATGTTAGTGTGTGACTGGGTGAGATCCTGAATGGGATATTTGTTTTATATTTTTTATTCTTGCTAAAAAAAAAAAAAAAAAAAAAAAAAAAAAAAAGGACATTAATTGAATAATTTCTGAAATTTGAATAAAATTTGCAGATTAAGTAATAGAGTTATCTCAGTGTTAAGTTCTTGCTTTTGGTCATTGCGACTTGTAAGAACGTACTACTTCATAGGGAATACGTATGCACTGAATATTCTGATGTAAGGAAGCAGCAGATCTGCAACTTACTCCCAGACAGTTCATTAAGAATTAATGTTTATATATTGGGAGAGTCTGAAAAAGCAAACATAAAATGATAACAGCTGGGGAATCTCTGTGAAGAATATGCAGGGGTCCTTTGTAGTATTCTCACACTATTTTATAATAAAAAAGTAAAATATATATTGACTTTTACCATGATGAGGACAATGATTAATAGTATGCCTGTAAGCATAGATTTTTTTGGGGGGGTGGGTGGGGGGATTGTACTTAATCTACTCCTATTAAGAAAAATGACATTTTAAACTATGTGGTTACAAATGCTTTTTAAATAGAAACTTTTGTCACAGAAAGAATATTTTGGGAAAGGATGCTCGAATATATTTCTTCTTCGCATGACTTTAAAAACTTTATGAGTATGGTGAGGATGGAAAAAACAGACAAGTGGATTTTCTGTTATACTTTTTCAGACTACATCCCATCCATTAATTTCACTGTAGTAAGAATAATTACCGTATTTTCCGGCGTATAAGACGACCCCCTAATTTTACAGTTAAAACATAGGTTTAGGCCTATATTCGCTGTATAAGACTACCCCCCACTTCCGAGGCAACACCAGTTCTTTTTTTAATAGACCGCCTCTCTGACTCTGGCCAATCTGAGCAGGCTCTTTACTAGAACACAGTGTACATGTTCTGTACCCGAAGCTACACTGTGTTCTAGTAAAGAGCCTGCTCAGATTGGCCAGAGTCAGAGAGGCGGTCTATTAAAAAAAGAACTGGTGTTGCCTCGGAAGTGGGGGGTAGTCTTATACAGCGAATATAGGCCTAAACCTATGTTTTAACTGTAAAATTAGGCGGTCGTCTTATACGCCGGAAAATATGGTAAAAAAATTTTTTTTTAGTTGACCAATTTCTGCAAGACATTTACTATAGGTCACAGCACAAACAGAAATCTAAGAACTCATGCATTTTGTTCCTTTCAAAACTCAAGATCAATACTAGTTTACAAAATTTTAAAAAACTGACTAATCACCTCTACGAAGGAGAGGCTCCTCTTCCTACTGCAAGTTTTCCACCCATTTCCATGAAAAAACAAAACAAACTGTATGGTAGATTATTAAATTCATATCGTATATTATTCCTAAGTGAGAATCACTTTTCAAAAGTCTCAAGTGTAATCGCGTCTTGATATATAACTGCTCTCCATGCCTCGAAGTCATTGGCAGTTCTCCAAAGAGACCAAACAGAACTTCAAATATTATTTCAGAACACTGAGGGAAAAAGGGAAAAGTGAGATTGATTTTGTTTTAAGTGACTGGAGCCGGGCTCTGCATGAGCTGGTGTTTTTTGCCTTATTCCTGTGGCTTTTGTTTGCCAATTAGAAAGCGTCACCTGGATCCAATGTGCACTACACACCGAGAGCTCAACGTAACTGAGAGAGGGAGTTGGGGTGCTCCTCCAAACAGCTGTCTGCCTGTGTCAGCCCACGTTACAGACAGGAGCAGCTGGGCCTGGGCCTGCACGTGCCCCCGTGAGAAAGCCAGCTCAGCTCCAACAGGAAGAAACACTGACTCGGTGATTTCAGAAAAGCAACTTGATCCCCTTCTGGAAAGTGATAGTGTTTGCAGTCGTTTGAATAAGGGTCTGGGGAAGTCTGAAGAGAGACCCTCAACTTCAAGCACTGCCGTTTGATGGGCACCCAGCTGCCCTGATAAAAACCAAGACACCATTTCTGAGCCTGGGAAGAAAGCCCTTCCACATGGCAGGTGCCCCAAGGCCTGCTGCTGCCAGGCTTTGCTTCCGGAGCCTGGAAGATGAGCAGGCAGGGGAAGAGCTCCCTTGCCCGGCCCAGCTTCTGTGGAACCAGAGAGCTGGGAGCTGGGTTGAATGGTCATCATCAGCTTGGTGGTAGTTTTCAAAAAGGAAATCTTTCCAAAACACGCAGGGGACCTTGTGTGATAGAGAGAAAGCAGTGGGAGTCTGGGAGGTGGAAGGAGACCAGCCTCAAGCCCTCGGCAGCCCAGGTCACTGAGGAAAAGCATTGCTAATCAAAATGCTTTCATCCTAATCAGTGCCCTGATTCAGGGCTCTGCTTCCTCCTGGGGCTCATGGAAGGCGTGTGACTAACCCAGCCTGAGATGAAACAGGATCCCGGCTAATACTGACGCCGCGTTAATGGAAATACTGGATAGGTTTACTTCATCCAGACATAGAGGGACCACTACGCAATAGCCCGGGGGTTGGGCATTAAGGACGACTTCTGTTCTTTGTGTGTGTTTGTTTGTAGCTTTTTTTTTTTTCTTCCCCCCCCCCCCCCCCCCAGATAGGCAATACATTCACATGGTTCAATAACCAGACCATATTAGGAGACATACACTCAAGACTCCCTCTTCTCTGCCCAGCCCTCACTCTTCCCCATAGGCAGCCATTTCTTATTACCCATCCTTTCAGAATGTCTTTGTGTATCTATAAATACATGCAAATATATATATTATTGTTTCTCCTTTTATTTACTCAGTAATAGCAAGTTATGGGGCTGGTTAATTCTTTTCTCTTTTAGATTTATAGCTTCCATTGAGTGGATGTATAAGAATTAGTTTCACTAGTAATATTTGACAGACATTAAATTGTTTCTAGTCTTTTATGATTACCAACAACATAGACAGGAATAATGCTGTAAATATGTCATTTCACCCATTTATGAGTTTTCTATATAATAAGCTTCCAAAAGTGGAATGACAGAGCCAAATGGCATGGATTTTGGAGACATGGCAAGTTGTTCTAGATACCGGCATAAGCAGCCTATGGGAGTTTTCCACGTGCTCACCACATGGTGTCTTCACACTTTGGGGCTGCGGCACTCTGACAGGTGAACACAGTATATCAGAACAGTTTTAATTTTTTTATTATGAGTGAAAGTGAACATCTTTTTATATATTTAAGATTTCTTTGTATTTTCTTTTCTGTAAGTTGATAGTCTTTGCCCATTTTTTTCTGCTGGGTTATTTGTCTTTTCTTACGCATTTCTGCTATTGAGCCTAAGAGTGATTTAAAAACATTTTTTGTTGTTGTTGTATTTTTTTCAGTTTTAGAATTTGTGTTGGGTTCTTTATTGTTTTCTGTTTACTTGCAGGGACTTTATTTCTTCATTTATTTCAAGCATTCCTAATTGCTTTGAAATGAAAATATTTTAATTCACATGACTTTGGTTCCTACTTACATTTTTTATTTCAGCTCAGAGTCAACCAGTCAGGTTCAGACTGCAGGTCCTGGCCCACTTTGTGGGCCATGGTTTAAATTTCAATTTCATTTTCAAAGCCTTGGCAGTGCTGCTCTGGTCTGTCCCACTGTGCGCTTCCCCGAGGTAAGTCTGGAACCTGGATGACTTTCAAGACTATAAACTAGGTTACGTACACAAGCCATGGTTGTAACTTAGGTAGTAACTAACTGTTGATCAGTCCCCACATTTATCTCCTGAGGACAAACACAAATGCTCAGCGGCAGCATTTAAGTCCATAGAAGGAAATACTTGTACAACCACTTCATAATATGCAAAATCTTCTTCAACTGAGTCATCAAATTTCACATTAGCATGCCTCTTCTAACACCCTGTTTCTAAATTATACTCCCTCAAGCCTGCCAGTTAAGAAAAGGGACTGTTGAGAGCCAGCTGTGTCTGAGACACTTACCTCCCTGCAGGACTTACGTTCTCAATCAAGGGTCATAAAGCCCTTTCTGTTTTTCTCCATTTCTAGGTTCCTTCATCTTATACTCACATCACTCCTTTAATAAACAAAAACAGTGTGTAAACAACAATAGCACAAGAATAACAACCAAACAAAAACTTCTTTCACTCTGCTGTTGTCCTTTGGCTACCATCATCAATCCTTTTAGTTCTAGTAAAGTTTCTGAAACAATCCTCTATGTGTCCTCATATCCCAAGTCAGCTTTGCTAACCTCCCCTCACATTATCAAAAATTTCTCATCAGGGTCCTCAGCAACCTGAATATTGCCAACTTCAGTTAGAACAGCTCCTCATTCTTCCTCAAAATTTTCAACTCTTTTGTTTCTGTGACATTCCTCTCTTCTTCCTTTCACATCTCTAACAGAAAATTGATGGGGGCATGTCATCTGGGGTCTCTTAGGCAGTTGTATTCAGATAGTGTCTGGGACTGGAGACATCTAAAGGCTTGACCTGGCTAGACAGTCATGATGATAACATACATAATGGTTTTTATCTGGGAGTTCATCTGGGGTGATTGACTGGAGAACCTACATAAGGCATCTCCCTGTGGTTTGGGCTTCTGACAACACGGTTTTGCTTCCAAGAAGAGGTGTCATGTCCCAAGAGAATGTTCTAAGAGCCTAGACAGAGGCTGAAAGACTTCTTAAAATCTCCCCTTGGAATGTTGCTTCTCTTACCTTCTCTTAGTCAAGCAGCTCCTTGGCCAGCTCAGGACTAAGGGGAGGAGAATTAGGCCTTACCTGTAATGTGATGATCAGCACACATTTACAGGGAAGGCAGTTATAATGGAGTCTGTTTACCTCAATGACCATATCATTTTCTTGTGTTTAACTCTTTCGCCAGTCCCCAGCTCCCAGGAGATGAGGTCCAAGCTCCCTAGAAGACACCTCTTTAAAGTGGGAACCGTGCTCCCACCCATCTTCATACCTTTGGTGCACAGTGCCTGCACAAAGGAGATGCTCCGGGGTCTGTTGACATGACAGGGTGCTGCTCACTGTGTGACAGAGCTGGGTATTCTCCATTGTCCTTCCTTATGGGTTCCAGCTTGTCCTGGCTGCTCCATTGCTTGCCCTGTGGACAACAGCTTTATTATAGAAGCTGCTTGGTCAGCTCTCATAATTCTGTGAGGTAAAAACCCTGTGACAAAGGTGCATACATTTACACACATGACATACATGTATTATGTCCTACAGATTCTGCTTATCTGAATGAACTATGACTAATATGGGTGAGAGGAATTTATCTGACAAAATTTGAGACATGTCAGAAACAGCAGCAACCCATCTGGATTTTCTAATAAACATTGGTATAATAATATTGAAATTCATAAGAGAGAGAGAGAGAGAGAGAGAGAGAGAGAGAGAGAGAGAGAGAGGCCATGATAACGCTTCACCTTCTCATGGGGAGTATGGGGATTAGTGGTGAGCCTTTGGAGTCAGAGTCCAAGTTTCAAGAAGGTTTGCTCCATCACTTTCTAGCTATGTTCATTGGGCAAACTTCAAATCTCAGTTTCTTCATGTGTAAAACAGAAGGGGCAATTGTATGTATACTTTATGGGCTTATGAAGGATTAAGGGATAGTCCATATTAAGTTCTCATATTTGACTGACAAATAATGTTTAATCTAAGTTAGCTAATATTAATTGTGTGAAATACACAGTTACTTGTAGCTAATCACTTTTGTCCCTAATTTATAGTCCACTGACTTATATTTATACCCATAACTTGTGAACTGCGTTTATGAAGTACCTGCACTTTTAATAAATTGACTATAGAGATGATAGTGCGTTGTCAAGACAATAAGTATAAATATTTTGAGGTCATTCCTAGTCACTTATGGGTTAAAGAGTTTATAATAACAAAAAGTCAGAAACATTAATAAGATATGATGGAAGATTAAAATGATATAGTCAACTTGCACTGGTAATATAAACTCAGAGTTACGGAACTCCTTCATTCCTTTTACTCTTTTATAAATCTTCTTTAAGCCTCAGAATTCTCAATTCTTTCTGCTTTAAAAACAGAATCAATCCATGTATTTAAAACTGCTGGTGAATGATAAGCCCTATACAGTATTTGGCTCTTCCGTCCATTCTAACTCTTTAGGGAGTCATTTAAGAAGGAAGACAGACATGTTATTCAGAGACAATTGAAGTGGTGATTCTTCTAGAAGGCTTCCATGGCCTACCCAACATGAGCTCTTGTCTTAGAAGGCCCACTGGCTCTCAGGGACGAGGCTCGCGAGCTTGTGCAAAACAAAGAGTGAGAGGACGTCTTGGAATGATTTGACTTTTCTTTTTGCCTTTCGAAGCGCTTGATTTTTCTGAGTTCCCTTTGTTTATGAATTAAAAATGCTCTTGTTTATGAAGCTAATTAAATTATTTTAAGAACATAAACAATGTGAGATAAGGGACTCAAAACATTGTGAGCCTCTCTGTCTCTCTCTGTGCTAACAAACGGCCCGTGTCATAGTAAAACAAGTCTATTTCTAAATAAGGCAAAAAACGACTGGGTCCTGTCTGGCAGAGCAAGACACCGAACAGCGTCCCACTGTTTCTGCTGCCCCTGCCGCACCCCGGGAACTCCATGAAACCCGGTATTATGTAGCGGGGACCAAAGGTCAGTTCCCAGACAACAAAAGACAATGGGCTTGGATATTGGCCTATCATCCCTCAGTGAGTGCGGAAGGCTCTAGATTGTGGGAATTTAAAGCAAGGCCTCCTAGCATCTGCCTGAGACTGTGATGATCTGAATGGATCCATGTTCTTATCTCCCCAGCCTCTGACACCTTGAAAGGACACCACAGGTTGTATTTCCACCTGGCATGCAGGAGGCATTAAATATTACTCATAGTCAATAGAGTAGAGACACAACTGGCAATTTTTTAAAGTAAAACTTCAGTTCAAACATAAGTTTATGTAAAACTCTAATTAGAGCCTCAGCCATTCCTTTTTCTTCTCCCTCAAATAAGGTCTCTTTGAGTCCTTGGAACAGTGTCTTGAAGATAAAAAGATAACACAAAAGTTCTTGCATTTCTAAATGCTACTTTCTGAACAACCCAACGTAGTAAATATTCCTGAGGATGGAGGAGGAGTGTGTTCTGTAGGCACGTCCAGTTCGGTGCATCTCTGAGCCCGTGTGCCAATGTGGGGCACTGCAGAGGACTGATAGGTGCTGAACCTGGTTCCTTACAGATTCTGAATCCCACCTGGCACTTGTGGCATCTCCAAGGCTGCCTCCTGGAGGGTGCAGATCTCCAAGGGGAGGGCTCGGGGACCTGAAGCACCCTAATCTCTTTCCCATACATGGGCTTCCTTCCTGGTTGAATGCACCACAGCTCCTAGGAATTCACAGGATGCATTTTGTTTGCCTACAATCCAGGAGCATAATGGTAGTCCCTAAAAATGGTAGTCCATTGACTTACATTTATACCCATAACTTTCAGTTATACCCAAAATATTTATACTTATTATCTTGACAATGCACTATCATCTCTATAGCTAATTTACGAAATGTGCATGTACTTCATAAATGTAGTTCACAAGTTATGGGTATAAATGTAAGTCAATGGATTATCATTTTTAGGGACGTGTTGAGAGCTAGCATTTAAGTTGCTACCCGGGGCATATAATCTCAGATCAGAAGAGAGCAGGTACAGTTTAGGGCAGCCCTCCCAGCTGTCCCCTGTCCCCACCCTGGGACAGGGCAGCAGTGCCCTCCCAGGAAGGGGAGAGAGAAAGATGGGGAGACGATGAGACCCTCCAGGCATCCTGACCTTTCCCTGCTCTACTCACTGGCCTGATATTGGTTTCCTCAGCACCATCTTCACCTGTGCCCTCCTGGCTCACCCCTCCCCCTTTGCTCCCCGCCTCTCCCCATTTTCTCATCTCCTCTCCCCACTTCTGCTCTCTCTCTGCAGCTCCAGACTCGGCTGCTGTGTTGCACCAGGAGAGGATGACTTCATTGAGCTTCTTTTATAAAAACTTTCTTTCCTCTTTTACCTTTCTTAAAAAAAAAAAAAAGTTTTTATTGATTTTAGAGAGAGAGGAAGGGAGAGATACAAACATCAATGCCGAGAGAGAATTAGCTGATTAGCTGCCTCCTGCACCTCCCCTACCCAATGGGGATCAAGCCAAGTGCCCTGACCAGGAATCTAACTGGCTACCTCTTGGCGCACAGGTTGACCAACTGAGCCCCGTCAGCCAAGGCAACCCTCTTTTACTTTTCTTATGAAACCCAAGTGCAGCAGGGGTTGGGTGAAGGGGGGCACGGAGTTCCAGATTCATGAAGAAGGAAGGGAACACTAGTGGGAATGGGGCTCAGGCCCACAGAGATGGGGATGGAAAGCCCCCTGCTCATTCTCAATTTCCCCTCTTCTCAAACCCCCCCTTCTCCCCCCCCCCCCCCCCCCCCCCCGGAACAACCCTCGGAAGTCTGACATGGCGTGACAACAGCTGCAGCTGGAAGCAAGCAGATTAACAGGAAAGGAGAGGAAACTGATACCTGAGGGAGAGAGATGGGGGTAAAGGACCTTCAAAAATTTCTATCAACGGGAGTGCCTGAATTCCTACACCCGCCCCCCAGCCCTTTGGAACCCCCCCATCTACGATGCTCAGTGTGCCCAGTAACTTTTCTGCTCCCTACTCCATGCCTAGCCTCTCTGTCCCTCGGCCCACCTCTCTCCAGGACAAAGGACCCTTGAGGAGGTTTTCAGTGTGAGCTCTTTGCTGCTGCTCGCAGCCCCTAGCATCTCTGGCTCCCTAGAGAGACCATGGACATCAGGCCTTGTGCTAAAGTAAAACAACAAAAATATGCTATCAATAAAATAAGAGCTAAAATAAAATGCTCATGGCATTGGGCAAAGGACAGAGAAGGGTCTCCATTCAAAGCTGACCCCAGACCACGGCACAGGCCCACTCAGCCCAGGTAAAAGGAGAGAGGCCCCTTAAACACCAGAGTGCACGGCTTCACTCCCCAGCTCTCCCTGAATGTCCAGGCTGCCACCTGCTCGCCTCAGAGGACGTGCTGCTCCGGCAGGCAGCCCCCGGCGCTGGCGCGCACACCTGCAGCGGCTCTAATGGGGAGACTGTATGTGCGTGCTTGGGGGAACAGCTCATGAAACAGATTGTAAAGCCCTGGACCGAGACGCGCTCTCCTGTGACTTGGCACTTACGTCGCTTTTTCCACTGGCACAGACGGAGCAGGCGGCCAGACCTCCCTCCTCAGGTGGACGCTGGGGAGGCCCCAGTCCTGGGCCCACACCATGCCTGGGAGGTGCATTACAGTTCTGCACACCCCTCAAGGCCCCTGGGGGTTTAATGAGTGGAATTGGGCTAACCCTGGAGGTGGCAGCTTGGAGGCGGTCCTGGTGATACATTCCTAATTGGAAGTGACTTGAATCTATGAGTCCTGCAGCCTTAGGTGGCCCAGAGGCCTAATGCTGGTCCCCAGACAGGGGCTGCCCTGGGGGAGTCTCCTCCCAGCTGCGCCCTCACATCAGGCTTTCTGCTGCTGCAGCAGAGGCTCACAGTCTCCCCAGCGGTGCTGGAGCTGCAGGGAGCACACATTTCCGGCCTGCGGGGGATGGGCCGCCGGCCAGCCTGTTCTGGCCTCACTGGCCGGCTGCAGTGGCAGCTGTGATGACTTCATGGCTCTCAAATGGCTGAGGGGCCGGGGAACAGGGCCGGGATTGTATTCATGGGGTGGAAGTAGCAAGTGTGAAAGAACTGCCTCAGCCTGGACCTCCTGCCATATTATTATTTTTTGGAAATTACTCTTATCTCCAGCAAAAAACTCCCTCAGTGCCTCTGCTCACTCCTCCACGCCTCTTTCATGGGCTAAGAGTCAGTGGGGCCCTCCCCAGACAAGGGGCACTTTGGAGGGAATGTTAAATACTAAATCACCTTTAGATGGGTTCTTAGGTTTGGAGAAATATGATCCCCATTTTGCATTTGACTCTGCTAATGAGCCCAAGTCAGCATTTGAGCTGGTTGGGTGGAGCTGTAATGGTGAAAGCGATGGCTTTAGGCCCATTAGTTTGTCTGCCCCACCCAGGGCGAGAGATTGGCCAAGTGACGTAGCCACAATATGCCCCAGATCCCTGCTTTACCAAGGTCCTGATGATCTAAAACTGAGGTGTCACGTGACTTGATGGTCAAACCTCTGACATGTCCATGTGGCAACAAGGGTCCTGGCCAGGACTGGATGGGAGGAGCTTGTGCACAGGATCATCAGAGAGGATTATATTCATTGCAGCAGCACCGTCTGTGATGGTGAAAAATGGTCATAACCTAACTGTCTATCAACTGGGGATGGATAAATACAATGTGGTGTATTCACACAATGGAATTGCATGCAGCAGTTAACATAAATAACCAGCCTGGGATAGAGCTCAAAAAAGAAAAAAAATATAAGCAAGTTGTAGAACAATCACTGAAGTCTGAAACCACTGAAAGAAAGAGAGAGAGAATGAGAAATGAAAAAAGAAAACCCTTCACAAAACAATGCTGTGGTTTTTGCTCTGTCCTGCTTATAGGCCATCTATAAGTATGTATACAATGTCCGGAAGCCTAACGCCAAACCTCCAACTATCTACCAAGGGCCAGAGAGACTGAGATCGGTAAAATGGTCAAAAGTTCCTTTTGCATACACGTTCAAATGTTTCAAGGGAAAATAAGTTCATTTGTTTCTTATGTAATTAAACATTCATTATAGAATAGGGGGAAATGATGTGTCAGCGGTATACAAACTTCATCCATTCAGATTGAGCAGATGTGGAGCTTTGCGTTTTGACCTGTTTGTGGATAATGGGTGGATTCAGTTTTATTTTTTCTTCTTTCTATTTCTTTGCCAAGATGTAGCAAGTGGTGGTGATTAAAAGGGTGAGATGAGGTGGCAGATGCTCATAAATCAACAGGTGACTGTGGTAAGTAATGGTCAAGAACGTTCTTTCCCAAGACCTTAGTCTGACATACAGTGGCCTTGCTGAGCCACTGGGCCATCGTCCAGTCAAGGCAAGCATGGCGTGGGGGAGGGGTGGCAGCATTTATTGCTCTAATTGGCCCTGTAAAAGGGGGTAAGGCTCAAGTAATAAGACCTGGCAAACCGACCTGATATAGTACATGCTGTCTTGACATTTCCCTTTGCACCTTCCACATTGCAAATGAATGTAAGTGCAACCAGCATCTTGGAAATTCACTTTATTGGGGGGGGGGGGGGCTTAAGTGAATAACATCGATAAGAATTCTACAAACCCATAGATCATGATTTCTATAGTTACAGAGATTTTTAAATACAAGATATAGTTTGTGGATGTATCTGTGTGAATTAACAATCTAGAATTTTAAAGATAATAAAAGAAAAACATTCACAGAACATACAACTTTAGAAAATAAATTATAAAGCTTATTAGGAAAAGCTTACTATGTTTTATAATTAGCAACAATAATATTAGTTGTTTATACAAATAATTTTTCCCTAACTATAATAATTGGGTTCTTATTGTGGAAAATTTAGCAGTTAAAGAAAAACATAAATAACAAAATTAAAAGCAGACAAAAATGAAGCAGTGACTTATTCTGGATGATTTGGTTATGGATGTTTTCTTCAAGACTTTTCTATTATTAATATCACAATGTATTATAGCCCATTTTTATCATGCTATCATTATTATTATACTAGAGGGCTGGTATATGAAATGTGTGAACAGGGGATCCATCAGCCAGGCCTGAGCCCTCTCACAGTCTGGGGTCCCTTGGGGATATCTGACAGGGGACATCCCTCTAGCAGTCCAGGACACCTTGCTCCTTCCTGCTTGCCTGCTTGCTGCTCCTTACCCCTTGGCTTGCTGCTCCTTAGCACTGCTGCAGAGACAGGAGAGGCTCCTGCCACCACTACTGCACTCGCCAGACATGAGCCCAGCTTCTGGCTAAGCAACACTCCTCCTGTGGGAGCGCACTGACCACGAGGGGGAAGCTTCTGCATTGAGCGTCTGCTCCCTGGTGGCTAGTGCGCATCATAGTGACCGGTCATTCTGGTCATTCCACCATAATGGACATTTAGGCTTTTATTATATAGATGTGAATAGCCATCACCCCAAAATGTTCCCTCATACTTTTTTTCCAATCAATTTCTTACCCATCCCAGATCTTAGTTACCACTGAACTGAATTTTACCACTATATTTTGGGCTTTTTCAGGTGTTACATAAACAGAATCATGTAGTATGTGGCCTTTGTGACTAGGTTTTTTGTTGTTTTGTTTTGTTTTTTTATCACAATGCTCTTAATATTCTTCCATATGATTGCATAAGAAGTTTATTTCTTTTTATTGCCAAATAGAATTCCATATAGGTGTATCACAGTTTGTTTATCCAATTATCATTTTTGGGATTTGCTAAGCTTTTGGAATCTGTGGGTTGAGGTCTTTCACCCATTTTGGAATATTCTTTGAGATTGTTTTTTCAAATTTTATTTCTGCCTCAATCTCAGTCTCTCCTTTCCTCTGAGACTGGAATTGGAGTTATGCTACAGCACTTGGTTGGATCCCCTTATCTTTTATGTTCCATTCTGTTCTTTCAATTCTTTTCCTCTCTGTGCTTTAGTATGTGTCTTTCTTTTCTTTTTCAGCTAAACTACATTTTTTTCTCATTCTTGAATATTTAGGATGAGATTGCCATCAGGTTGTGCAAATGAACCTACAACTCTACTCCTGTCCTTTTTTTTGCCTGGATGACTTTTAGTCATCATCTAGACTTCATGTCCTCAGGAATGACTTCTCTGGTCTCCAAGATGAGGCCAGAATGTTCCACATTCTCAAAGCACCACACAGCTTTCCTTCTGAGAACTCACAAAGGTATCATTTTTCTTAACTGCAGAATTGTTCATCTGCCTCCTCCCCTGGATCCTGATGTTCGCAGTGCAGGGGTCACGTCTGCTATTTGCTTAGCATTGTTTCCCCATCTGTAGTCTGCAGTCTGAAACATGATAGAATCTTAACACTTCTGAAATCTATGTGGAACGAGTCCCTCTTTGGGTACTTGGAGGTCTGCTTCCTGAGGCTGTTCAGGCTGCCTCATCAGAGCTCAGGGCAGGTCACCTGTGCCTGTACCCCCAGCCTCCACCCTCAGTGATGGTACTATGTACTGACTCAATTGACTTCACAGCTGGAGGATTAAACCACCTACTGGGGGCACTTCAGAAAACCTTCTGTCATAGCATAGATAGAAAACCTCGTTGAAAGCAGAAAAATCGTTTGAACTTAACTGCAGTAGACAACCTTTGGACTTATGGGAAACTGCTGGCTCTTTTGGCTGAATTCTTGGTCATAAACTTCTTATTTTGTGGGTTGACCTAGCAATTCTGAATTTGAGATGGACTGCGCCAATTCTCTTGTTCTTCTACTTTGCAACAGGACCTTGGTTGGTTTGTGAACTACCCATCAAGTTCCAACCCACTGCTGGCTTTCAGTTCTGTGCTCTAGGAAAGAAAAATCGGAATTGAGATCCTCCATACTCCTCCGTCATGACCTCCTCATTCCGTCCGTCTTCCCTTCCTGTCTCCTTCCGTCCCTCCTCTCCCCTTCCTTCCGCCTTCTTCCTCTCCTCCTCTCCTTCCTTCCTTCTTTCCTTCCCTCCTTCCTTCCTCTTCCTTCCTTCCTTCCTTCCTTCCTTACTTTCTTCCTTCCTTCCTTCCTTCCTTCCTTCCTTCCTTCCTTCCTTCCTTCCTTCCTTCCAATATATTTTTATTGATTTTAGAGAGGAAGGGAGAGAGAGATAGAAACAACAATGATGAGAGAGAATTATTGATCAGATGCCTCCTTCAAACCCTACACAGGCAATGGAGCCGATAACCCCTGATCCAGAATTGAATTGTGACCTCCTAGTTCATAGGTTTATGCTCAACCACTGAGCCACACTGGCCTGACTTTCTTTCTTCCTTTCTTTCTTCCTTTCTTCCTTTCTTTCTTCCTTTCTTTCTTCCTTCCTTCCTTCCTTCCTTCCTTCCTTCCTTCCTTCCTTCCTTCCTTTCTTTCTTTCTTTCTTCCTTCCTTTCTTTCTTTCTTTCTTTCTTTCTTTCTTTCTTTCTTTCTTTCTTTCCCTTTGCCTTTCCTCTCTTTCTATATCTTTTTTTTCCTAGGGAAGACACAAACATATGACTCTAAGCATTGAAATTAGCATTTCAGCCTAGGAGCACTCCAAATTCATTCTAGAAGACATAAACTTTGAACTGCATAGGAAAGCTGAAGTGGGATCTCCTACCTATAACTATATAATTGCACAGGAAGTGGGGAGCTTTCCATCATTCCATATACATGTATATGGAAATTTATGAATCTATAGATAATAAAAGTAAGACAAAGCAGAAGACATGAGCATGACTAGCTGACATTTACTATCACATCCATTATCTCATGCACTCCACCACACATTGGAACAGGAAGGTACTGCTATTATCTATTTATAGATAAGTGAATTAAATGTTTAATGCCAAACATCTGTGTAAGACTGAAGAGGATCCTGGAGGATATGGATGGTGCTTCTTTAACTTTTAACCTTTATTTTTAAGGGAATTGCACTGTTAGCAAGTTTAAGTTCCAATGCACAGTTCTGCTCAAGTCCCTCTGCTGTTAAAACTTCCCAGAGGGCTGCTATTTTCTAACCAAAGGCATGCAAGTTTGCATGTCACACTACTTCCCAGAGTTTACGGCTCTACGGCACACTGGGGATTTCAAGAGGGAAGCGTGTCTCAAATTATTTTACCAGGGAATTCATTTCCTCCTGGAGCATCTTCCAGTTTTCCATTGACCTTGGAAATGCTAGCCTACGAAATAAAATGTAAAGTACCTAAACCTTAACTTCATTAACTTTAGTTAAGATTTAGGTACTGGATTGAGTACCTAAGTTAACAAAGTACCCAAGTAACTAAAGACTAAGTGACTCGGTCTTAGGTACTTAAACTAAGTACCGAAGTTCCTCATACCCTTGTTTATTCCTTTCTGGCTTTCTTGAAGGTTTGCAGGGACCAGGCAGGCAAGGTCAATGAAAGAAGCCAGAAGGAGTGAAATGATACTCGATGGCTGACTTTCCCCAGTGAAGGGAGAGGTGGAGCATGACCAACTAGGGAATATATGGTTTGTCTAAAGGAGACAGAAGCTGCTCACCCTCTCTGAATGTTGTCCCATGACACAGTAGACTCAGCATTGCAGATATTTTGATATTCCAAGAGCATTTGGAGAGCTGGATTTTGAAGTGAACTAGTATCATTATTTTTAAAGGATGGCAACTAGTGCATGCTTAAAACTCTATGTGGGTGAACATGTGTCAGCCAAGCAAAACATATCAACAAGCTGAATTTAACATGTGGAACAACTGGTTTATAACATAATAGGCTTGGCTTCCTTCTCTCTAAAGTGAACAAAAATGGTGAAGATAAATTTCTTACTTTACAGAGTGTTAAACCAATCTTTTATTCATTTTTTCAGGATTGAATATGAACAAAGTACACACACGTTTGCACATATGTATATATTTGCAAATATAAACTTCAGTCACACCCACATTTGGTTAACATGTTTTCTAGATTCACCTTTTTACGTCTTCACATAGCTCTTCTTTTCCACACTCCCTAGGGGGCCACATGCAGTAAGTGACGGTAATCACCAGTGGGTGATTAATTTGAATTATTTTTTATAGGATGTATTTGAAAGTGGAAGACTGGTGGTAGTTTCTAGGTCTCCATATATTGTACCTAATCAGGTATTAGGTGCAAACATTTGCAGCCACTGTCAGGGATGGAAAGCTGGATAGAAGGAAAGATACTGATATTCTGAAAAAATTCCACACTTTTTAAAGTGGAGAGTAAGTCATTTCTCTTAGTCCCATTATAAGTAGATCTCTACTTAAAATCTTAGTGAACTGCTCAATCTGTAGGTGTGGGAATTGCTATTGGCACGTCTGGTTTTGGAACATGGACAACTGAGGAATCCGATGTGGCTGTTTCTACAATTGAGCTCATGCTGAGTATATCTTGCCCTCCTCCTCCCGACTCTTACCTCCTCTCACTGCCTCACAATCCCTAGCTATGGACAGTTACTCACTCCCCTTTCTGTTGTAGCACTCATCTGGTGCACTGGGGACACCCTACGAAAATGCTGTCTGAGAAGAAGATTTACTTTGGGCCCATTCCTCTCTTTGGCATGGAAACATGAGAGCTGTAGGGTAGTGTTACCTGTGACTCTCACGTCCTCACACTGCATCTCATGCCCAGGAGATGCCCAATAAATGTAGACCATATGGTCATTTAAACAAAAAAATGGAATTTTACAAAGTATCTATCCATGGTGCAGGCAGCTTTGATGTATGAGCCCGCAGTCATTAGAGTGTTTGGGGGGAGGGGAATGACTGCTATAGAAAGCATTCCTATATGGAAGCAAGAGGGCTGGCGGGGAGCCTCCCCAGGTCCCTTCTGGCTATGAGATGTAACAGGCCCTTCAGCTTCCCCAGCTATTGGTTCTAGTCCCTGGGCTGGGGATTTGTGGAGCAGATGCACTGCTCTATCTTTCCCCCTTCCCCAGACCTTACCATGGTTACACATAGGCCTGACTCCCACCTGCCAGCACCTACATTTTTCTCCCAGGTTTTTGTCCAGCCTCTGGAGTCCACTCTACCAGCCGATCCTACAAACAGAAGTGCTGAAGGATTAACAGCTTCTGGAAGCATCCCTCTGCCCAACTCCCTCGCCCGTCATCAGGTGGGATATGGCTCCCCTGGGTCCCCGTGACCCCCAGGGAGGTCAAGCTCCAGTGCCCACAGAGGAAACCAGTCTGATAACACAACCTTACTGCCTGTCTTCCCTTCCTTGTCTCCCTTCCCCAGGCCCTTCCAGTGATTCCTAGAGTCACCGCTCAAATAAATGGCTTCCCTTGAATCCTTGTCATGGGGACCTGCTTCTGGGAACCCAAAATGTAGTTGGCACCTCAGCAAGTTTCTTCCACAGACTAATTCAGGGGACGCCTCCATTTGCTCCCCCAAAGTAGAACTCATTCAACGAATAACAGTTCCCAGACAGAAGACTCAGGAGTCACAGGGACATGGGCCCTGGCCAGAAACTCTGCATTGGGAATACAGCTGCCTTGTTTCAGATGCTAATTTACAGCTCCCACACCTCAAAGTGGAGGCAATGTTTAGCTCGAAAGCAAATAGTGTGATTGAAACTCTCCACAGGGCCTGACTACCGCAGCCAGCAATCCCTGGTGTCACCGCTGCTAGCCGCTCTCATTACTTGACACAGCGCAACTTAAAAATGGCTCACAGCTGAATGACAACAACGATGGTTCGACAGCCCCTGGGGATAATTGTGTGGGAACCAGGTGAGGTGACAGGTGAGAAGTTAATTAAAATCCTTGTAGATTGCCTTAAACTTGGAGCCAGTTAATATGCTGTGGCAGAGACGGCAGGTTTTATGGTTACCAAACACCCACATAACAGCAGGGGGTGGGGGTTTTACAGGATCCCTCATAATGACCAAGCTATTAAACATCAAGCAGGAGCTGGTTCTCCCTCACCCCTCCACCCCTGGTCTAACGAGATTTCTCCAGGGAAAAAGCATGACTAGGGGCAAATACAAGATGTCATCCTCAAAGCAACTCCAGCCCTGAGAGTGGCATGTCTTGTGATTAATGCTGACTCCCAGTACCCCACCCTTACCATGGCAACATGAACAGCTGGACCAGGAAACACAATATGGGCAACGTTTGATTAATGAGGAAACCCCAGTCCACTGGGAAATATTGTCGAAGGGGCAGGAGCCACAGAGTTTGACCAATGGAAAAACTCTAGCCTGGCATGGCTCCTGCTGACAAAATTGATTACCAGGACTGGAAAGAAGACAGGAGTGTGAGATGAAGGGGCTCCTTTCACTCCCTTCGGTTAAGAGGATCTGTTGCTCTTCTCAAAACACAACTGCAAGTGATTCTCGTGAAGACCTCACGCTATAAGCTGAACATGGGTCGCTGGCACAGTGTCAACTTGAGCAGAAGACTTTCCAAGCCAAGTTACACTTTAAAATATATATACATACATATATATATATATATATATATATATATATATATATATATATATATATATTATTGATTTTTACTGGGAGGAAAGGAGAAGGATAGAGAGTTAGAAACATCGATGAGAGAGAATCATTGATTGAATGCCTCTGCACACCCCCCACCGGAGATGTGCCTGCAACCAAGGCACATGCCCTTGACCAGAATCAAACCTGGGACCCCTCAGTCTACAGGCTGATGCTCTCTATCCAGTCAGGGCCCAAGCCACACTTTTGTGTTGCTGGAGGAGGTTTCTCTACTTCTACCTGTCCTGGAAGTCCGGACAATCGTAGTCTAGAGAACCCAAGGAGGAAAAGATCGTTTCAGTGGCCCCATGTCTGTGTCTACAAGTGCCACTTAGAAAACAGTCTATTTGTAAGAAAACAAAAGCCACAGAAAACTTCTAATTTTATTAAAAGCTCTCAATACTTCTGAGCCAGTCAGCATTAACCTACTGTTTGTGTTGAGTCTTTAGTTGGTGCTCACTTATTTCATGGTAGATGAGAATCCAGATGACAAATAAACAAACCTAATTGTTAGCCAGAGCATTCTGTAACTCCATCCCAGCTGATCGGGGCACTCTCCTGATCCCTTGCCTCCCTAAAATTCTGAGTGGCAGCTATTTTTAAATTCCAAGTTGGCCTAAATCAATTTCACTCTGGAGAAGGCTTTGCAGGGATTGCCATCTTTCTAGGGCCCTTCAAAGAATCGAAACTCCTGCAAACGGGTGTCTTGAAGCCCTCAACCTACACCTCATTCCGCCTGTTGTCTGGAGGGAAGATGAATCAGCAATCTGAGACCAGCGCTTCAGTGTGACTCCAGGCAGTGAGAGTGTTCTTTCCTCAAATCCCAATCACTTGGCCTCATGAAATCCTGAACTCCAAGATGCAACACTTTGGGTTATGCAGGCAGCAGGACTATCTCTTATTGTCAAGTTTCAAACACGTGACCATTCAACTTGGACTAGGCTAACATGCTGAGCATTAACTGGGTGTCATATTCATAACTTTAAAAAAATCTTTTCATCTGCATCTTAAGGTCGCAACTGGGATTCCCTTGCTTCAGATAAAGAAACAATCTGTGTGAGGGCCTTGGTCACTTGCCCCGGTTCCCTCTTCTGTGCAGGGACAGATTTAGAAAGACCCACACTGGAAGCCCTGCTCTGAGCCTCTAGTTCTTTCCATTACAAATGCCTGAGCAATAATTAAATTGAAATGACAGCAGAGAGGAAAATTCTAATGTACCAATAACTTCATTTTCCTGGCTGCTCTTAAAAAGCAAATGAGTGTAATTTGAACAATAAATCATTTAAAAAAAAAAAAAGTATGAACATCTGATTTTTTTCCTTCCTGCCTGCGACAGACTTCTGGTCTCTTTCTCAATTAGGCTTCTCTCCTTTCTTTGCTAGACTTCTTTTCCCGCCAATGTGTTTAAAGGCCCAGGCCCGTGTGTGCTAAGTGGAGGAAGGGATAGGCAGTATTGCTTTTCAGATGTCCCCAGGAAACCCAAAACCATCAGTCACCGCTCCCTGAACGGACAGGGGACATCCCAGTGCAGCACAGCGCCCAGCAGCACTCACCAGGCTCAGGCGTCTGCAGCCTCTCAGGTTGAAGTGTCTGGTTTTTCTTGTCTGGCGCTGGATGCTTTTCCTTGTCCCGTAAGCACTGTGAAATTTTCAATGAGGTGCTCCCATCTGGCAAGATAAGGAATGAAGGGCTTTTTGGTGCTGGTTTAAAGTTTGATAAAGCAAGTGATTCCACACCGAGGAAATGTGAGCTATGACAAGGAAGTTCTTGCATTATCCACTTACAGAATGTAAATATTCCTATTTTAAATACAGCGTTTTTTGTTGCAGGGTTTGGGACTCAGAGTCTTAACTCAGTTTTTGATCCCTGAAAACTCACAGTGGCCAAACTTCCATGTGAGCCACATCTAGTGCTTTGTGGCAACCCCTACCATTTCAAATAAGCGCAATGAGGTGAAAGGGGTGGTCAGATCCTGGACAGGGAAGACAGGGAACACACAGGGAAAGGAAATACCCTCAAGAAAAAAGACAGGAAAGGGATGTTTCTCTCAGCATTCTATATCTTTGAGGAGGAAATTGCAGAAGTGGAAAATAATTATCACTCAGTATTAAGTTATTGTTTGGAATATTCTACAAACTCCCAACATGTATCATGTGATCAATAGATTTTGCATAAAGCTGTGTCACATTTTGAAATTCCTTCTGAGGCAGCAAAACCCAGGATATAGTAGTAAATGGGAATAATTTTCATTATACAATTGGATGGGTTCTGTTATCAGAATAAATAATTCTATTTGTTCTGGAGGTTTATATTTTGGGCACATTTTCTTATATTTTAAAGTTACTTCTTGCTTTATTATTATTTTTTTAAAGTGACAACAAGTTTGACACTAATGAATCCTGTAATCAGTTAAGAAATGTCCAAATAATGAAGCTCATTGATTCTCCGGGAAGAGACACAAACAGTTGTCTTACTGGGATAATGGATCCTGTCTCTGGGTTGAACCAGCACCATCCCTGATTGACAGGCTGTCCCTGTGGTCACTTCCTTCTTCCTGGGTTGTAATGCCTTTGCAAACCTAAGCACTGTAGATGCCTACACAAAGGGAAGAGATGTCAAATGCAAGCTTTACTCTCTCAGCATTTTGATGGATGCCTCTTCCTGTGTAAGATTTTGGTTCCAATCCTGCAGAATCTAGCTGCAGAAACCAAGAGCAGGAAGCCAGGGCAGCATTCTGCACTGAACCATCTGGTTTTTGTCCCGGGAACCATGTCAACTTCCATTTGGTGTCACCTAACACTATCTAGCCCAAAGCCTACGTGGAGTGATTCCGCACAAGCCTTCCTCTGTAGTTCCCCCAGTTAATGCAGCCAGTTAAAGGCCTGGTAGTTTCAGCTCTCCTACTCACTTCTTTTTACATGGGCTTTTACATCCACAGACATTTCATGGAAGATAAATCACAGAGAACAGCAAGGGGACACAGCTATCAGCAGAAATGCATGGCAGCCACTCTCTCTCTAGTTCTGCTGCAGACCTGGATTCTTAGGTAACCAGGCCTTAGTGTAACCTGGGAACTGAACCGAGTCAGGGCGCGCCTTCAAACCCAACTACGAATATGGTTTATTTATACCCCAGACATTTAAAAGTCCCCAGAGCCACCCCCCAAAAATCACACTTCTAATTAAGGACATTTTCTTTTATGAGTTCCTGAAGGCAATGGCATCATGCACAGAGATTTAATAGTTCTGGGGATTTCATTGCAGTACTAGTCGTTCTCTCGTGTAATTGAAGCCTATTTCATGGATAAATGTCTTTGGTTTTCAGATACTTTTCGTCATGACTGCTTTTCTTCTAAAGTAACATTTAAAGAAAAATTTGCTTATTTGAGCTAGAGGATGATGGGTGTCTAAAGACTGCTTCTATTAATCATTATCAATATGCATTTAATGCAAACTTAGCTGTGCTGTCCACTGTGGTAACTACTTGCCATATGTGTCTACTTAAAATAAATTTAAACTAATTAAAATCAAATAAAATCACATTCACACTAGCCACATTTCAAGAGCCCAGTAACCACATACAGCTAGTGGGTACCACACTGGACATATAGAGAGAACATTTCGGTCATTGTAGGAAGTTCTGGTGGATGGCAATGACTCCTAAGGCATGAAAAGCAGATGAACTGCACAGTGAGCCCTTGGAAGGCGGGAACCATCTCGTTAAAGAGACAAACAACGAAAGGTGATGGCCAGTATGGGCAAACTACCAAGGGGAAACAGATGTGCTAAGTCAAAGACAAAATGGAGGTATGATGAAGTTCAAAGCTGAACTATCCTGGGCAGGATGGTAGAACCTAATCCATATAACACAAGGAAACTAGAGGCTAAGAAACGAGTGACACTAAAGTCTATGGGGCAAGAGAGAACAAGAGAGAAAAGGAAAAATAGAAGCACAATTGTGACACTGAAGTGATCTAGAATTCTCAGGGAATGTTGTATTAGCTTATTGCTCTTGTAACAAATTGCCACAAACTTTCTTGCTTAAAACAACACGAGTTTATTCTTAGAGTTGTGGCTGTCAGAAGTCTCACTAAGCTAAAATGGCATCGCAGGGCTATTTCTCCTGGAGGCTCTAGTTTTCTTGCCCTTTTCAGCTTCCAGAGGCCACTTGCATGGATTGGCTCTCTAGTTCTTTCCTCCATCCTCAAAGCCAGGAATGTAGCACCTTCTAATTTCTAGCTCTCATCCCTATTCCCTTAATCAGTTTTCTTTCTCTGACTTCCACCATCCTGCTTCCCTTTTAGAGGAATTTTGGATTGCATCAGACCCACTGAGATAAGCAAGGGAAAATCTTTACTCCCATTTCAAGTTCAAAAGCCTTAATCACACTTGCAAAGTCCCTTTTGTCATGTAAGGTGACATATCCACAGGGTTGTTTTGTTTTGTTTTGTTTTGTTTTTTTGGATGAAAACTTAGACATCATTGGGGAAGACAATATTCTGCTGACCACAAGTGTGGTAACACCAAAGCGTCTGCTTGAAGGCCTGTGACTTCACAGATATTTATAATTTAGAGGACATAAAACTTCCAGGTCATAAGAAATTATTTATTAACTTATAGTACATCTAGTTATATAGAAATGAGTTACTAGCTTATAACAACATGTACATGCAAAATAGGGCTTCAAATGTAAATAGGGTAAAAGGAGAAAGATGAACTAGGGTAAGACCATAGTGATGGAAAAAACGATTCTAAAAGATATGCTCCGTGATAACTTCACCTCTTCCATTGGTATATCTGTGGAATCTTAAAGGCAGAATACTTTGAATGTAGAAATTAACAGTACGTTCTAAATCTTACCTGAGTGATTCAGACATGGGGTACAACCAAAAATATTCAAATCAATTCTAAATAATCACAGCCTGAAGGTCAAGAAAATAGAGCTGGGAATTGTGGGTAGAGGACAAGCTATTTTTTTCAGTGTAGTGGAATGGAATGGGTCTCACCTTTTTCCTTAAGATTTGAGAAGGTATAGTCTCTGTAAGAAGTGATACTACTTGCAATGGTTCAAATACATAGAACCTATGGTTCAATCTGGCTTTTAGGCCTTAAGAAGTTATTTATTAATTTACATTCCACTTAATTCCAGAAATGAGTTAGCTGATTATAGTAGCAACATGTATAATATAAAGTATGGAGTTAAATATAATCTAAGTGAAAGAAGAAAGATGAATCAGGAAAAGAATACAATGAAAGAAGAGATGAGACTTAAAAACATGTTGTGTATTGACCTAAACCTGTTTTAGTTGGTTTGAACTAGGACTCTGACTTGGGGATTTATATAATTGACAATGTTTTTAAGATGGAAAACAACAAGTTCTAATTAGTCTTGTTATTAAAAGAGAGACAGGCCATTCTTCCTGGTGTCCTCACAAACATGACCTATGATCAGTGTCCTCAACAATGTCTTTCCTTGGTTGAGGAAGTTTTATAAGGCTTTTACAAAAAATAATAATAACCTTTTATTTAGGCTCTTTGAATCCCCCAAAGCAAAATTCATTAAAAGCAATTGTTCAGGGATGCAATAAAATGAAGATTCCTTTCTGATCTTCCTGAGCCAGGGGGATAGTTGAGAACATCTAGAAGAACAACTTGACCCTGATCCTTCAAACAATTTTGAATACTGTTTCTGTCTGCTTGGCTTCTGAGTAATTATTGGGCACATGTCAGCTTGACATCATACTCCCCAGCAAATGTCTGGAGTGTATTATTTCATATTACCCACTCGGTGTGACGACAGCCTTGCCAGGCCTGAATAGTGTCATTCTACCTCTGCCAGGAAAAAGGCTGAGACAGTCCCCACGGACACAGGTTTCTCAGAACACGACTATGAGTCTTCTCCAGGCCATAGCAAACCAGAAAACGAAAGCGAAAAACGTTGTCCAATGTAGCATGGTCCAAACATGTTCATCCTACGATGTGTTCCTTAAGATAGACTGCATTAGTCAGCACTTGTCCCCAGCTTGAACTGTGGTCAAATGGTTAGGACTGACATTTCTTGGAGGACAGATTATTCAGGACAGGAGAAGTGCTTTGAGATGTGAATATCTCAAATCTTTCTGTGAAGTCTATCAGCTCCCCAGAGTGTTGTGTTCTGTGGAAGTGTAGAGACAACCATAGGCCAGGGAAATAAGCCCATCTTTTCACTGCCAGTCTCCCTCCCCTCCCCTCTTCTCTCTTTACATTGTTTTCCCATTCTTTCTCTTTCCTCCCCTCTGTTGCCCTCTTCTCCTTCCTCTTCCTATTGTCCTCTTTTTTTGCCTTTGCCTAGCACACTGACAATGAAAGAATATTGTAGATGTTCTAAAGACCAGAATATTATATCAAATTATTTTCAAATGGAACTGTTTTAAAGGGATACTTTAAGTACATTTCAAGGCCGGCTACTATGTGCCCTATAAAATCAGAGCAGATTTTAAACTCAAGTATAGAAGTTAACCCATCTCACCCCACATTTAATCTATGGAAATATTCTTATTCTGAAACAGTCACTGCTATCATAGGGAAGTACAGTGGAGCTGGCTGGAAGGGTTTTGTGGGATGTTAGAAATCAGATGCCTTCGACTGTCCATGCACACCAGCGTTTCTATCACCAACCTATGTGACTAACGGGGTCCATTTGTTCAGCTCAGCTTATGACTTTTATAATTTTAGGCATGATCTTGTCTTTATCCCCATCCTACCAGGACCTGGGGGTAGTGTAGGCATTGCATTAAACTCATAAAGTGCTCTATAAGGGGGCTATAAAATCTTCACACACATATTTGGTTATATTTCTTCAAGTCACAGGTCACAGAATACTGGTATGATTTATGAACTCAAAGGGACATGGGAGGAAAAAACTGGAGGCGTGGAGAGGGGGTTGGTGAGGAGAAGTGAGTAGTGTTTGTATGGCTCAGGTGGGAGAAACATGTCAAGTTTCTGAGTGTGCGCAGCCAGCCTCGCTAACACGGGGGGCTCAACCAGCCCCACACTTCAGGCGTCTTTCCAGAAAGTTTCAGCCTTCCCCATCGTCCATGGGGGAATGCTTTCTACTGCTTCTCATCTCCCGAGCAATTTAAGAACCACATGCTCATTTGATTTATAATGTGAGGGTCTGGTAAAACTGTGAATAAAGTGTCTTGAGGGGAAGAAGATAATGTTTTTCAAGTGCCTTGACTAATATGTTCAGACTCGGTTCAGACGGGTCTGTACAATTTCTGAGCCCCCAACATGGCTTTCACAAAGGCTTCTCTGTCTGGCCAGCAGTTCAGAGAAAAGAGAGGGGTCAGAGGAGAACCCATCCAGAGGGCTTGCCATGCTGTTGCCTCGGGACAGACTTTCTCAGCAAAGAGAGAAGAAGCCATGGTGTTTGGGGTCCAGTCTGCTGAGTGGACCGCACACATGTGGGCATGCAGATGCAATTCGAATAAACAGTGGGGCTTTGCTTTTTTTTTTTTTTTTTTTTGTGAGAGGAGGGCACAGTGTTTATAATTTGTGACCACTGAGCAGTATGTCCTCTTATTACTCAGGTTGCCTTAAAGAATTAAAGAAAAGAAAAAAAAAAAAAAAAAAAAAAAGACTTCATTCTATTCACCTTCCTGGGGTAGCAGAAACTGCTTTCTTCTTGTCTTTCAGATTTTAGCCTGTCATTTTCTGAAAGACTTCGTCTCTGATGCCCAGCTAAGGTAAGCCCCTCACCTGACCCCCAGATGATTTTCAGTCATACCTTTATGTCATAGGTGAGTACATCCTTGGATTTTGTTTGGAGTGATTAGCTTTGGCTAAAGGAGATGTGTGCATATCTGCGTGTGTACACAAGTATCTATGCTTGTTCATTGAACGTGAAGAGCAATACAGTTATTTTATGTTATTGTTATTTCCATGGCCTCAAAATAAATGAGTTTATTTAGATTTCCAGAAATGAATTTACCTAGTAGTTGACATGAATAGCTGTTGAGGTCATTTGGAACTTGAACTTTTTATAAACATTTGCCCTCTATGTGAAAACTTCAGAAAAGAGAAGAGTAGATACAAGAATAAAACAAAGCTGAAAGCTTGATTTTAAATTCATGGTCATCTATTTCTGGAACTCCTTTAAGTTCTCCATCAGCTTTATCTGCACAATTCCCTTGATTTAAAAAAAAATATTTTTTTCCCTATGTTCTTTCAACCTATTCTATATAAAAGCAAAATAAAATCTACTTGTGGCCAATAGTATTTTTGTTGTTCAACACTGTTGTATACAACTCCATAACAGTTTTTCATTCTTGAGGATCATTTTCAGTTTTCTGATCTGTAGAAATAGACACTGTAAGTGCTGGGAAAACAAATTCTGAGTACGACATGATTAAGTGGTGACTTGGAAATTCTTCTTACATCCTGTTCAGCCCTACAGAATGTGGTTGTGAGGAAGCAGATCAGATTCTCAGCTGACTATGCACTTGACGTGTGCTTGAGCTAAAACACTGCAGCGTTGAGGGGTTGAGTCTCCCTTTCTGAGGGAAAATAGTATGCTGTTTTTCCCATCTGCTTTTGAGAACATTGTGTTAGTCAAATAGAGAGTAATGTGTTTGGGAAAACTTAGATGTGCTTCTTGGCCATGATTTTGCCTTAACCTCTCTGAACTTGACCACAGGCCTCTTTGGCCCATTTATGAATGAAAATAAATTTGACTTCTCTCTTGATAATTCATGACAGTCTTTACAGCCAAGTTTGATCTTCCCAAAGTCTTGAGTAGAGAGGAAGCAGGAAGATGACTAATTATTTCCTTCACGTGGTAACTGTGCAGGGAAACGAAGTCCACACCATTGCTTGCACTCATGGGTCTGTTTTTAGCCCATGTAACTATGATTTACACACAGACTGGTTCTGAAAAAGAAGCTGAATGCCTGTTTTCCATTACTTGCTTAAAAAAAAAAAAGATGAAGAAGAAGAAGCAAGAGGGAGAAAAAAATTAAAAAACCCAGAATGACTTTCTTCTTTACTTCAATCTCTGCTTCATTTTGAGGCACTTTACTAGTCTTCACTCCGTATTTACTTGTTGAGCTCACTCATTTAAAATAAAAATACCTTTACAAAAATGTTTTAGGCGCCCCAGAGAGAATAAAAGGGCCTTTGCTTCTCCCAGAAAACTTTTGCTGAAGGACCATAAACATTCGCACGCTTCCCAGGGCCCAGGGGCTGGTGGATGCAGGCAGTGAATTACTGCCCAGGTCCTATGGAAAGAATAGCCCTGTGGGCAGTGATATTCAGGCTGCTGACATTTTAAAGGCTTTGTAGAGGGAAGATGATTTGCAAGTGTTTGGCAAACAAAAGCTCTGTATAGCAATGTGCCACTTTCAAAGTCAACTTCAGAATTCTAAAACTTCCATGGTGTGCAAAAGTTGAGCCAGGAATTTCATCGGGAGCCTCAGAAAAAAAAAAAAAAAAAAAAAAAAAAAAACAAAAAAAAAAACGGGCTTAAATTCAAAGAAAAGCAGGTAGAGCCTCTTCAAGGTGAAATTTACTTGGTCTCATTATTCCAGTTGCCTTTGGGCTAGTTTCCATACTTTTGCAGCGGGGTGTTCAGTGGCAGAAGGCTCAGGCATGGGCTCGCCTGGTCATGTAGAGAAGTGAGGTAGATGAGCAGACTGTGAGAAAAAAAAATGACCCTTTTAAGAAGGTTTGGGACCAAAGTGAATGCCATCGATTAATTATTTAACAGAAGATGACAGAAATCAACCTGGTAGAAAGATCACTCAGCTCTCAGTTCCTGTGGAAATCCTGGTTGCTGTGATTACAAGGCCTTACCCTAAGCATTCTCGTCCTCCTTAGTACCCAAAGTCCTGGGTTAGGAATTAAGACTCTTCTAGAAACAGACACCACAGGTAAATTAAACAGGTAATTTTTAAAAAATTGAGTTTGCAGAATGAAAGTGTAAATGAGAAACATTTAGAAAGCTAACCCTTTTATTTTAAAAAAGAGGAGACTGGGTCAAGATCACTTAAGACGAGCACCCAGGTCTGTTGGATTCCTGTTGGAGAGGGCTGCACCCAACCATCGTTTGACCCAAGCCAGACACAGATCTGAAAAGGGTGAGGAGAATTCCTGACACCCAGAAACTAGGCTCCCTAATGAAGAGAAATATGCCCCTGTCCAATTGCCCTTCATCTTGACCTTCAGGCTGCTTTTGTAACCTTTTCCACTTTAAATATTTCTTTAGAATTGGGAGACAGTGGAGGTAGAAGGCAAGGAGAGAAGAATTCAGAACACTTTAGAAATAGAAGACAAAGTCAAGAACATCCTATTTCCCGGTCTCTTTTATAGATGAGTAAAAGGGAGGAATGCTGCTAGAAGGAACTTTCAAACACAGTTTCTGATTCTATAAGTTATGGAGCCAGCCCAAGATTCTGCACTTCTGTCTGGCTCCGGGGTGATGCTAATCCACAAACCACTCTTTTAAGTATCAAGGGAGCAGATCAAGTGGGTAGCTTCAGAATTTACAACTAGTTAATGGTTACTCCAGTGACCATAATGAATATCAATTAATTTCACATGGTTCAGTGTTTTGCAACTCTAAGCAAGCTTCTTGAACTGAATTATAGGCTCCTCATCTATAAAAAAAAAAAAATACAGTTTTATGGGATTTGTGAGTCCTTTGCCTAACTGGTGAGACTAGCACAGTCTTCACATAGACCTGTAGTCACAAAGTAGAGCAGTATATGGGGAAAATATTGACTTAGGAGCCAAGAGCCCCTGGCTGACCCAGCTATGTGACTAGATGAAATGCTTTAAGCTTCAGTTTTCTTCCCTAAAATGAAAAGTTAGTCTGAAATGATGGTTGTTCTCTCTCTCTCTCTTTAATTTTCTTTTTTATTCTAAATAGAATTTATTGTTTACAATAGTTCTTTAGACAGCTTTCTTCTGGGCAGACATGAAAATTCAGTGAGGGTTAACACTTGCCAGATGGCAATCACTATTCTAAGAGCTTGGCGTTTGGTAACTCATTTCATCCTCACTACAACCCTAAGAAGTAGACACTGTTATCATCTTTGCTTGACAGATGAAGAAGCCAGGCCTGGAGAGGCTCAAGGTCATGCAGGTTTCTGTGGAAAAGCTAAGATCCAGGTAACAGGGCCTCAGTCTGTGGTCTCACTGACTCAGTGAAGAGCAAAGGGCCGGTTATAAAGAGTTTCTAGTTATAGATGACCTTCACATATATTAGTTGAACCAAGTGCCATATTGTGAGTTGTCATAATCACCATGATCACCTCACCGTACCGGTAAGAAAAAAGAGACTCACCTAAGTGACAAATGGAGAAGCCAGGATTAAAATGAAGTCTGCTTAGGTCCAAAGCTTCATACTTTGTAATGTCCCTGTCCCTCAAACCGGAAGCTCTAGCTGTGAAGACCAAACTTACTCTGAGATGTGGGAAAGCTCCGTCTCCTCAGCTGATCAGCCTGGCGAGGTGGAGTCCATGAAGTATTTCTAGAATTTCGTGGCTGGTATTAAAAATTAAACATGTTACTTTTCTAAATTGATTTATCATCTACTAAATGCTATAGGTACTTGTTAAATGTGTAGGTGTAGATACTTTTGAGTTTCTTTTGTAGACAATAATATTTATAAATAATAAATTTTTTATTATATTTTTTACTTAAAAAATTCCTTCTAGTTCCAACAGCCCTCTACTTGGAACAAAATGTTCCTGGTTTAAATGAGTATAATGACCTCGAGTTCTGGTATCCTTATTTCTGCAGCATGTCAATGGTCCATTTAATGCCAAGTTCTTGAGCAGGAACAGAGACCCATAATTATGCATCATTTCTACAGGAAAATTTGTCCAGCTTTCTTGCTCCACTGGAGGACATATTTTTCAAAGAACACAAGGGATAGGGTTTAGTGATGGTGCTTGCAGATTTATAACATACTAATGACTGGGAGTATTCTGAAGTTACACCTTTTTTAGTTCTGTCGTTCAAGCCGAGTATTCTAATCTTTAGATGTAACCCCATGAGATCACCACAGGTCTGTCAATGACAAATGATTCCAATGACATCCTGCAATCCCTGCATACTCAGGCAGGTCACAGTACACATTATCGCTGGCTATCTCACAAGGAGAGGAATATTATAATTAACTTGTTTTTTTTGTTTTGTTTTTTCAAAATAGGAAAGAAAATTGAACATCTAAGGCACTTTCTTGCTTCATTCAAAATCGTGTAACCATACAAGAATGCTTGAACATCGCTTTCAGGAAAGTGCCCCCTCAACCTTTCCTAATAATATTTTACATATGGGTGACCAATGCCATCTTTACAAACTACATTTATTTCTGTCAGTCTCATTTTGTCCTCACAGGGCCTGCAGAAGCAGGCACTCCCCTGCCTTCCATGGAGGAAGAACGCAGGCTCCCAGCAGCCAGGGACCTGCTCGTGGTGCAGCCGAGGCAAACCGCACTGTAAGCCCTTGATTTCTCGTCCGGGCTTTCTTCTCTCCACTGAGGCCTTGATTCCGACATCCTACAAACGTCCCGTCGAAACGTCTGTGAAATACAGGCTCTTCTCTAGGTCTGTTTACTTCTGACTCTGGAAAGATTTGAGAGACATTGGTAACTTCGCTTTTCTTTTCTCACGTCCCTGTGAAGAAATGACTGTCTGCAGTGCTTCTCCTCCGGGCCCTGGAAGCGATCCAAAGCTGTCACTGTGTTTCCATCTGGCACGGTTTCAAGAAATCTCTTCGCTGCTCTGTAACCTGGAGGTCGCCCCGCAGGATTCTGTGCAGCACCCTGACAGGCTGGCCCTGGCAGGAATGTCGGCACCAAAATGAAAAAGGCTGTGGGGTGGTGGGGTGTGCAAACTCACTCTCAGGAGGAGGGGTCCCCGGAGACCCTGCTTTTGAAAGTAGGTAACGACTTGCTCATTTGTCATGGAGCTTTTACACAGTGAATGAATCCAGTGAATTTTTAAAAGAGAATTCAACATATAAAAAAGCTCAACTTGACTCTCTTGAAAAAGTCATAGGTCATACGAAAAGGCACTGAAAAGAACATTGGGACCTGCAAAGGAGGCTGATGGTGAGTGAGCCTGTGCACTACAGAGGTTGAGCCGTCCCACCTGCCCATAGAGCTCTCATTACCGCAAAGGCCCAGCCAGAAAATACCAGTGAGGTGGTAGGAGTCCCAGCTTCTCAGACATTTCAGAAAATCTGTACTTTCAAGAGGGTTTGCAGTAGAGGCCGCTGCCCCTGTTTTCCCTCTGAAATAAGTCAAGGAAGTGAGACTTTAGAAGATAATTAATGGGTGAGGTCTACGTATACCGAGGATGACGCAATCACTGTTATCCCAATGAATCCTCAGAGTCCTCCCAAGCTTGTCAATCAAAGTGGAAAAGAAAAGGCGACAACCTTACTTGGATGAGCCTAAAGTTGAGTCAATTTTTATATATGGAGTGTGTTCCTGATCATTTGAGCAGACACTCGTTCCTTTTTCCTCTTCCCTCTTTGCTTTGCTTTGAAAGGCATTGGGAAATCTTGCTTAAGGACTCCTGTGGGCGATCCCAGAACTTTGGAGCTGAAATGGGACCTAGCAAATATGCCATACCTTTTTACAAATGAGGAAATCCAAGAGCCAGGACTAGGAACGGATGTCTGCAGGGCTGGAGTGCTGGTCAGACAGAGCTGAGTCTCCCAGATACTGGGGTTCCCTTCGCTGACAACCTCTCCTCTTTCCTGCTCTGCCCTCAGACAGAACATGCTCTTTAGAATCTCTCTATAGAAGAGTGAGCTCCAAGGAGGGCACCCTGGCACTCAGCCAACTCCAGATTCGAGTGTCCAGGTGACAAAGACATTTGCTTCCATGTGTCTTTTCCATTAGGTGCAATGGCTGTCATAGTTACCTCCAACCGCGAGGCTTAAAACAACAGAAATTCATTCTTTCACACTGGAAGGGCCAGAAGTACAAAATCAAGTTGATGCTAGGGTCATGCTCCCTCTGAAACCTCTGGAGGAAAATCTTTCTTGCCTCTCCCAACTTCTGGTGGTTCTAGGTGTTCTTTGGCTTATGGCTGCATGGCCTTCTCTGTGTCTGCGTCTTCTCCTCTTTCTCTGATAAGAACATTTGTCACTGGATTTAGGGCTCACCCAGCTACTCTAAGATTATTTTATCATCTCAAGAGCTTTAACTTAACTGCATCAATGAAGATCCTTTTTCCCAATAAGGTTACACTCACAGATTCCAGAGGTTAAGATGTGGAAAGACTTTTTTGGTTACCACCATTCAACCCGTTACAGCACTCATGTAAATAAACTATCAAAAATAGCTCTAAATCCTCAGTGTAGATACAGTAAATTCTGTGTTTACATTTACACAGGTGTGTCTTTTGCACCCAGTTTTGAAAGGTTATTTTCCAAACGAATTTCATGGTGGCATGGTGTTGGTAATTTGTAACAAACTTAAGCAGTAAGCAGATTTTTGTTTTGTTTATTTCTTTATTTAGGTGTGGAATTCCTCAGGATCTTTAAAGAAGCTGATGGGCATCATGGCTTTTTTGAAAATAACATAAAGTGCATAGCAGGTCCCAGGTGGGTATGGTTTTGAACTATTCTGTTTTGTCTAGGTTTTCTAGAAAGCACGGTTGAAGACAACGCTTATACTAGCTTTCTACTGGGAACCACTAACCAGGGAGCCAGAACAAAGGGCAGGGCCCATCATAGACCGATGGTGAGCCAGTGCCAAGCGTGTCCTGAATCTGGATGCCTTCAAGGGTGTTGGTAGTTGGATCCTATTGGGCAGCTCAAAGAGCTGGATGAAACTCGTCTGCTCAAAGAAACAAGGGGCAGGAATTACCCCCTGGTTCCCTCCTCAAGGAGCCCACAGAAAGTTTACCTTCCCTTCTCACGCAGACTCTGCATGTCCAAGTGCAAAGTCTGCGTCCTCACACACACACCCCCTGCCCTCGCCTTTGTGTACGTACAGCATCAGCATCTGCAGGAAGCTGCTCAGAACTGGCATAGGCGTGGCCACCCTGTGGTCACTGGTGTAGAAGATGGCTGAGGCCAAGAGAATTTGAAGCTGTGCTCAAGAGGTGCCTGATATGCTCAAAAGATATTCCCGTGGAACAAATATTGATATTTCATGGAAGACTCTTTGAGAAACCACATTTTAAAAATTAAATTGTCATAATATGTCATTTCATGAATAAACTTGCTTTCATCCTATATGCATTCTGATATTCCTATATATCCCCTCAAGTCTGTAGTGAAGAGTCACTGTCCATAGCGTTATCTGATGAAATACATTACTGTACCTTTTATATTTTAGGTCAAGAGAGAGTTCATTCTTGAAAGAACTATTTATATACGTGGGAAAGCACATCCCTGGCGCTGCTTTAATTTTAACTTTATTTGTATTCAGATCTGCTGACTGCATGCTAGGAACACTGGAAGATATCTTAGGGTATGAAGTACTTTCAGTCCCGCTCATTCAGCTGATGTGGTAAATAACACATTCTTACAGCTGATGTGGTAAATATCTTGCCAATAGAAGAAGGAGAAAGAATACACAGAAGTTTCTTATCTAGTTTCATGAGAGGAAAAAAAAGTAAAAGAGAGAGAAAAGGAAAAAAGCATTGCCTGGCCCAAATTTTTGGAACAGTTACATTAAACAAAGGATCATAAAATGGAAATGTATTCCTTTGGAAAGGCTATAATTGGCTGAAGGGAGGTTGAGAAGAAATGATGGAGAGCAAGGCTGGCGAGAGTATTTCTCAGATGGTGAAGCGGGTGTGATTGCATTTGTAAGGAGATTCAGACATGACAGAAGAGCTGGGGTTCAAGAGACCTGCTCACTCCTGCCTGGGCTGCTCACTCTGGGGCTGAGAGACAAAGAAATAAAGCTGTACATTTTTGAAACTACTGAAGCTTTGTGTCTCTTTGTTACAGAAGCCTAGCCTCAACATAACCAACAACATGGGAATAGCAAAATATCACATTTGGATGGCAGTTGAAAACGTTGGCTCACATGGTGCTGCAAAAGAGCTTCCACAGCAAATTTAACATTTGGTTTCTTAAAGAAACACAGAAGGAAATGTCAGTTTAGGATGCTGGATTGTAAATACACTGATTTGTATAATTTTCTATTCTTTTCTGCAGGTTTGAAATATGCGATAAAAAGACCCAAAGGAAATAAAAGTAGTAAAGGAAATATATTTACTATAAATACAGTATGTCCCCCCAAAATGTATATACTTAATAGCTGATAGTTCAATAGATGTTTCTCTCTTTTCAGATTTATCCCACTTGGATTAATACTTATATTCAAAGTGAATATACATTTTTGGGACACCTTGTGTATAGATATATTCTTACTTTAGGGCAATCTCAACTCTGCCACTCAGTAATAGCCCCCAGTAATTTTTTTATCTTTGACTTCGTTTCACCTTATTGGATATTGGCTTCTCCTTAAAATGCCCCTCCTGGTCCCAAGATAACTGCTAGAATCTTCCAGAGACCATGCAGCTCCACTCATTACAAATGGAAAAGACCATATTTACCCCCAAGTAGGTAAACCATTCATTTTATTAAATTTTATCAAACACTTATTAAATTTTTTTCCAAGTATCAGTGACACAGAAATAACTCAGTCATAATTCTTTACATTGAAAATCTGAAACTCATCATTTTTCTGTATAAAGATGATTTTTTCAAATGCTCATTCTCTGCCATTTATGATGCATGTTGGGCAACTGATATAGAACTGGAACTTGTTCTTCTTCCCCACTGAGACTCCTATGTTCATGAATGTGCAAACTTAACAATTTTCTTAGTCATTCTCTCTGCTTTTAAAACCTTTTTGTTCCTTCTTCACTAGGCCAAGTTTTAATGTTTCTTTAAAGCCCTCCAGTCATCTTTTTAGGGAGTATTGAGAAAGGAGCTTCATAGGCAAGTGACTGAATGGAATGACTTCTCTCCATTTACAATGCCATTGCTTAAGAGTTAAACTTACTATAACCAATGGCAAGATACTGGGGCAGTGGGGGCTTGCCCAGGATGGGAATGGTTGGGGAGGGGGGTCAATTGCGGAAAAAAGAGACATATGTAAAACTTAAGATAAAAAATCTACACTAATAAAAGAGTAAGATGCAAATTGACTGTACTCATGATGCCCACCAGCCAATTAGGAGTGAGTATGCAAATTAACTCAACAAAGATAGTGGGTTAATTTGCATATACAGGTGCCCCAGCTGCTCTGGGCCTTTGGGCAGTGTGAGAAGGCAGAAAGGCGGCTCTGAGCCTGACTGAAAAGGCAGCTCTGGATGGAGCAAAGGCGGTGCCAGCAGCCAGGGAAAGGAAGGTCCATTCTTGCACGAATCTTCGTGCATTGGGTCTCTAGTAATAATAAAAATAAAATAAAAGCTCTTAGAAAAAAGATTTAAACTTGCTGGATGTCAAGTGAATTCATTGTTCCCTCCTTTGTGTACTATAGCATTCTGTTTATATCATCAATAGAATACTTTGACATATATACACAACTAACTATAGCACAGCATGGTTTCTCTTACACTGGACTTGTTTCTTGATGTTAAGGACTCTCATTTATTCACCTTTGAGTTTCAGTCTTCTGGATTGCCAGAATTTTTTGCAGCAAGGGTTCAGGATCTGAAGAAGGGGCTGTGCACAAATGAAAATACTAGACAAAAAATATAAATTTAGAACGTATGGGGGGGGCAGGTAAAAACCTCTCTCTAGTAGAGAAGCTCTCTAAAACACTGGTCTTGTCAGTTTTTATTGAATTTTAGATACACATCTTGCCCTCAAGTTAGCATGGCAAACCAGTAACAGACAGACTATTTCAAAGGTCATTAAAAGATCTGTAAAGATTTACTTTGAGGCTGTTAGGTCAGGAAATTGCTTTGAGCCATCATAATATCAACACAGAACAGTTGGAGCATAGCTTTTAGCCCTGCTAAAGCTCAAGGTACATCAGCCTTCTGAGTTCCTTGTTGCACTTTCATGATAGTGTTGACAATGGATGGCTTCCCTCGCTGGGTCATAATAGAGGATTATGTGGGAGAGAATGAATGCTGATTGCCTATCCAATATCAATTATCTCCTTCTTCCTCAATAACACATTCATGTTGGGTGTCATTATTCTTAGTTTAAAAACTATGTGCCTTATCCTCCCTTTTATATAAAGGTGGTCAATGTGCAAGTGAATGCTTTTGGATAGGATTTCCAAGAAAAAAATTTAAAGGGGGCTTACTCAACTGGGAGATAAGCATTATTCTTCACTTTTTTGTCTTTCTGCTTGGAATTTGAATGTGATGAGTGGTGCTCCAGCAGCCATCTGGTGAACATGAGTCAACCTTGACAATATAAGCTATATCATAAGGACAGTAAGCAGAAACATAGAGAGTGTAGAAAGACAGGACAATCCTTTATATTGCTGGGCTGTCAAGCCCTAGACTTTCTGAATGTGAGGAAAAACACACCTCTATCATATTTAAGCCACTGTCATTTTAGGTTTATATTACTGGTGCTGAACTTCATTTTAACTTATCTAAAGCTTCATATATGTTTACAATTACAGAAGTATAATTTTCAGAGTTACTTATTCAGCACAGATAGCCTAAACTAAAGGTAGCAAATCATTAGCTAAAAACAAGTCAGGTTTACTTTTTTAAATGTATTAACTGCCAAGATCAGAAAGCTAGGCAATCCTACCTAATAAAAGAGTAATATGCAAATTGACCATCACTCCAACACACAAGATGGCTGCCCCCATGTGGACACAAGATGGCCACCACAAGATGGTCAGCAGGGGACAGCAGTTGGGAGGGACCAGGCCTGCAAGGGAGGGCAGTTGGGGTCGATCAAGCCTGTAGGGGAGGGCAGTTAGGAGCGACCAGGCCAGTAGAGGAGGGAAGTTAGGGGCAACCGGGCCTGAAGGGAAGGACAGTTGGGGGGGGGGGGGGACCTAGGCCTGCAGGGGAGAACAGTTGGGGCAGACCAAGTCTGCAGGGGAGGGCAGTTAGGGGTGACCAGATTGTCAGGGGAGTGGTTAGGGGGTGGTCAGGCTGGAAGGCAGAAGTGGTTAAGGGCAATGAGGAAGACAGGCAGGTGAGCAGTTGGGAGCCACAGTCCTGGATTGTGAGAGGGATGTCAGATTGGAGAGGGTGCAGCCTGGACTGAGGGACACACACCCTCATGCACAAATTTCATGTACTGGGCCTCTAGTTTCATATAAGTCTGGATTTCTTTTTTAAAATCAGGAGGGTTTAGCAACATTGGGCCCACACTGCTGCCTAGCATCAGATGGTGAGTAATGGCTGCTTCCTCAGTATGAGGCCCAGGGTCTTCATTTCAGCTACATCCCCGCCCACCAGCTCCTCTTGTCTACCAGGGCTGTGCAATTGAGTGTGTGGTCCAGATCTGAGCTAACGCCAAGCCTCCAGCTAGATTTTTAGTCTTAGTTTTTCAGGTTGTTTAATCTACTTCAATCAAAGGCATCCTGTATCATTAGGTATCTACTTTACTTTCCATAAACATAGCCTAATGAGTCCTGGCAGTGGGCAAGTACTCCTGTTATGCAGGGAAAGGGCCAGGGTTATATTTGATAAATGCTTTTAGTTCTCACATTGGTTATAAATCAGACACTCCTAGGAACTTTTTTTTTTTTTAAAGAAATACAACTCCTAAACTCCACCAGATAATATCTGAACCAAAATTCCCTGGGGTAGGCCTAGGAATCTAGGAAGTCAACTGACCTGTGGACCAGGCTGTGACCACAATGAGGCCATGTGGTACCCAGCTGATGTCAGTATATCAAAGCCACTGGTACAATCATGTAGTAACTGAGAGACATGCCATCAAGGACCAATTTTCAATGATCTATCTATCTGTCTATCTATCCATTACATAGTTACTTATTCATTTATATATCATTTATATATCAAGTTATTTAAACTTGCTGGATTCATTTATATATCAAGTTATTTTTTATAGAAGAATAACAAGAGGCCAAAGAGGAGTGGAAAGAGAGGGCAAAAAGTAGGGGAAGTGAAAATAGAAGGAGAAAGAAGAAAAGAAGCAGTTACCAGAAGGTAATCAAGGTGGCAAGGAGACATAGAACCAGGTAACAGAGGAGCTGTTAGAGGCCCCTTTGAAGGGTAGGCCAGAAGGAGGAAAAGCAAAGGGGATACAAGCAGCCACATCCAAGCAACTGAAGTTCAGGCAGGAGCAGTGGCACCTTGGGGATGCAGCTCACAGGGCTCAGTGAATGGCTAATGGGTGTCAAGAACTAACCGAGGTGCTGGGATAGATTGGTGAACAGCTATGCTCTGTCTGTAGGGCCTAGGGACAGACTGACAATAATTTTTACCAACAAGTAACCTTCTGATGTCATTGTGGTTAAACTTGTTCTCTAAGAATCTGAGGTCATATCAATGCTCACTAGCTGGAATCTGAGAAAAATGATTCTTGTCTGAGCTTCCTGACAAAGTAGTGTAAGGGTGGAGGGTCCTTTGTGCTTCAACGTCAGTATGGAGGCAAAACCAGGCACGTGATAAACTAGATAGATGCCAGTTTGAGATGCAGGCATCAGGTTAGATGATTTTGTTAAGACTCCCAAACTAGATCACCTTGTATTTTCTGTCTTCCCATCTATATCATCCCTTTCCTTCACAGAACTCTCTAGATAATCAACAAGAGTTGACCCCATCGTGTAAGAGACTGAGTGGTAAGTAAAAGATTTTCCATGTAGTCTTGTAATGGAATAACCAAAATAAACTCATGTAGGTGATCAACTCTATCCATGCATTCCTCAAAATTTTTCAGGCCTTTGGACGAAGATTCTATTTTAAGAAATGTGTTTTTAAGAGAGAGGTATGTGAAAAAAGGGTATGGCTTCTATGAATATTAAATACAATACCTATTTAAATGCATAGAATTTTAAAACAGTATGACAGTCACATCTGAGCCATCCTGCACGTTGCTGCAATGGACATGAGAGAAACAAAATCAGAGAGGGTAGAAACTCCATTTAAGGTCAAACATGTCAAAGAGAACATATTTTAGGATGAAAAACAAATATCCAGTCTTCTGTGCATCTTTGTGCAAGTTACTATTTCAGCAACAGTGGGAAACTTTTAAACCACTTATGTGGGGATCTTTGGTCAGTAATGAACTTCATGTTCACAAGGGAAATTTTTCCCCCGACCTGATGTTTTATGGCCTAAGGCATGATAACTCATTCCCCCCCGCCTCTCCAGCAATGTCAGTTTCAATTGTATGATATTCTATCTGTATTTCTTTAAAATATGGGACACACACAAAATCCAGAATTCTATGCTTCTCCTTAACAATCTGACATAAAAACAAAATTTATAAAAAGTCTGACCTTGTAAAAGAGCAATCTCTTTTGAGTTATGGGTGAGGGAAAAAAAAAAAAAAAAGATGGAAACACAGCAAAAAAACAAATTCCTCTGTACATTCTCATTTTTCAAACTGCTGAAATTCTCAAACAGTTTGATGATTTATCTACAAGCTTTCTCCCCAACAAAAACTTTTCTGCTAGCTTGAAACCAAACCTGAGGAATTTCAGGCTTAAAGGAAAACTCTGGCTCTTTGTCTTTTTCTAGGTGTGTGTGTGTGTGTGTGTGTGTGTGTGTGTGTATGTACTTGACAAGGTTCAAGAATTCTGCCATCAAAGACAGATCAACGGCACTTCCCTTCAGTCTTAAGTGACATTATTTTGGGGAGCAATCGTGCTATTCCAGAAAGACCTGCACCCAGGCTGAGTGCCTCACCTGAACAAAGATGATCCATCTGCCTTGGGCTCCATCCAAACTCTCCATCAGTTACAATGGCCCACTTGAGTCCTTGGTTTTCCATGGTCATATTGAATTTCTCCACAAAAGAGACAGGTTATGCAAATCAGAGAAGAAAGGGTACCTTATGTGAGCTGGGAATTTTCCTTATTTTAAACTTAATGGGAAGCTAAAGCCCTGGTTTAGCTAGAGAGAGCTTAAAGCCCTCAGTTTAGCTAGAAAGAGATTTTTTTTTTCCTTGTTCTTGCAGGCAGCAAGACAGTCCTCTAATTTAAACAAATCACTTATCTCACTTCTCAAAGAGGAAATGGATTTTAAATTTCTATAGATTTCAGTCAAGAGCTAGACCTGTGAAGAAAGGAACATGTTTTGGGAGTCTCCCATGAGCTCTTTGGAGTTGGGGCCCACAGCACTGGTCAGGAATTCATTGTTCCCTGGATAGTAGCACAGCTCTCTAGTGTCCAACGGCTCCCAAGGGTGGGGGTCGGGAGAAGGATGAGCTGAGAAAACCAGATTACTGCGCATCTGGGGAGACTGAGTCACACAGGGATCAGAGCATGTGACGTGACAGCTGGGGAAGTAGAATGCTTTTCTAGGACAGAAACTGAACCTTAGAAGCTTGATTTCCACAGGCAAGACCTCCGCTTCATCTCATGCACGGAGAAAAGACTTGTGTGTTTGTAAGCACACACGTACTTACATGCTTTGTTGGTGTCTATTCCTTACTTGCCTTTGCCCTACAATTTAGGCTTCAATTTAGAAAAGTAAAAAGTAAATGCTGAAGAGTTCCCTGCCATAATCTTTCAGAATTTTTTTTCTTTTCATTTTGGAAGTAGATTTCCCATGATGAAAATAAAGTAGGTTTCCCATTTCTAAGCATCTTTGGGATCTCTGCAGTGTGTGAAAATGCAGAGTGGGGGATGACACGGAAAGACAGACCTGTGCCCCTGCTTGAGCAGGAGCAAGGGGGGGCTTTAGGGAATTCTGGCCCCATTGTTTCAATCACTCCGTACCCACCTATCACCCTGCTTCTCCTTTTTTTCACTGTACTTATACCCAATATTCATTTTATTTAAAACTAATGAAAGGGAATACGGCTACTTAACATTAATTGTGGTAAGGAATTAAAGTCCCCTGGGAACAGCCAGCAGTTGATGACTCCAGGAGCTGGTGTATAGATGCCCCACTCCCCTATCCCTCAGGCAGTGTCCTACACTGGTTTTCAGTTTCCCCAGTGGGATTAAGCTCCAGGGCCCCCCAGTGGAAGGTGATATAATAACATTCCCTGTGCTCCCCCTCCCTGCATTATTTCCTACCAGTGTGTCCTGCTCTTGCTGCGGGAACGTGAATCTTTATCTCAGTGTCAGCTTCTGGAGGGACCTAGAGTAAACCACATGTATTCTGGGCACTGAATGACATGAACCATCAGTAACTGCCACGCTACCCCAACACCTGACATATTTTTCCATTGTTGCCACAAAGACCTGGATTAATGATTTTGCTAAATAGTAGATGATCTAGATTTTGCAATGGAACTATCACCATTTGACTAGAGTTTAACTTGTCTATAAACATATAGAGAAGGGAGTAATTCTGTGGAACAGGGAAATCAACATGAGGTTTTGTTTTTAAATTTTTTTTTTTTTATGAGATTCTTTTTATGAAAGGATTAGGTGATCTGGCAGGAGCTAAGACTATCTTTGCACCTGGCATGTGTGGGTTCTTCATCCTTTCTCCCGACCTGGTCAGCCTCCCTCTTCGGAGTGTCCTTCATGTTCTCGCCCTGCTCCGGAGTTTTCACCTCCTTGTTTCAGAGTCCACAACAATCGTCCTCACTCCTGTGGCAGTTCTTGGCGTTCCCTCCCTTTCTCTTTTCCTTCATCCCCTCCAGTCTCAACTCTGCACTCCCTCAGCAATGACCCAGACAGCTTTTGTTTCTATCTTTGCCTTTTGGGGATCTCTCCTTCCTTCCTACCCTTTTATTTGTTTGCTTCAAGCAGTATCTGGATCTCCTTTCTGAGACTCTGAACCCCAGGGCTGAATGGTGGAAAGGGATGCAGGGAAAGAAAACAAATAAACAAAATAAGAAGACAACCCAGAAGAAAAATTTGCTGGAAGGTATTTCAAAGCCACAATTCCCATTACATTTACTTTTCCCATGATTTTCCCTCTTACTCTTGACTTTAAAGATCAGATCTGTGTTTTTCACCACCCTCCCTAGCAGAGTGCCTTGCTTAAAGCAGGCCCTCAATGAATGTTTGTTGAATGAATGAAATTCAGTATGAAATGTCAGTGTAGTATGAGATAAACCAGCACAGGTTTCATTAAGAAAATGAGTCCTGCCGAAACTGGTTTGGCTCAGTGGATAGAGCATCGGCCTGTGAACAGAAAGGTCCCGGGTTCGATTCCGGTCAAGGGCATGTACCTTGGTTGTGGGCACATCCCCAGTGGGGGGTGTGCAAGAGGCAGCTGATCGATGATTCTCTCTCACCGATGTTTCTAACTCTTTATCCCTCTCTCTTCCTCTCTGTATAAAATCAATAAAATATATGAAAAAAAAAAAAAAAAAAAAAAAAAGAAAGAAAGAAAGAAAAAAGAAAAAAGAAAGTGAGTCCTGCTCAGCCAGTGTGGCTCAGTGGTTAAGTGATCTATGAACCAGGAGGTCACAGTTTGATTCCTGGTCAGAAAACATGCCCGAGTTGCAGGCTCAATCTCCAGTAGTGGGCATGCAGGAGGCAGCTGATCAATGATTCTCATCATTGATGTCTCTCTCTCTCTCTCCCTCTTCTTCCTCTCTGAAATCAATAAAAAAAGATATTTTTAAAAAAGAAAGAAAGTGAGTCCTGGCCTGGGTCCTAAGGAAAGAGTATGATAATTAAGAGGGAAAAGGTAAGGGAACAGGGCAGAACTTCCTGCCTTCAATTAAAAACTACTGAGTGCCAATGAAATACCAGGCATTACTGCTTGTGTTCAGTTAGACACCATGAAGAAGAATAGAGAGAGCATATTAATGTTATATAAAATAATGAGAAAGGGTCCAACTGGTGTGGTTCAATTGACTGAGTGTTGGCCTATGCACCAAGAAGTGGCTGATCCCCAATAGGGGACATGCAGGAGAAAGCCAACCAATAATTCTCTCTCATCCACGTTTCTATCTCTCTCCCCCTTTCCATTCCTCTCCTTATAAAATCAATAAAAACAAAAACAAAAAATTTAAAAAGATAATGAGATGGAGACATGCAGTATCAGAATTTGTAATCAAACATAGAAATTCCATGAGGAATGTGGAAAATGCAGGAGGAGGCCCTCTCCCCTGTCACAGTGAAGACGAAGGAAGTGCTGATGGTGCTGTCTGTAGGAAGTTTTCCTCACCTGGAAAGTTTTGCCGAATCGCTGGGCTTGTGTCAATCTGCAAGGTTGCTATAAAATAACGGAATGCCCTGTGCACATTGAAAAACATTGACAAAGACAGTATACAAATATCTTTACTATTGTGTAATGTCTGGTGATAATTCTCATCGGAATAATTTGATTTTTTTCAGGGAGTTAACATCAGAATTAATGAAATCAAGTCGTTTTTCTTTGACTCACTGCTCACCCTCTATACCAGCTGATGTTCTGCCGGGCAAGGAATAGTGGAGTTAATGAGAAATAGCTGTTTCTTGACAAAATTTTATACCTCACGGGAACTGCTATGAACATTTCCCCTCTGACATAATACTTGGACGCTAAATGGTTTCTCTCTTTGAAGACATAGCAGTAAAGCAGAAATAAAAGAAAAGTTAGACATCAGCATATAAAAAACAAGTATCTTTAGTCTAGTGCTGCTTCATAAAGTAGCCACATGTGGCTATTGAGCACTTAAAATGTGCTAGCCCAAATCGAGGGGTGCTGTGTGAGCAAACACACACTGGATTGCAAATAAGTTAAGTCCACAAAGAAGATCAAGTATCTCATTAACAATGTTGAATATTAATTGCATATTGAAGTAATGGTATTTTGGATACATTGGGTTAAATAAATATCTTACTAAATTAATGTCACCTGTTTCTTCTTTCTTTTTTAAATGTGGCTACACTAGGAAATTTAAAGCTATGCGTGTCATTTGCACGATTTTCTATTTTTCAGTTCTACTTTAGACTGTGATATTTGGAACATCTCCCCTCCTTCCTCCCCCTCCCCCTCCTCCTCCTCCTCCTCCTCCTCCTCCTCCTCCTCCTCCTCCTCAACAAGAATTGGGAAAGTTTTCTATTACGAGCAACTGACCTGCTTTGAAAGGAAACCACAACCATGTGGGAATATAAAAAGACTTAATTAATTCTTTTTATGTTTTGTTTTTATAAGAGAAAGAGATCTGAAATGTCACGCTCAAGTGATTTTTAAATTAAGAACAGGAAACACAAATACCTTTTTCTTAAAAAATGGACTAAAGACTCAAAATCCACTTCAATTCTTATAATGGCTAATGAAGGGAAGGCAGAGGAGAAGAGAAATGGAAATGGAAGTGGCAGCGTGCTGGCGGGGGAGGCGGGAAGAAGCTTGTCTCTCCCCAGAGTATTAACTTTTATCTTTTATTTCAAAAAATACCGAAGGAGAAATAGTATGAATTTGAGGCAAACAGATATCTTCTTGTACTCTACGCCAATTACCTATGCTAATTATGGTTATTCAGATGGGTTATCCCAAATTAGAGACAAGTACCGCACCAGTCCAAGTCTACGGTAGGGTTGCAACTCCTCTGGGAATAACAACAGACTCCCTCCTTTACGCACTGAATGGATCTTACAGAAATGAACAACGGTGTTGTTGGGAAAGGAAGAGGAATAGTTTGGGATTCCCTCAGCACAGGAGGTTTGATTGGATAGCCTTCTGGAGACAGGGACTGCCACCGAGAGCAGTAAGTACAGAGATGGAATACCACCCCGCCCCTCCTCACTGCACCTGCCCGGGGAGAAGGCAGGAGCTCTTGCTAGGATTCAGTCCTCTCTGCCGCAGAGGCTCCTGGGCCCGCAGCCTCGGAAGAGGCCTCCCTCGGTCCGGCACTCACACACGCCAGCTCAGAGAGAGACAGAAGGCAGTTGTCCCCGGCTCCCTCGCTTAGGATTTCTCTGCTCGTCTGCAGGCTCAGCCGTGGGGTCAGGGCAATGCTGAAAGGCAGGCAGTCCCTGCTGGCTCCCCCTTAGTGTTCCCACTGGCCCCATTGCCAGCCCATTGCCTCAGTGTCCAAAAACAATTGATGGTAGTGCCTGTCGGAGGCCTCGGGCAGTGGTTGCCACGCCGGCCCCAACCCAGAGGCCAGGATGTGAATTGTAAAGCATGTGCTTACTTTCAACCCTCTTATTGCTGCTATATAGTATATAAACAATACTTTCAATTCAGGTATTGAACAAGGCAAAGTAAACAACCAAAAAATCTAATATTAAAGAATAACTTTTCACATTAAAATCACGATTCTATATAAAATTAAAATGAACACGTGGCTAAAATTTTCATGGAACCATTAATGAGGAAAGCAGTAAGATGTTACAGCCAGTTTAAAGAAAAATCTAAAGTGTGGATGCATGTGGCACTGTGAAGGTAATTACCCAGGAGGCCATTAGACAGAGGTGGCTCGAATACCTTGGCAGCCTATGTACGCAAACCAGAACTTAACCCAGAGTCAATTCCTATAAATACCTCAAACTTCAGAAATCCAAACTGAAAAACAACCTCGTTGGCTATCATAGATTCTTCTCCCAACACAAATACAGTCAGGGCTCACTATTCACAGATAGCCAGCCAGCCTTTCCCAAATAAGGCAACCACTTACGCTATAGGCAATCAAGTAATTTTCCATGCTTTGAGTCTTTTCTATAAAAGTATGTCCCTTAGCTCCTGCCACTGGTGCACCTTGAACCACTTTCAGTTGGAATCAATGTTTGCTCAAAGAAATGCTTATAAATTTTAATGTGCCTCAGTTTATCTTTTCACAGTTCCTCGGTGGTCAGGAATGGCCAACATAAACCTGCTTAATACTTGTAAAAACTGGCTTCTTTCTTGGTAGGGAAGTGGGAGATAAGTCAGTTGCACATCCAGTAAACAAACTTAATATGGTCAGGTCTCATTATTTGCTAATTCAGTATTTGCAAATCTACTCACATACATTCTAAAAATACATGGGTTAGAAAAGCTTAATTCAGACATAAGTTATGATGCTGTTGGCCACGAATTAAATGTTGATAAGACAACAAAGTAAATAAAAGAGGGTGGCTTTTTTTATTTTTTATCTTTTAATTTAATTTAATTTTATTTGTTAAATATATTTTATTGATTTTGTACAGAGAGGAAGGGAGAGAGATAGAGAGCCAGGAACATCGATGAGAGAGAATCATCGATCAGCCACCTCTTGCACACCCCCCACTGGGGATATGTCTGCAACCAAGGTACATGCCCTTGACCGGAATCGAACCCGGGTCCCTTCAGTCCCCAAGCCGACGCTCTATCCATTGAGCCAAACTGGTTTCGGCAAGGATGGCTTTTTTAAAACAGAAACACACATAAAACAAGGCTATGTATTGATTGGTTGATGAAAATGTGACCAGAGTTTATCTTTTCCCTTAAGGCAATGGTTCAGGATTCACTAATTCAGTGTTCACAGCAACTTTTATAGGCCATAACTACCATAAGTAACGAGCCTTGACTGTATTTGTCTTTGAAGAAGGATCTTTGCATTAGCATTAGCATAATGATCTACAACATACAGAATTGTAAAACAGCACAAGGACAATAAAAGACGTAGGTAACCCAGAATAGTACTTTAGACAGGACACTGAGTCTTTTTTTTTTTTTTTTTTTTTTGCCAATTTTGAAATCTTTCCTGATTTTTTTCCTGACAGGAGAGAAATCAGCTGCTTCAATTGTTTCAATCAAGCAAAATAAACAGTGGCTGCCAGGTGAAGAAACGAGTTCTTTTGAAATTTTCACTTGCCTACCGAATCCTAATCCTCTAGTATTTAAAAATAATGTGACTCCACCCACTGTGGTCCCATTTGTATATAATCAGTCACATGATGATTTCTTCCTGAAATTGTGAGACAAATGGTGTCAATGCAAGTATTAGGGGAGAAAGGGGAGCAGATGGACATATTAATTATCTCACTCAACCCTGGAACTTCTCAGGAAGCAGATAAGATCAGAGCCATTTTGCAGAACAGGAACCATAAACTCTATTAAGCTCAATAATGCTAAAGAGGATGCTTATAGGTGGATTGAATCTCGTTCTTCTAGAGCCAAAATCAGAGTTCGCTTCACCCCCAAATAATACCACCATGTTTTATCAAATGTGTGGAAACCACTTATCTCACCTTTCCCCTTTGGGTTAAAGGTGAAGACTGGAGGGCTAAAGACATAATCTCAAAACTGTATTGATTTGTTAATTTATTTGCCTATGGTCTTTTTTAAAATATATATTTTATTGATTTTCTTACAGAGAGGAAGGGAGAGAGATAGAGAGCTAGAAACATCCATCGACCAGCTGCCTTTTGCACACCCCCTACCGGGGATGTGCCCGAAACCAATGTACATGCCCTTGACCGGAATTGAACCTGGGATCTTTCAGTCTGCAGACCAACGCTCTACCCTTGAGCCAAATTAGTTTCGGCTACCTATGATCTTAACATCTTTCCCTGCAAAAGAGCAAAGGAAAAGAGCACTGCTGGGGTTGACTCACAAGGAAAACCATCTACAGAGCTCAAGAATCTAAGAGCACTTAGAGAGGCAGAAGTTGAACAAATGTCTAATACTCGTGTGGTTAGATGTTTTTTGTTCTTTACTTTTTAAAATGTTTTTGAATTTCCTATCTCTATCTCAGTAATCCCAAGAAGCCCAAGTGAAGAAACAGTTTATATAACTGTCAGTTCTTTCAGCATTTGGATTAGTGACAGGTACTCAGTAGTTGAAATAATTACTCAGAAGTTACAACACCAACTCCTCAGTCTCTCAGCTCTCATATTTAGATATTTGCCTGTGTCCTCATCAAAACTGTTCCTCTTATCTCTTTATAGCACTGTTTTGTAAGATAGATAGAATAAGCATATAACCATAACTACCTAGAAACATAAATACATAAGCACATAGCAATGCCAAATGATCCTGCAATTTGTCTAATCCTCATTTACATGACAGATAGAATACTGGAGGATCTGTTTTTGCTGCAAGTTTGATCGACAGACTCACCATTTTATACAAGTGATCTACAAATAGTCCAGTAGTTTTCATTTATCTCAATAAGCATATGGCAAGAAAATAATCCAAGACGACTGAGTATTTAAGGTGATAGAAAAGCAATGATTCAATTACAGAAACCATGCAAAGTGTCTCCATATTTGTACTTTTACACATAAATTATTCTGCATTGGGTATCCTAAGGAAAAAATGAAAGGCATATGTGAATACACTGGCAGCATATAACATGGTGTGGTGACTTTTTATTGACCAAAGCTGAAGCTGGCTTCCCAGAATTCCCTTCACCATGTGAGTCTGGGTTAGGGTTGGCCACAGGAAAAATTTGTGTGTGATTTTGAAGATGGCAGCGAAGCAATAACCATTACTCCCACAAGGTCAATGTAGGGCGCCAAGTGCAGCTCCCTATGTGGCTGCTGATCTGCCAGCTCCCTTGGTGGCCAGGGGCAGCAGCTGGGCCTCCGATGCCTCACCTCCTGCTGATCTCCTTCCACTTCGTGTGGCCTGGGCCAGCTGCCTGTGTGGCTAGGTGGCAAAGGCTGCCAGCTTCTTCCAGCAAGTCACCCACATGGTTGAGGGTGGAGGAGGGGATAGACAGGCAGGTTGGAGTTTGTCCTCATGGATTCCAATTTGCCTTTGTTCCTTCCCACTCGACATCCAGCTTTCCCTCCCAACTTCAAGACCTGCTGACATGCCGCCCATTTTGGCCCACCCTGGACACAGAGCAATACCCTCTTAAAGACTCCACCAGCCTTCACCATTGTGGAGGGCCTGGTTCCTGTAAAAAAACAAAACAACCCTTATTCTATTTCACTCACAGCGGTTCTGCTGTCCCAGCTGCATCTGACTGATGCCTTGGTTTCATGGCAAGAGTGAACTTCAAAGTTAGAGATTGGATTTGCTTCCTGGCTTTACCATTGCCTAGCTTTGTGTCCTTGGCACATGATTCAACTTCTCTGTATCTCTGTTTTGTTAGATTGGATGGACGTGTATTAGTGGCAGCTCCAATTCGAAATCAAGATAGTTGATAAAACATTACCACAGTGATTATAAAATGCCGTGTTCACTCAGAGTTAATGAAAAGAACACAGGAGATTCTTTTAGTCAAATGAGTCTATGCACCTAAGATTCTTAAAAATGAACTTTCTTTACTAATATCAGGATATATTTTTATTATAATATTTTAAAGTATTTATTTATATGGGACAAGGACAAATCACATTGTGTCATATAATGATCTGCAAAAGTTGCCGGTGTCTGCTGCCAGTGAAACTGCCGAGAACAGCTCTATTATCAGAGGTGGGTAGTCCTGATGCCTGTAAATGTCTGAACTGCAGCCATCTGGGGACTGAGATGTGGAACACAGAGATCGATTCAGTGGGGGTGGCAGGACACCATCCATGTGCCATTGGATAGCCATCCTTTCTTTGCCTTGCACATTTTTGATAGTTTCCCAGGACACCTGTCTCATCAGAGCCTTCGGGACAAGCATCTCCCAGGAGCTCTTTCATTCTTATGCATCAAACAGAGATGAAATACAGACATGGAGTAAAGAGCAGACTGAAGTGATTGTAGGATGGATCAGGGGCCCTCTGACAACTCTTTTCAACGGGATGACAATGGGGTGAATTCTGACAAGATCCCCCCTTCCCCGACAGAGAAAGGCGGCCTGTTGCCAACGTGGTGGTGCGACTGGATTCGTCACCACTGGCTCTGTACCGGGATACCTCATCAAAGGCATAACGATTGCGTTGATAAGAGCAGCTGCATTGAGACGCTCTTGCATTTCCAAGGGGCCCATTTCTGAGCTGCTTTTGTGCTCTTTCTCCCCCTCCCCAGATGTCTACAATCCCAATGCACCTGTGTTTAGAAACTTAAGGTTCATTATGAGCACAGAGCACTGATCTCCTGAATGCTCCTCATTTGGGAACAATGGCCACATACAGAGCCTCAGGGCCAGCAGCCCAGAATTAACTTTCTTGATGGCAGACACATTCTAGGACTTCAAAATTCTGTACCAAGAGAAGCAAATTATAGGCTTAAGGGATTTATTTCTTATCACACGAGGAATGCATGCGCATTGATTCTTTTGCACTAGTGGCGGGTTAACTATGGTTTTCATATAAAACACCAATATCTCATTTAATAGAAAGAAACATGAGGAGGCAGGAAATAGAGTGTCTAGGTGAATCCAAGGGGTTGGAGAAGTTGGGGGGAGGCATCTTTTGGGGGTCTGGTTTCTTACAAAGCTAGAATGAATTACTTTTCATTTCCTGAGCATTTAGTTTAGGAGCTAAGCAAACCTGCCTTTGGCATCTCATTGTAGCAGGCAATGGGGCCATTCTTGAGGAACTCTTAGTATGATGAAGAAGAAAAATCGTTTCCTTATTCACTTTGTCTATCTCCCTCTGCCACCCTAACTTACGACCATTAGAATGGTCATTTGCGGTACCAGGAAGTGTGGCTAATTTTGGAGGCGCAATCTCCAACACAATCTGTTGTTAAGACACACAGGGCTTAGAAACTAGGCACAGGCACAGTGAGTGTAAGATATGTGTCCCAGGACACCTGGGCTCACTGTGTTTCCTCACCAATTCAAAAAGCATAATGAGTGCCTACTAGAGAGGGACATATCTCTATGTTTATGTTTTCTCTGTGTCTACGTTTACATCTACGTCTATATATACCTCTACCTCTATTTCTCTACCTCTATATGGGTTGGCTTATATTTCAGCAGGGCAGCCAAACAATCCACAACTTAATGAAATAGAAAATTCCAAACAGTTATAAGTGTGATGAATCAAGAATTACAGGGCGATGTGACCAAATAAACGGGAGGCCAACTCAGCTGGGATGGTTTAGGAAGGAGTTTTGGAGTAAATAACATTTAAACTGAAAATCGTGTGATTCAAAGATGTTGGCTTCATCTGTGAGACTTTCCGTCCTGTGACCACTGGAATAAATTGCCTAATTTATCTGGATATATCGTGTCCAGATAATTTTCCTTTGAAGTCACATATCAGAGAACAGGAGAGGAGAAGAACTCCTCCTAGGGACATGGGGATTAATAGCATGGCATGGATTTTATTGTCAGCTTAGCCATCTTGTGAGTTGGACACTCTTGCCAACTTTAAGACTAAAGATTTCCCATTTCCCTCCTATTTACCCAGCAATGTCCTTTTGTTTGAGGCCAGTTAATCTGAAACCAAATGCATATAACATATTGGGCTGCATTTAATTAGCCCAGAAAGCACATTAGTGAACCATCTACAAACAAGGTAGCTATAACTTCCACAACACCAGTGGGAAGCAGAGTGCATTGTTGGACAAGGCGGTGACCCTTACATGTAAGTGCTGAATTCAGGAAACAAAAATAATCTGAAAATCAAACCCAGTTCCGAGTTGGAAAGCTGAAAGTAAGTGTCTAGGATGACTTGAGCGTTCCTAGGGCCAAGAGCCCTCAAGGAGGAGAACGGATTGAATCCTTAGGGCCAACCAAGTAGCTTGCCTTTTCTCTCTCTAGATCCACTCTTCAGATCTTCCTGTGGAACGTATTGATAACATTTACAATATATAAGATTTAACCTTATTTCACCTGCCCACAAAACCAGTGAAAAACTCAAACCCGAATGTGTTCATTACAGGTAAACTGGTTGAAAAATAGTTCAGCAAAGGAAAGGAAGAAATCAGAGAATTCAGGAAGAAAAAACCCAAAATGTTATCCTAGAGATGAGAGGCTTTTGGCACCTGAAATAAAAATTTCCATTTGAAATCCTGTTCTCCCACTGTAGAAGCTGATTCTGTCTAATAATTTTGAACAGAACCCAGGTTGGAAAGCAAGGAGAGGGAAAAGTTTTCCATTCAAAGTTCTCACCTTTCAAATCTATTTCCATTTCTTCATCTGGCACAACTAATATTGGATCTGCCCCTTGGTTCCATGTCCATCTGGGGAAAACATTTGGCTGAAATGGGAGGAATAATAAATGCTTCACCGATTACCGTAGTTACATTATATTATAAATGGCAATTTGTCCACATTTTTAAAGAAAAAATTTTAAAGGGGACCAGTAAAGGGGACCAGTGAAATAAAGATAAGTACTTATACCAGTGGTCACACTGGCTTTTACTGGTGAATAGATTTTTATGGATTTTACATGTCATCTCATTATTTTATCTTCGCCACAGTTTTGTTTAGAAATTAAATGGGATTATGTAACTTGCCAGGAACTCATAGCTTAATGATGCTTGAACGGTGCTTTTATCCTAGAGAAGAGCTCATCTAGCCTGCTCATCTTCCTCCATGGTCTGCTGAGCTTGGTGGGCTGGACACACAGATGTCACCTGAAACAGTGCACAGAGGGCCAACCATACACCTACCTTACCCCATTCACGGGCTCAGTGCCACCATGTGTGAGTCTCAATAGTAAGAGTTGATGACATTGGCAAACAACAGCCGACAATCCAGAAACAGAGACCAAAGGGTGGTTACCAGAAGGGATGGATGGGGATAGATGGAAAGGGAAGAGGAATATATTCACTAACACTGTAGTAAGTTTAAATGGTGACAGATGATTGCTAGAATCAGAAGGATGATCACAATGTAAGGTATAAAAATGTCAAGTCATTATATTGTACATTTGAAACTAATATAACCAATATAAGATTGTGTAGCAACCATACTTAATTAAAAAAAAAAAATATATATATATATATATATATATATATATATATATATATATATATATTTACAGAGAGGAAAGGAGAGGGATAGAGAGTTAGAAACAACAATGAAACAATGAGAGAGAAACATCTACCAGCTGCCTCCTGCACGCTCCCTATAGGGGATGTGCCCACAACCGAGGCACATGCCCTTGACTGGAATGGAACCTGAGACCCTTGAGTAAGCAGGCCGACGCTCTATCCTCTGAGCCAAACTAGGTAGGGCTATACTTAAAATTTTAAAAATAATATAAGATGTCTAAAAAAAAGAGCCAACTAGCTAGGCACAGTCACTTCAATCTCTAACATCTGGAGTTTGGGTTCCTGAGCAGCAATCAGGATGAGGAACAATACGCCTCCCCTTCCACAGATGGGCAATGAACTGTCCTGAAGTCCATGCTAGATGATGTCAAGGAGTCTTCTTTCTAAATAAGTGGATGTCAGAATCATTTACAGGGGGGAGCATGGGAGGTAGAGTTTCTGTTAAGGTAGGGGTGTCGAACTCAATCAGAGAAGGGGCCAAAATCTAAAATCCAGCCTAAATCGCGGGCCGAATGGTTTACTGAACAGTCATAAACTGTCATTGTGATGGAAACGCAGCGGAGTGCAGTGATGACAGCGCGGTGCGGGCCACATTGCAAGGCCTGGCGGGACGGATTTGGCCCGAGGGCCTTGTGTTTGACACGTGTGTGTTAAGGAGATACGGATTGGCCAGGTGTCTTCAGGCAGCACTTCCTGGGGATGGCTTAAGGTAATAAGAGCTCTTATAACAAGAGCTCTTATAAGGAGTTTGAGACTTCATTTCAAATCCTGCAAACAAGAGTACTTTTGACTTTGGAAGAGTGTCTGATTTCTTCATAAAATATGGAGAGTCTGAGCCAGATAATTTTTAAAGTTCTTTTCAACTCCAGCTAATATATATATATATATATATATATATATATATATATATATATTCAATGAAAATCAAATTTGTTCTATAATGTGTGCCTGGGTATGAGGAAGCAAGAATTGCTACTTCCACAATTAAATATAAAATACCTACATTTAAAAGAAAATGGAATATCACTCAGTTACCATGGGACGAACTGATCATAGCAATTTTAACAACACAACCAGAGTAGATGCATTCAAGTTGCAGCAAGAAAGGAAATGGTGTCATTAAAACAATTAAACTTCCTGACTTACAAATTCAGGACATATAGAGGCTGCTGCTATATAAAGGCAACGTAGCTGCTCTAGGCTTCAATCAAGAAGGGGCAACAACAGAGTCATCCTCATAAGCGAGAGATTAGGGTCTTGGGCAGCAGTGGACATGCCACAAAGCATAGAAAATTTCATTTGATGAATTTCCTCCATGAGTGAGACAAAATTTGGAAGTTTGACTCTTGGGAACACTTAAGTGGAATGACACTATATGGTGATAAATGAACAACTAGTAAAGTCATAATAAAAAAATGCATTTTTCCTTAATGGCTTCCTGTATTATTGAGTTGGGAGAAATGGGTGCTGATGGAAGGGTATTTCTCATCCAAATATATATAGTTTCCTCTCTCCTTTTGCAGTTTCTGCACAGTCCCTTGGGAACCAAACTTGGCACAATGGCTTGGGCTGCCTGCTTTCCAACACCAAGGGTGCTGTCAGCACTCTGAAAATAGTGCGATAATCATATTTGTTTTGGCCTCTCAGCCTCAAGGGCAGATGGTTGTCATACTGATTGGAAGGGAGCTATTGTGACAGGGGGAAGAGCATGAGCCAGAGTTAGCCAGGAAAGGACATTTAGATGCTTCCATATAAAACAACGGTTTCTAGAAATTTTCTCAAAAACAGGCAGCAACACATGGACCAGAAGTCTCTTAAAATTCATAGAATAGTATGACTCATGTATGCATGGAGACCAATGGGACTACATGCAGCCTTCTGAGGCAGGGTAACTTCAGATCCTATCACCTTAGAAACTTCATTCCATTCTTTCACATTTCGTGGGTTCAACTGAGCAGTTGGGTTTTGGCCTCCAATTCAACTCTAGGACCTCCAAAAACTCCTCTTGTACAGGAACGAGGTGGAAAACCTGTTCAAAGGGCTCACTATGCATCACAGATGACCCTGAAGTTATTGGACCTGGTTTAGGTCTTTCCTGAGAATTCAGTAGCTACAAAGAGAAAGGATAGGCTGGTCCCCACAGGATTACACTTCCCAATCTAGGCAGTATTCTTCTGCATTCATGAGGAGTTCCTTATTGACTGAACTATTTCCTGTTATATGATACAAATCAGGAAATATTTGTCGGGCACTTATTTGGCACCCAGCACTATGGTTAATTTTATATGTCAACTTGACTGGGTTATTGGATACCCAGACAACTAATAAAAACATTATTTCTAGGTGTGTCTGTGAGGATGTTTAGGGAAAAGATTAGCATCTGAATCAGTAGGCAGAGTAAAGAATATCTGCTCTTACCAATGTGGGTAAATCATCATCCAATCTGTTGACAGCTCATATAGAACCAAAAGTGGAGAAAGAGCAAATTCTCTCCTGCTCTTCTTGAGCTGGGATGTCCATTTTCTCCTGCCCTCAGACTTTGGGGCTCCTCGTTCACAAGCTCTTTGGCCTCAGCTCTGCATAACATCATTGACTTCCTGGTGTAACTCAGGCTCAGACTGGATTATAATACTGGCTTTCCTGGTTCTCCAGCGTGCAGATGGCTGATCATGAGACTTCTCATCTTTTATAAACAAAAAAAAAATTCCTGTAATAAATTTCCTCATATACATCTATTTATCTATCCAGTGGTTCTGTTTCTCTGGAGAACCCTGACTGATACAACAGGCTCCAGGTGAGGACACTCAAGGTGGATGAGTTGACAGAGAATGGAAGTTTTATTTTTGCAGATACGAAGGTCAGCAAATACAGCTCAGCATAACACATCTGTGACAGATACTTCACCTCTGCAATGGGAAAGTGGTCTCAGCTATGACCCAAGGCTGGCTTAGAAAGATCGCACAAGAGAGGGGACAAAGCCACCTTGAGCAATGGCTCTGGATCCCAGAGGTGCCCATTCATGCTCCTTCCTTTTTCTATCCTTTTCTTCTCCTCCCCACTCTATAAGCTAAGAGATTCCAGAAAATATCTACTTTAAAGCTTTGTCCTTTCCTCATTAAGACACAAATTTAGCCTGCTATGTATGGATTCTGGCTTACACCCAGAGTCCCCTGAATCCCCTGACAAGCCTGGGTTTGGCTGATGAACCTTCAGGTCCTCTTTTCCCATCTTTCACTCTTTCACCATTTCAGCCAGAGGTGACTTAAGGGCCATGAAATGTCCTATAAGAAGAGGGCATTGTGTGCTATCAATGGAGGCTTCAGAAACCTCCTGATCAGGTGTTTTTTTTTGTTGTTTTTTGTTTTTTTCTTCTTAATGGGGAGGTGGGAAGTTTCTGTCTGAATTAGACAATGAGGACATTATTTTTGTTAAAGAGAGAGAGAACCAGATCACGATAAAATCTGAGACTGTTGAGAGTTTCATCCTCATGTCAGTCATGTGTTGGATAATAGTCTTCTAAGGGTCCCAAACAATGAGGATGAGAAGAAAAAAATAAAATGAAAAATAAATCCTACTTCCACAAAGCACATTTTTACTTTAAAATATTTTCTTTAATGTGTTCCCTTTCCTGCCTACACATGCACATGCACACAAATAACACAGGTAAGTTTTTTATATAATGAAGTTATTGCAATAACTCATTAAATAAATTATAAGCACCTTATCATATTCAAGTTAGTCCTTTGATTCATTATCATAATATAATTTATAAAATAAGCAAATGGCTTCTGAAACATAATTTTACTGATCATTTTTTATTACTAAATCTCTTACTTTGTTAATGAGTGAAAAAGTAGTCTACATATCCTGTGAATATCCTCTGAAAAAGTGGGTTTAGCCCACAGTTGGATAATTGAACTATATTCCTTTCTTCATTCATCTGGATATTTCCACCAGGTAGAAAGATGGTTTTAGGTGTTGGGGATCAAATGATGATGAGGTCCACCCCTGTTTTGAGGATTTCACAAAAACAGAAAAAAGTCACAATGCCACATAGAAGTTACCATAGATGTAAGGAAACTTCCTGGAAGAAGGGATATCTGAACTGAGCTTTAAGAATGAGTAAAAATTTTCACATGAAGGTAAAAGAGTAGCGGGCAGAAAAAGTGAGCAGCAGGGAAGACAGAGAAGAAAGTAAGAAGAGCAAGAATAGGAGCAATGGCATAGCCTGGAAAAGAAATGTCAGAATGGTGGGCATTGTTAAAGTGCAGCTCACAGAAGCAGGCCTGAGGGTAGTGGCCTGCTGGTTTTGTCTGTATGTCTGTCCAGCGTCTCCATCTGGTAACAGCATCTTGATTTTCTTTTGGGGAGCTGCTCCTTCCCTGCTGTACATCTTTGTGGTTTGGTGCAGGACTCTCCCTCACTCAGGTCTTCAGAGATGAAAGCATGGCTCAGGCTTAGCCTGTCAGAACCTCCCATCATTGTTGGCAACAATAATGGGTTCAGGAACAGGCATATAAACCAATGGATAGGACAGGACAAGTAACACTAGCTGTTGTATTAAAACACACACACACACACACACACCCACACACACACACACAGAGAGAGAGAGATAAAAAAAAACAAGACAAAAACCCAAAACAACCATTTCAGTGTTTGGTTTCTTTCTCACAAAAAAATCACAATGCATCTGTTTCTGATCAAGTGGTTCTTCAGGACAGATTCCTCCAAACTGTGACTCAGCATCCAGGCTCTTATATATTATTGCTTTGTCATATTCTGGGACCTCAGATTCGCCTTGGACCCTGAGCCACAGTTGAATTCTCTGTACCAGCCAGTCAGTGAGGAGAGGGAGGGAATATGGCGATCACTAGGGCTGTTTGAGGATCCAAGCCTGAAGGAGATGTACTTCAATTCCACTCCACTTTGCTAGCCAGAATTGGTCACATGACCCAACCTAGATGCAAGAAAAATCACAGTGCCACATAGAGGTTACTATAGATGCAAAGAAACTTCCTGAAAGAAGGGATATCTGAACTGAGTGTTAAGAATGAGTGGGAATTTTCCACATGAAGGTAAAAGAAGTTAAATACAGTTAAGGTGTATGCCCAGGAGAAAAAGGAAATAGTATTGAATGACTCTGCCACACCCAAGCTGGGCCAACTGGAGCTAATGAACACAAGTGTTACTATTCTTCTTTCCTGAAATTCCCAGGAAAAGGGCTTGGGGGGAGGCACAGGTGGAAAGGAGAAAATTTACAAAAGTGATAGAACTATGTCTGGAACTCTGGCCACTACAAGGTCTCAACTGATAGTTGTTGGCTTCAATTCAACACCAACAGAAATCCCCAATTTGGGGTGCCGGTGTAAAAGAAAACGTATTCAGTACAAAACAGCTTAATTGTGATAGAGCACAGCTGTGAAAACAGCATGGCTGTGAGATAGCCTTAGGACTAGGCCCCTTTTCAGCTAGGCAACTCCATTCTCCTCTAGCCTGGTCTGCTCTGGCTGGATGTCTTGGGTATTTCAGCTCCAGCCAGAAAATGCAATAGTCAGTCTTCAATGGAAAGGGAAAGTACACTCCCCCAACTAATGAGGAACTGACTTATATAGATAGAAGTCCCTATCCTGGTCCCTGATTGGTCCATCCTTATGCAAATCAGGACTCCAAATCCTTGTAGTTTGATTGGTCCAAAGACACTGTCATGATTGACCAGAATAGAGTTGCTCTGATTGGTCCTTAAAGATGTTGATGGGGAATATAGCTGCTCAGCTTCAATTGGAGCGGGAAGCCTCCGTCCTACTGACTGAAACAGAATTCCAGAAGAGGAGGAGCTCCTGGAATATTCCAGGCTCATAGGCAGAAACAGTGTAGGAAGGCAGTGCATGCAGGGGGCAGGCAGCTTAGTGCAGGCCTCGCCCTGAAGTGCAGTTTGTGTGAGAGGCCCCTGTTTAGAAACAACTGCTAGGCTCTGATTCTGATTTGTTTTTAAAGTTAAGCCCAGGTAAGCCACCAGGAGCCCTTTAAGAAGGCATCTTCTTTCTTAGGGTCCACAAAAGAAGCGACTCACCTGAGAAAGGAGTCAACACAGAGACCAGAGCTAAGAGATGGGGATGGCCAGGCCTTGACAAGGTGAAGGGAGCAAGAGGCCTGCAATGTAAACATAGGGAGGCAAAGCCCTACAAGCAGGCTCGCACTCCCAGGGCCCTGTGGGAGCAGTGTCAGCATATACACAACTCAGTTGCCTTCAAACCTGAATCCTGGACACCTGGCTCCCTTCACCCCGGACCCCATCCTGAGACAGACAAATTCTTGGCAGCATTATTTAAGCTCCGAGATCTATTTGGAATCAATCCTGGGCCTTGGAATTTTCAGCCATGTGAGCCAATAATCATACTTTTTTTGTTTTATTTATTTATTTATTTTTACCTAGACCCTTTTAAGTTAGGCTTTTGTGCCTTGCTACCCACAGAATGCTGATGAATGAGCATTGTCACAGGGAACAAGTGAAAGGTTTTAAACAAGACATGGCCTCATTCGATTTGTGTTTCAGAGAAATCAATATAGTTACACAGTCTCTCTGCAATCCATCCAGGCCATTTTCACTGAAAATAGGCAGCATCATCTCACCCCCACGTAGATTTTTCTCAACGCAAATAATGTCAATCTTGCCTGTAGAACTCACATCTAATTTCAAGTGCAAAGATTTTTCTAGATCAAAATAGCCTTTGATGTTTCTGAGTTTTCTGCTTTCAACTCAAAAATTTTGAAACTGCAAACGAGGTCCTTTCTGTCGTTTTCCTGGCCCCTCCAGGACCAATAAAAGTTTTAAATATGGCAGCAGAAAAATACACTGGCATTTTAGCAGCTAGTTGTAGGGAAGTGAGTAAAATGGTGTTTACACCTAGAGATTAAATTTGATGCTCGGAAAGAACCAAAATGCTTGCAGTCTATTGGGGGACACTGCCAATGTCACTCCTACAGGTGGCTAATACCCTGTGGACATTACCCTGAAGTCCAGACAGAGGAATATAAACAATTGTCATTATAAACTATTTCCCTCGACACTAATTATCATTACCAGTACCCCATCCCCTTGCCAGCTGGAAAGAATACTTGGTGTTTGAGCATGTGTCAGGGCAGTGTCAGTATTTAGATCAAATGGCCACAGCCTCCATGGACACACACAGGACAGTGGGCCTTTAGCATAACAGCACCTCTGCTAAGATGGAAGACAGAATAGTCAAGTGAGAGGTGGCAGGCAGTGGTATTTCAGTGATTTGTTGATGTTATGCAGATAAATTTCTGCTCACACTGCACCTTTATGCCCTAGAATATTATGATATGTGCTGTCGTCTCATTATCAAATACCAACATTTCTTGCTGTCAGTGGTTTGTTAATTTCCAAGAGATAGAAAGCAGGCATTTCCCTTGAAGCTACTCCTACGGGTAAGTATCCCAAATCATCTCAGGAATTCTAATTTATCTTATCTCCTCAGCAATACTGCCAGGGGAACTGTCAGACTTCTAATTTAGAGAAGTTGGAAGGTCATTTAAGTTTATATATATATATATATATATATATATATATATATATATATATATATATATATTCCATTTCACCATTAATTACAGTTTCATACTGTCCTAAAATGTTAACAGGTGATTTCTACTTTAATCTTCTTCTTTTTTTTTTAAATATATTTTTTATTGATTTCAGAAAGGAAGGGAGAAGGAAAAAGAGATAGAAACATCTATGATGAGAGAGAATCATTGGTTGGCTGCCTCCTGCACACCCCACCCTGGGGACCAAGTGCATAACCTAGGCATGCACCCCAACCAGGAATTGAGTTTTGACCTCCTGGTTCATAGGTTGATGCTCAGCCTTTTTCTTTGGACACTAGTGTATCTCTTCACAGGTTGGGGACTGCTGTAGGAGGCTTGGATCTGCTATTTCAGGGCACAATCTGTTAAGTGTTCCATGAGTGATTTTATTTTATTTTAAAATAAAAATAAAGCCACTTCCTGGTCAGGATCTGTGAACCACATTGCACCATTGCTTTATAGTTTTAGTACTTAAAGGTGAATCTTTTAGAATTTGCATAATTTGCACTACCATATATTTTTAGCCTAAAAATGCCCTAAAATAGGATTTCCCTTATCTTAGAATCTTTCATAAGGAATATTAGAGCTGAACTACCACCCCCTTCTAAGAGGAGTCTTTTTTTTCTTTTCCAGGAGTACATGGAAAAGCTTTTTGTTTGCATTATTGTTAATCATTATAATTCATCCAGGGATCCCTGGAAACCCTTTAATGAAGGCATAATGAGCAGTTAGTTATATGCTTAAAGAAAACCAAAATATAAATCTATGCTAAACATATGAATCTGTTGTCCTTAATCCAGGTATTTACCTGGGCTTATCTCTTCTTTATTTTACCCAAAATACTTCTTGTGCTATAGAGTCTATTTGAATGAGAGTCTCTAGAAGGAGAGAGAAAGAATTCTTCCTTCTGTACTGAAGCCATCAGGGCTCGGGAGAGGAGACATAATGATCATAAGCCCGTTCTGGAACTGTATCAGGTAGTGCTGGGTCACACAAATCCCTAACCATTTCCAAGGTGATTTGGCAACATGGTGTTCACCTCACTTCCTTTTCCCTTTGGATTCCTGAAAGCCCTCTCAATCATAAAAGACCTCTGCCCGTCTTTTATCCACTCACTCATCGAATATTTATTCATCTCCCACTGTGGGCCGTGCACTGTTCTCAGCACGCGGGATGCACTGCTGAACAAAATCAACAAAGCTGTCCGCCCTCATGGTGCTCCTCTCCCTCCCTGGAGCCTGCATCAGCCTCTCTTTCCTCTGAAGTGTTGCACGCCAACATTTACAGGCTGGAGCATGGAACGGAATTCTCATGCCTGTACTCTCGGGTGTGGGGCCCATGGTTTCACAAGTTAGATTTACAGAGTTTAATTAAATGCCAGGCTGTGCAGTCAGCTGGCTGGCCCAGTCAAATCTCCCCTGATGGGGCCCTGGCTTGAGTAAAGACTCAAACTCTTTCGGCCTCCTTTGCCTCGTCTATGGAATGGGGAAAACAAAGCTACCAAATCTGCAGAGTTGGGTTCATGCAAAATACTGAGCTGTGTGTGTGTGTGTGTGTGTGTGTGTGTGTGACCCAGAAACATACATGCGTGTTAGCTCTTACTTGGTGCTGAGAATGAAACACCCTACAAATACAAGCAGTTCAGAAATACTTTTAGAACTGCTTAAAAGTGCCTTCATCTCCATCCCACTGGGCAGGCTGCAAGTCGTTTTCGGTCACTACCACGGTGACTTCTCTCTCCAGATTTCTTGCTAGTAAGCATTTGAAAGGGAAGGGTCTTTAATGTCCCATTGACCACAGTCCTTGCGATGTCACTGAGCGGGATGGTGGTGGCACTCCGCGTTGGGGCCGTGCACAAGGCTTGGGAACTTTGCTGAGGCAGAGGTCCCAGTGCTTGCGTTCCATGCTCCCTAGGGGGCCAATGACACCACCCTTCCTTGGAGGCCTTGCAAACCCACCAGGGTGCTTCCAGAAAACAGGCTCTACAGGCCCTGGTTTCCCCAAGAGATCTACACTGCCCCCCACTTCTGGTGTGGGGGGGGGCAGGGGGCGGGACAGGAATCTTTGCTGCTCTCCTATTGCTCTCTATGATACACGTTTCCGTTTCTGTCCTTGGTATCAAGCTCCCCCAGGAAACTTTTTTCACCAAATCCAGGCGTCTCCTGCCCTGCCACCAAACTCCCCTGAAGTGAAGGAGCTAAAGGGGGAAAGGAGCCCCTCGGGGAAGAGAGGTTACCTTGAGAATAAACTCAAAATATCTCAGTACATTTCCTGCCACAGTGGACTATTCTTTGCAGTTGGGGCTGTGTCTTTTTTATATTGCTCATGTCACCTGACAAGCAGCGCCAGATACAGGAAATGGACTTGGAAGGCATGAGGCAGGCCTATTCTGTGCACGTCTGGGGCAGGTGGAAATGGTTTGAGATGGACGTGGCTTGCCTCCAGGACTTTGATCTCTGAGTCAGAAACCCATGGAGTCTCCATGTCACATCACTCCAGATGGTGTTCCACGAAAGGAATGTCTGCCTTGGATCTCATCCACGGAGAGGGAGTTACCCAGGAGGGCGAGGAGGACCCACCCCTTCACCTCATAACAAAAGCCCATGGGCTGCCTCTGAGCGTTTCTCCCTTGTCCTTTCCTGCAAGTCTTGTAAGTAAACAGTACGGCCCATACTTTGTGAGATGCTGAGTCCCATCCCATGATTCTTGGGACATATAATTTTACCCGGGACTGTAACATAGTTCCTATTCTCGTTCAGATTTCAGGGTTACCATTCTTTGTTTCTTCTTAGGTAGTTTGTGTCAAAATTAGTAGGACAGTTTCAGACTTTATTCTGGAGAGTTATCCAAGAAAAAGGAGCAGCACATGCAGAAATCTTTATTCAGAGGCAATAGAGAAGGGAAGAAGATATTATTACCAAAGGATTTCTCTTCCAGTGAACTAGGAAGTATGCATAGTTAAGACTTGCTTATGTTTTGAAATAAGTATGTTGGGGGCAGGGGGATATGCAGAGGGATACATTTATTTGGATTATTGTTGCAGTGACTAAGAGTACAATCTGACCAGAAATCCAGGTGAGAATCCCAGCTCTTGCATTCTGTTTCTATGACCTTAGACCAGTGGTCGGCAAACTCATTAGTCAACAGAACCAAATATTAACAGTATAATGATTGAAATTTCTTTTGAGAGCCACATTTTTTAAGCTTAAACTATATAGGTAAGTACATTGTTATTAACTTAATTAGGGCTGTAATTAACTTAATTAGGGCTCCTTGCTAAAAACTCAAGGGGCCAAAGAACCACTCGAGAGCCGCAGTTTGCCGACCACTGCTTAGACAAGCCACTCACTTCCCTGGGCCTCATTTCTTCACCTGTCAACTGTGTATTAATAGAATAACAGTGTTGCTATAAGTAAGGTAGCGGGTGCTGGGAGTCTCCTTCCCATGAAGGCCAATGTCTTCTTACTGTAATCCCCCCATGATTACATTTGCATGGGTTTTCTGGCTCCCAAGTTGTGTCCAACTCATGTGTGAGCCAGGCTAGAAGTGACATGGAGTTAATGGCCATAAGGAGTGTCTGCTTAACCAGTGAAGGAAGAGCTGAGAAGGGAACACTCCAGCTTCCTTGCCCCTGAGGGGAGACTGGGACAGCCCTGGGGGGCCTGTTCTAACCCTCTCTCAGAGGTGCCCCGCAGAATGGAGGCCAGCTACCCACAGTGGTAACTGCTCACGACGGGTGTCATTGGCCTCTTTCCCTGCCCAATCTCATCCTCCAGCCTCGGAGGTACTTCTTGGAATCACCTCCCAAAACAAACTACTTCCTCAAAATCCTAGTCACAGGGAAACTCAACCTAAAACAACTATTAGCATGAAGTAATTTGCATTATAAAAAGCTTAGAACTGTTCTTTACTCACAAGTAAGCCCTAAGTAAGTACTGGCTAAGTCAAAACAAGAGTAATAAAATAAATATGTAAAAGTTATTTTACCACCTGAGATAATCCAACAATAGGAAAGCATGCTTTGCTGGTTTAGAGTTGGCAGGGAACCCAAGGCTGAGAGAAAAATAACACTTGAGAAAGAGAGCATCTGCTAACATATGATTAAGTACTGTTTTTGAGTAACTATTGTGTGCAGAACAAATATTTTAACTAGCAATGATAATATATGAGCCTTAATAGTTTTTCTCCAGGACCAGAAATTTCCTGACATGTACATATATACATACTCATTAATACATACATACATACATACATACATGCATGTGCAGATCTACATATACACACTCGCACACACTGCACACACATATTTGCATGCATTCATTGATGAGCGGTGACTGGAATAGTTTCTGTAACAGGTGGGCTGATATCAAAATGTATGGTGCAGCCATAATCGTGTGATAAAATATCTTCAGACCAGGTGGTCAGTAGCCTTTGTCCTTTACAGTCAACTGTTTACATTTCACTAGCAGAAAGTTTCATAGTAAATGTGCAATAAACAAGTGTTGTAGCCGAGTCTAGAAATAAGTAGACCCAATTTGCTTATGTTGCCACGCTAAATTTATCTTCACATAAGCAGTACAATTTTCTAAACTAACTAAACACATCGCCATCAAGAGTGGTGATTTTTGTTAAGCATGAGGTCCGATCACCCTCAACTGGAAGCAGAGGGTTAACATAAAGAAAACAAAATACACCTTGAAATTATTAACATCATTTTATACTATATGCTAATGTGTTCAAGAATTTCCCACCTAAGTATAATTAAAGTCCACGTTCAGAAATTAAGTGCAGCACAAACCACGAACCTTATATTTTTCCACAATTAAATTCAACATTAAGTTTAAATTAGTTGAGCTAAATTGATTTAACCTGAGCAAAATGCCACTTATCACATTATTGTTGTTAATTTAAATTTAATTGATTTTGCAGTTTTATTTGCACTTAACTTGAGAACTCACTCTGATTTTATAGTTGCGTAAGAACTACAAGCCTAATGAGGCTTATGTTCTTACATATTTAAGTAGCATTATAATAGAGATGATGGTAGTCGGAGTCCATGGTGTTTTTCCTCCTTTAACGAGGACTTGATACCCAAGTTCTGAGAAGCATTAGGCACCAGCTGGTAAGTCAGTTAGCTTTTGGTGAGCCTTTATTCCCTGTCTTTAGAATGAAGCTATTCACTCCCCCACCCCCACCCTCACCTGCACCCCAACAAAACCAGACCCATTCTCTGTGAGGTTTAAAGGATGGTGTCACTGAAGCAGCAGCCTCCTCGCCGCTGGGAAAAGGTGCTCGGTAGATGTGATTTTCTCCCTTTTCTCTCCCTCCTTGACTGGGGAGGTGGGTCTTTTTCATCAGCAATTAGTTTTGTTTTGTTTTGTTTTGTTTTAATCTGTGAGCATGAAAATGTGAGCCAGATCTTGAGAATCCTCGGAATCTTAAATCGCTGGGCTCTGTTCCAAACGCAGGGAACAGTGCCAGGAAAGGTATTAAAATAGAAAACTTATCCTTTCTTCCATGGGGTTTGTATTTCCTAGATGATGCTGGGCCCCAGGATGCCCCAGTGAGTGCAGACCCCAAAGCCCCTGGAGGCTTGTCCCTGAGAGCATGCACACACCCTGCCCATGGCCTTTCACCCTCCACTTCCGCTGGGCCCTCTGTGGTGGCTGCCCTACAACACTCCAGCCCTCCCCATGGGTGTGCCCAGGCTTACACCAGGGGCACTTGCTGGCTGGGCAGGACCCAGAGCTCTAGACAGTGGGAAAGGGAAGGCCAAGACCAAGTCCCAACAGGCAGTGAGAGGCCTGAACTTGTCTGACTGAAGCTTCCAAGCCTCCAGCTCATGCTGCAGTGTCCCATCAGGCTTCATGGATAGAACACAAAGTCAAAGATCAGATGCATAGTAAAATCGCAAGTGGCAACCACAGACTGCTGAACTCCAAGTGCTGCCCTTCTTTGGCTGAGCCCCTGGAAACTACACTGGCCACAGGCCTGTGAGCCCCACCTCACCACCCCACGACAGCCCACTTTTCTTTCCAGGCACACTTTCTGTTGTAAGTTTTGTAAGTTTTACCCCTTTGGTGAGCCAGGATAGACAAAACCCTATTTTGGGGGGGAAGATCATGTTTCCCTGAGCCAACAAAAGTAAATGCTTTAAGGATATCATTGTCAATCAAAAAGCACATTAAAGGATATAAGTAGCTGTGAAATTGTCTCTTCATGTACTTTAGGAACTGCTAAGAAAAATGTCCCGTCTTTGAGGAGTATGTGCTTAGAGACCCAGGGGAGTGCAGAAGCACAATGATGTGCCTGTTGTGAAGCAAAAGAGAGTGAACGACCACTGGAGCCCAGACCAAATTAAAATTTAGAGAGCCTTTATTAGCTGGCTGGGCAACTGCTCTGCCATTCTCCATGCAGAGAGTCAGGAGAGCAGCAGTGACCCTTTGAGCAGGACTACTTTTAAGCACACTAACCACATTCTGCTTTTGCAGAACAACTAACCCAAGACAAAAGTTTTCTCCAAGTAATGTCAGAGTCATGCCATTGTTGTCCATGTTATTTCACAGGGTCATCCTGTTCTTCAGAAAGCTGACAGTATTCTATGAAAAAAGGCCTATGTGCTGGGAAGGGGTTATGAGACTGTATCTCAGAGTCTGGCCCGGTGTCAGCACTGACAATTCTATGTGGGGCATAGTCCACGGCCTCAGTAGTGCTCAAAAATTCCCACTCTCCAATAGTACCCAGGTTCTGGAACTAAAGCTGCTGGAATTCTGCTGCTTATTCAGTGGGTGATCTTGGAGAAATAATTTACTCTCTCTTGGCCATGGTTTCTCATATGTGAAGCTGAAATCTTAAAACAAACAAACAAACAAACAAACAAAAAACAAAAAAAAACAACTTGGCAGGTTGTCATGAGATAATACTGGTAGAATGTTTAGTGAGTCCCTGGCATAAGGCTGAGAATGTGATGTGTTACCATATGTTGGTGAAGGCAGACAACCACAGCAAGGAAGAGGAGCAAGGTGTTCAGATAGGTTAATCAGTGAAGGATTCCCCTTACAAACAGGTTGTGGCACACCTGTGTGTGGGAACACTGAGCGGCCAAGTTCTCTTGCCCGTGTGGCTAAAAAACACATTTACTATATCCACCCAACTTAAAGGTACAGATTTCTGTACTGTCTGACCCACCATTACTTGCCTGTGTGTTTTATAAGACTCAACTGTAGGCACTACACTTGCCCTTAGAACTCAAAACACACATCTTTCTGGTTCCTTTTCTGTCTTTGAAAAATCAAAATTGTTTTCTGGCCTTTGGAAAGCAGTTTCAAAAATGAGAGACTGAAAAAAAATCCTTATGCTGTTTTGTTGCTAAATTCATCCCCAACTGTAATTGGGGTTTTTATCTATAATCTATAATAATAAAAGCATAATATGCTAATTAGACCTGATGTCCTTCCAGATGAAGCCTGGGCCCCGGGGGCCAGAGGGAAGCCGGTGTGGGCAGCTGGGGGAAGGAAGGCCTACTCTTGCATGAATTTCATGCATTGGGCCTCTAGTAGAAAATAAAGAAGTTGAGATAATTTCTAATGGGAAATAAATTGCTCCAGGTTTATGTTTCCTTAGATGTATGCACATGATAGTCTCTTCCTACAATGTCTAAATACACAATTGTCTTGTGATCTTTCTTATATTCAACCGCAGAGAGCTCTTATTCCCTAGTTTTCCTCTTTCAAGATGGATCAGCTCAAAAGGAGAATAAAAAGCATGGCGGAGGCCATTCCAGTAATCATAAAACAAGTGGAATTGAAGCAACACTCAGATTCTGTCCTCCTAGGAACCGGGCAGTAGCTTAGTGTGAGCCCAGTATTACCACAGCAATTATCTCCCCAGGTATGCTCAGTTCTCACAGCGACTTTAGAATGTACATACCGATTTGCTAACTTCTGCTGGGTGGAGAACAAACAAAACTATCCAGACCTTCGGTCACATTGCTCTCCTTTAGAGATAAAACCTTTTAATGGGTATCTAGTTATTAGCACCCATTTTATTTCTTATTAATGTTAAATCTCCAAATAGTAGGGAGAACTGGGGCAGCTGGGGAGAGGACAAATTGATTTAAAAGGCTATTTTGTGATTGACTTATTCAAGAGATACCAAGAACCTTTTGCTTTCCAGACACCGTCTGAGGATTTGGGCATGGAGTCATGAATAAGACAGGCATAGCTGCTTTCCTATGGGACATGCAGGCTAATGGGGGAGACAGCCAATAAACATATCTTTTAGAGAACACATTTTAGGGACGTGTATGTCAAAACTAGCAAAAAAGCCAGCAGCTGGTACAATTTGGCACATTAGTCTTCTTAAGGAAGAGGGATATATATTGTCATACTATGGTAATTGGGAATAAACTCAAGTCCAAGACTCAGTTTCTTCATCAGTAAAATGAGAATGATTCTATTTATAGGTTTGTGGTGAGGCTCAGAGGGTGAACCTTAAGTCTTACTGGTGAGCATAAGTTTGGTTTTCAAATTTGGATGATATGAGTCTTCATTGAGTTGCTATTTTGTATTATGCAATATACAAAGCATTTCAACAGAAAATACCTCACCAGAATGTCACAGGGCAGCCCCATGAAATTGGAAACAATACCAAATGGAAGAGTTTCATTCTAAGAATTGGTTACTTGTTGCCATAGTTGAAATAAAAGATGAAAATAAGCCAGCCAGTTTGGAACAATCCTCAATAATATCAAGCTGTTAAATTTTCCTTTATTATATCCACTAACACTCTCCTCAATTTGCCAAATTTTGTTGGAATTAAACCAGTTCTGATTTGGAGATTTCTCTTTTATAGAAAAAATGGTGATCTCCTTTACTTTGTACTTGAATACTTAGGAGTCAAACAGGATTTTAAAAAATCAACTTGAAGCTACTACAGAGGAGCTTTAATCAATGGCTAATCTTTTTAAAGCCTGTGATCCCTTGGATGGCTGGTGAGTCACTGTTAATTTCAATTAACCCAGGCAAGAGCTCCAGGGGGATTTAGAGTGTGGCCACAGGTAGGGTTGGCCTACATAAAAAATGATACTGTCTACCTCAACGTACGTTTTGCCCTGTGTGGCTGAGTCTCCATCATAGCAATCATAGACACAAGCTAGGCTTTATTGCTCAGAATTAGAGTAGCAGTTAAATCATTCTTGAACAAGTGGTCAGGTCAGGTGGTATTCTTTCTCATGCATCATCAGCAGGATTTTGACTATGCTGTTTGGCTGCTAGGAGAGACCTGTCAGAGAAGGGAGGGAAAAGGCTGCAATCTTTCGGTAGTAATTAAGTTCTTCCATGGTCTCCCCAACTACTCTCTCAATTGCTTCACCATTTTTGTGTTCTAAAAAATTACATTTCACACACACACACACACACACACACACACACACACACAGAGGCACCCACATACACAGTGTCTTAACATACTTCAAATTTGATATTCACAACTATATTTAGAATATGCAGTTTCCTATACCTGGAATACTTCCCCCCATATGTTCCACTTACCAGAACCTTATTCTTCAAGTTCCATCTCAAAAGTCACACCTTCGTGAGACCTTGTCAATCTCTTCAAGTCAGGGTAAAATTGCTTCCGTTTTTGATGCCACTGTACACAGACTTCCTGTTTACAAGGATATTGGGGCAGAAGAGATTGGGGAGACAAACACCCCAGCATTTTGGTGCAGACAGAAAATACTGCCACTGCCCCTTTTTCAGAAGCAGACTGGCCGCTGTTAAGGAAACATGTTAACTAAGCAGTGTCCGAACAGCTGTGATTACAGGCATCCACCAAATTAACCCACACACTGATGAACTCACTCCCAGGTAACCGAGAATCCAAGATGTTTCATTCATCCTCTCTGATTGGCCTTTCACAAATTTACACCCACAAGTGTATTTGAGCCCATGAGCAGCCATAGGGTGAGGCCCATTAAACTCACCTAAATGGCAGCATCTGTCTGCCCCAAGCCTTCCCATTCTTTTTTTTTTTTTTTAATATATATTTTATTGATTTTTTTACAGAAAGGAAGGGAGAGAGATAGAGTTAGAAACATCAATGAGAGAGTCATCAATCAGCTGCCTCTTGCATGCCCCCTACTGGGGATGTGCCCGCAACCAAGGTACATGCCCTTGACCAGAATCAAACCCGGGACTTTTCAGTCCGCAGGCTGACGCTCTATCCACTGAGCCAAACCGGTTTTGGCATGCCTTCCCATTCTTGTCCCAAGGCTGGGGCATGAGTAGTTTTCAGTTGCAACTAGAAAAAAAGAGATAAGATGTTTTAGAGGTGACAATATTTTGATATTTTCTTAAATAGCTTACAACTAATAAGTACGACGCAAGTCTCAAATGTTTACCTATGCACAATGCCTGACACCATTTTGCGTAGTCTTCACTGAGACAAATTATGGTAACCCCTTGCTCCCTCAACTCTTGCTCTCCAAATATTTACCATCTGAACTCAGTAGCTGAAAAGACTAGAAAGACTTTTTTTGGATAACTTCCTTATAAGTCAGAGTTGCTATTAGGTCCCTGAAATTTAAGAACCAAATTGGTTCAGATAACACTGACTCCCTTGCTGTCCAAGCACATTAATTGGGCATTTGATATCAGATCCAGGAAATGAATATATTGGTTAAAGATGGATACATTAATCAACTCCCAAATGCATATTCATGAGGGAGGAGGAAGGTTGAAGTAAAATAGTCTAGATTTTGGAAAGATTAGTAGATCTCTTTGTTTAGTTGTGATTAGGCAATAAATTATAAACTGGTGGAAAGAGCTATCCTTTTGTAGGGAAGCTGAGACGTGACTGGGGAAGTCAGAATGAGAAAGAAACTAGAGCACAGAGGAACTTTGATATTATGTTCAGCTCATAAAATCTCTTCCGACTGCTCTAATGAAATGAGTTTAAAATTTCCTACTTTTCTTTTCCCCCTACTTCTCTCGCACCCTTTTTCTCTTTTTTTGCTTGTTTGTTTATTTGTTTGATAATATAAATGACAATCTCATTGTGGTCTCTGCCAAGTGTTTTATTATCTGAGTGCTTAACCCGACCAGAGGCATAAATGAGTGCAAGGCAGCTAATGAAACCACAATTGGCTTCATAAACAGGGAAACATCTGGAAGACTTTGGGTATTATTTTGCTTCTTCAGCTGGGGGTTTGTTTGCCCTTTGCTTCTGATCTGCTCCTAGGCTTTCACATATGAAAGAAAAAATACTTTGACTAAAGCAATGTTTCCCAACCTTGCCAGATCAGGAGAATTGCCCAGGGACAACTTGTTAAATTCACAGACCCAGGCATCACTGACTCAGAATTTTCAGGGAATTGGCTTGGAAATGTGTGTTTCTAACAATGTCTTCTGATGATTCTCAGGATCACTTAAGTTCAAGGCTCACTGTACTAAGGCCTGGACTTTCGTGGCATGATCTGAAGGCAAGTCAACCCACGAGTTAAGGACACGGAGCCCCCAGTGTACGTAAAACATGAACAGCTCAAGCAATTCACACGAGGACCTGAAACCTTCATCAACATCCTAAACAAGTTTTAATATTCATCATTGAAATAGTGTCCATTCCCTGCTCGGTTCCAGAAAATTCTAAAACGTAGATATAAGGAAGGCAAAGAACAGTTTGAGAAGCACTGATAAATGACTACCATTCATTACCCCTGCTTGAAGACCAGCCTTAGGCAAATGCTGAAGTTCCCATCCTCTCTCTCTCTCTCTCTCTCTCTCTCTCTCTCTCTCTCTCTGTCTCTCTCTCTCTCTCTCTCTCTCTCTCTCTCTCTCTCTCTCTCTCTCTCTTTCTCCCCTTCCCCCTCCTTATATCGATAATTGCCTCACAAGGGCCTCAATGCTCAGGATCCATCAGGAATCTATTCTCCTATACCCCCTAGTGGGTATTTCTTAAAAAATTGAGTACTACATTTCCATGTCTCCGAAATGTTAATGATAAATTTACAGAAAATGACAACATTTTGACAACATTTACCATCCACCACAGGGATCAAAGTGACAACAATGACCATGCAAACACCAGAAGACACAAATCAGCATCAACCTCAAAATATCAGGAATCCTTTAAGAAGACTCTGAGATTGTGAATTATGTGTACACCCAATGTTCTTCAAGTACATTTCTGCCCCACAGGTTTCTTAACTGTGACAGCAGTATTTTTACCATGATACCTTATGGTAGGCAGAGTGATAACTCTCTCCTGTCCTCTGGCCCTTCCCCCCCCCCCCCCCCCCCCCCAAAAAAAAAAAGTCCATGTCTTAATCCCTGAAACTTGTGAGTATGTTACCTGGCAAATGGGGCCTTGCAGATGTAATTACAAACCATGAGATTATTCTGCATTATCTGGGCGGGCCCAGTGTAATCATAAGAGTCCTCAGAAGAGGGAATCAGGAGGGTGATTGTGAGAGAAGATTTGTTGATGAACATAGGGCTCAGAGTCAGAGAGAGAGACTTGAATGTTGGCTTTGAGGATGAAAGAGGGGCCATGAGCCAAGGAGTGCTGGCAGCCTATAGAAGCTAAAAAAGGCAAGGAAATCGATTCTCCCCAGAGACTACAGAATACATATAGCTGTGGCGACCCTTTAATTTTAATCTACCAAGACTTTCAGCCTACAGAACTGTTCAATAATACATCAATGTTGTTCTAAATCACTAAATTTGAGGTAATTTGTTATAGGAAATTTTAAGTACCGTAAGCACTCTATTTTATTCTCACAACTGTCTCAGTTCGCACAATAAACCACAGTGGTCACCAATCACCAGTGCTCTGTTACCTACTTTGCTTTCTCTTTAGCACTTACCACACTTGGAGTTATCTAGCTTATTTATTGGTGTAAGTGTTTGTTATCTGCCTTTCCTGCCTAGTCAGAATGTAGGCTCCTTGAAAGGGTGGCTATATCTCGATCTTGTAGCAAATACACAATGTGTGGACTAACTGGAGAAACCTTTTACTGATTTTCCTGCCTCTGGTTTTTCACTCTCTTAACTCATCTCCATATTCCAGAGTGCAGAGGATGTTCTTTCCAAAGCGTGTGGCTGAACATCTAGCCCTTAAGGTACCACCTCCAGGGAGGCACTCAGAGTCAGGGAGTGGGGGCCTCCTTACATTTTGTTAAGTGCCAAGGCTATCATTGCAACCACTTTGCTGAAAACCTCCCTGTGAAATCCCTGTGACCTCAATGTAAAAACTTAGTTCCACAGCACAATATACAGTTGTGCTTCTTATCTTTTCTGCCTCATCTCTTACCACTTGACTTCCTTATATCGATATTTCAAGCGCTTTCTTGTAGAAATCACATAGGTGGGTCTTGTTGTTTTTTTTAAACTAATCTAACAATGTCTTTAAAAAATACTCTACAGAGATATAATTTCCATACATATAATTTCCCCACTTAAAGTGTAGAAGCCAATGGGTTTTATTATATTTGCAGAGTTGTGCAGTCATGAGCACAGTGCAATTTTAGAATATGTTTATCACCCTTTCAATAAAACCCCTGTACCCATTAGCAGTCACTCTTCATTCTCCTACACCAGGCCTATCTGTCTTTATATTTGCTTTTCCTGGAGGTTTCATATAATGGGGTATCATATATTATGTGGTCTTTTGTGACTGGCTTCTTTCACTTAGCCTCATGTTTTCAAGGTACATCTATGTGATAGCATGTATCAGCACTTTTTTTTTTAATTTGGGAAATTAACTCCTTATCAGATGTGTCATTGGCAAATTTGTTCTACCATTCAGTGGGCTCCCTTTTTTAAGTGTGATGTAGTCCCATTTTTTATTTTTTATTTTTTCCCGTTGTTTTTATCAACAAAAATATTGCTGTGAGAAATGTCTGAAATGTTACTGCCCATGTTTTCTTCTAGAATTGTTATGGTTTGATGACTTACATTTAAGTCTTTTATCCATTCTGAGTTTATTTTTGTTTATGGTATAAGTTGATGGTCTAGTTTCATGTACCTGTCCAATTCTCCCAACACCATTTATTGAAGAGACTGTCTTTACTTAAGGGCATCCTGCTTTTGATATCACTGTTTACTGTGAACATGTTTCATTTTCTTGAAGGCTGGTTTTATATCTTTTTGAGGTGATAGACTATACCAAAACATTTTATGTAAATCAATGAATTTTTTATCAAGATAAAATTACATAAATAAGGAGGGCCATACATGCTATGAACTTTACATCTAAACAACAGTGATTAGATGTGATGTGTTACAGTGCTTATATGTCCTAGATTTTTCAGAGAACGCTTAAAAACAGAAATAAGTTTTTCAGATATGTCCTGATTTTTTAATTCAAAATATGGATCTCCTTTTCCCTAGTTTCTGGTCTCTTCAGATTTATCTGCATTCCTATTCTCACTGTCTTTCTCAGTGAACAAAATTCCCTCACACTTGACTTATAGTTAATGATGAACTGGCAAGGTTCGTCATTGAGCACCTCAGTCTGAATATCATTGCTACCAGAGATGCTGCTGCAACTTCCCATGCTGCATCCTTTATTTTGAGTCAATGTTTTTCAGTATGCCAATAGTCTCCTCTCTTAAACTGCATGCCCATGATTTATAACTCTAATGCCTTTCTTTACACAAATGCCAGTGTTTATATTTAAAGCTTTCACTTTTGAATGAAGTATATGAATAGGTTGTTATTGACTCAAACGTTAGAAATAAACCCTGCTAAGCAAGCAAAATTATTCACATTACAAATTAACTTCTCTTTGCATAGAAATAGTCATAGGCGTTTGGCTAACCTGGTCATCTCTGATTGAATTTTGGCAAAACATGGGCTTTCAGTACATGACTATTCAAATGAGTCAGAGTTCTCAATACATTTGATAGACAGTAAGCAATCTCTTTAAAGAAACTAACAATGTACTTCAAATTAGCTGGCTCTCCCTCCCAGCAGAGTATTGCTGCTGCCTCCAATGGCAACTTGTGAGCGGATGAAGGGATTGGTGCAGGTATATGCTAAACCCAGTCCCTAAAGTCAGGGGGATTTTTCATTAGAATGATGTCATCATCTAATAAAGAAATGGTAACATTTTGGAAAGTGATCATGATTTGATGAGGCTATAAATAGCAGCTGTTAAGAGTGAGGACATTGTCATTAGACAGATGTGACTTTTACACCCCACCTAGCCACCAAACTAAATAAGGAACTAATTGTATTCCCTGGACCCAGCCTCTCTGAATCTTAGTACTCTCCTCTGTAAAAAGAAAATCATAATCACCCCTACTTCAGAGACCTATGGGCCACTAAGTGAGACATTGCATAAGGCATAAGAGTGCTTTGCTCTGCACCTGGCACATAAGACTGCTTTAGAAAACTCCAAAGTTTTCTATGTCACAGTATTGATTTGCATAAAATAATTCTTTCCAGTGCTTTCCTTCATTTTTCTTACTGTCAGATCTAATATATGCATCATGGTCATTCCGTGTCCTAGGACTCCAAGGATCATTAAAACCCCAAGTACTGCTCTTATTGGTGTGATCATTTTTATTGGAAAAAGCCACACACACGTATTTCACAATTCTCCACATCACTGGTTTTTAAGGTGAGTATGCATACCCAGGAGATAAAACAGATGTTCCATTTGGGTTGAGAATTATCGAAGTCTCTATATCAATTTCTTTCTTTTATGCTTCATTTTGCATATTAGTAAAGTAGGACATGCAGAGGATTGCTAAAGAAACATACATGTTTCAGGGACGTCTACTGTTCTGGGTGTCCAGCTATTAAATTTTGGCAACCATTGTTCTGGAAAGGAGTTGGCAAACAAGCCTATGGGCCATATCTGGCCCACAGGTTGTTTTTATAAATAAAGTTTTATTGAAACATAATCAGACATACTTATTTACATGTTTTCAAAGGCTGCTTTTGCGCTACAGTGGGGGACTTGAGTAGCTGCAACTGTGAACGATGGCTCAAAGTCTAAAATACTAACTGGTACTTTAAAGTTTGCCAACCCCTGCTCTAGAGGATGGTGTTATGGGGGGTCTAATGTAACTTACACCGCAAACTGGTTTTATACCTTGTAACACCTGTACTATCAGATCCACTAGCCAACTCCAGAAGGTGGGTGATGTTTCCCTGCTCCTTACTACTCTGAAACTGGTCAGCATTTTCCGAGAACCTATTTAAAATATGATTCTTGGGTCCCATCTCAGATCTTTTGGAATCCGCCGCTGAGCAAGACCTACAGGTTATATGTGTCAACATTAAAGTTTGAGAAACAGCAGTCTCATCTATGTAACAGTTAGGCCAAATATTAGTGGAAGGCTTCAACCTCCAAAGCACCTTAAATGGATATCAGTTTTAAATTCCTCGTTGTACGTATATTAGCTCCTGCATTGCACCGATGAACGGATTTGCCATATATAGAGAACTAGGGGAGCTGGCATGGTCTGGCTCTCCTCCAGTTAGTATTTATATCTGGAAAGGCTAAGTCAACTGTGTATAAGCATTGGGGCCCCTCTCTTTTTATATAAAGAAGAAGAAGAAGAAGAAAAAAAGCAATATCTTGTTCTTGAAGGTTAAACTGTGGTGATGTGTTCATTGATGGAGAAACACATGCATTGAGGAGAGATTACTGATCCCTAGATTTTACTGCCCGTGGTGTTTAGGTTTTGAGTGTTTTTTTTTTTAAATATGATAGTTTTATCAGATGTTTTAAAGACAGACTTTTTCGTCCCTCCACCTGGCAGAGAAGAAATGAGTGAAGGATCACTCCGGGAGAGCAGCGCAGGACAGACTGTGCTCTGCAGGCCTGCGGGCTGGCCCCGGCCGGGCACGTGGACCTGGGGGCGGGCAGGCGGGTCAGGTCAGGCCTATTGTGCCCTCTGGGTCGGAGCTGAGCCCAGTACCCCTTCCTTCCTCGTGGGTCTGTCACGGTTCTCAGTTCTCCTAATGAACTCTTAATGAAGTGGGTGTAATTTATTGAAGGGGCGAGGTAAACTCGCTGTGCCTGGCACTGAGTTATGTTTCCTGGAGGGGAAAGAAAAGTTATGAAATAAATCATCCCCTCTCTAATTAGCAGCTTTGGCTAGCCGGCTTGAAATGACTTGAGCAACATGTGAAAAGAAGCCAGCAGTTCAGTCAGAAACCCAAACATGGGTCTCATTTGCTCCCCACGGAGAGATTTATGCAGTTTGGGGTGAATGTGTCAGGGGGATCGGAGTTGGTCACGGGAAGCACCGCCATGAAACCTGCTCCTCCTGCCACAGCCCTGGATAAACCCTCAGATGCTCCTGCCCTGTTTGAGTCCAGGGTTATGGTCACCATGAACACCAGCGGAGAGAAGGAACTAGTGAGAACATCTCCTGACATTGTAGGTCGACCCTCCTGCCTGTGGACCTGTGCCTGTGGGCTTTCCTTCTGCGCATCAGTTTTACTTTCTCAGCACAGAACGCCTGTCCTCTGACTTGCTCAGCAGAGGCCGCTTGCCATCCCATGTCTAGGCCAGATGGATAAGGTGCTGTGTGGGATTAGCACATTGAAAACACATGTCATGTGGGTTGAGGTCTACACTCACCGGGGCAGCTAGCATGTGCCGGGGACTGGGCAGGAAAGTGGTGGAAAGGAATCTGTGAGGGAGGGGATTCTAGATGGAAGAATCTTAGTGAGTTCATCACACACACACACACACACACACACACACACACACACACACCAACAACCCCAAAATGGAACTGGTCACAGAACCATTTTAACCTGAGTACATTTACATTCTCTTCTCCATTTCACAATATACATCATGCTCAAAAGCTCAAAAGAACATTGGCCCATTGCCTGCCCCCAGCAACCGCCCCCTCCCCCTGCCCTAAAAACTGTATAAGTAAAATGTGTTATGTCCCTCATCCTGAGAGTCCTCAGCAGAAACAGTAATATTTTCCCACGTGACAGCCCACTCACACCCTGAGACTTGAAGTTTCAGGTTGAACCTGGCCCTCCCAGGCTTGGCTCCGCCTTCCTCGGCCAAAAAACTGGTTTCGTGCCTTGAAGAAGAATGACTTCACAAGCTTTGTGCGTGGCTCGCAGAAACGTTTTGATGAGCGCCATGTGCACGAATCAAAAACACATGGGCTACGTTCCCTTGAACATCCATGTGATTTTAACCGGAATGGATTTGTCCCCGAGCGGTGCATTCTGCTGAACTCTGTCTAGACGCCAACCCTGACCACGATGCCCGGCAGGGGCGGAGCTCGGCCGGGCATTTCCAAGCGGGGGCTGTGGGTTTTATTGGGACTTGTAACTCCTTTCCTGTTTGAAGATTTTTGTGAGGGATCAGCCCAGAGGAGCCCACTCTGGGCTTCTCAGCCATCTCTTTCCTCCGATGGCTGCTTCCCCTCACCCCCGCCCAGAAATGCAGCAGGAAAAAACAGTTTGCTATTCTTTTTTTTTCTTTCTTTTTAAAAAAGTATATTTTATTGTTGTTTTTTTTCAGAGAGGAAGAGAGAGAGCTAGAGAGTTAGAAACATCGATGAGAGAATCATCAATCAGCTGCCTCTTACACACCCCATACTGGGGATGTGCCCGCAACCAAGGTACATGCCCTTGACCGGAATCGAACCAGGGACCCTTGAGTCTGCAAGCCTACGTTCTATCCACTGAGCCAAACCGGTTTTGGCCAGTTTGCTATTCTTTCTTGGGAAACCCAGCTTTGAAGAACTGAAATTACCCCCACCTGCTCCCCATTTTAGACATAAAAAGGAAGAAGGAGCTGAGACATTTAGGCCGGTTACAGACAGAGCCATTTCGAAAAAGTCAGGAGCTCATGTTTTCTCGTGACTCCAGTCCTATTTTACCTCCGTCAGCGAACAGTTGACATTCATGAAATTCAAGCTGTGATGTTCCAGCCTCCTTTCCATGCAGTGGTGTGTGAGAAAGGAATGACTTTCCCAGAGGCCACTGTCTTCTCCCACCCCCCGGATTCCCCTGCTCTGCCCACCTGCTGCCGAGAAAGCAAGAGGCGGTTCAAACGTGGGCACAGCTTCTCAGAGCTGGAGGAGGAGGGCTCCTTTGAGGAAGAACAGACCGCTAATAAATGGCCTGGCCATTACCCTTTATGCATACTTGTTCTAATAGGTGTCGCAGGTCCCTGCCTCCTAATAAGGAAAGGAAGTAGAAAAACACATAAATTCTCTCAAGGGAGTCAGACAGCCCGAAGCCACGTTTGACAGCTGCGAACGTTACCATGAGCACAAAAGCAAAACAAGGCTTAAAGGAGTGATGCATTGCCAGGGATTCTGGCAAGATTTCCTTGGATCCAGACTCTGTTTTGCACTGTTTCAGTTGAAAAGAAGAGCAGCACTCCTGCCCGCCACATGTGATGGAATTGGGAGATTAAATAAACAATGGCATTAATTAATCCGAAAGGGATTTATTCACTGCGTCCCTGGATTTGCCTCTCTGCCTCAGATTTATTTGTTTGTTTGCTTAGTTCTTTACTTTAACTCCGGGTATGTGTTTTGTTTTTTTTTTCTTCTCTCTCTCTCTCTCTCTTTCTTTCTTTCTTTCTTTTTTTTTTTTTTAAACGTTTCAGCAATTCACAGTTTGGCATAAGATGGGGGCTGTTACCATTTGTCCACCATCCAGAACTGAAATATCATGGCTGACATATACACATACGGAACTGTTTGACATTGAAATTGGGTCTCAAAAGAACTGTTGGCCCAGAAAGAAACTCACTACAGACTGATTCATTTGCCTCTCAGCATAACCATTATTGCTTGTCTCATTTTCGATTCTTGTAAGTATATTTAGATTCTTATAAGTAGGACATGACCTCACTCATCTAGGGGAAATGGTGAACAACATAGACTGATGAACAAGAACAGACCCAGAGATAAGGAGCCATGGGTCAGACTGTTGGACCTCAGAGGGAGGGTGGGGATAAAAGGGAGAGATCAACCAAAGGACTTGTGTGCACACATATGAGCCTAACCAGTAGTCAAGGACAATAGGGGGGTGAAGGCATGATTGGGGAGGGGTGGGGATTGGAATGGGGGGTCGAGGACAAATATGTGATACCTTAATCAATAAAGAAATTTTTAAAAAAGCTGTTTTTTGGTCCAACGCCTAGGTCATGAAGTCTAACTTTTGAACATTGGGAGGTTTGCTCAGGTACCGGTTCTTTGCCTTCCCTCTCTTCTTCCCTTCCTCCTTTTCTTTCCCTCCCTCCTCCTTTCTGTGCTTGCCTTTCTCTGAGATGATCTGGAGATTAATTAGAGATGCACGCCACTGATTTATGGCGGTTGCAAGGGAACCTCAGGTGCCCATTTAAAAGGCCGTTAGTCTGCCCCCTGAGAGTTTATGGCCTTACAAGAAAATCCAGGAGAATATATGGGCTGGGGTTCAAAGTGGGCCCAGCAGACAGGACCGCAGATATGAATTCCTTGTGTATTTTGATTTGGTCCGAATCCGCCTCTTTGTGGTGTTAACGAAGGCCCTGCCCTTCCTGGCTACGGTGGCTTTTCCACAAAGGGTGCGTTCCGAACTATTTCACAACAGCTGCTCTGTCTCATCTGGTCTGACACTGACTTTGGGAAGTTATTTCTGAGAAGAATGTATGATGCTGATTTTTTAAAAAAGTAATTTTTTTCATCTGGTTTTGCACAATTTCAACACTGGGATATGTGTTCTTGGAAGGTCCTCATTCTCATAGGAAGCAGAACCCACAGGACTGGCTGTTTTCATGAAACAACGAGGAAGGGCTTTCCTCCATTTTTGTGAGGGATCAGCCTCACAAAATACCACAGCATATTAAAGTAATATGTTTGTGTCCTTTTCTATATCTATCTAACATCTATCCATCTATCTACACACACTTATTTGAACCCTGTTTATTGAATCAAGAGGCTGCAAACAATTTGAGTGGAAATAATCATTCCTCTAAAGTGGTGTCCCACCCTTGCAGAGTGTCCCAAATGTGTCACTAGGTGAGATTCTTATTAAATAAACTAGAGACCCAGTGCATGAAATTTGTGCTTGGGGGGGGGGGGAAGGGTCCCTCAGCCTGGCCTACACCCTCTCCAATCCAGGATCCCTCAGGGTTTAGGCCCATTCCACTGGCCTAAACTGGCAGTCAGATATCCCGCTCACAATCTGGGACCACTAGTTCCTAACAGCTCGACTGCCTGCCTGCCTGATCGCCCCTAACTGCTCCCCTGCTGGCCTGATCACCCCAAATGCCTCTGCCTGCCGACCTGATCGTCCATAACTGCTCTCCCCTGCCAGCCTAATCACCCCTAACTGCCTCTGTCCTAACCCCTGCCACCATGGCTTTGTCTAGAAGATGTCCAGAAGAAGTCTGGTCTAATTAGCATATTATCCTTTTATTAGTATATAAATAGAATGGCTATCAAAAAACTCCAGTTATTATTTGCAATCCCAGGTGGGAAAAAAAATTCTTCATTAACCATCCTTATTGTTCTTATTTATACTGATATGATTTTAATTTTTTCTAAAAAATATAAACTTTGTATATAAGAATTATTTGCATAAGTGAGTTATAGGTAAGATTTAATAAGAGATAAAAAGGAATCATACCAGATAGTGACCCCCTCAGAGAGAGAGAAACCCAGCAGGGAGGGACATGGGCATCTTACCTGTATTTATAATGTTTTATTTCTTAAGGTAAATGGTTAGTATAGGAGGAGTCATTATGATAGTCTTCATATTCTTTTCTATGTCTTAAACATTCCAAAAATGCTTAATTAGTACTGAGTTTTAAAATGCTTTGAAGCTCCAAGGCAAGCATGTCATTACAAAGTGTCATCATCAGGGTGGGAAACAAGGGGTGAGGTGACTGAGCACCGTGTTTCCAAGTGTGAGCACAGTGTCACACTCACCACCCCCAACGGGGCCTCCCCACTGCCCACCATATGAAAGTACCCCATAGAATCATGATGTCCCAAAGAAGCCAACATTTTCACTTTGAAGACATGACAGTACATGAATCACTACTACATGTGAGTTAGCTTGGCATGAATTGATCAAAAAGGCACTTAGTTATGATGATTTTAAAGCACAGGTCATAGTTCTACCTCCTCATGTAAACATATTAACTGCTTATCAGGATTGTTAGAAACTAAACTGAGCATTACCTCATAGGAAGGCCTGCAGTCACTCCTGACAGGCAGGCCCATCACATGAGCTGTCCCCGGACTCTTGCGTAGTAACACAATAGCCATAGGCTTACCCCACGGACTTCAGGGGGAAAAGGATGCCGGAATTATCTGGAAAAACCCAGGCTTGTTGCAGGGATATTTAAGGGGGCAGGTCCAGGGAGTTTAGGCGCCTCTACCCCAGTCCCACCTTCTGGGTCTTTGCATTGTATCTCCCTCAGACGGTAAATCGCAAGGCTTCTCCCAGCTCACCTGAATTAAACCATCCTCCTCAGATATCAACTTGCTTGATTATATTTAGTTCCCCAAACTCTCTCCTGTGGTAGAATGTGAAATTCAACTGGATATTGCTTTTATCTTGTAACTATGTGGAAGAGATGTGCAGGAGTGGCAGAAGTGTCTATTCCTGGTCAGAGGGAGCCTTTCAGTGGCGGCAAGCCAAGGCCACCTGCCTGCAGAACCAGCTATATCTATCGCTTCACGGTAGAGCAAGCTGTAGCATCTAGAATACATTGCTCCTCTTTTCCTTAAAGCCTCAGAAAACCACTCAGAAAATGACTTCAAACAGAGCTCATTGAATCCATCACATAAGCTCAATGTTGTTAAATGCACCTGCTATCTTACTTTAATCTTTATGTGTAGGTAATGATTTAATGTTAACGAACACGGATGAAGTGCATTGCAAATACTTTGACTTGCCACGGCAGGGTGGGAGGGAATGGCTTGGTGTGTGAAACTAAAGGCAGTGCCAGGGGCTGGTTGAACAAGGGGCACTCAGACAGACACAGTGGCCTCCCGTGGGTCCACTATCTAAAGGAGCAGAAAGAGGAAGCCAGTCCTTAAGGAAAGAGAAAAGAGTCCAAGGTTGGTCCTGAGCTGCCTATGGAGAGAAAGAAAAAAGATTTGGTCAGAGAAATCAGGAAGCATGACCCAGAGGCCCTGAGTAGTAAAACTGAGTTTGTCTTGTCTTTTTTTTTTTTTAATATATATTTTATTGATTTTTTACAGAGAGGAAGGGAGAGAGATAGCTAGAAACGTCGATGAGAGAGAAACATCAACCAGCTGCCTCTTGCACACCCCCTGCCGGTGTGCATACCCTCTTCCATGTCTTTGGATCTATTTTGTTCATTGGTGCCCGCAACCAACGTACATGCCCCTGACCGGAATCGAACCTGGGACCATTCAGTCCGCAGACCGACGCTCTACCACTGAGCCGGTTTCAGCTGTCTTGTCTTATCTCACAAGGACTCATCTGACCAGCTGAGGCGGAGCACAAACACAGGGCAGTGGGGAGGCAAGAATAATTCTAAGAGAGTTATGTGAAATGATGCAAAAGTATTTTTTACCTTTTTTTCTCCTCAACTTACATGTCAGGTATTTGTTTACTTATATTTGAAGTGAAACACAGTTATTTATCTTATCTTTACTCCAGGACTGAAGCCATCCTGTTCTTCCCTAAGCCAGCATTCCCTCCTGACTTGTCTCTCCCATTTGGGGCACCCTATGCAGCCAGGCCCTCCATCTAACTGGAACCCTTGAAAATCTAAGAGAACCATGATCGTGATCACTCCCTCACAAGGGCTCCCATTTGTTTCTTCTTGAAAAAACAATGTTGATATTCTCAATCAAGATATAAGATTGCCTCAGGGCACAGTTATTGTTTTTATATCAGCTTTATTAAGTATAATAGAACATATATCTATGTATATATAGCATCATGTTCATAATTTTAAGAGTAAAATTCAGGGGTGTCCCATATATTTACAGAATTGTGTAATCATCACCAAAATCTCATTAGAGAACATCTCTTTCTCCCCCCTCCCCCCTTGTAAATCTCATTGACCCCTTCCTCTCTTCCCTCAGAAGTTCATTAGTCTGTTCCATGTTTCCATGTCTTTGGATCTATTTTGTTCATTGGTTTATTTTGTTCATTAGATTCCACATATAAGTGAGATCATCTGATACTTGTCTTTCTGACTGGCTTATTTCGCTTAGCACAATACTCTTCAGGTCCCTCCAAGCTGCTAAGAGGGCATGAGAAACTTCTTTTTTATAGCTGATTAGTATTCCATAGGGTAAATGTACCACGGCTTTTTTTATCCAGTCATCTACTGATGGGCAGTTGGGCTGTTTCCAAATCTGAGCTATTGTAAATTATGCTACTATGAACATATCATTGGAGAACATCTTTATCACCCCCTACTTCCCACTTTATCACTCCCTACTTCCCCCCCCCCCCCCCCCAAGAAAAAACAACACCTGTATCATTTAGTGGTCATTCCACAATCCTTCCTTCCTTCCCTGACAACTACTAATCTACTCTGTCTCTATGGATTTGTATATTCTGGATATTTCATATAAATGTAATCATACAAACATGTAGCCTATTGGGTTTGGCTTATTTGATTTCACAAAATATTTGTAAGGTTCAATCATGGCATAGCATGTATCGGTATTTTCTTCCTTTTATGGCTGAATATTCCATTGTATGAATATACCACATTTAAAAAAAATCCATTCATCAGTTGATAGACATTTGTATTGTTTTCACTTTGGGGCTATTGTGAACAATGCTGCTATAAACACCCATTTACAAGTTTTTGTGTGAACATGTGTTTTCTGTTCTCTTGGGTATATAGAGAGGAGTTAATGGCAACTCTACATTTAACATTTTGAGAAACTTCCCGATTGTTTGCCAAAGTGGCTGCACCCTTTTAGAAACCCAATAGCAATGTATGAAGGTTTTAATCAATTTCTCTACATCCTCATCAATACTTGTTACTTATTGTCTTTTTTTTTTTTTTCTTGCCAGCCTCATGAGTATGAAGTTGTATCCTGTTGTGTATTCATTTGCACTCCCCTAATGACTAATAATGTGGAACATCTTTCAAATGTGCTGGTTATCCATTTGTATGTATTCTTTTGAGAAATGTTTGTTCCAATTTTTCACTTATTTTTAGATTGAGTTATTTATCTTTTTATTGTTGCTTAATATGAGTTTACATATTATTCATTCGAGTGGCTTAAGAGTGATATAATTTGCAAATATTTTCCCTAATCCTGTGGATTATGTTTTCACTTTCTTGACGCTGCACAAATGTTTTTAATTTGATTAAGTCCAGTTTATCAAATTTTTTTTCTTTTATCACTTGTATTTTCAGTCATATCTAAGAAACCATTGCTTAATGCAATGTCATGAAGATGTATCCCTATGTCATTTTCTAAGAGTTTTATAATTTTAGCTTTAATACTTAGATATTTGGGCCATTTGAGTTAATTTTTTAAATGTGGTATGAAGTAAGAAACCAACTTCATTCTTTGCATGTATATCCAATTTTCCCAGACTAGTTGTTGAAAAGACTATTCTCCCCCATTGAATGATTTCGATACCCTGGTAGACAATCAATTGACTATAAATATAAGGGATTATTCCTGGATGCTCAGTTTTATTTCATTGAACTAAATGTCTATTTCTATCCCAGTGCAACACTATCTTGAATATTATAGCTATGAAGTCAGAAATTTTGAGTCCTTTAACTTTGTTATTTTTCTCCAACATTGGGCTATTCTGGGTCATTTGTATTTCTGTGCAATAAAGAATTTAGCTTTAAACCTTCATCCCCAGTCCCTGAAAGGTAACCTCTAAACCCTTGGAATTTCCTGAGTAATAGGAGTGTCTTTGTTATTTATGTTAGGCCCCTTGGACCACACCTGATAATTAGGGTAAGGAGGTGACTGTGTGATTAGCAAGTCAGGACTTTGAGCGAGGTGATGTCAGCCCAGCCTCCTTCAGGAGTAATGGGAATAGAGATTGAGTTTAACTGTGTGGCCAATGATTCAATCCACCATGTCTATGTAATGAAGTCTCATTAAAACCCTGGACACAGAAATTTGGGTGAACTTTGATGCCAGGAGTGTGGCACACCCCCAGAAGACAGCAGAACCTGGGCATTGGGACCGCCTTAGACTTCACCTAACGTGCATCTCCCTTTAGCTGGTTCTAATTTGTAATTTTTTGTTATAATAGAACTGTGACCTAGTGCTTTCTTGAGTTCTCTGTGTCATTCTAGTGTATTATGAAATCTGAGGATGCTCGGATGAAGCCCTGAATTTGTAGCCAGATGGTCAGATGTGAGAGCGGTCTTGGGAGAGATTGAGAATTGACTTTGAGTTTCATGTTTGCAACTTTCCTTGGAGAAAATACAGGAACATATATTTGTTTTTTGTGAGCTGGGAGGCTTACCAAGTTGACTACCTTACTTCTGACATCCTTTTGTGTTGTGAATATACCTGTTGTATCCTTCTAAGATGAGGATAACATGGTTTTGAGAACTCAAAAAACAAACAAACAAACAAACAAACAAAAACAGGTTTGAGTCTCTTTCATGTACATCTAAAACTATCCCTGGGGCAGCAGGCATGACGGGAAAGCCATGTTCTTATTTTCCTCCCAGAAAAGCAGAGCACTCCACTTGTCCCTGCTGTGAGAGAGACCAGAGGAAGCAACAGGTGGAGACACAAACCAAGCAACAACCCCAACCACACGAACAGGGGCTGGAGTCCCGGGTTCACACCTGCGCATGAGCAGGTGCTGCGTGGACCCTTGAGCATGCTTCTCAGCTGCAGCGCCAAGGAAGGAAGTCAGAATGGGCGACGGGAGAGATAAAAATGCCAGGTCATGGCCATGGAACCAGCACATGGAAGCTTTGATGAAGCATGTGGTCTCTTACCGTAAGACATCCAGACAGTGTGGTTCAAGTCCTGGCTGCCCACATGTAATTTAGAAGGCTCTGGACAGTGTTCTCTTTAACCTTAGTATTTCCTCATCTGGAAAAAAACAATGATATTAGTAGCTGACTCACAGGGATGGTGAGGAGTAAATAAAATGATGTATAAAATGAATGCTCAATAGGATGTGTGTGTGTGTGTGTGTACAAAACGTTTGTACATTTTGCCAGATTTTATGCATATAATATTTGCAGCAGCAATGGTAGAAATACTTGTATATAGATTACAGTTTACTTCTTCAAAATCCGCTTTTCTCACCACAATAGGAATTACCTGTGAATCAGGGAGAAGATTAACTTCAGTCTGGGGGAGAGTAACATAGATTACAGGCAGCTGTGGGAGGGGGCAGAAAAGCTAAGAGAAACAGGAAAACGTGATTTTGTTTGTTTGTTTGTTTCCTAGCATTGGCCACATCCCCTGGGGCCTGGCTGGCATGATCCCAGGGTGGCATCACCCCCTTGCCATTTTAGGATGCAAATCTTCAGCTGTGGAGGGCCCGCTGCAGGCCCACGTGTCGCTGAGCCCTCACAGTATTGGGCATGTTCCTCTGGACTCAGAACACTACGAAGGCATGTGCTCGCTCGATGTGCAGCTTCGGGAGCGATCTTCAGCATTATGGAAAGGGTCATTGAGTTGGCTTCAGTGGCAAGGCTAACAAGATAAAAGGGGAGGGAGGTGGTTGTTAACTGTTCCCAAGCGCAGGCTGAGCTGAAACTCCCAACCCTCAGCTAGCAGGAGCGCTGGATTTACAATCGCACCCGGATGGATTACCTGAAAACAACCTCCAGGCACATTGTGATTAACTTGACCGAAGACATCTGGGAGAGCCCTCGATGGCCTGGAATGGTAACCTTAGTGCTCTGGCCTGAAACGAGACACCGCCGGCCTGCACAGGGGCCTTATTTGCTATCACAACGGCTTCTTCTTTTCTTTTTTCCTTTTTTTTCCTTGGAGCAGCTCGGTGAAAAACACCTCCGCAGGGATGTCCTCAAAGAAGCAATGTTGACTTCCCAGCTTAGCAGGCGTCACTTTTTAGAAAGCCAATTCTGCCTTGCTCAGGTCACGGGAGAAAAGCAACGAATGCCTCGATGAGGAGCAACTGTGGAAGAAGTACCAGAGCCATCAACTAAGGATACAGTTTGGTGCCCGAGACATCATATGCTCGCCGCTAGCTGGGCCTTCCTGCTGGATACTGTACAGTCACAGAGGCAGCCGGGGCTCGCTTTGGGCCGCTGTCATCAGCAGTGAATAGAGGTTGAAGGGAAATGCAAAACAGACTTAGAGGGGCTTAGCACCAGTAAACTAGCAGCGAGAGCAGCTCCCTCTGTTCTCTGCAGCCTGGGGAACTCGGTTGCCTACGTCTGTGCTGGGGGCTGAGGACCCAGCAGCAGCCAGAGAAACAGGCTTGGACAGAATCTAAAAAAATAAAAAAAAGTCAATTAGCCTTCCCACCCAAAGGTGCCTTTCAAGAAACTGTCTGGGCTTAGAAAGGAGAGAATTAGAGGCCTGCCTAATATTTCTCATCTGTCCTTTCTTCTGCCTCCCAGCCATCACATTGTCCACCAATCTGGGGGTGTGGGTCTCTAGGGGATTTGAATTAATTTTTTAAAATCTCTATGGGATGCAAACCCCATGTCAGTAAGGGTAAGAGGCCTGCAGAGTGTACGCTGGTGTGTCCTTTCAGCTCAGAGGATATTGCTCACATTCACAGAAGAAAAACCAGCGAATTCATCTATTTCCTTCAGACCTGGGGGCTCCCTGAGGCACAGAAAATGGGTGAAATGCGGATAGCTAGGCTTACTAAATTAGGTCACCATTCAGAAAGACAGGGGCAGAGAAAGAGGTGAAAAGGTAAAACTATTTGTGTCCATGACCTTTTTAAGAAAAGTGTTGTGGAGACTTTTCACGTTTTAAAAAACTAAACTCATCTCTTCAGAAATAAAATAAAATAAAATAAAATAAAATAAAATAAAATAAAATAAAATAAAATAAAATAAAATAAAATAAACATAATTTAGGGGATTATATTAATCTCTGAAGTGTAAGAGAGTATTAAATGGCTTTGTAAACACCGAAAATTTTACTAGCATGAAAATCCCTCCAATCATTTGGAAAAGTCTTACTGAGAAAGAACAAATGGACGTGGTTGGTAACAAACATCCCGCTTTGGGAAGGATGCTCTCCCTTAGTGACAGGAGAAGGGAAAGGGTGTGGAGAGATGGGCTGTCAGTAGTCTCAGGCTCTCTAGAAGTTCACTCATCAGTTTAGTATTTTCCTCAATTTTCTCTTATATAACTTAGTTAATATCCCCTTCCCAGCATATAAACTTATTTAAAAAAAAAAAAAAACCAGCAAAAAATATGCTATTTTTTAAACATGAAACTCTATTTTAAAATAAATATCTGTTTTTCTATAGGATAATGAAGAATTTTGTGTAAATTATAAAATTTACCTCTAGTTTGGACTTTCAGAGGTGTTGATAATTTACAAGGAATAACCGTAAAGGAGAAGCATTGACAAGGGCAAACACGTTCTTAGAGAAAATTGATTTGTTGAATAAACTTGAAAAATGCTAGCTTCAAATCACCGATTGTCCGTACGTTTTGGTGATTTCTGAAATACATGCTCAAGCGTCACGTTCTGAGGCTTGTTCTGAGGGCCACGTGTTAAGATTCCTCTCGTCTCCGTCCTTCCTAAAAACCCCGGGATCCAAACTGGCATCGGTAGCAGCCCTCCGCTTCTTCAGTCCCGGGGGCTTCCTGGGCTGGCCGGGGCAAGGGATACAAGGCTCCTCAGTCTACGCTGTTTCTGCAATTCATTTTAGTTGCCCCTCACTCTTACGTAACTTTTATTTATTTATTTATTTATTTATTCATTTTAATTTTTTAAATTAAATTATTATGTGTACTTATACCATTGCCCCCAGCCCCCAGACATGACTTTTAAAAATGTTTTTAGATTGTAAAATGCTCAAATGACTTCCAACTAAATACTTGTGATGCATTGGCATCATGTTAGCAGAGCATAGGAGGGGGTGTGGATTCTGTTTTAAATAATAGCTTCCGTGGGCCAGTTACCACGGTGGCAGCAACTTGCTCATCTACGACCTGGGGATCATACACACCACATCGCAATATTGTTGTGAGAACTAAAATGAAAAATGCTTGCTGAAGGCGCCTCACGAGATTGAAAGAGCTATCCAGGCAGGAATTGTTATCAGAGCTATTTTGTGAGAGGCCAAGTGAGGGGAACACCGTCAGAGCTCAGTTCTAGAAGTGAATGAAATTGTTCGACAAGCTGCATCAAAAGTCCAGCCTCCTCTTTTGACAGTCACTGGGTAACTCCAGCTCTTGTCATTGGTACGTGGTCCCTGCAAACAAGGTCTCCTTCAGTGATGAAGCGGAAGCACAGAATTCCATAGGATGTGCAATTGGTCCATTATTTCAGGTTCAGATGATCTTTTCTTTCCATACAAAGGCCACAGGGGATGGAGGTCTGGGCATCTTTCTCTAAACCCTCCTCCGCAACCTCCCCACCCTTCCCCATCTCCCCACATCTAGATTTCCAGTTTATCTTCATCTGATAGCCCCTATCCTGCTGTTTTCTGCAGGACCACACATACTATCTACTTCACCTATGTATTATGTCTATTCTCCACTCACTAGCATCTAAACTCCGCATGGACAGAGATTTTTGTTTGTTTGATTCCCTGGTTTAATCCAGAGGATTTAGGATGAATGAGTGAATAAATGAATGACAAAAATGGGCAATAATAAACACCATGTTTGTTAAATGTTGAGCATAAAGCATAGAGGTGTATAAAAAAATAAACAAAATAGACCTCTCAATGTGTACTTAAATTTATATCACCAAGGTGCAAGAGGACTTAACCTGAGCAATAGTTTGTCCTTTTGGGTTTAGTTCTGACAGTTTAAGGACAAATGTGTGCCATTTAATGACAATACTCTCTAAAAAATAAAGAGAACATCCAACTTTCCTGACCTTTTTCTGAACTTTGGCATTTGTTTACCCAAGCAATTGACTGGCTCTTTAGAAATAGGTATTTTGAGTTATACTTCCATAATTTGTAAACTGCTTTTATTTACTGTGGTGATTATGTAAAGACAATAAGATAAAAATGCAACAAAAAAAAATTAGGTAAGTATTAAGTGTCACTTAACAGTGGATGCAAATGCTCTCAGATCTAAAGGCTCAGGTCCCATGTTTTTCAGCTGTTTTAAGTCTCAGAGCAGAGTGGAATCTGTCCTGAAACTTCCCACAAGGAAGATTATGAGGACCAATTGGGAATACTCAGGTTGGCTCCAAACTGGCTAATCTCAGTGTTGCTGTTCCAGGAAAAACTTCTTTCCGTAATTACAGGAGATTGCAACTGTGGAAAAATGAAGGGCAGGAGAAATGGGGAAGCAGATATTCTGGAAATGTAATCTTAGGGAGAGAAGAAGCAACTGGCAGAAAATAAAGCTCCCTTCTCTCATTTGCAAACACAGTGCAGTCCTGCTATCTTATTCTGTGAATATCTGAAAAAGGGATAGCAATTGCTCACTTTTTGGATTTGAATAAAATGACCTTTCGTGGTTTCTGGCAACCCTGATTTGGTTATGGTTTCTGTACCTGAGTGCATATTTATGTAAAACTATTTTTATTATATTTGGAATTCGGGCGCATATTTTAACATTGTACATTTTTTTCTCCTTTAAAAGAAATACATGCTCATTATAGAGAATTTGTATTTAGAATGTACAAAGGAAAAGGTAAAAATCACCTGTAATCTCACCAAATCATTAATATGTTGATGTTATTTCTCTTCAGTCTGTGCTTGTGCAGTGACTCCGACCCTCCATTCAGATTGTCCAGAGGCCGTCTTTCCTCTCTACCAGGGGCCTCAGAACCTCCTGACAGGGCCCATCAGGCAGCCCCTGTGTTTATCGTGCCTCCACTGCGAGAAAACCAGGACTTTAAATCATCCACTAAAGGGCTCTTTGGGGGGGAGCCCGGCCAGTGCAGCACAGGAAGGGGCCTCGGTCAAGTGGGAGAGTCTGGTGGCTCCCCCTCCCCCAGCCATGACACACTGGTTTCTGTCCAGGAATGTCCATGTGCCAGAGTGTTTGGGTCAGGAAGGGGCTAACATCAGACACACATTGTGCCTCAAACCAGCCTTTCCCTGGCACAATCACCACCCTGCCATTAGGCTCGGCCCCAACCATCAACCAGCCAAGCACAGCCTTGTTTGTGCCACAGTGTCAGTAAAGCTCTGCAGTGACAATGCCAGCGAGGTTGCCCATCGGGTTCCTGAAAGTCTGACCATGTGGTGAGAGATCCTATCCCTGGGAATGAAGGTGGATCTTCTCCCACTGCCTTGTAAGTATCACTGACTCCTAGGTGTCAGTGTACTGAATTGTCTACCAGTCTCTTCTGGTCTTCATCTTTACTTATCTGGACAGATTCAAACAGATTCCTGAAGGACAGCTATTATAAATTGTTTTAACTGATTAAAAACATTATCAAAGACCATATTATAATAATTATATAGAAATTTTTAAATCACCAAAAAGCAGGCAAAGAGTGATTATCATTGTCAGCACCATCACTTCATTTATGATGACACTAGAGGCCTGATGAATGAAATTCATGCAAGAGTAGGCCTTCCTTCCCCTAGCTGCCGGCACCGGTTTCCCTCTGGCACCCAAGACCCCCAGCTTTCCTCACAGTCCTGGCTTTGTCCAGAAGGATATCCGGTCTATTTAGCATATTACACTTTTATTATTATAAATAATGTCTCCACTGTGTGATCATACACTCCTAGTAGGAAAGCATTTTGAACCTAGGCAAATTATAAAAATTACTGAACAAAACACTTAAATATGTTTTGAAATATGTACAAAATTTTAAACTTTTGTATATATTTACCTATATGAATGAAAATATATATGGGTACATTTTTTTTGTACATGTATATAAATATACAAACTCCATTTGTTTTCTTTCTGCATCTCAGGGAATATTTAAATGTGACCATTTTTTAAAACTACTGCCTAAGGAATATACTTTTTGCCTTTAAATAGGTTGCAACTGAACCTGAGGATTATTAACACAGTGAGAAGACAATAAGTCTACAGGTAGACCATTTCTACAAACAGCAACCAACACCTGTGAGTAAATTAACAAGTAAAGTACGTACCAAGCTTATTTGTGTATAATGGTTGATTTCATACCTACATGTTCTATAGGAGAAAAAAGGATAGAGAGAGGTCCTAGTGCTTCAAGAAATATGTGAAGGAAAGAGTGGAAGTTCTGGACAAAGCATTGGTGGGATGAAATTCCTGGAGTGAAAGAGCGTGGGTGAAGGCTTGGTCTTGTGAGTGAAAAACCACATGAAAGTCTAATGCAAACACCAGATGGCCTATGAAGGAGAGAATGATTTTATAGATCTTAGGAAGAGACCGGACATTTGCAAGACACTTACATGCCATTCGCTTTCTAGATTATGAAGGGAAAATCAAGTTTCAATCTATACTTCTTCTTTGTAGAGTTCCTTCCAATAATATTGCTTCAGACCAATTGTTTCAGAAAGAATAAATGCAGATTTGTTACCCCATAAAGTTAAAAAGATTCCCTTTGGTTACTTTCTTCCTTTAAAGGGAATGATTATCTTGGGAATAACAGAGCACAGAGATCATAGCATGTGATTCATCAATAATTGCAGGAAACTTGAATTTGCACAATAGCAAAAGACATAGAGTGGTCTTTTGGGAAATAGTTGGGAACAAGGTTGGGAATTCCAACTCGGTTTTTTTTCTACCCTAAATTTAGATTATAAATTTTTCTTCTCAGTGCTATCTTTCCCTCTTGTTGGTTCCTATTGAAGATATCTATTCATTATCCTAAGAGGTTCTTGACACTTATTCCAGGAGGCATTGCTCCTTCTCCCTTCCTCTTTTTCCCCCAGCAGAATCCAACCACGATGGTGGCCCTAGGTTTTGCTGGTCCTCCTGAAAGCATAGTTCTACTAACACACATGAATTCCATCAAACTTCCAGGAGTTTTCTGAAATGTTTACACTATAGGCACCTGGAGCACACTGACTTTACCTCTTCAAATATTTAATGTGTTTTTTAAAATATATTTTTAATTGATTTTTTACAGAGAGGAAGAAAGAGGGATAGAGAGTTAGAAACATTGATGAGAGAGAAATATTAATCAGCTGCCTCCTGCACACCTACTACTAGGGATGTGTCTGCAATCAAGGTACATCGCTGACCAGAATCAATCCTGGGACCTTTCAGTCCACAGGCCGATGCTCTATCCACTGAGCCAAACCGGCTAGGGCCGTCCCCTATTCTTAAGGTATGAACAAACCCCTTGAACAAATTCCAAAATGCTACCAGTCATTTTCAACTGGATGTGAATTAGTTTTACCATAAAATCACTTTCCTGCTTTCAACTAGTTGCAATAAGGGAAAGGACATTTGTTTTAAAATGAAGAGAAGGTAACCATGAAGTATGGAGCTTTGTCCCCAGCAGGCTAGACATGGAGGAGAACATGGACATATGGAAAGATAATGGTCAGAAGGTCAGAAGGAAGGATTTGCCAAAACGAGCAAACTGTGCCTTCACCCTATAGACCATATTCTCCAGAGCGGGAAAATCGGTTCCTGAGGTCTGAGGGGAAGTGCTCAGGGTGAAGACCTCCTCCAAGGTCTTGGCCAAAAGCATCCACTTCTGAAGGGTCTCGGTGGCACTTTTAAAGACTTCCTGGTGAGGAGCGACTGCCTGTTATGGACAAAAGCTGAGCACAAATCAGAGCACTTACTCAGGGAGTAGACAGCTAGCCCGCACTTCCACAAAACAACAGCAACTTCATAGGCTTCGTAAAATCATTTGGGGGTAAGGTGGGGTGATTTAATAAAATGACAAACACAATGCAGTTTTACAAGGCTTTTTTCTTTTCTTTTCTTTTTTCTTTCTTTTTTTTTATTTTTTTAAACTGTGTCATGTACTGTTCTGCTTAAGGGGAAAAACGTCTTTTGTACCCTTGCCAACAAGAGAAGTAGGGAGAGGACTAAGAAGGAATGTTATATTTTTGGATGCTTCTCTGGATAACCCGAACTGAAAGAATTGGCAGATGACATGGAAATAATGGCAGATAGTCCTGCTGGCCCCAAGTTGGACTCTATCTTGAAAAGACTGCTTATTAGATTATACAGGGCTTTTAAAAATTCAAAGAACTCTTACTTTGACAAACCATTTTTCCATCATCTGGTTAGGATTCCTGGGCCGGTTAGCTCAGATCTGCTATTTCCTCCCCATGTGTTCTGCAAGCCCTGGGAGGGGAGGGTCATTATGTTGCAGGAGTCAGGAATGAGATGCAATTATGGGGCCCCAAGCGCAGGATGGATGATATCGTCCCCCCGAGCCGGCCAGCCAGCATAGAGGGTTGCTTGTCTGCACTCAGGGACTGCTGATTGAATTTAGCCTGGAATATCCTATAAGGGCCTTATCAGCCAGCTCTTCTGGTCTGTTTATTTAGAAAGAAACCATTGTGTGATGTGGTTATTCCAAGGAGGCCTGCAGAGCAAGTGCTGCCTTTGACATGATGAATCAGCAGCGCACACGTGTGTCCGCACGCACAGAGGCCCAGAGGCCCGCCTGCCTGGGACGTGGGGGGGGGGGGTAAAGGAGGGGGTACGCCTCAGATGGGGGCCTGCATCTCTGAAATCCAAGCGGACGGATTCAGAGCTAGTGAAAGAATTTACTCTCCTCCGTCTTAGCCCATCATATTTTTTGGGGGGGAAGTTTATATTCAGATATTTAGTGCGTTGGAATGCTGGAATAACAGCAATTTTTGGTAATTTGCCTGGGTTTGCATTTTTGCTTTCTTTGGCTTAATCTGCTTAATTGAGACCTGAACTCTGGCTGGCTGCCAGCATCCACTGAGCATGTGGGCACCAGATTGATTTACCTCTATTTCTGTCGACTGAAAAATGGCATTCCTCTCACTCTGTTAGCCTCTCACCCTGGGGAAAGTCATATATTGAAACAACTTGCCTGGAAGTAAATTAAAACTTGAAATAAATAAAGACAGGGAGTGAAAGTATCTATTTTCACACTGATCCCTCATTCGCTAAAGACTGAGATGTCTTAGCAAACATTCAATTGAAAAAGAAAATCAATAGTGAACACAAACTGGTTATTATTGACTTTGAAAGAAATATTAAACACATATTGACATGTCTGCCTCCATATTCAGGCAGCAAGGCATGGAACCCTAGACATGGGACCCCCGGCAAGTGTCCTTCCACCTCACTGAACTCTAGGAGAGGAGAGAAACATGTGCACAGTGGAGTTTCACAAGAGACAGTGTGAAAGAAGATCAATGTTAGAGATGCAAGCAAGGTGCTCAGAGAGGAAACTCATTTTGTTCTGGGAGCTGAGGAAGGAAGATTAATGCAGGGACTTCTTCTGAGCTGAAATTCTCCCCCATTTGGGGCAGCCATATACACATGCCCTGCACAAACAGCACAAAATGGAACACTGCTCTCACCTCCCACAGAATCAGAACATGTGTACTTAGGTGTGCATGTGTTTATATGTGTGCATATATGTGCATCTATACATATGGAGAGAAACTGTTGGTTTTTTTTTAAATATTATTTTTAAAATTATATCTCTTTTAAATTGTTGAAGCATGCCCTACCTGGTTTGGCTCAGTGGATAAAAGGGTACTGGGTTTTATTCTGGTCAAGGGTACATACCTGGTTTGTGGGCTCCATTCCCAGTACCTGGCATACAGGAGGCAAACGATCAATGATTCTCATCATCAATGTTTCTATCTATCTCTCCCTCTCTGAAATCAATAAAAATACATATTGATTCCTGACCAGTTTGCCTCAATGGATAGAGTGTCAGCCTGCGGAATGAACTGTCCTGGATTCAATTCTGGTCAAGGGCATGTACCTTGGCTGTGGGCACATCCCCAGTGGGGAGTGTGCAGGAGACAACTGATTGATGTTTCTCTCTCATCAATGTCTCTAACTCTTTATCCCTTTCCCTTCCTCTCTGTAAAAAAATTAATTAAAAAAATATATATATATTAAAAACATTGTTGAGGCATTGTGATAAACTTATGAGAGAAAAATAGTTGACAATAAGTAGGTATATGTATATATATAGTCAATGATTTTGTGTAGTATAAATTAATTTTACTTAAATACATAATACATATATGCATATATTTGCCATTATTGGTTAGGTTTATATCTTTTTGTTGACAGAATGCACATTTTGAATTTGATTTGTATTATTATACTGTACTTCATTGCTCTGTAAGAAATTCCTCAGGCCTGTAGAAGAGCCTGCTTGTACTGTATGCCAGACCAGAGCCACCGAGTTTCTTGACCAGAAACACCCCTGTCTGCTCAGAGAACATTCTTTCCTGGGGTTAATATGAGTGGGAGTCTCTCTATTTTATGTTTTATGTATATTAAAACTATTGGGCCAAGCAGAAAGAAGATAATGAAAATGTCTCTAAATTAATCATATTGAAAACAAATACACAAATAAATATATACATAATTGTGGATTACTTATTTACTAGGGGCCTGATGCACAAAATTTGTGCTTGGGTAGCGTCCCTAGGCCTGGACAGCGATCAGAGCGATCAGGGCCTTCTGGCTGCCAGTCAGGGCCTTCCTTTGTTCCATGCCACTCCCTGGTGGTCAGAGCACATCATAGCAAGGCAATCGATCTCCCAGTCAAACTCACTTGGGGACAATTTGCACATTAGGCTTTTATATATAGATACCTGATACTTTTTTCCATCCATTTTCCTTTAAACAATGTATCTTTATATTTACATAAATAGCATACCTGTATTAAATTATATTGTACTAGAGGCCCAGTGAGCAAATTTGTGCAGGGGGGCTGGCCAGGGTGGGGGAAGGGAGGAACCACGGGAGGTTGGCCAGCTGGGGGAAGGACTGTGGGAGTTTGGCCACTGGCCCCGAGGAGGGAGCTAGCCCTTGGGACCCCGGGGAAAGGGGCCACATCTGCTGCCCCACACCTCTGGTTCCCCATTCCAGCCTGAGCCAAGGGCCCTGGAGGGGTCGGGAGAGAAGGCATTGGAAGGAATGGCTAGGCACAGAAGGAACGGACTCCAGATATCATTGGTGCCCTGCCACCATGAGATTCCTCGCCTTCCCCGATCCTTCCCTTGTTATTGGATCACCAATAGCGGTGGGCAGGCAATCCCTGGGGAAAGGAGCAGACAAGAGTGAGATAAACCCTTGTGTCAAAGGCTGACTTTCACAGCAAGGGAGCTGTTCTGCCACATACAAAACCCCGATCCAGAAGCAGGTGTCCACAAATGGTTTAGCACCAGGGGCTGATGGGGGCTGGCCAGATGTGGGGAGGGGCTGTGGCAGGTTGCTGTGGGAGTGCACTGACCACCAGGAGACAGCTCCTGCATTGATCTGCACCCCCCCCCCCAATGGTCAGTGTATGTCATAGCGGTTGGTTGTTCTGGTCATTCAGTCATAATGGTTGCTTAGGCCTTTATATATATATATATATATATATATATATATATATATATATATATATATATATATATATATAATGCTATATCTTCTATGCAGAATATACCTGGATCTATTTATGAATAAACAATTGTATCATAAGTAAATATGAGAAAGATAAATATGGGTGATTTGAAAAGACTGATAAAATAGACAAACCTCTAGTAAAATTAAAATTTATTTAAAAAAGAATAGAAGATAGGACTTCCACTCCCAGCCAAGATGGAGTATCAGGAACAGGATCTATAGAACCACCTGAAACCACAAACACACACAACAGAAAAAAATAAAAATAAATAAAACAATGGTTTTCAATACATTGAAACATGAGGCAGTAACACCTGGGAAACGAAGGGACAAATCAGATAAGACCTGGGATTTCTGCCTTGCAAGAAACTCCAGCCCATAGCATGAGGATGGAAAGCCCCAGACTGAGAAGGCAAAGCTAGACATCTGGAGACACCAACGTGGCTGGAGTTTACTGGGCAGAAAACCAGAGAGGCCAACTGCAGGGAGAGAGCACCAGAGAGCTGCAGAGGTTTCCTCCGTGTGGTCAACCAAGGGCTGAGCAGTGCAGGAACTGCTCAGGTTTGGGGGAAGCTCTTCCCAAAAGACTGAGGAGGAAGCTTTTTGCACTGACACAGGCTGGTAGTGATGCCTGTTTCCACCATCATACAGGAAAACATCATAATTCATCCAGCATTGGAGAGAATATTCAGAAGTGGGGTAATTAGTACCAGACTAAACACTGCTCTGGTCCCTCCTAACAAATCTTATAATGAAGTCCTAAAAGGATCAAACTGTTTCCAAGTAACTCAACAGCATCCCAGAGAAGAGATCAAGAATATTTGAAAGAGTGTGGGGAAAATACCCAGCACCCAAAAAGGTAAAAATCACCATGTCTTACATCCAAATAAGAGTTACCGGGAATGTAAAAAAGCAAGAAAATGTAAACCATAATGAGAAGGAAAAAAAATAAAAATATTATACATTGGTGAAAACATAGCAAGAGCCACTATCTGAAATAAAATTAAGGGGAAAAGATGATAAAACAAAATAAACAAAAACAACAAACAGAGCATCAGTGAGATTACATCAAGTGACGCAATATACACATCATTGAAGTCTCTAAAGGAGGTGGGGAGAATTTGAAGAAATAATGTCTAATTTTTCCAAATAAATAAAAAAACTATAAACCCGCAGATCCAAGAATCTCAATGAACCTAAAGCAAAAGAAACCTGAAGAAAACCACACCAAGAATAGCATAATAACATAGCTCATAAAATATGTGGGGGGGAAAAATGGATTCCAAAAAGATTTTTTCTTCAAAATAATATAAGCAAGTCGTCAGTGGAACATTTTTAAAGCACTAAAAGGAAAATAACTGTCAACCTAGTCTGTCAACAAAATTTATTTTTTAGATAAAGAAAATAATTTTTAAACACACAAAAGCTGAATATTTAATACCACATCTTCAGTTAGAAGGAAGATGATGCCAGATAAAAATATAAACCTACAAAAGAATAAAGACCACCATAAATCATAACTGTGTAGATAAGTATGTAATATTTTCTTATTATTTAAATTTTATTAAAATACCATTGATTGTTTAAACAAAAATAATTATAGTCTCATGTAGGGTTTATAATATTGGTAGAAGTAAAATGTATGACAATAATTAAAAGAGAGGAGAACTAGAAGTATTCTATGAAAGAGTTCTTATGCTATATGTAAAGTAATATACCATCACTAACGGTAGACTGTGGTGAGTTAAAGATGCATACTATAAACCCTAAAGAAATCACTAAATTAGCAAAAACAAAGAGTTATAACAGTAAGTCAACAAAGAAAATAAAGTGAAATAAAAAAATACAAAAGAAGGCAAAAAAATGAGAAAAGTGAGAACAAAAATAGGATAAATAGAAGTCAAATAACAAAATATTTATAGTAGGTTTTAATTTAACTCATATTAATAGCCACATGAAATGTAAATGATCTAAATATCCCCCTAATTAACAAACAAAAAATGCTCAATTGGATAAAAAAAAAAAATCAAGACTCAAGTATATTCTGCATATAATACAGTGTTATATACAATTTAATGCAAATAAAAGAACACATTGATTAAAGGAAAATGGTTGGGAAAAGATATGTTATGCTAACACTAACAAAATTTGCAAGTAGAAATAGATAATCCACAATTATAATTGGAGATGTCAGTATCTCTTTTACTAATTAATAGAACAAGCACCAGTAAATAGAAAATCAGTAGTGATATAGAAGACTTGAACAACACTATCAACTAACTTGCCCTATTTGACATTTACAGAACAACCACTCAACAATAGCAGAAAATACATTCTTTTAAGTGTTTAGCGAACAATCACCAAGTACTGGTCCCAGCAGATTGAGGAGAGCACCACAGTGGTCACCTTGCAGACCATTAGCATGCTATAGAATCGAAGTAAATGATCCAGTCCTTGGAGACTGATCGGGACTCTAAGAGAAATCTGAAGGCCACGTTGGAGAAGCCTAGGGAGGTGGAGACCCGCTAGGCCATGCAGATGGAGCAGCTCAATGGGATCTGCTGCAGCTGGAGTGAGACTGGCCCAGACCCGGGCAGAGAGGTAGTGCCAGGCCCAGGAGTAAGAGGCCCAGCTGAACATCAAGGTCAAGCTGGAGGCTGAGAACACATCTTCCACCGCCTGCTGGAAGAAGGGGAACATGACGCCCCGGACCAGCACTCCATACAATCCATCCAAAAGATCATTCCCCGCATGACTGTGGTTAGCAAGGCTGAGGTCAACAACCCCAAAGTTCTGAGTGTCAAGGCAGCAGAAGTGGAGCAGGAGGCCAATAAAAAGCTCAGAGATTATTGAACATTATAAAAAAAAAAAAAAAAAAAAAAAAAAAAAGCAGAGAAGGTAGGAATGCAACCCAAACTTTACCCAGTACTTGCCCCATCAATGCCTGGTATTATTATTTTTCTATCCTTTCCCAGCATCTTAAACCTTGGCAGCCATTCTTTCAGCTTTGTACTTTGCTTCGCTTCTCCAGACAGGACTGGTCTTCCTCCTGTGAAGGAGCTGTCACCAGGTCATCACAGTGCTTCTGGGGTACCTTTGAATTGTGTCTGAAGCTGGACTGTTTGGGCTCATTCATGGCTCCACCACATAGTAGCCATGTCACTTTGGACAAGTTACTTAAATTCTCTTTATTTCAGTTTCTTCATCTGTAAAATAGGAGCATTAGTAGTATTTATATCAGGGTTGTAATGAGGATAATGTAGAATAATACATGTAAAATGCTTAGAGGTAATGCTTAATATACAATTTTGAACAGGGCTTGGTACATAGTTAGCCACATATAAATTTGAGTTATCATTATTATCAAAATGTGATTAAATTTATTCTATGAATACCCAACATTTTCATATTGGCTCTTGTCCCTGTAGAGTTTGCCCCTTAAAAATGGAGAGTTGTATGACGGCTACTTGTGATCTCCTGTGGAACTGGATTTTAAACATCCAAAAATATAACTTGGAAAATTAATTTTAGTTTTATTTTTATGCATTTTACTTCTGTCTTTCTGCCTCCTTCATTCCTTGTTTTTCTATTATTGTTCGGTACAATTAAGATAAAAATTACCCACATCTGTTATTTATCTTTTCATCCTGGGGCAAGGCACATGTGTACGGCTCCAGCAAGATAACAGGAACCATATGGAGCCCATGGAATTATCAGTTTACAAATTCAAACTTTTCCAAAGATTGTCCACAAGCAGCCCAAGGATCTTGGGTGAAAGAGTTTGCATTGTGATGTTTATATTCAGCAAACATAATGGTGTAAAACATGCTCACAGCTGGTGCCTCATCAGACTGAAGGAGCTTAAAAGTGGTTCCAAGTGGTTCTCAGACTTTGCTGTACGTTAGAATTGCTTTGGGTGCTTAAAAAAAAAATCCCTATTCTCATGTCATTCCACAGACCAATTAAATAAGAAACTGTTGGGCAAAACCAGTGGCATCAGTATTTTCTTGATTGTTTGTGTGTGGTTTTTCAAGGCAATTCCTATTGCAGGAAAGTATGAGACACAGCAAGAGTTTTGGGGGGAAAAAGTGTTTGCATTATTTGGCCACTATAAGGGACATGCTAAAAGACACCTTCACTTGGAGCTATTTTTACATTCCCCTTACATGATGTACATGTTTGGGTAAAAATTTTAGCCAAGTAGAATCCTAATTAGCAGCCTTGAAGTGCTATCCCTCAATAGTATCCTTGTCAAAAACAGCAAACACTGATTTAATTAGGCCCGGAGGATTTAACTTAATCTTGCTCTATGAAAAAGGAGGGGAGGGAGGGAGGGAGGGAGGGAGGGGGAGAGAGAGAGAGAGAGAGAGAGAGAGAGAGAGAGAGAGAGAGAGAGAGAGAGAGAGAGAGAGAAAGGGAGAGGGAGAGAGAAGGAAGAAGGAGAAGGAGGAAGAGGAGGAGGGAAGGAAGGAAGGAAGGAAGGAAGGAAGGAAGGAAGGAAGGAAGGAAGGAAGGAAGGAAGGAAGGAAGGAAAAGAAACTCAATCTATTTGTTCAATTTTCAAGTCAATTGCTATTCATTCAACAAGTTACATCCTGGGCTTAACACAAGCTCTGTGTCAGTTAGGCTTAATTACATACAGTTGGCCTTCAGACAGAGATCAGAAGGTGACATACAAGGTATGTTTCAGGCACCAGCTGGCTCCAATTCTGAGTCCTGGAGAAAGCCTTGCTGAACAGTGGGTCACTCTGCAGAGGATGGCCCATTGGATGCTGCTTGGAAGACAACCTGCTTTGATCTCTAAGAGCATTTTCACTCTCATGAAAACCTCTGGGTCTCACAGCTCCCTACAATGGTCTTAGTGTCTGTAGAGTCCTTTCCCATGTTGCCTTCTTACTGCAGAGGAACAATGAGGCGCTTGAGTTTCTTATGAAGAACTGTGTTGCCATCAAGAACTGGATCCCTCATCTTGTTGTTTTTTAAAGAAATAATATTTCAAACAGTAACGCCCCTTTGCTAGGTAAAGTTGTCTTTCTGTGTAGAACTGGCTTCTGATTGTTTCAGGTTAGTGATTTTAGTGATTAAAGATTATTTGTCAAATGAGGGACTGTGTTTGAAAAAAATATAACTCTGGAGTGATTTCTAGTTCTTAGTCTAAGATTGTCTGATTTTGAGCCTCTAGCATTAGTTGCAGGTAGTGTTGTCGAGGTCAGACAAAGGTTCAAGTACCAATTTCATAATTTATCTTGAGCAACTTAATTTCTGCACCTCCCAAAAGGAGTCTATCGTTACACTTGCTCCTTAGCTGTACAGAATCAGATGGTTAAAAGCGCGGCTTCCAGAACCAGGCCGTATGATCTGCACCCTAACCCCAGCAGGTTAGCTACATCACTCTGGACATGTAACACTGCCATGCTTCATTTCCTCACTTATAAAACTGGGTATGACATAAAGTGGTCATGTGCATTAAACTCAGCACAGAACCTGGCAAATAATAAACTTCTAAAAATAAAATATTGTAGTTGTCATCATCATTATATCATCCATGTAAAATGAGACTGCATAAATAACTTGTAGATACCTGAGACATGTACCCTCTCATCCATCCTTGTCTCCTCTTATCTCCAAGGGTCCTCAGTCCCCAAGGCCTTTTGGTCACCGTGAGGACAAGGGTAACTGGCTCATTGTTCCCTCTCAAACAACTAGTCCATTCCTGTGCTCCTGTCTCCACGCTTCTTCTCAGGCAGCAGTTTTACCAAATGTTTGGCTACTACATACACTAGGTTTCCATCTTTCCACTCTACTCTATTTCTCCTCTACCTACTTTTTGACGAAGTTTGTATCATAGCAACCATCTTCTTTCAATGTACCAGTTTCAGTATAACTGATGGCGGGCTGTGTTGTGATTGAGAAGATAATGTTGTGTTAATCCAGATGAAAGAGGATGATGGCTTACACAAGAATTTTAACAGTGGAAGTGAAAAGACATGGTCAAATTCCAGATAAAGCTTAGAGATAGAATCAACAGGACAGGCTGATGCATTGGATATGGAGAGACTAGGAAAATAAGATAAGAACCCCCCAGGTTTTTTATCTGCCTAACCGGGTGAATAGTAGTCCCATTTTCCAAATTAGAAACATCTGACATTTGTTCTGAGTGAAGTACCAAACATTTATGTGAAAAAATTAGGGGATAAAAAAAAAAAGAAACAATAAGTAAAGAGATCTGAAGAATGAAAAGAGTGTGGTTTATTTGTGGAACAACAACAAAAAAAGTCAATGTGGCTAGGCTGAGAGTTTGATTGCTTGTTTGTTTGTTTTAACAATAAAAAAGATAATTTTTATTTTCCATTATTAATTCTGTAAGAATAATTAATATACTCATTTGACAAAAGCAACACAAGATGTTATCAGTTTTCAAACTTGCTGAAATTGTTTTATAATATACTAGTAATTCTATTCAATAGTAAGGTAGATGATTTAAAATTATTTTGAGGAACCAGATAATTCTAAATCTTTTTGGTATATTTTATCATGACCTCAAGTAAGGTAGGCATATTAACTGTTGTATAAACTTTTTAAAAAATATATTTTATTGATTTTTTACATAGAGAAAGAGAGAGAGATAGAGAGCTAGAAACATCGATGAGAGAGAAACATCAACCAGCTGCCTCTTGCACACCCCCTACCGGGGATGTGCCCGCAACCAATGTACATGCCCTTGATTGGAATCGAAACTGGGACCTTTCAGTCTGCAGACCGATGCTCTACCACTGAGCCAAACCGGCTTTGGCTGTTTGTATACACTTTTAACAAGGTTAAAAAAGTATTAAACTCAAGTCCTTATGTACTAGAAACAGAATCTTTACTAGATAACAAATTCAAGTAATTATAATTTGATGTTAAAATATGTTATTTGAATCCAAGAAAGTCAGCAAAATCTTAATTTATATTATCTCTTATATTTCACAGTGTTGGCCAGAATTTAGCTGTGTCAAAATACTTAATTGTTGAAAGTGTAGGGCAAAACCCTACAGAACAAGTGGAGCACTGAAAATTATACCACTGGGCCTGAGTCCATAGAACAAGACAGGGAATAGATGAGAGTCTTGCAGGCGAACTTTAGGTGTAGGGGGGTCTGACAGGCATGAAGTACAGCCACCAAATCTCTGTGTCACATCTTCTGCTGTGTTAGTGCGGTCACTGCTTGAGTAGGTTTCTACTGTGATTTTTGGCATGAATACCCACTTTTATATTCTAAATAATTACATTCAGACTTCTCCCCTTCTCTTAGAATGTAATGTTTCTCTGGTCTAATGGAGACCATCACAATTTTGCATACATAGAAAATCTTTTATTCATGAGATTTTGAGTACTTGGGCAGAATAAACAACTCTAATAATTTTTCCCAGGTCCCTGAAGCCCCAAATGCATTGGAGCTCACAGTATTCTCAGAGCACTGGGCCAGACACCATTTTTGCCTCCCATCCCACCACCTCCCTTTTTTATATTAGAAAATATGCCCAAGAATGATATACCAGGCATTTTTTTCCAAGAAGTTTTTCCCCACAAAGCAAGTGTCACTTCCTATTGGACACCTTTTCTTATCATTTCCCCTCACCCTACCCTTACCCCGCACCACCCTCAGAATTCACTACTTCCTCCATTTCAACCTTCCTTTTATCCTGTTCAAATCTCTACCATGATTTAGTTAGGACTGTGCACTTTACAATTAGAAAGTCCTGACCGTGAATTCTAGATCCTCCACTAACTAGTTAGTTGTGTGCAATTTGGTTTCAAGGTGATCATTGAAAACAAATGTAACAATTGACTGACCACAAGAAATTATTGTAAAAATCACAGGAGACAATGAGGTAAAAAACTTAGGACACTACTTCATATATAGGCAGTGCTTGGTGCCTGGTAGTCCTCAAGAGCAGTGATCCCAGGAGTAGTAGTGTTTTCACCAGCATCATTATCTCTACTACTTTGCCAATTTCGATAGCTTTTTGCATGTCTTCCCTCATGTGTCTTTCTCTACGAGATTCTTTCTAAGCCCACAGTGACTGGACCCTAATTAGTGTCCTTGTTTTCCAGCCACTAAACACAGGACCTTCATAAATGTTAGTTGAATTTATGAATGAATGACTTTTGCCCATAATTAGTATTTTCCGTCTTTCTTTTTTTTTTTTTTTTCTATTTCCTAGACAACTTGCAATCCTCAACCAATCAACAAGTGGCAGTTTAGTCTGAATCCCAACCTTCTTTCTCTTGCCAGCTGATTATCCAAATAGTCGGGGACACTGACGGATTTGACATTCCGCTCAGGCCAAAAAGATAACTCAAACGAACTCACTGTCAGGGGAGGAGGAAAGAAGAGCTTTACTTATGGGTAAGCAAAATAAAATCAGCAATCCTTAGTAAAGAGAATCATCTGGCCGAGCCCGGTTTGGCTCAGTGGATAGAGCATCGGCCTGCGGGCTGAAAGGTCCCGGGTTCGATTCCTGTCAAGGGCATACACTTGGTTGCAGGCACATCCCCGGTGGGGGTTGTGCAGGAGGCAGCTGATCGAGGTCTCTCATCGATGTTTCTGGCTCTCTATCCCTCTCTGTAAGAAATCAATAAAATATATTTTTTTTAAAAAAGAGAGAGAGAATCATCTGTTAATCCTGTTTCATTTTATCTGAGTTGCAACATCTTCCCATTTAATTAATTTTATAATTTGATTTGTGGTCATCGATAAAAATCTCATGTCATCTCAATGCGATGGGATTTAAAGATTCTGAGTAGGTTCAAGGCAATGTCCGGATTTCCTCTGCAGCAACCAGAGTCAGTACTGCACAGAGCTCTCATTTAACGAGGGCCCTGCTGCGTCCCTAGAGATCCTTACAGCCACAGCTGTGAGAAATGTAAGCTACGTGAATGCCAGGTGTTTATTAAATGACAGGCACTTTCTAGATGCTTTTCATATGTTATTCATAATTTTCAGGGCAGTTATTCATAATTCTGGGAATCATGCATAGAAATATTAGAATCAGTAACACTTTTAGTTGCAGGTCAGAGAATATTTGACTTAATTTGCTTACGCATTAATGATCTCATAGGACAAGAAGGTATGAAGAAGAACAGACAGGATTCGTTTACCAATTTCACAGTGTTACCAAGGACCCCTCGGGCTCTTCCCAGCCATCCTTGGGGCCGTCTTTGGCAAGTTGGTTTCATCCTTGTGACTGTCACCTCCTGGATTCAAGATGCTGCCGCTTCTCCAGGAATCATGCCCACCCCCAGCAGCCCGCATGGGAAACAAGAGAAAAATGCTTTTCTCCTTTGGAAGGTCCCCCTTAAACCGTCCTTTTCCACTTCCTTGGACAGAAGCATTTATTATGCATGCTCACCCTAGAGCACTCACTGGTGAAGAAGAATGAAATGATTATTGCTGTTTTAGGTCCATCAGAATTTCCCCGGGCCTGGATCTTCCCTGAAATGGAGAGATTTCTGTCAGTTATCTGAATCCCAAATCTATGTCCTGTGTATAAAGAATAAAATGTTAAATGCTATTTGGTTAAAAATGAGCTACATCATAATTATTACCACCTGTGTATGAAAAAAAAAAAAAAGAGGTTCAGAGAAGTTAAACAGTATTTTCAGGGATACACAAATAACAAGAGGAAGACAGGATTTCAATCATCAACGCCACCATATTAGGGTCCCTTGAAATAGCCGAGGCTTGCTAAAAGGAGGAAAACTCCTCAGGATCAGAGCATTTCTGATAAAACAAATGAGAAGGAGAGTATAGATAAAAAGTACTTTTACAGGCCTGCTATGATAGTGTTACTTACACTATCTCAATAATGCTTGGAAAAAGGCCCAGAGAGGTTAGGTAATTAGCTGGAGATCACAGTATTTAATTTGAAACCAGATAATTCTAATTCCATAACTATGACCTCTGCATGTTACTTCTCTGTCCTTTTGTATAAACACACAAAATAGGGTGTCTTGAATAAGAATGGACTGTATGAGTTACAAAGTACAGAATCAAGCAAAGGGTTGCTGGGGAAAATGGGTAGAGAGTAGGTGGTTACCCAGGAATCACTTCATTCCTCTGATTGCCTGGTCTTCGGTCTTCAGATTGCAGTGACTGTCCTGCTGCCCACAGACCTGGTCCTTCAGAAACGGCAGGTGTGCTGCTGGCATTGCCCCATAAACCTGTCACAAGACACATTCTTACTTATTGAAAAGGAGCCACCCATTTGCAGCCACGGGAACAACTTGGTGGCTGTGGGGGGTGTGGGTGCTGGTAGAGTGACCTAAATCACCTGAACTGTACGGCAGCCCTCATCTTCTCTCCCGACAGTCCGACCCTGCCATGTCTGGGTCTGACCGTGGAAACAGATGTTGAGCTGAGATGGGCTCATAATCACTTCTGCAGAGCTCCGACCACCTGTCCCAGGCAATTCTCTGTGTGGAAATTCTCCGTAACGAGGGGTAAGATGAGTGGTAAGAAGCTCCAAAGAGCAAACCTCAAAGTATCTTTCCAGAAGTTTCTATAGGGAGTAGGAATGAGGAGGGCCTCTCCAGGCTTTGTGGCCAAGTAGAGCTGCCGAGGCCGGTGGGCTTGGTATGGAGCACCAGCTTTGCCACTTTTCTGGCTTAAGAGTATCAACTTGATCCATTTCTTTCAATTCCTTATTTGTCACAACAAGGCCCTCTGCAGGGCCTCAAGCCCAGCACATTGCCAGCACACAGCAGATGCACACAGCTCCCCTCCTCACCCCCGTTCCCTTCGGAATTGGCACATCGCCTCCCACTTGGGCCAGGACTAAAAAGCTTACCTTTTCCCAGGCCCGGCATCTAGTGCCCAGCCCGAGAGTGAAGAAAAGCAAGGAAATGCAAAGGTGCCTTCCACATTTGGTAGCCATCAAACACCAGCCCCCGAGGTCGAAGGTCAGCTTCTGACATTACAGCAAAGGGAAGCCGGTTGCCTACAAGTGGGAAAAACTGTCTGGCAATTAAGAAAATTTATAGATATTTCTCAAAACGTCTTGGGGCCTGGGTTTCGGGGAAAGGGGAGGATGGGAGATTGCTGTGTAGTTGATTAAAAGCTCCCATAAATCCAGCTCCAGTTAGCCTCACGGCTCGGAGATAGAAAAAGACAAGGAGCCAGCGAAAAGGCACAAGGAATCTGCAGCAAGGTTTCTCCGGAGGGAACAGCAGCCCCGCCTGCATCCTCCGCTTCCTTTCTCCGTCTGCTCGGGCCAGCCCCTGGGGTCAGAGCGAGGCTCATCCTTCCCTCCCCGGATTTTCTCCTCAGCCCCCAAAGAGAAGCTCTGAGCTGGAGACGCTGTGACAAACGTGGATAAGGCCTTACTCTCTAATCCAGAAAGCAGATGTCTTTGGGCTCCGTCTTCTTGGCAGTCAATGCCACTTTTAAAAAATGTATTTGTTTATCTACTTATGTATGTATCTATTTACTGGTTGTCATTGTTTTTTTTTTTTTTTAAATGATCTGTTTATTTACTTTTACGAAAATGTGTGCCTCATTTAAATATGTCCTACACAGGGCCTAGTTCTAGTCAGGGTTCAACGTTGGCTGCCTTTTTCCTTCTTTGCACAGATCTCCAGCTAACAGAGAGGATGGCTGGAGACTATAACTTTTTGGCAGAAATCTCCAAAAAAAAAAAAAAAAAAAAAAAAAAAAGGAAGAAGGGAAGTTCCTTTTCCAGGGCCAAATTGTTTGCGCTCTTTGTCCTGACAGTGCCACCTGACCCCCCTGGGAAGGCTTGGGTTTCTCCACATCCATCACGGCCACAGAGGCCGTGTCAGGAGCCGGCAGGGCCTCTTCCTCGCCCGCCACGCCGGCTGTTCACCGCATTGTGCGCAGTGCACCCGCGCCTGGGACGGGAAAGGTGCATTCCTGCCCGGCCCCTCAGGACACTGACCCTTTTGTGAGCTGGCTTTGCTCTCTTGTTCCCGTATCTTTGACCCCCACCCCCACCTCCCCTATCCCTGCCCCCATCCCTGTTCAGAGCCGTTTCAAGTGTGATCTTTGCAAGGTATCACTTTTCTGAAAATGTTGGCCCATAACCATAGGCATTCTGATATGAGTAAGAGGATCCGCGGGTAAGAAAGCCAAGCATAACAGCCAGCGCATCGGGATGCCTGAGTGCCTTTCGCAAGGCCAATGCCTGATCGCGTTGCAGCCTATGCCAGGGGCCTCCGTGTGGCTCCTCTCAACCTAGGGCACCGGGGCCCTCTCCGCCGCGGCCCCGCGCGCAGTGAAGATGTGAAAAAGCTATTGGATGGTGAACCCTATGTAATCATACTCCTTTGTTTCACCCGTGGTCCTCCTGGATGACCAAGGTGTTTCCAGAGAAAGGGAAGCAGCATCAGACTCTCAAACCTCAGAGGGAAAGTAGGGGAGGGTGGGGAAAAGGGGAAGAGATCAACCAAAGGACTTGTGTGCATGCATATGGGCCTGGCCAGTGGCCAAGGACAACAGGGGGGTGGGGACACATGTGGGGAGGGGTTTGGGATGGGAATGGGGGGATGAGGACAATTATGTGATACCTTAATCAGTAAAATTAAAAAAAAAAAGCTATTGGACCATCTGAGGTTCTGAGGAGGGCATCGCCTCGAACATGCTCCCGCTTGATGGATATCCTTTGGAAATTCTCTCCTTCCCTGTTGCAGTCGGACTTAGATAAGTGATGGGCGTAAAAAAGGTTTAGCTGATCAGAATCAAGAGGCAGAAGTGGTCCTGGAGATTCCCCATCAGGCACCAAGGCTAGAGTGTCTGGGTACCGCTTAGGCTAAGACTTTGGCAGGCGTGGGCCTAGAGTATTTCACCTCTTCCTTTTTTTTTTTCTTCTTTTTTTTTCTGAAGTGAAGGAAGGTATGCTTTGCTCTCTCACAGGATGGGAACCCTGAGACTGCCTAGCGCCCCTTGGATAACTCACCTTAAGTAGGACGGATCTGAGATGTGTATTAGATATAGGCTGGGTGCTGGAGACGGCACACTCGGTGTCTATGGAGCCTCCTAACGGGGCACAAGGAGAGCCTGTGAAGTGGTGCAGACCACCACCCAGCGAGCACGCTCTAGTGGTTCTCAACCTTCCTAATGCTGGGACCCTTTAATACAGCTCCTCACATTGTGGTGACCCCCAACCATAACGTTATCTTCGTTGCTATTTCATAACTGTAATTTTGCTACTATTAAGGAGTTGTAATGTAAATATCTGTGTTTTCCGATGGTCTTAGGCTCTACAGCAAGCGGTTGAGACCCACAGGTTGAGAACCGCTAGCAGGGTCACCTAAGACCATCAAAGAACACAGATATTTACATTACGATTCATAACAGTAGCAAAATTACAGTTATGAAGTGGCAACGGAAATCGTGTTATGGCTGGGGGTCACCACAACATGAGGAGCTGTATTAAAGGGTCCCAGCATTAGGAAGGCTGAGAACCACTGCGACAGCCGCCGCTCCACTCCCAGGGTACTGCCAGCGTGGCACCAACTTCTGAATTCTTCCCCCCCAAGAAAAGTCAGGAGCTCAGGTGCTTAGGTGGCATCGTTGAAGGTTGGCAACTAATTAGAATTTTTAAAGAATTTTCTGTGGAAGAAAAAAAAAAAGAGTCTGTACTGAATCCGGCCAAGAGGATATCAATTTTTAACCTCTGCAACAGACGGGGACGTGGGAATTCTACCTACATCATCTGGGGCTCTGAGTGGAGAGTTAGTGACATCCATGGAGACTGAGCCCGGCAGAGGGACACTCACCTGCAGCACATCCTATGGGCCTTCCACCCTGGCCAACACCCATTCGAGGATGACTCAGTTACAGTTACGTGTTTTCTACGGATGCTATTACAAATCACCACAAACATGGCAGCTTAAAACAGCACACGTGTGTTCTGTAAGCTGGAAGTCTAACACAGTTTTCAGTGGGCTAAAATCAAGGTGCCAACAGGGCTGCCCTGGCTAGGTGGCTCAGTGGTTGGAACATCGTCCTGTATACCAAAGGATGGCGGGTTTGATCCCTGGACCAGGCACATATGGAAGACAACTGACCAACGTTTCTCTCTTTCTTTCTCTTTCCCTCCCTCCCTCTTTCTAAAGTCAATAAGAAAAACATGTCCTCTGGGGAGGATTTTTAAAAAAAGATGTCAAACAGGACAGCATTCCTTTTTTTTTTTTTTTTTTTTTTTTTTTTTTTTTTGACTCTCAAGAAAAATCTGTTTCCCTGTCTTTTTCAGCATGTAGAGGCCTCCTGCATTCCTTCGTCCATCCCCACACCGGCGATGGCAGGCGGAGTCCTCACGCTACCTCACTGACCTCTCTTCCGTCATTGCATCTTTTCTCTACTCTCTGCCTCCCTTCCATGTTTAAGAATCTTTCTGATTATGTTGGGCCCACCTGAAGCCAATGTATTATCTCTGGTATTATTTAATCCTCCCCCCAGGAACTATAGAGTCCGCATTTACAACTAACCAAGCTTGGGTGAGTCTCACATCACTTCATTTGGTTCCATAATTAAAGATTGAATTCCAAAGTTTCAAAAGTAATGTGGATCCTGCCCCCCTTCTCTCTCTTCTCTCTCTCTCTCTCTCTCTCTCTCTCTCTCTCTCTCTCTCTCTCTCTCTCTCTCTCTCACACACACACACACACACACACACACACACACACACACACACTTGTTTTTAACCTGGGAAGTTCAGTTGTCCAGCCTATCTTCCTCACAGATCACAGCTAAACCTGAGAGCCCTGGCGGTTCTCTCTCAGAAACACAGATGGTCCCCGAATCAACCTTCGCAGCTCACCAATCCCAAGTGCTAGCCTCTCCTGCCGACTCACCCCTGGAAACTAATTTTAAACTCTTTTAGCAGAGAGAAATATTTGGATCTTTGCCTATTTTGCAAAGGCTGAGCATCAGATTACACACTCGGAGCTTCTGTTTTTTTAATATTATGTGTCTGTACTATTTAAACATACATGGAAGGCAGTGTTTTTTCCCCTAACAAACTAAAGCTTGCCGGCGCCAGCATTGCATTGTGACGGTGACCATGGTGTGGGTGGTGTCACTGGGATGAAGCCAGTGGCCCCAGTGAAACAGTCTGACTACACAGGAGGGAGCCAGATTGAGACGTGGAATGTGGGCTTTCCCCTGGCTTTTCTGGAAAGAGAGATACTCACTTAACTAAGAATTTCCATTAATGATTCCAGTGTCACATCCTGTGTCTCACAGGAGATGATGGCGATCCCTGAGAGCCTGAGATGTTAGTCTCCTTATATTTGTGGGGACCCTTTTTTAATGAGAGGATTTTTCCTTTCTCTATCCCTTTTTTCTTCCACTTAAAAGACATTCTTAGTCCATGTATCGAAGCTGCGTAAAGCACATGTGTTTTGTGACACTGCATATTTCAAGAGGAAAGAGAGCAGGATCCTTTGAACATACTTTTCAAGAGTCTCAACTCATTAAGAATCTGTTTTATCTCCCATGTCTGTGAATAGTTTGCAAGTGATGGGGCCACTCACCCCTGAGTCTCACACAGCATCTGTAGTGTGGGCTCCACTGGGGAATCGGTGAACATTTGAACAGCAGCTGTACCGGAGTCTCCAATTCCACAGCCCAGGCAGGGAAAGTCAGCTGAATAAATTAACAATATAAATAATATTTCAGAGGCTTTTTGAAACCAGTTAAGAAAACAAACTAGCCGAAGCCGGTTTGGCTCAGTGGTAGAGCGTTGGTCTGCGGACTGAAAGGTTCCGGGTTCGATTCCAGTCAAGGGCATGTACATTGGTTGCGGGCACATCCCCGGTGGGGGGTGTGCAGGAGGCAGCTGGTCGATGTTTCTCTCTCATCGACGTTTCTAGCTCTCTAGCTCTTTCCCTTCCTTTCTGTAAAAAAATCAATAAAATATATTTTAAAAAAAAGAAAAGAAAACAAACTATTCCCAATCATTTCAGATGAGTTATTGACATTCAAAATTCTAATAACAATTTTTTTTTGTTTTGCTTATTACGTTAGGCTTTCCAATTTCCCCCACTAGAAAGACCCTTATTGACATGGTTTAAATTATTATATCTACCTGAGATAAGTGAAATTACCATATATTAGATAATTTTTTCACTTTTTCAATTAGTCTCTCACTCCGTTTAATGATCTTTGACTCCATCTTTCATTATAGTAAACGTTTTTTGCTACTCCCTCCCTTTCCTTCCACTAAGAACTTGGTTTTGATTTCTAAGGACTTGACAAGTGTTGTGAAGCCCCAATTCTTGCTGAATTCACCTATGCTCTTGGCCCTGGCTGATAGGCAAGTTGGGTTTCCCAGACTGGCTGTGGAGACTGGCAATAATAGCACGGTGGACTGGTGGGAACTTTCTGTGCCACGCAGTTCAGCCAATGCTCTCTTGGAGGAGGCCTCACTCTTTTCACAAGTGATCCACCTACTACTTGCCATCCTATGCTAAGCACTTTACATGCATTACCTTATTTCATCCCCCCCAGATTACTATGACAAAAGTGCCATTGTCCTGAGAGCTTTCTTTTCTACTTAGAAGAGCATGGAGTTAGGCCGAAGACCATCAGATCCCGAAGATCCTATGAGTATATGGAAAGGAATTGCAACCTTAAGTCCAATAGAATATCCAATAAAATACAACATTTTTAAAAGAAAAGCAGAAACAATTTCACAAGCCAACCACTTCAGTGGAGCAAATTATGTTGTTGAATTTAAGAAAATAAGTATCTTATCAGTAGTACTATGAGCAATTGTTGTAATAAATAGTTTTGAGGAAAATGGTGGTGGAGCCTAAAATCCTTGCAAACTGAAGATTTTAGAGATGGCTCAGATAGAGATGAAGACAGGAGGTTGTTCTCCTTTTAAAATATATATATATATATATATATATATATATATATATATATATATATTGATATCAGAAGGGAAGGGAGAGGGAGAAAGAGATAGAAATGTCAATGAGAGAGAATCATTGCTCGGCTGCCTCCTACAACTCCCCCACTGGTGATTGTGCCCACAATTCAAGCATGTGCCCTTGACCAGAACCCAGCCTGGGCCCCTTCAGTCCACAAGCAGACGCTCTATTCACTGAGCCAAACCTGGGGCTGTCTCTTTTTTTGAGAGTTCCCCAGGGAGAAATACTGTCTAATTAGCTTCTGAATGGAACAGAATGGTAAGTCATTCATTTACATTAAGACAGTCACTTGGTGGCAATGAGGAAAGTGTTCCTAGAATCATCTTTAGAACTCAGGAATTCAATCTAATCCCCACCACCACTTCTCTTTTCTGTGTTACTAGAGATACCTATTTAACACGTTTTGAGCATCATTCCCTTTGCCTGGGAAGCCAACTCTACTGGTACTTCAAGCATCATAAAGTTTTGCCGTCCAGGAGGTCTTCCTGCCTCTTGGAATATGATTTCTGTTGTTTCTGTCCTCCTACCCAATATCAAGAGCTGCCTCAGTGTATTGAAATTCCTGGTCTGCATGTTTACATCTCACTGGAGGTCAAAGATTCTAAGAGAACGCACTGTCCTTCTCAGTGCAGCATCCCCATGGCTTTGTTAAATGACTTTGCGTGCTTTGGAAATGAACAACTCTCATTTGAACTCATCCTGAGGTCTATAAATCAGTGTTTAAGCAATAAAAGTAAGAGACAAAATGGCAAAATGTTACCCTCAGTGACTTGATTTTTTATTGGACTATGGAATTTTAGAGCTCTGATGGAACTTTTCATGTCAGGGCCCAAGTTTCTGCATTTATAAAACATGAGAGTTGAAATCATAAACTCCAAGTGATGTTGCCACAGCTAGAAAGAGCTAGAGCCAGGGATTGACCCTTAATCTCTGGATTCCAATCTACTTTTCCTTGGATGGCAAATCCTACTAATGTATTTTCCTAACTTAGCCTTGACTTTGTGGCCAAAATCTCAGCAACGTGAATTCCAGTAAGGCCTTTTAGACCTAAATCCCTAATTCAGCATTTCATAATTTGTTTGAAAGAAATGATCACTTGCAACACTGTAAGTCAGATATAAGATACAGATAATAACTACAGATAATATACAGATATAAACTACAGATTGTGTGATACTGGAAACAACAAAAGGAAGCTTCTCTCTCTCTTTTGTTTACAAACTGTGGCTGTCTATGCATTAAAATACTCCTGAGGTTTTAGAAAATATTAGTGAATAAGTATTCAGAATATTCTGAATATAACTTTCAAATTTGAAATCTTAAGTTAACAAATATATGTGGCCCTAAGAGGAGTTACCAATAGTTAGATATAACATGTTGTCTTCCAGGTAGAAGAATGTATGGATTCAACCGTAAACCTTGCCACAAAAAACAATAACATGCATTGTAAAAACATAATCATTGGATGCAGAGAGAGTCTCTTTAGGCCCAATTTGCACGAAGAAAACTAACTTCAGAGTATATGGCAACCAGTTCAAAAGAAAGATTTCCTTCAAAGTAAAATCAAACTAGTTTTACAAATTAGAAGATATTTTAACTATCTGAACTTCAAGCAGATGGAGGGAATGTATGCAGTACACAGCTGTCTTTACATTGCCCATTTTGTTACTATGAAGTACAGTAAAAGAGACTGATCCCTAAAGGAATGAGATATGTTCTTTTTTTTTTTTTTTCCCCAAAGAGAGTGGCACTTTCATGATTTTCCACAAAACAGCTGCAAAAATACCTACAGTAGAGCATCTGGAATTCTTAAAAGTGACTTGAGGATTTGTGGCTAATGAAACATTGTGAAATAACACTCACCATGTTGTAAAAAAATACCCTTAACCATTTATTAGCATTCTTTAAGACAAAAAATGAAAGGTGCCCTAAGCATATTAGCCTAGCTTGATTAGAAGAAAACACAAAAGTGACAAAGAAATAATGCAAATAGATGCCTTCCCAGAAACAGATCTTGACATAGTAAGACATTTAAACCTCTTTTAAAGTTTATGGGGAGCAGTGTGATAAAATCCCAACATGATGGCTGTAGCTTAAAGTGTTTGATCTGATTCTGAAGCATCATCAGTAATAACTTACATGTTCTTTTATAATGTGGTTTCTTATTTAGACCAAGCACTGTTCCCAGAAAAATAAAAAATAAAAAGAAATTCTCTTAAAGATGGTTTTCATTTTTACCTCTCACATAACAGGACTATCAAAATGAAAGCAATGGCCTTTCCATGAGAACTCGGGTCAAATAAACCATGTATTGTTCCATCTTAAAATGAAACATCTGGCTGATTTAAGGGGGGGGGGGGAACCTAGCTTAATTATTCCTGAGTATCTAACAGAGAGAGGTTAACTTCAAAATCTGGATGTCTTTCCAAGGTGGACATGGAAGAGAAAAACAAACCATGAAGTTATTTTTGACTTGGGAAAGTAGATCTGGAGGTAATTTAGTGAACACAAATTACCAGTGACAAGGGAAGAAATAATTTATTCTCCTGGTGAGTCTTCTTATATGAGTGGGCAGTGCAGAGCTGTCAGCAGGGGAAAGGCATTTGGATGGATTTAAAAATAATTGAAATCTGAGTCCAAAATCCTATAAGACACCCGGGGTATCATATGAAGTTGATATTCCTTAGAGAAGCTTCATTTCAAAACCAAAGCATGAGGGTGAAACTATGGGACATAAATTCAGATGGAGGAGGATTTATAGCTGGGAAATAAACATGTTGGAGGGATGGCTAACCCTTCAATGTTTCTTAACAAATTCTTTTAGCCTCACTTTTGGGTTTTGTTTTTTTTTCTGGGCCTTCAATCTAAGGGTCTTTTCTTACTGGAGTATTTATAGATGTCTTCTGAGGCCCTTTCTAAGCTCTGGGGTTTTCTCCATGGCTTATCCTTGAACGTGAACCTTGGCTCACTTCACTGACCATTACTTCCAGGCATAATCCTCTTGGAACCATGTTGTCCTTTCTCTGCTTGAACCATGGCCCATGGGTAGGATGGGACAATGATTGGGTAGCTGGCAACGCTTCCCCCAATGTCTTGTTTTCTCTTTTCCACTGAAGACTAAAGGGGTGATCAGACGTTCCTGAAGGTACAGAGGAGCTGCAAGGTAATACATTCTGGAAGAGGAAGACCTATAACTGTTCTCTAAATCTGCCTCCTCCCATAGTTCTGTGGAAAAGCACCCTTCTAAGGAGACATACCTTGACCACCTGGCCTGCACCTCTCCCAATCATTTCTTCTTATAAGCTACATGCTGTGAAATTCCACACACCTTTTAGAAAACCCAATCTTCCTCACAGGCTTCTCCTAGGGTCTGTTCAGCTCTGTGATGCTTTCACTCTTTCTGATGGAGGTTTTGTGTGTGTGTGTGTGTGTGTGTGTGTGCGTGCGCGCGCGCGCCCTCATTTGTATATATAGCTATAGTAATAGAAGGAGTTGTAATAATAACAGTATTCAAGGTGGGTGGCAGGGGTGGCACCAAGAGCTTTTCATGACAAAATGTCTCAGAAAAGAAAAATTTGTGTGGAACCAGGAATGAATACAGAAACTCTGTATTTTCAGGACCAGCCTGAAATAAACTTGTCAGTTTGTTGGCCATTTGTGTCTTACCAAGAATCAGATTGTGCAACAAAGCATTTGCTCAATGAGTCCCACAAAAAGTGTCTCATATGAATTGTACATTTTCTCACTGTAGTTTTTTACTCTCATTCTTCTCCACTTATTGTTTAAGTTAGTATGAAAAGAGCAGGGGAGAGAGCTAGCAAGGAGAGTGGGTAAGGGTGTCTGATGATTAGAACTCAGCCCCAATGAAGGGAACAAGAACTTGGGATGAGCAGCCTGAGGCTCAATTTCAGTCATAATGTGCAGCCAGTTATCATGCATTAGGTGGTCTTCCTACAGGTCACTGAGAATCTCGTCTACATTAGTAGGATGTTTGTTGTGAATGTACTGTGTAAGAGGAATGGAATTGTCTCTATTTAAAGAAAAAATCAATAATAAATTAATATATTAGAGTTCATTTTCAATTATGAAAAAAATAACTAGCACAGATACATATGATTTTATTTCAAAAATGGATATTAATTCAGGGGCTCAAGATTTTGACTAAGATGAATGCAAAATAGCCAGACAATTTTAATATTATGCTGGTAAGCAAATCTCAAAAATTAGTCTTTGGTTATTTTTTTCTTTCGAGGATGAAAATATTGATTCCTAACCATGATTGTGAGTTATTTTGAGAGTTCTCTGATTCCTCCAAGAACTTTTAGGAAAATTCCAATTTTAATTCCCGTGAAAAAAGTATGGGTACTTCTGATTCAACATTTCATTATTTTTGTGGAATATTAAAGGTTTAAGTGGAGTCATAAAACCAAAACAAACAATTTAATGTTGCAACTCACTTAATAAAATTAATTCCAGGATACAAAAGTCACTAAATTGATAGAGAATTTTCTAGATAAGGTTATAATTAAAGTAAGAGAACCTCCATCAACACCGGGCCTCCAGACTTGGCATAGCCTTGTTTCCAGGGGAAGGAAAAAAGCATTACACATTCTTTGAACCTATCTTCACTGCTTTGAAAAAGAGAACAAAAGGGAGAGCTAGAGCCAGAGAAAGGGGGCAGGGGAAAAAGGAGGGAGAGAATGTTAAGGAAACTATGACGCATAAGGAATAAAAAGAAAGAACATCTGCCAGATAATTGGCAAATTCCTTCACAAAGAGAACATTTAAAACTATTATTTTCCACTCCAACTTCGGGAACTACTTTAAAGCGGAAAGAAGAGCAGGGAATGAAGAGAAGTGACTTCTTCCGTACCGTTATTTTAAATCTCGATGTTCCATTTTGCCCCTGATTTGAACTAGATTAAGTTGATGTCCACAGGCACTGTTTTTTAATGAACTAAGTAAATTATATATTTGCATCTTCTTCAGTTACTGAAGAAAGGGGTAAATTGTATTTTCACTCAAGCAAACCAAAAAGGGAGCTGGAAATGGTTGAGTCCCATGTCCAACTGGCAGCCAATACATTAGCTTACAAGATTAGCCGGATCTCTAGAAGAAAAGTGGAGGTGAGTTAGGCTTTGATACTTAATACTTTAAGAATAAAAGTATACTCTAAGTACAAAAGGACAAAGATAGGTGAAGGAATAAAAGAAAGCTTACCTCCTATTTGAGCAAACAAATGAAAAGCCCCACAAACCTGTCTTCACCGGGCCAAAGCAATAAGAAGGGCTAAGGTTCCCATCCCTAAGGCAACTAGAGAAACAGAAAATGGAGAGAAGCAGGAAGTAGCTCAAGGCAACAGCATTTTGAATGGCCAGGGCCTTATCCATTTTTCCTCTTTTATTACCCTCTCCTTTCTCCACTACTCTTCTTTTCTCTTTACTTTTTTCTCTTCGTGCTCTTCTCTGACACTGCCTTAGGGTTCCTGCATCTCCCACTGATCCCTCCACTGACATGGGACAACCTCTTCTGCTTTACAGTAACACAGGAGAGGTCTGCATAGAAAGCAAGATTCTGGATTATCAGGCTTATTATTCCCAGCTCTGACTTCAATCTCCATTTTAAATTAGATGATTTTAATAATTGAAAATGGCATTCCTCAAAACATCGTGATTTATGTTATAAGTATTTGCCTACTTCCCCTTTGGTAAATAAAAACATGCACAATGATTCAGTTAACACAGTTTATTTGGAATGATTTACCAGTGACTTATTTGTTCATTTAAAGGTCACACACACAAAAAATCACAAAAGTCTGCTCTCATTTCTCCCTTCTTTCATATTGTCCTCATCCAGTGAATTCATTATCTGGTGCAGGAACATCAGAGGCCAATAACTGATGCTACAGAAACATTCTTAATGGCTCATTTAGTTCAAGTCCATGAAGGTGGGAGGAAACATGTGGATCACCCATCCTTCTGAATAGAATCCTAACTTTTCCTGCCCAGTGAGTCGTAGAAATAACCACTTATTTCAATATAATTGCTCCTGCTCTCTGACAACACATGCCAGTAGGCAATCGGATGACACCACCACAGAAAATGCCCTGACATTGGCACTGCTCAAACAGGAGCACTACTAAATGTTTCCATCTCCTACTGTGTCCATATTACATGCAGGCAATAAATTGATTGAACCAATTACATTCCACTGACCTGAAAAAAATATTTTATAGGTCTTCTCAACTTTTTAAGACCCTGGCTGTGTAATAATCAATAAATATTCACATATGTACCTGCTTCTGCATAATACATACTTACTGAACACTTATCAAGTTGAAAGACTCCACTCCACCTCACCCCAAGTCTTACCAAAATCTTATGCCAAAGACAATTTATATATATATATATATATATATATATATATATATATATGTGTGAAACAATTTCTGAGAGATACAAAAATGACATAATTATGTCTGTCAGGGTTCAACCAGTGAAACCAACCACTCTGGGTGTGTAAATTAGAGGGAGTTTAATTCTTTATGTAGATGATAGAGGCTGAGAAGCAGAACCCAGGATGGTGGTCCAACCTGAGATTGGCAAGAGCAAGGGGTAGCTACCTCTCCAAGGCTCAATGGTCACAGTGTTACCTGAGTCCAAGGTCAAGGTCACAGGAGGCAGTGAGAATCCTAGCGAGGAGTGGGGGTGCTGCCCAAGGCAGTGAGGAAAGGAGAAAGAGCCCTGGCTTCTCCCTTTTTGACGCCCTTACTATCTCACAGCAGTGCCTCCCATTAGCCACCTTCTGCTGGAAGACAATTGATAGAGAAATCTGGGCAACACAGGCCACAGCGGGTAAACCTCCAGCGATAGAGAGCAGGGCAGAATGGAGAAAGGCAAGGAATGGATCTGGGAGCAGAGGCCTCAGTCTCGCACAGTGATGGAGCATTAGCTTAATTCAATGAGCACCGGGTCAGAAATAAAGTCAAGGAAGAGTTTTGTTGTTGCTAACCCATTCTACCCTGATTGTTCAATACACTTTCCTATGTCACACATATGCCTCTATACAAACACATTCCAGGATGATTCAAAGGAGTCACCAGCACGCTTACAGGCCAAATTGGGAAGAGGGGCATTTGAAATGGCACCAATAAGTTTAGAGTTCTTTTTCTCCACTGTGGCCTAAACAGTCAAAAAGGATCGCTGCACATGTGATGGAATCAAGGTAAATCAGTTGAGCCAATTACATTCCACTGACATGAAATCCAAGGCAACTAACTAGTTAATCTTCATTCTCTTTAGGCAAGAAAGGTTGGTAGGCTTGGGAAGCCAGCAGCCTACAGAAGGCATGTTTCCCAGCAAGCCATCTTGCCCGGTCTTTTTACCAGTTGTGAGTGTATGGTGTCTGGCTTGTGGCTAGACCACAACTCTGAGGCAGTTGGCAAGCAGGGGCCATGCCAGGCTGACTTCACCGGGATGATATCAGAGCTGGGGTTGGGTTGCCAGTCTCAACATGCTGATGTCAAAGCCAGCCCACTCCTTAACCTGCTCGGTCTGTTAGCTAAAACAATTGGGCAACGCTAAGCTAGGGACTAAAGACCAAAGGATTATTTAAGTCCCCAGGAGTCTAGGTTCCCAGTACCAGTTGCTCTGAGTAAGCAATTCAGTTAATGTCATGTATGGGGAGGCAAGATCTGGGAGTCAGATCCAGCTTCAAATCCCAGTTCCTTTGCTTACTAGCCATATGGCACTGGGCAATTCAAGTGTTTCATCTTTAAAAATGGAAAGAATGGCCCTGGCCGGTGTGGCTCAGTGGGTAGAGAGTCTGCCTACAGACTGAAGGGTCCCAGGTTTGATTCTGGCCAAAGGCACTTGCCTGGGTTGCAGGCTTGAAGCCCAGTGTGGGATGTGCAGAAGGCAGTCAATCAATGATTCCTTCTCATCACTGATGTTTCTTTCTCTCTCTCCCACTCCCTTCCTCTCTGAAGTCAATAGAAATATATATTTTAAAAATAATAATAAAATAAAAATGAGAATTATGAGGTTAGAATCAAGGACACACAGACAACATGTAAGCCGAGTCCTCTGTATAACATACAGTTTAGGTTAAACCAGTGATTCTTAATAGAACTGTGAATGTTGAGTTCAAATTAATCACTAATAATAATGATAATCCATGAAGGAGATGTTGGCCCAGCCACTACAATGACATTGCAGTAAAAATAGCCAATCAGTGAATTGATGTGTCCTTTCCTTGCTTGAGACAAAAAATGCTCCCTTAGGCTGCTTATCTGGCAATGCTGATCCTGATCCTCTAAATCCTCAACCTTTCCAATGCCGTGACCCTTTAATACAGTTCCTCATGTTTTGGTGACCCCCAACCATAAAATTATCTTCGTTGCTACTTCATAACTGTAATTTTGCTACTGTTATGAATTGTAATGTAAATATCTGTGTTTTCCGATGGTCTTAGGCGACCCTGCTAGCCTAAATCAACAGCTCTTACAGGAACTTTGCAAACTGGGTCAATGCATATGAAATCATTATCACTACCATTGTCCCTGACTTCATTGTTACTGAGAGAATCCAGTCCCAAATAGTTTTCACTTTGGATATGTAGGTTGTACTGTTCTGGCTATAAATGACACTGAAGCACTAATATTTGCTGCAGTAAAGATCTGCAGACGATGAGTTTCAAAGGAGATTCCTAGTTGCTAGTGTTGGACTCTCTACCTCTTAAATCTAAATATTTCTCTTTTCTCCCTTTCTTATTCTTTAGCCTCTCTGCTCCTCCTGCTGGTATTTCTTCCTTCCCCTATCTGCTCTATCTCACACATGGATCCCTCACCGTGAAACTAGACACATTAAATTATTCTGTAGCAAAGCATTCACCAGGCAATCGGAAAGAATGTGATGCATATTCAACTAATTATTTTAAGGATTCTGTTATTTCGAAATTTGAGAAATCTGCAGGAGAGGAGTCCAAAAACTGGGCAACTGCTTTTCCTTTGAGGGGTATGTTGACATACTCAGCGAATAATTTCCAAAACACTGTGTGATCTGGGGAGTTGTTTTTCTATCTAGACAATGTGTGTGGCTGGAAACTCACATTGGTGCAGTATGTTTTCTTAGGTCGGCTTGCCAGGTGACCAGAAATGAAAAGCATGTCCTTAAAAATTACCTCCTCCAGTGCCTATCTCCCCCAATCGAGAAGGCTCAGTGCACTCCAAATTCACATTTTTTTTTTCTTTTTTTTGCTCGGACACTCTGTGTGGCCTCGGCTCAGTTTAGATTTGAACTCAGTTCAAAAAGCTTGAGTCCAGGAAAGGATTGTGCAAGAGTGCCATGTTTACGCTGCACTGTACATTCTTCACGATACTGGCCATTTAATCCATAAACATCGGTCTACGTTTTATGAGATTACCAATCACGTCCTTGGCAAATATTACATATTTAAAGGCAAAAGTAGAGAAAATGCTAAATTAAGCAATGTTTTCCAAAGAGTTTATATAAGACAATGAACACAAGTGCATCAATCAAGTCAGTGAGGCAAACACTTGTGTGGTGTCCACGCTGAGCCTTGCCCTGATGCTACCCAATAGGTGCTCAGAGGACCATGAACGTGAGCCAGACCTTGGACCTGCACTCAGAGAAATCATACTGTAGTGCTGAAGGCTTTGTGCTCCCAGGGCTGGCTTTACCACGCCCAACTCCAAGCTGTCGGTCAATTAAAAAATCACCGTACAGCCTCCATCCAAGAGCATAAAAGACGTTGATTTGGGGGAATACAACTTATGAACGCATTGAATCTGTTCCAAATTTTCTCATTAAGTTGTAAGAGCATTTTTGTTAAATAACACATCAGAGCTCCCTGTATGTATCAGTAGAACTTTTCTCACAGTATCAATAATCAAAGTTAACATATTGACTAGTGACTACACAGCTGGCACTGACCTATTTCTAAGCATCTTACAAACAATAACTACTTTCGTATTCAAAATAGCCCTTCATATGGGGTGCCAGTAGTCTATCGCTTCCACAGCTTACTGGTTTAAACGTAATGGCATGAAAGAATAATGTTTTTCTGTGTCCAGACAGCGCACAAGACATCAGACAGCACACAGGATTTCAGATGGAGAAGATATTTCTACTCCACAGTGTCAGGCCTTTCCAGTCACCAGGCGGCGTGACTAACTACCTCGTGCTTCTTCCCTCGGATCTGACACGTGGCCTGAAATGATTTAAAGGCTGGATTTACGTGGAACTGTGAATTGGGGCACTTACTCATGTGGCCTCTCCAAGAAGGGGGGGGGGGGGGGGGAGAGAAACTGTCCTCAAAACATAGCCTCAGAGATCTTGGCCTTCGTACATGGCAGCTCTGGGTTCCAAGAGCAAGTGTTCCAATGAGGAAGGCAGAAGCTAGGTCACCTTGTGTGCCCTAGCTTGGGTCATTGTTCCCGGCACACTCTATTGGTCAGAACAGCCGTAGTCTGCTCAGAGTTAAGGGTAGGGGACACGGTCCTTCTTCTTGAGAGAACGAGTGCCAAAGAATGTGTGGCCACGGTTAAAAAAAGTCCAGAATGCTCTGGTGGGGTAGCTCAGTTAGTTGGAGTGTCATTGCCGATACAACAAGGTTGCACTTTTGATCCCCAGTGAGGGCACATACAAGAATCAAGCAATGAATGTATAAATCAGTGGAGCAACAAATCTCCTTTTCTCTCTCTCTCTTTCATCAAGAAATAAAATATTTAAAAGTAAATAAAATGAAATGCTACAGTTTGTTATTATTATTTGCATTCTATAATAGGAAAACGGCATACAGCGGCAAAGTAACTTGTCTGGGATTATTTACTGAGTAAGAGGCAGAAGCAAGATATAAACCCAACCTACCTGGCTTAAGAGTCCACATTCTTTACAATGAATTATGCTGCCCCTAAATCCAGTCCTGCAATTCATACAACGAATTGTGAGCATTTTCTATGTGCTGGTCTCTGTTCAAGACCCAGAGGGATATACTGTAGTTCTGAATAAAGTAGACAAATGCCCTTCTCTTAGCATTTTACATTCTATTCATGACGGATAATAGACAAACATATAATTTGCCAAATCAGAAGGGCTAATTAAAAATAGTCATAATTAGTTCATTGACCGTGATACTTCATGTAGGATAGCCATGAAAGGCCTCTTGTGGAGATGTGACATTAACTTGATAATAATAATAATAATAATAATAAATAAATAAATAAATAATAAATAATTTGTCATGTGGATTTCTGGAGGATTAGCATTCAAGGCAAGAAATAGCATTATGCATGTCAAAGCCTCGCTAGAGGAGGAGAGGAATGTAAAGGAAATTAGTCCACCAACATCAGGGGATATAGCAAGAGTAAAGGGCCAGAAGTAGAAGTTTGCTTGCCAAATACATGCACCAGCATGGCAGCCTGATGCCCAGAGAAGATTCCTGGGTTGGTGAGAAGAGATGAGATTAGATACTAGAGCCAGATTCTGTAGGACCTTATGGGCCATGGTAAGGAATAATTTGGGAACCATTGAAGGCTTCAGCACAGATAAATTATGTGATCTGAACAGAATGTAAAAAACAAGAGTGGAGGCAGGGACCAATCAGGAGGCTGTGGTAAAAGTTTAGGGCAAAGATAATGTTGGGTTGGATCAGGATGGCAGTGGTGAAGATGGTAGAAAATGGAAAGTTAGTGGATCGATTTTGAAAGTAAATCTTACCCTAAAGATTTGCTCATAGGACTGTGAGAGAAACGGAAAAGTCAAAAATCTCTTTAAAGTCTTGTTCTAAGCAACCAAGAGAATAGAGCTGTCACTTGCTGAGATGGGAGAAGTTGAGGAATAACCAAGTCTGAGGGAGACTGAAATCTGGGCTTCTGTGTTTGACATGCTACGTGGACAGTGACTATTGAGCTTCCACATGGCAATGTTGAGGAAGCAGAAAAACAAGTCTGGAGTTGAGGGCTATAGCCTGCCTCAAAACCTTGGGGTCCTCTTCTCCTCCTTCTTTTATTCATCCTTTCCAGCCAACCACACTAAACATTGTCCATTTCGCTTGCATATTGTGCAATTGCAAAAAGCAGAGGGGACAGTTCAGGTTTTCCTGATAGACACTTCCTGAGATTAAACTTTACATATCATGATTAGTAAAAATTAAATAAATAGGATTCAAATACACTGGAATGAAAGCATTGAGGTTGCGGGGGGGAGGGGGAGAAAGACAGATGCTTGAAATGAAAAAGAAAGAAAAGAAGAGGTGACAATGAGGAGGAAGAGAACAGAATTTACCAAATGAAATGTGTCTCTGAGTCTGTGCGTGCATGTGAACCCAGTAGATCAGTAAGGAAGGGATAAATAAGAACGACTTGAGTTTTTAGAGAAACAAAAATACCCAAAGGAGTGGGGGAAGGAAAATATTAGTTGGGCTGAAGCCAGTTTCACAGCTCCAGGGACATCTGGAGCCAAGACAAGGCAAGGTGAGGAGCTGTCCTTACTGCAGTGCCTGCCTCCTGGGGCTGGTTATGTGGGATATTTACATTAAATTAACGTGGCTGGCTATGGCTGTGCTCAGCACTTGGATACGCGGTTAAATAATCAGTGTGGTTTGGCTGCTGGTTTCTTTGCTGTGGTTAAATAATTGGTGTTGTCTTGGTTGCTAGCTACTTTAAAAATGTATATGTGCACTTGTTTCTCTTTTTTTCTTTCTCTGGAGCAATTTTGACCAGCCTGTGGAAGAAAAGTTAGCTGGCCAAGCTTTTAAAGAGATGCTTCCGCCCCTCCCCCCTTGTCATTTATATTTCCCCCAGATGCTTTTAAAAGATGTGTGAATTTTAGAGGTTTTTCCTTCCTGGGACCTAGGAGAAGTGCACAATATTTGAAAGCAATCCAAGCCCTAGCCAGTTTGGCTCAGGAGATAGAGTGTCGGCCTGAAGACTGAAGGGCCCTGGGTTCGATTCCGGTCAAGAGTACATATCTTCTCGATCCAGCTAATCCATGCGAAGTTTTGCTCTGTGTGTCTCTCCCCTCCCTTCCACTCTCTCTAAAAACCAATGGAAAAATATCCTCTGGTGAGGATTAGAAAAAAAAAAAAAAAAGCAATTCTGTTCACTTCTTTTGTTTGTAGCATAAGGCTGAGCCTAAGGGCATCTGTAGTGTTCCAGAAATGGGCCCCACTCTTTTAACAATGATGAGGTTTGATGGAGGTATTTCCCCCTGTGATATTCATTGCTAGACCTCCAAAACCTAGAACAGTTCTTGATACACAGTAGGTGCTCCATATCTGTTGAATGAAGGATTCATAATTCAGGATTGACATAACTTCTATTCCAGACAGTTGCTTCATTGAGTCATTTCATTGATTTGTTTAATAATTATCAAACTACCACAAACTGCTCTGCCCGTGGACCACAGGAAATCATCTCATCTCCAGATTGCTCTGTCCTTCCAGTATCCCCAAACCCACCTCTGACTTCAGACAATTGCTGGTCAGGGCAATTAATCCTCTATCCACAGGAAACTGCCGGGACAGCTGGGTCAGGAGATTGCACAGTCCCGAGATAAGGCTCCACTGGCACACACAACCAATACCAATGACATATGTATGTGTGCATGTATGTAAGTCATGGATGAAAGCAAAGTCTTCAACTGCTGCTCAGAAACCACAGGTTCTCAGGATTTCCACAGGACCAAGTTTGAAGTCAGATACAGAGAGGAAACTGTCAGAGTGGGAAAGCAGTGAGCAAAGAGTAAGGTTTTCTTCCTCAAATATGTCTCAGCTAGGATACTTTCACCTCCACAAAAGCCCATTTTATGTCACTCATTCATGGTGACTCAGAAAAAAAAAAAAGTTTTGATAGCTGGTTTGACTCAGTGGATAAGAGTGTCAGCCTGCAGACTTGAAGGTTCAATTCCAGTCAAGGGCACATGCTGGGTTTGTGGGTTCAATCCCCAGTGTGGGGCATGCAGGAGGCAGCCAATCAATGATTCTCTCTCATCATGATGTTTCTCTCTCTTTCTCTATCCCTCCCTCTTTGAAATATATATATATTTCAGTTTTGATTTTTTAAAAATCTTCCTGGGAGAGCTGGGGGAAGTAGTTTTTATTTTAAAGGGATTTGGGGAGGATTCTTCAGAATTCATTGACTTTGCTATTCTGGTAAGTAGTCTTATTTCCCTTAATAAAAGGCATTCTTTCCAACTATTTTGACAATTATTGATCAAGTGTGGGGAACTGTCAGGAAAGGCAAATATTTAAGCAGCTGTCTTGGCACTGAGCTGGGTGCTATGGAAGAGGGGGGGGGGGTGAGGGCCAAGGAAGCTGAACTTGGGAGACCACCGTCTGGGTGTTCTCGCTTATTAATTGGTGATGTTGGATCACTTAACCTCCTTGAATTTAAATGTCTTCAATCTATACCTTATTATTTTTCTGTAGACTTAAATAATAATGTTTTCCACACACATAAGAGATATCAAAATTAAAGCTACAATGGGATTTAATTCTCATCTATCAGATTGGCAGAGGTCCAAAAGTTTAATAACGTGTTGTGTTGGTAATGTTGTGAGGAGCAAATATTTTCATACACAGACACAACTTTTATGGAGAATATTTGACCTTTCGTAGATAGTCAGAATAATTGACCTATCAGAATTTAAAATGCCCCTTCTCTTTGACTCAGTAATTCCACTTATAAGTGTATCCACTAGCTGTATTACAGTACCTACCTAAAGGCAAAGTGCAAAGTTATTCATTGCCAAAATTGTAATAGTGAAAGAGAGGAATTTAAACATCCATCTGGTTAAATAATATATGAATGGAATAGCATGCACTCGTCAAAAAGGTAAGCAAGTAATTTGTCAGCACTTTATGATGCCATAGGGAAGAGTGTCCAAAAATATATTGTTTAGTGAAAAAACCAAGGTCATTGTTTTATCTACATAGGTATCTATCCCTGGGAATGCATGCAATAAATCAATAACAGTGTGTTGTGGAAAGTGGGTTCCTGCATGCACAGGAGAGGAGGCTTTCTGGATATCATGCACTCTTTTATTTTTATTATTATTATTTTTAAAAATATTTTATTGATTTTTTACAGAGAGGAAGAGAGAGGGATAGAGAGTTAGAAACGTCGATGAGAGAGAATCATCAATCAGCTGCCTCTTGCACACCCCCTACTAGGAATGTGCCCGCAACTAAGGTATCGATACATGCCCTTGACTGGAATCAAACCCGGGTCCTTTTAGTCCACAGGCCGACACTCTATCCACTGAGCCAAACCAGTTTTGGCCATGCACTGTTTTAAGCGTGTGCATTTTCTACTATCATTGGCCCACAAACAACACGGAGGGTAAGGGTTGTTCCATGTATAATTCTGACTTCCTGAAAATTTAACTACTAGTAGCCTACTATTGACAAGAAGCCTTACCAATAACATAAAGTCACTTAACAAATATCTTATATGTTACATTATTACATACTGTATTCTTACAATAAAGCTAGAGAAGAATGTTATTAAGAAAATGATAAGGTGGAGAACATACATTTACGCACAGTTCTTATTTACTGGGGGGAGGAGGGGGGGAGCCATGTGTAAGTGGGCTTGCCCCGTGCAAACTCACCTGTTTAAAGGTCAGCTGTATACATGTGTATTTCCTGTTTAAAAATAAATTTAAAAATTTTAATGAAATAAACTGGAAAGCACAAAATATATGTGAAAGGGGCTCTGGTAATTAAATGTGTGCCCTTGCATAAAGCACAGGCTTATACCTAAGGCCACATAGCACAACTTGCCTAATCAGAACACTGGGATAGAGTACCAGCCCAGTTGAGGCTCCATGAAAGTTTCTAAGATAGGTAACTGGCTATATGAGTAATTATATCAATGTAGATGGTTAATCATTTGGGGGGATGTGTACAACTTTTAGATCTAAATGGCAAGTATGGCTTCACTTTATTATTTTAATGGACAAAAAAATATACTGAATGGCGGAAACATTAAGTAATGAGGCCAGAAATGAAAACATTCAACTTAACATCACTTCTAGGTTAAAATAATATTTCTAAGGGATTTTCAGAGCAGTCAAACTATTCTGTATGACACTAATGACAAATACATGACATTACACATTTCTCAAAACCCACAGAATGTACAACAAAAGAGTGAACCCTGATGTAAATATTGGCTTTAGTTACTAATATTGGTTCATTAATTATAACAAATGTATCTCCCTAATAAAAGATGTAAATAATAAGGGACATTATGTAGGGGGAAGCAAGAGATGAAATGTGAAAACTCTATGCTTTCCATTCAACTTTTCTGAAAACCTAATAGTGCCTTTTAAAACAGCATTCTATTAATAACAAAACAAAACAAAAAAGGAAAACAAAGTAGGAAGACAAACAAATAAAAAAGCTTCAGCTTCCTGGCACATACAGCAGGTACTCAGTGAATATCTGTAGGTTTCAGCTGAATCAAATTTAATGAAAAATGAGCAGGTAAGTGTAAATGCTGATTTAAAAAGTATGAGGAATTTGAACAATGATGTGTTTGATAATGACTTAGGATACCCTGAAACTGGTTTGGCTCAGTGGATAGAGAGTTGACCTGCAGACTGAAAAGTCCCAGGTCCTATTCCAGTCAAGGGCATGTACCTTGGTTGGGGCACATCCCCAGTGGGGGGTGTGCAAGAGGCAGCTGATCGATGATTCTCTCTCATCGATGTTTCTAACTCTCTGTTCCTTTCTTTTTCCCTCTGTAAAAAAATCAATAAAATATATATGTTTAAAAATGTCTTAGGGCCGAAACCAGTTTGGCTCAGTGGTAGAGCATCGGTCTGGGGACTGAAAGGTCCCAGGTTCGATTCTGGTCAAGGGCATGTACCTTGGTTGCGGTCACATCCCCAGTGAGGGATGTGCAGGAGGCAGCGGGTCGATGTTTCTCTCTCATTGACGTTTCTGGCTCTCTATCCCTCTCTCCTCCTCTCTGTAAAAAAATCAATAAAATATAATTTTTAAAAAAAATGTCTTAGGATACACATTCCATTAAAAAGAACTGGATAACTTTTCATCTTTATCAATTAATAAGATCATAGACTTTTCCTCCAAAATACTTTGATATTTATACACTCTCAATAATAAAGGTGTAAGCAATTCTAATACCTTTTCCTCAAATTGTTTGAGAAGCATTATCCACACACACATCCTAACTTGTTGATAGACAGCTTTTCTTTTTCATTTTGGAAGCATACAGTCTTTATATAGATCTCTATAAAAAAATTTTAAACCGAATTTTTAAGATAATTCATAACTTCTCCTACAAATTACGTTATTTTTATTTAGAGAACAGTTTATCCAGATTTACAAAATTATTTAAAAAAAAAAAAGTTCCTTGTTTTAATAGGGAAACAAGACCTGGCATGGTATGAAACATTCTTCAATAACCATTGTAGACTTGGCCCCAGGTAACTTAAGGTGTAATGTCCAAGTGAGTACAAGGCTCTATCTTGAAAAAAAAAATTACTCTTTGTAGAAAACTGTTCTCCTAACTACAAGCCACAGAGGTTGAAGCAGGTTGTCCTTCAAATGGTCTCTACAGAACTTGACTGTTTGGGTTTTCAATCTCCTTTCCATTAATATCTCCTTTGCACAGGGTATGAAAGTCAAATTTCCTGAGAACTGGAGCTTCTACCGATTTTGTGGGATTTCCTCTTGTTATTAGATGTTGAAACCCTGCCAGGATCTTGATCTCCGAGTCCCCACGCAATGGTGAAGGGCACGTTTTCTGCTCCTCAGAGAACAGCTGCTCCGTCTGCTCCGGGGCGTGTCCGTGAAAGTGAGGTTGTGCTGTCATTTTGCATCCTGGAGTTACTAAGGACATTCTTTGAAAAATCACCAGTTTGTTTATTACATTTTCGGTAATCTTCATGTCATGGAGAACCCTTACTTTCTCGCACTAACAACTTGCTTACCTCTAAAATCAAAGACAATAACCACTAGAAATACAGAGCACAGAGCTTCTCCAGCTCTCTGTGGTGGAAGGCCAGACGCTGTTTCTATCTATTACAGATAGGTACTTTTTTGTAAAACAGAGTAAAAGTAGATTACTAGAAAAATTAAATATACTACAAAATAGAGGCCACAAATTTTCATGGGATTCAACAGACATGCAACTACTCTTTCAGGTTGCTAGAAAAGTATCCAAATGCTTACTCCCATGTTCTCATGGGCCACTAAGGAACAATGCATGGACTGCACCGACCACAGTGCAGGCTGGTGGATCCCTGGTTGGGGGGGGGGGGGAGCCTTTTCCTCTGATGACAGCCTTGGTACCCTTCAGGGAGATCCTCACACAACCCCGACCAAATATGAGCTCCCAGGACTTTGCCAAGAATTTTTTTTGGGGGAAAAGAGTAATAATTTCTATCGGGACTGTAGAATATTCATAGCATTGATATTTCAGGCAGTCTACTGGGTGCAAAAGTGATATCTCCTTGTTTTCTCATTTCCTTTCACCTGACTACTAGTCCATGTAAACATCTTTTCACTTATTTGTTAACATTTTAATTTACACTTCTGAGTGTTGTCTAAGTACATTTCCCTCCCCCCCCCCCATTTTCTCTTAAACTACCTTTTTCTTATAAGTTTATAAGAGCTCTTTACTTATTGAAAAGTTAGTCTTCTGTCATCTACTACTTCTGTCATCTGCCAGATCTGTGTGTCTATTAACATTGTCTCTGGTATATTTTCCATAAATAACTTTCCACATATTTTTTCCATATATAACTTCTTAATTTTTTTATATAGTCAAATATGGTTTTCTTCCATATCTTCTGATTTTTTTAGTCTTAGTTATAAGGGTATTTGTAAATTCTAGAATATATATAGATTTTATTATTTGATTTTTTTTTATATTTAAGTTTTTATCTGGGATTTATTTTTACATTTCCTTCTAAATGGATGGATAGCTTTACCAGCATCATCTTTTTCAGAGACCACACTTTTACCACTGATTAAACCATAAACTTTGTAAAGTTACTATATGACAAAGGTTATGGTTTAGTCATTCATCATAATTAAATTAACTTGAGAGTATCATTTTACATTTTAAAACTTCAGAACTTATCCATATTCTTTAGCTTCTCAGGGTCTCTGTTCTCTTTTCCATAGTGTAAATTATTTGGAGTAGGTCTGAGTTGGCTGATTTAGAAGACAAGCAATAAGTTTTGATTTTTCATTCATTCAATTAATAAAATATTTTATTGACTGTCTTATAATTGTCCATCAGTTGGATATGTGATGTGACAGAAAAGGGAAAAGTATTTGACCTAAGCACTTGGGAATGATGAAAAGAGTATGTACTTTTCTAGTTTTATAAAAACTTGGTGGCTTAAAACAACATTCTTTGTTATTTCTCATGATTCTTAGTTAACTGGAGAAAGCTGTACTGTTATTGCCTGGGGCAAAACCAGAGCTAGGGTCAGGTGAGTGAAGTGTTTAAGGTACAGAATTTAAGAAGGCACCTACTCTTGAGGTTCCTGCAATACCATTATGAGAATATTTCCTTAACCTTTGCACTTAGGTGCCTCACTCACCTCACCCTGTTTGACCCTGACTCTGAGTTGGGCTTTCTCTCAGATGCCAGTTGGAGCTGTAGTCATCTGATGGTTTCATTGGGTTGGACATCCAAGATGACTGCTTCAGTCACATATCTGGTGCCTTGTTTAATCACAAGGCTGTAAAAGTTGGGAGCTAACCTGGCATAACACTCTCTCTCTCTCTCTCTCTCTCTCTCTCTCTCTCCCTCCCTCCCTCCCTCCCTCCCTCCCTCCCTCCATGTGTCCTCTCCATGGCATCCTCAAAACCTGGCAGTCTCAATGTTGTCAGATTTCTTACATGTTGACTGGCTTCTCCAGAGCAAACACACCACGAGGCCCAGGTTGAAGCTGCAAGGCTTCTTGAGACTTAGCCTGGAAGCCACAGGGTGCCAGTTACTATCATTATATTCTACTACAGGCCCAGCACACTTAGTATAGTAGGCTTTTATTATATAGGATAGGTCAAAGTCACTAAGACCTGTCCAACATTTAAGGGAAAAGGAGTTAGACTCTGCCTCTTGATCTGAGCAGTATGGATACAAAGTAAGGGAGGAAAAGGTTGGAGACTACCTCCCACAGAAATACCGGGGATCAAACAGGTTTTGGGAGTAGGAAATCAGAAGTACTCTTGGGGTGTAACATTTGCAAAGCTCATTAAACAAACAACTAAACATGGATATCAGAACACAGAAGCAACAGACTGCTTTTCATCATTGATTGGCTGCCTCCTGCATGCCCCCTACTGGGGCTTGAGCCTGCCACCCAGGCGTGTGCCCTTGACCAGAATTGAAGCCAGGACCCTTCAGTCCACAGGCCCATGCTCTATCCACTGAGCCAAACCGGATGGGACTTGTGGTGTCAATCTTGCACACCCTCATTGAAGCCTGACCTTTGCATTTTCACATCCCTTCTTCTAGAAAGCTCTCCCTGTGGCTCCCCTACCTGCTGCCCCAGCTCCCACAATTGTGGGAGGTCTTCTTTCCTTAGAAATTATCCATCTGTCTTACTCGAGGGCCACCCATGTTAACCCAACTGCGAGATTTCCTTTTTATGGCTGAATAATACTCCATTGTCTGTCTGTCTGTCTGTCTGTCTATCTATCACATTTTATTTATTCTTTGTCCATAAATGAACCGTTATGTTGATTCCATATTTTGCCTATTGTGAATAATGCTACAATGAACACAAGAGTGCAGATATTTCTTCAAGATAGTGATTTCTCTCTTTTTGATACTTACCCAGAAGTGGAATTGCTAGACCCTATGGAAGTTCTATGTTAATTGTTGAGGAACCACCAAACTGTTTTCCAGTAACTTCCAATTTACATTCCCACCATCAGTGCACCATAGTACCCTTTTCTCCACTTTCTCGCCAGTATTTCTTTCTAACAGCCCTAAGGTGATAACTTCATTGTGGTTTTGATTGTCATTTCCCTGATGATTCATGATGTTGAGAACCTTTTCCTGTTATTTGTTGGCCATTGTATTCCTTCTTTGGATAAATGTCTATTCAAGTCCTCTGTCTATTTCTCAATCAGATTGTTTTGTTTGTTTGTTTGTTTTGCTCTTGAGTTGTATGAATTTCTTATATATTGTGGATATTAATCCCTTATCAGATATGTATCAATTGTTTACAAGTATTGTCTCCCATTCTGTAGTTTGCCATGGCTTTTAGTTAGAGCAAGAATGTGAAGATCCAGCTCAGACAGCAGGGTGAAGACATGCGACATCTCTCTGAGAACTCCAGGGAAAGTGGATGTGGGGGGAGGGTGCTCACGGTGGGAATTAAGTCAGTTTAAGGGATTTACAGAGTAATATGGGGATTAGTGTCTGGGTGTCTTGGTGGCTATCGATGCAAACCTGGATGTGAAGCACGATGGGACTCATGGCTTCTGGGACTCACTGAGAAAGGGGCTCATTCATTCTCCCATCTCTTCACAGCCTCCTTCTCAGGCCAATATCCGGTACCTGACAGTTAGCCTTGCAGGTCTGAAATGTAGTGGGACTGGGGTACTTTGGTGTCCCTGAAGCACACAAAGGGATCTCTCTCGAGTCCTTTAAAGCCCACTGAGAGCTGTGTTAAGGACAGAATGAGGCAAATTTTATAAACAACAACAAGAAAAACAAACAAACACGTGGCTCTCTAGAGCCGTAGCATTCACTTCAAACTTATCAGAAAAGCAGATTCTCTGACCCCACCAGTCTTGCTGCACAAGGAACTCCAGGTGGGTTTTAACTAGGCCACCAGGCACCTCTCATGTTCACTGAGGTGTGAGACCCACATTAGCTTAAAGAAACAGCTGAATTTTTTAAAAAAAATGTATTTTTATTGATTTCAGAGAGGAAGGGAGAGATAGAAACACCAGTGATGAGAAGGAATCATTGATTGGCTGCCTCCTGCACGCCCCCTACTGGGGACGGAGCCCACAACCCAGGCATGTGCCTTTGTTGGAAACCAAACCCAGAACCCTTGAGTCCACAGGCCAATGCTTTAGACACTGAACCCAACCAGCTAGCGTGATACAGCTGAGTTTTGACCTTCTTCTTATGAGCCTAACATCACAGAGCACTGAGATTGAAAACACTTTTCCATGGGTCTAGTCTCGCCTTGAAACTTACCTAGGAAGGGCCCAAGTTACAGAAGAGTGGGACTTTTCCAAGCCGTCCTCCCCAGACTGAAATTACAACTCCGAACAACACAACACTCCAGACCCGGAAAAATGGTTGTTTACACACAGAACTGTAGTCTTTTTTCTTTCTTTTTAAAATAGATTGATATTGTGTTTTTCCTTTGACTCAAGTCAGCTCAAAACGATCTGCTTTATCTCTGGTTCTTTTGAGATCTGCAGGGGTGCAACCTCCTAAGGCAGATCTGGGCGCTCGGGCTGCAGGACGCAGCAGCCTCTGCGGGCACAGGAGAAGGCATGGATAACTGGCAGCCGGATAGGTCTGCGGCGCCCCGTTCTCGCTTTTGCCATTTCAGATTCGCTGGCCCGGGGAGAGGCGGGCAGCCGGACTCTGCGCGCGCTGGAGACCAGCTCCCTCTGCTTCTGCAGAGGAGATTTAGCCTGAATTTCTGTGACAGATGGAGTTGATAGTCTTTCCACGGAGAGGGGAGGAAAAAAGCGCCAGTTTTTGACAGGCCGCAGACGCCCGCTGCCTCTGGTGGCCAAAGGCTGCGTTGCGCCGCCGTTAAGGTGGTTCGCCAAGCCCCGCGCCCAGCAGCTTCCCTTAAAGCAGAAGGAGGGGTTGGAATATACACTGGATTATAAACCCTTAGGGAATGTACCAGCTTACCCCCTTCCTTTATTCGGCGACTGCAGCCCAGAAGGTACTGCTGAGCATCCCTGAAGATGTGCAATGCCATTATTTTTCTCATCACAATCGTGTTAGTAATGTACAATAATTCTAAAGTATTAACCAGGTGGATTGGATTTGTCTTGCAGTTGACAAGGGAGCCTGGCTCCAGGGCCATACCTGCCCGGTCGGCAAACCTGGACCACGTGCTGGGAAGAGGGGGAAGTGGGCTGTAACTGTCTCATCAGCATCCCCCTAACTAAAGCGTGCGCCTCTTTCTTATGTGTGTGTGTGTTTAATGTCTAAGTCTCAAAGTCCCACAATAAGTTCTGATGTCCCGCCTGGGGTGATCAGGACCCATAGAGCCGAATTCTGAAGCCGGTCCAAGGCACAGATGGGGTTCAGGAAGAATAAATGCAATCGCCCCCCTACCCCCAAATAAAGTTTTAAAAAGAACAAACCAAAAGGCCCGTGGCCGGCTGCAAACAGCTGCCCCTAAGCCCTGATGGCTGGTTCGGAGCGCAAGCTGGGGCTCCGTCTCCGAGCCTCCTTAAGAGGAGGAGGAGCTCCGGGCCTCTGTCAGGCTCCCTAAGCCCTTCCTTTCAAGCCCTGAAAGCCTGAATGTGAGCTGCCCACCGCCCTCCCCGCCCTCCCCCACTCCGCAACCCCACTCTAGCGGCTCCGAGAGGGAAAGAGAAAAAAAAAAAAGTTTCAACAACAACAGGCGGGACCAATAGCATCTCGAAAAGCCGGGAAAGGGGGCTGAGCAAAGGGCGAAAGAAGAGCGGAGAAAGGAGAAAGCGGGCAGGCTCGGAGCGCGCGCGGGGCCGGGCCGGGCGAGCCGGAGGAGCGTTGCTAATGTTTTTGTTTGTTTGCTTTTCCATGCATGCATAATGAGGGGGCGCCTCGGCTCCACGCGGGGGCTCCCGGCCCGCTTTTGTATTTAAAGCCTCGCTGCTGCGAGCGAGTCTCCGCTGCCGCCGGGGCTCAGCGCATCGGCTCCCCGGGCTCCTCGTCCCCCGAGAAGCCGCCGCGGCCGCAGTTGGAAGCCCGGGAGCCGCTCTGCGCCCACGCCGACTTTCTTTTTCTCCCGGAAAGGGCTCCCGGGAGCTCGGCCGAGGCCGGGGGTCGCCTCGGGCGGAGGGGGAGGGGACGCGGGCGGCCGGGGCGCCGTGCACGGACTCGGCGCGATGAGAGAGCCCGCGGCGGCGGCGGCGCGGAGCTGAGCCTGGAGGACGGAGCTGAGCCCGGAGGACGGAGCTGAGCCCGGAGGACGGAGCTGAGCCCGGAGGACGGAGCTGAGCCCGGAGGACGGAGAGAAGCGGCCGTACCACGGATCTGCAGACGCGGAGCGAAATGCACCCGCGGCGCTCCGCGGTCCTGCAGCCCCGCCGCGGCCCCGCGGCCCGCAGCCCACCGGGGCGGCAGTGAGCGCCTCCCGCCTCCGCTGGGGACCGACCGGAGGGAGCTGTTCGCGGCCGTGCTTTTCTAGGAACGGAGACCGACCTGCGAGCAGCAGAGCAGCAGAGCAGCAGCCCGGCGGCGCGCATGGATTTATGAAAACACTCATGCCAGAAGTTGGCAGGACTGGGACAAACTTTTTCCCCGGCTCCGCGTCCGCCGCCGCCGCTCCCCGCGCCTCCTCGTCGTCGTCTCCTTCCCCCTCCTCCTCCTCGCCCGGCGGCCGCCGCTGCTGCCCGCGATGGTGGCCGGACTGCTGGGCGGCGGCAGCGGCGGCGGCGGCGGCCGGACCCGCGGGGGCACCGTGCCGGGCGCCTGGCTGTGCCTGATGGCGCTGCTGCAGCTGCTGGGCTCGGCGCCGCGGGGCTCGGGGCTGGCGCACGGCCGCCGCCTCATCTGCTGGCAGGCGCTGCTGCAGTGCCAGGGCGAGCCGGAGTGCAGCTACGCCTACAGCCAGTACGCCGAGGCGTGCGCGCCGGTGCTGGCGCAGCGCGGCGGGGACGATGCGCCGGGAGCCGCCGGTGCCGCCGCCTTCCCGGCCTCGGCGGCGGCTTCCTTCTCCTCGCGCTGGCGCTGCCCGAGCCATTGCATCTCGGCCCTCATTCAGCTCAACCACACGCGCCGCGGGCCCGCGCTGGAGGACTGTGACTGCGCGCAGGACGAGAACTGCAAGTCCACCAAGCGCGCCATCGAGCCGTGCCTGCCCCGGACCAGCACCGGCACCGGCGGCGGCGGCGCGGGCGGCGCGGGGGGCCCCGGCGCGGGCGGGGTCATGGGCTGCACCGAAGCCCGGCGGCGCTGCGACCGCGACAGCCGCTGCCACCAGGCGCTCGGCCGCTACCTGACCCACTGCGGCAAGCTCTTCAACGGGCTGCGCTGCACCGAGGAGTGCCGCGGCGTCATCGAGGACATGCTGGCCGTGCCCAAGGCGGCGCTGCTCAACGACTGCGTGTGCGACGGCCTGGAGCGGCCCATCTGCGAGTCCATCAAGGAGAACATGGCCCGCCTGTGCTTCGGCGCCGAGCTGGGCACCGGCCCCGGCAGCAGCGGCTCGGACGGCGGCCTGGATTACTACGACGAGGAGTACGACGACGAGCAGCGCCCCGGGGGCGCGGGCGGCGAGCAGCCGCTGGACGACGATGACGGCGGCGGCCTCCCGCACCCCGCGCGCCCGGGGGGCGGCGCTGCTGCGGCGGGCGGCGGCGGGGAGCTGCCCTACGGGCCCGGGCGCAGGAGCGGCAGCGGCGGTGGTCGCCTGGCGCCCCGAGGCGCCTGGACCCCGTTGGCTTCCATCTTGCTGCTGCTGCTGCTCCTCCAGCTGCTGTTTTAGCCCTCGTGCCCGCCCCCGCCATCGGCTGCGGGGAGAGCCCGCGCCAGGCAGGGCACCTGTAGCTTGGGGACAGAAGGGATGGTTGGTTGGGGATCATTGCCAAAACGTTTTTCCTAGCCGGTCTCCCCGCCATAACGGTTGGCACTTGCCCCGTCTCCTCTCCAGAGCACGACTTCTTGGACATCTTTTCTTTCCCCCCTCATTCCAGGCTCCAGAAACTCCCAATGCAGCTAGAGTTCTGGACACCTGGCATGGAACGGGGTGGGGGCTGGGGGGCTAACGGAGGGTAGTGGGGTGAAGAACCACAGTCCTGGACTCCAAAGAGGTGCTGACCAATGGGGCCTTAATAGTTTCAAGGGACTGGGCTTGGAGCAGGGGGATTTCTATTTGCAAAGAGGCTGTCTTGTTCATGAGCATTTTTCCTGTGTGGAGGGGTGGGGAGGAAGGGCCGGCATTGACTTTGATTGTGGCCGGTGAGGACATGGCAATCTTCAGTCATCAGAGAAGTCCCACTTACCTGTTTGATTCCTTTACTCTTGGTGCCAGCGCCCTGAATTCTCGGTTTTGGGGCGGGAGGTGGGAAGGGGTTAATAATCCTGAATTAGTTTTGGGGGGTAACTTGGAGCCTTTGACCTTGATTTCATTTACACCACTCTGCTCTCTCTAGCACATTTCTTATAATTAAGGGTCAACAAGTGCTGATCTAAAGAGCTGCTAGTGATATGGAAACAATGCAAGTTTGTGTTATATGAGCTCTGCACTGCCATCTATGAAAGCCTCTTTATGATGTCTGTTGTGTTGTCTTTTTTGTTGTTGTTGTTCTTTACATCAAGGAGTTGTATGTACAAATATGCAGAGAACATATATTGCTTCTGCTTTTATCAGGGTGCTAAACCCTGGTACTTTTATATAAAGTGTATTAAAACTGGGGTTTGTTACCAGTTGCTGTACCTTGTATATAGAATTTTTATAAATTGTATGCTTCAGAAATAATTTATTTTTAAAAAAGAAATTAAAAACTTTAAATCTGCATTCATATCACACCTGTTCTCCCTGAAATGTATAGAAGCCATCAGGGATCCAAATCAACAGTCCATTGTGAAGTGTGCTCTTAATCTAGGACAGTCAGTCTTAAAATGTACAGTGTATTTTAGAGATTTGAAGTTAACATTCTTATTTTCAAGAGAATTTATGGACATTGTAGAAATGTATAAATGCATTTCCAAACTGCCTTAAACATTGTATTTTTATAGACATCGTTTTTTTAAAAAAAAAAATCTTAAATTTTAAGTAACTATGTTTTTGTGTATTTCTTCCTCTCCCCTTTTTTTGGTTATTTGTTTTATTAAAATGTGTAAACAGTAAAGAGTTTTAAATAATGAATATGGTGTAGTTACTTTCCAGAGTTACATTGCGGTTTTAACCCAATAATGGGTGTGGAGGGGCCACTGGGAATCCATCAACCATCAACTGAAATTAAAATGCAGCACAAGACGAGAAATGAGGCCTATTATTTCTGCCTTTAATTTAATGAACAATTAGCCATCTGTAAATGAGGCAGCTAAAAAGATATAATTGACTGGCCTCCGCTGGTTCCTATGTTTGTGGAGGGGAATTCACAAAATCCTATCTCCTGCATAATTTGGGGGTAGACCTCACCTCCCCTTTTCCTCCCCCATTTCCACTGGTCTCCCCCTAGCGCCCCCCTCCCCTCCAGGAGTGTCCTCCCTAACTACTAGGCATGCCCCTTAACATCAAACATGCCAATAACATCTGTTACCAATAGGTCTTAGGAAACCTGCGAGACTCAGCACTTCAAAGTCATTTTCACACTCTGGGTGAAAACGCACAAAATTTTGTTACAAAACACTCAGGCGAGCGAAAGTAAACACGCTGGGGAGAGGAACAATTACCAGGACTTGCGATATTGTTGTGAGGGGTTGTTTAGCAGTGGGCTGAAGGCTGGGCCGCTGCCAGAGCTACTGATCTACACTCAAACGCCCTTAGATAAATAATTACACTCTTAAGCTGTGTCGAGTGCTGATACACTTGACCTTGTAAATAGAAATGTTTGCAGTAGGAATAAACTCCGGCATTGGAAAATCTTTTAAACATTAACACAAAAGAGAGCGCTCTGTCCTCTGGGGATTTGACTCTGAACCTCGCCAAGCTAGGCACTTGCGAGGGGGAAAAAAAAAGAGTTTATTTATCTTCTATTCCTGGTGTTTATTTAAAGCTTTTCATTTTAAACGCGGTGATTGGGAGGCAAGTCAGGAGTTTAAAAAGTCACCACAAATAAACTTTGTCTGAGGGGTCCACAGATTAGCAAGATCTCGTGTCTCTTTCTATGATATTAACATGTGCTGAGAAAACATAACCAGATTTCTCCGCTGCCTGAAGTAATTAACAAGGCCCCGCCCCCTCCCGACTTCCTCCCACCCACTCCCACCCCCTACTTTCCAGGTTTCTTTTTCCTCTAAGTGGCTCTTTCCCCAGCTTTTATGGAGGGCTTCTGGGTGCTTCTTGTTGGGTCTAAAAAAAAAAAAAATCAAGAGATGCATAGATGGGTGGCATCTGAGAGTCTGCGGTAGTTGCAGTGCCAGAGACGCCTAGGAATGGTGTGTGGCTGGAACCCCTGTCACCTGAATGGTTGAGTAAACATATTGTTAAAACAAAGCCCAGAGCTTTGTTTCTTTGGGGAATGAACAAAGGGTATGCCAAAAGGCTTGTAAATGAAATCAGCTTTCTTTACAAAAAACATCACGTTAGCAACACTCCTGCGTTTGTTCCTAACTATATTTAAATCATCTCCGTTTCATGTTATTTTAACACATTCTTGACTTAAAAAAAAGTTAAGTCTTTGTCCCAGGAAAGGGCCCAGTTTCCCCCAGTAAGAAGTAAAAGGCATTAGCACTAGAAAAGGCCTGATAATTAACTGCTACAATAAACTCACGACTTGATTTTACAGGGTCCTGTCAAAAGCATCTGCCTGGAATAAATCAACATGGCCAGCGCTGGGGGAGAGAAGACACGAGGCTTTATGCTTTCTTCCTTGAAGAAAGTGAGCATTGATCGGTGGTCCATTTCCATTTAAACAGTTCTGCCCTGGAGCCCGGGAGCCTCCTTTCCCCCTGCAGAGCCGGTGGGGACCAGACCAGGTCGCTTAGATGTGGGGACCTTGTGCGTTGGTGGTGCAGGGTGTAGGCTGCCATCTGCTCCCAGGCAGAAAGGGTTTTTACAGATGTTGACATCTGTAACATCTCACGCTCTCCGGGGAGCCTTTTGGAATGTTGGACATTCGAGAAGGAGACTGCCTGGAAGGACCATTACCTAAGGGAAGGGTCTCTCTGGCTTTTCCCTGGGGACTCTCTCGGAAAGCACCCCACTTCCCACAGAGGCTTTCCCGAGTGGGGGCGACTCCTTTCGAATGTCACGGGAAATCGTGGGTTCCTGGCGGGGGTCCCCACTTTCCCAGTTGGCAGGTTTGCCTTCTCGGTGGCAGTGTGTCTGTCTTGGGAGACACTCCAGTGACAAATGTTGGAGGGAGTGTGGGACAATGGTGGGGAACAAGGGGGCAGGCAGCTCATTGAGCTGACAGTGACCATACAGTACATAGGAGGCGGTTAGGGCTTTCCTGTTCACCCAAGCACACAGCAACGCTTTTGTGTATGGCCACAATGGACCAATGGACGTAGCGTAAGGTCTCTGTTTATGTTGAACAATATATGGCAGCATACGTGAGCCATATCTGTGTGTAAAGTGGGGACAAAATGGCTGGAGGGAACGAAATTCTGGTGCTAAGTAGCAGGACCTCCCTTTGCTTGGACAGGGCCCCCTGCAAATGTCCAAAAGGAAGACAGCAGCTCTGGACACCCACCGCCACAGCCTGCAGGGGCCACCACGCCCTGACACGGCTGGGATGCTCTGCAGTGCCCCCAGGAGGACCTGCATGGGGCAGACCAGACTCAGAACCAGGAGCCCATCTCCTCAGAAGAGTCCAGAGAAATCATTCCTTTCCTCACTATTCCCTGCATCCACCCGCCCCCTCCCCACCACCCCAGGCTCCATCCCAGCCATGTTATGTGGTAGAGACTAAAAAGAGGGAGGGAAGGCCAGGAGAACGTTCAGAGCCATCCAACCCTGCCTTTCTGCTTTCAACTCTGACTTTGCATTATTAGCTTATTGGCTTCCACTGTGGAAGTTCTCAAACCTAACCTCAGGGATCCCTTTTCAGGCCCAAGAAAAGAAAAGCAGACATTATTTGTTTTTTGACCTCTTGTACAAGGAACATCAGGAACACTTGCCAGCTGACCCCGCGTCTCCCAAAGCAAGGTGGTTGGGAAGCATCGCGTTACAAAGGCCTGGGCATCCGTGGGTCTCCCTGCATCGCGCGTTCAGGACCGTTGGACGTTACTGTAGTCCCTTAAGAGGGCTTGCCTCTTGCTGGACAGTTGAAAAGGTTCACCCTTGACTATCTGAATGACATAAGTGATGTGCTATTAGCATAAGTACCTTCCAAGGCACCCATTTAATCAATTTCTTAAATCACAGAATGATCTACTACAAAATAGTGGACTGTATACACTATATTTTGGCACAAAGATGGTCATTCTCCCACTAGTAACCAGGGGCTCTAAATAAATGATTTCAACAATGTTTTATTAAAGGACGACAAGAGCCCTCGAGCTGCATTAATGGGGAGAAGTCGAGTGGCACTTTTGTTATGGAAATGTTAAGCACATAATAGCACTACTGAACAATGTGCAGCCACTTCATTCTTTCAGCCGTGCTGACACCTCTTAAAGGGGAACTGCGGGGAAGGATGTGGGAAAGATTTGCTTTCCAAGGAAGCTTTCAGATCATATTTTGGAGAGCTGCCTCCAAACCGTGTGTGACACGCAGGCCACAGGAGCAGGCAGGGCTGCTGAGGTGCACGAACGATTTCCCCCAATTTTGGGAGCTTGGGTTCCACGATAAAACGCAACGTTTTTTGACAGGGGCATTTGTCAAAGCTACATGGTGCTGGTTTTGTAGTGCAGTGGGTCCAATTTTATCATGTGGACCAAGGTCCCAGTTGCTCTCAACAGTGTTGACATAGACTACAAGTAAGCTTTGACAAGTTCTCCTTAAGCAGACAGACTGCATCCTAAAATCCGCAAACAGGTGAGTACACTCAGTGTCATAAAGGGCATCTTCAATCTGTAACCACAAATAGAACAGTATTGTGTTTCCAGACTTTATGGACACCCTCATGTTCTCTCGTTATCCCATATCTAGCCTTACAATTTAATTCCTGCATTTGAATTTTATAAGTTCTATAGGGTATCTGTGGGTTCATTGATGCCAGGATGGAGTCATAGCTCACAACTAAATCCTATTGTATACCTTATCACTGATCAGGCGTGACTGGGCACCAGCATAGGAAATATTTCAGTGAGGCTTTGAGACCTTTCTCATAGTTATGTCTTTTATGAAAATGCCAGTCCTGCCTTCAGTTTTAACCCCTGTCACCCAGTCACTTCTGCTTTTGTGATGAAACTCATGTCTGTCACCCTGAATAGTTGATAGGATTGGGGGGGAGGGGGTGATAAAAAAAAAAAAAGTACATTTTGGTTCCATGGGCATCTGTTGAGGGTCTACTGTGTGTGGCAACCAATGTGAATGACTACCCTGGACACACTGGTAGCCAAGACAGAAGACATACAGCTACTTTCAACATCAAATGGCAAGCACGGAAGAGTATAACTGTATGATTTAGCTCAATGCTGGTTTGAGAACAGCTTAAGAATGGAACAGCCCTCTGTGTGTGTGTGTGTGTGTGGAGGGGGAAGGGGGACGCGCACGCAGGGGAGTGGGTGGCCATTCCTTAACACCAAAGCATAAAGTAGGAAGTAGCAAGGCTAGGGTTTGAAAGCAGGGTTAATATTGGGTCATAGAAGCCTTGGATGTCATGCTAGGCATTGACTTTCTCTGCTCAGCATACATGAGGGTAAGCTCTGGGAATTCCCAGCTGAAAGCTTCAGAGGCTCACCTTCCGGAACTGAGTATATGATGATTGGAAGGAGTGAAGACCAGAGACCTGGCATACAGTGAGGAGGCTGCAACCAGGCCCCGTGGACAGAGGCCAGGGACTGAGTAGAAGAGTGGCAGTGTGGGGAGAGAAGAAGGCAGACTCAGGACCCTGTGACTGTTCTAATGTGAAGCGTCTAGGGAGGCGGGAGGCCAGTCTGACTGCGGGGCTTCTCGCTCAGACAGTTGGGTGAATGGTGTCTGATTCTATTCCAGAAGAAGAAAGGTTGGAGGGCAAATTGTGTTTGAGGATGTACAAACATACCCAGGTGGCAGAGCACTTCAGGAAACCAGTCTAACGCTTAGGGCGGATGTCAGACGTGTATGGTGGTCACGGTTAAAACTCTGAGAGTGACACTCCCAGAGAGAGTGCGGAGAGAAAGAAGGGCAGTGGGCACGGCGAGGTGTCCAGAAAAGAAACCCCAGCAGGGATCACAGAATGTCAGAGAGGTCTGAGGAGGAGCAGGAGCAAAAAATAATAAAGTTTCTGGTCATAATTTAACCTAAATATTAAAATGCTTAAGAGGCTAGCCGGGACCGGTTTGGCTCAGTGGATAGAGCGTCGGTCTGTGGACTGAAAGGTCCCGGGTTCGATTCCGGTCAGGGGCATGTATCTTGGTTGCAGGCACATCCCCACTGGTGGGGGGAGGGGGTGCAAGAGGCAGCTGGTCGATGTTTCTCTCTCATTGATGTTTCTAACTCTCTGTCCCTCTCAATTCCTCTCTGTAAAATCAATAAAATATAATAAAAATAAATAAAATAAAATAAAATGCTTAAGAGGCTAAGCCTAAAGACCAAGACAAATTCACTGGATTTCTAAGAAAATACAAACGACCAAGGTAGTCTTAATTATAACAATAGTAGTAATCATTATTGTAATTACAATTAACTCTAGTAAAATAAAAATTACCCAGATTATCTCGTTGCATTAAAAGAATTATAATAATAATAGGTAATGACAGTGAGTATTGTTGAGGGATTACTAAATGTCCTGCATAGTGCTGAGTATGTAATATGTAGTACATCATTTCATCATTGCAACTTTACTTTATTTTCATGATCACCATTTTATAGATGAAAGAACTGATGCTTAAATGAGTTGACCATGGTTATTCAGTGAGTAAGTTGGTGAATATAGAATCTATGTTTGTGTCAAGATATTGAATCTCAAAATGTAGAAAACCTGAATAGCTTTTTTGGTGTTTTTTTTTTGAAATATTGGACCAAATCCAAATGATTTTTTCTAACCATCTATCTATAGGGGGAAATATGCCACAATGTTAGCATGGCTGTCATTGTGGGTAATTATTATTTTTCTTTATGTGTTTCCCAAATTTGATCAATAAATATATATAACCCTGCTTTCACAAGTTTAATGTTTGTAAATAACACTACTCAAAACCATAAGAAAGAAGAGGGTGCAGGCTCTGCACCTGTGCTCACTGCCTCGTTTCTCACACCTGTGACCTTCTTTCCCTCATTTGCTCAGGGTACCTCAAATTTTCATGAAAAAGAAGTGATGCTTTTGGAGGCCTAAAATATTTTAAACTGTAAAACTTCTATTTGGAAAATCATATGACAGACAAATACATCATAAAAACATAAACATATTAGAGCAAGTAGGGTCTCTATGTACCCATTCACTTAAGTGATGTTTACTGAGCACTTACTATGGGCCAAGTGGCATGCTAAGCACTAGGACACAGCAGGGAATCAAAAAGGGAAACTTTCTGCCTGCAGAACGTGTGGGCCATGTTGGAGCCTCTTCCCTGACTCTCGCTTCCTGTTCTGTAACAAGAGCATCCTTCCTCTAGTAAAGAATGACCATACCTTCTTCTTAGTCTACATCCATTCAGATTTTTGTGAATCTTTAATTTCTCCAAATGTGTTCATGCCTTACCGATATGTATGGGGAAATTATACACACATACACACATACACACACTACAGGCCCAGTGCATGAAATTCATGCACTGGTGGGGCGTCCCTCAGCCCAGCCTGCCTCCTCCCCCTTCTCACAGTCCAGGAGCCCTCAGAGGTGGGAGGTGACCCAGCAATCAGGGGAAGGCGATACCCCATCACACATCTGCTGTTGCCACTGCCAGCAGCAGAAGCCTTGGCTGGCCCTGGGTACCTGAGCCTCAGGCTGCCCTAGGCAGCTGGAAGGCTGAGGGGATTAGGCACTGCCACCTTGTGGCTGTGGCTGTCACTATCTTTGAGGGTGGGGCAGTCAATTAACATTTTCCTTCTTATTGGCTGTGAGCGCCGTCATCTTTTGCGATGGTGTGAGGGTCAATTAGCATATTCCCTCTTTATTAGATAGGATATGACTAAACATCCCATTTTTATGTATTTACAATTGGAAGAAGTAAATCCCATCATTTGTCAGTTCATTATACAGTTTTCTTCTGGTGAAGTTCTAATAGAAGAGCTGAGCCAAAAAATGTCATGGCATTTTCAGAAACTGAAATGAGCCCTAATTCTTGACATGTGCCTAAATGAAAATGTACTATTAAATTCTGGAAGAAAAATGATTTATAATGAGTGAAGTAACCATGAAATCGTATATTGCATAATATTTAAGAAATAAACATCAGTGAGCTAGAGAAATCAAATACAGACTAATATTCCATTTAAACTGTCACCTGGAGCCCTTGTCTATTATCACCTGACTTGCCTCTATTCACAAATAGCAAACCTGGTCACACAATGCAATATGAAAATCATGGATCATAAAAATGTTTACTTGAAACCTATATAATCTTATTAACCAATATCACCTCAATAAATGTAATCAAAAGAAAAATAGTGAACCTATTACATGTTAACATAAATAATATATTTTTTGGGAAAAAATCTATTAGTGAGAAGATAGTGGATTTTCATTTCTACTTCTGTATTTATTGTACTCTCTATATAATATATGTCTTTAGCTATGTGGTTAGAAAAGGCAAGAATAATAATTTAATAGTCTTTTCAAATAGTTGTGAACATCCTTTGATATGCAACAACATTTAACAAGTGGTACATTTAAGAAGATTGAATGTAAGTCATAATATGAAACTATATCAATAAATATTTCATAACTAGTGGCCTGGTGCAAGAAATTCATGCACATTAAAAGGGAATTAATTAGAGGAAATATTTTAATATTGCTATTTGCCCTTTTACTATAATTGAAGTGTCAGAGATGAAAAAAAGGTAGTAAAAAAAACATATATATATATATATATATATATATATATATATATATATATGTGAAAATCTCCCTCCTGTCAGAGTCTTGGGCATGCTGTGGGACAGAGTCAAGTCCCCACCCACCCACGTGTGCCTTGAAATCACATGAGCCCAGACCCAGCCAGCCCCACCGGCATTGGGCAAGACCCAGACCCAGCAAGCCCCACCAGGTGGGGGACACAGCCTCAGGTCCCCCATCAACCCCCGCTGGGTTGGGGATGAAGCCTCCTGCTGATCGTGCATAACAACCATTTACATATTAGCCTTTTATTATTAAGATCTGTGACATTAAAATCCATGTCTATCTTGTTATTTTAATGGTCCTTTAATCCATGCATGATATTATCATACCATCCATCCAGGGGTCTTTTTTAAAATATCTGTCACTGAGCTGTGAAGATAACACAAATATTGACACATTCTATTTTATGATATTAAATAAATAACATTTGTTAATATTACCACTGATCTCAATATTAATTCTCTAATTGTTAGAAACATATCAAGTTCACAGTACAGGATACAAGTTTTCCAAAATTCTAATTTTTAGCATGGAGGATCAAATGTTATTACTGGCAAGTAATAATTTTCCTTGAATTGTGCTGTTTTCTGAAAAAAATGTTTGCCAAATATCCAAGACTGAATAAACATAGTTTGTCCTTCAGTCATTTTTTTTTTTTCATGTAAAAATGTTCTTCCATGAAAGAAGTGGCTAGTTCAACCACACAAGTGTTTTTCCTTGAGAAAACCATTTATGCAGCAGAAATGGCTAAAGACTACTTTTCATTTTATCACATAGAATATTTTAAACATGTGTATAGCCCTAACTGGTTTGGCTCAGTGGATAGAGCATCGGACTCCGGACTCAAGGGTACCAGGTTTGATTTTAATCAAGGCCATGTACCTTGGTTGCAGGCACATACCCAGTAGGGAGTGTGCAGAAGAAAACTAATCGATGTTTTTCTCTCATCGATGTATCTAACTCTCTATCCCTCTCCCTTCCTCTCTGTAAAAAAAAAAAAAATCAATAAAATATATTTTAAAAAATAATACAATAAATAAATAATGTGTATTCACTGGTAGAGTTTAAATACATTTTTTTGTTGTTGCTTCATTAAGGTTATTCTTAGGTGAAACTGTCAAACTTTTTGTAGTGTAAATAAATACATTGAAGCAAAGATTTTGATGGCTGGGCCGGTTTGGAATGATTGTCTTGATTTGTGATAAATCACTAATTAAGTTTACTCACCATTGTGTTTGCTCTACCAATGCAAAGAAATGTTAGCACAATGCCAAAGGAAAATAGTTCCTTGTGACTACAATGAAAACAGTTTTGATCTGTCTTGAGGATATTCCAGGATCTCTACACAACTATTGGAAAACTACAGATATATTTTCTTATGTCTCGTATTCATAATACTGATACCTCTTCATTACATTTCATGTCATATTGCTCTGGCTGGCATTGCCAGTGCAATGTTAAATAAGAGGATATGGTAATAGGTCACCATTCTTTTTGTATACTGACTCTAGTTGCAATACTTGTAATGTTTCTACTGTGATGCTTGGTATAGGTTTCTAGTATATGCTTAATTAAATTGAGGAAGTTTCTTTTAAGTTTCTTGAGCTATAGTTGATTTGTATTTTTATAAAATAAATTTCATTTAGATTTTCAAAATATTAATATTGCATTGCATAATATATTCTCTTTCATATTTTAATCTCTAAATTAAGTGTTTATATATTCATTCTTTCTTAATCTTTTACATGCTTTCTTTTAAAGTTTTGTTTATATTATTAGTCTTTTCAAACAATATGTTTTGAGTTTAACATATGACATTCATGCTAGGGTTAACTGTTTTTTTTGTTGTTCATTTCTACTGCACTGTTATTGACTTCATTCTACTTTTTTTTTTTTTTTTATTGGGTTCTAACTCATTTATTTTCATTTTTGTGTTTTCCAATACATTTGTTTCTGGATACAACTTTTCCGCTGTGCAACTTTTAGGCCACATCCTACAGGTTTTGATGTGCTATTCTCTTATTGTAGTTCATTTCCAAAGAGTACATACTTCTGATTTTGACTGGCTCTTTTACCTCAGGGTTGTCTAGATCATATGATACTTATCTTTCTCCAACTGGCTTATTTCGCTTAGCATAATGCTGTCCAGCTCCATCCATGCTGTTGTAAATGGTAAGAGTCCTTTCTTTTTACAGCAGCGCAGTATTCCATTGTGTAGATGTACCACAGTCTTTTAAACCATTCATCTACTGATGGGCACTTGGGCTGTTTCCAAATCTTAGCTATTGTCAATTGTGCTGCTATGAACACAGGGGTGCATATATATCTCTTCAATTTTTATTCTTTTCATGTTCCCTTATTTTAGTTCTTTAAAGAACATACAGTTAGGTAGGGTGAGTTTTATCTGATTGGTTGATTGGCACTATTTTTTTATTCTAATGGAGCTTTTATTTTTTCATAGGCAATCTATACCACTAAAAGGGTAATATGCTAATTAGACCTGACGTCTTCAGGACATCCTTCCGGATAAAGTCACAGCGGCTATAAGGGCTGAGGGACTGTGGCGCGGGAGAGGCGCCACCCCTTTCACAGAGGCAGGGTGGGAGAGGCCTCAGTGCAGGCTGGTCCAGCGCAGGGGCCCCTTCTGCAGAGGCAGCAAGAGAGGGGCCTGCACAATCCGGGTCCCACTGCTGCCCTTTCCACAGAGGCAGTGGTGCGGTCCTGTCCTGGCCCCAGGCCTCTGCAGAGGCTGGACGGGGTGTGACCTGCTGTGCCTCAAACTCCCACAGCCGCTCCCCCAGCTGGCCTGGCCCCAGATAACCCCTATCCACCAGTGGGCGGAGGGTGGGGCCAGCCCTAAGGAGCAAGGGCTAAGGTCCCGCAGCCACAGCAGCCCTCAGTGGCAGTAGCAGCTGGGTAATGGGGGCAGCGCCTTCCCATGATCAGCTGGGTCACCTCCCATGGTGAGCAGGCTTAAGTTGTCAGTAGGACATTCCTTGAGGGCTCTCGGACTGTCAAAGGGGGAGGCCAGGCTGAAGGACCCCCTCCAAGAGCACAAATTTTTGTGCACCAGGCCTTTAGTTTAAACATATTTACACTCACTGGTTACTGATTTATTTTTACCTTCTTACTTTATATGTGAAATTTACCATGCTTTTAAAAAAATCCCACTAGGATTGCCTTTCTTGGAAGGACTATGTCCGTTTTTACTGTTGTTCTTATTGTGTTTCGCCCCCCCCATCCCACCTCCCCAATCTCCCAATTGTTTTGAAGTTATAAATTGCATTACTATTTTTTTCTAATGTTTGATTCGTCCATATATATATATATATATATAGATAACTATTGTTTTACCTCAGTCTCTGAAGTTAATCAGTTTCTATATGGTCCTCAAAAAGAAAAAGAAAAAAGACATTTTCTAACCCTTCCTCCTTCTACCATGTTGTCTCATACAAATTGTTTCTTCTGCTTTTTTTTTTTATTAATATTTTTATTTACAATTTATCTTTACTTAAAATTAAAAATACACATTACTGATGTCTTTGTGGAGAACAGCAAAATAGAGGCAGTAAATAAGACCTACCTTTGAGAATTGCTGGGACATAAAGGAAGTGAGAACAACAACTGTATTTTCCCGGCTAGCACCAAAGTTCCTCTTAGGGAGGAGATGGTCTATTAGGAAGATCCGTGGTAAGCTGTTGGGTAGGAGCATGGAGGGAGGCTCCGGGGTGAAAAGGGTGACGGAAGCTCATAGAAAGACAATTCAAGTGCTTTTTATGAGAAGCAAAGTATAATGTGTGGTGGGGAAATTAGAAATGAGAGGAGAGAGAGGAGAGCAAGATAGGACACAGAAACACGGCAAGAAATGGAGGCCCGCAGCGACAGAAATAGCGGATGTACTTAAAGGGAACACATAAAACTCAGTTTAAGTTACCTGCTGTAGGGAACAAACGTAACCATTCTTCACTGACACATGTACAACGCAGATAAAAATATACCCCATCCCGCTACCCCTCATGGATGCTATGGATTTTCCTATGTGATGGGAGTGAGGGTTCAAGAAGAAAGAGCTTTGTCTCACTCCGGTCAGAGCTGGAGTAGAGGCAAACAGATGCAAGATGCAGAGTGGGGGATGAGCTTACCAGAAATTGGATTTAGAGGGGACTAAGGAAATAAAATGATGCCCTGGGAAGTGAGTGGAAAACCTGGGGTTTCCTACAGAGCCAGGAATGGATTCCATATTTTAATGACCAGGAACACGGGCAGCTGTTAATGTGACTGGAAAATGCAATCAATGATATGAACTCTACTGCCTGCAGAGGGGGAAATGCAAACCAGGTGAGCTCACCCCATGAAGTTCATCCTGTGCACCATAGATGCTCATTGAAATGTGAAGTGTATTGTCATTATTGGACTCATAAGCCATCCTACCCCAACCCCAGGAATAGAGTCCTATTGGACATGTGTCAGACCCTTGGAACTTCTCCAGCTTCTGATATAAACAGGAAGGAGTGGCAAAGGTAGGTTTCATTAGTGACAAAGTCTGAGAATTCTTTGGGTGATTCCTACATTTGGCCTCCCTTGCTGATGCTCATTTAAAGCATCCCTTTTCATTTCCGGTTATGCAAAACATCCCAGGGCCAAAATACATCCAAGATAAGTCTGCGTTTGGAATAAACTCTTTTTGTCAACTAAGCACATTCCGGGCATACCATCTGACTTTAATTTGTTTGTGATTTCATCGGTGAGAATGTTTCTCTCAGGAAGCAAACATGTTTGGTCTTAAGTAAGGCTTTAGTGCTTGTTCAAGCTATCCATTCAACCAAAATCTATTAGGTGTCTCATATGTACCAGGAGCTATGCTACAAACTATGAAACCATGTCATAATTATCATTGTCATCATCGCCATTCACTATGTTGGATAGACGTATAGATGGTGCGTAGATGGCATGGGGAGGGGTGCTACAGCTACTCCCATGATTCTATCAACCCCTCCCAGTCATGCAAATAAATGCTGATATGAGTTTCATGAAAATGAGCACATACTGGCCAGATTAGCACAATTTCAAAAGAAGTTTCCCAATGTCCCTTGTCACTGGCATCACTTAGCTCCTGGACTTTGAGATGCCACAATAGCAGTAATTTCTCTGGCCTTTTCCTTAGCGCCTCAGCACCAGCCTTTGCTCCTCTGTTCTCCTTGTTCCTGCTCCATTGGCTGTACTTCCCAGTGATGCCTCTTACCCACCAGTCCAGACTCTATTGAACTGTCCACTCTGCTGTCACAGGGACACTTCTGTGCACCTAGCCTGACACACTATCCTGGGCCTGACAAGGGCCCATTTATTTCAAGTGTTCCTGGTGCCAAGATGGGGGGAAGATGTTATTGTTGAAATGCACCCTCCCTTCTAAGTTCATGAGTTGAAATCCAAGCCCCCAATGCCTCAGGATGTAAACTTATCTGGAAATAGGGTCAGCACAGGTGTGATTAGTGAAATTAAAATGAATTTATATTGGAATGGACTAATATCACCCGTGTCCTTATGAAAAGGGGAACCTCGAACACAGTCACATTCACCCAGGGAGAACACATGTAAGATGAAGGCAGGGATCAGAGGGATATTTCCACAAGCCAATGAACGCCAAAGGCGGCCAGGAAACCACCTGAAGCTGGGGGAGAAGCATAGAACAGATTCTTCCTTACAGCCTCCAGAAGGAAGCAACCCTGCCAACACCGAAATCATCTCAACCTCCAGCCTCCAGAACGTGGGGAAATTTCTGCTGCTTACGCCATTCAGTAGTGATGTTTTGTTATGGCAGTCCTAGCAAATGAATATGGGAGATTTGAAAAGAAGTTGAGTTTGGTTAAATGGATAGTGGCTAAATTTCTTACTTCTTCGTTGAGAATTCTGGTACTGTTGTGAACTCTTTAGTTAGGCTTCATTCTAAAAAAAAGATTATTTGCCCTAAAGTAAATATCATATTCTATATAATAAAAGAGTAATATGCAATTGACCATCACTACAACACACAAGATGGCTGCCACCATGTGGTCAAAGATGGCTGCCCCCATGAAGACACAAGATGGCCACCACAAGATGGCCAGCAGGGGAGGGCAGTTGAGAGGGACCAGACTAGCAGGGAAGGGCAGTTAGGGGTGACCAGACCTGCATGGGAGAGCAGTTAGGGGCAATCAGGCTGGCAGGGGAGTGGTTAGAGGCTTATCAGTCTGGCAGGCAGAAGCAGTTAGGAGCAATCAGGAAGGCAGGCAGGCGAGCAGTTGGGAGTGGGCAGTCTGGGCTGAGAGTGCAGGCTGGGCTGAGGGACACCTCCCCCCTCATGCACGAATTTTATACACCAGGCCTCTAAGTCATATAATAATATCACATTATAGTATACGAAAACACCTCAGTGTAACAGGTATCGAAGTTTACTGAATATTTCCCAGATTTTTGTGTGCATAAGAATTGCCTGGGGTGCTGTTTAAAATGCATTTGTACCTATTGAATCAGGATCTCTGAGCATGAGAATCTGTATTTTTGACTGGAATCTCCAGAGGTTCTAGTGAACACATATTGAAGACCAGCAACAGGAGCTGAAGAAACGGTGGGATTTTATCCAAAGTCAATTAGATGGAGCGAAGGCATCTTTTTGCGTAGTTTTAAGGAGAGACCTTAAATCCCGATATGGAAGCAGTTACCTTTCCAGCCAACATCTAAGAGAATCTCTCCCAAAGTACTTACTCTGCATCTTAATCTTAAATGATCTCATTGTAAAACCCCACACCACAAAAACCACGATAGTTCAATGAAGTAGGAAGTTACTTCTAATTTAGTTTGTTCCCCTACGTAAAGGCAAGGGTCAAGAAGAGTCAGAGAATTCATTCATCTACTCAGGAGATGTTCAGCACCCTCCTAGGCACAGGAGAACAAAGGCAGTGATGGAACTGTCTCTGCCCTCATTGAACTTCACTCCAGAGAGGAAGGCAAACGAGAAACCAAGACCAGATGAGAAGATGAGGATTCTGGCAACGACTGCCACTTTCGCCCTCACGCCTATATAGAAAGTGGGAATGTACTGACATTATATTAAACACTACATCTTAAATGTATGAACTGTATGTGTATATAAAACTCTCCTGCATTTTTAGAGAACAAAAAGGTGATGATACAATGATTGGATGACTTATTCTATATATAAGAGAGGAATATGCTAATCATTCATTACGCCCTGAGGCATAACAACCAACCACATAAGGACTGGATGACGGATCTACAGGAGGGTGGGGCAAAGAACTACAAGCGGGCTGGGGACCTACAGGAGGGGGCAGGGCAGCAAGCTATGAGGAGGGTGAGGGGGGCTGGAGGAGCTACAGGAGTGTGGCAGCGACCTACTGGAGCACAGATTCCTGTGCAGGGCTATTAGTATGTCATATTATAGATTTAAAGCTATAGTATTGCTCTGAAAAATAATACTGCTAAATATTCCATGTGGCTTCCCCATTCCTTCATACACATTTCACTTGTGACTCCTCCTCAGAGGAAGGGAAGGTCTGTAGGTTGGATGGTGTTCATTGCTCCTTTTAACAGGCAACACCCAGCTCAGAGCTGTGTTTCTGATGTGCTCAGTTATTTTAACATTCCTTCCGGGGCACCAAAGAGATTCAGTTTCAAGGGGGAAAAAAACCACTTGATCACAGATTTTCAAACAAGATGGAAAAATGTTAATGAAGCAATGAACATTTCAACCCACATGAAAAAGTCCAAGAAAATAAGACTTTCTATACATCACAGCTACTACACATTAGTTTTCCCTGTTATTCAATAAAGCTTAGGAGGCAGCCCAATGTCAGACAGAGGGCAAAATTGGCTGTACACATTTCCAATTGAATGCTAATTCGGTTTTGATAGATGGTGCCAAAATGTATGTCCCCCAGCGAACGCCTTCTTAAACCCCCACACCATAATGATTGTATAAATTGCCTTGCCAGTGTTTACAGGCGTCTTCTTTTAATACCCATAAGGGTGTGTTTCGCAAAACCCAATGCTAGTTTTGAAAATAGAACGTTGGGGGTAAAGCAGCAATCATCTGCTACCACGCACCCAGGACAAACAGGAAGAGCCAAACTATGTAATTTAGCAGCAACGCTTGTTTTGCTCCGGAGTTCCCAGTCTCTTATGTCAGGGTTTTGTGTGGAGTTTCAGAAAGAATATTGAAGACACGGTTCCTGAACCCTCGCCCACGTTAAGAGGATACAACATGCCTATTAATAATTGTATTACTTCTCTATTATTGCTAAGAATAATGATGGGTTGGGAGCATTTGGCCCCTCGAGCCGAATTTATCCTGAAATGTTTTCAATTAACTCTTGGCACCCGCAGGAAAGCATCAAACCTTTCCCAGGCTGAAATATGGAAAGTCTGCAGGGAGCATCTCAGCAGGAGAGGAATTTCATTAAAACCAGCACATCATAATCTGACGACTTCTGCTCCCCCTCTAAGCTCCCCATTGATAAGGAGTCCGAGGCGAGTTTTATGGATTTTCGAAGAGAAATGATTTCATAAGGCCCTTTCAGGAAAGTTGCTTTGGCCCGGGCCTTTGAGTGATTATCTGCTGGCTGATGAAAAAATGGTCAGACATTTCGCGTAACTGTGACCGCTCCCTAAGAGGTTGGGCAGTCAGGGACACAGCATCAGTCCTCAGACAGCTAGCTGCTTTCTGGGCGGGGGAGGGGGGAAAGGAGGGGCAGTTTTCCCAGGTCTCTGTAGCAGGCGTCTTCAAACTACGGCCCCGTGGGCCACATGCGGCCCGCAGAGGAGTCTGATCCGGCCCGCCAGGTTTTTTGGGCAGTGAGCACAGCCGAGGTGTTACAGTAGGAATTAGTAGTTCATATAGTCCAGCCCTCCAGCTCTCTGAGGGACCGTGATCTGGCCCCCACTTTAAAAAGTTTGAGGACCCCTGCTAGAGTGACATACTGTTAGAACCTGTGTTTTGAATGACCTGCTTAGAGAGTCAAAAAGCAGGCTTCTCAAGGCATGAGACCAGCAGCCAGACGACGGACCAGCTTTCAAAGGTGTGAATCCGTTTCTGAAAATGTTCAGTTGCCCTTGTGGGTAGGGGAGGAGGGCAGAATTGGAAGCCACAGAGGGAGGCAGCACAGGGAAGTAAAGAAATTTATTTAGGGTTTTTAAAAATATACATCTATCTCTGTCTTCCACCTCCTTCCCCAACTCGGCTTTGCATTCTCTTGCTCATTGTGTCCTGGGAAATGAAATAACAATATTGGAAATGCGGTGATGGAAAATATTGAGAATATTCAGAGATGCCATACAGGAAATGCTCAGCAAGGGCTAGTTGTTCTAATATTTTGATCATATTGAAAAGTAAAATGCAGAGCAGGTCTCCCGCAAGCTGACAAGGTCTTCAAAAGCAAGGGGAGCAAAGGCCAGTTTGGCCCAGTGTCCCAGGTTCGATTCCAGTCAAGGGCATGTGCATTGGTTGCTGGCACATCCCTGGTGGGGGGGTGTGCAGGCGGCAGCTGGTTGATGGTTTTCTCTCATCGATGTTTCTGGCTCTCTGTCCCTCTACCTTCCTCTTTGTAAAAAATCAATAAAATATATTTTAAAAAAATACAATTAGTGCTATTTGCCAACCACACCCAAGGACAGACAAGAAAATAAATCTCATTAAAAAAAAAAAAAAAAAAAAAAGGCCAGGGGAGCCTGAGAAACCGTCACAGCCACGAGGAGCCGAGGAGCCAGGACAGCCAAGTGCAATGAGCTGGCCCAGCTGGGATCCTGGACAGGGAAGGCATGTGGCAAAAACTAAAGAAATCTCAATCAACTAGATTTTAGTTAAGGATAATTTATCCATGTTGGCTCACTGATTATGATAAACAGACCATACATTTATGTGTGTGTGTGTGTGTGTGTGTGTGTGTGTGTGTGTGTGTAAAATGATGCTAATAGTAGGGGATATTGGGTGAACTCTCTCTACTGTCATTTCAAATTTTTTTGTAACTCTAAAACTGTACTAAAAATAGTCTTTTCAAAACAAACAAAGATATTATGGCAGTCCATCCTAATAAACATGAGATCATGTGTGCATTTTACATTAGGGGAGTAAAGAACATGTGTCTTTCACCAGACACACACACACACACACACACACAGAACCTGCTCCCACCACAGATCTGAATGCTGGTTACTTCACTGTGGCTTACATGTAGTAAGTCTCCAGTACCTTTGTCACTCAACTACCTGTATATCTCATGTACTGAAGCTATTTCAGCTGCTCCCCTCCCCCTTCCCCCATGGACAGCTCCAGGCCTGCTCTGCCTGTGTCCGATCTGCAGGTCCTGTTCCCTCCAGGGTACACCTTCTCATCTCAATTCCCTCGACGTTTAAATTAGATGGAAAACTCTGAGCACTTCCCCAGTGTGTTTCCTTACATCACATACCCCTTCCAAACTTCATATGACTAACACTAAATATGGACAATAGCCCTGGCTGGTTTGGCTCAGTGGATAGAATGTCAGCCTGTGGACTGAAGGGTCCCGGGTTTGATTTTGGTCAAGGGCACATGCCTGGGTTTTGGGCTTGATCTCCAGAGGGGGGCATGCAGGAGGCAGCCAGTCAATGATTCTCTCTCTTCATTGATATTTCTATCTCTCTCCCTCTCTCTGAAGTCAATAAAAATGTAAACATATACATGTGTGTATATCAATATATATATATGTTAATATGTATATTAACACACACACACACACACACACACACACACACACACATAACACACCGGAATGCTCCAGGCAGGCCTATCAGGAATGTTCAGAGACTTCTTTCTTATTCTTCCACATGTCCTGTCACCAAAGCCCTGCACTTCTTTCTTACCAGGTCACCTTTGTGTCTTCCACCCATGTCACCCTCTCTCAGTCCCCCTCCCACCCTCCTCTGAGCACTGGAAGTTTGAGCAGTGCATCTTCAGAGTCTAAATCGGTCCCATAGTCCCCTGTGTTTTGCTGTTTGTAAACTTTGTATGTGTTATATTAACTCTATTTTATTCTTGTAACAACCCTGTGAAGGCAGCACCGCTGTGGTTCCATTTTACAAGACCACAGGCAGAAAGATAAGTCGCTTGCTCTGGATCACACAGCATGTCACTGCTAGAGATGGATTTGAACACAGTCTGCCTAGTCCGACAGTTCGTATTCTTGACTTTGACACTAAAGCCTAAACAGCCTGGAGCTAAGCACACCATGTGGTGCCCGGAAGAGGAAACATTTGAGCAGGAGGTTGGAATGATCCAATTGCTGGCTCTGAAAATGGAAGACGGCCAAGAGCCAAGGAATGCTGGAAGGCTCTAGAAGCTGAAAAAAGGCAAGGAAAGGGAATCTCCCTTAGATGTCCCCACTCTATAGAATCTTATTTTCAGCTCCATGAGATTCATTTCAGATCTCTGATCCCCAGAACCATACAATAACAGTTTTGTCATGTTTTAAGCCACTTAATTTATGGTAGTTTCTTATAGCAGAAATACAAAACAAATTACATACATTTAATAACTTTACTTTAGGCAAGAAATTCTAAATTTAACTGCTGTACAATAGTTATAGTTCCAGATGCTGGTGGTAAAATAGTAGTCATTGTAGGGGAAAGCAAATATTGAAGGGAGAGCTAAGAGCTGGCTGGCTTGTAAGTGCAGCTAGGATAAGAGTATGCTGAGGAGTTCAGATGCTTCCTCCCCTCCCCTTTTTGTGGATGGATGCTTTCAAAGACCTTTTTATAATTAAGGTGGCTATAGAACTGCGTGTACACTTAAAGCCCAAGACAGTTTATAAAATGTGTTTCATTTACATCTTGGGGATTTTTCATGCACGTAAGGCAATCTTGCTCTGTGACTTCTGCACTCATTTTTGCTAACTCTGTGAAGCATGGCCATTTGGGTCCCTGCTTTCTGTCTCACCAAGTGTCATAACCACCTCTGCCATGCTGCTAACCTTTAAAAAATGTTCTTCATAAAAACCAACAGCTCATTTCTTCCTTTCACCTCAATGAAGAAACATGATGGAAGGGTTTCATTTCTCACATAAAAACCAACAGCTCATTTCTTCCTTTCACCTCAATGAAGAAACATGATGGAAGGGTTTCATTTCTCACATTGCAAACATTTCTCTCATCTCCTGGGGGAGATGCAAAGAATATGCAAATAAAAAAATGCGGCTTTATTTAGATTATCTTTATATATGTATATATATTTTAATCAGAAAGGCCTAAATTTGAATGACATTTATCTTTCCCTCTGGGTGGGAATATTTGCTACGTGTGGAGAAGCCATGAGAATTATCAGGAGGCCATGTATGCATGTGTCACGTCTGCTCATCGACAGACCATGGAGAGATGACAAATAGGGGCCTTTATTTGCTGGAACTCTATTTCCGTTCCCTCTCCCCCAAAAGAGAAAAGAGCAGTAGGCACCACCAGGCCCGTGTTTAACTCAGGAAGGAAACTAAGGCTTGACTGCTGCTCTTGACCTGGGCGGGTCAGCCCTAAGCCCCCGGGCTGGGCAGAGGAAGGGAGTGACGTTGGAGGGGGGAGGCAAGGGGGGGCAAGCATCTAGACACAGGAGATCCGGGTGCTTCTGGGGTTCAGGGCTGCTGCCTCAGGTTGGGGGACTCCCTAGGTCCTAGACAGGAGGGAGGGGAGGAGGAGGAGGAAGAAGGGGAGAAAGAGGAGGAAGCAAAAGATGTGAGGGGTGGGGAGGATGGAGAAGAAAAGGCACTTTTTTTTAATAGCTCTTCTCTGAAAGGCCCATCGTCTCCATTTACTGCGGCTCAATAGCTGGGGCTCAGAGCGCAGCCCCATGTGGGCCAACTTCTGTCTCCTCTGGGATGATCACTTCCCAGGAGGACAGCGAGAGAGCCAATGGGAAATGGTAGGAGAGGCAGGCGGGAGGGAGGAGAAGAGGGAGGGGGACACAGGGAGAGAGAGAGGGTGAGGGAGAGGGAGAGGGGTGGGAAGGGAAAAAAGAGAGAGAGAGAGAGAAAGGGGTGGGGGAGGGGAGAGAAAAGAAAGGGGGCAAAACCCCTCGCTGACACGGGGCATAACTTAATTTTCACGGTGCCGGGACAGCTGTATCGTGTAATCTGCCATGGCATGCCATTAGAGCTTCAATGACTTTACTGACCCAGAAGGGAAACTCAGACCGTGGAGAGGCTTTTGAAAAGAAGTGGTGATCTTTCACGATTTATGAGCTTGTCTTAAAGAAACAGACTCCACTCACTTTAAATTAATCACCCTTTCCAGGGTGCATAGAAATCAGGGTCTCTGTGCTGGGCCTGCCTTGCAGAGAGAGGCCTGGAGAGCTGGGTCTGCCTAGGCCCCGAGGTGAGGTGAGGTGCGGCCGGGGTGGAGGTGATGGAGGTGGAGGTGATGGCAGAGGTGGAGGCGGTGGGTGGGAGGGTTTGCTGTGCCGCAGCCTTTCCTAGACGGGCGCCCCCCTCCCACCCCCAGCAGAGGCCCGGGGCAGAGCGAGGGGGGCAGCGGGGCCCCAGGACCTGTAACTTGCAAAGGAGTGGTGCAGTGTCCTCGGAGGGAGGGAGTGAGGGAGGGAGGCCGGAGGTCAGAGCAGGGATGGCTGGCAGGGGGTGGGAGGAGGGCCTGTGTGTGGTGGGCAAAGGCCTTATTCACATCCTCCGACTTGCATTCATTGTGCAGGAAGAAAAAAGAAACCAGGAGGAATATCAGGCATTTCACACCCCGGTGAAATGCGAGACCTCCCGCGTGATTAAACCTCTGAAAGGAAAAGTGAGGTCTTAGCAGACCCACTCTCCCCTCCCTCACTTTCCATATTTCTCAGGACAGAGAGGGAAAAACCTCGCCCTAACGTGCATATGTGCACTGTTTAAATTTTGGCAAAGATCTGTTTCCCCCTCAGAGACGTGTTGGAGAACTGATGATCATAAAATAACTTGCCATAATGTCCAAGGGAAAGCCCAGAAATGTTCTTTAGCTGAATAGAAAGAACCAAACGAATGATTTGCATGCATCTTCAAAACACCTTTGCAAACAAGAGTGCTTTCTCTGGGCGATTTAATAACCTCTCAGCAAACAAATGAGGGCCCATGCACAAGGCTTTCCCTGCATTTCATTTGGGGATTCCCTCTGAACCTATTGTGTGTCTGGGTGGTGCTCTCATATGTTTTGGAGCCTTTGGCATGTCTAAGGTTTCACTGACCGGTTACCTTTGAACAGCTTCCGATGTATTGAAGGATACTCGGCTCCTTCAAAAATCTGCTCCTCAATAAAACTATTTCTGGTGGTAGAAATGGGATCCAGATAAAAAGAAATTTCAAGGACAGCAAATGACTAAATCTGTTCTTCCAGTATTTTGGTAAGATATCCTATCTGGTCTCTGGACAGCAATTAGAACAAACTTCCTTCTTAAAAAATGGCCTGTTGCCCTGACCAGGGATGCTCAGTTGGTTGGGTGTCATCCCAGGCACCAAAAGGTTGCCATTTCGATTCCTGGTCAAGGCGCATGCCTGGGTTACCAGCAAGTTCCCCAGTAGGGGATGTGCAAGAGGCAGCCGACCATTCTCTTTTCTTCTTCTTCTCCTTCTTCTTCTCTTCTTCTTCTTCTCTCCTTCTCTCTCCTTCTTCTTCTCTCTTCTTCTTCTCTTCTTCTTCTTCTTCTTCTTCTTCTTCTTCTTCTTCTTCTTCTTCTTCTTCTTCTTCTTCTTCTTCTTCTTCCTCTTCTCCTTCCTCTTCTCCTTCTCCTCCTCCTCCTCCTCCTCCTCCTCCTCCTCCTCCTCCTCCTCCTCCTCCTTCTCCTCCTTCTCCTTCTCCTTCTCCTTCTCCTTCTCCTTCCTCCTCTCTCTGGGTAATTTAATAACCTGTCCCCCCAAAAAAAACCCTGGCCTACTATGCAACTATGCATTTTCTCCCTGTTTCCCCCTATCTCCAGCTCCCGGAAGCCATCAATCTGCAGTCTGTCTCTATGGACTTACCTATTTTGAACATTTTATGTAACTGGAACCATATGATACGTGATGTGTAGTGTCTGGTTAGGCATATGTGTTTTAAAAGGTGTGTTCTGGTTAGTCCCTCTAAGGACAGATTTGGCTCTTTAAAAAAACAAACAAACAAACAAAATTTCCAATTTTAAAATTATCAAACAACTTCATGAGATCAAGCATCGTAATGTCAATAATTCCACTCACCCTAAAATTTTAAATTTCTTTGTGGTCTCTCGATTCTTTGTACTCAACATAGATTTAATTTTATTGTAATAAGAAATTAGAAAATTTCTCTGGAGCCCTAGCTGGTTTGGCTCAGCAACTAGAGCGTCAGTCTGTGGACTGAAGGGTCCTGGGTTCAATTCCCAGTAAAGGGCAAATGCCTGAGTTGTGGGCTCGACCACCAATAGGGGGCGTGCAGGAGGCAGCCAATCAATGATTCTCTCTCATCATTGATGTTTGTATCTCTCTCCCCCTCTTCCTTCCTCTCTGAAATCAATAAAAAAAAATATATTAAAAAATATTTCGCTGGACTGCCAGATAATATTGTTTTCTGTGTACCTCTATGTGTGGCTGATATTTACGTTTGTTTACCTCTTTAGGCTGGGTACCATATCATTGCAATTCTGCTACCAGAGGACTAGGATTCCTCCACTGCTCCTGGGAGCAGCGTTCTTATGGGGGAATGAGATGTGGTACAAAATTTTATTTACGAGGAGTTATATGCCCTGAGGTTCCAAAGTCCCATGGCCTACCTGGTTATTATAACGCTATCATTACTACCATTTCCCAAACTTGTCTAACTTGTACTTTTTTTCTGCTTTTCAATATTGCCATGGGAATATTGCTTGGATGTTTGTCATTGGACAAAAGCACAGATTGGAAAACAATGCTTCCCTCATCGAGAAGTAATTCATGCGTTTGGCAATTAGAGCTCACTCAGAACATTTGACACTTACCGTAAAATAAAAGACACCAGCTTTTGTTTGCAGGCTTCATGTCACAGTCAAAACAGAACAATTTCTACCGAAGTGCATGAGGCAGAGTTCACTTGGCAAAGTGTGGTCCCCAGTGGGCGCCTGTCTGTCTGTGCGGCAACAATCTTACGCCATCTCCCTGAGACTGGGTTTGGGAAAGGGAAGAGATCTTCCCAGTGGCCTAGCAAAAACTTACCTGCCACGTGGTTCTGCTCTTCCCCAATTACCTGAAAACTACCCCCTCTCACTTTTGAAATCTCAGACCCCAACCCCACCCCCTTTCTCCTTTGTCCAAAATAACTTATCTACCCCGTTTTACCTCACTGTCTTTGGAATGTTTATGCTTATGCGAATTCTCTGTGTGCACGTGTCAGGGTATGTTCTGGAAACTGAAAGCAGGGTATTTGGGGAGAGCTCACCAGGGGCCAGAGCAGGAGGGTCTCCGATGCCTGTTAAGAGCTCACACTCCAGCTCATTGATCAGCATTTTCCAATAGGTGAGCCACAGACCCCTCCAGGGGGTCAGGTCTTTAAAAGTGTTACGGGATCTATTTAAAGTTTCATTGAAACAATTCTCAAATGCAGTATGGCTTTTATTCCCTTAGAAAGAAAAAGGCAGTGAGCGTGCATGGTAATTAGTAGAGGTTAGTGACCATGCTTAAAATCATCACTTGGTTTTAAAATTGTTTTGGTTTTCAGTCATACGGAGTTTATGGACTGTTGGTCTGAGGAGGAATCATAAGGAACAAAGGTTTCAAAACACAAGAGATTAGTGGGGAGCATAAAAGTGAAAATAATCCTCAAAAATTGCCTCCAGATGATTATCACCAGGTCAGTAAATAATATTGTTCTAATAAAAATTCTTCTGCAGCACAAGGACCTCACAAGGCAATGAGGAGGGAGAAGACACTGGTGATTATATCCAATTTAGCTTTGCACTTACAAATCATAAAGACACGCAAAATCCTTCATTTGTATGATAATTTTCTCATCTCCTAGAAACAAAACATGAAAATTGATATGTGGGTTTTTTTTTTAATAAACATCATAATTTTTAAGTACAAAATTAAAGAGTTCCAAATATTAGATCATAAAAGAGACTTTCATTTCAATTATAAAACGATGATAAGTAGTTCAATTTCAATATTCAATATAAAATATATTTTATCCAAAACAAACAAAATATAATATACCCTTTAGTAATATAATTATTTTCCTTATACAATTAATTTACAGTCACTTGAGGGCATGTGCCATATTAACTGGAAGAAAGTCAACATTTTTCTTTACATACTACTGATATTATTGAATTTTTATGTTAGAAATAAATTTTATAATCTGTGCAAATATACTTCTTTATGATATAAAATATTTTACTTGAGATCATTTTAATCATAGTTCATTTAAAAAAAAATCAACAAATAGCCCTAACTGGTTTGGCTCACTGGGTGGATCATTGGCCTGCGGACTGAAAGGTCCCAGGTTCGATTCTGGTCAAGGGCATGTACCTAGGTTACACTACCAGTAGAAGGTGTGCAGGAGGCAACTGATTGATGTTTCTCTCTCATCCATGTTTCTAACTTTCCATACCTCTCCCTTCCTGTCTGTAAAAAATCAATAAAACATATTTAAAAAATATTTTTAAAAATCAACAAATATTCTTAGGTGGCTTCGTTGGATTTTACATGAGACTAAAAAGTGTTTGGCAAGTAACCGAAGTTGAAGATGCTGATAAGATTTATGGGAAGCCAATGGAAATGAAGGCAGATCAAAGAGCATATGGTGCAACATTTATTGGAGGAAAGTGTGATATTAGAAAATGTCCCTGACCTCCTGCTTCAGAATGGATTGAAATTACACAAATTTATGCAATAAGTTTCCAACTGACTTTTGTTCTACTTACTCTCTGGGCCAAAGAAATAGCCAGTGGAGAAAGTATCTAAAATTCATGCTGTTCACACCACTGGGGATAACCTACAAAGATGCCTTTTATGGGGGGAAATTGTAATGGTACCCTCCAGAAGAAAGTCTCTGCATTATCTGGACCAGGGAATCTGCAACGCATCTGGAAGCTGATGTTTTAAAATGTGGGTTTTGTTATTATTCAGGTATAGTAAGGCCAACAGATCAGGAGATAACTATTGTGGAGAGCAGCTCAGACTAATGAGAGGGCACAGTCCTCTCATGGCCACGTGCAAGTCCCAGCTTGGAGGGCAGGGCCCTAGCAGCACAATGATAGCCAACAGCTGTAGTTGTAAGCTTGAACCTATGGTCCGAATATGCAGCCCCACGTGTCTGAGAGATGTGGGCTTGTTAGAGCTCAGGTGCATGTAGTTGAGTAGGATTGAAACCCACGAGAATGTTGTAAACATCTTGATCACACCCTTACTTTGCCTCATGGCATCTGCTATAAAATGAAGACATGGCTTGTGGGCATGGTCGCTGTCTCTCAGAGAAGCAGCATCCCACCAAGACCCAGCTTTTATTCTCTTAATTGAGCCAGCCTGTATTAGCATGACTTGTATAGGACTTGTAGGATTGTGGAGCTTGGGGAGCTTTAAGATGGTCTCCTTCAGTCTTTCATCTCACTGGTGAAAACCAAGCTGTGAGACAGATTGCACTTTTCCAGGACAAAACAGCAAAGCTGAGACTTCAGACTTCCTGATCCCCAGTTCAGTACCTTTTCCTTTTTAAAGTCTAATTGAAAAATCTTATTATTTTAGCTACTTTTACTCTCCTAGGATTGGTCAGTGTTTGTGTTATTTCTAATAATATGTGTATAATATATTTAACATACATTTGAAGAAATATTTAATCCCTGGATAACTTAAAATCACTTGGCTCACGGTTTTGTTTTTTATTTTTAATCCTATAATTATCAATACTCTTTCTTTCTCTTTCTTGTAGCTATTCTGCTCCCTCCCAAACAAAATATAAATGTGATAGGTAAGTTATTAAGCTATTTGTGTGTGTGTGTGTGTGTGTGTGTGTGTGAGTGTGAGTGTTCTCCCATCTCACTATCATTCCCTTTCTGTTTTAAGAAGTACTTCTGACTCCCTTACCACAGGATAGCATGGAGAAACATAGGCAAGAAGATGGAGAAGAGAGCTCTCCCCAAAAGTAAAGATGGAGGTGATGGGGCTCTGTGGTAAAGATGGGGCAGAGAGGGGAAGGGTGATTATGGATCATCCTTTGGGAAGTAAACAGGCCCCCAGCTCAATTCCTACCTAAAGAAGAACCAACAATGCAGTTCAGGATCTCTTATTGGCTTGGCCTCAGTTTTAATCAGAAGCCCAAATACCAGAGCTCCTTCCTCCTAACATTTAGCTCTGCTTGTGATCCCTGGGGTGTTTGTATCGTACAACTACCAGTGGCCCCTCCCCCTGGCTGGCCAACTACCTGAAGCCCCCCCCTTCAAGCCTGTCCTCAACTGGCCCCCCCAACCACGATTGGTGGTGGGGCCGGCTGGCCAACTTCCCATGGCCCCTCTGCCCAGCTGGCCTAGCCCAATCAGCCCCAATGGGGGAGGGCCAGCTGGACTCCACCCATGCATGAATTTGTTCACCAGGCCTCTAGTTATTATATAACTAACCACCCTATGACTTAATGGCTTAACATAACAAAAAGTCATTTATTTTGCTCATGAATCTGCAGCTCAGGTTGGTCTACTCTCTGCTCCTACCAGAGTCAGGAAGAACGGCTTGGCTTAGGGCTGGAGCATTTACTTTCAGGACAGCTCACTCACATGGCTGACCAGTTGGGTCTGCTGTCTGCTGGGAGCTTGTGCAAGAGGCTAAGGTCTCAGCTCCAGATCCTCTCCATACAGATCTCCCCAAAGTCGTTGGACCTCATCTCACACACAGCATGGTGGCTGGAATCCAAGAGACACAGGGAGACTTAACCTCCGAAGTCATCAGTATCACTTCTACCTCCTCAGGATCGGAGGGAGGGATATAAACCTCATCACCCAGCGAGGACCTGACGTCAAAGCCACACTGAGAGCACGTGGGATGAGATGTCATATTAGACTGTTTTCAGAAAATACAAACTGCCACACCCCCCACGACTCACACTGAATTTTGTACCTATTCTCTTTGCATATTTCTGATGCCTTACCACTTCCTCCGATTGGCACCTGTGTCTACTGGTGATACTGTGGTTAACCACTACTGTTGACGTCTTGGATTTAGATAAAGATGTAATCACACTTCTATAAAATTCTCATTTTATAAGAACCAGCAGCTTATACCCATACCTTCTTTTTCTGACTTGAATGAGAACAGAAAGTATCTGCTAGGCTTTGGTAAGAGTACTTTATATGCTACTTTGACTTTATCCTGGGGCCTAATTCACAGGATGAGTAATTCCAATGGCCACTTACTCTCAGAGGCTGCTCATCAACACCCTCCCCTCCTCACTCTAAAGCACCTTTTAGCTGTGGACAACACACTGCAAAGTCCAACTTCCAAGGTGAGAGATGGTGGTAATTTTCAGGACAATTTCTATAGACAGAAAAGAATTTGAGAGGAGGGGCATCTAGATATTTGCCCAGCCCCATGCCTCACCCCAGGAAAGCTGGCCTTGAGTCCCGGGTGCCTAGGAGTCTGGCCACAATGAAATAGACTCACAGATTAGACAGTGAGAGGACTCCCAAGCAGTGTGTCTTCAGGCTGGCCAGCAGGCCCTATGGCAGTGGTTCTCAACCTTCCTAATGCCATGACCCTTTAGTTCTTCATGCTGTGGTGACCCCCAACCATAACATTATTTTTGTTGCTACTTCATAACTGTAATTTTGCTACCGTTATGAATTGTAATGTAAATACCAGTGTTTTCTGATGGTCTTAGGTTGAGAACCACTAGCAGGGTCGCCTAAGACCATCGAAAACACAGACATTTACATTATGATTCATAGCAGTAGCAAAATTACAGTTATGAAGTAGCAATGAAAATAATGTTATGATTGACGATCACCACAACATGAGGAACTGTATTAAAGGGTCACGGCATTAGGAAGGTTGAGAACCACTGTCCTAAGGTGACTGTTTAAGGATTAAGTGGAGCTGGTGGGGTAGGCAGGAGTGGGAGGCAAATTGCATCCAAACCCTGAGAGTTAATGACCCAGAGGAGGGAACGTGGAAGTCACTGAGTGAGAAGGAGCCTTGAGTTTTCCAGACATGCACTAGGTCAGAACTTATAGGCACAGAAAAGCCTAGACCTGTGTTTCTTCAAATTTTAATGTGGAAAATATATCATCTAGGAGTCTTGTCAAAATGCTGATTTTGATTGGATAGTTCTGGGTTGGGGTTCCCAGGTGTCGCCAGATGTTGCCAGTTCACAGGCCAGACTCAGTAGCAAGGGTCTAAACAAGCAGTAATTCTGTTTACTAGTCATGGCTGTGTACTAGTCACTTGTGATCCCTGAGTAACCGCAGAACCAGCTCCAAATGGCACTACCCTGTTTAACGAGATACTGCACTGCTTTTCAGAGACAATAGCCCAAAACCTCAAGCCATGCACCTGAGGCATGAGCAGAGAAGAGAACGTTGCTCTTCAGCTGCACCTGGAACCAGCGTGCATATCCCCTGCCACACTCACACAGAACCAAAGGACCAGGACAAACCGGAACCTGAACACCAGAACCCCTTAGAAGCAAATGGTCCATTGACCAGAAGATTCGGTATTGCCACCCCTTACCATAAATGGCCAAGCTCCAAGGTCCTCCAGTTAAAACTTGCTCTGCCAAGTGCTTCTGCATACCTGTTCTCCCTAACCCCTTAAAAACCCTCCCCAAACCCTGGATCAGAGAGTTGTGGTTTCTGAGTGTTAGCTTTCTGTTCTCCGGGGTGGCGCCATTCATAAGAAAACAGCCAGTCTTTCTCCACCACAGTTCTCAAGAGGGAAGTCCTAAGTATTTAGTGGTTGGCTGCTAGCACCTGGCAGATGAATATTTTCTGTTCCATAACTTGTGTAAAAATCCAGTCTCTGGGCACTGGCCTTGGACATCAGTCAGTCAAAGCCCTAGGACAATGGTTGGCAAACTCATTACTCAACAGAGCCAAATATCAACAGTACAACGACTGAAATTTCTTTTGAGAGACAAAAACCAACTTCTGCGCATGGGCCACGAAGTTTCAATCACACTGTATGTGTGCTCCCGCACGTGGTATTTTTTGGAAGAGCCACCCTCAAGGGGCCAAAGAGCCGCATGTGGCTCGTGAGCCACAGTTTGCTGACCACTGCCCTAGGAGATTCTAACATGTGGCCAAGGTTGAGCATCCCTGCCGGAGAGGGAGGCCAGTTGGTAGCTGAGAAGCCATAGACACTGAACCAACCCCATCTCTGGGAACCCAGAGAAAAGCAGCAGGTGTTCACTTGCAAACATGATGTCCACACTTCCTGTCTCCCTTGAACATATGCTCTGGTTCCATGTGGCATCGCCTTCTGTTTTCACCACCATCAGCCCAGGTAGACCGAGGTGTCTCTGGCCCTATGGGAGTGTTCAGAGAGAAGGACTATGGGAATCGCTCTTTCCCTTCACCTACAAAGTGTACAACTGGGACTGGAGGGTGCCTTCATTAGCAATGCCACGTCTCTCCTGGGCAACTGTGTTACTTCCCCACATGCCTGCATTCATGTGGCCCCCCACGGGCACTCTATGCACTGATATCTTTATGGAAATACCTTTCATCTTCTTTTAAAACAGGTGGCATACAGCTGTATTCTTTTAAGCCCCTGGCTAGCATGCAGCTTCAGTGTGTCTATTTTCTGACACTGCTCCGCTGAAGAAAGCATCTCTATATGATCCAAAGGAGACAGAGCCCAGAAGTGCAGCTATGGAAGAAAAACCTATTTTCATTACTTTTTGTTTTAGTGTTACAGAAATCCAGGTGGGCAGGGTGATTTTTGGCTAACATTAATTTACTAGGTATGGAATATACAAAAAATATATTTTAAGAACAAAGCAATGAGGAACCTCAATGGTGGGACACTTCTCAGTATTTATAGCATTACAAATTTATGTTTCCCTTGAGCAAATAATCCTCCTTGGAATGTTTCCTATGCAATACCTGTAAATGCTCAAAATGCATCAGCAAGTAGCTAAACACAAGGCCCGTGGGCCAAATCCGTCCCACCAGGCCTTGCAATGTGGCCAGCACCACGCTGTCATCACTGCACTCCGCTGCGTTTCCATCACAATGACAGTTTATGACTGTTCAGTAAACCATTCGGCCCGCGACTTAGGCTGGATTTTAGATTTTGGCCCCTTCTCTGATTGAGTTCGACACCCCTAAGTTAGAGTGTTCTCAGCTATGTATTGGGTAACGTACAGGCCACAAGAGGTTAACTTAACTAGCATTGAGTTAACTAGTATTGTGGTTGAATTCCTCTCTTATCTGGAACAACTGTGAGGACTTTTGGTTACAAAAATCACCTCCAAGATACAGGACAAGAGAGCTCTGAGACAAAGCCAGATAAAAAATATGACTGGAGTTTAGGATTCAGTGGGGGTTTCAGAGCTGGGCATTTGGAATCTAAGAGGAGATCAGAGCAAACATAGGTTAGAAACTGGATAAACACATCCCTATGCAATTTATGAAATAACCTTGAGGATCCTTTGGCTGATGGGAAAGTGTGCAATTCCTGAAGGTGTCAGTTTTGACTCACAGGGTCAATAACGGCACAGTGAACACTTTTGGGTCTCCTGAGAACACATTCTGAGTGTGCAGGAGGCTAATTAGGGAATGCTCAGGATCAATATCTCAACTAGTAAATGGGCAAGGGAAGCAGGAAGGGACAGAGGAAGAAGTTGAACTGTGATGTGGTTGCCATCAAGGGCCCAGCCGATCCTACAGGTAGTTCTGAAATGTGGGTGGTTGCTGAGGGCTGTCCAGAATCCAGGCAGGAAAGCTGGGCTTTGAGTATCCGCAGGGGATTTGGGTTACTTTCAGGAAGGAGGCTTAACTAAGAGATGGCAACCTTATTCCTGCCAAAGGCAATTCCTGGGGATGCTGCTGTGACCATCACAGCCAACAGTCAGGACAACCGGCAAAACCTCTAATCTAGACGGGGATCTAGACCTCTATTCTGGAAGTGGAACATTGGGACATAACATGAAATAGAGCACATGCCATTTTCGGAAATGTGGGTTTTACAGTCAAAGTCTGGCCTGGGTAAGGCGTGGCCCAACACTGTCAGTGATGGGTTTCCCTAGCTACTAGGAAGGTCTGCAGAACCCACATAGGATTGGGACTCATGGCCCAAGGCAATGTTATTCTAACTGGTAACTGCAGACTCACTAGGCTTTGCTGCCACAGTAGACTACACTGCTGTCAGCTGGGAAGTGGCTTCAGTTAACAGACGAGCTGAAGGACAGGGATGAGAACTGTTCGTTGGATGCAGTTCAATCCTTCCTAGGAATCCCTGAGGCCATTTCCCAGAGTCCTCTGACTCAAGCATAATGGTTCCAATCCAGAGGGTTGGAAGCACCAGGAAATTACCCATTGGAGTCTCTCGGCTGTTGCTGAGCGTCCCATTCTCGCCAGCACATGCAGACACACACACACACACACACACACACACACACACACACACAAAGTACAGTACTGTTCTCCCAGATCCTCCCTTGCACAGATCTCCTGCTGAAGTTTCTGACTAACGATAAGTTATTTGTTCAGAAAGATTTTACAGCTCTCATAAAACGTCAATTACAGTTTTAAAATAACTTGTCGTTTTTCTGTAACATGATGCTGCCATCTTGGTTCCCAGAGGGTGTATTAAATTCAAGTAGCAATAACAAATCATTTAAGCAATAAATAAATAACCTGAGACAGAGCGCCGTTAAGAGTTAATAGTCTCCCATACACTCAATAGAGGGTGAGGCTCCACTCAATTAAAGTGACCCCGGGAGGAGGAGGGGCAGGGGCCAAACTGCACCCAGTCGTTTTGTTGAAGGTATTCAACCCGCACACATTCATTTCCTTCTTTATGTTGTCTCCTTTCACCAGGGAAGGCTCTCTGCAGTCCCTGGGCCCGGAGAACAATTACGGTACAGTCTTGGAGAACAGAAAGAAAACTGGGGTCATAAATATGTTAAATGGGTGCGTGGGTTTAAGTGGCTTTGTAAACGCAACAGGAGGAAACCTCAGACTAATTAATGAATACGAAGCAGTGGGAAAGCTGGAGGTTTTGGGGGGACCGTCTTGTCCTGGGGTGAGGATGCAGCATCTGTACAATGCTTTTCCTCCAGGGAGGTACACTGATTTATTTTAGAAGTCTGCATTTCCAAGATTTCAAATTGTCTGGCTGGAGAATAACAGATTTGGGTTAAAAAAAAAATTAAAAAAAATAAATCTTCTTTAAGATATTGTGTCTCTAATCAAGTGATAGCCTTGGCCTGAATGAATGGTTTTACAGATATCTGAAAAGTGTTGAACTTGAAGTCTGAGAAAGACACACCACACTACCTTTTAAAAAAGGATGAATTGCATGCTATTAATACAGAATCACAGTTCATTCAAATATAGGGACTGTTTCCTACTAATGGCCTTTTAAAAATGAATCCCATCTGGGTCAAAGCAAAGATAAGATTTTATGATGTGACTTTTCCATATGTTCTAAAATATTTCAGCCTTCCTGTTTGGAGAGTTTACTATTTTCCCTTTTGCTCTTTCTTCACCTTTTTTTCTCTCCATTTTTTTAAAGCAAAAATAGCTTCACTTATGGGAAGTTGAAGGCTGTCTGTATGTCTCATATAACTCATTTTGAATCCACAAATGACTTTCTGAGCTGGCTATGTGCAGCAAGTCAGTACTGGCACTCTGCAAATGTCCCTGAACTTGGAGGATGCTGGCACTATGAGGGCCAAACAGAGGCCACAGCAGAGATGCAAATGGACAAATGGGTGGAGAAAACAAGTGTCAGAAGATAGTCTCAGAGGGGAGAAAGAGAACAAGACACACAGAGAAATATGGGGGGGGGGGGGGACTAAAGAAAGATTGAGAGCAGAGAGAGAGAAAGAGAGACTAGACACACACACACACACACACACACACACACACAGATAGAAGGATTCAGAGGGGGCTGGAGAGAGAATAGTAATGGGGAGAGAGTGTGAAGCATAGAGAAGGGAGAGAGAGAGACAGACAAAGAGAAAGATGAGAGGGGAAAGAGAGAGAACAAGATATTGAGACACACAGAAAGAGGGAGAGGGGAGAAAGAGATAAAGATGCAGAGAGTTGTTGGAGAGAGAGAGAGAGAGAGAGAGAGAGAGAGAGAGAGAGAGAGAGAGAGAGGGAGAGAGAAGAGAGAGAGAGAGAGACTCAATAGGAGATGGTAAAAGTAGAAAGGCACAAGGAAAACCTCAGAGGGCACCAAGATAGCAAAAGGAACAAACAAAACAAAAAAACACATACCAATAAGCAATGGAAATGGGGCGGCTCAGACTCCTTTGTTTAATTGATTAAATAGCCAACCTACTAACAATGGATTAAATTGAACCATTGGTCTAATTTAGTTATTATGATACTAAAATGGGCAGGCTATACTCTTCTTTTGGGCTATTTCAGTGGTCATAGTTGCAACAATAAAAAAACACACAACCCTTTCTGAATTCTGTCTATATCAATTCAACCAGCTCATTTTCTTTTTATTGCATATAAAGTGGAAGAATTACCTAATTATAACCTTTAAATGTACTTTACAAAACATTTATTCTTTAACAAATTATTAATAAAACATCTGCCAATGGTATGCCAAAGGATAAAGTTTTGCACAAAGAATACAAAAATGTTTAAGATACTATAATTGTCCATAAATTAAGAAAATACTGATTCAAGGTGACATGATAAACAAATTAGACTAAATTATATAAAGACAAGAACAAAATAGCACAAGAAAAAAAACACAAAAATGTCACAGTAGAAAACCTAATAAATTGCTCTACTAAGGGATACAGATTTTTAAATGTTCCAAAGTCTGAAAAGAGAGGACTCTTTAGAAATTAGCATAGCCTTTGATAGTTCTGTGAGGATGGGTAACATGCTTTGGGTCTTCAAGGCCCTGGATTCCCCCACTAGGTAGAGAGAAGAAAAGGCCACGTGAAGACAATTTGTATTGTAAAATTTTCTTATTTTATTCATAAGGAATAATGAAAAATACAAATGTAGTCTTTCATGTGATATAATTTATATTCTTTCCTAAAATTTCAACTTATATCACAGAGTCAAAGAAAAGTTCACTACCCAATGGCATTGGCCATTAAGGACATCATTCTATGGAAGAACTTGGTGTTGCAAATTGCTGTTACCTTCTTCATGAAGCAGTCCTTCCTATATTAGCCTGGAATGGTGCCCCCCTCTGCTGAATATCTTGTCGCTCTAAGAGAGTGATCTGAAAATTCAAGTGTGTCCTGATTAGAGTAGAAAAGCAGATCAGTGGTTGCCAGGAGCTGAGGGTGGGAGCTGAGAATGATTGATAGTGAACTCAAGGGAACTTTAAGGCTGATGGAAATGCTCTGTAAGTTTTGATTATAGTAATGGTTACACTTCTCAAAATGTTTACTAAAATTATTGAATTGGATGCTTACTATGGGTGAGTTTTATGATATGTAGATGAATAAAGCTGGGTTTTTTTTGTTTTGTTTTGTTTTTAAGTGACTATCAGGCTAGGGATGCGAAGGTTATATTTTGTGGATGTATACACAGCCTTTTTTGCATAGTAAATGCTTAAGAATATGCATCAACCCCACAAAGAGATAACTGTCTCCCATATTTCATGAAACAATGAGATCTTCTTGTTCTACTTTTCAGGCCATTATTTTTATGGAGACATGAGTAAAGAGAAATATTTCTCAAATAAGAGGGAAAGAACTTTGTGATCACATGACAAATGGCAATCAATGATTCCCTATGAAGGGCCACAATAGGGAGAGGTGGGACCAGTGGTGAACCAGAGAGGCCGGCGTCACCTCAAGTGCCAGCCACCAGGTAGCTCCTTTGGTTGTGACCCCGGGACAACGCTGGCCCCATGTTACCAGATTTTCTATTTGTCCAAGAGAGTTGTATAGTAAATCTTCCAATTTTTAAAATGTTGGTTCAGACTTTAAAACAAAGCATTGTGTGGTCCAAACAAAATGAAATCAATTTGGTAGATAAGCTGAAAGTTTGCAAGCTCTGCTTTCTAGCCGGAACCTTACAATTCACCACTTAATTGTGGATTTCCCATATTTGTTCACTGTTGTTTTATGGGGGCTAATTTTGACTCCCTAACTTTTTATAGTTCCTAGAGCTAGAGTTTGGGATAAAGGGTTGGGGGCTAATAAATATATATGTGTGGATGTGGATGTGGATGTGGATGTGTGTGTGCATGCATGTAAGAGTGTGTGTGTGTGTGTGTGTGTGTGTACTGGCCTCCACATAGTGCCTAACTTTGTGCCAAATATATTACAAATGCACAGTCAATATTGTTGATTTAGTTAATATAAAAATATTATTTAAATAAACATTTCCTTGAAAGCTAGTTCAAATGTGCATGCTACTTCACTCACCAATAGAATGCCTGGGACTCAACCCCAAGTCTAAATAGATGTTACTTTAAGTAACAAAGAATAACTTAGGTTTTCCTTGGTGAGCTCTAGTCTATAAGGAAATAAAAATAAATATTTCTTAATTGGGCCATCATACTAGTTCCAAAATGAGGCAGAGACTAGATTGATTCTTATTACATATTATTCCTTTTTTCTGGGCACACATAAAGATTCTATTTCTTAGTCTCCTTTGCAGTTAGTTGGAGGTCATTTGACTGCATTCTGGGCAACGCAAAGCAGGAAGATGTTACTTCCAGACCTGGTCATAGAAAACTCTGCATTCTCTGTGTGTCCATCCCCTACATTTGTGGAAGCTGCATGTTGAGATTAGATTCATCATCAAATGAAAGGAGTCACAGCTTGGAGAGTCACGCAGCAGAACCGTCTCACCTGTGTCGGATTGAAACAAGTGAAATGATGAAGAATTATGAAGGTGATTTGAGCATTGTTTGTTACAGCAACCAGCACCACTTATCCTGACTAATAAATACAGCTTGTCTTTTCAGAGATAGTCTGGAAAAAGTTGACTATACATATAGGTGGTGTAGATCCTACCGATGTAACTAGTAAAACAGGTTGCTAAATAATCATATTGAATGCTCACAACACAACCCTGTGTGAGTATAGAATGGGACCTTTTATCATTGGTACAGATTAGGAAGCAGAGGTGCAGAAAAGTAAATGGAAGGAGCTGGGATTTAAACCAGAGTATTTCGAATCCTGACTGAGACCTCCATTTATCTACTACTGTTTGTGTTTAGCAGAGAGTCTTCAAAGAGGTGGAAAGGATGCTTAACTTTGTTATCTGGTTATTTTCTCATATTCATATTTCAAATTGATACTTACACTCAGTATTTGTGTCAAGCCTTCAGCGTGGCCTATGCTCATGTTAATTATTATTCCTTCAGTTAAACTTCTGTTTAACTGAAGGAGGAGGCTGTGCAAATTCATCTACTCCATGTTATGATTAATGACGTATAAATACTTAGATTTTAACAGTATAGCATATCTCCTGGGAAACATAGAATTGTTCAGAATTTCTCAGCCATAGTAAAATACTTAATATATAATAAGACGTACAATTAACCAACTTTTGTTATAATATATTTCTTAATTGGTTTTGTACACACTGACAAAAAATATTAGTTAATTAACACAAAATGAAAAATATTCCATGAATATGAAGCATTAGAACAGAAAGTGTTTTGGCACTTTTATACCACCTTCAAAATCATTTTTCACTAAAGGGAACAAATGAAATATCATAAAGGAATGAGCTCAGGGAATTTCCAAACCTTTATCCTCAGAGATCTCACTCAAATTCCACCTATATCTTCTGGCTTTTGTTGCTTGACTCAGTCTCAGATAGCACATTTGAAACTCATTATGATTATATTTTTTCACTGCAGCCTCAAGCATAGCCTACCATGTGCCACATGCCTGTGGTTTTCAGCCAGGAGTCATTCTGGTCCCCAAGGAAAAGTTGACAATGTTTGTTGACGAGGACCGATTCAGGGAATGTGCAGCCTAACATCTTCTCACAGGGCTGCATGCTCAGAAGGCTTCCACACCAGATTTAATGCTTTGCCGTCACCTTCATAATTCTTCATCAGTTTACCTTTGCACTCGCATTTTGTAAGTGCAATCTGATGGGATGAGGCATCATGCCATTGAACAGAGGAGATATATGCAGTATGTGCAGCTGCCTTTCCTTGCCTTCCCATTTGCATTCCTGATGCCTTTGAGCACAGAATTTCTGTGGGCCAGTAAGGAGCAGGGGTTCAGCAAGACTCAAAGGTAGTCCAGGTGCAGCATTTCTCACTCTGACTGAGTAAGCAACGGTGTGTAAAGCCCCCAAAGGCCACACTTGCTGGTTGAACTAGAACTTTCTCTGAGTGCAGAAAGAAGACAAGTCTAAGAAACACAGATACCCCAGGAGCCCTATCATATCCTTACTTCTTCCCTGTACTAGCTTACCTCTTAACCCTGCAAATGATGGTGTAGATTACAGGGATGGGAAATGTCTGGCCTGTGGGCCGTATAAGACCCACAAAATCATTTCCTGCCAAGGCATTAGGAGTGAGTTAAATATTTGATCAAGTATAGTAGGTAAAATTTTAAAAATATATATTTTATTGATTTTTATTTTATTTTATTTATTTATTTATTTATTTATTTATTTATTTTTACATAGAGGAAGGGAGAGGGTTAGAGAATTAGAAACATCCATTAAAGAGAAACATCAATCAGCTGCCTCCTGCACACCCCCTACTGGGGATGTACCCACAACTAAGGTATATGCCCTTGACCGGAATCGAACCTGGGACCCTTCAGTGCACTAGCCAACATTCTATCCACTGAGCCAAACCGGTTAGGGCATAGCAGGCAAACTTTTAAGTTGATAATTTTGTATAGCATATTATAAATATGTTATAAATATCCAACTGGCCCTTGGCAGAAAAAAAAAAAGAAAAAAAAAAGGTTCCCCACCCTTGTTGTAGAAGGAAAGAGGATAGAACAGCTTATAGGGCCTTTTCTTTTCAGACTTTGCTAACTCAGCTGTGAGCTGAAGGCAGGAGTGTGATAGAATGTGTGTGTATTTTATGCAGCATATTCACTGTTCCAGTAGGAGTGAAATATGAGTTGTGTAATTCTGCATATGACATAAATGTTCATATATTTGCGTTAAAACTGGTATTCTTCATTTTAAAATAAACACTAAAATTCATGCTCATAATTTAAAGTTTTAGTTTTTCTTGTTAAAATGACATTAAATAGCAAAATTTTCAAAACACCATGGCAAGTCGAGAGAGAGAGAGAGGGAGAGAGAGAGAGAGAGAGAGAGAGAGAGAGAGAGAGAGGGAAAGAGAGAGAGAAACACCCTGGAAGAACGCAAGCTGTATATCTTATAGCTTAAATTCACTTTGCTCTGCTTATTTATTAATGAGCCCACATTTCCAGTTGTTTTGCAGCTGGCCCTGATGAAGACATTTTTGATTATTACAGCTAGACTCAGGGAGGGGTGCTAGTGGTGTCCAGTGGGTAGAGACTAGGGGGGTGCTCTAAACATCTTGCATTGCACAGGACAGCTCCATGACAAAGAATTCGCTGGTCCCAAATGTCAGTGGTGACCAAACTGAGAGACTGTTCAGGAATTTAATAAAAAGTAGTCACAAAGTGCAGGGTGTGGCTAAAGCAGGTTTATAGTTGTTCATATGAAAAGTAATACAATAATTAATAATAATACCAGAATAAACTCTGTGTTTTGGATACTCATTGCTGTAAACCTACTTTTGCCCCCACACTGTACTTGTGTTAAAAAGGAAAAGAGGCTAATCTTTCAATATTCTTTGTTGTTATCATAATCCTTATTATATGAATGTATTAAACATGTACAACTTGCATACACAGGATCAAGTCAGTGGCAGAACTGGAAGCAACAGTCTAGTCTTCATTATATGACCTTCATTATACCATAGATTTATTACTTTGCTCACAGCTGATGTGTAGCTAGAAAGACATAATTTAGAATTGAAAAGAATTTTTGCCACTATGCTCAGGAGGCAGGAATTAGGGACAGGCAATACTAACTTAGTCCCTGACTTACAAGCAGTGCCACTGGGTACCTCATTTTTAATCATCTGTAATAATAAAAGCGTAATATGCTAATTAGACTGAACGTCCTCCCGGACAACCTTCTAGATTAGGGGTGTCGAACGCAATCAGAGAAGGGGCCAAAATCTAAAATCCAGCCTAAATCGCGGGCCGAATGGTTTACTGAACAGTCATAAACTGACAATGTTAACCAGAAATGTGAATTTAAAATGAGTGGAACAATCTTTTCCTTAACAGTGCTGTTAACCAACTCACATGCTATCAAGGATTTGGCCCACGGGCCTTGTGTTTGACACGTGTGTTCTAGATGAAGCTGGGGCTGCGAGGGAAGCCCAGGTCCCAGATGCCAGAGGGAAGCCAGTGCCAGCAGCCAAGGGAAAGAAGGCCTACGCTTGCATGAATTTCGTGCATTGGGCCTCTAGTTTACTATAAACGCTTATCATTCATCCCATTTCATTAAGTAAGTAATTTGTGGCTCAGTGGGGTTAAGCGATTTGTTCAAGTTCATGTATCTCAAGAATATTGACTGAACCGAAAAGCAGTCTCAGGTCTGCCTGACTCAGAAACGTGCGTCATGGACTGGTCCTTCCTGGGACCACACTTCGCCACTACGGGCAAGAATGTGACCCTCAAGTGGAATTCCCTTTCCATCCCACATCTGTGAAGAGCCTCTTGTCCTGACCAGACCAAACCAGGACACCTTGGAGAGGAAAAGAGCGGCTGCTAATCAACAGGAGAGCCAGCAGACGCTAACCAGGGCTGGCTGTGAAACAGGGGGGCCTAAGATGGACACCCTTTTCCTGGAGGAACCCACGGAAGGGCTGCCCCACAGTGCCCACTGACACATCCTCATATTTATTTGCCAGAAGAAGTAAAAATGAAAAGTAAGAGGAAAGTAAAAAAAAAAAAAAAAAGTGAGGTATTTTTCAATCCATCATAAAATGACTACTGGTATCACGTTTTGCTTCAAAAGCCATGAGTCAAAAATAAAAATAAAAAAAAATACCAGGAGCAGTCCTGGTCTAGAACATACTCATCATAGCAGATCTGAACGGCACTGGTTTCTCATTCTCAGAAGAGTCCCCTGCCGATGCCCCTCCCCTCGCAGTGTTTCTGCGGGTGTGTACGGTGTTTCTTTGGGTGCCCGCCACTGACGCGAAGGCAGCAACAACCACCACAGGATTCTGACTTAAACAGCCTCTGGAAGACGCGAAGCTAATATTCTGGGTTTGGGCCATCTATTATACGTGGCGTGGCGGCTAAGTAAATAGGCTAAAATCAAAAAGAACCATAGCGCTTTCTATCAAAACACTTCATGTCTTCTCTTCCCCTTTTTCCGCCTCCTGCTCCTCTTGTTCAGCTCCTGCCAATAGAATACGTGCAAACTGGACATGCATTACTGGAAGGAACTGGGGGGAAAGGAACTATGTGGGACAGGAGGCGCCAATCAGGGCAGGAACCCAGCCCACGCTTTTCGTTCAGTGGTACATCGCCTGCTGTTCACCCCCAACCCCCAGAATTTCTGCTGGGCACCAGCCAGAACCCCGAGGTAGGAATCTAAATTTGATGGTGGGCGCATACATTTGGCCCCATTCATAAAGATCCATGACCACCAAGACCAACAAGTTAGGATAGAGTCCACGCCCCTTAATTGGGACTATTTTCACAGGGAGGTCAGCAGCACTTACTAGTACATGGCTGGATTTGCGATTTCACGCGTGAGGGACTCCTAGTTCGTGGCCCTGTCTCCTTCCGGGGCTGAGGGAGGCAGTAGGTCAGAGACCTGCTCTTTTGTCTAAGATCACACAGGCTGTTGGCAGCAGCTCAAGCTTGCTCACTCCTGGAGTCCTGCCAAGCCTCACACCACGAAAATGACAGCATTTAATTAGAAGGGGGAAATGCCTTGCTTTACATGAAAGAGAAGAGTGAAATGGGAAAAATTAATTCATTGTTATGTAATCGGTATAAAACACTTTAAATATGCAGAGGTTGCCATTTAGTTTTGTGGGTTTTTTGTTTTGTTTTGTTTTGTTTTGTTTGTAAGCCAGTTTCTTATGGGAGAGCAGTGTAGTTACCTTGACTGCTTTTGTGTCCTGGTAGCAGCTGAGGGCAACATGGAAGCGAGAAAGCCATCGCAATAAACCTCTGAGCCTTGCCCTATTAAAAATGTCAGACTAATAAATCACAGGTTTAATGACCAAAGAGTGGGGGAGATCAATACGTTTGGGGAAGCCGTCTATAGAGCTATCATATGGTGTTATTTAAGGAAAGCTCACCAGGGCAGCAAATATTTCACAGCAATCTAAAGTTCAATGTTAAGATCCAAATTAGGACATTAAGGTTGTATTAACTATTAGGCCAGAAATCTTAGCTTAATCCCTCTTCTTTTAAAGCACAATTTGGTCTCTGGATTGTATATGGATTTAAAAATAAATAGCCCTATACCTTTCAACTTGTTTTTCTATGTTTAAATCTTAAAAAAAAAAAAAAAAAAAAAAAAAAAAAAGGTCAATTCTCTTACCAGAGTTTTTTTTTTTTTTTTTTTAAAGTATTCCTACATTTGGAGATTATTTAATATATTGAAACAACAACAGGAAGTCAAATTAAACAAAAGGGTGAAATTTACTGTTGAGGCAATGAATGTAAAAGTATACCCAATAGGTCTGCAGGCATCAGTGTGAGCAAAGATCAAACTGTCAAGAGTAAAAGAAAAATAGATCCTGTAAAAGAAATTATCCTAGGCTTATAATTATTCTTAGTAGCTTTTTCTTCTCTCCCTTTCACACCTCCTTACCCTGAGTTACATATGCACTCACAGAAATGCTCATTGGAAAAATAAAAATAAAAACCTAATCCCACATTTTTATGTTACTCGTTTTTTGTCAACGTTTCAAAATTTCCTTATTTAATGAGTTTCTCTTCACAAGTACAAAAGATATAAATAAGGTGCCATGATGGGCAGTAAAGGAAGCCTTTTTGAGGTCTCAGGGAAAATGTTTAGCAGGGATTGAAGACCACTTCTGATGCACACTCTAAAAGAAATATTTTAAGCAAACCATAAAAGTAGGCTTGACCCTTCCATGGGCCCGTCATAAATCAATTGTTAAAGCAAGGGTGAAAACTGGGGAGGAGGTCAGAGGTGGGAGAGAGGTCACAGAGAAAGGACAGTGTGAGAACCTAGAATGAAAACGCGGGGTGCAGAAGGGGGGGAGGCTGGTGAAATGGGGCAATTTTTGGCTGAGTAGCAGCATCATTAGTTCACTATGATGCTGCTTATGAAATGATAGCCAAAAATTCCCATAGCAAAACATAAAACCTAGGATTGTTTTAGTTCTAAGGTCCCTGTTTAGCAAAATGATAGAGTGGAACTTGGTTAAAAGTGTTTACCCACCTTGTTTTTAGGTCCTTAAGAGAATTCCTGCAAATACACATGAGGCTTATACTTCTGTTTTCTATTTATCATTGGAGAATACATCTGAAACTATGCAAATAATATCCAAATGAGTACTTCATTCAAGGTATCTCAAAATATATCATTTTTTGCTATATTCTGAGAAAGACAGCCTTTAATTTCTTTTGTCAAATTGATCTCATGCTTACATGGAAAGCTGTGTGTGACACCCTCTTCATTAAGAGAGAATATTGAAAGACAAGTTACTTTGTTGACTGATCTAAAACAAAACAAAACAAAAACAAAAAAGACACCTTGCTTTTTCTAGAACATTTTGTACAAATGTAGAGTTTGAATGATCTATATATCTCATCATTTGTTTCCAGAGGGGTAGAATCAAGTTTGAAGCCCAGACAATTAAAGTGATTCACATTTAAATGAAAGGTGGCTTGATGATTGATTTGTAACAACACAATTTATTTGGTAATAATGACATTCCTTGAGTTTGGCCAGCAAAACAAAGGTTGATTTATTTCCTAATAACAAAGACAAATGGCCCTTCTGCTCCAGACTCTTCCTCGTTCTCAGTGGCGTGGGGCCAGGTTGCAAGGGGATGCTGGTCTTCTCTCCCTCGTGCCGGAGGGGAATGCTAGACAAAATCTTTCAGAAACATGAACCACAGTGGTCCCTGCGATGGAAACTGGACATCTGAACACCTAAAAGTTTTAACGAGCCCCATGTAATTTCACAAACTTGCTCTTTAAAACCAACAGTCATGCCAAAGAAAGTATACATCTCATGCAAAGCACCTGAACTTGGGCATTTGTAAAGATAGAGCTATGGGTAACATGTGTTTGAGACACACTTTAAAGGACTCAGATAAATAGGGTAAATATTATGAGGACATCATTATTATAATGACATTTGTTCATATTTCTTAAGAATGTTGTCCTTAAAAACAGTTCAATGTTCTATACAGGCGGTTCATTTTTAAAATGTGAATATAAGTGGAAAGGCTAAGGAGTGTCTATGTAAGATAATAAGGAATAGCAAAACGTAATTACAAGGGCAAACATTACAAAAATAATTTCTAGCAAATATGTGGTGGTTTCTATTTTTATATGATAAAATTGTAATATTAAGCTTTTTGGAAAGTTTCCTATTTAATTTTTAAATTGAGATATAACTAACATTATATTAGTGTTAGGTGTTCAACATAGTGATTCAATATTGTACACATTGTAAACTGATCACAACAACAAATCTAGTTAGCACGAGTCACCACGCATAAGTTTATTTTTTTCTTAAGATGAGAACTTTGAAGATTTACTCTCATGGCAACTTTCAAATATACAGCAGAGTCTCATTAGCCATCGCCACCATACTGTGCCTTAATCCTGGGACTCATTTATTTTATAACTGGAAGTCTGTACTTTTTGAGCCCTTCACCCTTTTTTCCTCTCCCTCCCCTCCATTTTATTTGAATATGTTTGGGGTGCTTGTTATTTTTAAGACACCGAATCCTTCAGTGCCTTACAGAATCTCCCGGAACCCATTGGGCAGAGCAGCCTCCAGGGGTGAGGCAGACCCTGGCTGGGGAAAGGAGATCAAGCCAGGTGGAGTGACTTCCTACCATGATTTTCAGAACACCATTTTCCTGAGTAGGAAAAATGTGATAATATGAAAATTTAAGAAGTGTGTATGAACTCGTCTCTGTTCCTTTCTGAAAAGAGAAAACGTTTTCACTTTGACATTGGAAGGAAGCTGGGAACTACTACAGGTAGCTGTATCCAAGAGTTAATGGAAAAGCTAAGGAATAAATAGCTTTTTGCTTTGCAATGCAGTTGTTCATTCATTCAACTGGAGAGTCCCTACTGAGTGCGAAGCATGCTCTCCAGCGCATAGTAGGGGCCAGGCTAGGTCTTTGCCCTCCTAGACTTGACATTCTCATGGAAAGGTGGGGAGGCAGATGATTAAGAGATAAGCAAAAGGGACACTTCCTGACAGTGATAGGTGTTAAGTAGGCAGTAAATAGGGCCACGTGATAGAGCAGGGCAAGGGGAAGCTCAGATGTATAGTTGGACTGGGGATCTGTGAGTGAAGTGTGAAGTCGGCAGGGGGTTACAATAGAGGGCAGCTTGCTATTTAGTGCAAACAAATGCAATAATTTTTTTTTTTTTGTCTTAACAAAGTCAGGTTCAGGGTATAATAAACAAACCCCTGTTTATTTATAAAAGTCATAAATAATAAATGCTAATATATTGTCATTTAGGCTTCAGTTTATTTTTAACGAAAGAAATAAGACTATTACAGCTGAAAAGTCTTTCTCTCTCTCCCTCTGTTTCTCTCCCCAATTCCCTTCCCTTCTTACCTCCCTTCCTACTGGAGGTGATCATTATTGTAGGGTCTAAAAAAAAATACTTTTTCTCCCACCTTCTAAGATCTTCTAGCTGGGCTGATAATAAAATTAGCAAAGATGATTAAAAGGAGAATATAAAAAAATGTAATGCCCTATCCATGGAGAATTCACATAAGCGTGGACATTCTAAAGGCAGTGAAGCAACCTTGGGTCTATATGACATTCCTGGACAAAGGAGAATGATTCCAGAAGTGAGAATTGGTGATTTACAGGTAATTGAGGAAGAGGGCAACATCCATGGCATACAAAGTCTTGCTTAACAACCCAGAAACAATGGGACACTGGGTATCTAGCTAACAGGCTTGGAATCTTCTGGACTAAAGCTAGGGAGAAGATTCTTAAGGTGATTAAGCCAAGGCCCTCTTCCTATAGCAGGTTTCTCGGTCTGAGTCTCTTGGGCAGGAAAGGGGGAGGGTCCAAGTTCCTTACCGAGTCTTTTGCTTCTTCAGAACCAGCTTAAAATCAATGCCCCCAAAGGCAGCTTCAGGGTGGCAGACCTCTGGCCCCTTTCACTACTATGATGTGTTGCTCTTCCAGTCCACAGTGCACGCTTTCCTATGTGCGTATGTGCCCAAGAATGGCATTGTCTTGTGTTTTTTTAAATGTATACAAATCACACCATTCTGTATGTGAGATTCCTTTTCATTCAGCACTGTTTGAGGAGTTATCCATAGCAATACTGATGGAGCTGTTCCATTCATTTTTGGTAGCCATACTGGGGTGGGCAAAAGTAGATTTACAATTGTAAGTAGGGAAAACAAACAAACACAAAAAAAAACAACATAATTTATTCATGTATTAACATTTACTGATTAGAGTATTACTTATTTGTATTAACTGTCAATCTACTTTTGCTCATGCCTGTATATCCTAATATTCTGCACGAATGGTCATTGGGGGTTTTAATAGATTTTACTATCTCATACTGTGCTTCACTAAACATTTTTATACCATATCTTCTTGTGCACAGATGCAAGAGTTTCTCTTAAAAATATACCTAGAAATAGAAATGCTAGATAGGAGGGGGTGTCAGTGGGGGTGTGTCAAGCATTCCAGATGTTGCCAGATTGTTTTTGTTTTTTAAAAAAACGTATATATTCAATATATATATATCCTCTTTATTGTTGATAGTATTACAGATATCTCCTATTCCCCCCAATATCCCCATCCTTCCAGCACTTCCCCTATCCCCAGGTCTTCATCCTGCTATTGCCTTTGACCATGGGCTGTGCATATACAATAAATAAGTAAGTTCTTTAGTTTATCTCTTCTCGTCCCCTCATTCCCCAGGTTGTTTTCCAGAGTGGCCGTACACATTTATAATCACATTAGGGGTGAAGGCCCCTCCTCTACCTCATTCTTGCCGGCACCTGGTATTGTAGACTTTACTGTTACTAAATGGCATCTCCTGTTTTACATCAACACATAAAGTAATATTATTTCTTTCATTACAAATGAGGTAAAACCATTTCTTCATATCTTTATTGGCCATTGGGTTTCCCTGGTTTGTGAATTCCTTGCTTCTAGTCTTTGTCAGATTTTCTACCAGGTTTTACTTTTTTTTTTTTCTTATTGATTTGTGGCAGCTATTGATATTTCCTGGAGTTTGATAAACATTCATACACACGTGTACATACATATCTGATGTATATATGTGTATTCAGTAAGATGTGCAACCACAAAATTAATATACAACATTAAGTAATAAAATTAACAGCATCAATTCATATGTAGAAATAACCTGTTGGAAGATATAATGATAGCCTTCTTTGCAAAGTAACATAAACACAAGATACTTAGCAATAACTGTATTAAGAAATATAAAGTCTTTTCCAATGGATATTGTACATTAATTAATGAAAAAACTTTGAAGGGAACCAAAGTTTGGTCCACCTGAATTTGCTTTTGGGAATGTTGATTTTAAGCTGGTTATTGAAAAACAAAAGACTCAGAAAGAAACTTTGACCTGCCCTCCCTTTCCTGCCCAAGAGATTCAGACAGAGAAACCTGCTTCAGGAAGGAGAGCTTAAGGATGTAGCCTTAGTAAATAAACAGGCAGGCATCTGTTAGCTAGATACAGTACCCCATGCCCCATTGTTTCTGAGTAGCCTAGCAAACATTTTCCTGCCCTGCATGTACCTGTAAATCACCCATTTCATTTCTGAAACCCAATTCACCCATTCCCCCACCTCCTTTCTCCTTCCTCTAAAAATGTCTTATATACTCAATATTTGCTCATTGTCTTTGGAATTTTCATGGAATTATCATGCCTATCTAAATTTCCCATGAGCATGAATAAAACTTCAGTTTTCTTCTGTTAATTTGTCTCTGTTAATTTGATAAGTAGTCCAGCCAGAAGAACTTAGAAGGTGGGAGGAAAAGAATTAATATTTTTTTACCCCCAACATGTCAAGTCCTTGCAAAAGAAACTAACACATAATGATGTAATCCTCCCCAAATTCATCTACTAATTTAATATAATTCTATTAAAATTCAAGCAAATTTTTCATTGAACTTGACACAGAACCACATATTGTAATAAAATAATTTCAAGAAGAACTAAGGCAATGATTAGAAACGAAAATGACAAGTATGTCCTGCAAGGTGACAAAAGTTATAGAATTGCAGTAACCACATACACTGCAGAGAAATACACAGACATTGATTCTCACCGTGTCTTGACAAATTTCTGTAATAAAAACATTCCACTATTGTCATTTTAAAAAAATATATTTTATTGATTTTTTTACAGAGAGGAAGGGAGAGGGATAGAGAGCCAGAAACCTCGATGAGAGGGAAACATCGACCAGCTGCCTCCTGCACAACCCACACCGAGGATGTGCCCGCAACCAACGTACACGCCCTTGACCGGAATCGAACCTGGGACTCCTCAGTCCGCAGACCGACACTCCACTAGCTGAGCCAAATCGGTTTCGGCACTATTGTCATTTTTTTTTAAGCCACCAAACAATTCATTCTCTAATTTTAAATAAATAATTCTACTTTTAAGAGGAAAAGCAAGCATGATAGGGTGGCTGCTGTTTCAAAACCTCGAAGACAGGAAGATCCACTGATCCCTAATCCAGAAGGGGGGAAGGGACATTTTCTGGAAGCTGACTCTAGAAATGCAGGAGAAATTAACTAGTTGCTCTGGGCCATCAATTGTCTTACTTATAACAGCAATTTGTACATAAAGATATTACACCCATAGAATTATATGAGTGTTTAATGTTAGAGATTGAAGAAACGGAAGTAATCCTTTAGAGCGTGAGACTCCTTCTGTAGAAGAAGAGATGGAGGCCCACGGAACCCAATGTGAGTGCTAACACCCAGCGTCTGTCAGCGTGGCTCTAATGGGATGGATCACTCCGGGAACCATAAAGAACCTTGAAGGAGCCCCCGGTGTGAGATCGCAGCAGGCGTGGCTGTGCCAGCAAATGCTGCTGGAGACAGGTGGGAACCGCGAGACCACATTCAGGAGAGCTGCTGGGTGCCTGGCACCCGGACCTGAGCCAGATGAACCCGACTTTCCCATTTCCCCAGCCGCCTGGAGCCTTGGGAGGCAGAAGCGGTTCTCTTTGCTAACTGATCACTCTCCCTAGAATGTTCTGAGTGCATTTTTGGTCACCTTTCCCCATTACCATTCTGCTTTTAAAATCAATCCCCTCAAATGACAAGTGCGCTCAGAGAAGAAGCCACCATTTGGGTGCATATGCCCCAAGTCCGCATTTGTATTTGATTATAGCTTAATAAGACTCGATTCACTGAATGAGATGTGAAAGTTACCGTTTCTAAAATATACTACAGAAAAATAGTTAAAAAAAATATTTTCTCACACAGTAAAAGGAACAGATTGTCAAATTACAGTGGGGAAGGTAGGGAGGTATGGGGGAGATAAGTGATCAACCGAAGGACTTGTATGCATGCATATAAGCATAACCGATAGACGAAAAACTCTGGGGAGGGAGCGCATGTATGGGAGTGGGGGTAGGGTGGGGATTGGTAAGGTATGTACACATAATACCTTAATAAAAAAATTAGAAAAAAATATATTGTCTCACAATATCTATACTAGGAACTATGGGTTATTACTATCTCTATTAATAGACAGAGAAGCTGAGGCTCAGGAAGGAGAGTGGTCTTCGCAAGGACACCGGGAGAGATGGTAGAGACGCAACTCCCAGCAGCCAGGTCTGGCAGACGACAGCCTTCCACTCGCCATCCTGCATGGTGCCAACTGTCAACTCGATTTGTCAGCAGTGGTCAGGGTGGCATGGCTGTAGACAGCCGCTGGCCAGAGACTGCCCTCTGCATCCTCTGTCCTTGTCTTCTTGTAAGAACAGATTCAAACAAGAGAAAACAGATAACAGCAAAAGCAGGTGAGAATGCATTTGCAGAAAAAGAATACACTCAGCTGGCAACTCAGCTGGCTGAAACCAAACTAAGTGCCCACTTAGTTGGGGTTTATTTGGGGTATGTATACCCTTAAGCTGGAGTGCCCCTGAGTAGTCTCCCCGTCCCTTATTTCTAAAAAATTCTAAAAATCTTCAAACTATAAGGCTGCCTGACCCAGGTTATGCCACTGGTTGGACCACATCCTGGTGGGGCTCCACCTTCTCTCCTCACAGAGGGGTCTGTTGCCTCCATTGTCTAGTTTGGGTTTGTCACATCTCACATAGACCCCCTCCAAGCCCTAACTGCCTTTCCCAGCTGATATCTTTCTGTCTGTCTACTCTAACAAACTTACAGCGACTTGGAGCTCACTTGGAGAGCTGTTGCATGCTCATGACTGTAAGACAGATTTAAAAAAAAAAAAGTAAGTGTTTATATTGAGAGCAAGTTGCTCTGAGGCCAGGGGTCATAGCATTGCCAAGCCTCCTGGACTATCTACCATTTTACTGCTTCTTTGGAGGATGCTAGCAGCACTTCACTTTGCTGCTTCTTAATTTCATAAAACGAAGAAAGTCATGTGATTCCATCATGGGCCTGGTGATTAAACTGGTCTAGTGACATGCACAAGAATAAAAATTAATATGATGGTAGGAAGGATCTATACCTTTAAAAAATGGAGTGCAGAGATAGTGGTAAAGGTATCTTCTATGCCATTCCTTTCATTCACTCAGTCCCTGGTACTCTAAGGCCTTTTCCATCCCTTGACAATATGAAGATCTTTTCTGCTCCAAGAGGGGCTTTACATTTAGTGTTCTGTTTGCCTTTAAACCCGATCTACCAATTTCACATGGCTTCTCTTTGCTTTTGGGTCTTGAGTCAAATATTAGCATCTCAGAAAGCCTGCTCTCATCCCCTATATAACTGCTCCACAGTTATCCTCTGTCAAATCTCTCCTTTGTTTCTTTTGTATTTGTTTCAATCTGCTTTTTATTTTCTTGAAGTTGTAGATTTTTTTCCCTTCTCATTACTGAATCTCCAGAAACCAGAATAGAGTCTAGAAAACGGTGGTAGCTGAGTAGAAATTGATTAGGTGACAAATGAGTGAGTGAACAATCTCATAATAGAAACAGTAAAAATGACCAGCAAACCCTTTCCAGCTACCTTTCCGTAGAAAGATTTAGCAATGAAAGTACTTTTATTCAGTTCCAAAGCCCCGGCCGGTCAATTCTGACTTCAGAGGCAAAAGGCACCTGAGACTTGCAGCCTCTGGGTCTGGCATCCCAGCTCAGAAAACCACCTCTTGTAAGCGTAGCTGGGGCTGTCCTGACCCTCCTCCCTCGGCTCCTTTGGCGTGTGATCTGGGCCCAAAGGTTGCTATTTACTGGGTTTTGTCGAGCCAACACAAAGTAAATATTTTCAGTTCCCAAATGCTGGTGAGAGCGGGGGAGAGATCAAATGACAGTGCCTGGGAGTCAGCTCAGCCTCACGCAGCGGCAGGCGGGTTCACACACCCCGGGAGCCGGAGCCGGTGGATGAGGAACACATGGCAAGGGCAAGGTGCAGTTCCTCTGCAGCTCTGCGGCATGCGGGAGGAAGAGTTTAGGTCAGCGTTTTTCAACCGCTGTTCCGCGGCACACTAGTGTGCCGGGAGATGTTGCCTGGTGTGCCGTAGGTGCAGACAAGACAAGAATTTTATAATTTTTCACTATTTTGTTTACTTAATATTTCATAATAAAGTAATTATAAAATACTTTCTTTGTGTTTATTTGATTCCTATTCAAGAGAATTACTTTATATATAGTCAATATAGAGTTAAATTTTTTAACATTTTCTAATGGTGGTGTGCCTCGTGATTTTTTTCATGAAACAAGTGTGCCTTTGCCCAAAAAAGGTTGAAAAACACTGGTTTAGGCAACTCTCCGAAGAAATCAACAACAGCAGCAAATCAGACGCCGGGTGCTGTCAGATCCACACATTTCTCCAAGGCTTGTCCATACTCCCATCCTTACAGCGGTAGAGCACATTGCAGAAATGCAGACCAGGAGGGGCCGTGGGGAGAGAGGCCCAGCAGATCAACAAGAGGAGCAGAAATAGCTCTGCTGGATGCTCATTAAAGAAAGCAAAGCCTTGGTAGTCCTGAGCTCAAGTGTTCGAAAACCATGCTTATCTGTAAATAAAAATCACTGAGCACCGTGCCTGTTGCTTGTTTTCTCCCGCAAGAGAACGAGATCCTGGCTCCTGATCAGATGCTTGAAGAGCATCTGAAACGACGCCACACGGAGGCTCAGTCACATTGCCGCTCTTGTGCGGGCTGGGTGGCGGCTGAGCCCTCCTCGATGCTCTTTTCCTCTTGGCCAACGGAAGAGAGCACCGGGGCTTGCCCAAACAGGCCCCAACAAGGCGCTTTTATTTAGTTTCCAGCGTGATTAATCTAATTTGTCTTAGGTTCTGGGAAACTGGCTATCCGACAAGGTAGCTTCCTGGAAACTTACGAAAACTGACATTCAAAAATTCTTGAGCAAATTAGACATTAAGGGCTCAATTGTATGTGTTTCACATCAACAAGCTGCTACGTAGGTGAAGCTGGCCTATCTGGAAAAGGTTTTATGGTTTTAGGAAAAATCAGGCTTTGAGAAAGTAACATATGTTCTTTTCAAGCTCTCTTTCCCAGACTCACTTTGAAAGAATCACTGAAATCCCCCATTAAGGAAGGGACTAAATCTATCATCAGAAAGGTATCGGGTAGCACACCCATCTGCTGCTGTTTTAACATTTTGAAAGGATTCACTAAGAGTAGAGATGTTTTTCTCTTAGAAGCAGACAGACTACTCTCTGTGCCAAGTGCAGGTAGCTGGGGTTGTTCTTGAGGTGGGGAGTAGCCCGAAAGGAGGAGCATCTCAACCCTCCTGAATACAGAGTGAGGTTCTGTTTTCCAAAGGAGAAAACGGACTCCTGGGTCAATTAAGTAATTTTCCTTAAAAAGGAAAAGAAAGGAAAGGAAGGGGAGAGGAGGGGAGGGAAGGGAAGGGAAAAACATAGGCCTGGACTAATGAGAAAGCCAGCTTGACATGTTCCACCTCCTAGTTTCCCGTCCACAGCCATGTCCATTCTGCTGCGCCTGCAGAGTCTATTTAGATATTCCCAAGAGGTGCAATTCTAGAAGCCACCTCTAGAGGCCTCATTCCAGATTGAAATTGGTCCACCCAGGGTAGTTTTAAAACATGGCCTTCTCAATCCAGGACTTTGTGTCCAATCCCCACCCTCCCAAATCCAGAAATTGATCTTTTAAAATTTTTATTTCTATCTTCTAAGAGTGGATTATCCATCAAAAACAAACCTCTAAAACAAGCCACAGCCCAAAGCCCTCTCTACTTGCCCTAGACCTCAATAACATTAGCTAGAGGTGGAAATCATCAGTGTTTCCCAAACTTCTCTCATGATGAGAATCACCTGGTGGAGTTGTTAAAGTATAGATTCCTGAATCCCAATTAAGAAGTGCTAAACTAGAATTTTTGGGAACAATTTTACCTATATGTTCCCCAAAATTGTAGTTTAACTTCTTAGTTGGGATTCAAAAATCTGTATTTTAACAACTCCACCAGGTGATTCTCATCATGAGAGAAGTTTGGGAAACACTGATCTAGGCTTTTCAAATGCTTCACACCTGTGGCAGGTTGGGAAGAGATGATCCAGGAGATTATTGGGCAGGTGCTATTAGGTTCAGTTTCATGGCTGTCTTCCCTAGATGCTTGTATTATTTAAACTAAAGAGTCAAATATTATGTCATAGTCTTACTACAAATATCATAGATATAACTGTTCTTTCTCAAAACAGCTTCTTCTGTTTTATAAAGAACAAAAGTTTAACCTTTCCTTTCTGCCTGTGAAATAGCCAAAAGAGGCTTCCCTTAAAAATTGAGCTTTATTTTAAAGTAAGAAAAAATCCTATCACCTACCCATACTATGAATGGAAGAGATTATGAAAAACTACTTGCCATTATTGAATATGAAATGTGGCGCTTATTAAATGAATACCTTATCTTTGGTCATATGCATATCCAATAGACAACATTTGTCACAAACAAAGCATAAGATAGCTTTTACTTAGAGGACTTGGAATTAAATAGAGTCATATATCCATTAGTGTATTCATGTAAATTAATGTTGCTTTCTATGGGCTTCAGTTTCTGGTCAATCTTTTAGAAAGTTGCCAAAATATTTGGAAATGTTATTTGAATGAAAAATTGGATGTTATTGGTCAATTTGTGACATCTGAACTAAAGACATGGAAGCCTTAAAGGCACACCTACCATGAGAAATCTGTGCTTAGCACAACTATAAGATTCAAGTTTGAAGAACACTTCTTCCTTGAGACTCTTCTATCCATTAAAAAGTGCAGGTTCAAAACCATCCAGTTCTGTGGCCCTTGGTGGAATATGTTCAATCCAGCCACAGACCTGCTGGCAGAACTCGTTTCCAAAAAGTAGTCCATTTCAACCTCCTTCAAGATTAAGTGAAAAAATAAATCATATCACATCTAATTTACCTGCAACAGCTCTGTTCTAGAATTCTACAATTCACTTCCGCTGCTAAGTTCATCAATTTGTCAACATTAGGTCACTCGGCTAAGGAAACAGGTGAATCTTAGCCTCTTCCATAAGGGCCTTGACTGAAATAAGCTCTACTTTGTGATTATATGCATAGACAATTTTTAATATATCCGTATTTAATACAACTTGCTAGTTTTACTCTCAAAGTGTGCATGTTCTGAGTTTCTGGAAAACAAGAATATTAATCAAGATACCATCATTTAGAATTTTAGGGAAAACCCAAATATGAGAATTGTCAGAAATGAGGAAACTATAATAATCTCATTCTAAATGGTTTATTTGTAAGAAAATATTTATGAGCATATGTGTTGATGGAGTTTTACTTTACTCTCTCTCACTCAAATACAAGCTGCATTGCCCCCTTCCCCCCCCCCCCCCCCCCATTGCTCTTTTCTCAGAATCTAGATCTGTGCCTGGTAAATGAATGAATGAATGAATGAATACTCAAGCATGAAGTTTCTACTCCAGGTGGCTGACTAGGGCATTTTAATCATACTGCTGGAACATCCTACTGGGAAATTCAGACAAGCTGAAAGATTTTCTTCTTAAAAATTGGTGGCTAGAGTACAAAGCCAGGTGTGCAGCCCTTTGGCTATCATTTCTATTTCTAAGATGTATTCCTAGTAGCTTTGCTATGTACTTCCTTTTCCTTAGTCCTAAACAGTGGGAATACACCAAGTTGACAGCATTTTTTTTTCTGTTTTTTTGTTTTGTTTTGTTTTTGTTTTTGTTTTTGTTTTCCAAGAAAAGGAAGAATGTGTCATGTGTTCTTGAATTTTTCAGCGCCAACTACCTTAGACAGAGGAGCCAGGCAACTGACACATCTTGGTTCATTTGATTTAAAAAAATATTCCCAGAAAATATTCTCTGTGGTTGGGGAGTCCACACATTTTTCTAGAATTTACTTATTTCCTCTGCCCGGTCCCCAAATAGAAAGAAGCAAGGGTGAAATGCCACATGGCTGGTTTTACTGGGCCTGTTGTGATTTGGCCAGGATAGGTGAACTCTTGCTTTCTCCATCACCAGGCTCCAGGAGAGTACCACCGAATGGCTCCCCTAGCCAATGCTGGCCTCTGCTGGTGTACACACAGGGAATCAGGAGGCCATTGGTAGATCCTCCCTTCAATCCAACCAAGATGGCGGGTTCCATTGTACTCTTACTCAAGAGTGTCTTGGCTTGCAGTACCCCAGTAAAGATGTACCCTTTATCATCTTTTATTATACTTAGTTGGAGCACCCTCGGGTAGAGAGCCATCATTGATTTACTATAGAGGGAAATGAACAGACCAAGCACTACTTGACTTTGAACCTCACTGCTTCAGTACAGAGCCTGACATGAACAGATGCTGACCACTGGTTTTGAATGCCAGAGTGACCAACTAGACCTGGGTTGCCCAGAACTTTGTCAGTTTGGGCAGTGACATTTCATTGTCTCAGAAACTCTCTGTCCAGGGCAAGCGGAACAGAGTACCACAGAGATGCTCATCAACTTGCAGAATTCTGAATTAAGGTCAGTTCACCTCTTACAAATCTGTGTAGCATTAGCCTCATCAATCTGGGGGCGCAGAGCTTGCAAATAAACAAAAACAGTTTCTGTTTTTTAAAAAAAAATCAATGTATATTTTCAGTCTGCTTGAAAAATTCTTTGTTTCTTTTTTCAAATACCTGTCAGAATAATCAGTTAGCGTGAAACACTAAAAGGTTGTGAGTAGAAAAGAACAAAATGGAATAAGAAGCATGACAAATCATTTCAGTTACAGGACGCACATACCTGGTATGGCTTTTTCGCCCTCAAAGTATTTACCAAGTGACTTACTCCAGACATACTGGCCAATACTTTTCGTGTTGCTAAAAGATCAGGAGTCTAGGCTGGATTTTTTTTTTATATAAAAATAATTAAAAAGGAAATGAATGCCAGGAAAAGAGGATTATCAAACAGGTTTTTTTTTTTTTCAGGCTTTCTTTTAAAAATCAGAAGAAAATAGAGATGTGTCGAAAGAAATACCTCACCATCTCATTATGTGGTTTCAGATACATTTTACACTCTCAGAATTTCCCCCAATGAAATACCACAGAGAAGAATGCACATTTTACAGTCCTAAACATATTTAATACACTGTTTTTACAACAGCTGTTGCTTTCACAGAACTTTAACCCTGCTGTGTAAATGCATCACCAGGAAAATACCCAGGTTGTCATGGAGACAACCTTATTAGTGCTGGGCCCTTTGCTCCGTTGAACTGGTGTCAGCTTTCAGCTCCCTGCATTCCATTCTGGCATCAACCCCAGGCTACAGCTCAGACTTCATTAGAGACCCTGATGAAGAACAGCGCAGGAATCCGGGGCAATTACTAGAACTGTATGACCACTTTCCATCAACACACCTGATGGGAAAACTGTAAATTAATTCCAGAGGGGATGAGGACATTAATCAAGATTTCCTGGCATCTTCCTTGAAGGACCCCTGATAGACCCAGCTGTCTTTCTCTAGCTAATTTTAAGCTCATCCATTGTCTTAGCGGGGAAAGATAACATTACCTCTGACATTGGGAAGATTATTTAAAGTATCATGTGACAAGTGTCACATGGGTAAGGCCAAATTTTCGGGTTCTAAAAGAGCCAGTGAAATTTTCATCTCTCCTCGAAGAAAATATGGCATCATAATTGCATAGAGTCTGGCGTGGTGTAAATCATAAATAGCATTTGCTAAAAAATTTTGAACATTTGTCTCTGCAAAAAATTTAGTTCAAAGGGGACACACAAAAAATATTAAATAAAAAAGCAAAATTGATGGTCGTTTGTTTCTTTTTGTAAAGCACTAAAGAAGAGGGGAAAAAATGAAGTGCTAGCCTTGGCTAATGACTTCAGAGAGCAAATTAAAACCAAATTTTTCTAAAACAGCTAGATTTTATAATCTTGCAGTAGTGCATATGTGCATGTGAGTATATGCACATACACACACACAGACACACACACTCACACATATTGCTCCTAGAAAGTTCTTAAATTTCATTACAAGAAAATTTTCAAATGGTTCATATTATAAAACTTTTGCATATTTGTGATTTAGCCAAACAAAGCACCTCACTGACCATAAAGGAAACTTACAAAAACTGTTCTCAGTGAACTGACCCAAAATTTAAAGACAAAATTAGTTCAGTACTTTAATCAAGCCATCATCAGGTGGTCTTGTGTGGTGGCAGTTCTAACACAGACAGGGACAGACCGTGGGCATAGACAAGGCTAAGTTCATATGGAGTCATCCTCTGAGATCTGACTGAATCAGGCTTGTATTTATTTAGGCCACAAACCCGTGTGTATAAATAAACCAGAAATGTCTGACAATTGCCATGTTTAATAAACTGATTAAAGGATGAGGACAAGATGGAGTTGACTTTAATTTGCTTTCTTTGCCTTTCCTCCAAAGATCAGCTGGCGTCCATGTTGTTGTAAGAAACCTTCCCTCAGGAATCCATCTGGAAGTGTTCTCTCCCTTCCGCTCACTCCTTAAAGTCCTTATTTATTTGTTCACTCAACAGCAGCTTACTGAGCACATACTATGTGCTGGTCACTGCGCATGGAGTATAATGGTGAACCAAAACATGTGATATTGCCTTTATGGAGTTTATGTTTTTCCTGACTGTTCATTGGACACCACAATATTTCCTCATCTTGTAATATATTTGCTTCTGTATTTCCATATTTACAAATGCCTAAGGGAAGAAGGTCCAACCAAAGTTGTTCTTAGTAACATTTTTTAAATATATTTTATTGATTTTTTTACAGAAAGAAAGAGAGAAGGATAGTGAGTTAGAAACATCGATGAGAGAGAATCATGAATCAGCTGCCTCTTGCACACCCCCTACTGAGGATGTGCCCACAACCAAGGTACATGCACTTGACCAGAATCGAACCTGGGACCCTTCAGTCCGCAGGCCGACGCTCTATCTACTGAGCCGAACCGGTTTTGGCATAACATTTTTTTATTGATTTTTTTTTTTTTTTGAGAGAGAGAGAGAGTAAAACATCAATTTATTGTTCCACTTACTTATATATTCATTGGTTGATTCTTATATGTGCCTTAAGTAGGAATCGAACCCACAATCTTGGTGTATCTGGACAATGCTGTAAACAACTGAACTAATTGGCCAACGTCTAATAAAGTTGTTTTATTTTAATGAAATTGTCGTAAGAATTTACAAGACATTCAAGAAATAGGACATTCCATTTTTGATCCATTTTTTAGACATATTAACAAGAGTCAGTGTCAAAGAAGACGTATGTCACAAATAAGGCACTTTACATAGTAGGCTACAGGTATTATATCCCAAAGACTAAGTTTCAAAACTCAGTGGCAGTGTAATAACTGTGAAATATTAAGCAATGTTTTATTTGTCCTCTATTCAAATAGCTAAGTTATGGCTGGCTCCCTGTTCATTGCCTCCAGGGAGAGAAGTGACAAGACTAAAGCAGAGAAAAAATGTTTTCCTGGCGTTAGCTTTCAAAATCCTTATCCCTTGGGGAGAGATAAAGGGCTCCCACAAAGAGAAAATGTTTGGGGAAAACATGACTGTGAGCAGAGCTTCCTGCCTGACCCAGGACTACTAAGATTTCCCTGGGCTTAAGGTGGAGGAGGTGATGAGAGCAGAGAGGAGGGTGGAGCTGGGAGAGAGCAAGCTGACTTTAATGGGGCCTGAGTGGAGAGGGTCAAGCCTATCTCAACAGCAGGCCTCCACGAGAGGCTGGCTTTAAGTTTCCAGACACCGGATGAGACTCAGAAACCAAGTAATCAAACTCTTACCCAGGGGCCGCTTAGCAGGGGTAGCATCCATTTGAGTTCCCACATTTTCTTTTTCTCTGACCCACATACTCATTGGAATAGGCTTAGTTTTGCTGCAATAACAAGAAACCCCAAACTTGTTGGAGCTTCATGTCTTATTCAGACTGCTTGTCTGATTTGCACTGTGGACACTCTGCCCCACTGCCACCCTGGTCCTCTCTATGAGAACCCAATGGGATACACCCATCACCTTCTGGGCCCAAGGCAAAGGGAAACGGATGGTGGCAAAACCCAAACTGACTTGTAAAGTTTCTGTCCAGATATGACTTCTGCTCACATTTCATTGGACAACACAAATAAATCATGGGATAAGCCTGATTTCAACGGTATACCAGGGGAGGGAAATATATGTCAGTAACCACCCATGCAACCTACCACATCCACTCTGTGTAGCAAGAAAGCCAGTGTAACGAGAGAGAGAGAGAGAGAGAGAGAGAGAGAGAGAGAGAGAGAGAGAGAGAGGAGAGAGAGAGCACGAGCGCCCTGGACACTGGGTGGTGTACCTGTGAGGGTGAATTTGAGTGAGGGAGGTGGGGTGGTGTGTGTGTCCCTGTGTCTGCAGGTGAACAGCACCAGCCTGAGATACAGCCAGAGCCAGATCAAGACTTCACTTGCTCCTGATAGCCACACGCAATGGCAGTCCCATGGGGAACAAGCAGATGTGCTTCCCATAGTGAAAATAAATTGTTTTTGTTTTCCCATTCACTTGATTTAATTGGTTGAAATAAACCCAAAAATATGTAATTAGTGTTCTTATCTGAAAAGTGACAGCAGTAGCAATTGCCTAAAATGACCAAAATTGACACATTGCCTGGAATTAACTATTAATCTTCAAAAAATGTCTGGTTCTTTATTAATGAACACATTTACTAGGAATAAAAGTTTGAGAAACACCTAAACAAGCTTGTTGTTGTGTAATAAAGAATTTTCTTCTTCCAGTCTTTTATTTATTATTATTTTCTTATCTCAAGAAGATTGATAAATACAAGCTTGTGACTTTGGGCAATAAAGACACATGTTGCTAACTCCCAACAATAATGTTTGGCCACTTGTCATTTCTTTTAATTTGTAACTTTAGGAAAGAATAATAAAAGACGGAAGATTATCCATCAGTTGGATAAATTTTGGGGTTTACCAGTTGAATCTAGGAATGAGGGGAAAGGAATGAGAACATTCTTCATCCTGTTCATGTTCTGCACAGTAGACCAGCATCAAGAGGCCTTCTTAGGATCCCTCAGAGAAGTTAAGTGTCGCAATGATAATAGCAAAAGCAATTTTTATTGAGGTTCTGTTACTTGCAACCAAGAGTTTTGAGTAATACTGAGATGACAACTTAGTAATTACCTAATAAAGGCAGAGTACAGGTGCCACACAATTTTAAAAATCAGGGCTGATGATGCTGAATCTATTATTCTGATAACTTCTATTCCCTCTTAACAGAATATGAAAAAAGATTATCATGCGATTAGCATTTTTCTATGATACTTTATTAGTTGTGCCATTAGTTAATTTATTGGATTATGATTATCGAACATTCGAGTTGCTTCCAAATTTTCAATATTTTAAACAGTACTATAATGAACAATCTTATTTACATACTTTTGAGCAACATTCCTAATAATCTGGTAGGTACAAATTTTCAAAAGTGGAGCTGGGCCCTTACCAGTTTGGCTCAGTGGATAGAGGACTGGCCTGCAGACCAAAGGGTTTCTGATTTGATTCCAGTCAAGGGCACATACCAGTACTTTGTTACAGGCCCCTCCCTGACCTGGGCTCTGGTAGGGGCTCACACAGGAAGCAACCAATTGATGTGTTTCTCTCACATCAATGTTTCTGTCTTTTCTTCTCTCTAAAAATCAATGGAAAATATCCTCGGGTGAGGATTAAAAACTAAATAAATTGTTCAAAAAGTTAAAAATGGAACTCCCATTTGACCCAGTAATCCCACCTCTAGGAATATATCTCAAGAAACCAGAAACACCAATCAGAAAGGATATATGCACCCCTCTGTTTATAGCAGCACAATTCACAATAGCTAAGATTTGGAAACAGCCCAAGTACCCATCAGCAGACGAGTGGATTAAAAAGCTGTGGTACATCTATACAATAAAATACTACGCTGCTATAAAAAAGAAGGAAGTTTTACCGTTTGCAACAGCGTGGATGGTACTGGAGAGCATTATGCTAAGCAAAATAAGCCAGTTGAAGAAAGATAAATATCACATGATCTCACTCAAATGTGGGATTTAATGATCAACATAAACTGATGAACAAAAATAGATCCGGAGACAAGGTAGCACTGAACAGACCATCCAACCTCAGAGAGATGGCAGGGGAGGGAAGGTTAGAGATCAACCAAAGCACTTGTATGCATGCATATTAGCATAATCAATAGACACAGATACTGGGGCAGTGGGGGCTTGCCTCAGAGGTGGAAGTGGTAGGGGGGTGGGGGATGGATAGTCAATCGGGGAATAGGGAGATATACGTAATACTTTAAACAATAAAAAAAAAAGGTGTAGCTGAGGTCAAAAGGCATGCTCAGTGTCTGATATTGATAAATGTCTTCCAGAGAGGTATATTGGTTTACAACCCCTTCTTACCCATCAATAATGCATTGGGGCTCTTTTTTCCACACTCTAATCAGCATTACTTACTTACCAGGGCCTCTGAAGCTAGACTGCAGGGTTTCAGTCTTGGATCCTCTCTCTCCTGGCCAGGATGTGATTCAGCCATGTGACCTCAGGCACATCATTCAGGCACATCACTCAACCTCGCTGGTCCTCAGTTCCCTTATTTGTGAAGTGGGGATGAAATACTCACCTCCTCCTCTTCACTGGGTCCCATAATTGAATAAGTCTTATCTTACAGTAGTGAGTGAACTTCCTGGCATTTATATGAATTTGATCATTTCAAAGGAGATTGGCAAGTTATTTGGATTAGAAACCCAGCTATCTAAGATGCTGAGGAAGACAGTCTTACATCGGTGCCTCTCCGGAGGAGGTAGGTGAGCACTAACATGTGTTGGACACCTACTCTGCGCCTGTTTCGAACATGATGAGTCTGGCCTTGGGGGATTCCCTACCTTGTGCTTCTTAATGTCTGAGACATCTCCCACTTTACAATTTGAAAATGCCAGATGACCATTCTCCCAGCCTGCACTGCCAGCAGTGCAAGCTCCAGCGTCTCAGGCTTTGTGACAATGACAGCAGTACCTCCATCCAACCTGCTGTCCTTTGTGGTATCGAGTCTCCTTTGCTGAGACAGTCTGTGCTGTGTTCTCCATGACTCCTTCCCCTGGAGTTTTTTTTTTTTTTTTTTTTAATGTAAATCTCGGATATTGCGTTATTTCGCCTATAAATACCTAGTGTATTAGCCTCTCTTAAGGCCTCTTTAAGAATCATAACCTCCATAACAACATTAGACCTAACAAAATCCACAGTAATTCCTACTGTCATCTGATACCCAGCCAGTCAGACTATAATTTCTCCAATTGGGTTTCTTGAATCAGAATCTGAGTAAAGCTCAGCAGTTGCCTTTGGCTCTTTTATTCAATAGCATCCTTTCGTTTGCTTTTCCATATGATTGATTGGTGGGCAAAACAGTTTTTTGTTGTTGTTTTTTTGTTGTTTTTTTTTAGTAAAACCCATTTTCTTTATAATAACTTCCTTTTCTGTTTCAATCGAGCTAGAAATGGATTTCAGTTGATGGCAAGTAAGAATTGAGATGGCAACACGAGCTTTGCAGGGTCCCAGTTTTACAGAGGGGGAAACTGAGGTTCGTGGCGGTTAAACTCAGTGTCTGCATGTCATCATGGTGTTCTCCCCGTTCCTGTCCAGCTCTAGCACCGAGATCTCATGCCTCTTTCCTCCATCCCAAGTCCATTCCAGCAGGCAGTGCACCCTGGGAATCCATAACACCTCGTTTCTCACTGCCCCTGCTGGTCTTTGCTCAACTCCACAAGTGCTGGCTTCATTAAAGTGCATTACGTTTCCCGCCGAGTGCAGGCACAGCTGCGAGTGAACACAAACACCTTCTACGTGTGTGTCTTTATCCTGGATGCTCGGGCCTATGGTGGTCAGGGTGCAGTCCCGGCCCAGCAGCAGCAGCAGCATCACCTGGGAACTTATTAGACCTTCCGCAGCAGACACACCAGAGCTGAGACCCGCCACCTGCGGCTTTAATAAGCCTCCTAGGCGATTCTGGCACCTGCTCCAGTGAGAGAAGCACCGCAACTGCCCTTCCCACCTGTGGATCCCCATGACATCACATTAACGTGAAAAAGTCCAGAATGGTTGTGCTTGTTCCTACTTACATAGCACGTCTCATACCGCATGTAGAAGTATTACATGCAGTAATGAACCTTTTTAAAAAAATCTACCACTAAGTTCTCCCGTGGACTCTCTGGTATTTAGAGAAATATTACTATATTTTTAATTTAATTATTGAATCTCTCATTCCTTACACTAACACCACAGTGTTGACTGTTACCTTGTGAGAGGGGTGTGTTAGAGCCAGAACCCCACAGTTCGCTTCCAGGCAAATGGCTCAGATCTATGGATGCTCCCAGAAGCTTTGGGAGGGCCTGGTTGGGCTCATGGGCTCCCTGGCCCTGATATGGCCTCTGGTTCCATTTGCCCCTGTAGGCCAATTGGGGAACTGGAGAGGGTCCAGGGGCGTGAAGAGACACTAAGGGAAGGTAGGGATAAGTTTTCTGAGCAGGAAGAAGGCTTAAAACTTTGTAAAATCCTTAAAACTCATCCATGAAAAGGTTTGTGTTCTGTCTCTGTGCTCTGTGGTAAGCCCCACGTGCTCTGTCTTGTTCTGTCTCAATTTCCCTACCCAGAACCATCTGGCTAACATCCCTGTCACTGGATTCATGCCACGTCCCTCACGATGGATAAGATCAGGCACTGGCTCCATCCCCGTGGGCCTCCAAGATGGGGCAGCTCTGCTCCTCGGCCTTCCCCACACCACTGTGCACCTGCCTGGGGGCTGCTGACCAGCCTGGGTCAGAGGCTGCCACGGGCGGGCCTTCGATGCTGGGCTTGCTGCCTGCTCAGCCTGAGTCCCGCATTCATGTCTTAAGTCCTATTGGGAGACAAAGAAGAACTGCAGGACGATTCTTTGCAAGGCACCATCTGTTTTTTCCTCTCCTGTCCCAGCCTTTTTTTCTCTCCTAATTTTTATTCTTTTCTAGAGCAGGGTGATACTTTGAGAATTATTTACCACTTTCCTTCTCAACCAGCTCATAGATTCCCCCTGCCCCTCTGCCACTTTCTGGGCGGCACTAAATTTCTCACCAGTGAGAAGCAGACTGATCTTAGCAGAGTATGTCAAATCCCAGCTGTGCTGTGTGTGCACACGCACACACACCACAAGCACACACGCACACACATGTCTTTAGGTTTGTTTCTCCATTCCGCAATGTTTTCCCCTCAGAAAGTTAATGAAATATCCCCACGGCAACGAAAACCACCAACACTGATTTTACATAGTTACAAATTGGAAATTTCTGGAAAGGGTTTGCCCTATAATGTTTGGGCTTAATATTTATAGTTTGTGTCGGATCATGTCTTATCCAAGACATCACTCCCCTTCATTAAGTGAAAAGTAAAAACGTCTCTAGTGTTACAAAAACAAGCCGCTATTTACCCAGAGCCAGTTATCTGAACCCAAACCCTCTGTTCTGGAGCCCGAAGGGGGAGGCTGGCCTGAGACCACAGTCCTTTCAAAGTGAGCAGGTAGCGACTCGTGTGCCAAGGTGCCTGGCCAGAGAGAACAATAAAAGCAAACTCTTTTATCCCCCACCTTCGCTGGGCTCCCTGTTTCCTTTAAGGCTGTCCCAGGCTCTGAACCTGATATGAGCAGGCGCCAGAGGATCGCTGACTCTCTTGGCCATTGGAGGGGTGGGGGTAGGAGGGCATTTCAGGGTTTTTCTCTGCCATCAAACCCCCCCCCCCCCCCGCCCAGCTCTTTCTCACCAGGCTCCAGAATGAAAAATGAGAACATTCCGATCTCGCATATTAAACCATAACTAATTATTATTAGATCCGTTTTCACTCTTTCCCAACCCAACTGTCAAAGGCAAAGGTCTTCATTTGCCAGCTCCAGCGGGCCTGCTGCTCGGGTAAGGAGAGGATGAGAGGTGCCAGGGGTGGACTGACTTCAGTTGGCTCAAAGGCTCAGAAAGGAAAACGGCCTTCGGGACCTTGAAAGGATCAGACTCCAGTGTTCTCACTGGAATTGCCCCTCAAAGGCTGCAAGTGTTGATGTTCTCTGCACCGAGGAGCAATGCCGGCAGAGAAAGCCGGAGTCGCTCTAAATTAATCTACGAGGCCACATAAAAGGCAGGCCCTGGCAGTATGGAGCCGCCAGTTTTCACATCTGGAAGAGACCCCTGGGGTAACCTGTGCCACAACTCCTCAAGTCAGGAGTGAGAAGACCAGGTTGGCAATGAGGCAAGGCCGCACCCCTCCCAGCAGGGCCTTCTCTCCCCTTGGTGAGCTGGTGGTCAGTCGTGTCCACATTAGACTATACAGGGCAATGGAAAGCGCAGGGATAAAGTTAAGAGGTCCTGCCTTTCATTCCTGTGTTTCGGTGCTAAGAAAATACTCAAGATGATTCAAACCAAGTAAATATTCTTCCAAGAGGCATGTAAAGTCTCAGGACCAGAGCAGATACACAGACAAGGAAGGCTCATGTCTACACTCATCCTCGCTGCCATCAAGAACAAGAGGGTGGCCATGGCTGCATTAACGTAGGTTTAGGAGAATAATGGTTCTGAGATTATTCAATTTCCTCTAAAAATGTCACCAAAATTTTATGATGCTGCAACATAAGAATTAAACCCGAGAATTTGAAAAGCAGCTTTCTAGAAGTCTGATCCCATCTTCCTCCAAGCCTTTAAAGAACAATGTAACACAATAAGAACACAGTTTACAATGAAGCTCCCAAACAACAGTTAAGTTCCATGATTATGAAAATCAAGAGGCCCGGTGCATAAATTCGTGCATGGGTAGGGTATGGCCTGTCCACCCTGATTGGGGCTGATCAGGGACAGGGCCAGCCAGGAGGAGGGGCCACAGGCAGTTGGTGGGTTGGCCCCACCCTCTTGTTGAACTCTGGGTCAAACTCCAGATTAAGGGGACAATTTGTATATTAGCCTTTTATTATATAGGATATTATCACATAGCAGCAAAATAGCATACAGCACTGGGGAGAGAATTTAATAAAGGAAGTACACGACTTAAAAGGAAAATTGTGAAACTATGCTGAAAGACATAGAAAAAATAAACTAAGTACATTCAATATATTTAACAGCAAAATCCTGGAAATAACCCAAATATCCAATGAAAAGAGAATGAATGAGATATTCCACAGACATAGATATGAAGACTCGATATCATGAATATACCAGTTATCAAAAACTATCAATCCAGAACAAATTTTTCTGGTGACATGAGAAGCCAATTCTAAGATGTATGTAGAAAAGCAAAGGGCCAACCACAGCCAAGACTCAGCTGAAGAAAAGGGTGAGGGGAGATTGTACCACCAGAATCCAGGCTTATTGAAAGGCCTAATAAATATTTTTTTAGAGCATGTAAATAAGAGAGACAATAAGATTTATTGTTACCATCAGGGATCTCCCAAATAAATTGATTATTCATATAGAGGACTGGGTTGAGAACACCACTTCTGAGATTGTAAAACTCTTCTTCATCTCTTTTTAAAAATGTGTATTTGTTCTATTAAAGATGCATGTTTCCTAGCATGGCATTTAGGAGACATTCAATAAATATTTGTTGAACAAGTGAGCAAGTGAATGGAAATAAGCAAATTATTCCATGTTTATAGTTATTTTTGTTCATGATGTCAGTTACTACCCACCCCAGGCCCACGCATAAGTCTGCTGTGAAATCCTGCTACATGTGTGCCTGAATCTTGCCTAGGTCTTGAGTCGAGAGAAGCCTAGATGGTTGGGGGGAATGGAAAGTTCCCTTGCCCCTGATGACTCAGGGTCTAGCCAATGTCTGCTGTCTTAACCTAGTGTCCAATGTGCCTGGAGTGAACTTAGCCTCAGGACACAGCACCAGACATGCCCAGCATTTTTCCACCTGCTGAGCACACTCCATGTGTGGAGACCAAAGGCTGCCCAGAGGCATGGGATGAGTAGCCTTATGGACCAAAAGACACCATCTCTTACAGGGATCCTGAGGTCAGAGTGGGGAGCCTGTCACACTGGGCGAGGAGACCTGGTCTGCTGTCTGTGAAGTGCTGGCCTGGCAGAGGATGTGGGTTGGGGGCCGGGCTCCCATGTTAAGGTAGTGATGATGGGCCATGTGCCTAATAAAATGAAATAAGCCTACACAAAGAGAAGAGCAGATGAAAGGAGAAAGAAAAAGAGTTGAAAAAATATGAGAGAGAAGTTTTTAAGTGACCTCCTGGCTCTTGTGACTAGGTTATTAAAGAAACCCTGAAACAATAATATAAATAAATGCTAATGACAATAAACAATTCTAACAGCTATACAGATATACTACTTGTTTACTCCGTGCCAGCACTTTGAGCATAATCCACTGCATTCTTGCCTACAAGTTAGATATTCCCATTTTACAGCTGAGAAAACGGAGGCATAGATATTTTAGCTAATTTGCTCAAGCCAAGCAAGGTGCAATGACCTGGATCCAGGCAGTGTGCTCCAGAGGCAACGTTCTTGATCTTCATATTCCCTAACCTCTCAATGGGTCTTTGGTTACTTGCAGACAGACATCCCCTGACTAACTGGATTAAAAAAAATCCTTTTGAGAAAGTCATCCTGATGCCCTGCTCTGTTAAGCTCTATCCATTGCGGGCTTTTAGACAGGTTGTCTGCCTGGGCCCCAGGATCAGGAACCCTTTCAATTGTCTGAGGACTTGAACTTCCATGGCCAGTAGCCCAGTCTTATAGAGATTTGACCACTTTATCTAATCCCAGTTCTCCCCATCTTTATTGCTGCACTATCCACTCTTTTGAAGAAATGACTCAGAAACTCAAAGCTCCGAAGTTTGCCCCCAAAATCATGTTCTTTTAAAATGCTACTTCTGAATGACGTTAAGTATTGTGTGGAACTCAGAAATGAACATCAACAACAAAACGTCTTCTTAAAAACGGAGCAAGAATGCATGCTGAGAGGCCTGTCTACTTATGTCAGCATCTAGACCAGGGCTTGGCAAACTACAATGCTTGGCCCCAATACAGCCTGCCACCTGTTTTTGTAAATAAAGTTTTATTGGCACACGGCCATGCCCATTTATTTCCATATGCCTGCTTTTGTGCAAGGACAGCAGACTTGCAAATTTGAACAGTGTCTGTATGACCTGTGAAGTCTAAAATATTTACTCCCTATCCATTTAAAGAACAACTTTGCTGACTCCACACCTAGATGCATGGAAAATAATCATCATCACAATGTGTTTCCAAAGGAATGCTATAAAAGTTGGGCAGCTCCAAAACTGTCCCTATCTTTCTAGTACAATGACTAGAATTCTCTCTTAGCGACAGCATGTGAAAATGTAATTCTGTGCCTGGAATAGTTGTTCATAAGTTTCCTGACCCTAGCTGCATTATTTCCTTTATAAAAAGCATCCAGTAAAAGAAAAATGTGTGCTTAGCAGATGTGCCTTGCCTTAATTTATTACCAAAATGATTTTTTTTCTGTAACAGTTATTCAGATTTCCTTGTGGCTGTTAGAATTTACTTCATTTGATAGAAATTACGTGAACCTAGTCAAAAACAAAAAGAGAAGAAGAATAACATTTAGTATTTCAAAAGGCAGATATTACTTCTGGTTTTCAAAGGGGGAAATGAAGACTCTGAGAGGCTACATAAAATGCCTTAACATTATAAAGGTAGAAAAGGCTGAAAATGCTGAGCATTAAAGGCTCTGAGAAGTCCTTGAGTAAAGAAATCTAGTTAAGCTTTTTAAAATCATTATTCTAATGACTTTTTTTTTTTTTTTTAGATTCCTTATAAGGTCCCAGGAGTTGGTTCTCTGAGGAATGCACTGGAAGGATGCGTCTCTATAGTGGGGATACCATGGGTGTCACACAGTGAAATGTGCCCATGGTGGAAGACACACTTAACTTCGGGGAGCTCTTGAGGTTTGCTGGGAAAAGCCTGAATACTAGCCTTGGAGAGATCAGGCACCAGCTACCACCAAAGAAGGATTTTAAACAACCCAGCTTTCAGTTCCCTCTCCTGTGATGGGATTCGTAGGGGTGTCGAACTCAATCAGAGAAGGGGCCAAAATCTAAAATCCAGCCTAAATCGCGGGCCGAATGTTTTACTGAACAGTCATAAACTGTCATTGTGATGGAAATGCAACGGAGTGCAGTGATGACAGCACGGTGCGGGCCACATTGCAAGGCCTGGCGGGAGGAATTGGCCCGCGGGCCTTGTGTTTGACACCTGTGGTTAGAGGATTAGGGAGGCAGTTCCACAAGACCATCTATTTCTATTGATTTTAGAGAGGAAGCGAGAGGAAGAGAGAGATTGAAACATCAACAATGAGAGAGAATCTCTGGCTGCCTCCTGCACGCCCCCTACTGAAGATAAACCTGCAATCAGGGCAGCTGCCCTGGCTGAGAATTGAACCATGACCTCTTGGTTCATAGGTTGATGCTCAACCACTGAGCCACACTGGCTTGGAGACCATACCATCTATCTCCATTTAAGTTAAATGACATATGATAGGCACTCAGAAAAGGGGAGATAATATTATACCTTGGGAGTGCAAGTAGAAAAAGTAGGGAGTAAAAATAAATCAGAAGCTCAGCTAAAAAGCAGAAGAAGCTTTCTGTTCCTGCTTTCTGCATCCCATCTGCCCTGTCCCCTTAGAATTAAGCCCACTGTTCCGCCTATAGCAGTCAAGGCCTCAAAGTAGGCATGGGTGCAGGAATAGTAGGAGGTTGCATCAGATAACTGCATTAAAGACCAAACAAACACGTTAGAGCATTTCATCGTTCCCTTCCTCACTTGTCTCAGCCTCTAAGTCAGGAGGTTTTGCCCTCCTAACTCTGAGGACAGACCATAGTGAAGTTGATGAACTAGTTCTTCTTGGGTTGCAAAGGTGGAGGAGGGGGTGGGGGGATACCACCCTTTCATTTTGAAGAAGGTCTTATGAGGACACACCTCCATGGCCCCTTGAAGGAGGCAGCTGCCCAGCAGCCTGGAGGCTGGGAACCCACCTTCTGATTCACCAATCGGAAGGACTGAGGCACTCAGGATTTAAAGGACCAGCCTTTTATTGCAGGCCAATTTCTAAGCCTCTTCCACTGGGCTCACAAACCAGATCCCTGTGGTTTTCCCCCTTGTTTCTGCATCTGCTGGAAAGATAGAATAAGCCCATGATGTAGGACGGGAGTTGGCAAACTTTTTCTATGAACAACCGGGAGTAAACAGTTCAGGCTATGCGTGCCATATGGTCTCTGCCGCAACTACTCAACTCTGCCCTTTATAGCAAGAAAGCAGCCATGGATAATATGTAAACATGGTTGTTCTCCAAGAAAACCTCATTTATGGATGCTGAAATTTGCATTTTACGTCATTTTCTTCTTTCTCCACTCCCCATCTCCATTAACTCCCCATTAACATGGTCAAACCCATCCTTGGCTGGTGTGCTATACAAAAACACGGGGTGTGTAGGATTTGGTCAATGGCTTCCATTTGCTGAGCCTTAATTGAGAAGATCCTGGGAGGTTCTGGATAAGAGATTTTGGACAAGCCTCTGAGCTTCTGGGAGCATAAGTAGGAGCCCATACCGCCAGCAATTGGATAAAATGAGATGATGTCGGTGAAATTACTAACTAAAAGGTATTTTTAGAAATTAATGCTAATAGTACCAAGCAGGAGTGTTGATTCCAACATAAAAAGACATGTAAATTGCCCAGCGATCATTTAAAGGAGAATTTCAACCACTGTAGGGAAAACACAGCTCAAATGATCTTTTCCAAGTGTTTCGTATTTTGAACAAAAAAAAAAAACAAAAAAAAAAAACCACAACCAAAATGTGACTTGTGGTTTTAGATGTTGGAGGTTTTTTTTCTTTTTCTTTTTCTTTTTTTTTTTTTTTGCCACCAGTCATATTATTTTAAAAGTCATAAAAATCAACCACAAAATATCTAATTTCTCAGATTATTATTTATTACCATTTAATGAACTACATGGTTGGTTGAAGCTTTTCGTCCACAGTTTCTCCCTTTTCTGTGGTTTCTCCCTTTGCTGACAACACCTGAAATAGGCGACTGCCCCTAATGTCAGCGAAGACAGGAGCCAATGCAGAGCTTTCATGTGAATTATCTCCCAGCCTCAGGCTGACAGATGTTTTGGGGCTTGTGAGTAGAAAAAAAATAAGTCGGAAAAGGGGGTCTCCAGCTGGAACCCTCTAAGTCTCATTCCCTGGAGGGTGGGGTGAGCCTGTGGTATGCTCCAAAGAATGAGCTTTCCAAGTGTCTGCTGAGGAGAGGCCACTGGGCAGACATGGGAGTCTCGCTTCCAAGGGCAGGTTCCCATTGACCCCCCAGGGACCACGCTTCACCAGGACAGTAACAGCCTTGATGGAAGGGGGAAGCCAGCAAGGAAGGGAGAGCAGCCTGAGGAAATGTGGCGTGTGTCACTGCAATTTCATTCATTTATTTTTTTTTTTATAAAAATGGGAAATGTAGACGTTGATACGATGGACGTGGCAGTCAGCCAGTGAGGCAGGCATATGCTGCTGTAACAAAAGGAAACAATCTCAGGGACTTCGTAGACTAGTTCTCACTTAGGTCTGCCGATTCTCCGGGTTAACTCACGGTGATATGGAGACACGGTGATCCAGGCTTCTTCAGTTCTGAGTCGCCTGACTCATCTCCTGGCTCTGGGATGCCCTCCGAAGGGGAAGAGGCGGCTGGGAAGTCACATAGGACCTCGCTGCCTCACCTGGGTACTTGCACCCACAGTCCAGTGGCCAGGACTGATCCTGCCGCCCCGCCTGTGTACAAATGGGCTGAATAATGAGCAGTCTTTTATCCATGATTTAAATTCACCCTTTTACATATAAGTCAAATTCTTTGTGATCTCATTCTGTGCCTGGCACGAAGGCCTCTCAAAGTCCTTCTCCAACTTTCCCCCAATGTTCAGTGTTCAATAAGCCAGATGTTGCTCCACCCAATGGCCTTTACCTCCTCTTTATATTGCTTTTTCTCCCATGTGGTTACAATGATCACAAGCGCTGAAGGCTTAACCCTAGTTGGTTAAATGCCCAATGTGTTCTTGGCTCACCTCACCCTTTTAGTTGCAAAAATACAAACTATACCACAGTCTCTTTTTCTCCTTTTGTTTGCCTCCCAATAAGGCACATGGAGCTACCCTTTTCCCTAATTTGCAAACTTAACTCCTTTTTTTCCTATTCACTAAACTTGATATTTTCCCATCCTCCTATTAGTTCCTTCACCACCCCTTCCAGAAATTTCTCTCTGCCCATTCAACAAAGGACCACCTAGCTTGTCATCACCTCGCCAGTCCAGACCTCAGTTTCTTCACCTGTAAAATGGGAGGTTAGAATGAAGGTGCACAGAACTTTCTCTGCTGACGTCTCTCATGGCCTGCTCCTCACTAAGATTTCACCCTTTTAAATCATGGGATATGCTAAAGAGGCAGTTATAACCTGATGTGTTCTAAACAGGAAAAAACAAACTCTATGAATTGAACTTTGATTTGGAAATTTCTCCTTCAATTTAGAAATTTTATCTTTCTTGAGTTTTCTCCAACAGCTTTTCATGAGTTGAATCATTTGAATCCATTTTTAAATTTTATATAACTCATTATATAGCTTACTCTTGAATTTGCACAGAGCTGTAAATAATAAATAGTGAGATTATCAAGTTATCCTAAAAAAATAAATAAATAAATAAATAAAATAAAAAAAAGTTGATTCCTACGTGTTTGCCTTTCATGATGTCCCAAGGACTTAGTTACTTGAAATCAGAACTAAGTAGAATTATTGAGTTAATTTTGAAGTTAGAGGATATTGACCTTGATGAGCTGCTCATATAGAAACTTAATCATTCACTTATAAATCGCTGAGTTTCTTGTTTGTTTTAATTGCATACAATAAAAAGGAATATAAGTAGAATACTCCATTAGAATATAATTAATAATATAACATATTATTAATTAATATTATATTTTTCTGGAAATGGGCTCAATCCTAATGCTTTAACAGGATGTTTTGTGTTAGTCATTCCTTTTCAAGATGAAACATTAAAGTAGAAATGGATTCTTCCTCAGCTTCTTTGCTGATTTACTAAGCAGCAGCACCTTGTTATGCCATTTAGCCGAGTGTAATGTCTAGAGCACATGTGTCAAACACAAGGCCCGCGGGCCAAATCCGTCCCGCCAGGCCTTGCAATGTGGCCCGCACCGCGCTGTCATCACTGCACTCCGCTGCGTTTCCATCACAATGACAGTTTATGACTGTTCAGTAAACCATTCGGCCCGCGATTTAGGCTGGATTTTAGATTTTGGCTCCTTCTCTGATTGAGTTCGACACCCCTAGTCTAGAGCAGTGTTTCCCAACCTTCTCTCATGATGAGAATCACCTGGTGGAGTTGTTAAAACACAGATTCCCGGATCCCAACTAAGAAGTGCTAAACTAGAATTTTTGGGAACATATAGGTAAAATTGTATACTTAGCTAGTGCTCTAAGACAGATTTTATATACAGACCACTAAGTTAGGTATGCAATTTTACCTATATGTTCTCAAAAATTCTAGTTTAGCACTTCTTAGTTGGGATTCGGGAATCTGTGTTTTAACAACTCCACCAGGTGATTCTCATAATGAGAGAAGTTTGAAGACCCCTGGTCTAGACCAATGGCAATGAATGCAACGAGTTTGCTCCCATAGCTAAAATTTCTTTGTGAGCTTTAATTATAATGAAGACCATTATTAATGATAGATTAATGGTATAAAATAGTATAACAGTGTCTTCCTTTAAGGTGTTATAAATGAATTGCATCACTTCTATAATTTTAACATCATGTGTAACTCACAGTCAGGCATTCAGATCATGGTGGGTGTCAATGCCATATTTTGTCAATTTGAAATGCATTTTAATATCTTCGAAATCAGGATGACATCTCACAACCACTCTGGCCAGGAGACTGGTGGGCCAGCTGCCATTTCCTGCCCATGTGCTGTTGTCTCTGAAACCTTGACAATTATTCTTGATGTCGCAGCTGTCCATGAGCTCAGTGTTTCAGTACACCAAACGTTTTGTTTGAGAAAGGAACCTGAGTTCTGGTTGCAGTCCACATGCCTTCCATTAACACGTATAGGGTGGACGAGAAAATCAAGCACCAAATCTCACTTACCAGCCATCAAAGACTTGAAAGACCTAAAGACAACAGCAGAGCCTCTTGGTGAAACACAGCATCACCAATGCTCTAACCCAGGGCCCAGAGGATGATCCTATATAGAAAAGCATGGGCATTGACAGCCTGAAGTAAAAAAAAAAAAAAAAAAATTATTCAGATGAGCACATTCTGTGCGTTAAGAAAGTTTAAGAAGTCAACTAATTGGTTTCTATTCTATTCTATGAGCAGAAGAATGACAGAAGATGATTATTTCTATCTAAATAAGTTGGGGAAAGCTCTTCAATAAGTATTAAATTCTAGTGACCTGCAAAGGTTGTGTTATATCTGAATAAGGAACATATTTTTCTCCTGAGCGTGCCCTCGCATGGCCTTGTTAGGACAACAAAGTCCCTTTTGCTGCTTCCCTTTGCTGATGACACTCTTTCTGCTCCCGTTTAAGCAGTAATCAATCTCCTTGAGACATTCCGAAGCCTCCCTCCTATTTTGAATTTCTGGGCAGTGTCTAGTTTCAGTTGGGGATAAAACTCATGCAACTTCTCAGATCTCTGTGTTCTTTATCAAGGCAAGGTGCTGTGAGGAAGAAAAGGTGATTTCAGTAGAAATGGCTCAGGCAAATCAATGTGTCTCTCTCACATCGATGTTTCTCACTCCCTTCACTTTCTCTAAAAATCAATAGAAAAATATCCTCTGGTGAGGATTAACACCTCTCCCCCCCCCCTCCTTCCCCCCCCAAAAAAAAGGCTTTGGCAAGATGTCAGAAAATGTCAATCACAAGTTGGAAATGATCACAGTAATAATAATTAGCTAACATTCACTCAACATTTACTATATGCTGACTAGTATTCTAAGCATTTTATATTGAATTAACTCATCTGCTCTCTAAACCATATTGAGTGAGATACTAATTATTATGATCATTTTTCAGATGAGGAAGCTGAGATGAAAGTAGGTTACTAAGTAACTTTCTCAAGTTCACAGAACTACAAAGAGACAAATCCAAAATGGAAACTCATTTAGCCTGGATCCACTAAGCACATGAATGCTGGAATATTCTGAAATAACTGTAGCTTAAAACAATAACTATTTACTTTGGGGGAAGCGTCGTGGCTATTATTGGAGGGAATATCCAAACATAACTAGCATATTAGCTATTAAAATGATAGTGCACAGCTAGGGAAGGAAAGGCAGATGTCCTGGTAAAAGGGCAGCTATCCAGAGAGAAGAAACAGCATCTGCGGCCAAGACCGGTTTGGCTCAATGGATAGAGCGTCGGCTTGGGGACTGAAGGGACCCGGGTTAGATTCCGGTCAAGGGCATGTACCTTGGTTGCGGGCATATCCCCAGTAGGGGGTGTGCAAGAGGCAGCTGATAGATGACTCTCTCATGTTTCTAGCTTCCTATCTCTCTCCCTTCCTCTCTGTACAAAATCATATTAAAAAAAGAAAAAAGAAACAGTACCTGCATGCCATCACTGATTACATCTCAGAAAAAGGTGGAGATGCTGCCCAGGGGAGTGCCCCCTTCCCCTCCCCCAGAGAGCAGAAGGTTCAGGGGTCTCTGGGCTGGCATTCAGGAACACTCGGGAGCGGCAGGTGTTCTAGAACCTCAAAATCGGGTGAAAACTGTGAATGTCTGATTTAACTTGTGTTCCCATAAACCTCATCCCAGACTGAACTCCTGCAGGGCCGGCACAGAAAGCGGGGTCGGGGTCTCGTTCCCCTCTGAGCCGGCCCAGAATGCCTCACAGCGGTCTGAGAAAAGCCCCGCAACGGGGCTTTGGGGAGGGGGAGAAAAAACACAGAATTAGTCACTCAGGCAGGCAAGAGAGACTGGTGCTGCCCGTTTGCAAACTCATTCGGGTGCGATGATTTCCCTCCGCCCCCTCCAGAGTGTATATAGAGTTTCAGAAGTATCCCACGAATGCTTGTAAACCTTCATATATATTCATGTCAAATTTTAAGATATCATTTCCTATAATAAAAAGAAAAAATCTTCTAATAATTGAAGAAAACAAAAACCAAGAGGACACATTCCCGGCCTCCTCTGGGACGCCAGCGGGAGAAGCAAAGGGAACGTTGTTCTTGGACGGCGTTGCTATTCCCGCAGCAGCCATTCCCTGGGCCTCCTCTGTCTGTAACTACGTCCTGGGCGACCCCTGAGTATTCCTCCTAATTGCGTGCCGTTTCATCCTTGTTCAGCAATTATCCCTGTGCATAGTTACGAGTATAGTGATTTCCCTATCTATGTGCATTAAATTTAATTTTGCTCCTGGGGTTCAGTGCGTGTGCCTTCTAGTGACGCCAGTAGGAAGCATGTGTGTACTTCTTCCTGCCATGTGTGAGAGGAGAACATGGCCAATTAGCATAGTGACATCTACTAAATGGGATGATAAACACTTCGAAAAGCAGCTCAACAAATGACTATGGACTTTCACACTTTTACTAATTGCTGCAGCGTCTGACTGAAATAAAAATCTCCGTCTTGCTTTAGTCTCATGGGCTGAATATCTCCAGAAAATAATAAAAATATCCTTGCAGAATCTAAAATAAATAGATAAATAAATATCGTTTCCAAGCATCTCCGGCCTGACACTCCGGGCATTGAGTGCTGCTCCAGCAGAGAGAATGCAGGCAGCGCGGCCGCTGCTCAGGAGAGCGGGACTGCGTGCGGCTTCATGAACTTGCCATGTGAATCCATGATGTCATCTGTTCCCTCAGACCCAGACCACCCACGCAGGCGGCCTATTCTCTCCCCGAGCCGTCGGGAGGGGCCTGCCTTTACAAATGATTCGAGGTGGAAACAGAGGACGTCGCTTGAATTGTTACACAAAAGTGCTGCCTGCAGCAGCGATGAGCGTTTGGGCATGTGGACGCGGTGACTCCCGCCCCCCACCCCCCCACCCCCATTTGAATGCTGAAATTCTCCTTACCTAGGATGGAAGGGCTGAGAGATGGAGTGGGGCGAGGGAGGTTTCAGAAGCAGGCCAGAAAGTCTGCAATCGCACAGTCAGCAAGAGGGAAAGTGTGTGAAAATACGTAAAAAGATGGGAACGCCGAAAATATCGGGACAAGAAGGAATCAGGTCATCAACGATGTGAGTCTGACATGTAGATGCCTTTTTTTTTTTTTTTTTTTTTTTTTTTTACTCCTTGACTCTTAGTTATCAGAGGGAAATGGTAGGGAGGGAGAGGGGGGGAATGTTCCCATTGCTAAGAAGAAATGCATTTTTAAAAACAATTTGAAGGAAACCCAAAGCATTTGGGGCTTCTCAATATTTTTCATCGTGAGTTGTGGAGGAGAAAGAGCTCATTTAGGGCCACAGAGAGTGATGGGCCAGGAAGGCCTATGCCTGCTGAACTAATCGGCCTCCAGAGCAAGGAGCTCTGAGGTTGGGGCCCTGTAATGCGGGAAGCCACGGGTGAAGGGCCCTGCCAGCTATTTTCCTGTGGGCTAGCAAGAGGGCAGAGAATAGGGGCAGGGAGGGAGGCAACAGATCCTAAATTTATGGCACTGAAGGCATTATGATGCTGCTTTGCAGAGAGGAAAATGAATGTGTGAACTAAAACACCAGTTCTGTGACATCTTCCGAGAAACAAGCCATCTTAGGGCTGGGGCGTTGGGGGGTCAGGAGAGTATCTTAATCTTTGCTGAGCCATGAATCCTCTCAGCAGTTTGGTGAAGCCTGTGGATAAACTCTCCGAATAATGTTGTGAAATGAATTAAGAAGAATACAGAGGATTACCAAGGCAATCAATTCTATCAAAATGCATTTCTGAAACATTTCTAACACGTTTATTTACACATTGATATGTGTGTTTCTTTATTGACGCTTTAAAGATAGGGTCCAGTTTAGTAACGGCCATGATTCTGAATTGCTAGTGAGCAGACACAAAAGGTACCATCGACAGCAATTGTAGATGACATGCAGGCATCTGAGACCCCCATAGTGACAAAGTCCTTACAATTGTAGTTGGATGTTGAAAATTGAGATTCTTTTTTCCACTCTCAAGTGCATGGAGACCCTTGTTAAGAGCCCCTGCTCCCAGGAAGACATCACTGGGCAGCCATTGAGGTTGGGTGACAAGACTTGGACATTTGAGAAGAGTCATTTCTGACTAGTGAAGTGTCTTGCCTTAACATTTTCCTCAAATCTTTTCATAAAGAAAAATGGAAAGAACCATTTCCATAAGAGTTCCTAAGACACTGGGGCTCAGGGAACTATGTTTTGAAACCTTTTTGAAGACTAAAACAAATGCATAGATGCCCCGAGGTATCTTTGTTGGGCTGGTTGGGCTGGTCGTGAACCCATCTGAGTGTTTTCCTAGGGAGGCTCAGAAACCCACGGGGTGAGGAAGGCTTTACTGGTTGGATCCAGTATTAATGGGAATAGGTGGCAAGGAGCACTGTGAGCAGACTCTGTTGGTTGCCTACCTGGCATCCATCTCTTACCCTTTCTTTCCTAACAGTACCTAGACCCTCATAGTGCATACACCCCTCCTCCCCCAACCCAGGGATCTCTGTTTTGGGGAGAAGCTTCTGGAGTGGAGCAGTAGGGCATGACCACCTTACTTGTGCTGAACCTTGTGTCCTCCTCTTCTGCACACAGTAATTAGGTCAGAGATGGGCATGGAACCTACACTGATACATTCCAGATGACTTTCAGGACAGAGGATTCTTTTTCCCCTGGAATGGGCAGGATGGAGATATGAAGCCTGAACCAGATCTGGTTATTTTTCTGCCAAAAGGAAGGCCAGCCTGGGATGAAGCCAACACAGAGCGCTGGGCCTAGCCAAGGAAATCCCAGAGAAATGAGCCAGAGACCCTGGATGAAGCAAACTCAGAAGCCCGGCCCACCATTGAATTTCCATTTAGGAGACTCAATGAATTCCCTTCTTGTTTAAACCAGTATGAGTTAGGCTTTCTGTTACATGTAGCCCCAAACATCCTAATGATAAAGCAGACTCCCTATTTATACAGTCACAAATGGAAGAGCATTGCAGACAGAGGGAACTGCATGCACAAGACACCGAGGCAAGGCAGGGGGTTGTTTGTTCAAAAACTGAGAACTTGGCTAACAATATTGCAATAACTGTATGTAGTGTCAGATGGGTACTCTAGTTTTGGGGGGATCACTTTATGAGGTAAATTAATTGTTTAATCACTATGTTGTACACTTGAAATATAATGTATGTTAACTGTAACTGGAAAATGAATTAAATTTTAAAAAATTGGATAGCTAAAGTATGGAGGGAATGTGAAAAATGACAAGAATTAAGGTTGTAAAGACTGTAAAGGTTGTAAAGAGTCTCAATATTTAATAACATTATGTCTTATAGTGTAGATTCACTGCAGGATTTCAAACAGGGGAGTTACAACTTTATATCTGGATCTTAGATCATGCTCAAAGTAATTCGAAGACCAAAATAGAAAGCACACAAGTGTCATCTTTGCACACACATATACATATGCACATACACATATAAAACTTGAATCAGGAATATTATGAAAATTTTATCTATCTTTCTCTAATTTTTTTTTCATTTGCTTTACTTTTTTTTAATATATTTTATTGATTTTTTACAGAGAGGAAAGGTGAGGGATAGAGAGTTAGAAACATCAATGAGAGAGAAACATCGATCAGCTGCCTCTTGCACAATCCCCCCACTGGGAATGTGCCTGCAACCCAGGAACATGCCCTTGACCAGAATCGAACCTGGGACCTTTCAGTCCGCAGGCCAACGCTCTATCCACTGAGCCAAATCGGTTTCGGCATCTACTTTCTTTTTAATATACACATCTGCAATCTACCTAGAATTTATGTTTGTTTATGGTGTTAAGTAGGTTGGCTTTGCTTCCAAATGTTTAATCAATTGTCACAATTGATTAATAGTTTGTTTTTTCACTTCTCTGAAATGTCCTCTTGTTGTATATTAAATTCCCATACCCATCAAAGATGGCTTCTGAGCGCTGGCTTTTCAAGCAGTCTATTTTGTGCCAGGCTTTTCAAAACACTATGGCTTTACTAGTATATGTGTTGATATCTCATAACTGAAATGCTCTCTTATTATTTTATTTTCCAAAATTGTTTTTACTAGTTTCATAAATGTATCCTCCCAAATTAACTACAAATTGTCAAGTTAAAAAGCAAGAAATCTCTGGAATTTTTAAAAATCTCATTCAAAAGATAAGCTAATTGAGACAGATTTTAGCACTTTTATTATTATAAATTCTTCCATTTATTAAATCTGAGATAGTGAATGTTATCCTTCACTTTTTAAAAGAAAATAATAAATTTTAAAAATTTATTTAGAAAAGAAGACAGAAGTAACTTAAGTTTACTTAAGTAACTTAAATTTAAAATGATCCTTTATTATGAAGATTCAGTGTAAAAAGTCTCAGTAAATAGTGAAATAATGAGCACAAAGCAATGTAATTCCATTACCACCACTACACATTTCCTCACAAAGCCTTCCAGGAGTCAGTGAGACATGCAAAATAGTCTCATTCACTTTTTGAATGAGACTATTTTATTAAATTTATTGGGGTGACATCCTATATAATAAAGAGGTAAGATGTAAATTGACCATCACACCCTTGCATAAGATGGCCGCCTCATGTGGTCACAAGATGGCTGCCAGGGGAGGGAAGTTGTGGACTACCAGGCCAGCAGGGAAGGGCAGTTAGGGGTGACCAGGCCTACAGGGGAAGGCAGTAGAGGGTGACCAGGCCTGCTGAGGAGGGCAGTAGAGGGGGACCAGGCCTGCATAGACGGGCAGTTGGGGGTAACCAGGCCTGCAGGGGAGGGCAGTTGGGAGCAACCAGGCCGGCAGGGAAGGGATGTTGAGGGTGATCAGGCCGTCAGGGAGGGCAGTTGGGGGCAATCAGGCCAACAGGGAGCAGTTAGGCATCAATCAGGCTAGCAGGGAAGTGGTTATGGGGTGATCAGGCTGGCAGGCAGAAGCAGTAAGCAGTTAGGGGCAATCAGGCAGGCAGGCAGATGAGCAGTTGGGAGCCATCAGTCCTGGATTGTGAGAGGATCCCAGATTGGAGAGTGTGCAGGCTGGGCTGAGGGATACCTCTCCCCCCTCATGCATGAATTTCATGCACTGGGCCTCTAGTTGGTTAATAAGATTATATAAGCTTCAAGTATACAAGTCTATAATACATCATCTGCATATTGCATTGTGTGCTCACCACCCACAGTCAAGTCTCCTTCCCTCACCATTTATTGGGCCCCATTTATCCTCTTCTACCTTTCCTACCAAACTCTTGTCTGTATCTGTGAGTTTTCAGTGGGTTGTCTGGCTTTGTCTGTTTGTTGCTTTCACATATGAGTGAAATCATATGGTTCTCTCCTACTCAGCCATAAAAAAAAGAAAGGTAAAATACTGCCGTCTGTGACATGATGAACCTTGAGGATATCATTCACTTTTGAGGTAAACAGCTCTCCAGCAAAACAAAGCTACCATCCTAAACTTTCAGTTTTTCTGTTTTTCTTTTTTCCTTTTCAAGGGCAGCTCCTCCATAGAGCGCCAAAATGCATGGTGTCCTCTAGGGACTGGGGAATGTTAGCAGCCTGGGGCCAGAGTCCCCCTCTACTTTTAGGGTGTCCTTGAAGCTTTAATGTTCATGCCCCTTTCTTGTAGATGCTAAGACAACCCCATGCCCTATCTAGCAAGTCACAGGGAGAGGAAGAATTCTCTTTGGGACTTTTCAAGAGTTGCTATATCTGCTGAAGGAATGTGAGGAGCAGCACACTGCAGCTCCAGTGGCCGGATTCCATGGCAACAGCTGGAGAATCACAGGTGTTGTCAGGAAAGCCTCCAGCCCTGCTTCAATGTTCCAGAGAGTTCTTTATTATTTTAAGCACCGCGTTCGGAGAGTGTTTAATTTGCTCGAATTCAAAACATTCCTTGTGGGCAAAGTGCAAGGTAAACAAAGTTCCAGGAGAAACTCGTGTCAACCTAATTTTTTATTTGCAAACAGGGCGGTTAGAAACAAAGCACTGAAGTGTTTTTCTGACGGCGAAGTTCCCACGCAGGCATTTAGGAAGGTAATGAGGGGAGAGGGCTCTCTTACGTAAGCCGGCCACAATGGGAGCTCTTTGATATCAGCTGGGGAGGTGGAGACTTTCAGATCAACCTTCTTAGTGCATCTGCTTTAGCTGGGGCCACGTGAGGAGGGATGAGATATACAAGAGATTCAATTGTCTAGAGCAGTTGAATGAGTTGCCACCTTCAGGGTGCAGAAGTGTTTTGGAGGTACTCACATCGGCCTCGCCAGCTTTAGTCCCACTCTCTGGTGTGGCCCGTGGTTTAGGGGAAAAACAAAAAACAAAACAAAACAAAAAAAACACTCAGAGGTTCAGAGCCTATGGGTTTGCAAGTCCACTTCACCTAAGAACACACCTTAGACCATGTTCATTGTGGTTGTGCCTGAGCAGGGCTCTCCCATTCAGACACCTGATGTATTCTGGCTCTACCGGCACATATGAGTTCACTCGTTGGTGGTTTTATTTTTCATATATTTAGTGAACACTCACCAAATTCCAGGCCCTGCACTAAAACAAAGATGCACAATGGGAACCAGTTTTGGTGTTACCCTTGAGGGGCTGTGGGCAGGTGAGAGCAAATGACTTATAACAGTCACAGTGCAGAGAACGAGTGCTCCTAGAAGACATGGCTGGAAAGATGCCTCCAGTCACAGATTTCACCATAAGCCATGTCTCTGCCCCATGTCAACCCCCTCCCCACTGCACTTCCAGAGGAGCTCCAGCCCCATGGCCTTAGGGATCAACCTATGTCATCCCTCCGACCAGGGCGATCAGGAGAGAAACCTGTTAGCCCAGCTGGTAGGGATGACTGTCCTTCCTCTCTGCTCACGATTAGGCCACCAAAGCCATTATGGCAGTAAAGGATACTGTCAGCTTCCTTGAGAGGAGCAAGATGAGGGGAGATACAGCCTCCTGACAGCGTCTTGGCCAGGTCAGTCCAGCCGGAGGCCAGCTTTCTGTGGTCCTTTCTGTGGTCCAAATAGTTGATTCCATAAATCCCTCCTCCTTGTATTTCATTTTACTTAAGCTAATTTGAATTGGGACTCTGTCTCTTATCACCAAGAGAATGCTGTTTACTCCACGTACCAAAATAGGGATGAGTACAGGGGTGGTGAGAGCACAGAGGTTGGTGGGTGTGTCAAGGCCAGGCTAGGAGCCTGTGAGAGGCTTCTGGTGGAAGTGATACCCTGATAGGAGACATAACTAATGACAACCAGAGCCCTGAGCTACTCTGCTCCATTATTTCATCCCCCTCTACAAAACCAACGGCTGCCTCTCTTCTCCAAACAAGTGTGGGTTTTAGATTTAAGAAGTTGGTGGAATCCCATGGAGGGCAGGAGGCCAGGGTCATGGAGGAGTGTCCAACATTGTTCTCCTTGGTGACTGGAATGAGCTGACGAGCAGAAGTACAGAAAGAGGATGACTTGGAGCTCAAGGTGACGTAGGTTTTGTACAGTTAGGATGCTGTTGGCACCTCCACGGACAGCGGAGGCAGCTGCAGGCCCGAGCTTGCGCTGCCTTAAGCAGATTGGGGGTGATCCCACCAGTCCTGCTGTGGTTCCCAGCCCAGCTGAGCCCAATGACCATGCAGCCTGTACCTGTTCCCACTGGCCCCACCCCCGATCTGGCTCTATCATCCTCCTGGGAAGACAGGGAGACTCTTCCTGAGAGCATTTCACCAGAGGGAACCAGAGGTACAAATATATGGGATTGTGAAACAGCCCCTTGTGCCCAGAGAACACCCAGGGGTGCAGCCACGGGCTGAATAGTAAGTTACCATGGTGTACATGACCTTGAAAGGATGTATAGGGGGAATGTGTTTTGCAGTTGTACAGTGCGCCACAGATGCTATTTTCTATTATGACATTATATCACAGGGTTGTTGCAAGACCCAAATGAGATTGCACGCCTATAAAGTGGGCTGGAAAAGCATCACACATGTGCTAATTAACAGTCTGGGTACATACAGCCTGGTTACATTTCAGACCACAAAGGAATAGTGAAAGCTGAATTAACAGCGAATTTCTCTCGAATCAACAGTATTGAATATCTTTACAAACTGGGTGTTTTAATTAAAATGCTCCCTTTCACCTCTTTAGAGATAAATGAATGATTTCATTGTCTATTAAAAATAATTTCCTGCTAACAATCAATTAGAGCATCAGGCTTCAGACTTTGAGCCTAAGATCATTTATACTGATTTACCACATCACCGAAAACACTCAATGTGGCATCTAAAGTATATTCACACATATGTATGCGTGTATGGATGGATGGATGGATGAATGTGTGTATGTGTGTGCACACATTTTTTATTTTCAAATCTGTGTCCATTATCTCTTAAGGTGAGATAATGCTATCTTAGTTGCTCCCTCTAGCTTGAACCTCTCACCCCTCTGCTAAGCTGCTCAGAAACTCAACAGCATTTTAATCATTCCATCTGGTTTGGCTGTCATGGTTTCTTTCATTATAAAAAGGCATAAAATAGAAGTTAAAAGTAGAGCTGTAAGAAAGGAAAACTATCATTTATTTCAGGTAGCGTGATTGTTGACCTAAACACCCAAGAGAATTGGCTAAAACATCATTGGCTCAAGTAGGAAAATTTGGTAACCCTGCTCACTAGTCAATAAATACCAAAAGGACTGTTGTTTCCCTACCTACCTGCAGAAACCAGTCTGAGTATATCGTGGAAACAAAAGTCACCCATGTGGGTGGTGATGTAGAGACACTGAGTGTTGTTGCTTGGGAACACTGGTTGTGCCCACAGCCTCCTGAAAACAGTTTCACAGCTTTGCCAACTAAATAGGGCTCTGACTCAGCTCTAAGGTCAAGGTGGGATAAAGATGTATTGCTCACTGTGATATTTTTCCAAAGGCCAAAATAAAAAATTCTTCCCTGCCTCCTTCAGATAAATACCTTTTCCTTCTCACTCAATTAAAAAAAAAAAAAAAAAAAAGGACAATGTCAGCGCCTTAGAGCATCTTTGTTGCATGGCAGATCCTGGTTCTATGCACACCTACCGCTCAGGTGGTTTTTCCCTGAACTAAAGAACAGTCTGCCCTTAAGACATAGGTAAGTCTCTACCTCCTGCTGGCTAACAATGCTTGCAGTTTTGTTTGTTTGTGTTAATATATTTTACTGATTTTTTTTAAAGAGAGGAAGAGAGAGGTATAGAGAGTTAGAAATATCGATGAGAGAGAATCATCGATCAGTTGCCTCTTGCACACCCCCTACTGGGGATGTGCCTACAACCAAAGTACATGTCCTTGACCGGAATCAAACTCGGGACCCTTCAGTCTGCAGACCGACGCTCTATCCACTGAGCCAAACCAGTTTCAGCTTGCAGTTTTTAATAAAAGATTGTTTTCAATTTCTACCGACCAAGTTCACAAAATTCTAGAGTGCCCGCATGACCGAAAATTGCCAGAGGGGCTTCCCTGAAGTGGAAGGCCGAGCTGTCTGCACTTAGTTGGTGAAAAGCTTGTTTAAGCTGGAACCTGAAGGGAAAGCGGTAGTTCACCCAGGAGGAAGGGATGGAGAACCTTATTAAGAATTCCAGAGAAAACAGTCTGGTGGGATGGAGCAGGTGTTGGGAGAGAGAGCCCCCTCACAGGCCAGGATAGCGGAAGCATGGAGAATGGAACAGAGAGGCAAGGAGGTTGGCTGTTGATTGAAAATGACAAGAGAATAGATTTAAAATATAAATAGTGGGTCCAGACCACAAAGTTTAAGAAAACACTAAATTGCCACTTCCCTTCATTAGACTTGTTTCCTGTGCTGTAAGTTATTGATGCGCAGGAAGAAGTCAGTGGGGGGAATGCTCTTTTTCTGCCCTAGTTCTAATTCAAATGAGTCCCTCTTTGTCTCTGTTATTCCCCCAAAAGGGAACTTAGGTCAGATGGTGACAGCTCTTGTGAGATTAAGAAAAATCCCATCCACACAAACCACATCCTTCAAATCCTAAAATTCACAGCTCCTGCCATTACAGCAAATCTAAGAAAGCAACTGTGGTCAGGTGGTCAGACTGCCCAACACTTGCAGGGGAATTTGGTTGGGCTTGGGGGCTTTCCCATGCAGAATACAAACTTTGCCCTCCAAGCTCTCGTCCTAACCAAAGCCTACCAACGATAGCCAATGACAGTCAGAATGCCCAGCTTCTGCAGGTTATATGCACCAAGACTTTCGCTACATTAATCAGTTCTGTTGAATACAAATTTTAATTTAAGGATATTAACCACAATATGTAACTATTTGGGGGGGGGGAGGGGGAATGGGAGACATCTGTAATACAGCCAATAAAATAAATAAAAAACTAAAATTAAAAAAAAATTAAATGCCAGACAACAGGCAGGTTTTTTTTTTTGTTTGTTTAAAACACACACACACACACACACACACATACACTGACAATCTTGTTTTGAATAATAATGAACAATCTGGAGCATTTCTCAAAAAACTATTACCAGTGAAAACCTGATTGACAAACAGCACACTCATGGCATTTTTCATTTGATGGCACCTGTGGCTGTGAAGATATACAACTTGGAAGACAGTCCTTTAAAACATTAACATGTATTTTCTCTGAAAGGTATGGCTTTGGGTGGTTTGCTTTTCTTGCCATTCCTCCGCTGTTTTTCCAAGTGTTTTTTAAAATATATAATATTGTTACAGTCAGAAAGAAAGACTTTGAAAATATTCAGGAGAGCCTGTGTTTTACATGGCAAAGCCTGTCCCCCGACGGGGTGAGCATCTGAGTCACGTGGCGGTCTTAGTGCAAACAAACATGGTCTGCTTTTTCCAAGTGTTCCAGGGGAAAAAATGAAATGTTTCTGTGCCATTTATCTGTCCCTGTCTTCGCCTGAGCGAGGAAACACACACAGACACACAGAGACACACACACACACAGAGACACACACACAGACACACACACACAGAGACACACACACACATACACACAGACACACACACAGACACACACACACACACACACACACACACACACACACACAAACACACACACACACACACACACACACACACACACGTTTTTCCTGTTGTGCTGCCCTGCGATGTTTGGGAGTTGGGCTCTGGGCCCGGGGTCCAGTGGCCCCCAAACCTGGGAGCCTCCTGCCTCTGTGCTAGGCAGGCGGCCGCCCCCACGGGGGGAAGACAGACGCTCCTGGCTCCCTGCCTCCTCGCAGAGAAAGCGGCCCTTGTGAGCGCAGGCCTGGCCGCCAGGCCAGGAAGGAGCGCCGCTGGACAAACAGCAGGATGCTTGAGATAGTTTGCTCGCTGCCTCAGGAAGTAAAACTCATCTTTCTTCACCGGAGGAGACCGTGCTTTCCCGGGACGTGGACGGAGAAGCGTTCCTTGCCCGGAGACTGGAAAGCTGGCTGGGTTTCCAGAACTATTTTTCATGGATACGATGGAGAATTTGATGAGAAAAAGAGAAATCCGAGTGTAGGGGATTCGATTTCGGCAGGAGTTTAACCTCCTGTGGCTTCTTCCAGATGTTGTTGAGACCTATTTAATCAGAATCTCCAGGAATTGGGGGGGGGGGGGGGGAGAGTAGTCCTGGCACCTCTGTTTTATGAAGGGTTCCAGAGGGCAGCTGAGTTTGAGAATGATGGCTGTAGGCACATGCCAGAGGGGGACTGGCATAGGAAAACAGCAGTTAAACCACGTGTGGCATTCGCAGGAGGGAGATTTATTTTTTTTTAATATATTTTATCGATTTTTTACAGAGAGGAAGAGAGAGGGATAGAGTTAGAAACATTGTTGAGAGAGAATCATTGATCAGCTGCCTCTTGCACACCCCCTACTGGGGATGTGCCCGCAACCAAGGTACATGCCCTTGACCGGAATCGAACCCAGGACCTTTCAGTCCACAGGCTTATGCTCTATCCACTGAGCCAAACCAGTTTCGGCTCACAGGAGGGAGATTTAAATGCAACCTTACAAATTATTTTTTGCCCTCGCTGGTTTGGTTCAGTGACTAGAGCATCGGATGGAAGGGTCCTGGGTTCCATTCAGGTCAAGGGCATGTACGTTGGTTGCAGGTTCCCGGCCTTGGATGCACTACATGCAGGAGACAAGCAAGCAACCGATGTGTCTCTCTCATATCTGTGTTTCTGTCTCTCCCTCTTCCTTTCACTCTCTAAAAAAAAAAAAAAATCAATGGAACAATGTCCTCGAGTAAGAATTACCAAAAAAAAATTTATTTTTCAAAAAGACTACCTTCTTTGCTAGAAAGGGTCCCACGCAGTCTGCCATTATCTCACTTGAGTCACAGATTCCGTTCGCAGTCTGCATGGGAACAATAGGCACCCAGCACACACCCAGGCCCCGCAGTGGGACGCCCCATAAATCAGCGCAAGGTGGGTCCAGCCCCGGTGAGTGCTGCCGGGGCAGAGCCGCCCGTCTGGGACCCAACGCTCGTTCCCTATTATAATAACTGCACGTGTTGGCTCTGTGTGGGGAGCCGGAGAGTCCAGTCACCACACACCCCAGGGTCAGCAGCCACTTGGCAGCCCCTCTGCACGGAGCAAAGGCTGAATGAAATAAAATCGGCGTTTACAGGCTCAGCATCCTTCTAGAAGTTACTCTTCTGCGTTAGGTGAACACATGTCCTGATTTCTAAATGGGGCTTAAGCCCACTACCCAGGTGTAATTGTTAATACCCCCCCGACACACCTCTTTTACTTTTAGATTTCTTCCAGTTTGTGGGTAAATCATGTGATCGCCTCACATCAAGGTCAAGGTGGTGGCGCTGAGCTAAGGGAGCCATGGGAGGAGCATGGTTAGTGACCCCCCTCAATAGTCATGAAACAGTAACTCGCTCTGCAACACAGCCAGCACCCCTCACTTAGCAAGCAGTGAAAATAACTGCTTAGGAGGCTTCCTTTCCCCCATTCTTTCTCCCCTCCCGCCTCCATTCGCTGGATGCATGTTTAACTCTTTGAATTTCTTCAATATCCATCATCGCCCGAGCAGCACAGGGCAGTAAATGTATGTCAATTTTCACTTTGCAGCATGCACACTTTATTCCCAAATTACCCCAGTAACCCAAATAAGAAAGGAGAAAATGCACAAAGCATTACTGTGGCCATCTGGAATGCATAACGTGGAAAGATCTGCAATACATTACATGGTCTGGAAAGTGGCTGGTCGAATTCCAGAGCTAAGACAGACTTCAAAGTCTGGCTGTACATCAGTGAAACTGCTGATCGGCTCCGATATTTAAAGTGGGTGTAGATGAATGAATTTATTACCGTTTTTATCTTCTGGGCTCAAATGGGGAAATGGGATCGTAGTCAGGTTCTCCTTTAATTTCATGCTGGATTGTTGTTGTTTTTTTCTTAGATTTTATTTTTCACCTTCTGGATGCAGGATTAGGTCTTGATTTTTCTATTTAGATTGCAACACCCCTTCCTTATCTGTGCCATGATCCTGAGAACTGACTTGCTTGTATGAATAACTTCACTTTGTAGATACTGGTGGCCTGATCATGCAATGTTTTACAGAAAGGACCTCAATGGATACATATATAAAACTTCATAGTCTTTTTACTGTCTCTCTCTTCAATGGAGCAAGATCTGAACTCGACTGTATGGAATTTACTTCTAAAATTAAGTTTGGGTGATATCAAGTTGTATTTCCTGATTAGAAATATTTTATGAGTAAAACCTGGACTTAATAAATATTTGGAAACACTTTATTTGAGGGCTGATGTCAGATACTCCACTCAGGAAGGGATAAAAGGGCAGTTCTTTCGTCAACAGCCTGGAGATCTCTTTGAGAAACAAGCATCTTCTCATCTCTGCCAACTGGATTGCTTTTATCTTCATACAAATATATCCTGTCCCTTCAAAGAACCCCAACAAGTAGAATCCTAAGCCAACTCCACAGCAAATGTCTGCACTCCTCCACCTTCAAAAGCTCATAGGGTTCCATTTCCAAACTCTAACCACGGTCTCGTTAGCAATGAACAAGTCTTGCTTTGGGTCTCTTTTGGGACTGGGGAGGAAAGAATTATTTCTCACGCACACAATAAAGGAAGGAAGCACACCAAGAACTCAAGGTTAATCACCTCCTGACAACCTACAACGACTGTTTTTCTCCTTTACTATGGCAAATATGCATTTGAACTTCCTTGGATTTCTACAGTAATTAGATTGTTAGAACATAGCTGAAGACTATCCCAGGACAAGATGGTAGAGTAAGGTAAGGTTTCACTTTCAGGTACCCTCCTTTAAGTTTCTGACCCCCTTTTCATTTTCAGGACTCTTTGTCCACCTTGCTTCCCCAACAACCAAAGGACAAGATACTAATTCTTTCATGAGTTGCCCCTCTCAAAAATCTTTTGCATTTCAAAAATCTTTTGCATTTCTTAGGGGGTTGAGACATGGACTATGTTTAACCAAAGAAATTAGTCTCTCACAGTAAGTCATGGAAAGAGAAAAACCATGGGGGAACAGGGGCACCCCTAAGTTATATCATGACAGTGTTTTCTTATACTCAAAAGGATGGTGTTTAAACGAGAGTAATTTCTGCAGGTCTGTGAGTTATGTGGGTAAATGGTGATGGGAGGAAACTTGCTTGGGGTGATAAACACACAATACAATATACAGATGAGGTGTTTAGATAATTGCTTCCATGAACTACGTAATTTTATTAAACAATGTCATCCCAATAAATTCAATTAAATAAATAAATACCACATCTATTCTGGTTCTGGCAGTTCAATTCTACTGTGTAGTGTCTGCCCCTCTGGGTACCCATCAAACCTGCTGGAACCAGGGAGCCAAAATAAATAATATAAAAGGAACACATAATTCAATTTGTCTTCCACCCATGTGTTATATTCCCAATTCAGTTCTAAGAGATAAGGCATTTTCCAAAACGAGGCTAGCAGCTGCTGTTTATTGATTCCCTGAGACTGCCATACCAAAGTACTTAAAACTGGGTGGCTTAAAACCACAGACCTTATCAGAGCTCTGGAGGCTAGAAGTCTGAGTTCCTGTGTGAGAGCAGGGCTGTATTCCCCCAGAACCTCTAGGAGAGGAAACTTCCTCACCTCTTCCACCCCTGGGCTCTCCTTGGCTCATGGTAGAATAACTCCAATCTCTGCCCCTGTCATCACACTCCTGCCTTCAGGCCCACGGCTCTGCATCTACAGATATTAAGTCACTTGCCAAAGCAGTTGGGAATTTGAATTCGGGTCTGCATCCAAACTGAGAAATCTTTCCACCATATCAGAGGATCTCCAGGAGAACCCCCTGGAAAGCTTTTGAAAACACAGACGGCCACCCCTACCCCAGAGCTTCTGATCTAGGGGGTCTTAGGTGGGGCTGGTCATTTCCATTTCTAACAAGGTTCCAGGTGATGCCCAGGCTGTTGGTGGAGGCCAACACTTGGACAAACATTGCACACTGGCTGCATATGAGAAGTCAACCGTGGAGCCCTCCGATGTCCCTGGTCTGGGATGGGGTTGGCCCCTGGCAGTTCCAGAAGCTCACTGGATGGTTCGGTGGGCAGGCAGATTTGGAGACTGCTTTTGCTGCTCAGCTACCTTATAGCTGGACTCTGGTGAATATTAACCTCTAGTTCCACTAACATAATCAGCATATCCCAGCTGCAAACACTTCGCTTCTCCCCCTGCATACCTCCCCAGTCACATTCACATTGTCTTTCAACTGTTCTCTTAAGACAAAGAGGCCCCTAAAAATAGGCATCTGGACTCTTTGGGGTATGAGAGGGATCTAGAAAGTAAGAAAGAATATCTGTTTCTCCCGTGACCCACACAGACATGTTGATCCCCCATTTAACTAAACACTTTCTCCTGTCTAAATTCATGAGGTGCCTTTATCTGTGCTCTATAACTGACATAGCTCTTCATCATATCTTGATGTTTGATCCACTATTTGTAGATCCTAAAACATATTTAGCCGAACAATATCTAATATAATGTGCTTTTAGGGCTCAATCCTGATATATGTACCCGGTTTCACCTCCCAAAAATGCCCCCTGACTTTCAGGCCTAAAATTTATCTGGAAAATAATTCATCCCTTTCGGCTCAAATACTCATGTGACTCTCTGAAATACACAGAACAAAGCTTTAGCTGGATATTCTGACCCTCACTTACTTTCTCTGCCTTGTCTCATATCCTCTATATGGTGGTAATGGGGATTACCCATCTTTCCTATTCCACACTTATTTGCCCCTTTCTATTACTAAACAGCATTCAGGTTGTTCTCTTTGTCTGGAATAGCTTCAGTATGCATATTGAAATTCTGAATATTTAAACCGTCAGTATCTTTCAAGGTATTCTCAGATTACCCTCCCCAGCCTCCCAATTACAATTAAGTTTTCTCATTAGTAAATTACTCACAGCATTTAGTTTTTACCTAACTTCTTCTATCTTGCTAGAGTAATTTATGCTTTAACCCCATCCCCATCCTTTACCACTCTGTGAAATCCTAGAAGATGGGACCTTGATTTATTCATTTTTAGCATCTTCCCCACAAACTCTAGCTCAAAGCTTGCACATAATAAATACTCATAATAACTCTAGTCCAATATTGAATAAAAGTCCAGTCTATGCTTTGATCTCTGTCCCTAATATGAACTATGCCAAGGTATTGACATTTTATTAGCCATTTACACTTTATTGCAAATGTGTTTCCAACCCTTTCATGAAATGTATTATAAATATCACCACGCATGAGTATCTGATGACAGGAGTGGGAAGGCAGAATTGAGATGATAAAGGTTTCCATTGATCAAATTTCTCATGCACTTTCTTAGAAGAGTTGAACTTTGTTGAGGTGTATGGCCATTCTGCTGCCTGAGCATTTGTGAGCAGGGCGGGTTCAAAACTAAAAGTTTGCCTAAGGAATACGTTTTTTGGACTCACTACATTGTGGTGTCCCTCATTAGCCCCCTGAATCTTCTTCCTTCTCTTCGGCAAATTTTTATCCAAAGAACTCTCAGTTAGCAAGTGGCTCCTCCCAACTTGATGAATTGTCCACTTCACTCTCACATGGTTCTTGGCTTCTGCACACTTTCTGTCCTGTGGCTAAAGCTCTGCTGATAGAAAGGGAGCCTTCCTGGGGACTTGCATTCAATCTTTAAGACAAGTTTCACATGACATCATGCCCTATAGTATTATAGCTTAAAAAATTAAGATTCAAAATGTTCCCTGTGGTCCTAACTATCTGGTGGTACAATTCACACGCGTCTGTTTTCAAAGGCACCATGTTTTGAGGCTAAGGGAGAGTTGCATGACCATGCTGAGTGTGCTGGTGGGAGCACCATGGGCCTCCAGAATGACAATGCCACATGATGACAAAATGCGCAATCTGCTTTCCATCCAGGCAGCTCTGAGAGAAGTGCTATAAAAAGGGCTCGCCAGCTGATGACCCTTTCAAAGGCTTAGATCCCTGTGTTTTATCTCATTCCAACTGAATTCCTTTCTGAGCTCAACACTCTCAAGTTTAGACATGGAAGGGAGTTATAGAGATTATCCGGACCAGACCCATGTCATCAGATGATCTTCAAAAACATCTAGAATTCACAGCTCAGTGGGGAAGGCATAGCACTTATAGCCACTCAGAGCTTTAGAGCCCGTGAGCCTTGGTGGGGTGGGGATTGACTAGGACCCTCCCAGAACTGAGTTAAGAATAACCAGGTGAGTAGAGTACCTAGCACAGGCCAAGCTTATAGTAAGTGCTCAATATATATTCTTCCCCATTCATCCTACTGTTGCTCTTCTATTGGCCATAAAGGAATTCCACAACTTCATTCAGTTGTCCACCCAACAATTTTACTCTCCTGTTGAGAGGTTTTCCTTTTATCCACCCACAATCCCTGATTTATGCATTTAAGTCTTCATAGACAAGCAGAATAGCTTGTCTTTTCCTTTCTTTCTATTCCTAAAACAAATGACCACCTCAGCATCCCTGGTTGGTCTATGAAAAACAGGGATAATTTCTATCCTTCCCCATAGCTTTGTGGTGAGATTAAATCATATAAAGGATATGCAAATCCTTTGGAATTTTGGAAGAGTCGGGCCAACACATGATTGCCCAGTACCCCTACCTTAGTTGAACTATTTGTGGCTTCCTATCTGGATGTATCAATGGAAAATATTCTTCATTGGTCACTCACACTTACTGTTGTTTCCCTTCAACTCATGAGCCCACCACCAAATACCAAATCCAACTCATTAATTCTCTTCCCTATTCCTCAGGCTTCTTCTCACCACAGATAAGAGCGGGGAAACAAATTAAAGAAAGTATTCCCAATGTGATATACTTGCAAGGAATTTTAAAAATAACTTCTAGTGTTGTTCAATTGGAATCATGATAATTTTCTATATCTGCATTGTCCAATGCAAGAGCCATCAGCCACATGTGGCTCAGGTGGTTGAAGAACTACATTTTAAATTAAATTATTAATTCTAATTTTAATTTAAATAAGCTAGTGGCTACCATTTTGGGCAGCACAGATAGAGACCAATGTTTTTCAAGCTTTAATGTACATATGACTCATGAGGAGCTTGTCAAAATGCAGGTTCTAATTTAGTAAGTCTGGTGGGGTCTGAGATTCGGCATTTCTAACATATAATGTTAATACTGCTGGATGAAAGACTGCTCTTTGAGTAACAAGGAGCTATCTTAAAGGACACAACGAGGATGTTTTGGGGTCTTTTTGTTTTGTTTTGTTTTTTCAGAAAAAAAAGATGATAAGAGTATGAATATAGATAATTAATTTACAAAAGAGGAACCTCAAAAGGCTATTATGCATATTATTCTCCAGGTATTCTAATTCACTATTGATCAGAAAGAGCCAAATAAAACAACTTTATATCGCTTAACAACTATTCGATGGACAACTATTAGAAGGCTGGATGTCACCAAATGTTAGTGTAGATCAAGTCCTGATGAAGGAGGGTAGGTTGGGGCAGCCATTCTAGAAGGAAATCTGGCATGACTGACTTAAATCAAATAGCTACACACTCATGACCCAGCCATTAATTTCCAGGGGTGTATATTCCAAAGAAGGTCTCACACAGGTCATGTAAGAAGGTTGTGACGAGGAAGCAGAGCCAAGCCAGGCATCCATCAATGGGTGAGTGGATGGTGAAATGTGGTGGGTACAGAGCATGGGATACTCTCCAGCATTTGAAAGTAATAACTTTGATGCACATGTAGCAACATAGATTAAACTTTAAGATGGTAACTGAGTGAAAAAAATATGAGTCAGAATGTGTAATATAACACAATAACATGTTCAGGAATTTAAAATACCTTCTATAAAGTAAGTCCTGTTTTATAGAAACATATAAAATTTTAAAACACACCTCAAATACTTTTGATTGATTGTATAAGGTGGAAGAGAGGTGGCAGAATGGGAGTATGGAATGGGGACACAAAGGAAGAAATGAAACCAGATAAGATCTTGCAAAAACTTTTAAAATATGGCATGTGGCAAAGAAAATGTCTGGAATTTAATATCCCCGGTGAGCTGGCGTCGGTGCCTGAGCAGCTCATCTCCTATTGTATCTTCTATGTTAACCCTCCCTTCTCTGTTGACAAACTGATCCGCTTGCTCTCCTTGCATGACACACATGGACCATTCCTTCACAGGCTTTCTTCCCAGCGTGGGATCTCCCTAGGCCCCCTGACCAAGCTGCATACGTGTGAACCCTGGGCTGTTTCCTTTGGGTAAGCTCTCTACTCATCAAAAACAAAATGAACACCTCTTTCTCTAACGTTGGCCACACCTGCGTGCTGCGCTTCTCCTTTGGCACTGATTGCATACAGACTCGCCCTGTTGGCTGCCATTCTGTGAAGACATGAAGCCACTACCACAGCATCAACTACAGGACCTGACCCCAGAGTGTGCAAGCTCCCGGAGCACAGGGTCAGGGTCACCGTCCTCTTTGGGATCCTCGTCAGAATCTAGCACCGTATTTTTCAGAGACCTGCTTAAAAAGGGCTGACTGATTCCGTTTAAACTCATCTTAAAAGCTATTCCTTTATGAAAAGAAAGTGCTGCATGTGCTTCTCAACTAAAGGCAACTGAAGTCAGAAGCGTGGTGTGCAGACCAATGTCCCCAGTGATACTTATAAATATGTTTATACTCATTAAAGTAAAGCAATAAAAATAACACACTCAATTAAGATAACATCAACAGTACTCAATCTACCCTAAAATTACCATAATGGCTATTGTTTAGGTGATTACAATTTACGATTATTTATTGTCCAGAATCTTTCCGGGATATCTTCTTTCTCGGATTTAATGAGACACGTGTAAATTTGGCATTCTGTGTTTATAAAGTACTGAGAATGATAATAACTACCATTTGTTGAGCATCTACTCTGTTTCCAGCTGTACAGACTTTAGCTCATTTTTCTCCGTACAACCCTGTAGGTGATAACGTAGGATCCCTATTTTATAACTAAGGAAGCAGAGGGTTAAAAGCAGTAAAGTAACTTCCTCAGGATCATCTGCTGGCGAGCAAGAAAGCAAACCTGGCTTCAAGCAATGAATCAACTGGTCTGACTCCCAAACTGAAACCTTTCCACTATTCCCTTCTGCCAAGGAGTTTCCTAGCGTCTCTGATTCTCCAAGCAAATGTTCATTCAATATTCTGACTCTGATAATCTAAGTCATAAAAAAGAAGTACCTATGATTTGCACAAATCAATGGTTCTCAAAAGTGCACACTATTTTAGAACCATCAGCGATTATAATTGAATTAAAAGTGGAGCCTGGGTAGCATATAGTTTTAAAAGCTTCCAAGTGATCATGGTGACTTGTATGCATGCATATAAGCATAACCAATGGACACAGACTCTAAGGGGGTGGGAGAATAAACAAGGAGGTGTGGGGGGAGGCCAATGGGGGATAACGACACATGTGTAATACCTAAATCAATAAATTAAATAACCAAATACATAATTAAAAAGAAAAGCTTCCAAGTGATGCTAATGTGCAGCTGGGGCTGAGAAGCACCGGCCCAGACTCAGAACAGGTGCCCAGAATGGGAAGGGATTTGTGTAATAAAATTGCCCTCAGTCCTTTTTCCTAAATTAAGTCTCCATAGGGACAAGGTTTTCGTCTCCCCCCCCCCCCCCCCAATGTGTTTACTAATTTTCTCTCATCTCTCTCCAGTTTCTTCTTGTTTTTTTGGAACTCAAATATCAAAACAGGAAATAAATACTTCATTAAAGATCCGATAAGTGCAAAACATGATATTGATATCTTCAAAACCGCTGTGGTCAAGGCAGGCTGACAGCGATGACCAACCACGCCAAGTCTTGGCTGAACGTGGGAGAAGTTTGTTTCTTGCTCTCATAACAGATAAGCAGCCAGCCTTCCACCCAGTGACTCGGAGACTCAGGCTGTCCACATCTGTGGCTTCACCATCTCCTATGCCTCTGAGTCCTGTGCTGGTTTCTTTCCCTTTGGCTGGCAGATGATGAAAAGAAATATATACAGAATCCCACCTTATGAGGGAGAAATGCACAGGCCAGGCCTGGTGAGTTGCACTTCCTTCTTGCCTACATTGTTATTTAATTCAACTCAAGGTCACTATGACCTTCAGATGTTTCCCTGTGGCTTACACCCAAGTTGTCTTACCTGTTCCAAATGGCAATTAATATCACATTTATTGAGTGCCCAGTATGTTGCAGGTCCTAGCAAATTAGGTTACATATGTTATGATGTTTTCAAAATAATCCTGTGAAGGATGAGCTATCATTATTTCCATTTTACAGAGGACAATGAAACTACAGGAATTTGAGTGACCTGACCAAACCTAGATATCAGTTACCAGAGCTCAGAGTGGACCCTAGATCTTCCAGCACTTTCCATTGCTCTTTTGATTTTGATCGTTAAGTGCAGTATATACAAAAGTTGCTCATGATGTAATCTGACAGGATCTAATCAGTAATTTATGGATGTAGACTCCTGCCTCACCTCCTGAAACTGCATTCCCCGGGATCTCTACACCAGTATGGTCACTCTGTTGGATGGCATCACACTTATTTGAAAAGAAAAACGAATGGCTTTTGATATAAAAATCTAGCTTGTTCATTGTTAGTTATTAATTTTCATTTTATCAAACACAGGTGTAGGATTAAGGTGGATTGTCTCTGAATCTTTTAACCTCATAATAACTCTAAGTGAATGTTTTGAGAAGTTGCTTCATTTCCAGAAGGAAAGCTCCAGCCTAAAAAATATCCCTCCACATGCCAAACCAAATTTCTCATTTTAAATCTGTTCCTACTCAATTGTCAAATACCTAGACTTTGAATCTGGTGTATAGACCCTCCCAGGTTTTTGTACTTTGTGGAAAAGATGATGTTAGACCTTTATTCATTTATTCAACCAGTTTTAGTCAAGTGGACACTTGAAGCCAGGCTCAGACCTAGATACTGGGAGGGATGCAGTGATAGAGAAGACCCCCAAAATCACCTTCAATGAGCTCAGAATTTATTGTAGGAGAGGATACACAACCCACAATGATATCCCATAAGATTCACTCAAAGGTCGAAATGTGCTAAGGACATAGGAGAGGGAGAAACTAATTCTTCTGAAGAGGAAACAAATGAGGTGACATTTGAAATGAGCTTTTTCTATTTGAAATATATTTTTATTGATTTCAGATAGGAAGAGAGAGGGAGAGAGAGAAAGAAACATCAATGATGAGAGAGAATCATTGGGGGCTGTCTCCTGCATTCCCCCTACTGGGGATTGAGCCACAACCTGGGCATGTGCCCTTGATCAGAATCGAATCTGGGACCCTTCAGTCCACAGGCTGATGCTCTATCCACTGAGCCAAACAGGCTAGGACTGAAGTGAGCTTCAATGGGGTGTGGGAGCTTGTAAAGCAGAAAATGAGAGGAAGGGCATTGCAGGCAGAAGGAATGGCATGATCGAAGGCCAGAAGCGCATTGCCTGGAAAGGCCAGTACCTGGTGAGGCTTAGACTTGGTGCTCAGGGAGGAGGGTGGGAAATATTCTGTTGGTGGAAGTAGCAGGAAGTCACTGCAGGTTTCTGCTGCTTCTATTATATTCTTGTTGCTATTGTTTTTGATGTTTTGTCTTAAAGAGTAGGTCAGGGAATGGAGGGGGTAGGAAGTTGGAGGTGGGGGGGTATCTAGAGCTAGAAAGACCAATGAGTGAACTGCTACAACAGTCCTGACAATGAAATGATGAAGGACTGAGAGACAGTGGGTCCTTGAAGGACTAATAAATGAAATAGATTTTAGAGGACTCGGTGTCTCTAAGGATGAGAGAAAGGAAGCAGCAAACACCGCCTACCTCTTGTATTTGGGACAGGATCCTGGAAATGTGGTAGCTCCCTAAAACCAACAGAGCCAATCCTGGCAAGGCCAGGTCAGGGAAAGGAACGAAATCAGTGAAGGCAGGAGTGGGAGGTAACAAGATAGCATGCCTAAAATGGCTACCCTGAGTTTCTGGGTGCTGACCCAAGGACTAGCATCTTATTGCAGCAGATACCTGAACATTGACTGTGCCCTTTGATGATGATGATGACAGTGATGATTTAGCACTTGGCTGCAAGACTGGGACTCTGAGAATCTGCCTTAGCTCTGACCTGCCATTAGCTGTGTAACTTCAAGAGACTCGCTCACCACTTAACTCCTATGTTTCAGAATATTCATCTTTGAGCTAAAACCTCCAAGGCATGGTTCTCAAATCCTCTGATGTGCTGCTCATTTATAATGAGAGGTACACAGCAAAATAAGAAAAAGTAGTGTAGTATTGTATACATAAATATTTAAGTAGACATACAGTACCTAAGTAACTAGATAAGAATGGGGAAAGATGAATGGATGGATATATGGATGGATAAAAAGAAGAAAAAAAGAAAGGAAGGAAGAAAAGGAGGGAGGGAGGGAGGAAGGGAAGGAGGAAGGAAGGAAGAAAGAAAGGATGGATGGAAGGAAGGAAGGAAGGAAGGAAGGAAGGAAGGAAGGAAGGAAGGAAGGAAGGGAGGGAGGAAAAAAGTAGGAAGAAAGAATGGATGGGTGGGTAAATAGATGTAGAGAAAGAGGAAAAGACCTATAAGATTGAAACTACAATGTTCATTTCCTGAAAAGGATTTTTCTTCAATCTAAGAATTATTCTTGCTTCATTTTTGGTGTTAAAATGTTATTTCTTTTGTTAAACATTAGTGAGAATAAATAGTAATTGTTTTAAATTTTCATAAAAACATTTAAAGAAATGGAAAAGACTTCTTTAGTGCACAAATTTTTTTTTCATTTTTCTTAATCTGCAAAATTGAACACCCTGGGAAACAATCTACTAGCATTTCTCTCAACTCTAGGGCATTATTTCTTTTTGCAGACCATGACCATGTGCCTCACGTTTGTTCTACCCTTGGGAACCATTGTTGTCTCACCACCACCACTGGCTTAATGATGAGCGAAATGTGATCTCATTTCAACCCCAAATTAGGGGATTTGCTTCTGGAGAACCTTCAAGGTGAATTCACTTTTTTTTTTTTTTTCTTTTCTCCTTTATTTTTTCAATTCTCTCCCATACATGGAAAACAAAAACAAAAAAAAAAAAAAAAAAAAAAAAAAAAAAAAAAAAAGAAAGAAAGAAAGGAAAGGAAAGGAAAGAAAATCAGTGGGAGGACAGAAATTTGTTCTCCAGATGATGTTTCTGTTCATCCTGGAATCCTTTAAACCCCATATCCCCAACCACCCTCCCTGGCCCCCACTGGAGCTGAGGTCTCTTATTACATGGCCCAAGAACTGTCAACCAAGACACATTTTTTTCTTCCACAGAACAATTTGCAGTTGGAAGGCATAGAGATTGGTTATGCTAAAGCTTCACTACATGATCAGATAACACAGATTCAATTGATGTATGACAGGATTTCAGCCTATGGGGCAATTATGGGATTCCTCAACTAAAACCTGTGAAGAAACAGCCATTTGCCCCACACAGGGAAACTAAAGGCCCTATCACAAGATTATATATTGGCCCTAACCTAATTGTGTACCTACTAGTGATAATAGACATAATAGTTAATAATAGGTATTATTTTTCAGGCATTTACTATGGACCAAACACCCTTACACCAACTTCTAAAGTAGGAATTATTTCTTTCTTAATTTACAAATGAAAAATCTGAGACTTGGGGAAATTAGTTCCTTGTTCAGATTATACAATTTGCTAGTAATGGAGGTGGGATCTGAAACCAGGTTTATCCAATCACAAGCTTTAATTATTGGGTAACTTGTAGTAAGTCCCCTCTCCCCCATCACCTTAATGATGATCTGGAATGATTGCCAATGCTTGAAGAGACAATGGTGTGAAGAGATGGTCCCACTCGCAATCTGACAGAGGAGCTAGACTTGTAACCAATTAATTAGACCAGAATTGCCATGCAAGTTTCAATTGTCATCTCAGAGAAGCCTTCTATAAGGGTTTATATTTGAGAATCACTTGGTATGGGCTCAGGAGAGACTCAGTGTTCCTCAGAACAATAATGACAATATTATTTCATAAGGAAGATGGTTAACATCATGTCCAAAGGCAGAATTCTGGCTTTCTTTTTATGATAATAGTCTTCAGTAGACAATTAAGTCATCTTCTTTCAGGTGAGTTTGTTTCTGAGGTAGCTAATGCGGAAACCACTCCAAGCTCTCAGTGTTGGTGACTGAACGGCCTCTGGGTATCACATCAATCCAATAATTGATCCAGGACCCACTTTGTACCTTCAAAGATGATTCCTCATGGTCAAGGTTGGAGTTTCCTTTGGAAGAGGCTAAGGGGTGGTTGAAAAGAGGCCTGGAGAGAAGAATTGGTGACACAAGGGGTCCTGGGCTGTAAGACCATGGTTTCTGACCAGTGCAAGCAGCAGGATGGAAGTGCACACCTTAAGAGGAAGCTGAACAAGACAAACTGGGGAGAGAATCTAGTGTGGTACAGAAAGTCTGGCTGTGAAGATGAAGATCTTCCAGACGGAGGTGAATGAGGTTAAAGGAGGCTCCCTTGGCAAAGATGAAGAGAGTTGAGTGTGTTTAAATGCTGCTGGAAGCAGCGAGGGAAATGCTGGAGACTTGGGTGAGAGGAGAGATGGCTGGTAGCTTGGGGAGATGAGTAGGCTTGACTAGGAGTAGAGGGAGGGTTGACCATGGCAGGAGAGGTGGAGAGCATGCAGACACTGTGCAGATGGGATATAAGGTGCTTCTGGAACCCCAAGGGGTGCTTGGCTGATGCCCTTTCTTCTCCCTGTGAAGGAGTTCAGGGCATCTGTAAGGGGTAAGATTTGAAGGGTGTAACAAAGGTTTGAATAACCACTACAGAGGGTGGGGGAGCACAATGGCATGAGTAACATGGGGGCATGCAGAGCAGTGTTGAACCCCAACTAAGTGTAGTGGAAACAATAGGACCTTCAGTTCTGGAGCTTGAGGTCCTGTGTCAGCCCCACTCTACGTGGGGGCCAGGAGCACAGGAAACTGAAGTTGGGATCTTACCAGAGGGATGGGTGAGATAATGAACCCTAGGGTTTAAAAACTAAGGGAGAGAAGAAAAGTCAGAAGGCACCCCATGTTACAAGAATATAGTCTTTCAACCTCATGGGGTTTAGAAAACTTCTGAAATTCTGCAAGAACATTGGACTCAGCCACTGGGACCCGATGCCTTCAGGTGGCTTCAGGACACTAATTGACCCTAAACCAGTGTCTCCTCCAGTATTCTTCTGTGCTCTGATTGGTTTTTTCCTAGTTGGCTTCATAGTCTTTTCAACCTTCCCCCACCCCTAAAATAGCCAATGGCACAATGTTACGTTGGCCTTTACTTAAGGGTCTTGGGAGTGAGAAATAGATGTCTCCATGTCCTGGTGAAGACTGGGTTTGAGTTAAATTCCTGGAATTCTCAAAGAGGTTCAGGCCTGGGGACTATGGAACATTATGCATTGCTATTGTTCTTTGTTTCCATTAAAGGAACAGGAATTTGCATTTTATTTTAATTTTTAAATTATGAAGTAATACATAAACACATGATTTATTTGATAAAATTAGAGTTTAAAAAAAAAAAGTAAAAGTAGACCTTTACCACACCCCTCACCCAATTCTGCTCTCTTTCCAGAGGTAAGTAGGAATAACAACTTAGTGATTCCTCATTTAGACCTTATCCCATGTGTATACATATATATGAATATACTTTTCTATATTCATGTTTTTTATAAATGTATCAGACAATACTTACTTTTCTGTGATCAATTTTTCCATATCAGGAAATATAAATTTATTTTTCTTTTTTAAAATTTTATTATGGAAATATTTTTAAAAGAGAGAACATAGAGGAGCAACTATAGAAACAACCTATGTCTTGCACCTGGGTTTTTATAGCTATTAATAATCTTTACATTTCAGCAAATCTTTTTAAGAAATAAAACTTTGTAGATAGAGTTGAATTGCCATTTTTAGCCCACCCTGATCTTATACTCTTTCTTAGTTTCCCAGAAGAAACAAGAATCCTGAGAAACTATTGGTATACTTTTCTCACAAGTTTTCTTGTAACTGTATGTATATAATCTTCATAAACTAATTATTGTATTGTTCTGAGAGATTCAAAAATGCAGAAATGGTCTCCTATCATATATGCCTTTCTGTGACTTACTTTTCTTGCTCAGCATTAATGTTCTAAATATTCCTAGATGAATCCATATTGCTACATAGAGCTGAATGACTTATTTTCACTGTTACTTTTCTTTGTCTGGATATGGGACAACAGTTTTATGCATTCTCCTTTGGGTGGATATGTAAGTTGTTTTCAATTTTTGTTATAACAAACTCTGTTGCAATGAACACAGTACATGTTCCTTTGAGCAGAGGTGTGAGTTTCTCTAGATGTTTCCTTTGGATCCGTGCCTGTCACTTGCAGGACTCGTCAGAACTTGTACCAACACTGAATATTAGTTCATTGTTGGCGTTCTTAGAGGTAATGTGCAGATATGTGCAGTAAAAGAGCATAAAGTATCTCTGTCTGGAATTGGTAATGTTAGTGTCTGTAAGATAGGAAGTAAGGATATAATATCATCCTTTGAGATTAAAACACTCACATGGACACACACTGGATCATAGCAGGGATGCTCACAGGCCCTTGAGAGAATGACTCTCAAGCAAGATAAAACCGCCCTGTAACCTGACAGAAGCATTAATGTCCTAACGGAAGAATATGGCAACCAAAAAGGCTGCTGCCTTCTGGGGAAATAGAAAATAAGGAGCCCCAGGGAAAACTTAACAACGCTAGCCCAATCATTGCACCCAGGAAGGGCAGCCTGAACTATAGCTATTTCTAAACCAATGCTGCAGAGATAATTAGGTTCACTGCATTATTCCTTATTTACATTTGATATTTCTTTTTCTTTCCTTGATTACCAACCAAAGATTGGCCATTAAGACTTTGAGTTGAATGCCTTCCTTTTTTAAAATGTAAACCAATAAGCCGGCATTCTGATATGATGACTCATTCTTATCCACATGGTTCTTATGAGTCCACCACTATGACTGGGTCCCTTCTCAGAATGCTGATAACTGAACTGAGACCCTGAGCTCTGGGCCTGACCCATGATAAACAGCCATGAGTGCCACCTGGGCAGGTCCTTGTCCCAGCACCCTGGCTCTCTTCCTCTGAACCTATGAGATAAGTAACTTCTATTGTGGTTTCTACAGTTTGCATGTTCTAGGTTCTGGGAACTCTGAATAACATTAATATCATGAGTTGTTGTTGTTGTTGTTTTTGTGGTTTGTTTTTTTAATGAGAAGTCATGGTGCATACAATCCCAACAATTCTAAAGATCCCAGGTGTCAGCTAAGTAGGTAAATCTGAGCCCATGTGCTTTAGCCTAAAAGAAGCTGATGCACCTAAGGGACATCCAAGTGGCTTCACCCTTTGGTTAAGGGACCGAGCATGGCCAATGAGAAAACTCTAAAATTTGTATTGATATTATACTTTTCCATGATACCTTTATGCAGTTTTTCACGTGTCACACATTTATATCGCCTTAATGGTATTTCAGGCGATTTGTCTGTGGGTTAATTGGTGTTCCAAACATCAGGAAGAACGCTTCACTGGATGTCAGGGAAAGCTGCATTGTTGGTTTATGAAGTGAGCCTATTAAGTGGCCCATCTTGCTGAATGTGGAGTAGGGAGGTGATTAGAGCAAAGAAAGAGGAACCCTGGTTACTTCCTACCCTCTGACTACATTCCCAACAAATACTAGTAGTTGTGATAATTACTGGTTTGTTCCAGTAAGAATTTGGGTCTTTAAATATATGAAAGTCACTGGCAATTCTGGCTGTTGTTTCTGATGTTTTGGCATCACATTAAAAAAATTCCAGATTTTTAATGAAGGTCAGATTCCTTCAAAACAGGAAAACATCTGTCATAAACACCGAACAAATATTTATAGGGCTAAGCTGGCAGCATGCAGCCTCCTCTCTCCCCGTCCTAATTGGAGCTGAAAGAACAAGGACAAATGCAACGAGAAAACAGCGAACAAAGCGGTCACAGAATTGCTGATATGAAGAGTCCCAACACGTCGTCAACTCAGACATTCTCCAAGCCAGGCACAAAAAGCACGCTGTGGGCAGTTCCCAGTTATTGGAGGCTCTCTGACAGACTCTCTGGTATATGCTATTCCATGTGAGTCTATTATTCATACAGAGATGCAAATGACGTCAAAGAACCAAAACAATTTTTAAAAAACACACATGCAGAGTTGGAATAATCACACTGCCTGACTTGAAGAGTTACTATAAAGCTATAATAATCAAGACAATGTAATATTGGTGTCAAAATAAGCAAATATATTAGCAGAGCGAAATAGAGAGTTCAGAAATAGACCTCAGCATACATGAGCAACTGATTTTCCCAAAGGCACGAAGGCAGTTCAGTGGAGGAAGAATAGTCTTTTAAAACAAGGGATGCTGGGACAATGAGCCACATGCAAAACAAACAAACAAAAAAGTTTGAACCAAATCTTACACCATATACAAAAGTTAACTCAAAATAGATTATGGGCCTAGATGTAAAACTTAAAACTATAAAGCTTCTGTAAAAACACAAGGAAGAAAACCTTTGTGACTTTGGATTTTGGCAAAGGTTACTTAGATACAACACCAAAAGTACAATCCATAAAATTTGATATGTTGAGCTTCACTAAAACTAAGAATTTTTTGCTCTTTAAAAGACATTTTCCTATATAATAAAAGCATAATATGCACATTGTTCCCTCAACCAGGAGTTCTTCTGGGAGTTTGACCAGGAGGCAGGGCTGGCTAGGAGAAGGGAAGGAGGCCCGGCAGCCGGGGGAAGGAAGAGATTACCCAGATGGCCACTACCAGCCACTAGGGACCCTACCAGTGCACGGGTTTCATGCACTGGGCCTCTAGGTGTAAACAATCCTGAGGGCCATCAGCAGCAAATGGATAAACAAATTATCATCTATCTATATAATGGAATACTATTCAGCAATAAAAATGAATAAGCTATTGATGCACACAATGACAGAATGAATCTCAAAATACAATGCCGGGTGAAAGGAGCTAGACAAAAAAAGAATAAATATTTTATTATTCCATTAATATAACTTTCTAAATTTATATAAAAGGCAAACACCTACAGTAACAGAAGGAACTTCAGTGGTTGCCTGGGGATGAAGAATGAAGGGAAACTTAAAAGGGAAGGTGAACACTTTTAGAAGTGATAGGTAGATTTTGGGATAGTTTCATAATTGTATAAACCCATCAACTTGTATACTTTAAACATATGCAGTTTTGTGTAAGTCAATCCTAACTCAAAAAAAACAGTTTAAAAATGTATTGGTTAAAAAAAATGAAATCCAAATGTTATCAGGTAAAATGACTAGCCTTACATTTAAAAGCCATTTAAAAGTGTGCCTTTAAATGGAATAGGTGCCTGAAAGAGTTGATCAGTGGAGACTGGCTTTATTATGACCCATTGAGGCTTGCACTTGTTACCTTCTGGTTAGCAGCATGTCTCTGGTTGGGAGATGAATAGAGGGCCTTATGTGATCCCATGGATCTCTCACTCTCAAGAAACCAGTTTGATCCCAGAATCCTTTATCTATACGTTCATCGCCACTTTTCAAGTGAGCAATAATAATTTTAAAAGCTGTCTCTTATTAAGCATCTACTATGTGCCAGACAGTGGACATGCAATAGCCCAAATGCTCACCAAAATCCTATGAGACATATTCTTTTCCCATTTTTCAGGTGCACTGACTTGCCAAAAACTAACATTGCTAGCAAACAAAAGGGATAGGGTCAGGGCCCAGACTTGCTTGTCCACCAAGACATAGCCAGATATATAAATTATTGATTTTTTACAGAGAGGAAGAGAGAGGGATAAAGAGTTAGAAACATCACTGAGAGAGAATTATTGATCAGCTGCCTCTTGCACACGCCCTACTGGGGATGTGCCTGCAACCAAGGTACATACCCTTGACCAGAATCGAACCCGGGACCCTTCAGTCCGCAGGCCGATGCTCTATCCACTGAGCCAAACCGGCTTCTGCAGCCAGATATATTTCTTGAGGCAACAGATAAATCAGTGCTCTGGAGGCAACACAAAAGCCATCCCAAAGGAGGAAGGGGCAGAGTTGCCTGGATTTGTTCCCTGGGGTGCTTTCCCCTTCAGGCTTCAGAACTGGTCTTTAAAAAGCATTTAGCCAAGTTCTCGATGTGTTTTACCAAACACTTTTCCCCCTTGATTTTTAAACCCGTGTGTTATTTCAGGAATAATAGAAACCATATGTCTCTGACATATTTACACTTCAATCATCAAGATGTTGTTTTGCCAGAACTTTTTGATGTCTTCTGATATATATATATATATATATATATATATATATATATATATATAATTTTTTTTTAATGGGACCTTCCTAGAAGCAGAAGTCCCCATCACAAATAAACAAGAAAAAGCACTGAATTGGGACCTAGTTTCGGCCTGGCCCCGTGGCATGGATTTGAGACGTGGCAAGCTGCATCATTCTTTCCTTGCCACAGGAGGGGCTGAGAATAGCATTTGGTGACTGATGGTCATTTCGGAATTGCTTAATTATGTTTCTAGCTTTAGAGGAAACCATGAAAACTTGAGCTTAGTGAGAAAACCCTTCACTGATCTGGTGACGTTGCAAAATCTGTTCTTGGCATCTTGGAAAGCCCAATGCAAAAGATAGGAGCCAGATCAGTGTACCCATTTATAAGATTTAATAAAGCTTAATCCTTAGAGTGAAAGAGCCCCAACAAAACAACTTCTTTGGGGGAAATGCCATCACAGGCGTCCAGACAAGCTGGTCTGTGTTTTCTCTGACAGGTGTCCCCGAGCCCCCACACACTAGAGCCTTCCTTCTCGTTGGGAATAAGCTCACCCATAATTCACACAGCCTGTCCTCCTAGAGTTCTCCCGAAGACAAAGGTAGCCTCTCAAGCATGCCACGGTGTTTCCCAAAGTGCATTTCACAGTGGCAAGCCCGTTGGAAAGAAGCCAAGTATTGTTGAGAGAAAAGGCATTGTTTTCAAGAGCATCTCCCTCAGCATCACCGGGATGCTGCTGCCGCTGCTGAACAGACTGAAACGGGCTCCGGTTTCAGATCCCAACACTGCTGCTTCCCAGCTGTGTGACCCTGGGCAAGGACTGTAACCCCTCCACAGCTCGGTTTCTTCATCAGCGGAAGGGCTGGTGTGTGAATTTGTGATACACGAGAGGTTAAGGTTCATCATAAATTGAGGTTGTTATTCTGACACCGGAAAGAATGGGGAGAAAGATGTTTAAATGTTGATTCAAAAGGACAGTCCATTATGCTTCAAGGTATTGTTGATACAGTTCATAGAACATTTTATAAAAACGTATAGTTATTAAATTCGAGAGATGACATCATCAACCCTGTGCAGTTGCCTTTTATGAACTACTGAGTTACCCATCCACTAACAAGTACCCGTTTTCACATAAAGTATTGTTTGTTTGTTTGTTTGTTTGTTTTTATCAAAAGTGTATGAGGATATCCATAGTTGTGAATTTGGAAAATGTATGTGCTCTTAAGAATTTTAGAGCTGGAATGTGGTCCAATTTTATAGCTGAGGAAGAACCTGAAGTTGGCGATATTGAGGGACTTGTTCAAGGTCACAATGCTATTGATTAGCATTTCGGATGGGCTCCCAAGCCAGTGTTTTTGCCACGTCATCCCAGCTTCCACTCTGCAGTCCTTTTTTGTTGCTGTTCTCCTCCTCTTTCATTCTTATAACCACATTACTGTTTGTAAGAATGAAAGAGGAGAACAACCCAGAATCAATTTGCTCTTTTTGAAAAAAACAAAAAAAGCCCACCTTGTCAGCTGGACGGTTGTACCCGGCCCTCCCCATCCTGGCTCGCGGCCAGCGCGGCGGAAAGCCGATCCTCGGGGAGCACTCGGGCCTGCGGTGCCGGCGGGAGGTTAGGGAACACCGCAGTCGGCCAACGCGTGGGAAGGCCTGCTTGTGATTACCGGAAAACTCGGGGGAACTGATGGGTTTGGGAAACATTTTTGTAGGGTTTTGCTAACAGAAAAAAAAAAAGAAAAAAAAGAAAGGGAATCTGGTATATGTTAATTGACAGATTATTCCAGAGGAGTGTTCAAAAACATAAAATATAAATTGGCAAATTCAAGAATGTCTGAAACAGGAACTTTGCTGAGACCTTCGTGTGCGCTGAGTGAAAAGATGACATTTGCATTCAAGCCAAACTCCGGAGAGTTTCGAGTCAGTTTCCACCTCATTCCCACCCCATTCCCACCCCATTCTCATGCTCTCCCCTAACATGGGCTTCGGAGACTGGGTTTGAGCTGCGGGGCTGCAGTGCTCCTGATCACGTTGGTTAACTTTACCTGCACTTGTGCCATTCTCCACGTCACCAGGCAGCGTGCCCAGGAAGCTCCGAGAAGCCCTACTCTGCGCACTGGGAGAACTCACGGCAAAATAAGGAAAGGCTGACCAAGCCTGGAGCCAGGATTCCCAGATGTTTCCAAGAGCGGAAATGGTCACCCACATGCTTCGCAGAGGGGAGGAGTGGCGTCCCTTTGAGTGAAGGGGAAATATGAAAGCGACGCCCTCGGAGTAATCCTGCTGCTTGAAGTGGGGAGGGTTCACATGAAATCATGACAGCTGGGGGACCCCCTGTCTGCTTCGCCCAAGGCACGCCTTGGCCATGCCATGGTTTTGCAGACAGCTTGGCCCGGGATACAGCCCAGCTGTTCCAGCTGTGGGAACCAGGCAAAGAGTGGGAAAATGCGGGAGGTCCGTGAGGACATCAACTGCTTACTACCGCTGTCAGCTGGAAATGTCATGAGGAAAGTTCCCTAAAACTGTCCCTTTTTTTTTTTTTTTTTTTGCTCTGACTCTTCGCCAATAGTTGCCGGTACCTATATTTTGGGAGTTGTGGCTATTTAACCATTATTTTATAATTTAGGGATGACAGATGCCTTGGTGCCCCACCCATAACCTATGGGCACTCATAGGCAATGGCTTGGTTTCTTTACCATAGCCACCTGGGACCCTGTGGAGGGTCTGCTCTGACAACATTAACATGTTATGCTCTGGGTGGAGGAGTTAACTGGTCCAGAGGCAGCCTATATCCAATGACATGGGAACAAATAACCCAGATGGACATTCGAGCAAAATGTTCGGTGAATAAAGCTGACTATGTTCATACATTATACCCCAGTAAATCCACTCCCAGATATAGCTGACAAATTGGTATGAAGTCAAATGAAAAAAGTCAGTCAGTTAAAACTTTGAAGACATCTCCAAAACATTTTAAACAAATATATATATACTATATCTTTACCAAAACACATGTACTGGAAGGCACATAGCAACCATCTTAGTAATAGCCCCAAATTGAAAATAGTCCAAATGGTCATCAACAATAGAATAGAATGATAAATTGTAAGGTGTTCCTATGGGGAACAAAAGAACTACACACAGCAAGAACAGATCTCACAAACATTATGGTAAGCAAAAGCATCCCACCCTATGTAGTTCATATATAGGATTCTATTTATATAAATTTGAAAATATGCAAATAAAAATATGCATCTATCATGACAGAAGCCAGGACAGTGACTTCTTTGGGGAGGGGGGTGAAGGGAAGGGGCATAGCATGGTACCTGGGAGGAGGAACAAGAGCTTTTGGGGAAGGCTGGTTATATTTTATGTCCTGGCCTGGATGTAAGTTATATTCTGTTGTACATTCATGACTTGTACTTTCCTATACATATCTTACACTTCACTATGGATACTTAATCAGAGATAATCCCCTAGCCTGCCTTCTATTAATTTATTAGGAGTGGGCCTCTACACCTAACAATTAGTCATTTATTCTGTTTCTGCTTAAACTCCTCTCAAGTCACAGACAGGCAAGTAGAGAATTCTTTCGTCACAGAATAAGGAGGCAAGGTGGAGTGAATTCTTCTCAGGATGATGTTACCAAATGACCAATTTCCTACCTTCACTGTGTGTGTGTGTGTGTGTGTGTGTGAGAGAGAGAGAGAGAGAGAGAACAGGTTATTAACCTTACATGAAAATGTTAAAATACATGTTTCTACAACAGTGAATGTCCATAAGAAGCTCAAACCTCAAAATGTTTCTTAATAATTCTTTAAATATCTGCTCTGAAGAGAATTAAAAATAAGACAAATATAATTTTGTGGATATCTCCAAAAGCTATCAAAACTTTATCATCCAATACAAAGTTTCATGATTATATAAATAATTAAAAATTATAACAAATAAATGTTACTGCTATTGGAAAAGTTAATCAAAGAATTGTCAAATTGCTAGAATTTTGGTGAATTAATAAATGGCTTGTAAAAGATTCCAGAAATCACAAAAACTGGGGGGGGGGGGGGGGGAATAAATAGCTAAAATTCAAAAGAATTCAAAAATTATCATAGAAAAGGTAAATAAAAATGCAGAGTGTGAAAGGGAACCCCTCAACTTTGGGAAGGTGTGAACACAGAAATTAACCATTGCCATCTTCCTTCCTCATTGTAATCACGTTAGCCTGTGTATGACAGTAGAAATGGAGTCACTATTTTGGGGAAGATAGGGACAAAGAGGGAGAAGAGGAGAACAGAGACAACATAATGAAGGAACACATTATTTTTTCCAGCTTTGTTGAATACTAGAGGTCCAGTACACAAAATTCATGCACTGGTAGGGTCTCTAGCATCTGCCAGCTGCTGGCCAGGTACTCTTTCTCCCCCCCCCACCACCACCACCACTACCTGCCACTGCTGGGGCCTCCCTCTCTTCCCCGGCCAGCCCTGCCCCCTGACTGAACTCCCAGACAAATTCCCGGTCAAGGGGCAATTTGCATACTATGCTTTCATTATATAGGATAATTAACATATAACATTGTAGAAGTTTAAGGTGTAGCATGTGTTGCTTTGATACATTTCTATATTGTAAAATGATTACCACCATAGCATTAGCTAACACCTCCATCACGCTATATAATTACCATTTTGTCTTTGTGGTGAGAACATTGAAAGTCTCTCAGAGAGAAGGAACATTTATTGAACATCTGCTCTGCAAGATACTGTACAAGTGTACAAAGATGTTGTTAGCAAAGTGGTCAAAGTAACGGTAACCAACACAGAGTGGTTATACACTACGCACTGTCAGCAGCCTTTAACGTGTACTTGCTTTCATCCTTAAGTATGAAGTAGGTCTTAGCATCGTTATTACCATTTTATGGATAAAGTAACAGAGGAACTGGGAGTTTAAGCGCTGGCCCAAAGTCACCCAGAGCTAGGAAGTGGCAGAGCTGGGTTTAAACCTTTGTGGTGTGGGCTGCGGAATCTATGTGCCTTCACATGATGCTCTGAGTAGACAGTGATCAACTTCAAGGCATGTGACCCCCTCAGTGACAGTTCCATTGAATGATCAGCTGAGAAATAAAAGGAGACCCCCTCCCCCCCGAAAAAAAAAATCTATTTAGCTACTTGGCAAGAAAATTACAGAATAGGAAGGCTTCTGATTAGTGTTGAACTCTCCTCTTTCCAGGCTAAGCCTACCCCTTATTATCTTTTATGGGCGCCCTCATTACCATGCCAAATTAAGAGCTGACAGTGAGTCTCCTCTTCTGCCACTTTGGCCCAGCCCTGCTTCATTCAGCCAGGTTAGACCGCCTTCCTTAATTACTAGCGGGAGCTCAGTCTTGCACAAGGAGAGTTTAGATGATAAATTCTAACAAGGGACCTTTGTTTGGTGCATGCAGTTGGGCACCACAGTCACCTTAATTATGCAATGATGTCACCCAGGGCCGGGGCGAAGTTCTAAGGGCTTAATCACTGGGAGGCCTGGGAGTAATGAGCAATGGGCATTGGTGCATGGATGCAGCCCACCTCCTCTCCTGGGCAGAGCAGGGACAGGGAGTCAGTAGGGCCTTCTTTCCAGTAGGGAAGCTGTATATAGCAGGGGACCAGAGCATGGCCCTTGGGACCAGGTTTGTTTAGTCCTGGCTTGCTGGGTGCCTTTGGAAGACTTCTCTCTGATTGCTCTAGAGTGGGGTAATGATAGCTGACTCATAAGACCATAGGAAACAAATGAGGTAGAGTGTTTTACTTCCCAGAATAAGTACTGGGCATTTTGGCCACAGAAGAGGCGAATCCCCTTTGTCATTAAGAATATCTCCATTGGCCCTGGCCAGCGTGGCTCAGTTGGTTGGGTGTCATACCATGCACCAAAAGGAGGCCTGTTGGATTCCTGGTCAGGGAACAGGCCCAGGTTGCGGGCTCAATCCCCAATAGGGGGTGTGCAGGAGGTAGCCAATTGATATTTCCTTCTCACGTCGATGTTTCTTTTCCTCTCCCTCTCCCTCCCTCTTTCTCTAAAAATCAACTTAAAAGAACATTTTTTTTAAAGGTGTATTTCTATTATTCCCAAGAAGAGCAGGACTGGGAAATTCTGTTAGTGCCCAGGCATGCCACCAAAGATCTGGATTTGCAATCCTACTCTGTTCACCTTTCTGAACCTTGATTTCCCCTTTTGTGAGGTTTGACTGAGATCGCAGATGGCAGAGAACCCCACACAGGGCCTTCATTTGTTTCTAAATGGGGATGGGAAACAAATGTTTGGGGAGCACAGCGAAGGAGGCTCGTGGTTCCTTTCCAACCATGTGGAAGTTTTATTATAACCAGCTTCCAGACCGCCATGCTGAGCTAGCGTTCTGTCTCGGACAAATGCTGTTTCCACGCTTATTTTGTTTCCTCTGGCCAGTTTATGAGCTGCTGGGCTGAATAACCACTGTCTTCCTACCCTCTTCCCCATACCCCTTCTCACCTCGGCCTCCGGCTGACCCACATGGGCTGCAAGCAGGAGGCAGGCCTTCCCCTTTCTCCTTCCTCAGCACCCACAGCCAGTGTCCATTGCAATCCTGGTCACCCACCACAGAAATCCCCCGCCTGCAGGCCCCTTTGCATCCTTACTGCCACGGCTCCAAGCGTTCAGTGTTTTCCACAAGCAGGAAGGAACTTCCCCTCCTCCCCTGAGGGCACAAGTGAGAACTCCCACAGCACGCACTTGTGACACGACCAAGAACCCGTGCTTTCATTACTGATGGGAGCAGAAAGCCCACTGGTTGGGACTTACTATACACACACACACACACACACACACACACACACACACACGAGTCGGGATTTTCCATGCACTGGAAACTTCAATGGGTAAGAGCCCCAAGCCTCTCATGGAAGTTTCTGGATCCCATGGCAGATGTGTTTTGAACAGCGAGGGAAAGGACTTCCGGCGGCGGCGGTGGGGGCAGCTGCGAGCCATGCTGCAGTGACAACTTTGCAGCTTCATTGGATCCAGAGCCAGCCCCGGGGGTGCCTGCTCCTGGGAAATACCTCGGCCATGAAGATGAGGCCACCCATGCGAGCTGCTGCCTTCTTGCCGATCCACATCCTATTTATAGTGCCGGGCCTGTGAAACAAATGTTTTCAGCCATCCGTCTGCAGGCCTTGCTGGCATGCAGGCTCTCTCTTTTTGGGTCTTAGTACACCACCACCAGCAGTCCCCATCTGGGTACTTCTAAGGGGATGAAGGAGAAGGCACACTGATCTGCAGAACACACACACACACACACACACACACACACACACACACACACACAAAAAAAAAAAAAAAAAAAAAAAACCCTCCACTGAACAGGTGGCAGAATCCACGCCTATGAAAGTCAAGGCCACAGATGGTGCACAAAGAAAGGGCACGGCTCTGCCCCTCCCAGGCCACCCCGAGGCCCCCTCTGCTGTCCTGGCTAGTGGAGACTTTTCCCCACTAGAGATTGAGTGGATGGGATAAGACAGAACTCGCTCACGGTCATGCCAGTACTTCTTACTCAAGAGCCACACGCTTTATCATGTCAAATGACGAAAATATTTGGTCTTCTACCTAGCTTGGGGGCTTCCCATTCTGGCGAGGATTATGTGGATGCCGAAGCCAGCCGTCTCCTAGGAATGTGAGCAAACTGGCTGAGAGCAGGGCCCTCAAGATCCAACAAGTGGCTGCATCTTGAGCACAAGGAGTCACTTTTCACACTCTCTTGTTCTTGGGGCTTTGCTGGGCTGGCCCCTCACCACCCCCGCAAGAGAATTTGATAGGGAACATCGTTTTTACCAGAGTTCTGTCTCTGATGTGAATTTACTCAACCCTCTTAGAAAATATCCCTAAATTGTTTGTAGATTTGTTTCTCCAGCTAAAAGGATCTGGAGAAAACCTGATGCTTCCGTTTCCTCCTGGTCCTCCACCTCGACTCACCATCGAATAGAGCTACACTGACCCAGCCCTGCCCAGGTAGGCCTCTGGGCCTCGGGCATGCCCCTCCAGCTTCCAGGCCGTTATGTTGGGCTAGTGTTCTGCTCCAGGCCTGCGTAACCTTCCCTCCTTTCCCACTTTCAGGCACAAGACAAAAGTCACATCTCTGATAAAGATTCTCTCAATCATCCCAGAAAAAAATGAAATATCCCCTATTTAGTTCACTAAATATACCTTCAATCCCAAACTCTCTCTTCAGTGCTCCTAATCTTTCTACTGGCCTGTTTTCCTATTCTTGAGCCTATGCCAAAGTATTTTTCACCCCAAGTTATTTTTTGGTCTAATGTGCAAGCATTGCTAGGTGTACATTCCTTATTCTTACAGTGCTACAACTATCACACTAGATTTACTTTACAAATTAAATACAAATAAAACTTAAAAACAAACAAACTGGGAAACTTTAAATTATCCTAGTATGCTGCCATGACAAAGTTGTTGGCCCATGGTGAACAGGGTGTTCAGGGCTATGGGGCAGGCTCTGTATGTTGGGTGTGCCGAGAATAGGATTTGTCATGTGAAAGCCTCATGCTTGCAGGCTGTTCAAACCGATGTCAAATGTTGCTGTCACTAAGCCAGACGGGAATTTGGCACTCAACACATCATCAATGTTTTCAATCTACCTCTGTCCTTATTAGCAGAAGGCTATCAAATCGGTGCAACTTATAGTATACAACTGTAGCTGCTTCATAGTTATAAATGCAAATATGACACAGTTTTGTGGCGGTCCCCGGTGACCAGTGGCCATCCAATGATCCAGAATAGGATTATGTTTACTTTTTGCCATTACAGCTTAAAAATAAAACACGTTTTAGGTTTGTCAGATCCCAACGGACATGCACAAATACCAATTTTAAAACTCTCTGTATGTCTTTCTCCTGTAATTTGCATTTCCCTCCAGAGCTGCCTGTCCTGTGAGCCTCAGGACTCATGGAGCGTTTCTTTGCCCTGACTTCAATGCCATGCTATTTGATCCCAGAAGCTTTATAGTATGTTTTCACATCTATCTGGACAAGTCCTTTCTGCTACCCCCTCAATATTTTCCTTTTACCAATTTTTGTGGGAAATTTGTACGCACTTGTACTTGGATAAATATTTCAAATGAAGAAGTATGATTCCTGATGCTATAACAATAATCCTATATAATAAAGAGGTAATATGCAAATTGATCCTCACACCCTCAGAAGATAGCTGCCTAAGACCAGGCCAGCAGGGGGGTTAGTGAGGGATGACCAAACTACTGAACAACAGGCTACATGGAGCCACCAGACCAGCAAGGAGGGGAAAGTTAGGGGGCGACCAGGCCGACAAGCAGGTGAATGATTAGGAGCCAGCAGTCCAAGATTATGAGAGGGATGTCTGACTGCCAGATTAGGCATGATCCCTGGGATTGGGCATAAATCAGCAGTCAGTCATCCCCCAAGGGGTCCCAGATTAGAGAGGGTGCAGGCTGGGCTAAGGAGACACCCCCTTACCCATGCAAAAATTTCTTGCACCAGGCCTCTAGTATATCCATAATCCCATAATACAATTCCTAATTCCATAATATAATAAAAGAAGAGGTATTCTGGTGGAAAAGCACTTTCATGTAGTCATCAATTTCATCAGGGTGGAACTTGAGATATTAAACCTTTCCTCTAGGAATGTGTTTCGTTTCTCTATTTGTTTCTAACTTGTTTTAAGTCCTTCAATAAAGGTGTTTAGTATTCTTCATTCTTATTATTTACTACAGGCCCAGTGCACAGAATTTGTACAAGGCGGGGGGGGGGGGGGCGTGAGGGGGGGAAGGTTACATGGTGGAGGGGGAGTCCCCTCAGCCCAGCCTGCATTCTCTAATCCAGGATCCCTTGGGGGATGTCCAACTGCCGGTTTCGGTCCAATCCTAGGGATCGGGCCTAAATTGGCAGTTGAACATCACTCTCACAATCTTGGACTGTTGGCTCCTAATTTCTCACCTGCCTACCTGCATGGTTGCCCCTAACTGACCCCCCTGTCAGCCTGATCACTCCTCACTGCCTCTGCATGCCGGTCTGATCTTCCCTTACTGTCCCCTCCACCACCACCAACCTGGTCACCCCTTACTGCCCCCCTCTGCCGGCCTGATTGCCCCAACTGCCCCTCTCTGCCAGCCTGGTCGCCCCCAACTGCCCTCCCATGCCAGCCTAGTAGCCCCTTACTGCCCCCACTACCAGTCTAATCACCCCCAACTGCTCCTCCTGCCAGCCTGGTGTCCCCAAATGCACCCACCCCCACCAACCTGATTGCCCCTAACTGCCCCCTCCCCTGGCAGCCTGGTCACCTCTTACTGACACCCCTGCTGGCCTGGTTGCCCCTAACTACCTTCCCTACCCATGGCCTGGTCACCCCACACAGCCTGCTAGTTCAGTCATTTGGTAATTCCTCACTAACCCCCCCGGCTGACTTGGTTGTAGGCAGCCATCTTGTGAGGGTGTGAGGGTCAATTTGCATATTACCTCTTTATTATATAGGATGCTTTGTTTATTTCAGTTTTGTATTTATTTTAAATGGGAGTTTCCCCATTTCCTTTTCTAATTATTGCATTACCAGACAAAAAAACTAACTGAATATCAAAATACTTTATCAAAATCTGCTATGAATTCTAAATGTTTTTTTAAAATAACCTTTCAAGTTTTCTAAGAATACATAAAATGTTTTCTGAAAACAAAGATTATGAGGATTTATAATTTTAACATTTATTCTGCTCAATTAATTTTCAAACACTATTGAATAACAGTGGTGACAGTGGCACCCTCTTATCCTTGAATTACTGGAAGTAGCTTTATCATTTTACCCTCCAAGTGTTTTTATACAATCTTTGGCATATTTACTCAGTTTTCTTCTGTCTAAGCTGAGGTAGAGCTTTCATGAAGAACATCTTCCACATTTTATCACATGCTTCTTTAGAACCCATTCATATCATTATTCAGTTTATCTCCTTTGATTGATTCAAGAATTATGTTTCCAGATTTCCTGTTGGTGAACCATTCTTTCAATTATTAACCCAACTGGGTCATTCTGTGAGATTCTCTATTTCAGTATATTGCTGGATTTTATTTGCCAATTTCTTATTTAAGTTGTCATTTTATTCACATTTGTGGTTCTATAATTATTGTTTCAGTTCCATCTTCCTCAAATTTTGATATTAAAAGGTTATGATATATTCCAAATGAATTGGAGAATTTTCTGTAATTTTTTATATACCAGAAAAGTTTAACAATGTAGGGGTTCTCTATCCTTTGCATATAAAATGGATGTTGGCCATGAAAATCAACCAAGCTAGATAGGTTTTTTATATGTTTATTTTTTCTACCACTATTGGAACAATTTTATTGCTTTATATTTTGTTAGAAAACTATTATTTTCTAGTATTTTTAAAGTGTACTACTCTGGAATTGCACAAAATATCCATGCATATTGTTTTTCCTTTTTAGTATCTATTATTATATCTCATTATTCATTCTTTTATTAAATTTTTAGAAGTGCCAAGTGACAGTTTTTATGGTTGTAATGAGCACAAATAAGACAGGCACATGAGCTGTCTATTCATTTCTCTGCTGTGCTGCCTGGCATTGGGGTCTGTGTCCCCAATGGCTGGCTGGGCTGCTCTTTTGACATTGGCTTTGCAGTCCCGGAGGAGATATGATAAGAAATCTCAGCACAGCGAGATTTGTAGCACATCAGCAGCACTTCACGCTACTTGATGTGGTGGTCCAGGAATTTCCGGAAGCCATTGGGCAGCATGTGCTTTGTGTTCTTGTTGCCTCATAACCAACACTCCTGCTCACCCTGTTGTCAATGCCTCTGGGTTTCTGTCACTTCTGCTCAGTTTTGACACATTGGCCTGGCTGGATGAACCTCTCCCTCCAACATCATTCAGTCCAGAAAAGTGGGAGGCCCTCGGAGCAATAATCCTTTCTTCCTGCAGCCAGAGAGCCAGCAGGGGCTCCCACATGCAGCTGGGCTCAGTGACATACTCAAGGGGTGGGTAGCAGGCCGAAGGCTCCGAGGCTGGGAGAGGCTGCCCCATGACTTGGTTCCTTTTAGGATTAGGCAGGAGGGGATACATCTGAGTCTTCAGTGAAGAGTTTGGGGATGCTCCAAGTGGCAATCCCCTGTTGTAGAGAGGGGACCAGGGACCAGCTTCTCTTCAAGTGAAGTGGCATTTTCAGGGGCTCCCAAAGACCCTTTATTTTTAAAAGTAAAATCTTCATCATTTGCTGAATCACCTGAGAATCTTGATGAAACACAGATTCTCCTCCTAAGTCTGGGGTGGGAACCCCAAGATTCTGCGTTCCAATGAGCTCCTGGGCCACCCAGCTGCTGCCTGCCCACAGCTCACACTCTGAGTAGTGACACTTGAAGGAACGCATCACACAGAAGCCTGTTCTTTCCACACTAGAGTGGCCTTCGTTCGACTGGCGACTTGAGTTCTCACCTACAGTGGCGTGGGGACAAGGCGGGAAGATGCTGAGTGTGTGAAGGTGAGAGAATGGACAGGTTTATATCAACAGTTTCAATAAACACATCCCTGCTTGTAAGTTCACCAGGTTTCCACAAAATACTCTTTACAGTCTTTGTATCTAAGAAGTTCATCCTGGGCCTGCAAGGGGTTAAAGGGGCCAGAGACAGTGAGAGAAAGGTTCCCTTTTCACGGCACTTCTAACAAGCTGAACCTAGTCCAAGCCTAACTCAATGAGCACGTATTTTATACAAATAAGATCACAGGCGCGTCCTCATCTCTAATTAAACCAGAAAGGAAGCATTTGTTCTAATTGGACTGCATAGCTCAGGAATTAATTGTGAGATTGTTCAAAACTGCAATCTTGTGACCTGTTCGCCAAAAGGCAGGGAAGGCCCTATTTTAGGAGTTTCGCTCTGTGTCATTTTTTTCCAGACTTTTTTTTTTTTTTTTTTTTTTTTTTTTTTTTTTTTTTTTTTTTTTTTTTTTTTTTTTTTTTTTCCTATTCAATTCCTGGAAACCTTAGTGCAAGTTGAACCCATGATTTACAAACAAAAGCAAAAACTTCTAAGGGCAGCTTACTGTGCAGATTCATAAAAGCCTTGGCAAAGGTGAGGATCACTCAATGTAGCTCCATATTCTAATGTGCCCCTGAGAAGGCGCCCTCATAATTAGGGATTTGCACCATTTCTATGGGGGGGAATCATGTGTCACATTATTTATCAATATCAAAAGAGTCACTTTTGTATTCGGCTGTCTGGCGTGCCTGGAAACAAGATATTCTCACCAAAGGCTGGTCTCGGGCCGCATTCAGCTAAAGGTGCAAAAGGTTTTCATTGGTGCCTCCGGTGAGCCTGGGTGGCTTTGATTGCCATCGAGTTTGCAAAGTATTATTTGACAGGGCTTTGCACGGTTAGCGCGAGAGCTGTCCCGCTCTGCTGGGCTCTGTCTTCTGCATCTTATTGGTACAGCTTGCCCACAAACGCCCGTGGTTTGCCTGCTGCTGTATTCTACTACAGTGAGAAGAAGCTGGCTCTTCACCTTACAAAAGTAATAAATAATAGCAAGCAATGAAAGAAAAATACCACATGATCACTCATTTGTGGAAGATAAAGAACATTATAACCTGATGAACAAAAAGATAGATACAGAGGCGGTAAAGCATCGAACAGACTGTCAAATTACAGCGGGAATGTTGGGGAATATTTGGGAGAGGGGGAGAGATCAACAGAAGGATTTGTATGCATGCATATAAGCACAACCAGTGGACACAAGACACTGGGGGTGGGAGGGGATAAAGGCATATGGCATATGGCAGGGGGGTAGGGGAGGCTGGGGAAGATCAATGAGGAAATAAAAGGAGATATATGTATTACTATGTGTAATGCTTTATACAATAAAATTAAATTTAAAAATATATTTATCACTATGTCATACTTCACTGTATGCCTTGAACCCTTCAGGACCAGGGGCAGATGTCTTTAGAGCACTGGGCAGGCTGGAACTGAGATGCGCTTTCCCTCCTGGGGAGGCTCCAGTCTGATTGGTGATGCTCTGCTCAACCTAGCACTTTGGTTACTAATACTCTGCCAGAGGCTACAGGAAACTCAGCTCTCTGCCAAGAACTAGCCTGAGCTTGTGATGCTGACACTTGGAAAAGTCTTGCTTTGACTTGTATATAGAAAGAGTACATGTCAAGTTGAATGTCAGTGATGGAGAAGGGGGGAGGGTGCTTGACATGGTCTTCCCATGCAATGCTGCATTTCATGCTAGAGACATTTTAAGAGAGCATATTCATGAGCAGGGTGTTTGCTCACCTCACAGCCTCCATCCCATCAAATGCATAAGTCTTCACAGTTGCTTGCTACAGAATGCAAGACCTGGCTACCTTTGAATAGGTTGTAGGGATGGAAAATGAAGACAGCTTTGCCAGAATTACATAACCTGAAGCAACCCAAAGCAGACCGTAGAGGATGGGCAAAAGGAGCCGAACTAAAACAAGGAGAACCACTTTGCTCTGAGAATGAATCTTAATGAAGATCAAGTGAGACGCACAGACTGATGAGTGTGCCCGGAAGACTCATGTGTCAGCCTCCACGCTGTCAGCAAGGTGCCAGGGCATGTGGGAGGTACATGGGAATGAGCCTCCCCACATGGAGGGAGCAAACCTAACAACTGTGAAATTCTGAGTAGATTGTAAGGGAACCTCCCACTAAACTATGAGGTCTTTACAGGCTAACTTAGGTCTCCAAGTTCCCCTCGCCTAACATGGGAGCCCACCGTAGGCTCAGCAAGTCTGTGTGAATGAATGGAGACAGGATATAACTGGGGTGAAGCACAGACAACCACTGTCACAGCAGTTCAGAAGGAGACAGACCAATGTGCCACTGAATAAGTGAGGAAGGATCCTGGAAAATGAATTCAGCTCAGCCCAAAGAATGGCCCAAAATATCCTGTGGCTTCTAAATAACCCTGATTCCTCTTCCTGGCCTTTCCCACTCTAATTAACTTCCTGTGTCCATAGAGTGTATCTTGTTTCATTCACTGCAGAGAAAACTTAACTTATAGACTCCTAATTCTGCTGTTAATATTGGGTAACAGTCTTAGCATCATGTGCTTAATATGTGTGTGTGTGTGGGGGGGGGGGGGGGGGTGGACAACGAAAACAAAAACCGGTGCTAATTTGTGGTTCATTTTGTTTGTTGCACATGAAATATTTTATGAGCCCCAAATTTCAAATTATATATTTTTCACACATACAATAACATGCATTCACAAGAGTATTTTAAATATTTTAAGATTCAATTATTTAACTAAATTTTACTTAGAATATATGTTGTATCAGTCAGCATTGGTTAAGCTATGCAGTGGTAACAAATGAGTCTGGAATCTCAATGGCTTTGCACACCAAAAGTTTATTTCCCACTCTCCTATATGTTCAGGTATACAGCAGGGAGGGGGGTTTACTCTGCAGACCAAGTCTGACAGGCAGACGCTGCGGGGGGTAGAGTGACTGTTTGCCCCAATCTTCACATTCACAACATCTCCAATTCTGTCTTGGTTGTCATTTCTAGCTAGGAATTCTGGAAATATACCAAGTCGACTGAACATTTAAAATATAAGTTTTAGTAAGAACTAGGTGGCATTTCTTCCTGTCTTTTAAAAATCTATATAATAAGAACTTTAAAATTGAAAATTCAAAGCCTCAAAACTCCCTGAACCCCTGAGGTCTTACCAAGGATAAATAATCCAATGAGCGAGTTGACAATTCTGTTGCAAATGCATGTGAATGGTAGCCCTCTGTAGACTAGCTGCCCCAGCCTGATACCACCCAGGGGTCATGAACAAACCACCCCTGGAGGGTAACCAACCACACGGAGAAAGGTAAGAAGACCCACCTGTGGTAAGGACCTTCCACTGCAGATTCTCAGCCCAGCCCGTGTGGTTTCTACCTGGCCCCCAGTCACTCTAGCTGCCAAAACCTTGACATGCAATTGAGAGAATTTGGGCAGATTCTTCGGGGTTGAGAGGATCCAGTATTAAGCCAGTGGGGAGACTCTTGCCTTTCAGCACTGGAAGAGTGGTCCCCGGGGAAGGGGGTCTGGCCTGAGGCCCACTCAAGCTCATCACCTGAACAAATATCTTCCTGTCACACTGAAGAGAACAGCTGAGGTTCAACAAAGCATCTGCTAATAAATTGTCTCTACAGTGTCAGCTCTCCCGCTGGGGGCCCATCCTGCACACTGACATGAGTTTCTTAAGTTGAACAAAAGGAAACCCAGGATGGCATTGATCCAGACGAATTGGCTAAGTCTGCACAGTTGGCTCCACAAGCTTAAAGACACCTCGCTGATCATTAGCTCCAAATAACCTCAAATCCGGGCTCTGTAAATCCTCCTGCTCTGGGAGACAGATGCAAACCACGGGCCAAGTCTTCTGGGTCCCAGACCATTGCGCCCTGTGGTGGGAAGATGTGGTGGGAAGAGGTTCCCAGCTGGGTGACAGAGCAGAGGGAGAGAAAGGCCCGGCCTGGGGGCAGGGTGGAGAAGTTGGCTGAGACATAAGGTGTTTGTGCTTGGTGCCTCCAGCCCAGGGCTGCCTGGGAACTCGGGGAGGTGCAGGAGCCCAGGCCCCAGGTGCATGGCATTGCTGCTGCTGCTGAACCTGGGCCAACATTAGCAGAGGCTGAGGTGAAGTTGGGCCGTGCGGGAAACTGCTTGCTTTCTTCTGCCAGTGGCAACTTGTGTTTGGAACTGCATCTTGCATTAAAATATGGAAAATGGGTTGGGGTTCTTGTACGAGGCAGCTGACGGGGGCCAGATGTAGGTCATCTGTTTTCTGAGTTAAGAAAAACACTTATTTGGGCTTTCAAAATGTTTTTTCCTACTTTTTAAAGTGTGTCCATCAAAAGTATTTAATAAATGTCAGATGGCACATGGCCGTAGGCAAACTTCTTGTTGACAGAGCAGCTTCACAGACACAGGCTCATGGGATTTTATTATCTGGCACAGATGAAACCAGTGTGCTGTGTACCCAGCAAATGTGAAAGTTCAAGAGAGTCGTAGAGGGTGAATTTGGGATGGAAATCCCTCTCGTCTTGGAAGAGCTCATGGTGAAGTACCTGTGATCTCCAATTCTTTCTTTATTTTCAGCTTTACAAATAGTCTCATACCTAGGAAACTTTTCATGGAATGACTGGCTATGTTCTTATATTCAGGAGTGCACTAGAGAACCTTGCTTTTAGAAACTCAGGGATTGCTTGTTTTTAAAAATTATTTCCATATGAACAACTCATGTATTTAGGCCTCTCTGGCTCACATCACCTTCAGAAGGACCAATCTGAAATATATAATAAAGGAAGCAACACCAGGCTGGAATTTATCCAAGCAGATGACCAGGTCAGTACAGAATCAGAATCTTCTACAAACCCTCCCACTTCCATAGTACACCCTCTGGGCCATGGACAAACCATGTGACCGAAGTTACTTGCTGGCCAGCAAATGGATTATTCCCAGTGAATTCTTCAAGCCCATTTTTCTCTTGCAACATTGTTTCATTCTGATTTACTTCTATAGATTACATCTATGAATGTAAAGGGGTTGGGGTCATTCCTTAGAGATCACAAGGCTCAAAGTGTTGGAAATAATGATTCTAACTTATCTGCTTGAATTGGGATTCTCCAAAGCAGTGAGCATACAAGGAGGTCAGAAAGAATAGATAATGGTTATAAGACATGTAGATATGCTTCTACTGGCCTTTGCAGTTTACAAAGCAATTCATGTTTTCCAAAGTAAATAAGCCAACAGTATAGCTTCTGCCAAACAAGCCTTCAGGTTCCAGTATTTATATGAAAAGAAGCAGAATTCGAAGGAGAAGGAGAATTCGAAGGAGAAGGGGAATTCGAAGGAGAATTCGAAGGAGAAGGAGAAGGAGAATTCGAAGGAGAATTCGAAGGAGAAGGAGAAGGAGAAGGAGAAGGAGAAGGAGAAGGAGAAGGAGAAAGAGAAAGAGAAGGAGGAAAAGAAGGAGGAGGAGGAGGAGGAGGAGGAGGAGGAGGAGAGGAAGAGGAAGGAGAGGAAGAGGAAGAGGAAGAGGAAGAGGAAGAGGAAGAGGAAGGAGAAGGAGAAGGAGAAGGAGAAGGAGAAGGAGAAGGAGAAGGAGAAGGAGAAGGAGAAGGAGAAGGAGGAGGAGAAGGAGAAGAAGAAGAAGAAGAAGAAGAAGAAGAAGAAGAAGAAGAAGAAGAAGAAGAAGAAGAAGAATTTTGTTGATGATTATCTACTTAGGGAAAACAAAACCTCTCACTGAGAAGGTACAAGAATCTACTTTCCTGGAGGAGATGCATGATGAGTTCAGATTTTCTTTTAACAAATATACACTACAGTGAGCCAGGTAGTGTGGCATTGCTCTTATAGTACCTACAGAGTAGTGACAATAAACGAGTTTGAGCAAAAGAACATATTAATTAAAGAATTACAAGTGGCTACTGTGAAAGGACAAGTAAAGGGCTGACTTAGAGAAGAACAGCTCATCAGAAAAGGCCCAATGGAGGATGTGATGTTTAAGCTGAGGCCTGGAGTGAGAGGAGCAGAGGGAAGCATGTTCCAAAGCAGAAGGATAGTGCAGCTGGAGACCCAGAGGGAAAGTAAGCACATTTGAGAAACTGAGAAGGCCAATGTGGCTGAACCAGATAGACCAAGGGTGACAGTGAGATGAAGTTCACTTAGAGGTAATCAGGGGCTGAACCATGAGGACTTTCTGGCCACAGTAAGGATTTTGGATTTTAGTCCATGTGCCATGAGAATGCATAATTGTGATATGATCTGGTTTACATCATTAGAAGATTGTTCTGGATGCTTTGTGGAAAATGGATTGGAGTTTAGGTAAAGAAGAAGAAAAAATAATTCAAGAAGTATTAGAATAGTCTATATGAGCTATTGGAATAGTCAACATAAGCAATAATAGTGGACTGGGTGAGGGAAGTGACATGAGGATAGAGGGAGGTAGACCAGTTGGATAACTAAAAGTTTTGTTTTGGACATGTGAAGTTAGATATAGTGGTAGCTGTAAGACATCCAGGGAGAGATAGTGAGAAGCAGTAAGATATAGGAGTCTGGAGTTTACACGTATAAATTTGGAAGCCACAGGCATAAAAGAGCATTTACATATGTGGGAAAGGATGAGTTTAGCTGGTGTGAGAGCTAGAGAAAGAAAAGGGACAAAGACTGAGCATTAGGAACATGCCAACATGTCCATATTAAGTAGCTGAAATGCAGCCAGTAGAGGAAATATCTTCAAGTATTTAGCCTTAGCTCTGTCACTAAGTCTGTGTCCTTGAGCAGAAAAAACAAACAAACAAAACAAAAACAAAAAACACCAAACTGGATTATGTGGACCCAAAGGTCCCTTAATGTTTACCACTCTATAATTTTACCAAAAGGCACTGTCCCAACCCTGCAATCAGAGAAATGTTGACTTTAAAGAAGTCAGCTAGGATGACATCCACCTCTTTCCCCCCATTTTTTCCTGCAGATAATATGCTGTGCTAAGCAAATGATGGGCCTGATATTCCTGTGGACAGAACCTCAGACCATAGCAAAGAAAACTTTAAATGATAAGGGCCAATGAGGGATATTTGTCAACTCACAGGTAAAATTCAAGTGTGTCTTTTGAGTAAGGAAATAAATGGGAAAAGATTAGGAGAGCCAGGGCATTCCCTGTCCAGCCAGAGAGAGCTAAGAACTAAGAACATTGGAACATGTGGTCTCCAAGTTCACCAAGATAGAGGATAGAAGAGATGGAGGAAATCAATGGCCTCATAGCCAGGCAGAGATACACAATAACCCCCTCCACCCACTTCAATTGACTTGAATTACAAAGGAGCCTGGAAAGTGCAGAGACAGGGGCCTGTGCACTAATGAGTGAGCAGTCACTATCTGGCATAGGGGGCCACACGCAAACTTAAAGGGAGGAAATCTATCTTTGAACCATTCTTACTTGGCAGCCTGTGCCCTTTCCTTCTCCCCTCTTCTCTGCTAACTCAAGCTCCTACCCAGTCTCCTTTCCTCAGAACCTGGCATTCTCACTCAAGAATTAATAGTGCCTGAAGGAGACACTCCCTCGGGAAATTGCTTTTACCCATTAAAATGCAAAGCAACCTGTTTAATGATAGTATTCCTGGCCCAGGAGCAGGGAGAGAGAGGTGCCAGCAAGGCAATTATACATCTATCTAATTTGTGTAGTGATGATGGCTTCTTTTCATTTGGGTACCTACCCCATATTGCCACCATTATTTTTATTGTTATTCCTATTATTTTGGAAAGTAGCATAGTCAAGTCAAATCCCAAGTCTGAGGCTTAGTGATCTCGAACAAGGTGCTTATCCTCTCAATTCATGCCATTTGCTGAACCACTTAAAACAAGGAGGTGCTGCACCACCTCCCTTGTCGTCCTGTAGAGGATGGGGCAGGACAGATGTTATAAAACTCAAGTTGTTGTAATAAGCTAAGAAGGGCTAAGAATTGGGGTTCTAAAGAAATGGGGTGGAGTCCCCAGTTGGTCCACTGGACACTCTTGCAGGAGAGGAAGAGAGAAGCTGGAAGAGGAGGAAAAGGTAGTGAAGTAATTCTGACAGAGGCCTTTGAAGCAGGACTTGAAGCCCTTATTCCTTGTCTGGCGTACAGCTGTGTCCAGAGCCTGAGACTCTCATATTCACAGTGTCAGAATCCACGGAGCTACCAGAAGCCCCACACCACACAGCCCTCCACACAGAGATTCTATGCTGCCTCCCGATGCTGGTTTCCCTTCCAGGAGCCCCAGTTCCCCCTCTGGATCCATGCACGGAGACTGGCATGCTTCCATCCAAGGGGAGAGGCTGGAAGCATGCTAACAATATTGACACAGCAATGGTTTAATTAAATCTTTAGTGGAAAAACAGCTGAGAGGTGGGGCCTTCCCCAGCACCCTTCGCTGAGCAGCCAACTGGTTGGCTCCATCCCCTGGTACCAACACTTGACTCATACCATCACTCTTGCCATGACGGCATTCTCAAAGTGCTGAAATGTTATTTAAAAACACAGCCCAGAACCTGAAACCAGACACCTTCCAAGGAGAAACCCCTCAGGGAGAAATTCTGTGTGTGATACAAGGCAAAGCAGAAACCTGGATAAATTGATCCATGGCATGGTGAGAGGGGAAAGCAGCAGGAGTTGGGTGGGACAGTTGAACCCTGGGAGATGGGGAACTCAGATTCCTGTCCCCTCAAGGCACCCACAGGCTAGCCCCAGATCTTTCCTGTGAAGACCCGTCTCTCTAGCCACTTTGAATTGAAAAATCTGGGTTCTTACATATGATGGCCATGTGAGGCAAACCGAGGAAAAAAGAGGAGAACCAGCAGATCCCAGTATCATGCTTTCATCTGACACATGCCTCCAACCAAGGCCAAGCAGCTCCAAATTCCTGTTGTTTTTGATATTAATATTTAACATTTATTAAGCATTTAAAACATACTAGACTTGCACTATTAAATATGGTAGCTACAAGCCACACAGGGCTAGTCAGCATTTAAAATGTGACTGATTAAATTGAGATGTATTATAAGTATGAAGCAACACCAGATCCTGAAGACTTTGTTTTAAAAGTGTAAATTTCTCATTAATATTTATTATATGTCAGAATGAAAATATTATGGATATACAAAGGAAAATAATATGTTATTAATATTAATTTCGCCCTTTTTAACATTTGTAAATGTGGCTACTAGAAAATTTAAAGTCACATCTGTGCCTTGCATACTTTCATTGGACAGAAACATGTTATATAGTGTGCTAGGCATTTCTTACATTATCATCTCATTTAATCTTTAAACCACATCCCTGAGGTCACTTGCATATTACACATGACACCCTGTCAAGGTCCCATGTTGCCCATCTTCTCTCTGACTCCCTACCTCCTGCCCCTTTACTCATTCACTCCATACTAGCCACTCAGCTTCCTCAATATTCTCAGAACATGCCAGGAACACTCAGTCTTGAGGCTATTTTCCAGCTGCCCTCTCTACCTAGAATGGTAGATAGCTACTTGACAAATCCTTGCATTACCCAAGAAGGGTTTGATTTCAGCAGAATCGTAATTATTGACCCTCTGCTTCCTTCTAATTTTGCTCAGTGACATCATGAAATGTATCTTGCTCCTCAGTCTTATACTCCCATTCCTTTCTTATTCCATTTTATCATTTTTACTCGTATTTACCATTTTCTAATCTCTATGCACTTTACTCACTTGATATGGGTCTACTGAAAGTCTCCCATGACATAATGTAGGTTCCCTAATGACAGGGATCTTGGTCTGCCTTGTTCCCTGCCATAAGCCAATGGGGAGGAAGTTGAGGGGGGATGTTGATTCCCCTGGCTCCCTACCCAGTTAGCATAAGGTGGCCATGTCTCTTACAGAAGGGGCCTGGTGGTGGTCTTCCCCACAAAATTCTTTGTTTCCAAGTTTTTTTGTTTTTTGTTTTTTGTTTTTTTAAATATATTTTATTGATTTTGTACAGAGATGAAGGGAGAGAGATAGAGAGTTAGAAACTTCGATGAGAGAGAGTCATCGATCAGTTGCCTCTTGCACACCCCCTACTGGGGATATGCCCGCAACCAAGGTACATGCCCTTGACCGTAATCGAACCCGGGTCCCTTCAGTCCCCAAGCCGACGCTCTATCCATTGAGCTAAACTGGTCTCGGCTGTTTCCAAGTTTTGATAACTACTCCTCTCATTGCCTCTTCAGGCCTAGAGATGACATTTAAGGAGGCTCATTGCCATTCTCAAACCTACTGCACTATCCCTTATAATTTCTCTATACCCTGCTCACATCTTTGTAAACAGACTCCTTATGAAACTCTCCTAAATTACCCAATTTGAGTTTCATGTGTTTCTTCTCTGACTCATACAAGATTTTTTTTTTTTATGAACTATTGTGAATGCTGCATCCATTTGCAGCTATGGTTCAGGATCTGCAAAAGGGGTCACGTACAAACAAGTACACTAGACAAGAAATACAAATTTAGAAGGCTTTGGGGGACAGGCAGAAAACCTTTCTCTAGTGGAGAGGACCCCTGACTCCTGGGTTCCATTTGCTTTTATTCACTTGAATACACATTTGCCCATTAGGGATGCATACAGGCATATCAAGGGTAAAATTTGGCAAATAGTAAAAGGATTATCAGGTTAGGGGATTGCCGTGAGCCATATGGCCAACAGCAGGGCAATATTATGCTGATTTTCAGCCCTGCTGAATACAGCATTGAGATGTTGGTCTTAGCCTCCAGCAAACTAACCCCCAAGAAACCAAATCTATAACTCATTGTCCCATGAGAAAATTTATTCCAAGAAAGAAGTCAGATTGCCAGAAAGTTGTCAACTCCCAATATTGCTCCAGCTGGAAGAGGGGCTCTCACCCTCCTGTGTTGAGTAGATGGGGGTGAACTGCCCCAAACACGAGCCCTGAGGTTGCACCAGTTCCATGGAACCAGATGGGATGGGATGGCTGCAAGGTGTCCAGCATTGTAAGTAGCAATCAGGCATGGTCAAGGGAAGGGGCTGGAACCCTTCAGTTATGTTCATGTATAAGGACTAAGCTCAACTGAGGGTTTATAATGCAGATGTGGCTTAAGTATATGTGTGCCTATATGCATAGAAACAGTAACTCATTCATTACATATTTATTGAGTGATGCCTATGTATCAGGCATGGTGCCTGAAGGACTATTTGAGTAATATATTCACTTTTTAGTTATGGTATATATATATATATATATATATATATATATATATATACACACATACACTTTAAATATGTGATATATACATATCATATCATTCAGCAATTAAAATTTGAACTAAAAGGTACAATTGACACAAAGCTCAACTCCCTCCAGAAACTGAGACTCAGAGAAGTGAAGCGGCTTACCTATGAAGACACACTGCAAAGCCATGAGAGGAATCAATAGCTCTCAGGCATCTATCTGACTGGTTGGCTCCCCCTCTTCAATGCATAAGCTATCTAACATTCTCTGGTTGACCATAAACATGGCTGCAAGAACACTAAAAGGTACGTGTATGTCCATGAAAAAAAATGGTCCTCCAGTTCAGGCAATGAACTCATCCCATTCATGATTACCATGAAAATATTACAAAAGAAATAGAACCCAGGGATGCTATCACATGACAAAAATGCATTGAGAGTCTCTGTGATACAGGATGCCATTTTTAGCAGGCTGGAGAAAACAGACCAAGAGGGCCTGGGGACAGTGAACAAACCGATAAAAGAGAAACATGAAAAGAAAATGTGTTGTCACATTCAGTTCGATTTCACTGCAGTCTGTAGGGAATCTCTGTAGTTTCATTTGTGACAAATAGCTCAGAAACATGTCATAGACCTTCAAGGAGAAACCATGGAATGTGTGCTGGTGATGGACACACTCAGAGTCTGGCTTCCTTCTTTCTTCCTTGGTTCTGTTGTCTATTTTATGCCTCCTGTCAACTAAGGAAACCTGGGAGGATTCCTATTTGCCCCAATCCTGACTCTGCACCTCTCTCAAGAAATGACAGAAAGCTCTCTGGGCCCCTGTGAACATCTCTGTGGATGCCGGAAGAGTGAAACCACCATGTGTCATTCTGTCTTCTCACCCCATCTCATTCAACACCAAACTCCAGTGGTTCTCTCAAACCCTGATACTCTGAACATACCATAAAGAATTAAGCTATGAAATGCTATCCCTCTTGGATTCTCTTGCCCAGTCTCATGGTTTGTGCAGTTTGGACAGAAAACACAGCACAGAGATGGCTGCCAGAACATTTGCGAATCCCGTTAGTGCTCCTTGGAAGCTCCCCATATTCGAGCCAAAAAATAACTCATGAATGATCAGTTTCATGGTGCTAACCCCTAATCTCATGACAGCATCATACCTCATTGGCTCTGACATTTCCCTTTGTAAGTAAATCTTTAACAGAATTAGGTTTCTCTTACAACCACTCTCATGAAGCAATAATGACTGCACTGGGTAATTCACCAATCAAGGCCATTAATTTATAATCTGAGTATTGTACTGGAACCAAGAGAGAAAATATATCTATGGATAATGGCATGCTATATATAGTTAGATGTCCTAGGAAGGTCCAAATGGGCGTTCATTTATTTTTACCATACTAGATTTTTTATATAAGCAGGAAATTTTCTGAATGCTTCCTACCAGCTGCTCATAAATGCTATCCATGTTTGTATTCACATTACAGATACAAAACCAAATTGAATCAGTATTTGAGAAGGAAACTTATAATTAATTCTGTGGTTCATTCTACAATTCTTTAGTGTCAAGTTAATGCTAGCCCAACAATATTGAATTAAGAAAAGCCTAATTATTATAATCAAATAAAATTGCTTAAATTTAAAAGTCCCTGTTCCAAGTACTGCACATCTACTATTTTGTTTAATCCTAACAACCATCTTATAAAATAGAACTACTATTACCCTCATTTTATTAATGGGGCAACTGGAACTTTAAGAGATTGAGGTAAGCATTCAAGGCCACAGGACTAAGTGTAGCAAAGTCAGGATTCAGGTCAGATCTCTGTATTACCAAAACCCTGTTCTTAATCTCTAACCAAAATTGGAGGAGAGGGAAATGAGATCTGATTACTCCTATTCCATATTTTTTTACTTATGTTTGTTTTCTCAGTTCTCATCTTTCTACAGTGTTTGGAAGACAGAAAAGTACAACTAAAGTCTCAAAGCAATTTAACATTTGCTGGAGTCAGATGCAGTTGACCTCAAAAGAACTGGGCAAGTTTCATTTGGAGCTTTATTTGTTAAATCCTAGTTTATCTCGAAGAGAAAGATTAAAATACCAGAAAGAAAAAAAGGAAGATAACGCCTATATTCATCCCAACATAAGCAATGATGAAATCTTTAAAATTACATAAGGGCTTCCCACATGAGTGATTTATTTACACTTGGGGAAAGGTGTCATTGGTGTGTGTAAAAGAAAGGACTGAGAAGCAGAGAGCTTCATGGTCTGTATTTTTTTTTTTTTTAGAGTTGATTCTATAGAAGCTGACTTCTTCCAGGCAAGTTCACAGTGAGACAAACTAGAGCTAGTATTTCAATGATACATGTATGTGTGGGTGTGTGTTTTGGGGCTAGAGTCAGGATGAAGTAAACTATTATTCCATTATGAGGTGGTTAGTCTAAATCTCTCAGATTTCCTCTAGTTTAACATTTTCAGATGGGTTGTAAACGTCCCTTGCCAAATGGAAAATGAACTTGCTCATGCATTTGTTCATTAATTTATCTTTCCATCAAGTAAGTACTCACTTATATTTTTCACTTCTAAGAGAATCTGAAAATACAAATCATTTAAGCTGTAATATAATATGTTTTCAATTTCATAGGAAAAAATAGCAATATAATACAATATAATATTTTTATATGTTATATATCACATCATATTATATATTATGCTCACTATATATATATATAATATTTTTAACTTTACACACAAATAATAACAGAAGTATCAATACTTTTCATTTTGTCTTTGTGGTTTTAGTTCTTCCAAATTTTCTACAATAAAAATATGTTACTTATGTGCATAGAAAACAGAAGAATAATTTTTATTTTAAAGATATTGCCTTTAAGTAAATCACCCTATTTCCTCATTTCCCAAATGGAAAGCCCAGTTTCCAAATCTAATAGTATCAGCTATGTAAAGAGTCATTCACCTATATAAACTTGTTAAAAAAATAAATTTAAAAAAACCATACACACACACACACACACACACACACACACACACAAAACCCAAAAACCAAACAAACAAAAAAAACCACCTTTCTACTCAACACTCTGTATCTCCACTCATCAAATACTTTCAGAGTAGGTAGAGAAAATGGCCTCTGAGTCCACCTATTCCCCACCATCACCACCCCACACACACACACTCACCCTAAAGAATGTGGAGAATATGAGTATCACCCTTAGTGGCTCAATTTGACACCTATGACTTTCCAATGCCCACCATGAAAAGTGGCCATCCTGAGGGGAGTTGGGGGCCAGGGCACAAATGGCCCTCCAGACGTGTGGTGGGACTCCCTTGCCAGCCCAGGATCTTGATAGATCCCGCTAACGTTTGCACAGGTTGTTGAGATCCATCTGGCAACTACTTTTATATCGTTTCTTCCTTGCAGAGCATCTAGGGAGGGGAAGCGGCAGCGGTGCCCAAGGCCAACTTGCAGGAAGCCTGTGGCCCTGTAGGGATCATGCCAGAGGCACCAGTCCATCAGTGCCTGGCCTGTTCTCCAGAGATTGAACCTGCAAGATTACTGAGGGGGTGAGTAGCTGCCGCCAGGTGGCCACAGGAACAGGTCATTCAGCTTAGTGGCATTCCCACTATGGGAGCATACTGACCACCAGGGGCAGCTTCTGCATTGAGCGTTTGCCTCCCAGTGGTCAATGAGTATCACAGAGACCAGTCAACCGGCCCTTGGGTCTCTTCGGCTTTTACACACACACACACACACACACACACACACACACACACACACACACGTGCGCACGCGCGCGCACACACGCACGCTTATGTGTGTACTTACATATAACAGAGAGTAGAGATGTGGTTTGTCTCTGAGTCGTCTGGCCCCCTGTGACGCCAAGGAGAGTGTCCCAGGCCCTCTAGTCGACATCATGAGAATCTTAAGAGAAGGAATGATCTTGCAAGAAGCAAGTGGCATGTGAAGGAGGGTTACAGAGGATCAGCTTATAGCATGAGCCTTGTTCAGAGCAAGCGCTCAATAATATCTGTTTGAGTTTAATAGGAGGCAACAAAAGAGCTGCTCTCACCAGCATGTGGAGCATCATTCCCGTTCTCAGATCCTCAGACACATAAGGTTCCTCCGCTCCTTGTTTTCTCCCAGGTCTTCTATTGTTTGTTCTTCCTGACTTTTGTGACACTGTCATCTCCTGCTCAGCACCGGCTCAGTATAAATAATCAACTAGTCATTTCCTCTCATTCAACTAACAATGATAAATAAATAAACACACAGATACACACATGTATATGTAGTTGGCAAAATTAGGGTGGCCACTTTTTATTCAGGAGAATGTTCTTAAACTTTCTTTATCTGACAGCAGCCCTCCCACTCAATCAAGTGTTTCTTTAAGCCAACTGGTTCTCAACTGGGGATGAGTTTTGCCCCCCAAGAAGGACATTTGGCAACACTTGGAGATATTTTGGGCTGTCACCACTGGAAGGACGCGTCAGGCATCTAACGTGTAGAGGCCAGGGATGCTGCTGAATATCCTACAGTGCACAGGGCGCTCCCACATCAAAGCTCTCTCAGTTGGCTCCTGTGTCCCTTTGACATATCCCCATATCCCATTATTATGTTGTTTTATTTTATCATGTCCTTACTTTCTGGCATTACAACGTTCTCCAGGCTAAACTTTAGTATATTTCCTTCTTCAGTCCTAGAATCAACCATTTATCTAAGGAGACCTGCTTCTTCCTAGTGCAGAATACATCAGGAAGATCTAGGCACTAGTATACTTGTCACTAGGGCCATAACAACTTTTTATTTTTAAAAACCCTTCGTGTGCCTTAGGATAATCATAGTAATAGTAGTACGTGTATATGATCTATAAATGTGTTGGGAACACATGCCCATTTTTAACCACATGCATAATGAAAACACAATGCTTGGCGACTACTGCTCTAGAACACTGTCACTAATGAGACTCAATTCTAACAGATCTTGGTCTCTGCTGTTCTCCACGCTTACTTCATACTCCTGAGGGAGCTGAGCCTCCACTTCTCAGCTGAGGGTGGTAAGACACAGTTCTGCAAGTCCACCCTTCTGAGTCAGGGGCAGGTCCCAAGAAGGAGCTGGTGCTGTGAACTGGGCAGCCTCCCCAGAAGACACCCACCGAAGCAGGGTGGACTTGAGGTGATGTGGTCAGAGGGAAGGGCAAGAGGAAGCAAGGGTGCTGGGTGGTTATAGCTGAGCTCAATTTTCCACAGAGCAGGGCACTCTCTCAGATCTTTCCTGGCCATGTGCACAGTCACACCATCCCCTTGGGCAGCCATCTCCTGTGCCCTGGCACTCCCCTCTCACCAGGGACACCAAGAGAGACACTGGGGTTTGGCCAGTGTCCTTCTGGTATGAGAACAAGAAAAACACTCTATACACCCAAAGCACTCTCTATGCTGGGAAGAGCAGCTTGTATACATGTGAACACAGGACCACAGACATGATAGAATTGTCAGGAGGGCTGACAGGGGACATCCATTCACTCATTGCCCTCACTTCCAGGACTCTCCAGGCACTCTGTACTCCATCTCATTTGCCTTCTAAGCAGGCAGTTTGAGAAAGGTAAACACTGGGTCTGTTCCTCCTTTGTAAAAATAAATAAATAAATAAATAAATAAATAAATAAATAAATACTTGTTTTAAGAAAAGAAAGTGTCTTACTCTTGCAGAGAACATTTTGTTGGGTTATTGGCAGTGATTCGACTGGAGGTCATGTGAATGGACTAGGTGGGAGAGAGCCAGAGGATTTTGTTCTGGGTGGGACAGGAGATCAGCCTTCTGCCTGGAAAGTGGCCTTGACTTTTTCAATTTTTGTAATAGAGAGAGGAAATAACATTACTTGTAACATCCGGAAAATGTAAGGTGTCACTATCTGAGATAACACCGCAGGTCTGCGAAGAGATGCTCATAAATACTTGACAGTCAGGATCCTGACCTGTGTTCCCATAGAAGCTAGAACCTGCGTCCCCTCCTCCCTCTCACCTCCACTTGCCTCACGAAGGCTTACTTCTTAACAGCTGGGATTCCAGCTGAGAAGACTCTGTGAGGCAGCTGCCCCAGCCCCCATGCCTCTCCTGCCTTCCTCTGACACTGACCTCACAGAACACTCACTCCCCACAGCCTGGCCAGGGAACAAATGCATTTCTGTCGGTGAATCCACAAGACTTCAGTGTGGGGTTTAAAAGCAGAGAAAATCATAGTATCAGTTATCAGTGTTGTAGCTCTAATGTTACCCTAGTCAAATCACTGCTGATTAAAACCAGGCCTGTTAATAAGCCACAAGCTTTATTTCCCCTCAAATGTCTATAACCACTTTCTGCAACCCCTATTAAAAGGCAAAAGCCAAAGAAAAACACAGCTTTGGAGCCCAAGTGCCGCTTATTCCCCAGAGAAGACGTGAACAAGAAAGAAGTGGTGGGTTTTTTGTTTTGTTTTGTTTTTTTCTTACCTCTCCCACACTACATGAGTCAAACTTTTCTCATAACTACAGGGAGAAATCAATAAAATACAGGCGGGCATTATCAGTGGTCTGCAACATTAGATCAGCTGCAAACAGTCCTCCTCCGCCTCCTAAAGTGAATGCATTTGCCAGCAATTCCCCACGTCTGACTCACATCCTTATTACCTCCTTCTCCTCTTGCTTGCTTTCCCCTTAAGGGACTGATTTTTTCCTCCCATCTAAGCCAAAAAGAATTTCTCTGGATTAAGGAGACTGATGAAAGCATTTTTAATATTTGAGTTCAGGTTTGCAAGCTCCATAAAACCGACGTTTCCCGTTGCCTGCTTTGTCTTCCCCCACCCCCACCCCCACCCCCCTTGTCAATAGTTTTTCTCCTTCACTTGCTCCACAGAAACCAGCCAAGGGCCTTCTCCAGATGGGGGTCTCTGGCCCCCTGGCAGCTTCCCCTATGGACCGCCTGCTCTCCTGAGCTTTTACTCCGCCGGCCCCGGATGCAGAATATAACATCTCTCAAAAATCTTACAGAAAGTGGGGGTGGGACGGAGGGGTGGGGGGAGGGGGACTTACATGACATCTTTCATGTTGATGCCGTATGCCTTTCAAGTAAAGACTGGTTTGACAATGTGCTGAGCAGCTCAGAGAAGAACATGTTTCAAGCCTGGAGGGGAAAGTTTTGACAATTCATTCCAGGCAAAACTGGAACCTTCCCCACGCACCCCGCCTTGGACTGAGAAGAGGTGGAAAGGAGGGAAGCAGTGCCTTCCCAGGGCAGGAAGACAGTGGGCTTTGTTCTTTGTTCTGCCCACATGTGTATCACTGTTACAACACCGCTTTTCCTTGCTCCCCAAATGAATGGTGGCTTTCCCAGCTTTGCCTTAAATGCTAGGAGCCTTGAAATTACGACGTGCAAATAGGCCTTTGCTGGAGCCAAGCTTATGACTTGATGCCAGGAGCTGCTCAGGCCCAGTTCAATTCAATGTTCTTGGGAGACAAGGGATTTAGTTGTTTGTTTGTTTGTTTGTTTGTTTGTTTTTTAAAGGGTGCTGACCGGGTTTCTGTTCTGAGCTTGGGGTCTGAGATCCGATTGGGCACTTACACCATACCAGGTAACTCTTTAGCCTTATTGTCATACCAAAAGTCCCCCTGGCTTCCAGGCAAAGCATCACTTTGAAACAATAAAAACCATCTGCCACCAAATGCCTCACTCTTGACATTTTCCATCCCTTTTCATATCCAATTGCATCACCATCCACAGGATAATTGTTTTCAGATGGTGACAATGCACTAAGTGACACACTTAGTGACAGATGGGTATGTATGTGTGTACATGTGTATTTTATGGTCAGCTCTACACTGTTCTTTGTAAGAGGGCACAGTAAATGTCATCTCCAGGTACAACCATATGAAGAGGTTGGATGACACAAAACAACCAACCAGTACCATGAATCATGCAAGAAACTGTCCCTCTAATGGAGTACAGACGAACCAAAATGATGAGTAGATTTTAAAGTGTGAATCCACTATTTTTCTCAGTGGGGATGCCTAACAATTTTAGTATTTATAACATGAATGGCAGCTAATGTTTCCATTTTAAATATGATGCTTTTTATAACAAGAATAATTAAAATATCTGCCGAAACCGGTTTGGCTCAGTGGTAGAGCGTCGGTCTGTGGACTAAAAGGTCCCAGGTTTGATTCCGGTCAAGGGCATGTACATTGGTTGCGGGCACATCCCCAGTAGGGGGTGTGCAAGAGGCAGCTGGTCGATGTTTCCCTCTCATCGGCGTTTCTAGCTCTCTATCTCTCTCCTTTTCTCTGTAAAAAATCAATAAGAATATATTTTAAAATAAAAATAAAAAAATAAAATAAAATAAAATAAAATAAAATAAAATAAAATAAAATAAAATATCTCATAGCATTTCTCTAGAAGAATCCGAAAGCTAATATACTTTGTTCTGGGAACTGCTTTCTCAAAAGTTATAGTATTTAATCTTAACAATAGTCTCATAAGTAGGTATTATAAGTCTAATGAGGCTCCGAGCAATTGTCTCACTTACCCAAGATTATTCATCATCATTACCATGATTGTCATTCTCATTATGGTGTCTACTTTTTATTGGGCACCAACTTAAGGCTAAGGGCTATTTGCAAATACTTTGTAAGCAGAATTTCTAATCCTACAAATTTCAAATACTGCATGGTAGGTATTCTGACTATCACTTCATAATTGAGTAAGCTAAAATTCAGAAATTCATCAACTTGCCCCAGCAACAAGGTTAATAAGTGGTGGACTTGAGATTCACATCCATGTCAATGACTTCTGAGGCTCATAGTGTGTTGATTTTAAAATATTTCTACAGTCCTGGCCAGTGTGGGTCAGTTGGTTGGCCATCATTCCATGCACCGAGAGGATGTACTGAGGGGCATGAGGGAGGCAGTTCAATCCATGCTTTCACATGGGTGTTTCTCTCTCTCTCCCTCTCTTTCTAAAAATCAATAAAAATATTTTTTAAAGTTTTTTTAATCATAAAATGATATTTCCATAAATTGTTTCATATACCTCCTCCAAAAGCTAGACATTGATAGTTCTCCCCTTAAATGTTGTATTTAGTAACTCACTTTTATTGAAGAGAATATGGTGGAAGGGAAGGCATGCAACTTCCAAATTAGGTCAAGACATTGTGGCTTCCTGCCTGCTCTTCCTCTGTTCTCTCCCTGGGGAATCCAGCTGCCATGTCATGAGGACACTGAAGCAGCTCCATGGAGAAGCCCAGGTGGCAAGGAGCTAAGGCCTCCTACAACTGCCATGCAATGGAGCCATGTTGGAAACATCTTCCAGGCACAGGCCAGTCTTCAGATGACTGCAGCCCAACCTGACATCTTGCCTACAGCCTCATGGGAGACCCTGAGCCAGAACCACCCAACTCAAGCCCGCCTAAAAACTGTAAGATAATAACTATTAGTTGTTTTAATCTGGAGTAATTTGTTAAGCAGTGATAGGTAATTAATACATATTACTTAAATCATAGTACTCAAAAGCAGCTCCATTTGTGTCCAATGGCATACAAAAGTAAGTGAAACAAGAAAATAAAAGTCCTATTCCATAATTTTCTAGACTTCACATATTTAAAAATATTTATCAAGTGCCCTGAAACTCAGGACTGGTCACCAGGCCTGTACAGAGAATCACAAAGAGCTGAAGTTGACTATTTGTGGTTGAATCAGTTTCCCATGGTCCAAACCAAAGGCACAAAAACAGTTTTGACTTCTTGAGTTGGAGTTCCAACCTTCTAAAGTTCTAAACAAGGAAGAGGAATGTCTCAATCCCTTAGTTTTGTGATGTTATGGAGATACTTTGTATTGGGCTGATGCCACTTGACTGAGAAGCTTGGCATCTGACCACCGAAATACCTCCAAGGCATTTTTGACTGGTTGAAGTTTTCCTTAGGATTAAATAAATGACCCTAGCATGTCTCTCAAACTCCCACCGAAGCCTGAAGAAATTTGGGGATATTCAAACATCCTACACTCAAGAGTGTTATCTTTGCTCCTCTGAGGCCAGGCCCTTCATAAAAACACTGAAATCGCCTGAGAAATGAACACTCTGCAAGTGAATTTACTACCACAGACACTGAATCCAACATGGTGCAGCCAAAAAGTTCAAAGAGCCTGGACAAGGTCTCAACCTTTATCAGGATTTTTGAGACATCCAAACGCATTCTTCCAGTCCCTGTTTTTCTAGTTGCTTAGAAGTTCTTGCACGGAAGATTAAAAATGTGAAGATTTTTGCCTCTTTCTACAACTGCAAATAAAATCTTCCCAAGAGAAGGTCTCCTTGATGAATAAACACATGACTTTCATTTGCTTGGCTCTGCAAAAGTGCTTTTAAAGTAATCCAGGCGAAATCTCCATGGACCGCGACTTGCAGGCTGCCCACTCCCCAGTCCTAGCATGATGGTAACACACACCACAGTTTTTCCCTTCCTCTTTTTAATCAAATGCATTACAGCATGCTTATTACTCCTGGGGCTGTGTTTCTCCAGATGGTTTTCCAGCTCCACCGTAGGTCCACTCAGAAGGAAATAGAACAATGTTTCCCAGTTTAGTACCTAAAGTCGATTTCTTTTCCCCAGGCCTCTGTACATGCTGACCTCACTTTTCACTAAACACCAAAAGGACTGAGTCTGTATCACGGCAGACTGGGTCATGTGTGTCTGGAATTAGGCCAAAGTAAAGCAACCTCTCTCCTCTTTGGAGGGATGAGTTGAATAACCTAAGACCAAAACAATACCTTGAACTTCCTTTGTACTAGATTCATAGTGGCCATTCAGGAGATTAGCTCAATCCATAGTACATATCCATGTAAGTTTTATTTTTTTAATCGTTCTGTCCATTTGGTATCTATATTGGCTTGAGAGTCCTATGGTGGTACAACTAAAATAGCTGCCTGCTCATGTTTCATGCACCAACCAGCAGCTCCAGGTTAGTGCCCAGTCAAAGTTCATGTCTGGGTTCTCTGTAGGATGACCACAGGGGGAATGTAGAGTTAAGATTGTATTACATTGTGTTTTCCATGAAACATTTACATGTTGGGAGCTCCTTGGAGACAATATAGAAGATGCTGGCTGAGATAATAGTCATCAATCTGATTCTGAAATCCTTCAGGGGTAAAGCTGACAACCAAATATTTCCCATCCCTTGAGAGCCTGCATAAAATCTGCATTATCTTATAAAGGATGGGACATGCTTGGAGCAAAAACACTCTCCCTCACTCAGGCAGCCATTATTCACCTTTCAGCAACTGTCTACAGCCAGACCCCATGATGAGGGATGCTTGATGCAGGGCCTCAATGAAGAATAACTCCCAGGTAGAACCCACAACCTCTCTGTCCATCTGATGCCTATTCTTGGAAGCAGATAAGCAGCAAGAGGTCTGCAGCTCCATTAAACTAATATTATTTGTCACTTGCTATGTACTCACTGTGGAGAGCATTGGCACTCAGAGACAAGACCATGATTCCTGACTTAAAGGAGATCACAGTCTGTACAGGACAAGGGGAGAAGGGTTGACATGGCTGAGAAAAACAGAAATGGAGAAAAATGCAGGTCCAATAGAGCAGCAGGGGCTGCAGTCCTCCTCGTCAAAGTTCAACATGACCCAATCCTGTTCACAGTAAATACAGACAAACTCAGATCTGAAACTCAGGACACAATCAGGAAAGCTGCCATCATTATACTATGGTGGCCAAAGTATGTACTGTTGTGTATTTCTCCTTCACAACATTCATAATATTTACTGCAAGTAGCATCGGTATTTTTCTTGCTCATATCTTGCTCACCGTTGTATCTCCTTTGCCTAGCATAGTTCCAGGTCTATCATTTGGTGCTTAAGAAAATATTTTCTAAGGGAAAGCTTCTGAGAAGATTAAAGGAGGAAAGAGACTATGTCTTGTGCAAATATAAGAAAATCGTGCCCGGGAGAAGCCACCAGCCTCTTTCCCCAGCATGCAGATGCCAAGATGTAGCATTTCACAAATCAGACTTATTCTACAAGCCCTTTCTTCAAGCCTGACATTTCTCACAACAATCACTACTATAGGCAGTAAAACAGGAATCTGCCTTGAAGCAAACATACTCTAGTATTATTTATCTCCCCAGGACACATTCCCCATTTAGTTCTCCTCTTGGATTTTTACTCTTGAGACTTTATTGTCGAACTGCTTTCTGTCCATAAATAATCTGTGTTCATTTCAAAGGCTCCAAGCTATCCGTGACTACTTGAGAATTATAATAAAACCCAGCTCTTGACTCTGGCACCTCCGACTTCCGCATACTCTCCTTGTGATGTGGCTAATTGAGAGCAGTGTGGAATTGCTCCGGATTAGGTTGTGAAACTAATCCAGAGCAATGTGCAAGTGGTCTTTGAGGAAGCGGAAGGACCTGAAATAGGGTGTGTTGCATTTTGAACAGGCAGAATGAGCTGACACATGAAGCTTCATTTGGTTGCAGATGTGCTCCTTGAAGGCAAATGACATAAATTCCTCCTCTTTGTGGAGACAGTGCCTCACACAGCACTTGGCACAGAGGAGGCCCTCAGTAAATGTTTGATGATCTGAGCTGCGCATGTGCCACTACTACAAAGATTCTAGGGATATTATGCTACAGGACCAATATGGCAAACACTTGAGATCAAATGAAAATTTTCACTCCCGAAGAGCTGAGACTATGCTACAAGGCTATACAGCAACTGGTAAAGCTGAAAAATTTATAAGCTTTCCAACAAGTAAGTTTAACTTCCAAAGAGTATAGAGTACACCCCTATTCACACACATACTCATACACACACTCATGGGCACTCAGTGAAGAGCTCATGAATGAATGCTTTAAGAACAGATATTTACATGTTTGCAACATGTAATCAGGTTGACAAATTTGTTCTCCAGGTGAGTTAATATGTGTAAAGTACTCAAAGGTGCCTGACATATAGAAACCATGCAATGTATTATACTTTTTTTTATTATTACCATTATTACTTTGCTTGTTTTTATTGTCTCAGCCTCCTCTTTCTGGATCTTTTTTGGGCTTGTTTTTTGTGTTTGCTTTTATTTTGTACTTCTTGTTAAGTTTCTATTTCCCTCCCAGGCACCCAGTTACAGGTTTTCTCTATCCTCCCTACAATTAGCCCTTATTTTCCTAGCTTTCCTTTCCCACATGTGAATGCATATGTGAAAAAGGTCATTATTTAAGATAATAACCCTCCCAGAGATATTTGCCTTTTAGCACTCATCTATGCCAAAGAGGATACACTGATTGAAGAATTCCTGACATTGACTAATGGGTTTATGAATATATCTGGGAATTACACTTTTTTTTAGTATTCTTAATCACAGTGTGATATTATCACACTTTACAGATCAGATCTGTCTTTAAACTTGTCACAAAGACCCATATTTTGGCAAAAGCTAATAATTATCTAAATTTCCTATGTTAGCTAAAATTAAGTTCTATGTAAAAAATAAAATAAAATAAGAAACATTTGTCTTTCTCCAACCGAGTTCCAGCCTTGCTCTGAGTTGCATCTCCTCCACAATCCTGGGTAGCCTGTGTCCCCAGCTCTCCCATTGTGATAATATACAAGGCTGGCAAAAGTTTATAGTTGTTTGTATGGAAAATAATACAATAATTAATAAAGAATAATGCAAGAATAAACTGTTTCTCATACTCACCACTCTAAACCTACTTTTGCCCACCACAGTAGATGTGATGAGAAAGAGAAAAGTTAAGTTCTTCACCACTGACACCAAGATTTTCTTTAAGAAGCAACTGTAAATGTTAAGTTAAACACTTTTATAAAGACTGAGGTCAAAGACTTGTAAGCATCACTGGACCAGGGCTTAGGCATTGGGGGAGAATGCTCTAGAATCTAGAGTCTAGATAATGACAGGAGGTGAACTGGAGCTCCCAGACAATCTGGAAGAGGAAGGGTATGAGACCTAGTGGGGGAGAGACAAGGAAGGAAATGAGTTTGTGTTGGTGGGAGGCTCGGCACTAGATGATTCAGTCTTGCCTGTGACCACTCCACCCAACAATTTTCTTTTTCCAGAAAGTCAAACTCATGAAGCTTCAGTGTAAGCAATGAGGACATTTCTCATCATGGAACCAACAAAGCTGTCTCCTGTTGGGAATAGAATGATGGCTTCAAACTCAGCAGGTGAACAAAGTCAGGAGAATTATTTCAATTAATTGTGGAATAGCTACTTCTGATCAAATGTCAACCAATTTCTTCTTTCTCCATCATCTCCCTACAGAATATCATATCCATTCACATCACTGATGGGATTTCTCTTTCTTGTAAGTATTATAAATCAAACCTCAGAAGACCAAGATGGGTAGATAAAAGATCAGGAGCCCCATTGGAAAACAAATCTGTCCAAGACGCAAGAAATGGAACCTTTGACATTTAAAAAATTACAGAACATTATTCAGCCTTGAAAAAAAAAAAGTAAATTCTGCCATTTACGGCACCATGGATGAACCTGAAGAACACTATGTTAAGTGAAATAAGCCAGACACAGAAAAACAAAGACTGCATGATTTCACTTATATATGAAATCTAAAATAGCCAAATTCATAGAAGCAGAAAGTGGAACAGTGATTTCCAGGGGCTGGGGAGCGGGGGAGGGGTGTTTGAGGAGAAGTGGAGATGTTGGTAAAAGTCTTAGTTCTGGGGGTCTAATGTATAGCAGTGTGACTAAAGTTAACAACACTGCATTGTATACTTGGCATTTGCTAAGGGAATAGATGTTAAGTGTTCTCACCACAAGAAAAAAAGAAAGTGGTGATGAATGTGCTCATTAGCTTGATTGTGGTGATTACTCTACAATGTATATGTATATCAAAACGTCATGTGCTTTAAATATTTGTCACACACAGACACACACACACACACACACACACACACAATCACAGAAAACTGTGAAGGCAAAACTCACTGGATAATTAGCAGAGAAATCTCATGGGGAGCATAACATTTTCATGTTAGATGATTCACAAGATGCAGAGTAAGAGCTTGAAATGGAAAAATATTAAACTAGCAGGTCAGTCAGTCCTTCCATACTTGTCGCCAGCATTTACTTCAGTTCCAGTAAAACAGTAGGCTCAAGTATTTTTCTTTTCAGTAGGTTAAAGAATGTGAGCAACATCTGTGGTGTGTGTTGATACCAAAAGCTCAGAAATGCCATCTTAAAATAAATAAGACTTGGAGGGGACTTTAGTTGCTGGACAACCCCAGATTCTGGTTCATCTGAGATTTAGCAAATCAATGAAACAAAGGCCCTGACCTTCCCCACCCCTACTTTTCAGAGGATGAAAAAAAAGGTATCTCATATAATTCTACCCCCTTGGGTATCAAGGCACAAGGAAAAAATAAGTCTTTAAATTTGCTGGAGAGATGGGTGAAAATTATGAAAATATTTAATGGAATAAAACATTTTGTGAGAACTGTAGGAGGCCATAATTGCCAGAGTGCCTTTACTGCTGTATATTGGAAAGGTGTTTAGGAGAAGGGCTCAGATTCAAAAGAGAGGAGTAGAATCACTTCTGCAAGCAGTGGTGCAGGTTTTCATTTTCCTTGAAGAAAGGTGGCAGAGGCAGCCCTGGAAAGACTTCACTGTGCAAGATGAAGAAGCTGCTAGCAGACCCATAGCTAGGGAAGCAAAAGAGAAAAGTCATTGTTCTCTCTGAGTATGTTCCCCAAAAGTGTTCAGATACCATACTGTGTGCTTGGTGTTGGACCTATGGTAAAAAGACAGTGTGGCAAAGACAGAGATAGGAGATTCTAAGACCCACAAAGAAGGTAGTCAAAGGGAGCACTCATGTCTGAGCCTCGTTCCCACCAGCCCCAGGTGTCCCAACTCTCCCCCTGTTCACAGTAGAATGAAGGAGAGAACAAAAAAAGATAAAGCAGAGGATTATAATACAAATGTGGTCACTCCAAAGATCTGTAGGGAAGTACCTAACGTAGAAAGATGAGTATGGATTAGGGATTAAGAGAAGACCTTTCAAATTGGGGGTAAAATATGCAGGACTTAAATAGAGAGTAAAAGTTAGGACACTACTAGGTTCTATTAATCAAGAAGATCTTCTAAACAGAATAAAGATGCCTGGTCTGACTGCCTCAGTACCAAACATTGATAGACTAGTTCCTGGACACTCTTAGAGAGCCAGCTTTGTAAGAGCTATGCAACTGTATCAGGCAGAAAGTGCTCGAAGAAGCAGAATCACCAGGAGTGATACACAGCAAGGGCTTCATTACTGAACATGACCATACACAATTATGAGAACTATTATGTAAGTCTATTGTTGTGTATGGCACTGGCTCTAAAGTCAGCAGGGAAAGCAGCTGGAAAAGAAAGGAAGTGGGAGAGAGTAAGGACAAATGGGAACTCCTGACAATTATCTGAAGCCACAAATTCAAATTGAATGATGTGACTCTGGTGCCTTTTGTCACAGGGTGAAATACATACTTGGCCGAGAAGTTGAAAAAGCTGGAGGGTAATCCGGGTAGATGAGCATCCACATGTGAGAGCTGCAGCAAAGCTCAGCACCAAGCTCTGGGGGGTGAGGACACTGCTGAGTGTCATCTCCATCTCCAACAACAGTGGCCTCACCAACTTGGCACTATTCAGGTGGAAAATTCTGGGAAATGTAGTTCCATTTCAACTAAACATGTATACATACACACACACACACACACACACACACACACACACACACACACCCCTAATCCACAACAGCAGCTCTAGGAAATAATGACAAAGGTGAGCTGTGCCAGTTGCAGACCTGTTACTCTGATGTTTGATCTGTGCACATCCCGGTCATTCCATTTGACTACCCACTCCTTTCTACATTTGTCCATGAAGAGTAAAACGGAGGGAGAGCAGTGGTCAATTTTCTATAAACACGAGATTTTACAAGGGAAGAGGCTAGTAAGAGAGGCTGAAATAAAATCTGGGGAAATGCATGCTGCTTGGGGATGACACAAAAGAAGCTCCTCATCAACCCCTCCTCCATAGGTCTCACTCAGCCAGAATAAGTGCCCAGAGAATCCACCTCATGGATTTCCGAAATTGCCAACTAAAGTGCATCTTTGTCTCTTGAGACTGTCCTGCTTTACAGGAAAAGAATTAAAAAGTGAGGACCACATAAGTACTACACTAATTATGAGCTGGAATGTGTCAGCCAGAAATAAGTTACAAGCTGGCCAGAGCCTGCAAACTCTAGTTAGATGTTTAATAAAGTTCAGGCATGCAGCCGCGAGCACTCCTGGACTCTTGCCACCTTTTATTATGGTGGCGCCTGGCAACATGCTTGTAGTTAGGAATCTGTCAGCCTTTCCATTAGAAACTCCATCTTTTCAGGACTCTCTAAATCTCTTTTTTTTTTTTAAATCACATAAATTAGAAACTTGTATGTAGCTTGTCCAAAATGAGAATATTTTGTGGTGATTGTCATTGTTTTGTTTTGCCTTTCAGATTTGAAGAACTTCAATCTAGTTCTGTCATTTACTGTACAATTTTTTTTAAAGAAGAAGTAGAAGAAAATCAGAAAAGGCAAAGTTAATAGCTAGGTCATTGGTTTGGTTCCAATTTTTCCTTCAGAAATGACCTGTTCTTTCCTTTCTGAAAAAGGAAAACACACTATACCAAAGTGTTTTGTGTCAAGATAAAATCTGTCCTTAGATAAGTCCAAAGATAAGAAAATGTAGCTTTCCTTTTTTTTTTTTTTTTTTTTTTTTTTTTTTTTTTTTTTTTAGCTTGGTATGAGATTGTTAGCCTGGCAACACAGAAGTTAGGGATCAATTTTATGCTTCAATATAGTATATTCTTAAGAAGCAATCTCCATTGGAAAAATCCCATATCCAAATTGGAAATACTGGGTTAAACAAGAGAACCTGCAGTAATTCTTCAGTTCTGATTGAAAAATACATTATGAATTTAACTGCAGCTATTCAGAAGGAAAGAAAAGAGAGAGGGGAGGGGAGGAGATGGGAGAGGAAGAGAGGAGAGGGAAAAAGAAGGAAGGGCAGGGGAGGTGGAAAAGGAAGGAAGGAATCACCTACATAAATATACTCACTGTTAAGATGCATCCCAATTTAAGGGCTATATACATTTGAGAGAAGGATGAAATATCTTAGAATATATAAGGCATATCATTCATCATTATTTACAAAACACTTGCAACTAAATTTTGCCGAGTCATTCTTCTTTCCCTAGATAAAATGCCAGGCAAATTCCATAACATTTCTAGTTACTTTTCAAATTTCAAAAAGCCAGTTACTTATAAAACCAAACTGCCAAGATCTGCTCTAATTTGAAATATCTCCCTTGCCCCAGTGTGGGTTTGAACCAGTGTAGAAGTCTGCAGAGGGGGGAAACATGTGATGAGTGCTCTGTGATTGTTTTTACCCTGCTCTTTCTCTTCTCCCCTTCCCTCCCCTCCCTCTGCTGCTGCTGGCTGTTCCAAGTATGGAGTATGCTGAGGATCCAGAGAGAAAGGTCCTATTATTAGACTGATCTTATAAGCAGTTCACCCAGAACAGTCCTGCCTTACCTTGGGAGCACCAATCATGCCTGCTGTCTAGGGTATCTCTAATGAAATGTTCATTACTGACAGTTATGTGAAATTCACCAGGAGGGGTGTGGTAGACCTCCACTCTCTACTTCAAGCTCCTGACATGGTTTTGCCTGGTAGCTGGGAGAATCAGGGGAAGAAGGCAGAGTTCCTTATTAGTGTGGTTAAATTTGAGCAATGACCATAACAGCCCCCTTCCTATACCTTACCTTTTTCAGATATGAAGTGATAACATTTCTTTGATCAGGACAACATGTGGGGGGGATGCCCTTACTGGCATCTTGGTATACTGTGCCAAGTGGCTGGAAGCTATGAGACTGCCACATGCTGGAAGCTATGAGACTGCCAAGTGTGAGGATTGGGGAAAAGGTGGGAAATTGTAGGCCACTTTCATGTGACGTATGTGTGAGACGCAGGGCTGAGATATCCTGCCATGAGGAGAGTAGTGTGAAAGCTTTTGCAACAAAGGTTTTTCATTTGCATAATTCTGCAATTATTTATTTTATTCTTTGCTAAGTAAATATATTCTAGATAACAAAAGCCAGATTTCTCACTGTTGAAGAAAGAAGTTAAAGGAAAAGAAGAAAGTAGAATGAATTTATATTTTGGATTGTTGCTGTAACAAGTTGTCACAAACTAGATGGTTTTAAACAACAAAACTTATTTATCTCTTCGTTTTGTAGGTTAGAAGTTCAACATGTCTCACTGGACCAAACTCAGAACTATGGTCACTTCTGGATACTCTAGGGAAGAATCCATTTCCTTACTTTGCCTAGTTTCTAGAAACTACCCATTAATCGGGGCTCACAGCTCTCCCCTTCCTCCTCCTTCAAAGCCAGAAAAAGTGGGAATCTTTCTCACATTGCATTCCTCTGACCTCTCCATTGTCACATCTCCTACTCTGACTCTCTTCTCCTGACTCCCTCTTTCACATATAAGGGTCCTTGTGATCCTGGGTTTGCCCAAATAATCTAGGATAATCTTCCTATTTTAAGGTTAGCTGATTACCATCCTTCATTCCATGTGCAACCTAACTTGCCATGGCCATGTCACCTAACATATTCACTGATTCTGGCAATTAGGACCTGGACATCTTTGTGGGACTATCATTTTGCCTTCTACCCTGTACTACTAATAAAAATAAAATAAATAAAAGTAAGAAGTTGTAGAAAGAGCTGAAAGAGTTAAAGAAAATGAGCTTACATCTTTATAACTACAGTAAAGGCCTGGTACATGAATTCGTGCATGGGTGAGGTCCCTCTGGGTGACCTGCAGGGATCAGGCTAAAACCCACAGTCCAATGCTGCCTGCAGCTTCTACCTGCTGCTCCTGCTTATCCCAGCCCCACTGTGCCTGCCATGGGAGCTTGTACCCAATCAGTTCAGATCTGAAGAGGCTTGCAATGAGGCAGCAGTCATCATCAGCCACAGCCATGAGCCCTGTGTCTGGCACCCTCCCAAGGGGAGTGGCCTGCGTGCGAGGTCAGGCTGAAACCTGCTCTCTGACATCCCCCAAGGGGTCTCGGGTTGCGAGAGGGAACACGCTAGGCTGAGGGACCTCACTGGTTTATGATCAGGCTGGGGAGGGATCACAGGAGGGCTCCAGGGCATGTTTGGCCCATCTTGCTCAGTCCCAATCTGCTGGACCCCAGCAGCAAGCTAATCTACCAGTCAGAGCATTTGCCCCCTGGTGGTCAGTGCATGGCATAGCAAGTGGTTGAGCAACCTTAGCAAATCATTACCATATTATGCTTTGATTGGTTGGTTGGTTGTTCTGCCATTCAGTCTATTTGCATATTACCCTTTTATTATATAGGATATGGAGAAAGCATAGAGCTCTGATTAACAACACTATATTTGGTGCCATAATTTTATTTTTATTTTATTTTTTTTTAATATATTTTATTGATATTTTACAGAGAGGAAGGGAGAGAGATAGAGAGCTAGAAATGTCGATGAGAGAGAAACATCAACCAGTTGCCTCTTGCACACCCCCTACCGGGGATGTGCCCGCAACCAAGGTACATGCCCTTGACCGGAATCAAACCCGGGACCTTTCAGTCCACAGACCGACGCTCTACCACTGAGCCAAACCGGTTTCGGCTGGTGCCATAATTTTAAATCAACGAGCCTTTTGAATAGAAGATTTGATCCACCAGATTTCAGAGTTCTGGCTCCATCTACCAGTTGTGTTAACTTCAGCATAGTTAGCATATACCCATTCTGGTGCTCAGATTTCTCACTTGTTAAATGGAAATTATTAATATTGATATATAATCACAGGGTGATTGTATGGAATAATATGGACAACATATATGATTTTTATAAGGTAGTGACATTAATAATAACAACAAAGTAGACTTAATATCAAGTGCTATGGCAAGAGCTTCAGCACTATCTCTTTAATTCTCACAACAACCTAATGAGGTAGTACTTATTTTACCTAGTTTACAAAAAGAAAGCATGGGCTCAGAAAGACCAAGTAATTTTCCCAGGTGGTATATAATGTAGCCAGGAGTGGAACAGTTTTGTATCACTCCAAAAAGTCTCTACTATTAGCCACTATGACATCAGATATAAATCTAAGCTATGAAAACTATTATAGTTTTAGAGTAATTCATTCCCGTAGTGAGAAAAGATGAAAGCCGTGAAATGAACCTGTTCCCATTTGACACAGCTATTGGAAACCTTCTGTTACAACCTAGCACCCTGGTAGGGAGAGCTTCGTTTTTAAGCCTCCTTTAAGGCTCTGTACGGAATAAGGTAATGCAATGCGCCAGTCTTTATTTGCTTCTGAAAGGGCTGTGGTCAGAGATGCTAAGTGTCCCATCCGAGGAGCTCTTGGTTCAGTCACACTCCCTTCTCCCATGTAGTTCTCTACCCAGACCAGACACATGGTTTCTAGTCTAGACTAAATCTGCATGACACACTTCATGTTGTTTCCCAGAGCATTCTTTTCAAACAACAAACAAGTAAAAAGTTGTATCTGTTTTTCCACTTTAAGAAAAATGTTGAAAAGCTCTCCTTATGTGCGCAATGTCTGTATGGTGTCTCTAGTAAATTATTTTCACATGTTGTCTGCCCGATCCACAGAATTTGCAGAAAGCACACCCTTCCTCATGCCTCAGATGACCTCTCACCCAAGAGGTCAGTACCTAAAAGGCAGTATGAGCCAACTGCGTCGTGTGCTCCATTACCCTTGAGATTATGAGTAATTGTGGGTAATTGCTATGGCAAATGAGTTATAGTTAATTACTAGTGTGGTCTTAATCCCAGCAACAAGTGAAAGCAAAAATGCTCATTGACATTTTGCTCTGTACTATAATGAATACAGCTTGCAGTTTTAGTTGATGCCAAAACATTCACTATTATGAACAGTCTAAAATCCCAAGGGAATCAGATAACTGAGTGGTTAAGCATGTAGGATTTTTCATTTCCCACTTTTAATTTACTGCCAGATATTTTTAAGGGCAACTCAACTTCCTTTTTACCCTAGGCAACGGCATGAGCTTTCTGCTAAAGTTTACAAATGTTAAGAGTCACCTGACTCTAGAACCTGCTAAAAATAGCATATTATAAGTATTTAAGGCATCATTTGTAAGGATAAAATAAAATAATATAATAGTTTAGGAAGTCCTTTAGAAAAATGAAAGCTCAATGCAATTACAAGGTATCATTACTATCCTCCTATAATTGTGATCTAAATAACTCAGCAACTAATACTTATGAAGTGCTCCAATAAAATATAATTTGTTAATTATTGCCTTCAATGTCAGTGATAATCAGTACATACCTGGTTAAGTGTAAAATGTGGCCTTTTTTGAACTAGTAATCCAAAAGTATTTCCTTTCATCCCCTAAATCCATATTTCAATTGCTCTGATTTGGCGATGCTCTCAGTCTCTTAAGAAAGAGTTCCCTTTGAGACTGATGACACAGATGGAGATAGGAGCTTGGACTTCGGGTCTTCTGATAAGAAGCTTGATGCCGCTGGGCAAACCATGTAATCATTTGAGTCATGGCTTTCATAGCCTCTAAAATAGGGCTGATGCTAAGACCGGTTTGGCTCAATGGATAGAGCATCGGCTTGGGGACTGAAGGGTCCCGGGTTCGATTCCGGTCAAGGGCATGTACCTGGTTGCAGGCACATCCCCAGTAGGGGGTGTGCAAGAGGCAGCTGATCGATGACTCTCTCTCATCGATGTTTCTAACTCTCTATCTCTCTCCCTTACTCTCTGTACAAAATCAATAAAAATATATTAAAAATAAATAAATAAATAAATAAAATAGGGCTGATAACTTACATCTAAGAATATTGTCAGGACAAAGTGAAGGGAAAAGGAAAAAGCACTTTGGAATGCTAAATGTACGTGAAATCAAGAGTTATATGAACAATGGAATACCCTATTTATAACAGCATTAACAGTTTCATCATGAAATGAGGACATTTAGCTTTTTTCCCCATCAATGCTGCTCTACCACCACATTAGAGCAGTTCTGACAGGGTTTGGGCAAAGGAGAAAATCTTGTTTGAGCTGTAAAACCAAATGGGAAGAAGGAGGTTGTCACCAATTTTCCTCTGATTTGAGCCCAAAGGAAGGATGGTTTAGGGACCCACTCATATCCAAATGTCTTCAAATTTGGTTGGCAGCCAGCACGGTCTCACTTTATCTATTCGGTCTAGTAATAATTAATGTCGTTTTCTAATACTTTTTTTTAATCAATTTATTTAAACAATACTGTACAACAAAATTTAAGCAACAATATAGTTGCCGTTGTTTTCTACTACTTGTGCCCAACGCTCAGGAAGCATTTTAATCCCTCTGTTGTAAAATTCTTGTGATTTTGATGCAAAAAATTCAGTCAATGCATTTTTGAGGCATTTTTCATTATTAAATTTTTTTCCAAGAAGAAAGTTTTGCAAAGAACGAAACAAATGGTAATCAGAAGGGGCAATATCAGGAGAATATGCAGGTTGAGGGAGAACTTCCCATTCCAACTGGTGCAGTTTTTCAGCAGTGATTCTTGCAGTATGCGGTCGTGCGTTATCGTGGTGAAGAATTATGCCCTTCCGATTAATCAGCACGGGTTCTTTTTCTCTTAAAGCTTGGGCTAACCTTTCCAATTGGGCACTATACACTGCACTTGTAATGGTTTGGTTAGATGGTAAAAGTTCATAATGAAAGATTCCTTTAAAATTCCACCAAACACACATCACTTTTTTTGCATGCAAGTCAGGTTTTGGCGTGGGCTGTGGAGCCTCATTTTTGTCCAACCATTGAGGCTGCCTTTTCAAATTAACATACAGCACCCATTGTTCATCTCCGGTAACAATTTGCTCTAAAAACGGCAAACGGTTTTGACGAGAGAGGAGCAAACTGCAAATTGTGACTCTTTGATTATGGTTGTTGTTGGTCAACTCATGAGGAACCCATTTTCCAAACTTTTGGACTTTGCCAAGTGCACGCAATTGATTGGAAATTGTTTTTTGTGAACAATTTAAAGTTGTCGCAAGCTCTTGTTGGGTAATTTGAGGATTTTGCACCAAAAGAGCTTGAAGAGCTTCTTGATCAAAATTGGACACACGGCCTCGACCACTCTTGTCATCTAACAAAAAATTTCCCTCGCGAAATTTCTCAAACCAACGCTGGCATTTTCTGGCGCTAACTACATCTTGACCAAGAGCATTACAGATGTTTTTTGCAGCCTCACTTGCTTTTCTTCCTAATTGGAACTCGTAAAGCATGCAGTGCCGAATATGCTCTTCATCCGCCATCTTCTTAGCCCTAGTTTTGCAACAAAAACCAAACCAAACACAAACTTTTTCAAGCAAAACTTGTTAATTGCACTTCACACGTTCTGTAGATACCACGTGTTTGAAGGTTATGTCAATACAAGTCAACGCCAAGCAAGATTTTAAACAAATGTTTAAAAACGACATTAAATATTACTAGACCCGATAGATGTCTCCAGGCATTCTGAAATGAGTGCTGCTCTCTAGGGAGACAAGGGCTTCAGTCAAACAAGGAACTTCCAGGAAGAATCCCTCCATCTTAATCTTTTTCAAAAGGAGGTTTGGACTATGGTCCAGGGCCCCAGGAACCAGATGAATTTGAAGAGGAGGTGGGGATTGTAAATACAACTGTTAATCCACCCCTGCCAGCACTTCCTGTCTTTCCAGAATGCAGACATTGGGGAACTCTCATCTTTTTGGTCTACATAAATTTACAAATTCTACACTCATTCAGCAACTAACACTTATGAAGTGTCTGTTTGTGCAGAGCATGCTCTGGGTTCTGGAGACTCAGCAGCGAGCAAGACATTGGTAATTTCTTCTAGCAGAACAGGAACCAAAAATAACAAATCCATAACAACAACAAAAACTCAGGTTATAACTAATCCTTTCCAGGTTTCTTAGAGTAGGATGATGTGATGGACTTAAATGGGTGATGAGGGAATCCCAGCCTGAGATGACATGTAACTGAATCTCAATGACAGAAAGACTAACATCCCATCTCACTGTGCCTTCCCACTGCTTCTCTTCCTTCTTCACTCCCTCTGCTGTGGATCTAGGGTTCCCACCATGAAGCAGCCCTCCCATCCAGACCTTCCACTGAGCTGGCCCTCTTCTTGGCTTCTCGATTCATTCATTCAACAGACACCAAACAGGCTCTTGCCTTTGGTCAGCGCTTCCATCCTCGGTGTGGGACAACCTCAGACCAGCACCACAATGTTGGTATTATTATGTCTGTTTTAATAATGGGGCTCAGAAATAATAACTATAACAATCACCACTACTCATCAGGTGCTACTACATGGCAAAATCTAACAGACCCAAGTGAAGGATCAATGGCCATAATGGTCACCAGAGGCTTGGGACCGGGGGCCTTCTTCATTTCCTGGGCTACAAAAACAGCACGGATTCTGTGCACCCAAGGGAAAGTGATAAAAAGCCAAAATCAACTGATATGTCTCATGTCAACTGTGGCAGAAAGGGATTGACCCAGACTCATTATTATTTTTAAAATGCATTTTATATGTAAACTCCTTCAGGTTTTGAGGGTTGGGCTTTGTTTTTTAGTTTTGTTTTGTTTTGAGGTTTTTGGGTCTGTTTGTTGTTGTTTTTTGTTTTTGCTTATTTTTATCTAAAATGTCTTTTGATATCATCCTTAAAAGATAATTTCACTGGATATTTAATTTTATATTTAATTGCCTATATCAACAATTATTTTTTTCTTTGGTACACTGAAGAATGCTATTACATTCTCTTCTGGGTTCCACTGTTGCTATTGAGAAGCTCGCTGTCATTCTAGTTAACACACCTTTGTAAATAACCTTTCTTTTCTCTCTGGTTGCTTTTCCTTTTGCTGATTGCTTTCAAGATCATCTCCTTGTCTTTGCTGATCTGCAATTTTCACTAGGATATTTTCAAATGTGATTTCTATTTAATTTCAGTTGAGATATCTTGAGTTTCCTGAATCTATTAACTGTAGTTCTGCATCAATTGAGAAAACTTCTCAGCTATTCTCTTTGAAAATTCTCTTTCCCTAATTCTATTTTGTCTTTCTGAGTTTTCAATTAGATACTTATTGGATCTTCTTGTCATATACTCCATGTCTCAGCTTTCACTTATTTATATCTTTTGTATTTTCTATCTTTAGTTTTCTCGACTACTTTCTAGGTTATAGGGACTTCTTCAGATGTATCTTCCAGTTCATTAATTTTCTTATTGATTGTTTTCAATTTGCTATTTGCAAACTCAGTTTATTTTATTTTAATTATTTTATTTTTATTTATGGAAATTTTATTGGGTTTTGCTATAAAAATCTACCTCATCAAATTGATAGTTTCTTATTCCTTTACCATCCCTTCGATATCCTCATTTATTTATTTAAATGTATGAAATATAATTGTTTTTTAGTCTATATTTGATGATTCTGTAGTTCTTGCAAATCTGATTCTATTGTACTTTGTTTTTCTGCTGATTCTGATGTTATCCAAATTTCTTGCATGTTCAGTGATTTTTACAATTTTCTTATTGTGAGCTCATGTTCTTGGACTGTCTATGGAAATTCTCTGAAATCTGTTTTTAAAGTACATTTCTCAAGAAAGGATCTGTTTGCTTCCACCTGTAGGTACTTATCAACCCAGGCCACTTTTTACTAAATTTTTGTCTTGGAATTTTGTTAGACAACTCAGATAGGGTAGATTATGGCTTCCAAATTCACATGAAGTCAGGCTTGTTTTTAAAACTTCTCAGATAAGTTTTTTTCTTTTTTTTTCTTTTTTATAGCATTCAGAGCAAAGTCCAAGACAGTCAAGTCCCCTTTGTGGAGTTGGACTTTCCAGTTAGCCCTATGTATGTATTACCCTTTAGGGTCCTGTTTTAAAAAAGGGTTCTCCAATCAGACTTCTTGCCCTCTCTGGGCCCTAGACTTGGTCTCTGGACTTCCATGCTGTAGCCCATTAAAGCCAAGTGCATAGACCACCAAATATTAGCAGATATATATGGTGCAGGGTGAAGAGGGAAGAGTACTTTCTCATCATTTCTTGCTTTGAGCTACTTTTTCTACTGTTAGCTCAGTTGTGCTTTTTAAATATTTTATTTCAAAATATATGTTATTAAGCATTTTAAGTGTTCTGCACCTGGAGGGGTATGTATATAGAGACAGAGTCTATGATTTTTTTTTTTTATTAACCCTGTTACTTCCCATCCTTCTTTCCCCATCATATGGTAAACACTCCAGCTACTCTATTCTGTCTCACTAGTCATTCCTGTCACACAGCATTTAACAAATGTTTGTTGTTTGAAATAAATCACTTGGCAGTACACTATCTAAATTTACGTTTGTTATAGAATTTATTATTCTATGTTAAACTTTTATACCTAAGGAACCTTTACACCTGAGATGAGTAAATACATAAATGGGGCCTAAAGATGTAGCTAGAGTTTTTTCATCTTAAATCATTAAAATATTGATTTAACTCCAAATTAGGTTGATGCTTGTTTTTATCAACAATATTGTAAATTACTTATCAGTAAGTTATATACCATCATTGTCACCATCCATTTCAAAGTCCAGGTACCTATCAGAAAGATGTATTACATTTATTTTCATGATGGCTTTGCCTAATTCTTACGTGGGTATGCATTATTTATTTACTTATTTATTTAGCTTAGATATCTTGTATTTATTTGTTTAAATTTTTTTAAAAGTATATTTTATTGATTTTTTACAGAGAGTAAGAGAGAGGGATAGAGAGTTAGAAGCATCGATGAGAGAGAATCATCATCGATCAGCTGCCTCTTGCACAACCCCTACTGTGGATGTGCCAACCAAGGTACATGCCCTTGACATGAATCAAGCCTAGTACCTTTCAGTCCACAGGCCAACACTCTATCCACTGAGCCAAACCGGTTTCAGCTGTTAATTTTTTTTATTGATTTGAGAGAGGACAGGAGAAAGAGAAATCTCAATGTGAGAGCAAAACATCAATCAGTTGTCTCCTGTACCAACCGAAGATGGAACCCACAACCTGGGTATGTGCCCTGACTGAGAATCAAGCCAGCTAACTTCTTGTGCTCAGGACAATGTTCCAACCAATTGAGCCACACCACCAGGGCTGTGTATCCCAGTTTTTAGAAGCATCATAATACAATGTTGAAATGGAGGAAGATGTAAAAACTTATTAAAAACAGAAAGAAAACCCAACTCTTTCATCAGCTCAGACCTTCGGCCCCTAGCCTCACATACGGCTTCAATTCAGGAGCAGTGCGCTTAATCGCCTGTGAGGCATTGCTTGGAATGTCAGAGAGCACAAAGGGCAAGGTCAGGACCATGTGAAGCGAAAAGGACAGGACTGTCCAAAAGGGTGAGGCGGCCACTTACCTCCAACCAAGTGTTTCCATGTGGAAGTGCAGGTCAGCACTGCAGAGCTCCAAACCAAGAATCCAGATTTTTATGTGAACTCTCCTAATTTCAAAAGTTTGCATGATTTCTAAAATTAAAACATGGAACATGGAAGATGATTTTTATAGTCTTGGGACGAAGAAAAATTCCCATAATAGAAAACTTAGAAGACAAAAAATTGGCTACATAACATTTTTTTCTCCATAACAAAAACACCATAAACAAAGCAAAATAACAAACAAAACTGAGCAAATGGTTACAAACAAAATGATAACTTTCTTAGTATACAAAGTACTAATAGAAATGAGATAAATAGATTCCAATAGAAAAATATTGGCAACAAGAGGAAGAGATGGTTCCCAGAAAAGGAACTGCAAATGGTTTTGATACACATGAGAAGATGAACAAGGTCACCCATAATAAGAAAAATGCTAATTAAATTACCGTGAGATGCCATACTTCACTGACTAGCTTGGCAAAGATCAAAGAGCTTCAAATCAAATTGTTGACAAAGAAATGGAAAACAGACCTCTCTTACACTGTTGGAGGATTATAAATTGACTAGGGGCTCAGTGCACAAACTTGTGCACCTTGAAAGGAACTGTGGGCGGGTCTCACCCCATCCTCAGCAAACCCCCCCTAGCCCCTCCCATCACGGCCCCCAGTCCTGTCTGCCAGCAGCCCCACTCTCTACATCGCATTCCCACATATTGCTGGCACCACCCCACTAGCACCCACTGACTGTGCAAAGCAATTAGGGCTGGCGCCAGCAGCAAGTGCAAACAGGGCCAGCACTGTCAGTGGGTGTGAGCGGTGGCTGCTGCCCTGATTGCCCCTCAGGAGCAGAGGGAGATGGAGAAGCCCTCAGGGGTGATCAGGGCCAGCAATCACCACTCATATCCACTGACGGAGCCAAGCGATCTGGATCAGCATTGGGCACCAGCAGTGAATGTGAGTGGCAGCTCTGGCATCGGCTGCAGGTGCAAGCAGGTCCAGCACCAGAAGCAGGTGCAAGGCCAGGCAAGACCATGGTGCACAGGAGCAAAGAATTTTCAATAACCATCAGGTGCCCTGATAACAGCAACCAGCAACCCACTTTGGTCTGGCACCCCTGTTCACCTGCTCCACCATCCCGCTGCAGCCAACGTCCACTGCCCACCATATTCTGCACTCTGCTGCTGGCTGCCAATGCCCACTATGTTCTGTGAGTGCCCCTGGTGGTCAGTGCAAGTCATACTAACTGGTTGTTCAGTTGTTTGGTTGTTTCACCATTTGATCTATTTGCATATTAGCCTTTTATTAAATAGGATAAGAGTCCACAGGAGGGCACTTGGCAGAATTTATCAAATATGCTTTCCTTTGACCCAGGAAGTCATTTTGTATTCAGATATACAGAATAAATCAATTACACATGCACAAGGATATGGGCTGTAATACACTCTGTGCACACACACTCCTTGTCTCGTGTACAAAGAAGAGGCTTTAAAACTGCTACTAAATCTTCTTGTTCACACAAGAATGTGTATGGGCACAACCAGTGCAATAGGCCAGAGAACATAGTGGTAAATACTGTGGGACCAGGAATCAGATTTGCTAGCTGTGTATCATTTGGGCCAGTTGTTTAGCACCATGGGACTCAGTTTGGTCATCTGAAAACTGGTAGTGACCATAGTGACTACTTCTCAGGATTGTTAAAAGACTTCAATGAATGTAATTCATGGAAAGGATTTAAAACATGCCCTTAGCTTAGTCAGCGTGGCTCAATGGTTGAGTGACCTATGAACCAGGAGGTCATAGTTCAATTCCCAGTCAGAACACATGCCCAGGTTTCCAGCTCAATCCCCAGTAGGGGGCATGCAGGAGGGAGCCAATCGATGTCTCTTTCATCAATATTTCTATCTCTCTATCCTTCTCCCTTTCTCTCTCTCTCTTAAAAAAAATCAATTAAAAAAATTATTTAAAAAATAAAACACATCCTAATGTAGCAAATCAAAACTGGCTTTAATGAAGGTGGCTTCCATTCACATGCTCTTCTGTAATGTGACTCTGCCCCCCTCCTCAATGGGAGGAGTCTATATAGGTATCTCCACTCCCTTGAATCTGGGAAGATTCAAGGAGAAAGTGATGCTGTACCAGTCCTAATTGTAGCCTTTACGTGGCCTGGTAGTTTTACTTTTGTGTCATAGAATCTTCACAATGAAGCAAAATGAGTATTATTATCCGAGTTTTATTATTTAGGAAACTGAGGTTTAGAGAAAATTTTAGTAGTATCTCCCCCTTCTCTCACATCCTACCCATTATCACCACCAAAACCAATGAGAGGTTTCAGTAAGGTTGACATCCCTAGGCCTTCCCCTTCATCCAATCAGTGTCATTCTGGAAGGATTTCAATGACAAGACCTCCTGGCCACCTGCGTGGCCCATCAAACTTGCTTTCCCAGATCCTCTACCCTCAAGCCCTATCACAGGGGCAATAGTGATAAGGCTGAGTCACCTGGAAGTACTTCATATGGTCTTAGAGTTGAGCTGATTGAAAACCAAACTCAGGTATTCTGCTGAATCCAAACACCAGTTAAATCCACAACCTTGCAGTCTTGTATGTGAATTCTGGCAACTGGCACAGTGACAGCTAGGGGCAATGAAGAAAAACTGGAGAGGCCAAACCTGTGTCAATTTAATTCTCACAAGAAAATAGTGAAATGGACCACATTTTACAGACAAGAACAATGTGTTATAGACAAGAAAAACCTGCAAGTTTCAAACTACAATTGACAGAGCCAGAACACAAACCAAGAAATTCCGACCCAAAGCCCATGATCTAAACCAGAATTGAGCAAACTTTCTGTGAAGGACTTTGCAGGCCACACAGCAGCCTGGCTGAAGGACAAAACTCGCCAATGTGGGCAAAGGCAACTGTAGATGATTCATAACAAGTGGGTGTGAATGTCAGCCAATAAAACTTAATTTATGGACCCCCAAAATGTGAATTTGATATAATTTTCACAGATCAATAAATCTTCTTCTTTTGATTTCTGAAAATGAGCTGTGAGCCATACAAAGGCAAGCATTGCTGTGGTTGACATCTCCTGCTCTTAGCCATGTGATATTGTGTATGCAGAACTGAAAGTAATCTTTGGAAATGAGTCCATCATTCCTTCAAAAATGTATCCATGAAAGATCCTTTCTATGTAAATGTAGCATGTGTTTATGCTCTGGCTTACAGCAATAGGTCATCATATGCCAGGGATGGCAGAGCATATTTTGAAACTGTCCACATAGGCCACATGTTTGGCTCTATAGAGGACAGATTTTCAGGTGTTCACTTACACACACACACACATACACACACACACACACACACACACACACACACACACAGCTGATGCAAAGCCAGTTAAAATGGAGCATTCTGCAAGGAACTAAAATACAAAGAGCCATGCGTGTTTACTTTGCATCCTATAAATGATTTATGAGAACTTTAATACGGCCACTGAGTATACTTTTGGCTTGTTAGACATTTTATTTTTTGACCAGGGAACATTTTGTAAATGGAAGACCTTGATGTGTTAGCTTAGATTCCCGAGTAAAAGGTATGCTTAAGCACTTTGGAAGAAGTTCTCTCTGACCACTCTGTTCGCTGCTGCCACTTTCACCAATGTACATTTCTCCGTGGTCACTAAAACTCAGACATCAACAATATAAAGAAAGACTTGGTGTCTACCACAAACTCCACATCTGCTTTCAAGAAAGGCAGGGAAGGCAGAATGAGGTGCAGATGAGAGTCAGAAGCAGCTTAAGACTCAGTCACAGAAGTAAGATACTTTCAACTCAAGTGTAAGCAGAATCTCATTACCATCTTCTGTAAGTGGCCAAGAGTGTTGAACTTTTTAGAAAGCCTGCACAAACCCACCATGATTAGCTTTATCACAGGATATCAGATTAAAAAAATTATATCTCTCATCCCCTTGTGGCTTATGAAAAAAACAAAACTGCACCTTAAGAGATAAATATATCTTCTCTCAATTCTACTCAATTTTTGTTGGATTTCCAAGGTAACATATTTATAAAAGAATTTTGAAGATTTGTTTTTCTATTTCCTAAACTATATGGACTATAGTATAAAGGAGCAGAAATAAACAGAATGGGGATGAAGGGAGTTGGTTGAGAAATCATGGTTGATAGAAATTATTGGGAGCAATTCATTTCAAAGGTTTGATACTGAATTTGTACCAGGCATTCAGATAGATGGAGGTAGGACTTGTGTGGAAGACTGAAGCTTTGCTCTTGATTGTATACACATCTGTAGAACTTAAGTATTGCAATAAGCACTTTTAGTAATGAAAAAAAGCAATAAAAATGGAAGAATTACATTAAAGAATTACAACCATGAGTTTTGTGAGTTCCAAGATGATAGAAGTCACATTTGACTATGCAAGGAAAGGGAAGTGGAAATTCTCCAGGAGAATGTGACACTTGCAATAACCCTTTGACGATCAATAAGATTTGACAGGGTGAAGAGAGCATTGTCTGCCAAAAAAGTGAACAAAAGCATGAGGGAAGGAGTGCTCTGGCCATGGCAAAGAAAGGGTGTGCCAGATGTTCCTCAGGCTTATTCATTTTAGAAATGTGCCTGCAAGGCTGATTCAGTTGTATGGACACAGACATACATCACGAAACAATCAGCTGTAAAAGATGCTTAGCTACTTACTAGCACAGATTGCAGCTTGCAAGAAAAACAAAAGAAGAGAAAGAATAACATTTCTATTATACTCATATAAACCAATGATGTTGGACCATCTTGAAGAATTCCAGTCACACCTGCTTAATGCTTCATGGCAGAATAACCAAAAGTGGATCAACCCAGCCTTGGTCAGGTAGCTCAGTTGATTAGAGCATCCTCCTGGTATGACAAGGTTGTGGGTTCAATCCCCAGTCAGGGTGCATACAAGAATCAACCAATGAATGTATAAACAGGTGAAAAAACAAAATCAGTGTTTCTCTTTTCTCTCCCCCGCCCCGTGTCTCTCTCAAGTCAATTCTTTAAAAAAAAAAAAAAAAAATAGATCAATCCAGAGACCTCAGTTTCCACATTAATTACCAGCCAAGCATTTTTTCTTTTTTAAAATACATTTTTATTGATTTCAAAGAGGAAGGGAGGGGGGGGGATATAAATGATGAAAGAAAATCATTCATCCGCTGCCTCCTGCATACTCCCTACTGGGGACAGAGACTACAGCCCAGGCATGTGCCCTTGACCAAAATCGAACTGGGAACATTCAATCCTCAGGCCAGCACTCTATCCACTGAGCCAAACCAGTGAGGGCCAGCCAAGCATTATTTCAATGCAAATGAGCTTGAGCAAATCCAGCTTCCAGGTTTAACAATGGTTATTTTACTTTCCTATCAATCCAATCTATGGGTAATACTCACTTGATAATAAAATGTCAGTTCCTGGAACCCACTCTATACCTACTGAACAGCACCTATGTTTCTACAGGCTTCCAGGTGATGTTTGTGGATGACAGATGGAGAGCCACCATGTAGAACATGAACAGCATAGTCTCATGGCATCTACTATTAATAATTCCACTATGAGCAAGTCGGAGCCATTGGAGACATTTTTTCTAACTTGACCTTTCCAATCAGTCTCTTCAAATTGGAGAATGTACGGTCACATTCTTTCCAGCTCATCTAGGCCCCATTAGGGACTACTTGGGCTGAAACACGCTGTTTCTATCCTTTCTGAAACCTTCCTCCTACAGTTTCTGAGAGGGTGAGGTGGAATGACTCACATAAAGCCGGACAGGTCTGTAAATGCTGGTTGCCTCCCTCCCCTGGATTCGTCTCTTAAATCTCTTAGGTAGTTTATCTGAAGAATTCCCAAGAGAAAGGTGGGACGTAATTGCAGGTCCTTCAAGTGGTGCTACAGTGAGTGGCTGGAGGAAATGAACTCTTAGTGTGGCTTTGAATGGCTCCTTGCCCATGTCCAGGCAGCCGCCTTGAGCCTCTCTCCAGAGCAGAAGGGCACCTTTGCTCTGCTGTGGAGCCCTCCATGCCAACGGAGTCTGAAGCTGAGGGCAGCACCCGAGCAATGCAAAGTCCCTGTGGTTGAAGCAGTGGTGTGAGGGCCTGGCACCTGCCCACCTCAACCCTTCTCATTCTCCCAGACCAGATCCCCTTCAAAAACTATCCTCTCTAAATCTTAGAGTCTCTTGGAGTCTGAGAGAGGAGAGACGTGTGATGTGAATGTTACGCACGTGGCAAGAAAGGATTCTTGGTCACTGGAAAGAGCAAAGCGCTGCAATAAAGGTAAAAGCGACCTCAAAACAGTGCCTTCATTTAAACATGAATGTTTAAAATAATACTAACCCACAGAGCACTGAGAAAAGTTCCCCCTAATCCTACTGGCCCAATACAAATGCCATTAGCTACTTGGGGACACATGGAAAGGTAGTAAATGGAAAGAGAAACAGTGTAAAATCCTATCAAGTTTAATAACGGTCCCGAGCACAATGATGCATCATAGTGACATTATAGGAAGAAAGAGGGCCGTCTAAGAGATGCTTCCCTGTGCAGTGGGGAGAACCTGGGGCTTTCTCTTCAACCACAGGACCTGAAGGTCTGTTGCCATTCCTTCACGTGGGGAGTGGGAGAGGAGTAGGAAAAGCTGAAGGATGGAGAGAAGGAGAAGAGGGAGAGAACCAGCTCAGAGAAAAATAAGAACTTCAGGGGCCCCTTAGAGCGGACATTTGTCATTAGTTCATTGCAAGAGTTGCCTTCTAGTGGAGAACTGCATTTATATACCCTCCCTCACTTACAATACATGAACTAAGAAGCTACAAAATCACCTTCCCTACCTACCATTCAGCAGCTCCCTTATCCTTTAGGATAAAGCCCCAAATATTGAAGGTCCCTGACCAAGTCAGCTCCTCCTCAGGTGCTCCCATAGCCCACAGTCCCCTCTCCTGGCCTCTATCACACTCCGTGCAGTTGCTGAACCATCTGCCTGCCTTCTCCACTGAAACAGCAGCAGCGGTGGTACAGCAGTTGTCCGTGGTACTCCTGCCAGGGCTGCTGCTGGGGGAATTATGCCCTACAGGAAATGTGTGCCTATTTTCTCAGTCCTCCCATGGATGCCATGGGCATTCAAGTTCAGTTCTCTGAGGGAACCCCTAGGGAAGACCCGGCTACCCATCCAAGCACAGCGTTGGCACACAGTGTCTCCCAATAAATGCTCACTCAAGTCAACTAAAACCGTGGTCAGCAAACTGCGGCTTGCGAGCCACATGCGGCTCTTTGGCCCATGGAGTGTGGCTCTTCCACAAAAATACCACAGCCTGGGTGAATCTATTTTGAAGAAGTGGCATTAGAAGAAGTTTAAGTTTAAAAAATTTGGCTCTCAAAAGAAATTTCAATCGTTGCACTGTTGATGCTTGGCTCTGTGGGCTAATAAGTTTGCCGATCACTGAACTAAAAGATTGGGGTTTCCAGGTTTGGGGCAAAGGGAAGAAGTCTCTGTGTCCTGAGAACCATTTAAATAGATCCGTATAACAACTTGCCCCGCTTATAGAACTACAACTTATAAGGAAAACCAGGGCCAGCTTTAAGGTGCTGCAGAGCCACATGGTCTGGGATCCTCCCGGCACCAAAGGTGCTCTGTGCCTGTGGGTTCCAGGATGAGGAATGACTTCTCGCCTTGCCTTCCTTCGCTGCCGGTGCGCCCTCCTGGGTGCTTTCATGACTTTCCCTTCAGATGCCTCTGTTTCTAATTAGAGCCAGGAGCCTGACCCCCAAGAGCTGATAACAATTTTGCCCCTAGATATACCTTATTGGCTAACTGGAAAAGGCAGGTTTATGGTGTCTGCGTGGAAAGTGTATTATTAGAAGTGAGTCTGTGAGGCAAACGCCCCGTGACTCTAATCTTCGGAATGCTGACTCCTGAGGTCAGTAATTGGGCAGCGCAGAATTCACCAGAGCAGCAGGCCAGAGCCTGTCTTCAGACCTCTTTGAAATGCAGTTCCTGAGGTCAGGGAAATAATTGCTTCATTTGAAGGGGGTAGAAAGAGATGAGGGGAGAAGGAACAACCTTCATTATTTCTCCGGTTTATCAATGCGCCATGTTCTCAATATCCCGTCTAATTAAAATAACACAGGCTGCTTGAGAAACTCAATCATTTCCACGGTGATTCTTGTCAGCTTGCTCCTCCTGCCAGCTCGGAGATGCCTAATAGCAGATAAGCCGGGAGCCTGGACCTCCTTCGCTTAGTCATTAATTCAGCAGCCAGGGTGTCATGGTGCTCATTAACGTTCTTTGCCCCCGATATATTTAAATCCTTAATTAACGGGGAGGATATTTTAATGTCAGTGCTTTGCAACTTTCCAAAGAAAAATGCCAGTGTAATCAACTTGAACTCCTGACCACCACTCCTAACACCAGCCTGCCTTCTTCTCCAGCAGCCAGGCTATCTCTGGGTTCAATTCGCATTCCAGACACACGGGCCACGATAAGCTGGCCATGTGGTGTCTGTTCTCTGGAAAGTGGCTGAACATGGCATCATAAGGAGGACCCCTCTGAAGTCCAGCAATTATACTAAGTCCTGGTCACCTGAGAAAAGCTCCTGAGATTCACGTTTATGTTCAAGAAGAGCAAGGAGGCCGAAACCGGTTTGGCTCAATGGATAGAGCGTCAGCTTGGGGACTGAAGGGTCCCAGGTTCGATTCCGGTCAAGGGCATATCCTTGGTTGTGGGCACATCCCTAGTAGGGGGTGTGCAAGAGGCAGCTGATCGATGACTCTCTCTCATCCATGTTTCTATTGTAACTCTCTATCCCTCTCTCTTCCTCTCTGTAAAAGAATCAATAAAATATATTAAAAAAAAAAAAAAAAGAGCAAGGAGACATGAGGAGGAAAGGGAGGGGGGGGGTGTTTTTGGTGGTTTGTTTGTTTGTTTGGCTATTTCTGCATAATTTCCATGGGCCAGACTTAATTCTGCCTCACAAATACAAAGAAAATGAAAAAAATCATAACAAAAGAAATATGAAACAAATAAACCAAAATGCACACACTAGGCAAGAAAGAAGTAGGGGGAAATGATTTTTTAAAAAGATTCAACTCCACCCTGGCAGCATCTCTACCAAGAACTATGGCCACGTGAGGCACACATTGCAGGAGCCCCTGGTGTGTATTCAGTCCTGGCTGGCGTCCATCACAAGGGACCCCCTGTAGCCATGAGGGGCAACACCAGCCTGCTCACCTTAGGGACGTGGGGTGGGGATTTTTAATCCCCATGGGACTTTGAGGTCGCTATACCCACGAAAGCCCCCACAGCTGACTTGGCACTTGGTTCATGACACTTTCCGTTCTCAGTCAGAAGCAGAGCTGAGTATTGCCTGGGACTCGGAGTCCTTCCAGGATCTGGCCCAGAATCTGCCAGCCCAGCCCCTGAAACGGCCCCTTTGACCACCTTGTTGGTGAACCACAGGCCCTGGTTAAGACATACAATCTCCATGGATTTAGAAGCAGGTAGGAAGTGGTGGGAGCTAATGTAAAGATAACATGAAAAGCAGGGGGGAAGGGGATACAAACCAATCCACTTAAAATAAGAAAATGTTTTAGAAAAAAATCAGCATTCTCTCCCTGTACCCTAAGAGGTCAACTTTATAGATGCTATTAAAATAATTTTAAATATTGTTATAAGTGCTCTTCTGTTAATCTTGATTGCAACGTAGATGGAAGTATTCCTTTTGCTTCTCCAGCTACAGTAGAAAGTATTAGGAAGGAATATATCAAAGCTCAGGGCTGGAATTTTAAAAATGAAATTCAGATGTGTCTAATAAATCTGACCGAGAGATGCAAGGAGGCCCTTCAAGCCGTGTGGACAAAACATGCCTGGAATTTGGGCTGTGACCTCACCTGGCCACTTGCTTCATTAAATCTGCTGCTCTGGGGCACAAGGGTCTGGGGTCAGCCGGGATGTTTTTATCCCACTCACACTGCCATATTATTTGCTCGCCTGAGGGGCTGCCCAGTGTCTGCCTCCTGCTCAAGTGTCATGACTCAGCCAAACTCAAGAGGCAGGAAACTGAGCTGGATGGATCACTGATTTGATCTCAAGTGACAAATCCCTTGTTGTGACTTCGTTTAGAGGCAGGAGGTTGTTGGAAGTGGGGGAGGAGGCAGAATCCCAAAAAGAGCAGGAGATGTGTTCGCCATCATGGCCGCTGGTCCCACATGCCACCTGCATGTCTGCACACCTGTCCTCCTCCTGATGGCACCCAAACAGCTGACTATCTATCCAGAGAAAGCAGGAAGTGAAGCACAGAAAAGTGCCATGAAGGAAATAGCAGAGATTTTGAGCCACAAAATTCTAGGTTCTATGTCTGGGTCAGTCCCTCAAGGATTCCGTAGGTTAGGCAAGTGACTAGCCTTTCTGTGCCTTGGCTTTCACATCCGTAAATTGGAGATAATTATACTCACATGTCACGATTGCCAAGAGGAATGAATACAATGTCATGTAAAACACACAGCACAGACAATCCATCCTTCTTATATCAAACCCTATTGCTTTCTTTTTCAGTAGCTCCTACTACAGAATTGTGGATTTAGTGGGGCCAGTAAGGGAAGACCTGGGAGACATAATTCTGTTCTCTTAACAAGGGAGCAACAGACATGACAAAATTAAGTCATTGTACCCTGAAAATCACTGGCAGCAATAAGAAACAGTTACGATGAGAATGGAGAGTCATGTGGTACTCAGCATTTTACTTCAAAAAAATTAAATGCTTTCTCACAACCCAAGTGCCCAGCTGACTGACTAAGATTATCACAGCCTGCTGGATTCATTTTCCAAGAAGCCTAAGGAGTCACAGAAAGTACCTATGGATGATCCTGTTTGAGAGGTGAACTTGCTTAATAGTCCAACACAGCCCCTTATTACGAGGACCCAGGAATCCCATTTCCTGTGTCCTACTTGCTACTATGTCATGGAGAGAGAAAGAGAGAGAGAGAGAGAGAGAGAGAGAGAGAGAGAGAGAGAGAGATCATCCTCCTCCTACGGCCCAGCTCTCTATTCCATGACAAAGAGCACTATCTCTGCAGGAGGACTGAGTGAAGTTCTCCAGTCTCTTACTGCTCCCTTGAGGCCCAAGGATACCTACTGACCATTAGTAATACCAGTCCATCAGTGGGTCAGGGGATGGCCATTTTATATTGCCCATGTGCAGACCAGTGTTGTTATAAATCCTCCTCCTGTACAAAATAAAGGATACACTCCACAATCCCAATCAGAATGGACTCTGGGTCAAGATCCTGGAGGCTTCCTCCTGGGCCGGGAATTGCTAATTCCTAGGGGTAGTAGTCCTGGGGGTGCTGGAGACAGGACTTGAGGGCCCTGGGCCACAGGGAGGGGCGCTCAAGGGGTTCAAGATAGCAGCTATACTAGTGTTTCCATTATCTACTTCTGTATCACAAATTTCCCCAAAACTCAATAACATAAGACAACAATTTATTCTTTCTCATCATTTTTGCAATGTGGGCTGGTTTCGTTCTGTGGGTTTTCTGATTCATGCAGGTTGCCTCCTGGTGTGGGAAGGTCTGAAATGGCTTCTCCGATCACCTGTCTGTTCCCTTACCTGGGACCACTGACCAGCAGAGACTCAGCTGAGCATCGCTCTCTCCACGAGGTCTCGTCCCATGGCGAGCGCGGTTTCCTCAGTGCTGTGACCTCAGGATTTTTTTTTCTTTTTCTATGATGAATGGCTTCTAAAAGGGCAGAAGCAGAAGCCATCAGTTCTTAAGGCCTTGGCTCAGAAGTCTCATAGCGTCCTTTCAGAGGTATTCTGGTCAAAGCAAGTCCCAAGGCCAGCCTGATTTGAGGACAGGGAAAATCTTAGCCTCTTCATGGGTGGAACAGCATTTGTGTAAGAGAGGAAAGAAAGGATGGTGGCCATCTGAGGAAAACATCTACCACAATCAGTGTGGACGCACTTAAAAATCTTAACACTGATGCAGCCCTGTATGTGCACAGTGGCTGAATGTCAGCCAAGTATGTGCCTCTTCTTTAGGTGGCTTGCAGTTTTACATGTGTGCTTTATTTGAACAGCGTCTTCAAGGTGGTTAGGAATTGTGGCTGTTTGCTCTAGTGTCAGGCATAGTGTCTGTCACATCCAAGCATCTGATTCATATTTGTTAAATTAGCCAAAACCGGTTTGGCTCAGTGAATAGAGGGTCGGCCTACGGACTGAAAGGTCCCAGGTTTGATTCCCGTCAAGGGCATGTACTTTGGTTGCAGGCACATCCCTGGTAGGGGGTGTGCAAGAGGCAGCTGATGGGTGTTTCTCATCTATGTTTCTAACTCTCTCCCTCTCCCTTAAAATATATATTTTTTTTAAATTACTGAGTGATTATCCCCTTTTTTAAAAAGCAACAACAGTCAAAATCATGACTGAACTGCTTTAGTGACTGAATGCTTCAACTCTTGTGTGGTGAAAACTTGGTTAAAGGGTTTTAAAGGGGGATCAGAGTGCTTAGTGTCAGTAGTCCCTGGCAGATGAAACTGTTTTTGCTTAAAGGCCCTAGAACACATACTTTGGCGCCGATACCAGGTGTCAGTGGGAGACCGGGGGGGGGGGGGGGCAAACCACAAACCGAGAAAGAAAGCTTTAATACAATAGGTTTCTCCTCCCCTACTCTGTTTTATGAATGTTCTTATCACCCAGCACAGATTCCCTACCACTGATAAAATCATCAATAAGAGGAGCCACCCACCAGGAGGAACTGACCTCCCAGGAAGGCTCTCCTTAGGCAAGAAGCAATGCCTCCTTCCAGCTTGGAATGCTTAGCGTGAGGTAAAGGTTTTACTTGGGAGGCAGCCTGAGGTAAAGGAAAGAACAGGAGTCAGAAAAACTGGGTTCCCTTCCAGCTCTGCCACACTCTGGAGGAACAGCCTGCAGGAAGGCATGTCTTGCACTCAGCCACCCGCCGACATCTGCTGGGGGCTCAGTAGCTTCAGACATCAACCCCTCCTGCCCAGCTTACCTAGGGCACCTTGTCCCTTGTTACCAGATGGGACAATCCCACTCCTCCAACCTCTCTGTGCCCACCAGCCCGTCTCCCATTCATTCAGCCTTGATCACCTCAAACGCATCGCTGTTAAGTGTGTGTAGGATATTTTCATTAAGCTGGTTGGGACCACTGTCATTTTCCACCTGCTTCCCTCCCTAGGGATGCTGAATGGCAGTAGCATGCCTGTGGGTAGTTTATGGTGCACTGATAAGGGGAAGTCAAGCTGGGGATACATTTAGTTGGAGGTTAGTGGAATAGGTTTATGTGGTTCACTTCAAGGTAAACCTACACTGGTTAAGAGCAAATAGTGAGGTTTAAGAACTATTTGGGTTACCCTCAAACTATTTTTTAAAGCAGTAGTATATTTAGAAGAAAAAAACAAATTGTGAAAAAAGCAATGAATAGACTTGAACTATTTGATAACTTGATTCATAATTGAAATCATGTGGACACACTGGAAACAATCTCTTAATGATTTGACACAAAATACTGACACCAACAAATTTAGCATAAAACTCATGATATGCATTACAAAGAAGAAAGAAGACATTGATAGCTAACCTTATTGGAATCAATTCAAATATAAAACTACTAAAGTATGTATAATAAGTATGAGACCATTAGAATTCCAGCATAGCATAATTGACGGTATTAGGGATTAACTTTTTCAAAAATTTATTTCAGGTATGATAATGGTGTTGTGGTTATAGCACAGTAAAAACAAACAAATAAATAAAAATCCTTATCTTTTAGGAATGCATAGTGAAATATTTACTGAAAAAATAGTGCTTTGCCTTAAAAAACTTAAGAAGGGAGGATGGATGAGTGGTAGATTGAATAAGATTGGCCATGGGTTGATGATTATTAACTCTGATTGACATAAGAATTAACTATATTACTCGGACTACTGTTGCTTTTGTTAAAAATTAAAAGTTAAAAAAAAAAGAGTAAGGCATGACAGTGGTAAAGAAGGATACAGATGGCTTCTGAATTCTCTTTGCAGATACTGCCCTTGGCCTTGGCCTCTCCAGCCATTGAGGAGGATCTGCTTCACACACACCCTTGAATAAAGGGACCAGGAAGCCAGAGGTCAGCAAGGGACAGGAAATGAAGCCTGATGGTGTGAATAAACCAAGACCACCCCCAGCTTATGAATATGAATGTCTAAAACCCAGGAGCTTGAGCCTGGCCAATGTGGCTCAGTGGTTGAGCATCGACCTATGAACCAGGAGGTCATGATACGGTTTCCAGTCAAGACACACGCCTTGGGTTCGTTGGGTTCGGGCTCCATCCCCAGGAGGAAGCATGCAGGAGACAGCCAATCAATGATTCTCTCTCATCATTGATCTCTCTCTCTCACTCTCTCTCCCTCTCTCTCACCCCCATCTTCTCTCTGAAATAAGTAAATAAATTAAACTAAAATAATAATAATAATAATAATAATAATAATAATAGTAATAGTAATAACCCAAAAGCTTGAAAAATAGAGAGAGAGGAGGTGAAATGCACAAAAAAAAAAAAAAAAAGTAGAGTTAGGATAAATCACCTGGATGCCTGCATATGGACATCTATGAAAGGAAGAAGAGACCTTACGTGCCACACCAGGTTGTGGGCCTTGGGAGAACAGATAAATTGGACTTATTGGCTGTTTGTGACCCTGTGTGCCCCCAAAGTATTATATGTTGAAGCTCTACTCCCCAATGTGATGGTACTTGGACAAGGGGAGTTCAGGAGGTGATTAGGGTTGCTTAAGCCACACAGCCTATGGGTTTATGCTATGGCAGCCTGAGCTGGCTAAAACAGTGGGTCAGAGAAGAGGCTACTTCACCACAGTCAGCCTGACTGTCCCAGTGGGGTTTTCTCCACAGATAATTTGTGAGTCCTCTGGCGGAGGAAATAATGTGAAAAAGTAAAAAGCCAATATTTGTTAAGTGCTTACTGAGATGGAAGATTTATGAATGTGGCTGAGTATTTTATAAGATATAACAATATATGTTTTTCCTCTTGTGTTTATCCTTTGTGTGCTTATAGGGGAAGGGAAAATAGAGGCCATCTTAAAATCTTTCTGATCATCATCTTCCAGGAATGAAGCCAGAAGAAGACCCTGGGAGACTCATGAGCACAGACAAGATCCTGGCCCAAAGCTGGAGCTGCAGCAGAGTTCCTCATTCAGGCACCCAGAGCTCAGGGGAGGAAAGACAGGGAGACCCGTGGGCCTCTGCTGACAAAGCCACAGGGAAGGTGGCAGGAGCTGGGGAGGAATGGCTACATGTCCATCAAGGCAGACCAGCCCCCAAGGGTGCCTTGGGACCCCAAAGCATTCAAGACACCCAGTGGGGCTATTTAAACATGACTCTCAGCTCTCGGTCAGAACCTAACTGTTCCCACCCCACCCAATGTTGGCACTACACAGATCCCCTGGGTGGGATCCAAAGGAGGAAAACCAAGGTCTGTTCACCCAGGTGAAGGAATCTCAGACTTAAAATCTATTTTTAAAAATGATATACAGAAAGGAAGAGAGTTATTGTTGGAGGCTGATTCATGATGTAAATTAGCAGATAAGTTATCTTGTGCACTTTAATCTTCCAACAGTCTTGTGAAGTCACGTCTCTCTGCTGTGCTACTTATCCTTTCAATCCGTCATTCTATCCACAGGTGCTGACTTCTTGGGCTCCAGGCATTCTGCCGGGTGCCGGCAGAGCAGGGAACAAAACTGAGAAGGTATCTACACTCCTAGAGCCTACAGCCCAGTAGAGATGACAAAACATAAAAAAACAAACTAATAAAGATACAAAATCAGTACAAACTGTGATAAGCATTGCTGAAAAAATAAACCAGAGGATGTGATAAAGAATCCCTGTGCTACGAACAGGATGAAGTGGACAGAAAAGGCCTCTCCAAATGAGATATTATGTGAGCTGAGACCTAAACTAGGGGAAAGCCTAGCCATGCAGAGTTGGGAGATAAAATAGAAGGGAGAGGGACAGCCTGGCATTGAGAACACGTTAGAGGAAGGAAATGAAGGGAGTTGGGTTGGCCTAAAAGCATGAAGAGAAACAGGGAGCAGGCTGGAGGAAGTAGTCAGGTGACTCAGAATCTTACAGAGCAAGATATGATGGAGTTTGAATTTTATTCTTAAAACAATGGGAAACCATGGATTAATTTTAAGTAGTGGATTTGCCTACAACTAGTGTATGGATTAAATGAATTAAAATGTAATGCACTTAGAAAAGTGGCTGGCATAGACAGCACTATAAAAGGATTCTTATTCTTATCCTTATTCTTATTATTAATGTTGAGTTGGAGAAGGGCCAAGAATGGAAGCAAAAAAGCCAGTTTGGAGGCTATTTCTGTAGTCATTGGGGCCTGAATCGGGGAGGGAGCTGTGAAATTGGAGAGAAGTGGCATGCATATAACAAAATGTAAGTGAGGGGTACAGTCAAAAGGACTTTCTAATGGCAGAGAAAGAGAGGCACGAAGGACTGCCTCTAGGGTTCTGTCATAATCAGTCACATGACACATTACTCAAGCTGACTGCAAAAGAAAGCAATCGGGGAGGAAAAGCCAAGAGTTCCGTTACATTCTATTGAGTTTGAGATGCCTATCCAATATCTACGTGGAGGTGTCAAACATGCTGCCATCCTCATTGCACAAAGGGGAACCTGAGGCTCCTTCACAAGGGGGAAGCAGAGATTTAGAGAGATGATCATCTGCTCAAAGTCAAACAATTACTAAGAGAGAACATCGAACCTGGAACTGAGGCTAAGACCTCTTCAAATATCTCATTCCCTCCTGGTTAAATACTCTGAGGAGAGGCATCAGGCTCTTGTTGGTGTAACAGAGTCAACTCTAGTATCTATCAGATGCCCACAGGGGCTAGAATCCCAGGAAGTGCAGGGTGGTGCTGGAGCCAGCAACAGAAGCTTAAAGCACGCCCAGTTCTCTGAGACCTAGTGGTCAGATAGTGTGTCTGGGCAAGAAAGGAAAAGTCAGGCAAGAATGGTACATATTTAAGGGAAGTTGCTGATTTACAAAATAGGAAGAGAAATCTAATACACATAGTTTCAGGTCTGTTACAAAGGATCACTTTTTAAAAAGAGAAACAGAGAATGGGAGTACATATTTTATAAACCAGAGGCTGGTGGGAGAGAGAAATGGGGAGTTACGGTTTCATGGACATGGAATTTCAGTTTGAGATGATGAAAAAATTCTGGTGATGGCAGTCCATCAAGGAGAATAACCTTAATGCCGCTGAATTAAACACTTAAAAATGGTTACCATGGTAAATTTTAGGTTATATAGATTTTACCACAATAAAAAAATTAAACTGGGACATTTGCTTGTGTTATGGAATAGAAGTTAGCTTAATACACTTTTATTCTGTTTATCTCCTAAGGAACTAGGCACTCCTCTATGTCACTTATTATCTACTTATGTTTTGGATGTGAGGGAGGACTAGTTGTAACTTGGATGGGAAAGGTGCTGGAACCAAGACATAAGCTATAAATAAAGCCAAGACAGTTGTCTTTTTAAAAACTTGAGTTGGTGGCTACATTTCAAATTGCATCTTATTTTATCTGAACAGGATCGCGTTCTGTAAGCAAGCATCTGTCTGCATTCGTTTATGTTCCCCTCAGGGCCACAATATGCCTTTGCCTGTCTTCTCAGTGTTCTCTCAGTGCCTCACGTATGAAAATATGATTCCATTATTGGGACAGTTGACTAGAGAAATCCAATGTAACTAGGTAGAGAGAGAAAGAACTAGAGTGCCCACCACCCACAGCCTTGGTGGAACCACTGAAATTCCAATACTGTGAGTTATACGTAAATAGAGGTCGGATTACATTAAATATAGCTGTTCAGACTTTCAAAACCAGTCGGTTTTCTTCTGATTCAGAGAACTTTCTTTTTTCCTTTCCTTAATTTTTAAAACAAAATTTTAATTCTGATAAAGTGCATATAAGAAAATTTACCATCTAATTATTTTAAGTGTACAGTCTAGCAGTGTTAAGTAGATGCACATTGTTGTGCATGCAATCTCCAGAACTTTTTCACCTTGCGAAACTGGAATTCTATACCCTTCAAATCACTCCCCATTCCCTCCATCACCTGGGAACCATCAATACTTTCTGAATTCAATAACTCTGGTACTTCCATAACTCTGGTACAGTATTTGGCTTATTTTACTTAGCATAATGTCCTCAAGGTTCATCCATGTTGTAGTATGTGTCATAGTATCCTTTCTTTTTACAGCTGAATACTATCCCATTGTATGGACAGACCACATTTTGTTTATCTACTCATCTGTTGAGGGACACTTGAGTTGTTTCCACCTGTGAGCTGTTGTGAATAATGCTACTGTGAAGAGGGGTTTACAAATATCTCTTTGAGAGCTTGTTTTCAGTTCTTTTGGTATATACCCAGAAGTGAAATTGCTGGATCAATATGATGCTGGATCAATATGATCATTCTAAATGACTTTTTTTTTTTATGAGGTGCTTGTTGGTATTTAGAGTCCCCCTCAAAGTGTTGATATTCAGTGGAGACTGAGGGGAAGCAATGTTATCCGCTCCATACATCTGACTGCATATTACAGCAATGCTTATATCCTCAGCCCCCACTCCGGAATCTCTGGGGTGGAGCCCAGGGGCAAGCCTGCTCACCAGTTCTTTTTTTTTTTTTTTTTTTAATATATTTTATTGATTTTTTTACAGAGAGGAAGGGAGAGGGATAGAAAGCTAGAAACATCGATGAGAGAGAAACATCCACCAGCTGCCTCCTGCACACCCACCACTGGGGATGTACCCGCAACCAATGTACATGCCATGACCGGAATTGAACCCGGGACCCCTCAGTCCGCAGACCAATGCTCTTATCCACTGAGCCAAACAGGTTTCGGCTGCTCACCAGCTCTTTAGGAGATTCTCACGATCTCTAGACTTTGAGAACCGGGTTCTAGAGGGAGCACAGGCTCACTTACCCTAAGGTATTCTCTCAATCTCACCCCACAGTAAATATTCTATTTCTCAGAAGAGAATTCTGGCAAACTTGGAACTCAAGCCCAAGTCCATTCATTCGCCTCCAGATCATGCATTCTTTCTTCTGCCCACATGCCTTTGCTTGCCATGAACACAAACACACAGCAAAGAGGGGATGTTTCACTTCCCCGAGGGCCTCCCTGCACGCTGTGAACTGTGTTTCAAGTCTCCAAGGGGTCACCACCCTCCAGCATATCCTTGGAGACCGCAGACACTGTCAGTCTCTCCTTGGAGATTCTGAGAGGCACAATGAAAAACAGCAATGACAGCAGCTCATTTACCTAAAGGTCAGCTTTTTTGCTTATGATAATTTTTGTGTGTTTTTTTTAAACCGAAGAGAATACAACTTGCAAACAAATCAGCCCTTTATCTGAGCCTTTGCAGGTCTGTCCATTCCCTGCAGGCTCTGGCAGATGCCCGTCTGTTAGTGACATTGGATGATGGCCCATGTGCTGCCCAATCCCCACCCCCACCCCTGCACACACACACACACACACACACACACACACACACACACACACACGCACACACACACACACACACACACACCGCACCCAAGGCAGCCCTTGGTGCTGCAGGCCTATTCACTGTGTGCAGTGGAGGGAACACAGTTCCCGGGGTTAAGAGCTGGCAGTGGGGCACACAGAAGCCCAGCCACCACCACCCCCCCACCCCCAGGGACAGTCCTACAGAGCTCATGTGGGTCTCTTTTGTGCGATTGGTGAGGCTTCCCACTATGGGTTCCGGTGACTTGGAATGCCAAGGGCCTAAACTTAATTAACTTCTCCAGGGCTGGGATGCTTCCATTTCAGCCCCCGTCCTGCTTCGTGGGGCAGCGGGACGAAAGTGCTCCCTGCACAAACAGAAGGGCCAGGGACCTTAGTGGGAGCGTTGGCAAATACAACGGGGCCAGTGGCATCCTCATTAAACTCTGATTAGCAAGTAGACTTGATCCAGGCCAAATCGGAGCTGAATGAGATTTCTTTCTTCTTTTTTCGCTGCTGCCAGTTGATCAGATGTAGGCAATTAAGAACCCCCACACCTCCAGCCCTTGTATTTTTTTTTGAAGCAGGGAGCTCATACCAGTCAAGCCATAAAGACACCATTGTCCTTAGAACAATATTCCCCACTAATCTCACTTCTGGCAATTTACTTTTTCTTCCCAAGCAGATTTAGAAACTAAAGAGAGAGAGAGAGAGCGAGAGCGAGAGCGAGAGCGAGAGCGAGAGCGAGAGAGAGAGAGAGAGAGAGAGAGAGAGAGAGGGAGGGAGAGAGAGAGGGAGGGAGGGAGGGAGGGAGGGAGAGAGAGAGAGAGAGAGAAATCCTTGAAAGAGTATGGGGGGAGGAATACTCCATGGTATCTAATCCCATCGCAAGTGGGAGTTTTCTTGTTCCATTCAGCTTTTCTTTGAATGAGCCCTGGATAAATAAACTTCTAGTGCATTGGCCACATTGATGCGGAGACCGTGAGGGTCCAATTATGCATATGGGGAGGGCGGGGGTTCTGGTTTGCAAATCAAACACAAAGAGGGCAGCACAGGCTCTCCCTTGTAATCAGCTCTCACTACAAATTTACAAACCTGCGAGGTGAGATTGCCTTTTGTTAAGTGTTTAAAGCAATTATTACCTTTCTTTAATTTTCTGCTGGTAATTAGGCTCCTGAATCCAGTCCAACCCGGTCTGTGCCCGGAGGCCTGCCCGCTGCTGCTCCCTGTGTCTGTGCGGGGAGGTGAGGCATCTTTGGAGCCAGCCTCACAGGGACTCCTGAGAACTCCCAAACTTTTCCAGCCAGAGGGCCAAGAAGTCTGACAGGCAGACACTGGGAAGCTGTGTTCTTTCTGCCTGTAAAGAGAGAAGATGAAAGACAACAGAGAAGATGAGAGGAGTAAAGAGAGGGTGAAACACAGAAACTAAGGTCAGAGGCCAGGGAGGGGGAAAAGGCAACACGTTTGAGACAGGAGGGGAAAAAAAGACAGTGAGGATCATCTAAAATGAAGTAAAAAAAAAAGAGGGGCTGGTGAGGAGGGGAGTCAGCTCACTGTTGTTACTGTGTGTGAACTTTTATATTCACAAGATTCCTATTAATGAGCTCAGGGCCTCTAGGCGCATATGCCTCAATGCATTGCGACTCTTGCAGTGAATGAATGAAGAAGCCAAGAGTCTCTGAAAAGAAAAACCAAAGGGGAAAGAAAGCAAGAGAATCCAGAAGCGCTGGAAAATGGCTTACCTAAAAGCCACCCCTTTCACCAAGCCCCAGAGGTCAACCAACTTGGCAGGCAAGAGAGACCCAGGAAAGACTTGCCAACAGCACTAGCCTCTCAGACCCTGCATGGGGGCTGGACCAGAAATTCCACTGCTCATCTCATGTTCTGACAAGTGCAGAGCTCAGCACCGTTCTGAGAAGGCCAAAGGTGACATCTTCTGCGCCTCTTCTGAGGACCAACATTTCTTCCATCATTGAGCTACTGAGAATTAGAATGACTATGCCAATCTGGGGTGAGGGTGAGGTGCACTGTGCCGGGCAGGCCGGAAAACTAGGCTGGAAGTCAGAGGCAATCGGTGTGACTGTAGATGCCGCCAGAGTAGAGAGGAAGCAAGGTGCACACCTCACCAGTGTCCAGGGAAATCCAGGGCAGAGGGGCAGTCCCAGGGCTCTGAGCAAAAAAGAGGTGGGAGTTATCATCTGCTCTGCGGCTGCAAACTGGGTCTTTTCTCAGCAGGTGCACCAGCCTCTCCCAAGCTGGAGGTAAAGAACCTCTCCCTTTCGCAGTGCAGGTTTCTGAATCACTGAGGCCTGGGTTCGGATCCTGCCGAGGTACCTACCTGCTATGCGCTGCTGGTAAACTTCCTTACTCTCTACAAGCCCTAGTTTTTCTTTCCTGAGTGAAGGGAATCCCTCCTGGAGAGGATTAAGTTAAGTAAAGTCTATAAATCACTTACCATGTGACAGACACTCAACAAATAATGGAAAATGAGTCTAATAAATGATTAATTGTTATTGATTGGCTTTAGAAAACTGGGTTAAGAAGAAAAGCAAGTGCTATTGTATTTCCAAGAAAAATAGCAATTTCTTTGAGAAAATAGATTGAATATATTGAAAGCATTGCTGTGATACGCAGTCAAATGCATTGAGTGGCAATCACGTGGCTCCCACTTAGTCTCCACTGAGTAGCAACGATTTGACAGGGGCTGTAAATGCCAACCAGCAACTCTTCCTAAAACCTCGCCGTCCTGGTGACTTAAACTATGTAGCTAGGAGCCTGCGTGTGATAAGAGGCAAAAGGAGTTGAACAAAGAAATGCAGGAGCGGTGAGGAAGGAGAGATTAGTTCCAGATAGGAGGATTAGGAGAGGCTTTCTGGTTGGAGCTGGCATCAAACCGAGCCTTGAAGATAGGTAGAAATGAGAAGAAAGGGCACTCTGGGAGGAGGGACCTGGCTGAATGCAGGAAAGACAGGAAGTGCCTGGGAAACGGTGAGCCGCGCCGCCTGCTGGGAGCCAGGCCTTGTGGATGAGTCAGTGACAGGGGGGATCATTTGCCGTGACGGGATGGACCTTTATTTTGTAGGCGGTGGATAGGATGGAATTGCTGGACTCGTGTCGCTCCAGGAGCCCATGTGTGGATAGAAAGTGGGGAGAGACCAAAGGCCAGACCAGCACGGGCTTTAGCAGCAAGAGAACGGACAATGGCCTAAAACTGAGCAGTGGGCATGCGGAGGAGGGTGTAGCTGTGGACACAGGGGGACTGTCTGCAAGAGGACTTGCCACGTGTTGAATGTGAGGGACAAGGAGAGATAAGAGTTGTAAAGAATTTTGTAATCTCAGGCTGAATCGTCAGAAGAGCTGGGAGACCATAGCCACTAAGAGAGGAAGGGCCTTGGGAAGGTCGATAGTGACACTGGGACCTCCTAACGAATGAGATGACAGCATTTCAGCCAGTCACTTGTCAGATGCTGCTGTCACATAGATGGCTTGAATCTCACGTCAGAAATTAAGCCAGAAACCTATCTTGAGAACTGGAATATCCGAGGTCCATTAAGGGAAACAGAAACGTGCCCAGGTCTCCTACAAGGGGAATTAAATACAGGGAGTTGACAAAGACATGATGGAAGTGCTGAGAAGACAATCAGGAGATGCTGAGGAAACCCAGAAATGGGAACAGCAGGAAGCTGAGAGTCACCAGAGCCCAAAAGCTTAAACCATCTCACAGGAGCTTTTGGGGAGCTGGACACATGGGCTCAAAGGCCATGGCACCAGCTGAGGCATCAGGGAAAAATGGGCTCAAAGCGGGAAATGGAGTCACAGAGGAGAACGAGGCGTAACAGGGGGCACAGCAAAAGGGGCTCCTCCCATTCTTCTCCCAAGTGCGAGGAGTGGGCTGCTGAGCAAGAATAGGTGTCTTGGGGTGACAGAAAAAACAAACAAACAGGTGTGATGGTACCTTGGAGAAAAGATGGAGAAGAGAGTACCACAGTCAGGACCTAGAGGAACCGCCAGTAGCATCCCAGAACTGGAGGAAACCTAGGAAGAGGTAGCGAGCAAATGCCTGCAGGTTCTTGACCTCCCTGCCCCACAGGGCCAATGGCAGGTCAGGGAGAGAAAGGGTGCCTGCAGACCTGCCCTCCGCTGTGCACCTCGGCAATGCAGCGCCCAGGGCGGTTATTTTCAGCGCAGAAGCCACACTTTCACTCTGAGATCCCGGCTACAACACAGGAGCTCCGATTTGCTGTGCTTTCCACTTCTGCCATGTTAGAGGAAGGACTTCTTTTGTAAAACCCTGTGAATGGTTCCTTTACCGGCATTTCCCAAGCGAGCAAGCGTGGAAGTGTTAGCGAAGGGATTCGCAGAGTTCATTAACTTCCGTCACCCCCGCCCTCCTGTTTGCCCAGCTCATTCAAAAATATAAATGCCACTGCAAACAACCACTAAATCTACAGAGGCTTGTCTGGCTGTCACATAGCCGTAAAAACAACGTGCCCTCAGGCAGGGGAGGGGAAGTGAGGATGGCAAAGCACACACTAATTTTCAACAATCCCTCCTTAGAGACATAATCTTCAAATAAATATTTAACTTGCTCTGTCTTTGGTCGAAGATTATTTACAAATCAGGCTTTAAAGTGATCCTCCCCTGAGTTGTTTGCACACCTAGAGTTGCCCGGGAGTAGGAATGAGCGTTCCTGGATGCTGGAGGCTGCCTCCCATGCGGCCGTACACACTGACTGCAGGCAGCTTGTGCCCCCTCAGATCCCAGCGCGCCCTCTGTCACTGTGAAGTGACGGTACTGGCAAGCTTGCCTCCTCCAGAAGGTTACCATCCAGAGAAATGGGAGACAGAATTCTCAGCCCGCGGTCATTCAAAACCCCAAGATTTAGAGGAGAATGGGGCAACAGGTAGATCCCCTGGGCCTGCAGAGATAGCAAAGAAACTTGCTGTGAAAGAAGTTGGTGTTATGGAGCCTTCAAACTCTAGCATGTTCGTTTTCTAAGAATACTTGAAAATCCCAAGAGGTTAATAGGTGGTCCAAGAAAGAAAGGGATTTGTGGTAACATAATTGTATATTCCTTCTCTTGGAGACACACGAATAAAGGTTGGCAAACTTTTTCTCAAAGGACCAGATAGCAAATATTTTCTTCTTCATGGGCCAGCTGGTCTCTGTCGTAGCTTCTCACCTCCACCATTTTGGGGGCAAAGCAGCCGTGGAGAACTTGCAAAAGAATGGGCATGGCTCTGTTCCAATAAAACTTTATTGACAAAATGGGTGGCAGGTCAGATTTGGCCTATGAGCCACAGTTTTTCAACTCTTTCACTAGAAGGTCTAAAAGCTCTGAGAAGTCCTGCACTTAAGGAATAGTGAATTTCATCTAATCCATTTTTTTCCTCACATATCTTTGACTATAATACCCTTCTATATCCCAACATGTCTGTTGATATCAGTGATAATCCATTGTTCCACAGAACAATTTCCGAAGTAATGTCCTGGAAAATGTGCTAGGAAAGAAAACGTGACCCGCAAAAAGTCATAACATCTTGGCAATCTAAATATACAACGTGAAAGCAAAAGCTCTGGTCACTTCAGGAAAAAATCATTCTCCACTTGTAGATGGGAGAAAAAAAAAAAAATTTTTTTTAAGCAGCAGGAACCAAGCAATAGTCAGAGACCAAGGGAAACTTCAATGCAGACCAGAAATCTGTCCCAAGGAGGCTATGGCACCAGCGAGGGCATCAGAAAAGACGAGCTCAAAGGGCCCTAGAATCTCAGATCACCAGGTGGAGGCTTACAGTTAACACGATTCTGATTGTCTCTCAAGCTCTTGATGATCCTCAAGGCTGCTCAAAGAAAACTGTATTCATCTGTGAGGCTAACTACTCACCAAACAATTCCAAACACAACAGAAGTTTATTTCTAATTTGCGTAAAGTTCCAACTGGCATTTCTTTTTTCCCCTTTTATATTTATTTTTTAAATAATTCTTTATTGTTGAAAGTGTTACATATGTCTCCTTTTTTCCCCATTGGCCCCTATCCCTGCAACTGGCATTCCTGGTCAGTGGGCAGCTCTCTTCCACACAGTAATACAGGGATCCAGGGCCTTTCTTTTCTGTGGCCCTGCCATTCCATTGTGGTTCATTGTCTTCTACCAGATCCTTAGCATCTGACCAGCAGTCAGGGAAGGGAGAGAGGTCATGGAGGATGGAGCAGAGACATTTATGGGCCAAACAGCTCATGAACACCGTTGGGCCCTGCACAGGACACCAGACAGTGGGAAGCCGAGGTGTCTCCCTGGAGAACCAAAGATAACTCCAAGCCAAATGTATGGGCTCTGCAAGTCCGCATATGGAGTCTCCACTTGTCCTTCACTCTACTCCCCGTTCACCATGGATTCTCTATTTATTTACTTTATTTTCTTTCAGTGTCTCAGTAAACTATTCCAATTCTTTTCTTTTTTTCATTTTCTTTTATTTTCTTTTTTTTTTTTTTTGGTTGGGTTGTGGGTAAGGCATAGGAGGAAATCATTAAATAAAATGTAATATGAAGTCATGTTTCAAGTGGGGAAAAGAAAAGAAAGAAATGCCCATTGGGGTGGATTAAATGTAAAAAAAAAAAAAAAAAAAAAAAAAAAATTTAAATAAAACAATAGAGTAGAGTTGAATTCCCAGAAACTCCTGTGAGCTTTTTCCTTTTTGGAGAACACTAAAGCTTGCCTGGCTCTCTCCAGGTTAAACTACCCATGCCTCACCTGCACAGGAAGTCTAGCATCAACACTGCATCTGCTCCAGAGACCAACCCAGGGAGAATCCAGAACCTGCCTGTCCTCCACAGACTTGCTTCGGGCACTGACCTCATTCACAAATAGCTATGTTTCCTTCCTTGAACCACAGCCAAGCCCAGATGGAGACCATCTTAAGGTAATCTAGATCCTCCACCCCTGCTTAGGCGCCCCCTATGGTCCCTGACCCCCAACTGCTCACATTCTACCCAAGCACGAGCAGACAAACGCAGACTGCACATCCAGCCACTACTAACAGTTAGATTCTAACTAGGAAAAATGGTGGGGAGGGAGAGAGCAGCTTTAATTTAGGAAAAGGAGTGAACACTTGTTTGGATAGTTCTGGAATAGTAACTGCTATCTTTCTGAGAGGTGAGAAGGAGGACAGACCTTGTAAAGCTCATTGGAGGGCATACGTTTAGATGCTTCTGTTGTTATTTCTAACTGACTATTAAGAAAAACTTTTCATCAGGAAAACATTTCATCTTTTAAAAGCTAAATGTCAAGGAATGTGATTTTGCAAAACAAACTACAACAATTCGTGGGCCACACATGCTTAACGCCATGAGGCCTCTGACCACAATGAAGTCATATACTCACTGCGCCCTCCTCCCCCTAATGTGAATCATTTGCGGGTTTAAATCCTAAACTCAAATTTTTCTCCCCTATCTTAGTTCCTTATTAACATCACATTTCACATAAAATAACAACTGGCAGATGACAAGAATAATTCATACATACACATATACCTTACCTGCTTACATATGAGTAGACATACATATGCAGATGTACAGATATACAGATACATTACACAGTTCCTGAATTGGAAATGACTTCTCATTTAATCTTCACAGCAACCTCATGAGATAGGCATGATAGAAATTCCTCCCATTTCACAGATGAGAAAACTAAAGTCAGAGGGTGATTGGGGTCATAGTGAGCCAAGGAGCCACAGAGCAGGACCCAGACACAGGCCAGCGGAATTGGCTCCTTGTGCCAACCACCTCTGATCACAAGAGTAGTGAGTGATGGTCTGCGAGGCACCTCCTCCATACCCTTTGTACAATGTGTCTACCCACACACATGCCCGCATCCACACTTTGAGTGCAAGTTACTATTATCTCCTCCTAGTCTTCGCTTTATGAGAGTAGGAACAAAGTGACCAGAACCCATAACCTTCCCTGCAGCTGAGGGAGGTTGGCAGGGCCCTCCATCCATAAGTTAAAAGCTGCAGGAGCTGCATAAGTTAAAAGCAACCAGAGCAAATGAGACCTCCTGACATCGGCTCTAACCGCACACAAGTGTGAAGTCAAGGAGCTGAGACTGTATCTTTAAATTTAAAAAAATCAAACACGTGCACACGAATATACATATGTTTTGAAACTATACGAAAACTGAGGCAATGATTACCTTACTCAGGCCAATCATTTTTGTCTTCAAGAGGATCTAGATAATCTTAAAGGTTACAATATTTTAGCCTGAGCACATTAAGACAGCCAGATGGCCAAAACCAGTTTGGCTCAATGGTAGAGCGTGGGTCTGTGGACTGAAGGGTCCCAGGTTCGATTCCGGTCAAGGTCATGTACATTGGTTGCGGGCACATCCCCAGTAGGGGGTGTGCAAGAGGCAGCTGGTCGATGTTTCTCTCTCATCGACGTTTCTAGCTCTCTATCTTTCTCCCTTCCTCTCTGTAAAAAATAAATAAAATATATTTAAAAAAAAAAAAAAAAAAGACAGACAAACGCTCATGCTTTCTCCTGCATGTTTGGCAGGAGGAGGGTCCCGGGGGCCAGAGGAGGAGAGCGCTGGGTGAGGAGCACAGTGCCGGGACATCCCTGCTGCAGCCGCCACAGTTGCCCAGGATCGAGGCTTGGATCCATTCATGACAAAGCAGCTGGATTCTCATGCTTCTGTCACATTAATGCCATGTGAGTCAGTACATCCTGGTAGAAAACTACTCATAAACCTCGCAAAGTAAACAGATCAGTGTTCTCAGCAGAAATCTGGAGGCATCTTCACTTCTGGGGGCATCTGGCACATCCAAGTCATACTGTTTTTCAAAAGTGACTGCTGCTTCAACCTTCGTTCTACGAGGATGGCTCCACTCCAGCTAGAATCCTCGATTGCCCTCGTGGTCAGAGCCTCATTGGCCTTTGTAACTGCTGTTTTTCTTAGGAGGTGTATGTATTATATCATAAACATAGGAGATTATAGTGCTTATGATAGGAAAGAGCATTATAAAAAATGGTCCATGGCTCCAAGCAAATGAGTATGAAGTACATTCCTGAGGGAAAGAAGTATAGGGTATACAAAATGCAAAAGAAATTAGGATTGGAAGTTAGAATTTCTCTCTGGAACATCCTAGATAATTTTAAAGATCACTATGTCTTATAGATTCTCATGCTACATCCTTCTCTCCTCCACCCCACAGGTATTTCTGCAGAGCAGTAGCCAACATGGAGAGCCAACAACATCACCCCCCTTGTGGGACTTGGATAGCCTTCCAATAATCTATTACTGAGGCAGGGGCGGGGAAATCATCTCCAAGACAAAAGAAAGATGATGAACTGTGGCTGGAGATACAGAGTGACCATTTATACGTTGAGTTGGTGACTGCACAAATTACAGGCCAGAATCTCCCTGCCATGCTCTTGATGGCCCTTGTTACATTCTGTTATGGAATGAATTATATGTCCCCTGCCGAATCTATATGTGGAAGTTCTTAAAACACCCCCTCCCCTCCCCCAGTTTCTCAGAATGTGACTGTTTTTGGAGAAAAGGCTTCTTTTTAAAATATTTTTATTGATTTTTTACAGAGAGGAAAGGAGAGGGAGAGAGAGTTAGAAATATGGATGAGAGCCAAAGCCGGTTTGGCTCAGTGGTAGAGCGTCAGTCTGAGGACTGAAAGGTCTCAGGTTCGATTCCAGTCAAGGGCATGTACATTGGTTGCGGGGACATCCCCAGTAGGAGGTGTGCAAGAAGCAGCTGGTCAATGTTTCTCTCTCATCAACGTTTCTAGCTCTCTATCTCTCTCCCTTCCTCTCTGAAAAAAATCAATAAATTATATTTTTTTAAAAAAAGAAAGAAAGAAATATGGATGAGAGAGAAACATCTACCAGCTGGGGATGTGCCTGCAACCAATGTACATGCCCTTGACTGGAATCGAACCTGGGACCTTTTACTCTGCAGATGGATGCTCTATCCATTGAGCCAAACCAGTTTCGGCTAGAGAAAAGGCTTTTTAAAGAGGTAACTGTGTTAAAACGAGGCCCTTGGCGTTGGTTTTAATCCAATTTGACTGGTATCCTTATGGGAACAGGAATGTAAACACATAGTCACCAGGGGTGCATGCACACAGAGGAAAAGACCACGTGAGGACACAGCAAAAAGGCTGCCATCTGCAAGCCAAGGAGAGAGGCCTCAGGAGAAACCAACCCTGCTGACATCTTGATCTTGGACTTTCAGCCTCCAGAATGGGGAGAAATACATGTCTGTTGTTTAAGCCACTCTGAGTATTTTGCTCTGGCAGCTGGAGCAGACTCATATGTTCTCCATGAAGCCATAGAGCCTGACAAGGGAAAGCATTTGACCTCGTGGGAGGAGGCCCAAGGTTCAAGTCAGGCTGACTAAAAACATGTAATTTTCCCAGAAAAGAAAGGGTTTCTGAGCATCACTTCCATCCTGCAAAACATGAGGACTGATTGACATAGACTGAGAGGTTCCTTCTTCACACAGTCTATGACTGTCCCACCTTTTTACTACAAGGATGCCTCGCCCAGCTCTCAACTCCACAGGCTCCCATAGCAGCAAGGCTCACTCAGTGGCCCCCACAAGCTACAAGCACCGCCTGGGACTTGAGATGTGGGGGGCCGAGGGCTTCAGGGGCGGGGTGGGGGGAGGACTTTACATTCTCTAGTGACAGGAATTAATGAGTTGGGAAACAGTGATGTGGGTTTTGTCATTCTCCTTAATAGGTTTTTGTCAAGAGTAGGGACAGCTTTACCCAGAGACCTTGGTATTCAGCTCAGGTATTCGGTCTGCCCCCGCTCCCTGAGGGCTTGCTCTGCTTGGATTGTAGCCCAACTCCCACCCGATTCCCAATTAAATATATCATCCAGGTCTGTGCCTGATGCAGGAAGCCCTCACTTGCTAAGGGGCTTAAATCACTTAACGTGTGCCTGCCAATTTTCTCCTCCATATCACTTTTACTGATTAGCCTTTTCTTTTCCCTTGTTAAGAAAATGATGCAGCTCATTATTTTTAAAGAAGCCTTGATGGGACTTGGCTCAGATACAAAACAATATTTCAACTAACAGAAAAGTCTATCAAAGTAGCAAAAATTGTAAAGATGAATTTTACTCAGTCGTAGTGCTGGTGTAAAGAAATAGGCATCCTAATATTGGTGGAAGTGTAGATTAGTATGACCTTCCTGAAGGATAATCTGTCAGTCTTCATCGAAATTTTAAATGTGCACTTTTAGGAACATATATGATACTACAGAAATATGACTATCGTGGATATACATAAAAATTGATATAAAATATATTCTCTGATATGCTTTAACAAAATATTTAACGAAGAACTAAATATTATTAAATTATATTTGCTAATAAAATTATAGCAGATAACTAAATATTAATCAATAGTCGATGGTAGATCAATCTTACAACATTCCAAATTATGGTTCTATTATATTTAATGAGTTCATCCTAGATGCGTTAATGTGTCTAGGTCATATAGTAGAAAAAAGTAGGTAGCTGAACAATATAATAGTTGGTTTAATATTTTAATGCATATTTGTTTGTGGCGAGTTGCATGAGCACTTTAAAACTTTCTAGAATGATACGCCCCAAAGTTATGAACAGTGCTTTCTTCTGGGATTGGAAACGTAGTGAGCAAGAAAAAACTTTTCCTTTTAACTTTATGTATCTCTGTATTATTAAATTGTGTTGCTATCAGTTTATATTGTTTGTGTAACATAAAAAAGGCAGGAAAGTTTGTTTTTCTTTTTAATTCTGTCATCTTTTCTTAGCTGCTTTTCAATTCTTTGTAGAGGTAGGCAGAATGTGTACATATGTGTTAGAGAGAGAGAGAATCGTGAATCCCCAAGATCTCCATCACCAGTACCCTCTTCTCCCCATTATGCATAACACAGGGAGAGGGTTCTTCGATAATTGCTTGACCAACTATTTTATTTAAAGCTTTGAAGTTCAGCTACAAAATTCAGTGGCATGGTCTCTTCCCTTGAGGAGCTAAGTCTAGTGAGGAGACCACCAATTAACATATCAAGTTATATAACCCATACTGAGGCGTAGGCAGGCCATTGTGAGAGTAAAATGGCAGCCTGGAAAGAAGAGCAAATGAGTCACCAAGAAAAGTCAGGAAAGCTCCACCCAAAGGAAGTTCATGAATGGAGACTTGGACATTGGGCAGGATTTTTTTTTTCAGGTAATTAAAAATAAATAAAACTGTTTTTTGCATCGAACCATGAAAAATTTTAAGACAACAGTAAATATACTAATTAAATACAAAGTGAAAGAGACATCGATGATGTCTAAGCTCCAGTTTGAAAACATCCATTCTGATCGCCTTAGACTATGGATCGAGCACCCACAATGTGCTCAGCTCTGGACTGGGTATCAGGGGGAGAAGAGATGATAAAATTATGTGCCCTGGCCTCAGTCCCTAAGAAGTTTTTAACCTTGGTAAAGAAACCAAACTAATGCACAAAAATGTGTACGTAGTAGTGTCCAGCCAAGGAGGCCAATCAAAATATTAACAAACTTATATCACTCAGCACTTAATTGTATGTTACAGACTCCAAAGGCAACGACTATAAATGATACAACCAAAAATCGAGGCACACTCTTCAGAGTTGAACTAAATGTGCAGCATGCAAACATTCAGCCATATTTAGTAACACTTTCAATGAATCTATTTTTTAAAATAGTAAAGTTAAATGAAATCTAAATTCTGGCAAAAATATATATATATATATGCATATACTAACAGAACAGGTGAGTGTTTAATTATTATAGGCACCACAATTGCTCGTCATAAAACAAAGCTCTTGGTGTCAACTGGAGAAGTCAGGAAAAGTATGATAAGGTGGGACCTGAATTGGGCCTCCTAGGACTGGTAGGATTTAGGTAAGGGAAGTGATTGGCAAGAAACTTAGAGGTAGAAAGAACACCAATTATGGGATTCTCTTCCATTCTGAATGACTTAATGATCCTATGCTGTTCTTGTTACCCTGTCAGACTATCCATAAGACAGCCCAAGAATAAATATGTTTGCTTTTGAAAATCACGATCAGTGATTTTTTTATCTTTTTCATCCTATGGCACACATAAAATAATTACTAAAATTCTGCAGCACACCAAAAAACATACTATATTTTTTGCCAATCTAGCAAAAATAAAAATAGATATGCTTTTGATTCATTCACATCTGATAGCTATTTTAGTATTAGCTGTTGTCATTTTTTGTTTTAAACAATCTAAGGGAACGGAGGTCAGTGCTCCTGACTAAATAGTCAGATAATGCATGTTTTAAAAATCTTTGTGGCATACCAGTTGAAAACCACTGCCCTAGAGGGAAATGAATATTAGACAACTTAAAAAGGCAGAGTACCTGGGAAGCTTATCAGGGAAACCAAGGATTTCCATAGACTGCATTCGAAGGTTCGAAACTTTTGCTCTCTTGCCTCATTCGTCTGAGTAGTACACTATTTGTTCCTAAAAAGAAGAAGATGTTAGGAGAAAAACAACATTTCCAAAAGAGATCAGAGGTGAGTTTACAAAGCAAATGGGAAGTGTCATAGTTAGAATGTACGATGTTGGAAGAGGCAGCGAGGGAGCGAGCTGGAGGAGGTAAGAGGGCGGGGAGGAAAGCCAACTCTTGCTAAGTTTACGGCCAATTAACATTTGCCATACTTCAGACTCCAATGTTTAGCGAGGGCTTCTCAATATTAAAGGCAGCTCTTTGAACAATAGAGTCCTTTTTTTCCTGCCGTTCACAGCTGTCAGAGATCATTTAACTCCCTATATATTTCCAAAAAGTGATTCCTTTAATGGGCAGCGTAAACACGAGGGTTAGAGCACACTGAAGCTTGACTTAGGCGCATGGTGTTAGGGCATCACTCGCATCTGTCAGGATCTGGAAGGGAGGCCTAAGTAAATAATGCCACAAACTGCATTTAAAGAAAGAAACAGAGAGAGAGAGAGAGTAGGGAGGAAAGAGGGGAGATGTGGGAGACAGCCAGAGAGAAGGAAAGAAGAGAAATAATACGAGGACCAGAGAGAGGTTAAACTTCTGCCACAGACGTTGAAACTGCATTAATTAAAATTTCAGTTTCCTTCTTAAAACGATTCCTTCCATTCGAATGTAAACGTGGTCATAAAGTATCATGTGAAGTCTCATATGTCAGACCCAAACAAATGTCCTAGTTATTGGGAATTCAACCAGAGCTCTTATTATCTCAGCACAGTTTATATTTAATTTCCCATTTGTTTTTCTTCTTTTACACCAGATCCAGGTATCACATATAACGTGCTCTGATTTTTCTGTTTCTCTGAGTACACTCAATGGCCTTACTGTTCTCCAAGACCAATAAAACCAGTGGTGTGATGGTCCTCCCTTTGGGCTGGGATTCTGTATTGGAAATATAAATCCAATAGTTATTAAAGAGAGACTATGAAACTTAAGAAGGAGGCTCACACTTCTAATTAAGCAAATGTAATCTGCAAGATTAAATGTTTTGTGAGCTCAGCAGTGTTTGCAAGCATATATAATAGCAATCTTGAAAAATCTTCTTTTCAAATGAATACTGGGTGTAGTAAAATGGCCTTCATAACATGATCTATAATAATAAAAGGGTAATATGCTAATTAGATCAGACATCATTCCAGGTGTCCTTCCTGACAAAGGTCAGGGCCGGAGGGAAGCCAGCCCAGGTCCCAGTTGCCTGCTAATGACCAGAGGAGGGAAGCCCGGATCCCGGGTGCCAGAGGGAAGCCTACTCTTGCACAAATTTTCATGCATCAAGCCTCTAGTGTTATATGAAATCCCAAATGCACTCAGGAATTTTAAATGTAATCTTAAAAATAGCTAACCTTTAAGATCTGAATTCATTGAAGAGTGTCATCTAACTTTATCTTCTTAAGCAATATTTAGATTTGTAATAGTAAGGTGACCAGACGTCCCCCTTTTGGCAGGACAATGCCGATCTTTAACAATTTGTCTCACGTCCCTCGGCATTTTAAAAACATCCCGAGGGACATTCTTTCCAAAAATCAGGACGTTTTTAAAACACCGTGGGATAGGAGACAAATTGTTAAAGATCGGGACTGTCCCACCAAAAGTGGGACATCTGGTCACCTTAAATAAAAGCATAAAAAACTTAGAAATATAGAAAAATTCTGAGTAAAAATACAACTCACCCCAAATTTTACCAACTAGAAGTAAGCAATGGTAAGAGTTTACAAATATTATTATTATAAAATCTCTTCAAAAAACATACAGATAACTGATTAACTGACCACTTTCTAGTCCTTTAAAACAGGACAGATCTGAGAGGAAGCAAGTTGGGAGGGAGCAAGACATAACTGACTCTCCCTCAAAGAGCACAGATTTGAGCCACAACTTTTCTGAAGGAAAATTTTTCCTAGGCACTTCAGGCTGTAGATACCAAAAATTTGAACCTCGGAGGGAAGGCAGGGGAGGGTGGATGAGAAAAACATACAGATAAAAAATGAATATTATCTATATATCCATAGACATAAAAGACTAAGTGACCAACTGTACACCCAGCCAGTACATATGACACACACTGGCAATTTAAAAATGAACGTTGACTGGCGCATGCACCATACATATAAGCTTTTGCTGGTGTCAATCACAAGCGTGTTTTAATTTTATAATACTACTAGAGGCCCAATGCACAAAATTCGTGCAAAAGTAGGCCTTCCTGAGTTCTTACCATTTGCAACAACATGGATGGAACTGGAGAGCATTATGCTAAGTGAAATAAGCCAGTCAGAGAAAGATAAATATCACATGCTCTCACTCATGATGAACAAAAACAGATCTAGAGACAGAGAAACATTGATCAGTCAAACCTCAGAGGGAAGGTAGGGGAGGGTGGGGGTAAGGAGGAGAGATCAACCAAAGGACTTGTATGCATGCATATAAGCCTAACCAATGGACACAGACAACAGGGGGGTGAGGGCATGAGTGAGGGGGATGAGGGGGAATGGGGGGATTAGGACACATATGTAATACCTTAATCAATTTTTTTTTTTTAAAGAGTAGGCCTTTCTTCTCCTGGCTGACTTCTCTCTGGTACCTGGAACCCGTGCTTCCCTCACAGCCCAGTCCAGTCAGTCATTCATCCTAATTAGCATATTGTGCTTTTATTATTGTAGATATTATATATACTATTTTCACATGTAATTTTTTTTGCAGTAACTTAATTACCATACAAATATTTTTTCTAATTAACTTCCTTTCAATGTGCATGAATTCATGCACCAGGCCACTAGTATGTCAATATTATCTCAATAAAACTGGGGGAAGGGGGAGATAAGAAACAAATCAAAATATGACAGAGAAATAGCTACAAAGACTTAATGATTTCATTAGAATAAAATCATGCAATATGTACCATCTTAAAATATTTAAGATGGTACATATTTACATAAAATAAAGTAAAACTGAGAAAATGGCAGAATTTTCAACAAATGTTTCCTTGTCATCTAAGATTAAGGAAGAAATGGTTAAGTCATCAGCAGCCTAGTGTCATCATTGTTGCTGACAGTTTAAAATACACGTTTTCTTTGTAAACAGTTTGGATTGGTTCCCTCTAAAAAAGATGAGGAGCCCGACCAGAGTGTTTCCGTGGTTGAGCATTGACCTGTGAACCAGAAGGTCACGATTTGATTCCAGGTTAGGGCCCAAGCCTGGGCTGCAGGCTCAATCCCCGGTGGGGCATGCAGGAGACAGCCAACCAATAATTCTGTCTCATCATTGATGTTTATATCTCTCTCCCTCTCCCTTCTCTGAAATAAAAAATATTTTTTAAAAAGAAGAAAAGGTGAGGACCTCTTTCACTTCCTCCTACCTCCCATCCCTCCTCAATTTTGTTGCTCTATATTACTTTTATATGCAGCTAGTGCTTTAGAATTTGAAATACTTGCATAAACCATAGTTCTCCTGTTTGTTTCCTCTTACATCTATATTTGAATGGATTCCATGCTCACAACTAGTCTAGCAACCACCACTTCTCCATTCTTGAGCTCTTTATTTTTATTCATCTTTTGCCCTACATTATCTTTTTAATACAGCAAAACATTATTTTGGTAAAATATATTAGAATTTTTTCAGTTTAATTGGGTACATGTACTTGTGCATTATTGAGAGTTAGGGAAAATATAATCTGCTGCAGCATTTCAGACTTTAAAACACAGCATGTCACTGAAGGTGCAATTTGTGGAAGGGCTTGATATGCCTCCAAAGGCAAACCATGCAGAAAACTAGGGGCTGACAGAAGAGACCTAGGAAGATGGGATTAAGGTTCCAGATTGGGGGAGGGGAAACTCAGCTACATCCAACCTCTTCAGAAGTGCCCAATTAGGCAGCAAATGCCCCTCAAAGTAAGGGGATCTACCTTGGTACATTATTATTTAGCGGCACAAAGGACTACTTTTTAGGGGTGACTTGTCTCCTTTTGATGCCATGACTATTTAGACATTTTAAATTAACCTCAAACTCAGCCACACCATTGAACACACTATCCTCCCCTGCATATCTGGACTGCCTCTTGCCTCCCTTTGGTGACGGGGAGGCATCCTGGGGCCCCAGTTGCACAGGAACTTGCTCTCTCTGACTTCTGCTTCCCATATCCAATCCACTTCAGTCTCCTCCACTGTCACCATCCTCATCAGCGTTATTTCATAAGGTGTTAAGTTATGGTTCTTCCTCATTCCATTCTCCAAAATATCAGAATGTACCCAAGAAACAGCACTTGTATGGCTAAATGACCTAATGAAAATTTTAAATTATCATGAATATTTTACTGTGAAAGGCAGGTTTCTGAGTTTTTCATAAAAGTGAAATCCTATGAGCAGGAAACTAGATGTAGAGTCGACACTGGAGTAAAAAAAGAAAAAAAAAGTTTTTATATAAACTTAATATGCCAATAGACTGAACTGCAGAACAACGGAACAACTGGTCACTATGGCATGTGCTGACCACCAGGGGGCATGTGCAGAACATGGCAGGCATTGGCCATGGTGGGATGGTGGAGCAGGTGAGTGGGGGTGCTAGACCATAGCTGAGTGCCAGTCACTGTCATCAGGGCGAGCATCTGGTGGTTACTGAAAATTCTGCAGTCCCACCCATCACTTGCACCCGCTGCTGGCACCAGCCCCAATTGCTCCATGATTGGGTGGAGGAGGAGTGGAAAGAAACTGCTTACAGTAAAGGGTTTCCTTTTGAGGGTAATAAAAGTATTTTGAAAACAGATAAAGATGGCACTTGCAGAACATTTTGAATGTACTAAATGCCACTGGATTGTTCACTTTGAAATAGTTAATTTTGTTATGTGAATTTTATCTCAATAAAATTAAATAAATAAAACAGGAAGAGGTCAAATTTGGTCCAGATGCCACGTTTATGAAATGAAAACCAAAGAAAGTATAAATTTCAAGAAATACATAAGCCTTTCTGGAAAGAGACACCGATGTATTTCAGAGCATCGATCGGCTGGGAATAGTGGTAGTTTGTCTTACATCAGCCTACAAGGATTCTCAAATGGCCATGGCATTCTGTACACAGATAGGACAGGGTTTGTATCTGAGGGTCTGCAGGGGCCTTGGAGGCAGAGAACAGCCTTGGGTTATAGTGTCCTTTCCTTAACTTCCTACTGAACAGCACTCCCATATACCATGTGCCCAAGCCAGGTGTTCAGTCTGCTCACCCTCATTCCCCTCACCCACTCCACACCATGTTCTCACACCTCCTCGGTCTCTCCTAAAATTGTCCATTTCTGGCATTCCCCTTGCTGCTGTCAGAGTTCAGTGCCATTCCCTCTCAGCTAGACTGTTGCCAACAGCCACCTCGCTGTCCTCCTCTCTCCAGCTCTGTCCCTTCTGATGGTTGTTCCTTATGTCAGCCTCAAACTAATACACACTCTAAAGCCATAGTTTTTTGCACTGACAAAACAAAAACTGTGATTGCATATTTAGTGTAAATATCAAATTTTTGTCAGACAAAGCAAAAATGGAAATATCTCAGTGAAAGAGAGTGTATCAGCCCAAAATGCCTGATACAAGTGTGTGGAGGGACTCTATGGCTCCACTCCCAGGATAGCTTAGTCAGCGTCTCTTTGGGGGAATCACTGGATGTAGCTTAAACTCCTAAAGGCTGATATGTGCTGCTGAGGTGACAAGAGAAAGGACGGCGGGGAGTTCTCTGGGCTGCAGGGCACACCTGAAGAGGACACACCTCGTCAGGAGCACGCAGATGGGCTTCCAAACGATAGGCATGTGTTACTCTCAGGCACATTCTTGGCATTTCATTTGAGAAAAATGCCTCCTGGCCAAAATGTCAGGAACGTGCTTATAAATAACAAATTCCTTCAACTTACTGAACACATCTCATCCCTTTTTGTCAAAAAAAAAAAAAGCTTGCAGTCACCACACAGATATATGGTTTGCAACCAGGGCTTCTCCTGTCATATATAACACATCCCTCCCCTTGCAATGATGTTGAAACATGAAGTTATCCACTGGGAGTTTAGTCTTGAATCCTGGCACCTGGGTAAGCAATCGCCAGCCATGCTCTGTCAGGCTGTTCTTGAGCGTGCTGTGGGAGAGAGCAGGCAAGGATCCTAGCCACCGAGAGCACAATCATTCATTCATTCTCTCACTCAGTCGGTCATTCAGTCAACCAGTATTTAGAGTTGGTCCCTGTGTGTGGGATCCTATAATGAATTACATATGACCCTCAAGGAATATAGAGTCTATTGGGAAAGTCTGATAGGGCATGAACAATTGTTACACAGGGTGATAGGTGGTATGGTAAAATTAAAGATGGAGTGCTGTGGAGGCAAATGTGGTGGAACCTATCTCAGCAGAGGGAAGAAGTGGCAGAGAAAGATTCTTCAAGGAAATTGTATCTGTACTGAACAGTTGCTCTGAAGATGAGAGTAAGTGAAACATCAAATTTTACTCTAATATTCAGGTTAGTGATAGAAATCATAGGTTTGGGCTCTGAAATTGGACTTCTGGGAATAGATCCTGGCCCTGCTCCTCACCAGCTCTGTGACTTTGGTATAGTTAATTAACCACACCGTCTCAGTTTGCTCATCTGTAAAATGAGGAAAGCTAAATAAGTTAATAAATATATATAAATAGAATGTAGACACATATAAATACAGATATACATAAAATGAACTACGTATAAAAGTAAATATGTAAATAACATTTATTGGCACCAAGTAATGGCTACATCAGAACTTGTGATATATGGTTATTAATATTAATATGAGTTGCTTCGAATTACCTTTGGGAAGTAGTTTGAGTATGAATTGTAAATGTATGATAATATTAATAAAATATAGTTGCTCTAGCAATGAATAGTCTATAATTTTTTTCTTTATGATAAAGCACTGGTTTGGGTAAATCTGACCTGGGACCTCATGTTGCACATGCACACACGTGCACACACAAACACACACATACACACACACACAAGCTGTATTTATCTTGGAAGCAAAACTGTAGTAATAGTCTAATCTTAATCATGAATTTCTTCTATTCCAAATTCTGTGATTTGCATTGCTACAAAATCTTTGTTTACCAGACAGCTGCCAATCCTCAAATTTCACTATGTTTAAATAATCTGGGTCTCAACAGGGAATTGTGGTTTAACAAGCCAAATAAAGAGAATAATGTATCTCAATCTGAACATTGTTGGAGGAATAGCAACTTATGCTAAACAAGGGTGCAGGCGTCAGATGGTGTTGGCAAAAAGCCATGGATCCTGACATCTGTTTCAAAAACTACTTCCCACAACTATCTGCCTGGCAGCAAAAAATATCAAAACAGTTAATGGGTAAATGAAAACTCTTTTTGGTGGGTCAGGCTATCTCTGTCTTGGAGGTTTGATTCATGATTCAGAATTCATTTCTGGGGAAAACATGCTGCCTCTGACTCTGGGTCTTGTCTAGGTGGTGGACATGATGGGCCCAGGCTCTGCTCACAGAACACGGCAACTCAGCAGGTAAATAGGTAATTGCCATGCTGCCTGGAGTCTCACATGCCAGGGCTGGGCGGAGTCATTAAGGATGTGTGAGCTCAGGTATAACACTTAACCTCAAGCCACAACATGCATTTCCAGAATTAGCCACGGTTTGCAGAACACTCACATTCATGCTGTACCTGCCAGTCACAGAGCCCTAGGTGAGGTGCAAAACAAACCTATTAGCCACTTTCGCGTGGCTAAGTTCATACTTTCAGTGAAAATACTGGGGTTCTCAATGACCACTAAGTCATCGTCTGCTCCCCTCCCCACTTCAAAATATTTTTAGACTCTTGGACCTTTTGCCTTTGTTTACATCGTTTTCATTATGACTACTAATCAAATAAAGAGTATTTTTTTTGAAGTCCAACTCTTTGTGATAGAAAGTATAGCACATTCAGGAGTAAAGCCACATTAAACATAGCCTTAATATACTAAATATTATGATTTTTTTTAAAAAAAACACATAGGATTATACAAGCTGAAATACTTAATGCCACAATGCAGACTTACCCAGCATGTACCTAGGAGGGAAGAGATGGTCAGTGGTGGAAGGGTAAGGCTGAAAATAAGTCTTAAAGTACTGATAATATACGCATTGGGAGAGAATGGAAGGTCTTGTGATTTAGGGAGGATGAAGAGGGCTTATAGAAATAAAAGAGCAAGTAGCAAAAATCAGAAGTTGGAAATTAGTTTGGCATATTTGTAGGAAATAGAGAAATCAGGTGAGAGCCAAGGACTTGTATGAAAAGCAGCGGGCAGATAGAGCAGAACCTGCCGATGTCTTTGCTGTTTCTGTGCGTGTGCTCACACTGAAATGTCTATCCCTCACACAACACAGCTTGCAGCTCAACCGAAGTCCTCAAATAGTGGGAATCCATTTTCTACATTCAGCAGTTGGAAAGTGATTTTCTTCATTATAACCCTGTATATCTTATTCTGTGTCATGAAATAGAAAGTAATGTTTGTGCACTTATATACCCTGCTGTTTTCCAAAGTATAATTAACATAGCTTGCAAAGATAATATATGGTACAACGAAAAAGCTTGAAACAGAATTGGATAAGAGAAATAATAAAGAGGAAAACAAAGGTATGTATTAGAGGGAGCCCGAAATAAGCTTAGTGCTAATTATATGTCACATGGGGCCATAAATTTGTCTTCCAGCAGCATGAAGAGGGAAACCTGATGGTTATGGGAAAGTGGTCATTTCATCTGTCGTAGTCACACATATCGTTAAAGCCATTAGAAGCATTAAGAATCATCCACGTCCAATCCTGTCATTTCAAGATGACAGGCAGGTGGGGCTCTGAGCCTCTGAGTCTGATCAGAGAACTAGTTAGGGCAGAACAGAAGTCAGCTTTCAGTAGAGCGGAAATTGCTCCCAGAGAGGAGATTAAGAATCAGAAGGGAACCTATGAATAGAGGTCGCCTTCCCATGGCTTTGGAACCTCCTTTCAGTGGAATCAGATTTCTTCTGCATCGGCCACCACTAAGACGCGAATTAAGGAGTATTGTAAATTCCTAATTAGATCACCTTAATTGTTGCTATGCTCAACTACTTTGAATGTTTGAAAGTTCACATTGTCTTTATGAGAGGACATTTTTTTTGTTTGCCAGTCAACATCAGCAGTAAACTGTACCCGCTGACTTCACCATCTCCAGTGAGCTCACGGGCAGGTCCATTTTCTGGTCCTTTGATGCAGGCATTTTTTGTTTGGGTTTTATTCACTCTAATGAGTGTTGTGACCACACAGCCTCACCCCAGCGGAGAAATGTGTTTTTCCTAAAACTATAATTTACTACTTCAGGTCTCCCCCACTCATAGCAAAAGTGTGACGCCCTAGGAAAGACCTCATTATGTGACTTTGCTATAATGAGGGAGTCGAGGAATCATTTTTAATATGTGCTGGAGACAATGATATAGCTGTAATGCCTAACAGAAAGAATAACAAGAAAGAAATGTGTCATCCTCCATGTGCTGAAGATAAAGACTAAACAATCAGCAAGGTGGGCTGCAAAGGCACTTTGAGATTTGGAAGGTGGAAGCAAAGCTGCAGCCCTGGTATGTCAGGGCCAGGGAATTCAGCTCCACGGCAGGCTCTGTTCATTGACACAGGGCAGCAGTCAGGCCTAACCTGCTCCACCATTTGCAGATTCTCCCTCATCTTCTCCAGCTGCTGGGCCATGAGCATACTCTTCTTAAGATCACCCGCATCATTGAAGATGGAAGTGATGAGAGACTGATAAGGGATCTACTCCATCCTCGTGGGTTTCTAGCACCTATCTGTGGTCCCTGCTTGTCCTTGTTCTCCCCTGTTTTCATCCACTTTCCCGTCTGGCTTCTCCAACATCAGAAACAAAGACCAGTTAGCCAACTCCCACAAATTCCTCTAAAAATTTCCCAATGGTATTTGCCTCTGTTTATATGAGATAACACTGTTCTTAATGGGATCAACAGTCCTCATTCTTCTAACACTTGTGATTTTTTTGTTGTTGTGTTCTTTCATATATTTTCTTAATTGTAAAATATATTTTATTGACTTTTTACAGAGAGGAAGAAAGAGGGATAGAGAGTTAGAAACATCGATGAGAGAGAATCATCTATCAGCTGCCTCTTGCACACCCCCCACTGGGGATGTGCTCGCAACCAAGGTACATGCCCTTGACTGGAATCAAACCCGGGACTTTTCAGTCTGCAGGCCAATGCTCTATCCACTGAGCCAAACCAGTTTCAGCCTTAATTTTAAATTTAATTTTAAATTCTTTTTTAATTTTAAAAAAGAAGCATGATAATATCATTAAGAAATATTTTGAAAAATGGAGAAAAATCTTTAACCTACAATTCCTTCTCTCTTAGAGGCCAAATGTTTTGTGTATTATCTTATAATCTACAATAACACATGAGACAGTTTAGGGCTTGTTTTAGTTAGTTCAGGTTGCTATAACAAAATACCATAGACTTGTAAACAACAGAAATTTATTTCTCACAGTTCTAGAGGTTGGAAGTCCAAGATCAGGGTGCCAGCATCATTGGGTTTTGGCAAAGGCCCCCTTTCAGGTTGCAGACTGCCAACTTCTCACTGTGTCTTCACATGGTGGAAGGAGTAAACTCCCTCTCTGGGGTCTCTTTTATAAGGGCACAGATCTCATTCATTAGGGCTCCCCCTCCCCATGACTTAATCACCTCCCAAAGGCCTCACCTCCTTGTACCATCCTCTTGAGCATTAAGTTCCCAACTTAAAAATTTGGGGATAGGACAGGAGACAAAATCATTCAGACCATGGCAGGGTTCTTAAATTTCCATATAGATTTTTCTTGTAGAAAGGTTTTCATCACTGCTACCATGAGAAGAGATTCACAACATTTCTATTGGGACCAGCATGTACAGGGTAGTCATAAATAAGTAAAATATCTTTATGTGTAAGACTCACCAACCTTTACAGTCATATTTCATTAGCGGTACTAGACAGTCTATAGAGGAAGTTCAATGTGCCAAATCATTGATGGATTTATAAGTTTGTGTATACAGGATATATATTCAACTTTAAAGTTGTTGGCAGTTTTTTGCTTATTTGATTTGCATGCCCTAATTTGACCAAGTTGTCTAAATGACAAACTCAAGCTCTAGTGCAAGTTCCTGTTGTGCACAAATGTTGGTTTCCAAATACTATTTCCCATTAAAAGGAACTGGTGTTCATTGGAGAAATGACATATTGTGAGTCTGACACAAGAAATGTACAAGAGGAGCCTAGAACCTCTGTCACATCAAAATCCAGAAAGCTACCGAGACAAAGGTAACAGCAACCAACTTCAAGTGGCTCCTCCTTGCCAAAGATGAAATTTGAGCATTAAAAAGAATAATTAGGCCCAGCCTGAAGAGCTCAGTGGTTGAGCATCAACCTATGAACTAGGAGGTCATAGTCTGATTCCCAGGGTAAGGGGACATGTCCTAGTTGCTGGAGATATGCAGGAGGCAGATGATCAATGCTTCTCTCCCATCATTGATGTTTCTATTTCTCTCTCCCTTTCTCTCTCCCTCTCCCTTCCTCTCTTAAATCAATAAAAATATATATTTTTAAAGAATAATTAACATGAAAGGATTAGTATATGCCACCCCCAAAACATGCAACTTTAGCATAAGGATCATCTTGATCTGAAAGCAATTGAGAAGCTGCAGATACATAAGAAGCTCCCTTCCCTTCACATATCTGCCTAAAGACAGGATAAAGTTTCCCTTTGTGAAGGTGTCCCTCTTTCTGATAAGGGAAGAATAATCCTTATTACTGGAGTTGGAGATAATGCAAAAGTGGGCCTAATAAACACACCTTACTAAAATAAGCTTTATCATTCATTAATTTCCCTCATATATTTACCTTTCCACATTTTACACCCCTAGAAGCCCATTGTCACTTCTTGTCACTTCTTTGTCTTGTCACTTCTCCACAAATTTATTGATCTTCATTAAAATGATACATAAGCCCATAGGTCTAACTGCCCTTTTGAATCTTCACTCCCTTTTCCTTGAGGCCCCATATGCATACATAATAAACCTTTCTCCTCTTAATCCATCTTGTATCAGTTTGATTCATGGGCCCATTCACTGAGCCTAAATAGGTACAGGAAAAATTTTTCCTCCCCTACAATTGAGATGAATTACATATTTTAATCATGTTAAAAACTCATAAATTCATCATGATACTAAAAACAGTAAACAACAAGTATTATTCACTTCTGAAGGGTGCCAGGGAGCCAACTCATTATTCTAAAAACTGGTAGATAAAGGAAAATGATCAAGCATTTATTCTACCCTTCTTAATCAATCTGTTTTTCAGAACAACCAAATAGTTGATGAGGGAATTGTAGCCAATAAATACAGAAGGAATCACCAAATTAGGAAAATCACCATTTGACAGACCTTCATGATCATCAATGGATGCTAAAACCATTAGGTAAAAGACCAATAAGGAAGTACATAAGGAATGAGTCAAGCTGATAAGACCTAAAACCACTGACCAACATTAAGATCTTATAAATGAAAGGCTATCTTCTGAGGTGAGAAGGAAAGGACAAAGTCCCATCAGTGATGTAATCCTATATAATAAAAGGCTAATATGCAAATTGACCAAACTGCAGAACAACCAGTTACTTTGATGTGCACTGACCATCAGGGGACAGATACGCAACACAAGAGCTGTCCCTGGTGATCAGTGCGCTTCCACAGGAGGAGCACCGCTCAGCCAGATGCTGGACTCATGGCTGGCAAGCCTCTGCAGGAAAGGCTAAGGACCCATTGGGGAATGTCCAACTGCCAGCTTAGGCCCCAGCCAGCAGTTGGACATCCCCCAAGGGGTCCCAGACTATGAGAAGGCACCAGCAGGGCTGAGATCCCCTCCTCACCCAGTGCACAAATGTCATGCACTGAGCCTCTAGTCTACATGTGTCAAACACAAGGCCCGCGGGCCAAATCCGTCCCGCCAGGCCTTGCAATGTGGCCCGTACCGCGCTGTCATCACTGCACTCCACTGCGTTTCCATCACAATGACAGTTTATGACTGTTCAGTAAACCATTCGGCCCATGATTTAGGCTGGATTTTAGATTTTGGCCCCTTCTCTGATTGAGTTCGACACCCCTACGTCTAGTCTAACCATAAAAATTGAACCTGAACCTAATGAAGCCTCCATATTAAATTGATGGTTTATACTCGCAGGCATCCTCAAACTTTTTAAAGTGGGGGCCAGATCACGGTCCCTCAGAGAGCTGGAGGGCCGGACTATATGAACTACTAATTACTACTGTAACACCTCGGCTGTGCTCACTGCCCAAAAAACCTGGTGGGCCAGATCAGACTCCTCTGCGGGCCGCATGTGGCCTGCGGGCTGTAGTTTGAAGACGCCTGGTTTAGAGGAAATACAGAGAACATAACAAATGACACCAGAGGATACAACCAGCAAAGCCCAGAATGTGTGGAGTTTTACAAGACATTTTCCTCCAGGTTAAATACCTTGGGGCATCTCTGACTAGTCCAGTACATCAACCTTCCTACTTAACTGGTCCCAAACCATGTTATTATTTCTTTGCTATCTCTGTTAAATGAACTGTTTCTTTCTTCCCATGAATTGTCAAAAATATATTCTTGTCCTTATGATCAATCTTTTCCTTTTTAGAGTGTTTGTTACACTTTTTAACTATCAACATCTGTGTTTGTGCCTCCCTCACCCAATTCTAAAAGCTTCCTAAAGGCAAATATCATGATTCTTTTGTTCTTACATGATGTATATTAATCATATGTTCAGTGACTAAAATCTTGGTTAACTAAATGAATAAATTAACAAATGTACCAGTCTTCCAGGGAACAACAATAATTCCAGACTCTTTGCCCCTTCCAATTCCTCCTACTTACCCCTACCATGAATGTTCCTTTTAAGAAGGCACAATTGCCCTAAGCTGGTTTGGCTCAGTGGATAGAGCGTCAGCCTGCGGAAGGGTCCCAAGGTACAATTCTGGTCAAGGGTACATGCCCAGGTTGTGGGCTCATGCAGGAGGCAGCTAATCAATGATTCTCTCTCGTCATTGATGTTCCTATCTCTCCCTTCCTCTCTGAAATCAATAAAAATATATTTTAAAAATAAATAAAAATTAAAAGGTCCAATTATCTTATTACTCAAGAAACTTATTTGAAGCTATAGTATCAACCTGATCTTCTCTGCTTCCCTTTGAAGGCTCCAAAATGTGGCCCAAAGACATTTCCCACCAACCCCCAACTTTTCTACTTCACGATTTCCCTTCCTTGCCATCTTGCCCCTGAGTCAGCCCTTTGCTGGAGCTGCCTCTACTCAGTGGGGCATCACCTCATTCCTTCTATCTGATTCTATAATCCCACCCATTTCCAATAGTTCCCCTGAAATACCTTCTCCAGCTTCCCCAGATGATAGTCATTTTTCCCAAGGACCAGAATTTCAACATGAAATAATTAACTTCAGTCTCTTTTGTGTTCAATTGACAAAAATGAATACAAGGAAGTGAAGTGGCAGCCTCAAACTCCTTAACAAGACAGCAAAGCCCTTGTGTACCCTCAACCAGTTCAATGCCCCTTCCCTCCACACACAGGGTCCTGTCTAGACTGCAGGGTATTCAAGGGTGGAAATTTCACTGTGTTCCTCAAAGCAATGAATTGCAAAGTAGGGTGAGCATATCCCCTCCCCCCAAGAGTACCCAGTGGCATACAGTAAGAAAATATTGAAATTTCTATTTAATTCATTCTTTAAAATTTTCTATTTCTACATGTATTTATTATACATCATCTGTTGGTATAGTAGGACATAAATATAACTGATAAATACATGCCATGCTTATATAGAGGTGCATGCCTTCATCTATATAAAATGTTTTTAACCAACAGGGTTAGTTACACACACACACACACACACACACACACACACACATTAGTAGCATTTGCAGTAGACTGCCCAGCCAACCCCTGAGCATTAGTAGCCCTAATATATATATATATATATATATATATATATATATATATATATATATATATATGTGTGTGTGTGTGTGTGTGTGTGTGTGTGTGTGTGTGTGTATGTATATGTATATGTATATGTATATTATATATATATATATATATATATATATATATATATTCTAATATTAACCAAGAAATTGTGAAGTCATTTTGAAGACAGTCTCCTTTCTCTGCTCCCTCCCCTGCTCTTTGAAATGTCTTTTTTTTAAAGCCATTCAGTAAACCCCATGGCTTCAGGCAGTTTCAATCTGTTCAAATTCCTAAGGACACTTAAAGGCAATCACTTCATTTAGAGAAGTCTTTCTTGAGAATGAAGAGAGGATAAGTAGGAGAAAAGGCTAAAGGTCGTGACCCCTGCTTGCTGGAGCACCTGGGCAATATTTCCCTATGAGCTCACTGATCGTGAGTTTATTTTGGTAACTTTCTGGAGACAAATCAAGTTGTAATTGAAAAGCAAGCATTTGTATATTGGTTGAAAGGAAAGAAAACAACCGCTAGAATAAGCCGCACAGCAGCATTATGACTGGCAGGTGCTCAGCTGAAACCGAAACTCACATCCTTGTATGACTCTCGATATATAATTCAAATCAACGTTTATAATTCCTTACTTGGTCAAGAAATGGCTACATAAACCTTTGAAATAAAGGGATCAAAACAAAGTGGCTCCTCTGGAAACAGAGATTGAAAGAAACTGACTGCTGGGCTGAACATGATTTTTATTTCTGTTCCTTACAGAGGCACATTTTACATAAAACAACTTAGCAATTAGCTCTTTCCAGAAAGAAAAGGGAAAAATTAAAGCAAAACACAATTCATTAACTTGCTGGATCATTCCTACATTCGAGTTAAAATCCCTGGTGGTATTGATTGTAAATTATGTCCTACCTTTCATGGACAGTCTGCTTAGGACAAATATTGTGTTGTTCTCCATTGTTTTGATCACCTAGAGAATAAAAAGAATAAACTTTGCCTCCTTAAACTTAAACAAGAATTTTCAAAATTTTATCTATTTTTAACAATACTTTAACCAAAAAAAATGACACTTTGTAAATTGTTCATTCTGTAAGTGCTTCCCAAGAGATAAGATTTTTTTTTTTTTATTGCAGAATTAACTATTAGTTGCACTTGGAAGTTTATTCTTCAAATCCAATTCTATTCTGACAATACAGTCAATTCCATTGGAAATGGAATTAATTATGTTTATGAAGTTCTATTCAGGAAAGCACTGCTGGATAGCTACAGATGTTCCCACGCCTTTTGACTATATTCCCCTGTACAGGAAATTATTATTAGCTCTCTCTGGTTTCCTTCTGTAATCACGAATATGTCAAATGATGACATAATGAAGGATTCAGCAGGATTTGCTCATCTAGAATTAGGACACTTAGGGAGTGCATCCCTTGGGCTCAGCCGCATCTATGATCTCACAGACATCTGCGAGATGAGGGACCAGGACAGCCAAAATAACTTCCCGGAGGGGAGGGGAGTCATACCCCTCTCCGTGAGACACATGGATTTCAAGGATGAAAAGGAAGAACTGAATACAATTTAATATCCAATAATAATCCTCAGTCCCAAGTTGTGGAAAGTTACAGGAATGACTTGAGTATGCTGAATGTTTCCCCCAAAATTAAAATTAAACAATCTTCAAGTCAAGAACTGCATTGGAGATGAAAACCAGTCCTATATTTTATTTGTGGGTAGAGTCTCTAAGATTCCAAAATCCTAGATAAAAATATTTAAAAATCCATGGAGAGTATTAGGCTAAGTGAAATAAGCCAGTCAGAGATCTCACTCTTATGTGAAATCTAATGAACAAAATAGATCCAGAGACATATAAGCTAGAACAAACTTTCCAACCTCAGAGAGAAGGCAGGGAAGGATGAGGGGGTGGGAAGAGATCAATCAAAGAACTTGTATGCATATATGCATAACCCATTGACACAGACAATAGGGTGTTAAAGGTCTAGGTGGGGGCAGGGGCGGGCTAGGATAGGTCAATGGTGCGAAAAAGGGGACATATGTAATACTTTCAACAATAAAGATTTTTTTAAGTCACAGAGTGCTACTTGTACTATTCTATATTTTAAATAAATAAATAAATAAATAAATATCCATTGATTATTAAGACATTTGTTTCTATTGGAGAAGCATGCATCAAGGACTGATGCATAGAAACCAGCATGGGTAGCACCTTAGAAGTCAACAGAGCAAAACTGCACAGTTAAAAAGGGTCTCTGCCGAGAATGACTGAGGGGAGGTAGGGAGGACGACTATGCTAATCAGGAAAAAATGTTATTTGAGTTCTTGAGCCACGAAATGAGCAATAGGATTTGGCTGATGAAACCTATACTAGTTGGGAGTGAAGATAGTTTGTTTTCTTTTTTGCAAATATGTGACCTTTCCCTGGCCAGTTAGCTCAGCTGTTTGGAGCTTAGTATTTGACAAGGCCCATGGATTCAAAACCCACAGGGCCTGGCTAGCAATAAACATCACAATCAGAAAGCTTTCTTTTAGGGACAACCATTGATCTACTATCCCTAAATAGTCTCCTCCTAGAAGTATGATCCTTTTTGCCAAAGATTATGATTAACTTAGGGCAACCTGCTAAGTGTAATTGAAAACTTGAAGCATTTCACGTGACCTTGGGCAAGTTGCTTAACTACTGAGTTGTAGCATCCCCATATTTAAATTGCAGTTTATAATGCTACAGACAGAAACAGTGTAGGTTTGTTGCCTAGATTAGAGTTAGTACATGGAAAACTCCTAGAAGACTGTGAGGCATAGTGTAAGTGCTCAATAAATGTAAGCTACAATTAAATGATTATTTCCTTATAAAGTATTAATAATGAGTCAAAGGATTGTCTTCTTTTGTGAAAGTATGCGACATGACAAAAAGCAATGGACTTGACATTAGAGATTCAGAGAGAAGTGGTTAAGAGCAAGAACTTAACAAGCAGTTAATAGGATTTGATGACTCTCAACCTGATCAGAGTGGGAAAATGTCCTTGAAGAAGCCTAAGGAAGGACACACTGAAAGGTAAAGAAATCCAGAAGAGGAGCCTCATTGAAGACAATCTTTTTCTTTATCTTTATTGTTGAAAATATTACAGATGTCCCCTTAGGTTTTGTTTGTTTGTTCCTATTGACTCCCTCCTCCCTGCACTCACTCCTCCCAAGCCTCTAGATCAATATTAAGAAACCAGCTGTGGCTGAAACTGGTTTGGCTCAGTGGATAGAGCATCAGACTGAGACTGAAAAGTCCTGGATTCAATTCCAGTCAAGGGCATGCACCTTAGTTGCAGGTACATCCCCTGTAGGGGTTGTGTAAGAGGCAGCTGATCAATGATTCTCTCTCATTGATGTTTCTAACTATCCCTCTTTCTTCCTCTCTGTAAAAAAATCAATATTTTTTTTTTAAAGAAACCAGGTGTGATTTAGAATCGATGTGCTAGGTGTCTTGACTTTTCTTGAGGCAGAGAAGTGGTGGTAAGAATGCAAAGGTGGCTATAACCCAAGCTGAAAACGGTTCCCGTTTGAGCAATACTGAGGCTGCAGGTGGAAAGACAAAAACCTATAAGCCTCAAGAGAAAAATACCTGTCTGAAACTGCGAATGTACACCTCTGAGCTTGCCCTCACCTTGCACCCCTTATCAGAAGTCGGCTCTATCCATGCAGAGGTGTTGGGTTAGGTTGGGTTGGATGGGAGTGTTGGTGTAGTTGCTGAATCAGTCCAGTGGGATCAGAAGCTAAGTAAACTTCCTCTGCAACAATAAAGACCTGCTAAACAAAGGATTGTCCCCAAGTGGGGGGAAAAGACGTCTTTGCTGTCACTCATCGCTCCCTTCAGGAAACAACATCACGAAAGCCAGCCTCAGACGCTTACAAATGGAGCAGCTTTCCCAAATCTGATTATGAGCCCATTGGGCTTTGAAAATTATGGCAGCTTATGAAAAGTAACCACAGAGTACGCTGTGGGCGTGGAGTAGGGCCCTAGGGGAGCGTCCTGGGAAGGGAATACATTCTAGCTGGGCCCTCCAGGTCTAGTTGCCGAAGAAACATACAGAGCTTTCCATCAACACAGCCATTTGCTGTTTGGGCTTAAAAAACAAACAAATAGTTCTTTGGGTTGTTTTGCTTTGTTTTTCATCATATAGATATTGGTGGTTAATACAAAATAAGGTCTCTCCTAAAACTACAAAGGTTGCAGACACAATATAAAAGAACACAAAGCAAGGACAGTTTAAGTGTCCTTCCTAACATCATCAAAAAGAAAATGTGAGGAGTGTGTGTGTGTGATCCAAATGACCCCAGAGAGCTATAGGCTAAGGCAGGGCTGATGCTGATGGCAGCACTGTCCCTCTCCTGCTGTGACAGACCTTGCTAATCAATCATGGTACTATTTCTCCTATCAAAACATCCAGGCATTCACCCATCCATCAGAGATGGCATGAAAGTGGAGACCAAGTTGTGAAGATATCTAGGAATCTCTGATGAGCCCTGAACAGAAGTATGTGTAAGAGGATACTTTCGACCCGGCAACAGTGCTAAGAAAAGAGCACTAGATTAGGACAATGAGCATCAAACTGCAATGCACATCAGAATCCCCTGGAGGGCATGCGCAAACACAGATTGCTGGAATTTCTGGTTGAGTATATCTGGGGCTTCCAAGAATTGGCATTTTTCATGAACTCCCAGACGATGCTGAGATATTGCTGAGATAGGGCTAAAGACACTGTAGTGACCTGATAATGACTCCCAAAGATACACCCATGTCCTAATCCCAGGACTCTTGAATGGTACCTTATACGGTAAAGTTTTTGAAGATACGATTAAGTTTAAGATCTGGATATGATGGGATTATCCTGGACTAACTAGTTGGTCTTGCTAAGGACTGAATGTTTGTGTCCCCCAAATTCATATGCGCTAGCATCAGAAGATGGGGTCTTTAAGAGGTTATTTAATTTAGGTGAGGGCATGAGGACTGGGCCCATTAATGGGATTACTGTTCTTATAAGAAGAGGAATAGATCAGAGCTCATTCTCTCTCAAATAAGGATATAGCAAGAAGGCAGCCATCTGCAAGCCAGAAAGTGCTCTCACCAAGCACCTGACATGCTGCACCCTGATCTTGGGCTTCTAGCCTCCAGAACTGTGAGGAATATGTGTCAGTATTTTGTTATAGCAGCTTGAGCTGACAGACATGCCCTAAATGACAACACAAGTATCTTTATAAGAGGGAGGCAGAGGGAAATTAGACACAGAAGAGGTGGAGGCAGTGTGACCATGGAAGCAGAAATTAGAGTAATGCTGGAAAAGGGTACTTCAGCATTGTCGGACCTACCTCAGAAGAATTCATTCTCACACAGAGCAAATCAGAGAAGGTAGGGCATCATTATCATGTAGTTATACACTGAGTGGCCAGATTATTATGATCTCTGAATGCATAACAATCTGCCTACTTAGTATATATTCATAGCCCAGTGCATGAATTTGTGCGTAGGTGGGGTCCAGCCAGCCTGGCCAAGGGAAGGGGTCATGAGTGGTTGGCCTGCCTGCCTGCTAGTTGAACTCCTGGCTGAGGGGACAATTTGTATATTAGCCTTTTATTGTACAGTGGTGCTTCACACAACGAACTTAATTCGTTCCAGGAGCAAGTTTGTTATGCGAAAAGTTCGTTATGTGAAATGCGTTTTCCCATAACAATACATGTTAAAAAAAATAATTCGTTCTGTAGCATAAAATATGCTAAGATGACATAAAAAAAGATAAATTTTTTGTTATTATTTTTATTTAGATACATCATGATATAAAAAAAATATTGAGTTTAACTTAAAAGGACGACTGCCATGATACGTGCGTGATTTAATTCGTAATGAAGAATGATTGCCGCGATACGTGCTTAAGTTAAGCGCAGTGACTAACGACTGCCTGCAGTGCCTGCGCGGAAGGATGCAATACATCAGCAGCGATCGTGGAAGCTCAGGCGAAGCAGTCGTGGAAGCTCGGGCGACTTCGTTGTGTGAAACGAAGTTCGTTGTATGAATCATGAAATGAAGTTCATTGTGTGCAGCGTTCGCTGTGCGAGGCGTTCTTTATGCGAGGCACCACTGTATAAGATATACACTCAGTGGCCAATTATGCATTCAGAGTTCATAGTAATCTGGCCACTCAGTGTAATGTTCTCAGCAAATTTCACCCCTAGAGTGAAGCCTGAGCTGCAATAACCAACTCAATCATTTCCCAGTCCCCCCCTCCCCAACCTTGTCAGTGATTACCAATGTGACTTTGGGCAGGTTATTTGTTACCTCTGGGCCTCCTTTTCCAAAAGGAGGTTGAACTAAATGACCTCTAAGGAGCTTGCCTATTTCGAGGGTCCCTGACACTTGAGACTACCATTTGTTCACCTTGCCCATGGGCCTATAAAGGGCCTGGAGGATGCCAGTGTGGCTGAGGTTCATGGGACCAGCTCCAAGTAGTAAGATTGAACTAAGCCCTGGTATTTGGGTTATGGATAGATTTCCCACTCAATTCAGATACACATTTTAAAAACTATCGGAGTCCATTTTATAATCCTTGGAAGATATATGCCTCAAGACTACTACTATGCATGAAATGCCTAGTAGGCCTACACAGAGATTCTATCCAACATGGCAGAGCGAAGATGCAAAGATCAGAAAGAAAGAATCATCTTACATTTAAGTTAGCAAAAAACTATAGATCAGAGAAGAGCAAAGACCTTTAAAACAAGGGCCTTCAGACTGTCGGAGGCCTGGAGCTCTGTGGCCTCCCCCTCAGGATGCTCACAGGGGCCAGTTCCATCAGTCTTTCAGGTTGTTACCTTACCAGTTCTTCCTTCATTGCATCAGAAAAGCCTTCCTTGAATGAAGGCTTCTCGAGATAGATAAAATGGTCATGTACTCATTCATTCATTCGTTCATCTGATATTTAATGAATGTTCAGAATGTGCCAGCTTGAGGTTGAGTATAACAATAATCAAAACAGACCCAGCCCCTCTCTTCCTGGAGCTCATGAAGCTTATAAACTAGTGAGAGAGCAAGACACTAATCAATACAGAAGTAAACTTATAAAGGTATTTGTTCATGTGCAGTGTTGGGAAGGTACAGGCTGCTGGAAGAGTGTTTACAGGGTTACCTGACTTCGTGTGTTGTGGGGTCTTAGAAGGCTCATTGTATTTGCCGCCAATTATTTTACAAGCAAGGTCCTACAGGCATGACCCCATCATAGTTATCTTTGCCTGACATACCGCCTCGCCAGTGGCCATAGTAGCAGCTCAGTAAAGGTCTGCGGCAACAAAGGAGTTACCAGGCCAATTCAGTCCAAGGTCTTACTCCCACCAGAGTTAATAAAAAGCTCTGGTTACATGCTTCTAAAGACACAACCTGGGTTGTTTGATTTCCCTCATTTTCAAGGAAGAAGTTCTAGAGTTCCAAACATTTAAGAGGAGGCTAACGGGAGAAAGTTTGTGTAGCTAATGATCCAGCTTGGGGTGGTTTATCTCAAAGCCCAGGGAGTTTTTGCTACCTTTGCCCTGTCAGCAGGGAACTGGCTCTGAAGATGTGGGAGATTACAGGAGCTTTCAAGACAAAGGAACGTAAATCAGAAAGAATGAAAAGAAAACAAGATCCTTGATCCTCCTCCTGTTAATGTTCTTTTAAAAGTATTTTTGCAAGAGAGCACAGAGGGGGAGGGTAAACAATGTTTTAAAAAAGGGAAGTAAGCCAGAAGTTAAATGGCTGAGGACATACAGTATAAAGCCCCCCAATCAACCCCTTCTATCTCTTTTATGTTTTTCTGTCTTGCCATTAACAACCCAAAATGATTAACTAACAATTGGAAAATGATGTCGAAGAGATAAACCATTTCCTCCCTCTCTTGTTTCAATTCCTGTTTGACTCAGAAACTCTGAGCCGTAGTTTTGAATGATGAAATGGTTTGGGCTCCACTTAATATATCAAGATCAGAGTGCAAGGTGGCAATAAACAGGGGGGACAGAATCGCTTTATTCTAGAAGGAGAAATGTAGATTTGATTTGGATTTGAATTTGAATAGTAAATCTTCAACAAAGCTAAGAGCTATGGAAGTCCCCTGCCCTTTCTAAATCTGGGAATGAGCTGAACCCCACACCTTATCAGAGCCTGTCCCACTCCAGGGCCTCCTGGGCCTTCTGATCTTTTCTAAGATGATGCAACACCAGAACTTCAGACAGGAATGCTTACTCCTGCCCCTGAAACTTTCATGGTAGTCTGCTCTCTATACACGGTGAACCACTTCCTCAAGGATTAGGGTGGCCATAAAAAATTCAGAAAGTCTAGTAAAATGGGAATTAGATAAATAACAAATATTTTTCATTATGAGTATGACCAAAATATTGTATGGCGTCATGTACTTTTATTTGCTAAATCTGGCAACCCTCCAATCATCAAAACTGAATAGATCCTAAATATGTTGGGTTAGTTATCAGACAAACTACAGGACACCCAGTCAAGTTAGAATTTCAGATAAACAATTAATCATTTTTTAGTATTAGTATGTCCTACATTTTAATATTTGAGACATATATATAACTGAGTAAATTATTTTCTATCTCCCTGAAATTAAAATTTAACTGAGCATCTGTATTATTTGCTACATTCGACAACCCTATTCATATATCTTATTCCCTCCAACAATTGCATGGAAGTAAAGCTAAGCTTAGATGAAAATGGGGGTGTTCTGGGCTGGGAGGAAACATTCAGAAACAGCAAGTGGTTCAAGGGTATTTGGAGAAGAAGGTATAGTGGATTAGTCTACCCCCTTTTCTTTAATATCTAAGTTTTCAAAATCATGGGCTTCAAGGTACTCCTATTATGCCAGTGTTTTTTAAAATCTCTGTTATAACTGAATTATTGCACCTTTTCTATTCCTAATGTTTCTTTTTTCTCTGTGTGTATGCATGAAAGTAGACTGGGGTGACACCACTAGTAGGACTGCCAGAAGCCAGTTCCAGCATGTCATAATTACAAGAGTTTCATCAAAAGGTTGATGGAACTTGGGGACTCAACAAAGGCCAAGTCACATATTTTATCACCACCTGGAATGGCTAAAGGCATTTCCCCAAACCTGAAAAGGATGATTGTTTACACAGCTCAGGGCATCTCAATCTACATGTTATTGCCTCTTGTTGGCCAAACACCAACCAGCAATTTCCCAATCTGACAATGCTTCTGTACAAAACCCTACCCTTTGAAGTGTATATCTCCACCTTGCCTTGGGACAAATTGTGTTAATAAAAAGCAAGGGGTCCTGAGTAAGGAGAACTTGGTTTTCTTCAACCAAGCTCCTTTGCAGCCCCATATGCCTCTCAAAATTATGTTTTATCTCTGAACTTTTATTTAATCTATGCACAGGCCTTTCTCCAAGTTTCCTGAACCCTTCTAGATGCCAGATCAAGACCACCAGCATTAAATCGCACCCAACGTCCAGCTTTATAGGACAATAATGATGACTATGACAATACCTGAGCTATTATTGCTGTTTCTAGGCAGAAGGGAGAAGTCCTAAGAACACTTATAAATAAAAATCATAAATGAGAAGGGGCATATTTTCTGAAAAAACTGAGGAACAAATGGGGTGGTTAAAGGCCCCAAATGAGTCTTGAGGGTAAATGAAGAAATGTGTCAAATGGCCTCATTCTCTCAGAATAGAAGACAAGCTTTCTTCTGTATGAATCACCTGGATGATGCATTTAACTCAAATAATATTTGATAGCACAGAAGAAAGGTATAGGTACAAATTTCCAGCCTCCAGTTTTCAGCCCTTAAATAGCATAATCCATTTCTAGTTTTAGTGCCACATTTCTTGTTCTTTCAGTATCCCGAGTGCCACATAACCTACTCCAACTGCAATAAGGTGATCCTAGCCTTTTGGGAGATAAAGACTGAAAAGAATAAAAAAGTTGGTAACCAGCTTATTCCAATGAACAAAGCAAATCCATCACCTCACCTGAGCACTACTGACATTTTCTTGACAATTACCTTCAGGTCTAGAAGTACCTCAGGAATGTCATCTGCACATAATTGGGATTTTTTTGTACCTAATTTTTCATTATTTCCTATTATTGGGTGCAGAGCATGGTGTATGGAAGATATTCAACAAAAGTATGTTGGATAACCAAACAAATGACCTTTGAGTACTATTTTCCAGTTATTTTCATGGAAAACCTGAAAGAGATCATTTAAAGAAAATCTCTCTGTTTTATTTTTTTGGCAATGTCTTTGGCCAAGAGCTTTTCATCCAGTGTTACCAGAATAACAAGAGAGGAGAATGCGGAGAGGGGGTGAGCTCGGAAGAATGAACAGAATTGTAACTCCTACCCCTCCCATCATTTGGTGGTGGCACAGGATGGGCACAGCTAGGATATGGCCAAAGGGCTGTTATGAGGCTTAAGGTTTGAGGGGATGAAATAGGAGTAGAGTATCCATCCCAGCAGAGATATCTCAGTGACAGAAGGACCAGCATACACCAGGGCACTTCAAGAAAGTTGGAAAGCACTTTAAATAAACACATTGGGAGGAAGATGTGAATTGTGCAAACTCAAATGATCTATACAAGGAAGAGGTGGAGTAAACTCCTTTTTAAAAAATGCAAATCACTTAGTAATTGGACAAAGAATTCTGAGAGTAAGTCCTCCTTGAGAAGGTCATGTGCAGAGACAGAAAGGAAGATCCATGAGCGGTGCCCACCTCTAGGAGTTATGTCAGCAGAACAAAGCCAAAATCAAGGTTTGGGATAAGGGGGGAAATGTTCAAAAATTCTACAAAGGATACTGCATTAGTTTCCTATAGGCAGTATATTAAATGAAACAAACTTTGTGGCTTAAAATAACCGAATTTATTATCTTACAGGTCTGGAGGTCAGAAGTCCAAAATCAGTTTCTCTGGGAGAACATCAAGGTGTCAGTGGGTCTGCATTCCTCCTGGAGGCTCCAGGGGATAATCCATCTCCTTGCTTTTGCAACTTCTAGAAGCTTCTTGCATTCCTTGGCTTGTAGCCCAGCATGGCTACATCCTCTGCTTCCACAGTCACATGTCCCTCTCTCTTTCTGATCCTCCTGTCTTCGTCTTATAAGAACACTTGTGATTACTTTGGGCATAGATAAGCCAAGACAACCTCCGCATCTTAAAATCCTGAACTTAATTACATCTGGAATCTGTACATGAACATCTTTGTGAGCCATTATTTAGCCTACCACAAATAAACTTCACTATTTACAGAAAATAAATAAATATTTCTCAGAAACGATGGTGTAATGCTAATAGATGACAAAGAGGAAGTGATCTACTTAATTTCATTATGGCTTCCAATTTCTCTGACAGGAAGATTGATCCCTGGGCTGATAACCTGTGTACACACACTGCCCTACCCAGCCCATGCAGCCTAATACATTGCTATTTCCCCCAGGTCCCCATGGCTTTTTGCATGTTCCTCTGTTATAGCATTTGATTGCTTAACAAATATCTACTGAGCACCTATGTGAAAGCTGTATCCTAGTCATCCAGGATACATCAGTGAACAAAATAATAAAAAATTCTTAACCCAAAAAAATTACCACACTAGTAGGGGAAGGCACATAGTAAACAAAATAAAGTAGGAAATTATCCTGCAAATTTGAAAGAAAGAAAAGCAAGGGAGAGGGAGTGCCGTATCAGGAGTTAGTTGTGGTGCTAAATCAAGTATTGAGAAGATGGCACATGAGCAATGACTTGAAGGATGTGAGGGAGGAAGCCTCACCTTTTCTTAGGTTTCCTAAGAAAAGAAATAGCAAATAATGCAAAAGCCCCCAGGAGCACAAGGAACAGCTTGGGGGGTTGGAGCAGACAGAGGGCAGCCAAGCTAAGATCAGTAAGGGGGCAGTTGCAGAAGCCAGGAACATATTCTAATGGAAGGGTCGGCTTGAGGAAGACCTTGTCACATAGGGTTGTGCAGACTGGGGGCTTCGGAGAGCAGGGTGCTGCCTCATTCTCTTTTGTGTTCCTGGCTCCTCCAACAGTGTAAGCATGCATCCTCATCATCACCTGAGAAACATGGCTGAAGGGGAAACCTCCCTTTGGTTTTCCATCAGATAAGGAAAGAAAGCATACTTTTCTCTCTGCAACTTCATGGAGTCCTCGCCTTCCCTTGGCATCTAGGACAGAGGCCTGGCATGTCTGTCACCAGACTGTGGAAACCACCTCTGAGGCCAAGAAGTACCAGGTGTACCAGTTAATAATGCAGATTTTGTTATCAAAGAAAACACAATAATTTTGAGAGAAGCATCAGAAGTGCTTTATTCAAAGCAATGTCCATCGCTAGCCACACATTTTCCCCATCTTTCAGGTAATTTGTGGATACCGTCCCAATAGAACTTTTCTTGTTCAGAGACCCAATTTTCCACTTCGTATATTTTGAAGTGCTGCTCAAAAAGTGCGTGTGCCACGGATCTGAACTAGTGGTAATCTGAAGGAGCAAGTTCTGGTGAATATGGCGGGTGAGTCAATACTTCCCAGGCAAGATCTTTTAACATGACTTTAACTGGTTTTGAAGTGTGTGGTGGTGAATCATCATGAAGCAAAGTTATTTTGCGGTGTCTTCTGGCCCATTCTGGTGGTTTTATGATCAAAGTGTCATTCAAGTTGATTATTTGTTGTTGGTAGCAATCAGAATTAACTGTTTCACCTGGTTTTAGAAGCTAATAATACACCACACCTTCCTAACCTCACCAAACACAGAGCATTGTCTTCTTTCCGAAGCGATTTGACCTTGCAGTAGATGTTGATGGTTGACCTGGATCAACCCATGATTTTGTGCATTCGGGATTCTCAAAATAAATCCACTTTTCGTCAACAGTCACAATTCAATCCAAAAAAATACTTTTTTTCGTGCCATTGAAGCAACATTTTACTGATGACTTTTCGGTTTTCCATTTGTCTTTCATTCAGTTCACCCATTTTTCTTCCTTTAAAAACTTTCCCATTGCTTGTAAATGATCGGAAATTATTTGCTGAGCAACGTTTAATCTTCCTGAAAGTTGTTTTTGAGTTTGACACTCATCTTCATCCAATAATGCTTGTAATTGTTGGTCTTCAAACTTTTTCAATTGACCTGGATTTTCTTTGTCTTTAACATCAAAATCATCACTTTTAAAGCATTTAAACCAGTGTTCACAAGTATCTTGAGTTGGAACATGTTCACCATAAACTTTCCGAAGTATATGATAACTTTGAGCAGCACTTATCTTCAAAATAAAGTAATAAATTAAAATTTCCTGTGAATGTTTTTTTTTTTTTGGCATGAAATTCAACATTTTTTAAGCGTAAAAATATGATATTAACACCTTAAGCAAATTTGACATATGAAGTTTTGAAGCTTGCTGTCAATACAACAAAATAGCATACATATCAAATTGCATATATATCAACATATGTGTAACTCCATCTATTGAAAAAGTCCGCATTTTTAACTGGCACACCTGGTTGGAGTTACAGTTGCATTGATCAGTATCCTGTATGCTCAGCTTGCACTCTGCCTACTGCCACTGACTGACTGCCCTTCCCTCCTTTCATCTTCGCCAGCCAATGCCATCCCACCTCAGCCAAAGGCCCTGGCAAGCCTGGCTCCTTTCCTCACCTGCTGGGTGCACAGGCTCAGCTGAAACTAGGGGGCAGTTGGGTGGGAAAGGGAGGTGTGAGAAGCCGGGAGGGGAGGAGAGCTGAGAAGCAGGAGATCCTGGTCTGGGGGAGTGGGAGCGGGAGAGGACGTTGGGAGCCTGTTTGTTCCAGTGTGCTGGGAGTAACAAAGGGTTAAGCGATTTGCATTACTGTATTTGTGTGCAGACCTCCGGGAGCTGCGCTTGGGTGGTCTCGTACAGTCCCAGGCAGCAACCTATTAGCGGTATCTCCGTGTGATTTAGGCAGCTGTCAGGCTGCCTTCCCTGGGACAAGTGAACTGTGGGTGCCGGCCGGTGGCCCTGCTCCTTCGAGAGGATCAGTAAGTGAGGACCAGAGAGAAAGGAAAACAGCTCAAGGTGCCACCCCTCATCCTCTGGGTCCTCTAATGACAAGTCCCCTCTATAGAAAAATATCCAGCTGCCCACAGGAGAGCGCCTCACAGAGCCCCACTGTCTGGGGCCGCCGGGCTGGGCTGGGAGGGTAGGAGGCTTGGCAGGGAGCCACCCACCGCTAATGGATTACGAGAGGCCGGGCTGACAGACAGACAGACCTGAACCTGACAGCTAGCGTGGCTTCAACACGGGACCACTGTTTCAGGCCCGAGGGTGATGGGTACAATGCCCGGGAAGCATTGTCACAGGAGGATGCCACCCACGAGGCCTCCGGCGGCCACGCAGCACAGGCCACGGAACACACGGGCCTGAAGGGCTGGAGGCAGCGCTGGAAGCACAGGGAGGCGGTTCGCTTTAATGAGGAGCAGAGCCCGTCTCAGCTCTGGCACTCCTGCTTCCCTCCCTCCTCTGACCAGACTGGTGATCCTCCTGGGGAGGAGGATCATCCTGGGGAGGAGTCCCTTCATCACCATCAGGCACTCCCACACACACCTACATACACGCACACCTACCAAAGCATCACTACATACTAGTATACACACATATGCATACCTACCTACACGCACCTACATATATACACCTGTTATGCATAGAGCTTGTGGCCCCTAAGGAGAGGGGTATCTGTCTTCTTATTCAGTGTTTGACTGACAGTGAAGTAGCCAGGGACATTTTTAAAGTTTTGGCTTGGTGTGTGTGTGTGTGTGTGTGTGACAGAGAGAGAGAGAGAGAGAGAGAGAGAGAGAGAGAGAGAGAGAGAGAGAGAGAGAGAGAGAGAGAGAGAGAGAATGACAGAGAGAGAGAGAATGACAGAGAGAGAGAGAGAGAAAGATGAGAGAGAGAGAGCGAGAGAGAGAGAGAGAGAGAATGACAGAGAGAGAGAGAAAATGACAGAGAGAGAGAGAGAAAGAAAGATGAGAGAGAGAGAGAGAGAGAGAGAGAGAGAGAGAGAGAGAGCGATAACACAAAGGCAGGGCTACACTTCATGTCAGGAACATTAATGGCCCTCTTTTCTCCCTGCTGCCAACTGGCATGTGGTGTATTGTGTTGTGGGGCAGCAGTGGAAGGCAGGTGTTTCATATTGGATTTTGATTCCCAGCCAGAACATTTCAGGCAGTTGAGGGGGGTGTGGGGGTGGGGGGTAGAGACATCTCCGATCGCTGCTGAAACACAGGAAGAAGCAGAAAGAGCTGCACGTGGTCAGCCAATGACAACTAGAAACGGCTCTTCCTCCCTCCCTTCTCCTTCAGTGCCTCTGCCTGCCCTGGACTCCGGCAGGCCCAGCGCTCCGCAGTGGGGGTGCCCTGAAGAGAAAGTCTCTTGGCTGGACTCAGACAGACACAGGTGGCACCGACAGCTGCACGTTCCCCGGGTCCCTTGACTTAGCAAAGCTCCGTGTGGACTTGGTCATTTAACAGCCCTGTCAGCTCAGGCGGGAAGAGACAATGGCATTTTTCATAGGCTTCCTGTTTGTTCACATAGGAAGCTGTTAATGCCTCACTTCCAATTGGTGTCTGGAGGTAAATGTGCCAATTTGCCCTCCAAGCACCTGATCTCCGTCCTCTTTGCCCATTCAGACAGGAGTCTAAATGGTTGGCAGTTTAGTTCAGGGAATGGCAGCACTGTGTTTCCCATTGCCAAGGGCCTCTGAAGGACCCTTGTGCCCTTCTGTTTTCCAGGGCACCATTCTTCTGCCCTGGTCTGGGTACAAAGGGAACAGCTGCCCTGAAAGTTGGAACTGTGGCGGGCTTGGCCAACATTCCTTGTATAGCTCCCCTCTTGGCTCTCTCCCCCACGCCCCCACGTCCGGTCATTACTGACAGCTCACTTGGTTCCTTGAGCTTGCTTCCAATCTCTAATCTAAAACCTGAACTTCTGTGCTTGTCCCCACAAGACCTGAGATCACCTCCCTCATGGGAATCCCTTACACCACACCACACTCTTAGGGTTCACACAAGACAAGGAATCTTTGGGGGATTTGTTTCTGGACAGCTCCCCAGAGACCCTGGCCTGAGAAAGTCACAAAAAGGTGGAAAGGATGCCCTCCCTTTTCAGTTGCTCTGGAGAATGGAGAAGGCTGGTGGTGGAGAATGGCGGCTAATTATCGGTGCTTTCCTGACATATTCTGTGGGGAGTCTGAGGCCTGGAAATCGCAGTGGATGGGGCCCAGAGTGGCTTTTGTGCTAACCCTTCACAAGTAGGGTCTTCCCTTAAAAAAAACTTGCATAAGGGTTGTTTTCTTTTCCATAAATTTGATAAAAGGTAAACTTTCATACCAGAGTCACACACTTTCTTCGGTGGGAGCTGGGAAGTCAGTTCACCATCTCCACTGCTCCTACACGGCTTCGGTCCCCCCGTGTCCCATCCAGGTCATCCCAATGACTTCCTAAAATCCACCCTTCTTGTTTTCACCATAATCACCTTCCTAAAGCACGAGCCTGATCTCACTTCTCCCTCCTCTAAAACCTTTGCCACCAAGACCTCTGCCTCAGTCCCAAACTTGAGAGTAGCATTAAAGGCCCTTGACAAAATGGATCTACCCAGTATTTCTATATCCTCCTTGTAGAAGATACAGATGGTATATGTCAGTCTGGATCCACCAAGAAGCAGACATCACAATGTCTAAACGTGCATAAACTTGACTAGGGCTAACACCTGTGTAAAAGGAGATGGGGAGGGAGCTGAAGAAGGCTGGAAGAACTTTTAGGTTTGTGACCAAGGTTTGGCCCCATATGCAGGAGAGGCGGGGGGAGATTGTTGGGTAGAAGCATTTAGACTGTGTAAAATCAGCCAGCAAAAGAGTTTCATGTCTCTGAGAGTTGGGCTAGTCTTAGTGTCTCTGCCTCACTCAGCCACTGGCCGAGAGCAGCCTACGGGAAAGGGGTGGTCTTAGTGAAAGCCAGTGTGGATTTCAGAGAGCAGCAGCCGGGCCCTTGGTCAACTATGCTCCCTGGAGTTGGAGGTCTACAAAGGCCATTCCCATATGGGATACAAGCCAGCCAAAGAGGAGAACCACAATTTCTGTAGCATGATGTTTAATTCCATGCAGGTATGCATTTGCCAGTGCCTTTCTCCTTACTAGCCATGATCTCCCATACCACCGCCAAATGAAATTCTACTCATCCTTCAAGCACCTTCTCCACAAAACTGTGTTTAATACTGATGATACTTTGCCTTCCCCTCCATTACATCAACCCTTTGGGTTAGAATGACTTGTTTGCAAGCCTCTCTTTTTTCTGGCCTTGAGGGTGGGGATTGTTTCATTTCTCTTTATATGAAGTAGTTTGGCACCATGTATCATATACACTCATTCATTCAACAAAATGTATTATTATGTGTCAAGCCTCATGCTAGGCCCTGCTGGTCTGGCCATGTATGAAACAGGGGAGGAGCTTACTCTCCAGTGGTGAGAGGGAACTAAAGGATGACAGTGCTGAGAGTCAGAGCAATAAGCAAAAGTTGTTAGTATACCTCCCATAAAAGACAAGGGAAGGGAGGAGGTAACTAAGTATTGTTTTCTAAAATTATACAGCAACAACTTATGAGGTCTTGGGATGTTAACATTGAGGAGTGGAGGCTGAGACTCCAATGAAGGTTAGAACTCTCAAAGGGTAGCAATCCCATTACATCAATGGCCCCATGTGTCCAGCAAACTTACTAGAAAGCTTATACCTACAATGGTTCTAGATGGACAAAAAAAGAAAAAAAAAATCCTCTGTGCCTGTGTCTTGCATTAGTTTAAATTTTTACTTTTTAACTGTGCATAGGGGCTATGAAACCCCAAGCCGAAGCCAAGAAATTAACAAAGAAACCTAAAGCAAAAGCTCTTCTGAAACTAATCCTCCATTAAGAATTTTAAAATGCTTGAGCAAACAATCCACCATGAAAGTCAGCATATACAACAGATGATTAATTTATCAGGCCTGAGATAATAGAAAAACAATGTAATAGAAGCTATAAACTAAGTAGTATGTTTAAAGTATAAAAGGGTTTTAAATGTATTAGAAATATAAGGAAAGAATTAGACTCTGTGAAAAAAATCAACAGGAAGATTTGAAAAAGAACCAAATGAAACTTCCACAAAAGGAAAATATTTTCATTAAAATTAAAAAGTGAATGGAAAAAAAATAAAATAAAATAAAAAGTGAATGGGTAGATTATCCAAGGTAGATATGGAAAAAAATTATCAAATACCGCACAAGGTCATAATGACAGAAAATATAAAACAAAAATTAATAAACTTGGATGATAAAATAAAATGATCAATGAGAATGGGAGGGAAGAAGAAATTATTTGGTAAACAAACATTTTTAAAAAGAAGACAATAATAAACACAATTAGAAAATAACCACAGATACAGGGGAAAAAAGCAAACTATGAGAGCATTTATCCAGCTCTATGCAAATCAATCTTCTGCAGACCTGGGCGGCAGAACTTTTCCTTGATCCTGCAGATCCTTCTCTGCCCTCTCCTTTCTGCTGTGCCCAGAAAGTTGGCCTTTATGGGCCACATCAACCCCTCTGGCATCTAGTCAGTTTCACATTTATCCAACAGAAAGGCATCAGAGGAGGGCACAGGTCCTATCAAGAAGTCTTCTCCTGCAACTATTCCCCTGAGTGTCCTTAACAGCTTCCTCTCCTCTCCCTGGTGTTACACCTTCCTGCATTCATGTCCTCTAACCCTGCCCACAATTTTATAAATCATCCTTTTATTAAACTCTCTTCTATTGGCCCTTTTGAGGTTCCCTGTTGAAACCTTGTCTGGATGATATGGATGGCATTCAAATAAAACAGAAACAACCAAGAATGACCACAGAAAATATATTGAAAATGTAAAATTGGCCAAAACCATAACAGAAACTGAGAAAATTATCTAAGAATTAACTCTCCCTTTATCCATTTGCTCCAAAAGTATCTAGGCTACATGAGGGTCAAAATGGGAGATAAGAATGGGGGGGAGGGAAGGTCTGCATATCTTAGTATTATTGACATAGAAGGTATTATAAACTATTGACAACCTGGACATGAAGGAAGGAGTGAGCAACCAAATGTATGACAAGATGGAGAATCCATCCCTATTCTCTTGCCTTACATCATAACTCCATTTGGTTTCCTCTTACCTTAAAGAAAGAATAATTTTCTTAAAACAGCATTGAAGCAAATTCCAGGCCCCAGGTTTGCATTGCTTTGATCAATGAAGTTAGAGCCACATCAGTAAAAAGCTTGGAGAAAACAAACACCCATGTGTCCTGGCTGTGGTTTCTAAACTAGGGAAGGTAGCCATCTGCAGACAACAGGTTATTGCACTTCAGTTTTGGCACAGGACAAGAACTAAGGAGTTCTAAGAATCATTCCTCTTCGTTCTCATTATTTCTTTTCTTTTCCACATTGTTTTAGGCATTTTTGGCAATGTCCAATATTTCCAGCCATGCCCCAATTTGGTTGGGAAGTTATTCACAGACAGAAACACAAGATACACAAAGGCACATCTAAATAGAATTGGTATTAGATTCTTTCATTCTCCTGCATCTTTTTTTTTTCTGTTTAAGCTCTTAGGTGATGTCAGCCCCCACTAGGATATTTGCATGTGGCAAAGCTCAAAGCAGCAAGTGTTGTGCTTGTGTGCAGTTCTGACAAAGGGACTGGAATGACCTTCTTCATCTCTCCGGGCACCAAATCAGGAGCTGGCCTCATTTGCATCCGCCAGCGCTGAGGGGGGCACCGGGCACATTTAATCCTGTCCACCGGTACTTGCAGAGCAGTGTGTCACCTCACTCTTGTCCAGGTCACAGATTTAAAAGAGCTCAGGAACCCAAGACCAAGCAGACATGGATAATTCAGCTCCAAAGGCTGGAGCTCAAGACTCACTTTCTCCTCTGAGGTAAACTTTCCCCATAAAACTAAATGAAGCCTCATAAAATAATTTCCTTCCGTGACTCAAAAGCAACATTGCCATAACACACATATAAATCTGACAAGCCCACCTTTTTTAATCACCTCACATGATATAAAAGGCAATATATTTTTTAAACCAACTCACATGTCTCTCTAATATATTTACAGTCTGACTCACTTCACCCAGGGGTATACGCAATAACGAATAATTCTGAAGAAGAAATAGAAGAAGGATGCCCCTCCCATCACCCCCAGAGCACCTCCTGTGCACAATCTGGTGATGGGAATACAGAGTCTAGACGTAGAAGTCATTTAATAGTTTAAACTATATTTGAGATTTTTTCATTTGTCAGAACCTGGTTTTTATTCCCCCTCCTCCCCTAATTATACCAGTCTGCAAGTTCAAGAAAGACAGAAATGACTCCAGAATCCTTGCAAAAAAAAAAAAAAAAAAAAACACTAAGGAATTTTGTTTAGTTTCATATTTTTGCTGCTCTCCCGCCCTTTCCTCCAACGTTTGGATCTGCCCAGGATGGGCTCCATATCTAAGTAAAATTCTTTTCTGCTTTACTCTAGTTCAATTTTTTTTCTTCTTGCATTTTAAAAGATGAGTTTTTCAAAAGGTGGGCTAAAAGAACGTATACCTTTGAGCTCAATGCTACTTTAAAAATGAAATGTTTTCAATAAGGCAATGAAAGGAATACAATCTAGAAGGAGAAAAGACTTGGTGTAACTTGGTCCATTCTTCTCCAATCCTCCTTCCCTTTCTACTCAGCAGACACTATGGACACTTGAACCCATGAATGCCCTGAGCCACAGAGCAGCCTCCAGATGAGCTGAGTTCTTTGTCAGTAGACCAGACTCAAATCCACACCAGAGCTTTGTGGTTCCTCAACAACGGGCATTTACACAAACTCGCACACATACCTGTGGACAAGCACACAGTAAAGGCTGGAGGGTTCCAAATTTTTTTAATTGATCCTAAAATTTTTAAGTTCTCTTTGTAGAATAGTACTTATGTAATAATTACTTGCCCGTGGCAAACAATATATTTTTCCATTACTGGAAGTAATAGAGTGAAATTGCCTGTCTGACTTCTGCTGATCCACTGAATAAAATATTTTTTTTCAAACAAAGCCTTTCTCCCTGTCCTTGCTCTTAGACAAAAGCAGTTAGCACACAGTTAAAGACAGAAGCATCCCCTTGCTTCCCGTGTGCCTGCACAAAATCCCCCCTACCCAGTCCCTAGGATCTCCCTTCACCATCCTTCCCTCGGCAGAGTCCAACAAGAATGAGCACATGGCCTGAATTCACTGAAGAAGATAAAGCAAGGCTGATAAGTTATCACTGTTGTGCAAGATGGAGCAACTAGCGTGTCTACACATTGCACAATAGATACAATTAGCAGCCCTTTGAATCACCAGCAAGTGGGCTTGGCCCACCCCAGGCTGAGGCACCTCTCCTGGTGCTGGTCCTTAATTTCCGAGGGGTCATCCAGCTCTCAGTTACAGCGTGGTTCATACCACTGAGGGTGAGCCAAGCCCTTTTCTTCTTTGTCTCCCACCACTATCTAATCCTTTGCTAAATACACACATTGTATGCCTCCCCAGAAACGTGCAAAGTCCAGCTGAGGACCTGGAACCACCCAATCTTGCTGCTTGTACTTTGCAATTGTCCTCATTTTTTCTTAGTGGATGTCCAGTTTATTTGAAAATAATGATCATAGATGAAAAAAAAAAAGCACTTGCTATATTATCTCAGTTGTCCATGGATTATTATCTAAATGCCCAACAAGGATACATTAGAATTCTACCTATTTTATGAATGTGTGTTTTCCAGAGTAGAAGTGAATGATTTCTCCATGTTCATATACAGAGAAAGTCGCAGAGCCAAGTCACAAACCCAGGTCTGATTCCACACCCAGTGGCCTTTTTTATTGAGTTCTTCTTTTTTTCTTTATCTTGTAATTAAGGTGAAATTCACATTAACATACAAGTATCCACTTTAAAGTGTAAACCCGGGTAGAATTTGGTACACGCATAATGTTGTGCAACCATCACATTTGTCAAGTCCCAAACACTCTCATCACCCAAAAACCACTAGTCTGTTTTCTGCGTCTCTGGATTACTTATGCAGGATTTTCATATAGATGGAATCATATGATATGTGACCTTCTGTATCTGGCTTATTTAACTTAACATAACTTTTTGAGGTTCACCTATGTTGTAGAATGTATCAGCGCTTCTTTCTGTTTTAGAATTGAATCACATTGCATTGTTTATCAGTTCTTTCTTCTATTGACACTTAGGTTGTTTCCATGTTTGGCTAGTGTGAATAATGCTGCTATGAACATGAGTGTACATGTAATTTGTTTGAGTCCCTGTTTTCAATTCTTTGGAGTATATACCTAAAAGAAGTGGAATCTCTGGATTATGTGTTAAGACTACATTTAATTGTCTGAGGAACCACCACGCTGTTTTCCATAGCGACTGAATCATTTTACATCCTATCAGCAATTTCCCCACATCCTCTCCAACAGTTGTTCTTTTTCTTTTCTCCTTTTTTATGATAGCCACTCCAAGTAGGTATAAAGTGATAACTCATATGGTTTTTATGTGCACTTCCCTAATGACTAATAATGTTGAGCATCTTTTCATATACTTGTTAGTCACTTAGACATCTTCTTTGAAGAACTATCTATTCAACTCTTTCATCTCCCTTTTAATTGGATTATTTGTCTTTCCCTTATTGAGTTTCTTGTTCTTCTTTTTTTATATTCTGATTAATAGACTCTTATCAAATCTATGATTTGCAAATATGTTCTCTCATTCTCTAGGTTGTCTTTTCATTTTCCTGATAATGTCCTTTGATGTGCAAAACTATTTAATTTTGTAGAAGTCCAATGTATCTATTTTTTTTCTTCTGGTGTCACTTTATTCCTCTGTCACCCAGAGCACTGAGATTAGTACTATGTACCAAGTAGAAGTCAACAAATGTTTGTCATGTGGTTTACTGTGTCTACTTGGCTGAAGAGAATCATCTCTAACTTCCCATACAATGCAAACATCACATAACTCTAAGGCCATTTGAAATCATTTTCAGACTATATTATCATTTCTCCAAAGCAACAAATTGCTCTCATTAGACTCTTATTAAAAAATAAAGATTTAAATTGGCTTTGGTATAAATGTTTTTAGGTGTTTACATGGCATATGTGATATTGCATGTTTATATAATATACATGTTTTTCATGGTACACATGTTTTTATATGTTTACATTATATATATGTTTTTCTTTATAAGAGAAGAAAGATGGCAAGTTGCTAGTCTTCTGTTCAGAAATCCTTAATGTCTTTTTGTTGTTCTTGGCTACTTGACAGCTCTGCCCTCCTTTTGAAAATACAGACTTTTCGATACACTTTTCTCAGGCATAAATCATGAGGGGCAGGGAGGAACCTGAACATTTAATTGTGTTATAATTGCTCTTGGACTGCTACACCACCTCTAGCTTATTATTCCCAAGGAAATGATACCGTTTTAATCTTCAGTGCTGATTGATGGCTACACTTTGCTGGAAAGTAATTTACGTGGCTAATAAATCCAAGATGAATTTTCCAGGCACATGACAGAGAGGACTGTCAACATTTGCTTTGTCCTTTGTTATTTCCCGAGTGGCTGGCATGGACATCCATTACTGCCTAGGACAAGCTCTACCTTCCACCCCACCATTCCTTCCTCCCTTTCCAGCTCTAACTACAGCTTCACAAGAGTTTTCAGCATAATTCTTATGCAAATCACAGTTACAATTTAGATCCAGTGGCATCTAATCTGGCTACCAGTTTGGTATGCTCACATTCATAAATGCCAGTTCTTTAAGAAGGGATGTCTCAATGATTTGTGCAAGCCAGTTCAAAGAATACATGATCTACCTTTTAGGAGAGGGGTGAGGGAGCACACTGTATAACTACCATACCTCTGAAATAATGAGGGGAAAGCTACTCCTTATTATGAGAGATAGTTGTTCTGTGAAGCACTACATCTGAGATATGGAAAGCCAGATATCTGGGAATATTTTACAAAATCATAATTATTAGTTTCTCAAGAAGTAGAGGGTCTCACATCTAAGAATGTATTTCTTAGATATGGACCAATCACATTTTAATGACAGTAAAGGAATTTCTAATCTAAAAAATAAAATAAAACATACAAAACCGTAAATAAGTAAATGTGTGTAACACATTTAAAACAAGAACTAGCACATAATAAGTACTTCACAATTTTTGGCTTCTTTTTTTTACACCCTTATCTTAGTGATGCAATAGCGAGTAGACAAAAAGGAGGCAGAACGTGGCTCTTTTGAACTGCAGCTCTTCTTTCTTCCTCCCTCCTCTATGTCGTTTCTCCTACATGCATGACTTCTTTTATGTTTCTTCTTTAGAAAGCTTTTGCTCTTGTGCACATGTGTGCGCCAGTTCATGTGTCCATGAAAGTGGGGGGTGAATAATGTGATTCTTACAACTATGTCTCATTAGAATAGTGAAATACTACAGATACCAGAATTTATAGCCAATTCAGAAACAACCAGAAAAACAATTTCCTTAAAATCGATCACATGTGTCATATTTCATAATACTCCATCATTAACTCCAGCCTAGTACTTAGCACACGGTCATGACTTGCTCATTGAATCTCTCTCCACACCCATCTCTCTGACTGAGACAGAGACACCATATCATATTTTCTGATATCTCAGACCCACACAACCACACAAACTGGAATGAGCAAATAAGAAAGAACTACCCCTGAAATAGTCCTCTGTTAATGAAGTGATGAAACACTACTGGTCACCGTCATCAGAGGAATCCCTTTATGCCTGGGAAGTACTTTCACTAGCTTACTATAGAATTAGACTCTCAACTTACTGGATCAGAAATGGTATGGCAGTAGAGTGTTGGGGAAATTATATACTTTTAGTGGAATACAAGAGTCAGATGGGCCTTAAACTTATCTAAGCCAGCTCATTTTATAAAAGGAGAAAGTAAGAGCCAAAAGATTAAGTGCTTTGCTTATGGCCATGCAGCTAATTAATCTCAGAGCTAAAAACAGAATATGTAATGTTACCACACATTTGATTGAACATCTCCAGTCCTATTACGAACGTTAATAAACTTTACTTTTATTACTGACCTTCCAGGGCATAATCCTAATGTTTTTTCTCATCTGTAAAAATCCTCAGAGAGTCAATTTGGCAAATTACTACAGCATTTATATTCTCAATTCAACTATGAAAAACTGAATAGTAACTCACAAATGGAAGAGCATGCTGGCTGTCCAATTACCTTTTTATTTTAAGCAGAAATAATAAAACCTGCTTCCATTTCACTAAAGGAATCAGAGCTGTAAAAAATCCTTGTGGATTTAATGAATTCAAAAAGAGAAGTGACTAAAACATCAACAGAAATCTAAGACTTCAAAATGTGTTGGACTCACTCTCAGAGGAAAATTGTCCCTTGGGCATAGGAATGTCGGACTTAACAAGTAAAAATGCAGGATTCCTGGTTAGATTTGAACTCCAGGTGAAAAAAAAAAAGAATAATTTTAGTACCAAGTATTGCATAGGATATAAACTTTAAAAAGTATCCATTATTTGTTTGGAATTCAAACCTAACTAGGCATGTATGTGATTGGGCAATGATATTTTGAGGGAAACTGGCACTTCATACAATTGGGCTATGGCCTCCTCTTACTTCCCTGTGCCTGGAGGCATGTGGCTCTACTAGGAGAGTTCCATGGAGCAAACACACGGTCTCAGGAAAGAAAACCCTAAAGCAGTGGTCGCCAAACTCATTAGTCAACAGAGCCAAATATCAACAGTACAACGATTGAAATTTCTTTTGAGAGTTGAAAACTGACTTCTGTGCATGGGCCACGAAGTTTCAATCGCACTGTACATGCACACCAGCATGTGGTATTTTGTGGAAGAGCCACACTCAAGGGGCCAAAGAGCTGCATGTGGCTCACGAGCCGTGGTTTGCTGACTACTGCCCTAGAGCAATTAGGGAAGAATAGTCAACCAGAGCAGCTCTTCCATCCTAGGCAGCCAATTGAAAATAGACAAATTCTCCAATCCATCTTGTTTTTCATTGTGAAAGCTTATTACATAAAATATACATTGCTTTCAACACAGTTGAGTTCTTGGAGTACAAATGGAATCACATAACTGGAATAGAACATCTTTATTTAAAACAACCCTTAAAGATTGTGAAAAAAATACTATGAACTACTCTATTTCAACAAGCTGAACAACCTAGATGAAATGGACATATTCTTAGAAAAATACAAGCTTCCAAAACTCAATCAAGAAGAATCAAAAAACCTGAATAGGCCTGTATTTACTGAAGAAATTGAAGCAGTAATCAAAAATCTTCCAGCAAACTAAAGTCCTGGTACGGACGGCTTTACAAGGGAATTCTACCAAGCATTCAAAGAAGAAATAAAACCTATCCTTTTCAGACTATTCCAAAAATTTCAAGAGGAAGGCACTTCCAAGCTCTTTCTATGAAGCCAGCATTACCTTAATTCCAAAACCAGATAAAGACACAACAGAGAACTACAGGCCAATATCCTTGATGAACATAGATGCTAAAATTCTAGCAAATCAGATCCAGCATTACATTAGAAAGCTCATACACCATGACCAAGTGGGATTTATTCCAGGGATACAAGATGACACAATATCTGCAAATCAATAAATGTGATACATCACATAAACCAATTGAGAGACAAAAATCACATAATCATATCAATCGATGCAGAAAAGGCATTTGACAAAATCCAACACCCTTTCTTGATAAAAAAAAAAAAAACTCTCTGCAAAGTGGGAAGAGAGAGATCATACCTCAACATAATAAAAATCTTATATGACAAACCTGCAGCCAACATCGTACTCAATGGGCAAAAACTAAATCCATTTCAACTAAGAACAGAAACAAGACAGGGATGCCCACTTTCACCACCCCTGTTCAATATAGTATTCTACCTGCTAACCATAGCAATCAGACAAGAAGAAATAAAAGGCATTCAAATTGGAAAAGAAGGAAAAAAGAAGAAGAGTCCCACGGAACTCTCTCAGAAAAGCCACATGCCTTCAGGCACAGGAAATTATTCGCAGATGACATCATACTCTTCATAGAAAACCCCAAAGACTCCATCAAAAAACTACTGGACTTACCAAATAAATTCAGCAATGTAGCAGGATACAAAATTAACACCTAGAAATGTATGACTTTTTATACACCAATAATGAACACACAGAAAGAGAAACTAAAGAAACAATCCCATTTACCATTGCAACAAAAAAATTAAGATACCTATGAATAAATTTAACTAAGGACAAAAAAAGACCTCTACTCAGAAAACTATAGGACCTTGAAAAAAAGAGATAGAAGAAGACATAAACAAATGGAAAAACATACTGTGTTCATGGATTGGTAGAATGAACATCATTAAAATGACCATATAACTCATCACAATTTATAGATCAATACAATCCCCATTAAAATACCAAAGGCATATTTCACAAACCTAGAACAAACTCTCCAAAAATTCATCTGGGATTAAAAAAAAAAAGTCCCCAAATAACCACAGCAATCCTGAGAAGGAAGAACAAAGTTGGAGGGATCACAATACCAGATATCAAGCTATATTACAAAGCCAAAGTTCTCAAAACTGCCTGGTACTGGCACAGGAACAGATAAATAGACTAATAGAACAGAACAGATAACCCAGAAATAGACCCAAGCCATTATGCTCAATAAATACTTGAAAAACCTACAGTAAGAGCGTACAAGAGTCAAGACAATCTCTTTAATAAATAGTGCTGGGAAATTTGGTCAGATACATGCAAAAAAATGGAACTAGATCACCAACTTACACCATATACAAAAACAAACTCAAAATGGTTAAAGGACTTAAATGTAGGATGGGAAACCATAAATATCTTAGAAGACTCCATAGGCAGCAAAATATTAGACATATGTCATAGCAATATCTTACCAATACAGCTCTTAGGGCAATGGAAACTAAGGAGAAAATAAACAAATGGGACTACATCAAAATAAAAAGCTTCTGCACAGCAAAAGAAACAATCAACAAAACAACAAGAAAGCCCACTGCTTTCTTGAAAGAACATATTTGCCAATGTTATCCCCGATAAGGGTTTAATCTTCAAAATTTACAGGGAACCCATACAACTTAACAAAATGAAAATAAATATTCTAATCAAAAAATGGGCAAAGTTCATAAATAGACACTTTTCGAAAGAGGACATACAGAAGGCCAAGAGACATATGAAAAAATGTTCAGTTGCTAATCACCCAAGAGATGCAAATCAAAACAACAATGAGGTACCATCTCACACCTGTCATAATGGCTATCAGCAACAAAACAACAAATGACAAGTGCTGGCAAGGATGCAGAGAAAAAGGAACCCTCGTGCACTGCTGATGGGATTGCAGACTGGTGCATCCACTGTGGAGAACAGTATGGAGTTTCCTCAACAAGTTAAAAATAGAACTCCCATTTGATCCAGTAATCCCACTTCTAGGACTATATCCCAAGAAACCAGAAACACCAATCAGAAAGGATACATGCACCCCTATGTTCTCAGCAGCACAATTTACAATAGCTAAGATTTGGAAACAGCCTAAATGCCTATCAGCAGATGGGTAGATTAGAAAGCTGTCGTACATCTACACCAGCGTTTTTCAACCGCTGTTCCGTGGCACACTAGTGTGCCGCGAGATGTTGCCTGGTGTGCCGTAGGTGCAGACAAGACAAGAATTTTTGAATTTTTCACTATTTTGTTTACTTAATATTTCATAATAAAGTAATTATAAAATACTTTCTTTGTGTTTATTTGATTCCTATTCAAGAGAATTACTTTATATATAGTCAATATAGGCACAGAGTTAAATTTTTTAACATTTTCTAATGGTGGTGTGCCTCGTGATTTTTTTCATGAAACTAGTGTGCCTTTGCCCAAAAAAGGTTGAAAAACACTGATCTACACAATGGAATACTACGCTGCTATAAAAAAAAAAAAGAAGGAACCTTTACCATTTGCAACAGCATGGATGGAACTGGAGAGCATTATGCTAAGTGGAATAAGCCAGTCAGAAAAAGATAAATATGACATGATCTCACTCTTATGTGAGACATAATGATCAACATAAACTAATGAGCAAAAAATAGATCCACAGACAAGGTAGCACTGAACAAACAATCCAACAATCCAACCTCAGAGAGAAGGCAAGGGGGGGGGAGTGGTGAAGGGGCTGTTAGAGATCAACCAAAAGACTTCTATGCATGCATATTAGCATAACCAAAGGACACAGACACTGGGACAGTTGAGGCTTGCCCTCAGGAGTGAGAGTCATGGGGTGATGGTCAATCAGGGAAAAAAGTGATATATGTAATACTTTAAACAATAAACTAATAATAAAATGATTTCAAAAAGTAAAAAAAAAGAAAACAGCATAGACACACTAAATAAATAATAAAACAAACCTTAACACACACACACACACACACACACACACACACACAAAATAAGACACACAAAATCACACCCTTCCTTATGACAAAAGACCACTCTCCAATTAAAACCATATTGCTTTCCATCAGTTTTTTTTAATTGAGATACACATGTAGATAGATAGATAGATATAATACATACATACATACATAGACATAGATACATAGATACCTAGATCTTAATCATAACCTGGCACAAAAGATCACAAGTATTTTTAAGTGTTTTCAACGAAAAACTTTGCATTCCCTCCTGACAGCCCACTTCCACTGAGCATTCCATCACCACCTGCTTCTATGTAAGCGGAGTTGCCCAATTCTTCCCCACCCCCACCTCCAAACTGGGTTCAATTTAATTATGGCTTTTGTTTTAACCCACACCATTTGGTGATTAAGGAACAACAGAAACCAAAATAACAAAACAAAAAAAACAAAAACAAAAAAAGCTGCCATAAAGGTTTGTTTCAAATAAATTTAGAAGTGTCCTTATATATTCTTTGTCCTGTAATACTGCCAGCTGTGACATTAAAGACTCCAGAAAAGGGAGAAAAATGGTGATGGAAGGAGACTTGACTTGGGGTAGTGAACTCACCCCAATATACAGATGATGTATTATAGAATGTACACATGAAACCTATATAATTTTATTAACCAATGCCACCTCAACAAATTCAATAAAAAAGAAAAAAGAAATAAAGACGTCAGGAAAAATAAACACGTTATGACCACTTACAGATAAGATGATAGCATGCCTTCTATTTGGACACTTAAAAAGACCCTCAAAGGTAGCTAAATACTGTAAATCAATCTGGTTTTTGCTGATTACTTATGAGTTACATCAGAACTATCTAAAATTCCATGGCAAAGACACGGTGGAAATGCGCTTCTGTGTGCAGCTGGTTAATGCTCATGGATTATTCATGAAGAACCACCATTCCGAATTGGCCCAAAGGAAACAACAGGACAAAAGACTCAGCTACCAGGTTGACTAACTGGAAATCTGATCAGATGAAGTTAGCGCAGTCATCAGAACTAAGGGCCTCATCAGATCTGATTTCCGATGAGTTTCAGCTGAATCTGAACAGCAAATACACAGCAGCTGTTACTGCTAATGCTATGGTGGTAAAATCTAAGAGAAGCATTCCTTTAAGATCTCTGAGTGTTGGGTAGTAAAGGACACTTAGTGATATGTCCTAAGAAATTCTTGGATCTTAGCTCTCTTTCTATGGCATTTAATATATAGACCACTTGTTTTTAGAAGGGCCAAAGACTAGGAACATTGCAATATATGCACAGGTGAGGATGGATAAAAAAAAAAAAAAAAAGACCAAAAAAAACCTAGGCTTTCTTGAAGGAAATGGCAAAGTTGAGCATCAAAGACAGCATGAGGCTTCTGGGTCTGCCTTATTTCAAATCCAAGCTGGATTTGAGTGTAGCCTCTTTTTGTAAAAAGAGGCCGAGATACCCAGAAAGGGTGATGGCCTTGGTCAGAAGAAGATGTGTGTGTGGCACATACCCTGAGGCTACAAGGAACACAGAGCACTGGATCAGCACTCAAAACCCAACTCTCAAACCAGGGTCCAATGTGGATGGCTAGCACAGATGTTAATAGCTCTGCATTCTGCCAGCTAGATGCTGGGTGGAAAAGTATCCAAAAGATAGAAGAGAAAAGACAGAGAGCTAGGGAAGATAAGAAGAGAGGAAGAAGGAAGTCCCCAGTGCAAAGTGGGGAGTGGTGCAAAATCACACTGATCTGGTTTTTGCCAGCATGTATTGGCACATGGATGGAGTACCATCTATATCTACAGTGTACATAAAGATGGCCCGCCAAGCCCCCTTCAAGGAAGGACTTGTCTCAGCCACCAGGAGCACAAAGAGTTCACCATCAGCTCCTCCCAGGACTGTCTCAGCAGCAGAAGCCACCTGGTCCAAAATCATGCCCCTTCCTGGGGTGGCCCATATCCAATCATGATCCATCTCAGCTCAACTCTGGGCAACACTGAAGGGCCATTCTAGTTCCAGAGCTCCCATGGAGTCATCTGAGACTGCCATGAGCCAGCATTCTGCCCAGTCCTGATTCCTTTTCCTCTGTTACAGCTGTCTCCTTCCCAAGGGCCCTTAATAAACCCACACGCCAAACTCTATCCTAGGATCTGCCTCCCAACCCATGACACCATCTGTATCTGAGATTGCCTTGACAAATTTCTAGGGTAAACTTGCTAAATCTCCAGCTGAACTATTGCATTATGCTTAGACAATTAATTTCTCATGCCTGAAAAATAATCCACAGGAAACTCGAATCATCTGTTTGTTGAGGCATTTGACCCAAGAATTTGGATTTCTTGGGTACAAGGATTTTTAACATTAGTACAAACTTTTTATAACATTTTTTTAAAGGTAGTATAAAGACTCATGTGGATAATTTGGTGAGGGGGAGTTAGTTCTGTTGTTTTGTTTTTCAGTTGTGTGGATCATTTGGCATGGATACCTGGCTGAAAATGGTGATCTTCCATAAATCCTTTTAATTAAGAGCCAGATGAGGACTGCTGTTCAGATATTATGAGCCATGAACCACCCTTTCTCTCCCCTCAGAGCAGAGAAGGAGGGACCTGTTTTGTAAAATAAGAGCGCACCTTTTCGTCCTTTCCTCCCCTTGTCCTCTTTTAGAAGTACAAACCTGCGTACTAACACCAGAGTTCTGAGAAGCTCAGCCCCTCATTTACCTGGCTCTCTCACAGCAAGTTCCAAATGAAGCTTCCTTGACTGTTGACTAATTGACTAATTGACTAGCCATTGAAGAGCTAAAGCTCCATCTCTGAGCTCAAACCTGCTCTCACCTACTAGCTGTTTGCCATGATATAGGCACAGGAGCCTGGTTTTGAACCAACAGGAACTCCTGAAGACCACCTGCAGATAAGCTGAGCATCCCTGAAATGAGAATAAATCTGGAATCTGAGGGGCTCTCTGTATTCAGATGCTGAGGTCAGCATTGTTGGAACACTGAGAGGCTAGAAAGGACCAATAATGGACCCTTGTTCTTGGAATATCCAGGCATCTCTGGGCTCAGCCCAGTCACCACCTGTCACTTTCAAAAAGCAGACCTCAGGACATGCTGCCCTTTCAGCATTTTGTTTTAGAGACCATGTGTATTAGACATCTTTTCAACAAAGGTGGTCTTCTTGACCAACACTCTCAGAAGGACCACTGTCAACCTGAGATGATACAACCCAACAGTGGTGTACAAGTCATGGGCCTTCCTGCCAGGAGAGAATGGGTGGAGAAAGACCATGAAAGAAGGATATGGAAACCAGAAGGCGTAGCAGGAAATGGTAGATCAAATTTCATTTCCACTCCAGCTGGAATGTCAGTGTACCCTGAACTTCCCAGGTCTGGGCACAGTTTAGTAAGGGCAGTGGATCCAGACTGACAAAGATGACTGTCTACCAGAAAGAATGCTGAGGAATGAGACAGTCTCTAGCACAGACTCTGAGGTGTCAAATGCCAATTCCGGGGCCTGACTGGGAAGAGTCTTCTGATTGTTAAGAGCCTTTGCTTGCTGCTTTTCGACTTTTAGGGTATATGAGGATTACTAAGAGTACCTGTTTAACAAGTTGATCATAGATCCTGCTCCTAGAGTTTCTGATTTGATGAGTACAGGAATGAGTGCCAGGAACCCAATTTATTGCTTTAACTATTTTTAAAGTGAGCCACAGATCATTCAGATGCATGGACCACAATTTAAGGAACAGCGTTCAGACCTACAGGGAGATGTTTCCTTTCATAGTTTTGCCATATGCTTCCCTGCTAGCAAGCCAGTCTGGATTATTTGCATAAAGGGCAATCATAAATTCCGAAAAGGCTGATTGGAGTTGAACAAACATCCTCGTTCACTAGGGAGTAGGGTGGGAAGTAACAAATATTAAGCTCTGACTACATGTTAGAAACTGTATTGGCAGCTTAACCTACCAGTAGTTTATTTTATTCTTACAAGACCCCTGAATAAAGAAGCATCTCAGTTTTATAAATGGAGAAACTGAGGCTTCGAAATGTTAAGTAATTTGCCAAGGATCAACAAGCTATGGTAACAAGCCGGGAATTAAACCCATATAGCCAGCTTGGAAGCAACCTTGTCTGAACATGAGAATCATCCAGGGAGTTTGTTCAAAATCGGATTCACAGTCAGTTCCCCTGTTGATTCTGGTTCAGCATCTTTGGGGTAGAGCCCCGGAATCTGTATCTTTGGCAATTACCCCCCCGCCCCACCCAGGTGATTCTTACCTGTGAGTGCACACATTGATGGGTCCCTTGCAGTGGGATCAGATGTCTCAAAAAATCCAAGTTTTCACCCTTTGCCTTTCAGGGCAAATGTGTTGCCTTTGAAAAGACCTGATAAAAAATTTTTTAAATTGTCTCAAAAAATAAATGTGCATTGCTATTCAGATGTTTTCCTTCCCCCACATTGTTTCTCTTTTTAGAGAAAAACACTGGATTGGGATGAAGGGATTTCCAAAGCTATATAATAACATTTGAGGGTGGGCAACATTTTTCACATGACTCCCTGTAATAAAAAACAGCAAGTGGTTGAGAAAATAGCCACAGAATTAGAACAACTGCTGTGAGCCTTCCAGAGATTAATTAACTTGGTTGGAGGATCAGATTTCCACCCTCCAAAGTCCCCATATTCTCTAGTTGTTCACAAACTTTAGGGTGCTTAAGAATCATGTGCTGTGGGGGAGGCTAGAGATTGCAATTTGGTAGTTCATGGTGAGGTTCAAAATCTACATTTTGAAAGAGGCCCTGGAGTTATTCTAATGCCTATATCCACAATCCAAAAAGCTGTGCCAATATATCAAGACCACCTTGAGTTATTTTTGGAAGTAAGTAGAGGTGGATGTATGGATGGATGGACAATAAAATAACAACTAAAACAAATGCCCTTAGCATTTAGTAGAAACAGTGCTGTATTAGCATCACTCAGTAGTAATCCCTCTAGTTAATATAAACAATTTAACTGTTTATACAAAGCAATGTTGAATATCTAAGAGCTATGACCGCATACATCTGAAAATTTTTTTATTATTTTTATTTATTAAATTGATTGGGTGACATTTTGGTCAACATGAATATACAGGTTTCAGGTGTGGATTTCTATGTTACAAGATCCACCATCCCGAGTCAAATCTTTTCCTGTCGTCTTATATAGAATTTTTGTTCTTGTCTGTTTGTTTTAATCTTTATTGTGGAAAGCATATATATGACTCCCTTCTTCCCCCATTGACCTCTTTATATGAAACTTTTTAAGTTTGATACAGCATTAGTCCATGGTGTCTCTAACATCTCTCATTTATGCAATAGCATTGCAAGAAACTATCATGGGACAGTGAAAATCCTATTTTACTATAAATGTCCATAATAACTTTGAACTGTGCTCTGAGAGAAATAATATCCTTGGACTATAATAAAGTAGAAATGGATAATACAACCTGAAACTTCTGGCATTTGGGCAATACAAGAATATGTGACAATTTAACAGTAACCCTGTTTTGTGGTTTTACATACTGTATGACAGGTATACACCATTATATTATCATACAGAATATTTTCACTGCCCTAAAAAATCCTCTATATTCTGCCTAGTCATCCTTTCCTATTTTTCCTTCCCTCCCTCCCTCCAACCCCTAGCAACAAGTGATTATTTTACAGTCTCCATAGCTTTGGCTTTTCCAGAATGTCATTTAGTTGGAATCACACAATGTGTAGCCTTTTCAGATTAACTCCTTTCCTTAGTAATATGCATTGAAGTTTCTTCCACTGAGTAATATTCTATTGCCTGGATATAGCACAATTCATTAATCCATTCACCTATTAAAGAATGTTGGCTTTGATAATTATAAATTAAGCTGTTACAAATGGCCATGAGTAGATTTTTGTATGGACATAAGATTTTTACTTTTTGGGGGTAAATACCAAGGAGCATGATTACTTGATTGTATGATAAGAGTATGTTTAGTTTTATAAGAAACTGCCATACTACCTTACAAAGTGATTGTAAGTGGCATTAAGTACATTCACATTATTGTGCAACCATCACCCTTATCCATCTTCAGAACTTTTTCGTTATCACAAACTGAAATTTATACCCATTAAACAATAACTCCCTTTTCCATTCCTCCCCCCAACCCCTGGCAACCACCATTCTACTCTGTCTCTATGAGGTTAACTAATCTAAGTACCACATACAAGTGAAATCATATACAGTGTCCTTTTGTGACTGGTGTATTTGACTTAGCATGTTGGCCCATGTTATAGCATGTGTCAGGACTTCCTTTTTAAGGCTGAATGATATTCCATTGTATGGAAATCCTACATTTTGTTTATCCATTCATCCATTGATGGCCTGCTGGTGTAAACACACCTACTGTGCTGCCAGTCATATAAAAGTACAGCACATACCCAGTACATAAGACTTGATGACGATAAACAATTACTGGTTTTATGTATTCATTATAATTTTTATTGTTATTTTAGAGTGTCTTTTTTCTACGCATAAAAATGTTTGTTCTAAAACAGTATGCTGTGTCATGTGGGCAGCAGCCTCAGACATCTCGTGTCTTGATTGCATCATTTTCTCTGGTGCTTGATTTAATCTCACGTTGTTTAATACAGTAACATGCTGTACAGGCTTGTAGCCTAGGAGCAATGGGCTATACCATATAGCCGAGGTGGGGAACAGGTTATACCATCTAGATGTAGTAAGTGCCCTCTATGAGTTTCTCATAATGACAAAATCGCCTAACAATGCATTTCTCAGAACATATCCCCGTGGTTAAAAGGCACATGACTACAAATCTGTTTGTTGAAGGAATAAGTGCATGAATTAATGGATTTGTTCCCTGCATGTCAAAATAAAGTTCAAGAAGGACCGCTTTTTTTCATCAATAACATTAAATTCTAAATTCAAGTATCATTATAATAGCTTTATAAATAAGAGGTTGTATTTTTATTTTTTATTTTTTAAGAGGCTATAGTTTAATGTCTTTTTAAAGGTACAGTTGGACACAGTACATGAGGAAACGTAGTATTCCTGAAGCTCATTCCTGCTTGTCAAATCCATATAGTCCATCTGGCTCTGATTTAATCAGATCTTTGGTGCTGCTTTTTTTTTCTTCTTCTTCTTCATTTCTTTGTTTTTTTCTGAAATATTCCTACATGTTTCCATTATGTCATACATTTTGTAACTATAGCTTAACTATCTAATTTCTTTAAAACCTCTGGGCCAGCAAATCTGGTTTTCCTTAGATGAAGCTCAGATTTGTAAATCAATGATCTTCCCCTTCTACAAAGAAAACTTTCTACAAGTTTCCAGGACACAAAGAATCCTTTTTCCAAAATGTTAGGCAAATACTGAAGAAGCCTTTCCTCCTCAAGGTCCTATGAATGTTTGCAGACACTGGAGATTCCTACAATATTCCTTTGTAACAATCAAGAGCCAGAGACTTGGAAGAGGCATGAGGTACTGAGAGTCCGGAACCAGGAACAGAGTGCAGTTAGGAAAAAACTCCGAGAGTGAAGCTCTGAGCAAAGCAGCTTCTCCCAACATGCAAACGGCTTTGCTGGCCCTCTGGGCCGAGAGGAAGGTGCCCAATAGCCCCTGGGAGTGTCCTTGTACAGATGTGTGCTTTCTCACAGTGTAGCCTTTGCTCAGATCTTCGAGGTTTACTCTAGAGGAGGAGTTAAAGTACTTCTTCTGGAAAGGACCAGTAGAAAGCACAGTAAATATTTTATTTACTCTATTTTAAATATACATGTTAAAAATCATAAATATTTTAAGCTTTGTGAGCCACATACAGTCTCTGTCATATCTTCCATATTTGTTTGCTTTTTAGAATCCTTTATAAATGTAAAAATAACTCCTGGCTGGAGAATGTATGAAACAGACCACAGCTGGATTTGACTCACTAGCTAGAGTTCGCCAATGCCTGACCTAGAGGATGCGAGGGAAGAGAGGATATTTATCATGCTTCCCTTTATGGTCTCTCATCTGAACCTTGCTATCTGTCTTCTCCCAATACTACTTACCCATACATTGGTGTGTGTCAGACCTTGTATCTTTAAATTATTGTAGACTCTCATTGAACAACATATTAAGATTAGTCCTGTTATTATCCCCATTTTATAGATGGGAAAACTGAGGCTTAGAGAATTTAAGTAACCTTCCCAAGATCATACTGCTAATAAGACACAGCGTCTAGAACTGAAATTAAGTCTGTCTGATTTCAAATCTCTCATTTGCTCTTTCCACCAGAACCTAACAATAACAACTCTCCCTTCCACCTACCTACTTCTAATCCATCCTACATATATTTTAATCAGTTTGATCATGACATTTGCCTGCTCAGAATCTTTCAGTGGCTCTTTATTATTTATCCAATAAAACAAAAGCTCCTCTGTTTAGCTCTTGCTATGATCTCAACTTAATTTCTCAGCTTTATCCCATTCCCTGTGATTCTCCAATCCCTCAGGTTGGCTGAATTAGCCCTTTAGTTCTGCCACCAGGCAGCATGGCAGTTTTCTACTATCTCATTTTCCTCATACCAACCCTTGTCCAAAAACATTCTCCCTTCCCACCTCTCATGTACTCACCCACCTTCTGCCCTCTGACTCTGCTACACCAAACACCCTTTGGGTGAAAAAGCTTGTGCACATATGCACATACATACAAATCCTATATAATAAAAGGCTAATATGCAAATCAACCGAATGGTGGAATGACTAGTTGCTATAATGCACATTGACCACCAGAGGGCAGATGTTCAAATAGGAGCTGCCTCCTGATGGTCAAAGTGCTCCCATGGCTGGTGAGCGCAGCGGCAGTGGTAGGAGCCTCTTCCGCCTCCACTGCAGGCGGGTGGTAAGTAGCAAGAGGTCCTGGACTGTGAGAGGGATGTCTGACTGTCAGCTTAGGCACAATTCCTGGGGAGATTGGGCCTAAGCCTGCAGCCGACATCCCCCAAGGGGTCCCAGACTACGAGAGGGTGCAGGCCAGGCTGTGGGCCCCCTGCTTCCCAGCGCATGAACCAGCCTCTAGTCTATATGTAATAGCTCATGGGAAAATGACATAAAGTTACTTTGCAAAATGCATGTAGTTGTCACATGGTATTAATTGCACATATTAAATATCTTAAAAGTACAAAAAAGATGTGGCTATTTAAAAAACACAAAAACAGCCGAAACTGGTTTGGCTCAGTGGTAGAGCATCGGTCTGTGGACTGAAAGGTCCCAGGTTCGATGACGGTCAAGGGCATGTACATTGGTTGCGGGCACATCCCCAGTAGGGGGTGTGCAAGAGGCAGCTGGTCGATGTTTCTCTTTCATCGACGTTTCTAGCTCTCTATCTCTCTCCCTTCCTCTCTGTAAAAAGTCAATAAAATATATTATAAATAAATAAATAAATAAATAAATAAATAACACAAACACAAATTTAAACATAAAAGACAGAGGCAAACAAGAATGAGGTAAGGACTGACGATGTTTAAATGCTCATTCATACAGATTAGGTCAACCTCCAGACCCTGAGACAAGACATGAGACAGGTGTGGGATTAGGAGGATTGACATGGATGGCCTGGTTGCCACAGTTTCCAGCTAAGAACTTCCCTTCAGCAAATTGTAGAGCGATTTATAATCCCTGATGGACTTATCTTTAATGAAAATTATCAAGTGGGTAAATTTTTTTTTTTTTATCTTTGGGGAAATTCTCTTAAGTCATTCCTGAAGTTGTTTCATCCATTCAAAAAACAAAACAAAAAAACATTGACTTCCTGCTATGATTCAGGCAATATGTTAGGTGCTAGAAAGGTAAAACAGATAGTTAATCCAGTAGAGAGACTGGTACTCACCAGGCATAAGAGAAGCAACAATAACCATTTGTTAAATGCTCCCCATGTGCCTTCCATACTAGAGATAGTCAAAACCAGTTTCCTATTGGTCATTGATTGAATCCTTTTTTCTATATGTTCTTTCATCATAGTGTTCCTGTAGGGCGGGAGTGCTGGGGAGTCTCCGCATTGGCTAAGGTGACAGCAGGGGGAGGTTCTTACACTCAGCATGTCAAAAGCCAGGAAGATGAATGAGTAGGGGAAAAAAGCCCTCCCCTCCCTATCCCTATAGAACGGTGGAGGACTCAGATAGGGAGATGAGATGACCTTTGAGATGGAGGGAGGGGAGATTGGTCTTTGAGACCTGAAGTCCACCAACCTCCCAGATCCTGTGGCTCCTGAATAAACCTCTTTCCTTTCGCACCAGCATCTAGCTTCCATTCCAGCAGGCAGTCATATCTCCATTTATGTTGTTACATTACCACAGTATAAATGTCTCATTATAGTCTTAACTGGGTTACTTCACCTGTGGCTATTCGTATTTTAAAACTCACCTATTAACCAATGTCTCCCCAATACATTTAATTAAAAGTAATAAATAAAAAGATGGCTGTCTTAAAAAAAAAAAAAAACAACTCACCAGTCAAAGGGGTAATCTAAAAGAATTGTAATTTCAGCAGTGTGGTAGAGGAGTGGGGGAGATATATCAGGAAAAAAATTAACCTGGTATTTGCTCTGAAAGATTGCGAGCCTAGTGCTATACACGAGGGCTGATTTTTTTAAATTTAAAGTTCCACTTTTGCTGTGTTGGTTGTTGTTGCTAAGTGATGGCTTTTTTCCAGAAACTCCAAGCTTCCCTCGGGTTTGTGACTCTCCAAAAGTCCCTATTTTCATTTGAAACAAGGTACCCTGCAAATACTTGGTTCCTTGTAAGAAAACATAAACACTTCAAAAATAAGTGCACTGCCAACATTTCAGAGCTGCAATGGTTGTGCTTAGAACTGTCAAATGTCAAAAATAATTACCAGACAGAAAGTTACTCACACATCTAGTGGGCATGATCAAAACTAATCCTTCCTGCCTTCATCTGTCTGGACAGAGTCAGGTAGGAAAGCTGCCCAGCCCAGCTCCTTGAGCCTTCACGGATTTGGAGAGGGAGAGAGTCCTTAACCTGAATCTGGAACATTCTCTTTAGCTGTCAGGGGTAATTTTATATACCCACTGATCCACTGCTGTTTTTATTTGTGTATTTTGTTTAGCCTCACCAGAGGATATGTTTGTTGATTTTAGAGAGGCAGGAAAAGAGAGAGAGAGAGAGAGAGAGAGAGAGAGAGAGAGAGAGAGAGAGAGAGAGAGAGAGAGGTTGGATCACCCAATAAAATCAACCACCCGATCTATGCAAAACTCATGCTGCTTTCATAATATCAGATATGTTGGAAGATGACATTTTTTCCCCTCCACGGAAATACAAAGGAGGGTGGGGGAGGAAAGCATTCCCCTTCACTCACAAAAAGGGAACCGTCTGGATTTGACAAGCTGGAGACGATTCAGGTATGTGCCACTGTGGTCATATTGTGTAAATGTCATTTCCCAGTCGCCTCTGAGGCTAAAATATCACAGCTGACACTATCTCACAGCTTGGGAGTTATTCCCTGAAAAATGACAACAAATTATTTTATCATAAACAAGTTAGCACAAAAGTCCTCCCCTCCTAATTTAATTTCAGGACAAATGAGGCTAATCCTTCAGTTATGCAGTATGTTTATCTGTCAAACTGACTTTCTGCTGAAAAGCACTTTGTTATTACAGAGGCTGCTGATAACTATCTGCTCAAAGAATTTATAGTATTACAGAAAAATCCCATTTAAAAAAAAAAAGCAGAGACTGGGAAATAATTCTTTTAACAAAGAAAGCACTAGAGAGGCTAAGTTATCACCTGCTTGGAGATGCTGCAGGCAGAGCCATTGGGAGCAGGATCTCAGTGCTGGACAGCCTGCAGTCAGCTTCCAAGGGTGTGTTTCCAAAAAGGTGTGTGAGGTTTCAAGCCACAAGTAAAGTCTCAGGTCCAGTTGAGGGTTGAAGGCTGAAGAATGAACACCTAATGCTGAGGCTACTGTTGTATCGATATGAAAGATCCAGTATTAGCCCTGGACATGGGGTAGCTGTGGTTTGGGGGGAAGTGCCCTGAGAAGCTGGATGGAAGCTGATGTGGTGTGTGGGAGCTATATGATGCTAGCCGAATCCCAAAACCTCCATGAAAGTCACTTTCCGAAAAGAGGAACAGCAACCTCGACCTTATGAGATCGTTGTTAGGATGAATAAGATGGTGCACATGAAAGCACGTTGCCAGTGTAAAATAAGTATATGATAGTAGTGGAGTGTTAGCTGGTTGCTCCAATGGGTTTCATTCAGAAATACACAGGCCCACGTGAGCAATTCCAGCTCATTTATCCCAGCCCACTTCCCATACCACAGTCTCCCCAGTCCTGTGAGAATTCCAAGCAGGGGCAGTTTGACTCAAACAGCCTGATGTAGGTGAATACATTCTAAAACTTAAAAAAATTAAACCTTTCTTGGGAGTGTAAGTACTTGTTATTAGGAGACTAGTCAAATAAGGTATGAAGTTTTCATACAAACAAGTAATAGACTGCTATAAAAAAATGAAAGAGCTATTTATATTGCCCTGAAAAAAATGTCCATATTTTGTTCACTAAAAAAAGCTCACTTTGCAGAATAGTATGATTCCTTAAGGTGACATCAAAGTACATATATATTCTTATAAGTACATAGAAAAGTCTGTAATTTTACATAAAGGTTTTTAATTCAGTACTTACTTCCAATTTATATGTTGTGTAAATTTTTTTAACATGAGTGTGTATTATTTTCATAATATAAAATGGGAAAATTACTGTATTATTCTATACATGCAAATCCCAACAAGAGTAAATAAAGAACATTCTTGAAAATAAACTAGATACCTCTATAGTATATGCTGACTATAAAACTCACTGGAAGTATTTGAATTCTTTATTTGGGGAACTAATGAGCATTAATACTAGATAAATCATTAAAACCTTCAGAAAAAACCTCAAAGCATATATATATATATATATATATATATATATATATATATATATATATATGGCTTGTAGCTTTTCCTAGGTATAATTGTTTCCTATTTTATTAACGTATTTAAGAATACTTCACCTATTTCCAAAAAAAATAAGGTTTATTAAAATCTGTATAAATGTTTCCAGGAGGTTAAAATAAGTAAGAAAAATCAAACAGGTGACAAATAGGAGGAGGCATAAATAAAGTTAGAAATAGGGTTAGCAGAGGAAAAAATTTACACTGCAACATTCTCATGTCTCACTAGTTTGAGTGTCCTAACATCTCTGCAAAAGGGGCAAACAACAGTTTCAGACTTCACAGTGCCCATAGGATCAAAGCAAACCAATTGCTTGTGGTGAGTCCAGTTATTCAGGGTGGTGAGTCTGAAGAGACATTTCTTGCATGTGTCCTCATAAATTATATATATACTGCTACATTAACAGGGTTCTCAAAAATCCTAAAAAAAAAATAAATTTTCATAGAGCAGTATTTATTTCAGTTATGGAGAAAAAGGAGGGAAATATTATTGCTCTTTATTTTCTGGGATGAATTAAAAAAAAAAACACACACACACACACATTCACTCACCTACTTTATAATCATGATATGCAATTTAGATCACTGAAGTCATAACGAATGCTAAAAAAAACATTTTTGCCTACCTGTTATCCCCAGCACCTAGCATAGTGCCTGGTGTGCAGTAAGCATTCAATAGAAGTGTGAAAATGTGATGAACCTGAACTTATGTAGACATTGGAAAGCAATCCGCCCTCCTGCTGCTTTCTGCTATGCTGTGCATCGATAGCAGAAATGGACCATAAAGTGGGGGAAACACAATGGAGCTTAGACTTTCTATTAAAACATACTCCTTACTTTCTCTACTTGCCCTTAGGAGGTGGGAGGTGGGTGCAAAATGCTAAGAGATAAGATTTCTGGCAGGAGACCAGGAACTGGTTCAAAAGGTGCTATTGTACAGCTGTCAGTTCAAGGAACTGCGCTGCAGAGCTCATAAGAATGATATGGGAAACCTGTGATTTAATCAGCTGCAGTCGCGTTCCCCGCACAGGGAAGTCTCCATCCATCAGGGTGGCAGGTACATATTTCACAGTGGGGCCGCACGGAGGCGTTAGGGCAAAAGTTGAAACTGGGAGCTAGAGTTTAACCTGAGTGATTCGCGCTGGTAGGAGACTTCATGCTGGTGTCAGCTACATGGCCTCTCACCTTTAAAGATCAAAAAGTTAACCTACCACGCCCTATGGTGAAACCCCACAGAGAACTGACATTAGCTGACTTAACGTATTCGCTGTGCCCTTTCACTCTCTGGCCACGGAACTCATTATCTGACAGTCACGTGTTTTCCCCTCTAGAGAACTAATTTTGCATCCACGTACTAAGCGAGCTGTACTTTGGGAATGGGAGGCGAGGGGCACAGCCGTGTTCTGGACATGCCCTAGCAGAGGCCTCCGGAGGAAAGGCAGGTGCATCAGAATGAGAGGGTTGCTCATGGAGACAGAAGACTGAGACACACCTCAAACCAGGTAGTAACCACCACCAACTGAGCCATGCCACCATCTCCGGGACCGTGAAGGAACTCAACTGAACTCGTGGCACCACCTGGTGAAGCCAGGTCATGTGTCTACTGTCTCCTCAGTCTGGAAGAAACACAGCCACACTGACACCCACCAGCCCCTCGAAGCTGCCTGAGGAAAGGGGTAGACAGAGCACTTATTATTCCATCTTTTATTTTCCTCCATGTTTCCTTCCCAGCGAGACTGCCAGTCTGTGCCTTCTCTTTCTTTTGTACCTGCATCATCACCAAAGAGTCCCCAGTGCATTAAAGATCATTCATAACTGCTTGCGGATCAACTCAGTCCTATCTGGGCAACCAATGGAACACCATACAGACCGACCATGTAAAAAGGTCTCCTATTTAAGACAGTCAAAGGACAAAATTCCACTTATTTTATTCTGTAATGCAACTAAAACCCTTAGGTTGAAAAGACCAAAGTTGCAAAATCACATCACATCAGTAGGAGAGTATGCAAAGGGAAAGAGTAGAGAGAGGAGAAGAATGCAATAAAAATGAATGCCCTAACCCGGGAAGAGTAAAGACTGCCTTGCTATTCCTGTACAAATGGAGAGGGTCAGCTACAAAAGATGGATTGTGAAAATGATTGCACAAAGAATGAGGTGTGAAGGGAGGGGCTGAGACCAGGACTGGGCACTCTCTTCCCTCTACCTTAGACCTCATAGGTGTCCCTGCTCCCAAACAAATTACAGATGCCCCAAGAAAGTTCCTCCTGCAAACAATATCTCTTGCCAGACATAAACACCTCCTTTCAAAGCTCGAAATTTATTAGCGCCCAAATGATGTTTATGATCCCGGGGCTTGTGATCTTGTCATGGATTCTATCAGCCAAGGAGACTGGATTAGCTCATGGGCCCAGGCATTGACGGCGCTGACGTGAGCCACTGTTCAAAGAGTCCGGAGGACAGATGGAACTGATCTGCCCGCAGGTGGATGAGCGCCACTCCAGCTGGAAGGGCAGGGGGCTGGCTGAGGGAACGCCCAGGACCGAGGAGAGAACACAGAATAATAAAGTGGGAATCGGCAGCCAGCAGCCAACCAGAAGCCATCACCAAAAGAAGGGAGCCAGGAGGAGAAAGACAAGGAGGAGGAGGAGGAGGTAACCAAATGCTGGCACAGTATCAAAAGCAGCAAGATTTTTATTGAAATGAAAATGCAAAAGATGAATAAATGTCAATGGAATTTATTCCTCCGGGGACTTTCCAAATCATTACTACTATATACAAATACAAGAGGAATAGTTTTTTTGTACATTGTGGTTTAACTTCATTTTAAGAGTTTTCATTTTTATAAAAATAGATATGTGTGCATTTTTTTAATGCAGTTTTAAGGTCTGTGAATGTAACCAGAAGACGTCAAGAGAAAATGGAAATTTGGTTAAACGATGAAGGTTATTCACTCAGAATTCAGGGGGAGTGAAAGAAGCCAAGAGCCTATTAAAATCTGTTGAAATTCTAATACCGCCACCCACAATAGAGATGGAATAAAGAAATATTACTCACTCAGGTATTCTGTTACAATCTTCTGTGGTAGCTCTTTATTTTTGCTAACGGTTGCTCGTTGATAAAAGGAAAATATAATGTGAGCGTGGTGAAGAAACATTTACATTTTAAACTTGGGCTTTTATCTTTGGGCCCTGTCTCTGGAACAGAAGTAAGTGCATTGAGAGTCTTTGAGAAAGCCCTTTCAAAGCAAGACATCAAATTTATTTCCTGGGTGGCAGACTCTGAAAGGTCGGCCTCATCCTGAATGGTGCTTCAGAGCTTTCAGCCTCTTGAGAGCTGGGACTACACCTTTATTTACACACATTTGGGTATTATTCCACAAATGAGAAGCAAGAAACTGTGTGAAATCTTGGGCAGGGTACAAAAGATGATAAGAGCATGGTCCCTCCAGTTTCAAAGAGCTTGCCCTCTTATGAGGAATTAAAACATTCACATAAAAAACTGCAACATACACACACATGTGAAAGTTATAATGGAATAAATGTGCTCACTGTAGAAATGTTATATATATATATATCTGTGTGTATAGAATATGTGTATGTGTTTACACATAATGCCCAAGGTACACATAGAAGTGTTGTCTAAGAGTAAGTGGAAGTCTTATAAGTGGCATGTGTCCACATTCTGTCTTTGTAGTCTTTCTATTAGCTTGTCCACTGTTGTAGATTATAGGAAACTGGCCTGAAGTTGTTCACTAATTCTTGAGCTATAATAAAGCAGTTTCTAAAAAATTTACTTCTCTCTGTTATCCTTCCCAAAACTTAGCCTATGCCCGACTAACAACAAATAAAGGAATAAATGATATTTATTGAGATATTTTTCTTGACATTTTCCCTTACATATTTTTTCACCTATAGAATTCCAGCAATATTAACAACTCTACATTTGAGTGTTATAGGATTAGGACAAGTACAAAGATGGACCCGATTACTCATTTCCAAGTTGCCCTTGTATATTATTTTATATTTTTCACTCAATTTTCTCAACTCTCTGCTTTACATTTTAAAGCAGCATTCTGGGAAGGTGTTAAGCACTAGTATGATGAGAAGAAAACTTTTGTTTTAGTTTGAAATCTGGATTCTGCCAAGTCTTTGGAAAAGTAAGATTGCAAAATTATCAATATATAGTTAAGAGACAAACACAACCCTCATGGCTCAGTGGTTGAGTGTTGACCTATGGGTCAGGAGGTTGCAGTTCAATTCCTGGTCAAGGCACATGCCTGGGTTGTGGGCTTGATCCCCAGTAGCGGGGAGAGGGGAGGGGAGGCGTGCAGGAGGCAGCCAATCAATGATTCTCTCTCATCATTGACATTTCTATCTCTCTCTCCCTCTCCCTTCCTCTCTGAAATCGATTTTTTTTTTTAAAAAGAGGCAAGAAGGCTGCCTTTATGATCTGTGTAAAGTGCCATAATTACCAGTATGTTCTTATTGAATGCCTACTGGTGCATTGCACGTGGAAAGACATTCTCAGTTTTTGCCCTTAAACAACTAATGAGAATGTCTACACAGAGTCGAGTCACCTCACTGTGGCCCTGTTTCTCTACCTCTCTGTCCCAGTGGAGCTCTGCCCTTGGTTTTCCCAGGCCAGTGCCAGTCTCTGCAGGACAGGGGCCAAGCCCTGGATGGAGAGGTAGGCTGCTCAGGGTGGCGTGAGCCAAACTGGTGAAGCCGAGCACTTCTGCTAGGGTGGAGGAATCAGTGTGCCTGCGGCAAAGCACTTAATCTATTTGTGTCTCCATCTCCCCTTTGTAAAACAGGGTAATTATAACCTCCTTGCCTTACACTGCTGCTGGGATGCTTCATTAATGTTTGTAAATCACTTCGAAGATGAGAGTGATTGCGGTGGCAGGTGCAAGATCTCTGCCTTGCATCCTCCCTCCCTGGTTCCTGGCAGCTCGCTTCATTTCAGAGGAGGGAGAAAAAGTATTGCTCTTCCCCTTCCCTTTTCCTACTCACATTGGATATCCAAAGGGGAACATATTATCCCATTTTCCTAAATGTCTGTGTCCTCAGTTCTCCCTTTTTCATCACAACTCAGAAACCATTCATATTTTTAGACGCAATCACTCAACATTAACATCTAGTAAAATTCTGCTTAGGTTATGGAATTACATCAACCGTTATTTCTTTGCATCAATTTATGCCCATGTTATGTCCAAAGGTATATGTCTATGAATTCAAAAACAAATGAATCTTAAAGTCTGTCTCCTAGTGAGTCCAACATTTAAATCAATTAACCTTTCTTTAAAAAAAAAAAAAAAAGATTTTTAAGTTGCACATAAAATACATACATGTTGAGATGATGACTTTACAAGTTGAAGGGAATCTCCAAGTCACCCGAGTTAGAAGACCTTCCTCCCCCATCAACTCACATCAGAGTTTGCAGTGAGCAAGAAATATATCTCAGTTGTGATAAGCCACTGAGATTTCATTCATAGTTATTTGTTACAGCAGCATAACCTAGTCTATCCTAACCAAGTGTATTAACCATCATGACATTTCTTCATACAAAAAGTATATAGTGAATGCCATCTATGTTTATGTCAGGTATCTTATAATAAGTGTACTGCAAAACTGCCAAAAAGAAAATAAAGAGGGATGGATAGCCTCAGTCATTTAAAGGAAAAGTACTGAAGCTGGTGATTTTTGTCTTTGCAAGCCTAGTAGTTACTTCAGAAGAAATTGTCCAAAAGTAAACTTAAATGCAAAAAATATGCAAATTTGCCCAAAGTAAGTAGTGTTTTATTTTTGAATGAGTCTATACTTTCCTAAAGACTAACTGTCTCTAAGTAAGACTGGAAAGCAATATGTCCAGAAATATTTCTGCTCTCCTGTTATATCTACCTAAGATTCTTAGCTTAAAAAAAACTTCAAATCTAAAAGGAATGCTGAGAGTGGCCTAATATATATTAAAAATTATCACCAGTCCTCATCAGTCAGTGCTCTTGTGCCTTTGTCATAATTAGGCAGTGTGTCCATGAATTTTTTGGATAGGGCTATGTGATAGATCAGGGCTCTGAAGAGATTCATGATCTCCTGCCACAGAAATATTCACGTGAGATAAAATTCCATTGCAGTTATGTACTTGGATTGAACATCTATCCATCTATAACTGCCTTGTGAAATGACAGCAAATAGAGAAGAAAGAAAAAATATGAGGGGACACTGAAAAAATAGGGAAGAAAGAAAAAAATGTAGGGAAGGCCTGTTAGTTCACTGTTCATCATTTTGAATGGAGGAAAGTCAGGATAATGGGAGCTACTCAGTGTTCATCTCTTTAAGTCCCAAGGACAACTTTTTAAAGATCAGCAGGATTTCAATAATCATAGTAATCCAAAAGAATCTATAATCCCAACACAGGCTGTCAGACAAAGCCGTGGGAAAAGAAAATCTTCCATTAATTTCTGTCTAGTGCTCTAATCAGCTTCATGACTTTGCTAGTGGAATATCCATGGCCACGTAATAAGTACTGTGTGTCCCTCCCTTCCTCCTGCCACTCCTCCACCCGCTGAAGCAAGAAGCATTTTCAGAGGATTGTCTGAGAAAGGTTGTTCCCAGGTCTCTGTGTACTGGCCTGGGTTTAACCTCAAGTTTATAGGTCTCCTGGGACTCCTCATGGAAGCCACAATGACAGTCCAGTTTGGAATCTGGTGTCCTGGGCAAGAAAACCACAGACCCTGCCTACGCGCTTTATCTGCCGGACCATGCCTTTGAAAGATAAGCTGCTCTGAGGCAGAGGTCGGGGTTAGAATGTGCTATTGCAGCTTAGCTCTTCTGGCTGATGCTCTCAGGAACTGGGATGGGTGTGGCCCAAAGTGAGCTCAGATTGCATGTACTCTCACCATGCTCATTTTCAGCTCCCTGATACCTCCTGGAACATCAAGTTAATGCCCACAGAGGTAGCTAACCAGATTCTCTTCACAGAATTATAAACCGCCTCTCAGCCTTTGATGGCCATTAACTTGTCTTTGGCTTATTTTTCTTTCTTTGAAAAATAAACTTTATTTTGAAATAATTATTTTCTCTTTTAGATATTTTTTTCAAGTTACTAAAATAATAAAAATGTATTTATTTTTCCAAATTTCCACAAGATATATGAGAAAACCCCATCCAACACGTTCATGCACCTCTTCTACAACATTCTCTAGGCATAAATACCTGTGGACAAGCCACATGCAAATGCAAACATACCCATATGTAGGTGTGTGGACAAATGGGTTCATCCACAGTTGATTAGATAATTTTTGTTTTGTAGACAAAAGTAATACTGTTCCCGTTACTTTGATTTTTTTCACTATACAGCATTTGTCTCTACAATCAGTAGGTTGAGTTATAACTATTCCTATTTATTTATATATGTACTAGAGGCCCAGTGCACAAAATTTGTGCACAAGGTTGTGGGGGAGTCCCTCAGCCCAGCCTGCATGCTCTCCAATCTAGGACCCCTTGAGGAATGCCCGACCACCTGTTTAGGCTCAATCCTTCTCATAATCCAGGACTGCTGGCTCCCAACGGCTCACCTGCCTCTGCCTGATTGTCCCTCACTGCTTCTGCTTGCCAGCCTAATCAACCCCTAACCACTCCTTTGCCAGCCTAATCAATACCTAACTGCTCCCTTGCTGGCCCACTGCCCCTAACTGCCCTCCCCTGACAGTATGGTCCCCCCTAACTGTCCTCCCCTGCAGACCTGGTTGCCCTCCCCTGCTGGCCTTGTCAACCCCAACTGCCCTCTCCTGCAGGCCTGGTCTCCCCCAACTGCCCTCCTCTGCCAGTCTGGTCACCCCTAACAGCCCTCCCTACTTGCCTGATCACTCACAACTGCCCTCCCCTGCAGTCCTGGTCCCCCCTCCCCACCCCTGCCAACTGCCCTCCCCTGCAGGACTGGTCTCCCCTCAACTGTCCTCCCTTGCTGGCCTGGTCTCCCCCAACTACCCTCCTCTGCCAGCCTGGTCACCCCTAACTAACCACAACTGCTCTCCCCTGCAGGCCATCTTGTGGTGGCCATCTTGTGTCCACATGGGGGCAGCCATCTTGTGTCTTGGAGTGACAGTCAATTTGCATATTACTCTTTTATTAGATAGGATGCACACACATTAATTTTACATAAATAGAATCATACCCTAAGATGGAGATCAGCTTAGTCTCTTTTTCACCTGCCCTCATTTTCTCTATCCCCACAATTCATCAGTACCCAAGATAGTAACCTAAAACTGTTGTCCTTTTTTATCTCTATGCTCATGTCATCATAAACACACCAGACCTGGAATGTATTGGTCCCTGTTTACAAATTGGGTCATTTTATACATATTTCTCTGTATCTTACGATTTCTCATTCTATAATACTTTGTCACCTATGATAGCTCTAATTGGTATTTTTAAAACCTAAAAATATCCTTGGTGAGGTGATACCAATTATTTTACCAGCCTTTTCCCTACAGCTTTGTTTCTAGCTGTTATCTGTTTGTTTGTTGTTTTTGCTTTTTCCTTTACCAACAATGCTTCAATTATTGTCTTTGTAAATAGAACTTTCCATATTGGTGTTTTAATTTCCAAGGGATATAATCACAGGAATGGACTGCTAAGCATGTGCATTTGTTAATTTTAGTAGATCGTTTTAATGGCTAAATTCATTAGAGCTTGCCTGGTTGTTTCCATGAATACAGTGTTAATTCACCTTGCTATTAGCCATACATAGGGATTACAATCTTTTAAATTTTTGCCCGCGGTATTTCATTGTTACTTTAATCTGAATTTTCCTAATTACTGATGGGTTTGAGCACAATTCAAAACTATCTTAATCATGTAGATTCATTCATTTATAAATTGCCAATATTTTTCCTGGATTTGGTTGTCTTTTCCCGTGTTGCCTCTTAAGTGACACACTTTAAAGGTGAGCAGAACACAGGTGGCATTTACAAGGTCAGAATAACTGGAAGACAACTCTAGTTAGCAATACTGTGTGTTGCATATTTAAAAGTTGATAACAGAGTAGATCTTAAAAAATTTTATCACAAGAAATGTATAACTATTTGTAAATTGAAGTGGTAAATTTAACTAAACTTACTGATCATTTTACTATATAAATCAAATAATTATGTTTTACACCTGAAACTAATACATAGTTACATGTCAATTATATCCCAATTAAAAGTAACTGACAGGGAGCAGCTGGTTATGGAACGAACCAGAGCAACAGAGGCCAGGCCCGGAGCAGCCAGGTCCGGAACAGCTCGCTCCTCGCCTGCCCCTGCCCCACGGCTGCCTCTCAGACATGGCTGGAAACTTTTGTGGGAACTTGAGGGTCTGCTGAATCAAGTGATGAAGGCTTAGATCTGGATGTGTTGAGTTAGTATAGGGCTGGGGTGTTGATCTGTGAGTGCCTTGGGTGGGGCCTGGATGAGGCTGGTTGACCTATTTGGAAATGTCTTTTGTGTGAAATGTATCATTGGGCATGTGGTGGTATTATTGATATGAGAAAATGCTAAGTAACTGATTTACTATCTGAAAAGGGATTTACTATCGGGGAAAGGGAGGGAGGAAGAGACTGAACATAAACTGCACCTATGAATGAGGACAATGGGGGAGGGGGAGGGGGCGGAGGGTGGGCTGGGAACCTGGTGGAGGGGGGAAGAAATGAGGAACCTTTGTGACAATATGAACAATAAAGATTGATTTAAAAAAATAAATAAGTAAATAAATAAATAAATAAAAAAATAAATAAATAAATAAAAGTAACTGACAGGGATACATATATACAAGGAGAAGAGGTGGAAGTTGTAGTCAATTTTCCCAAAGGCCAATGATAACTAGAAGGATTCTACTTTGCATGTGGATCTGAGGGTGAGCATTAAGGCATTATCTCCCTTCTATGCCATGGATCAGGTATACTCTCTCAAGAGTGCAAGTGCTGAATTGGCCAAAATTGGGGAGGAGCAGTTTAGAATGAAAGGGGACAGAAAACAATGAAGGGAGGAGAGGAAAGTAGCATGTGGTTAAGTGTCTGCCTTGGGCCAGTTACTGGAGTAGCATTTTAGAGATGTATTCTCATTGACTCCTTGCAAAGAACCTATGAGGTTAGTTGAGTTCTCATGTCTACAGAGTTTCAGAGATACCAAGTAACTTGTCCTACATCATTCAGTTGGTGAGGGATGGACCTAGGAGTGTGACATGGATCTGTCTCACTTCCACATCCATGCTCTTTCCCAGCCACAGTGAAAAGGCCAGGGAAACCTGAGCTATGCACTGTGGCCTGCACAGAAGAGTCAGGTGAAATGGTGAAAGGTCCCATCATCACCACCCTGACTAGATATCATTTCACACCTATAGATTGACTACAATCTAAAAGTCAGATAACAACAACTGTTGGTGAAGATGTAGACAAACTGGAACCTTCATACACTGCTGGTAAGAATGTAAAATTATGTTTGGAAAACAATCTGGCAGTTCCTCTCAAACTTAAACATAGTTACATGTGACCCAGCCATTTCACTACCAAGTATATACCTAAAAGAATAAATATATACACCCATGCAAAAAGTATGCACATAAATGTTTATACCAATTTTATTCATAGTAACCAAAAGTGGAAACAACTCAGATGTCAATCAACTGATGAATGGATAAACAAAATGAGGTATATTTATACAGTGGAATATTATTTGGCAATAGATAGGAATTAAGACTTGATACACACTGTAACATAGATGAACCTGGAAAACATTATGCTAAGTGATACCAAAAACATGTTGTATTATTCTATTCGTATAAATCACAAAAAAATACTCACTAATGTACATAATAATACATGCATCTATATTTTTACATGTTTTCACTGGGATAGAGAAAAATTAGCACAGAAGGGTAAATATCTGGTTTATTCTAGGAGGGAGAGGAAGGTGCGCATTGGGAAATGGTTATTAACGTTTGTTTATATATCTCTACATTGTTTCATTTGTGACAACAATTGTGCATTACTTTCATAAATAAGAAGGATAATTGAAAATTATAAATAAGAAAGAGCACAGTAGGGCGGTATCTATGGCAATGAATCCATGCTTCAGATGCATGGTTCTTTGTGTTCCCGTTTAGTTCCATGTTCAGAGTTATGGGCTGACTGTCTAGACATGAACGCCCACCAATATACTGAGGAAGTTGCATAGAAATGGGAATTAGCTGTGGATGTGGAACTCTCAATAGCTGCTCAAAAGAAAACACAATAAAAATAGTTTTGTAACACTTGTGATAAGACAACTGTACAAAGATTGATCACTTGACGTCATTAAATCAAGCGCCCTTTGTGTGAGTTTCTGAGGACAAAGAAGTCCAGAGGTATTTTATGTGCAACATGGAAATTGAGATAAGAAATCAGCAAAGATAAGATTTTAGTACTTTGATGGATTTTACTTATCCTCCCTAATTCCTAACCCAAATCCCAAGCATTTGCTTCAATCTGGAAGAGACTTGGAGCTAAAAGCCTTTTTTTTTTTTTTCTTTTAATGAATTGCACTTTATGTTTGCTGTTTTCCTGGGCTCTCACAAATGTCGGCAGTATCAGAGCTTGAAAGATAGTGTGGGATTGTGGTTAAAGGCGCACAATGCCTCGTTTCAAACCTCAGCTCTGCCACTTACTGGCGTGGACAACTCACTCAGCCTTCACATGTGTCCAGTTTCCCATCCATAAGGTAAGCATGACAATGCAAAGCAACCCACAGGACAGTTGATGGCAGTAAGTGTACTAATATAAGTAAAGCATGTAAAATTGTGTCTGCCATCAAACCATATATTTTGTGCCTTAACAACTTCTTGCCACTTTGGTACAGTTTTCAAAAACTGTTTATGCCCTGGCTGGTTTTGCTCGATGGATAGAGCATCAGACTGCGGACTGAAGGGTTCCAGGTTCGATTCCAGTCAAGGGCACATGCCCGGGTTGCAGGCTCGATCCCCACTGTGGGGTGTACAGGAGGCAGCCAATCAATGATTCTCTCATCACTGATGTTTCCATCTCTCTCTCCTTCTCCCTTTCTCTCTGAAATCAATAAAAATGTATTTTTTTAAATAACTGTTTATAATGTGCTATTTTCTCTCCTCCACTCACACACATGCACTGATTGCCTCTTGCCTGCCAGGCATAGTGCTAGGCATTCAGAATAATAAACAAATGAATAAATTTCAAAGTCGGTGTTAAATTGCACATTTCCAACTGTACATATAATAACCTTCTTAATCACTGTATGTGTTCAAAGCAGAAAACAAACAGAAGGTATTACTTTATAATTAGTGGTCAAAGAATACACAAGTGAGGAATAGGACAGCACTAACACTAATATGAGTCTCGCCACAGGGCTTAACACTCCAACTCAGCATCTGTGGTGTGACTGTAAATTATTGAGGCTAGATCCACAATCCGGAGCAGAAACTTGATCCTGTTACCAAAAGAGTGTGGTGAGTTACCCCAATGTTTGGTCAAGTTCTGAGCACTGTGTTCGCAGGTAATAGCCAAATTCACACTGGCCACTTGCACGGGTCTGAGAGAAAGCAAGGCTGACCTAGCAAGAACTAGAAAGTGGGTCAAACAACAAAAAAAAAAAGCTAAATCATATGACCCTCTTTCTACATCTTTTCCTCCTGGGTTTCATAAAACAAGGGGAGAACAAAGAAAGAGATGGTCGTGGGAAAGCCCACTGACCACTGGGAATGCTATGGCAGCAGCAGCATTTTTTGTGGCTCAATGATTTCTCAGAACCAGCGACTTGACAGCAATGCAGCAGCAGACCCCGTACAGTAAAATGCTTAGTGTACCTGAAAGTGCTGGTGGTCATTCCAGTAAGTCACCTGCTTATTCATTCTGCAGATATAACCCTTTCTATGTGCCTGATGGTGTGCTAAGAACTGGGATCACAAAGACTTTCTTTTCATTCAGAGCAAAAATCAGGTACAAATCTTCGAAGTTTATAAAGCTTCAATCAGAAGAAAAAAAAAATAAAGTCTTAACAAAACAAAAATACAACTTGGTGGTGCTTTTATGTGGGCAACCATTGGCCTAATATGTCATTATGTCAATTGACCGTGGTCAAGTGCTAATTTCTCAGGAGCCGGTGCAACGCAGAAGGCTCTGAAAGCCAGTAGAAAAGTGAACTTTCCTAGCGTTGCTCCTGAAGGAACACTAGTCAAAATGATGTTTAGAAATGGTATTCCAATTGAGAATTAAAAGGAAAACATAATACCTACCTGGAAATACTGCCATAATGATGTGCATCTTTCTACTATTTACAATGCAAAGTTCAGATTTAGGTAACATATTTCTCAGGAGAACACCCCTCTCAGCAACTCATCTGAAGACATTCTTGTATGCTAGACTTCTCTTGGGGTCCCAGAGTCATATTATCACAAGACAACTATAAAATCTTTACAGCAGCAAGAATCTATTAACCAGTAGGTAAATCGTGCATGCAGTAAAAATTCTGTGTGACAGAATTCAGAAGCCAGGACAGAGTGAGTCATCTTGTTGCTTGGCTGCTGGTGTGAGTTTCTTAAATCAGAGAAGCCTTTTATGAGTATATTCCCACCTGTTCGCTCACCTCCTCCCAGAAAAAAAATAATAATAATAATACATCAACAACTTAGAAATTAAATCGATGCAACCAGTTTAAAATTTTTCACTCAAAATACAAAAATTAAAACAAAAGAGAAGTCATATTGATTTGAGGACTTAAAGAATCCAGCTAAAGAAGTCATGTTTATTTGAGGACTTAAAGAATCCACATGGCAGATGTGGCTCAGTGGTTGAGCACTGATCTACTCACCAAGAGGTCAAGGCATATGTCCAGGTTGCAGACTCAATCCCCAGTAGGGGACATGCAAGAGGCAACCAATTAATGATGTTCCACTCTCATTAATGTTTCTATCTCTCTATACCTCTCCCTTCCCTTCTCTCTAAAAATTAAGAACATTTTTTTTAATCCAAATATAATCCTTGAATTGAAAAAAAAAAAAAAAAGACATGAAAATTGAGGAATTTGGGACATGGAAGGAAAAAATAATTCAAAATGGTTACAAGACTTTGTTGAGTGAGAAGGAATTGGGGTCTCTTTTTCAATAATTGCATTGTCATAGCTCATGCCCTATCTTAACAAAGCTGGGCATTATCAACAACCTCTAGGTATTAATCAAGATCCTACACTGACATGCCCAGCTAGGTTGGTGTAATAAAAGATGCAGGAGGGCCAAAACCGGTTTGGCTCAGTGGATACAGCATTGGCCTGTGGACTGAAAGGTCCCAGGTTTGATTCCGGTCAAGGAGGCAGCTGATCGATGATTCTCTCTCATCAATGTTTCTAACTCTGTATCCCTCTCTCTTCCTCTCCATAAAAAAAAATAAAAAATAAAAAAATGAAATATATATATATTTTTTTAAATGCAGGAGGAAGGAAAGATACTGTTCCACCTTCAATTTTTCCATTGATTATAACTCTAAAATAAGGAACCCCTCAGGCTTGATGCTCTCCATCCCATCTGAGAGCATGCTGACAGGTGCTTTTCAAGCCCTTGAACACAAGAATCCATTTTCTCTCACTGCTACTGAGCAATCTCTCTTACCCCTGATAGAAGGAAAGAAGATCTACCTCCCTGAGGGCTCACAATCAGTAAGCTCTATAGCTAAACCCAACTCTGTCTAATAGAAGAAGCTCAGCCACACCCTCTTCTCCATGACTCCTAGGGTATGGAGAGAAGAGATCTGTTGGTGATTACCCCTTCCCAGGCCCCTATGTGAGGTGTGCACTTCCTTAGAGATATGAGGTCACTCCAAAGAAATGATAAGTGGTCTCACTTGTATTCCTCTTATTCATAAGTGTTGGGAACAAATAGTTTCAAAGGAAATTAACATGCTTAGGAAGAAGAGGCACTCAACCGAGAGCCATGCCTAACATCCAACCTCTACCTCTGCTTCAAACATGCCCTTACAGGGAGTTCCATGGCCACAGTGATGCAATGGTGCAGGGCGACCCAGCCCATGGGATGGGATGCCTAACCTAATCCACTGAACAAACACTCATTTACACTTCTGCCAGAGATATGACAGTCAGATGCCAATAGCCTGTAGTAGCTCATGATCAACTCTCCCCCTGACAGATGCCCTAAGAATGAATGAATTGCTTCACTGGTTATTGCCTCAGTCTCTCCAACTGCAAAACAGTGACAGTAACGCTTCTCCTTGTTCTCTGCCTCGATATAGTCATTATAAGGAACAGGCTGAGCTCACGAAAGAGAGATTGTAATATTTACACTAAAGGTTGTAATATTTATATTAAACATTAGACTTCATTTCTTCACTTTTGTCCTAAGAAAGTGTTACTTACTAGCTATGCATTATTCTATAACCAAAAAGAAAAAGAAAACTTTGTAGTCCTTGCCAAGGAAAATTAATGGAAGCTCACTTCACGAGCTACACAGTGGTCATGAGAAAAGCCTAGTTAGGCACTAGCTACACAGCTAAATGCCTAATCAGGGACCCAACAAAAGCTTCAGATCAATTCTTCATCAACTGTGCTCTCAAGTTTTATGTGGAAACAAAGGTCATAAACATGGCTACAATTTTTGCAAAGAGACAGAGAAGAAAGAACTTTCTTTCCTTGAGGGCAGACAATGTGCCTTTCTCAGCCTTGAGTTTTCAGGGCCTGAATTCAATAGCGGTTGCTCAATCAATATTTGTTGATACTTGTGCTGAGTGGCCCAATGCAGGCTTCCAAGTGCCTGATCCTCCCCTTCAGGGGAAAGATGTAAATCCGGATACAGAATTAGGGTGGTCTTGAATAATTCATATAAATATAGACCATTTGGAAAGTCCTTCAGAAAAGAGACTTCTATTCCCATGTTTAGAAACTTCCTGTATTCAGTCTAAATCTCGCCTGTCCCTCTTATTCCAGCATTAATGGAATCAGAAAACATGGCAATGAAGTCATCACTCCGATTCTCCTTATCAAGACAAAAATATTGACATATTTTAAAAGTTCAAATTTAACTGACTTAATATGCACTTCTGAATTACAGATGGGTGTATCTTCCTAGGTAAAAAATTTAAACAAATAACTGCTAGTGTCCTTAATTAGGTCATTCTATGACCACTCTCGCTAAGCGCAGTGCTTCCGAATTTCTTTCTCTCCAATTTGTGGTTCAGACTGTACTTTTAGCCTTGAAAGGCAATAGATGGCTTGCTTATTCTCTAACTTCACAAAAACCTCAAGACTGTAGTTAAGAGAAAGCAAGTCCTGTGGACTCCAGCTAGAGACCCATCCAGTTCTGATGGGTAGCAGAACCTGGTGGACTGAGGTCAAACTGCACTGCTGTTGTTCTTTTGCTTGTATTTCCCTCCTGAGAGTTAAAGAAGCAGTTTGCAGAGGGAGAGCCTCACAGCACTCACCCAGACTTCCAATGTGTTTACTCTGCTTTCGATAGCATTGATTCCTACAGCACACACATTAAAGAACACTTTGCCATTTAGTGGCTTCATTCTTTCCATGAGCTGATGGCTGCTTAGGAATGTATTTACCGCCACCTTGTGGGACAGAAACAAACTTATTTGTGAAAGGCCTGTTCTGTACAATGTTTTTTGGTCACAGTTGAAATATCTTCCTGGTTTTTGATCATTTTTTCTTCTCTAGACTCAGTGCAGATCCTGCTACTGGAGAACCTCGTACCTGGAAGGAGGGTGGGGAGGTAAACAAACCCTGCTTGCTTCGTGTGCTGTCTTTCTCCGTCAAAGGCAGCTATGACATAAAGAGAGCAAAAACTTCCATTCCCTGGAAAGCTCCTAAACCTCAATGACAGTGCCAGGAATTGAACCATAATCCCAGATAATTATATTTACAAGAAAGAGCCTACCCATAATCTCTCCAAAAAATAATGTTATTCACATGTGTTTTATATAGAAATCCACATACATTGGCTTAGCCATGTTTGCATTCTGATCTAAGACTAGAAAATTAGCCTGACCTAACAGAAGTGTTTAAAATTGCCTGCCCTACAATATATCACATAAATGCAAGGCATGGTCTGGTGTGCTTTTTCATTACATGTTCCTGTTGCCAAGACATTTCTATAGCTGTATATATCTCTGTAGATGGCTCAGAGGGAAGGGCTGAGAAGTAAAACTATACCCATGTTTGGATAAACATATCTATCTGTTTTACCTCAGAGTGAACTATCTCATCGTGGGAAAGTTTATGTCTGTTAAATATACACCAAAAAATTTAAGGGTTTGATTATAAGGAATGTCTGTTTTTAAAAAATACATAAATTTTTCACTTGGAAAAGGCTTAGTTTTTTTTGTGTGTGGTTTTTTGTGTTTTTTTTTTTCCAGTTCTTCTTAGCAGCTACTATTTCTAATACCTGAGTAGATAACTCACAATTCTGCAACTTTGGCCTGATCCACCACAATGGTGACTAAAATTATACATGGACATTAAATCTGAACAGAAAAAATGTAGGAAGCAGCTTGAATCATCTTGCAACAGTTTCTTCTTTCATGAAACTTACTTTTTTTATTTTTTATTTTATTTTTTTACTGGAAAAGAGAATTGATTCTAACTAGAGTTGTGATTTTCACAACACAATTCCCTTTCCATGGCCTAAGAGATTCTGGGATTGAAAGTTCAGGAGAGGAGGGAGGGAGGCTCCCTCAGGAATGCGCAGGAATGTGGTAACAGTAATGTATGAATATTGGGAGGGAGAAATGTTACACAAGGCAGGACCCAGAAAGGGAGCCAAGCTGAATGCTTTTTCCCAGTGTTGCTCAAGAGCCCCGTAAATGCCAGGGTCAGGTTTTCAGAGAATTGTCAAAGATAGAAGGGGACATAGCAGGTCAAACGTCGCAGAAGTGAAAACAGCAATGCAAGGAAAATAAAGTTGAAAGTCAATTGAAAAAATGAAATATATTCTTAATACTATATTTTAGTATTAAGGTCCTATTTTTTTTATTTCTAATTCCTCAAAAAGAGCGGGGGGGGGGGGGGGATTAAATCCAACTGGAAGTAAAAAAAAGACCCATAACTCTTTCTGAGAAAGGAAGGGAAATTAGTCACCAAATATTATTCACAAGGTTATGCTGTTCACCAGAGCGGCCAGTCTCCCAGGATTAGGAAAGAATTGTACTTTCTTGCTCCCAGGTGGTTGGGTGAGGCATGTGACTAGTTTGGGTCAGTGAGTAGAGAGCAGCAATGGCATCTGCTACTTTCAGGATAGAACACTGAATTGTTGATGCCATACCATAAGATGGCTAGTCCCTATGGCACAGTGACCTGTAATTCAATATGGTGGCTGCTTTGCCATCCTGGGTCCCTGGGAGAATGCCATGAGCACAGCCCCTTGGTCTATCTGCACTAAACATGCAATGAGAAGAACATGTCATGTAGGTGAGAAACAAACTGTTATGGGTTGGGCCACCAACATTTTTGGAGATGTTTGTTACTGCAGCATGACAAAGCCAATCCTGGCTGATACATACCTGCAGTTAGAGGCAGTGTCCTTGTCTCTGAAGTAAACAGAAGTGTGTGACATGGTCCTTATGTTTAAGCAATGAGTGCCTGAAGCTTATAGTGGAAAGGTAAGGAGGTTATTGGCTGGTGTGAAAAAATATGTATTCGATTTCAAAGCAGTTTTCAGTCTTCTCAAAAGAAGATTGAATTCATCTTCCAGGCTATTGTTACTTTAGAAAACATACTTACACACACACACATACACACACACACACACACAAATGTGCCCTTTGGTCACACTAATGCAAATAATAAACACTCCCAATGGTTGTTTGGGAAGAAAAAAAAAAACCCTCTTATTTAACTCACCTTTTCTAGAAGAGGAAGTTAAGCTTTGATTTGGAAATGTCGGTTGTCACAGAGTTGAGTCAGAGTTGTGACTCAGAGGCTTTCTTGATTTCCTGAGTGACAGAAATTTAATTCCCACTTTTTATCTCATCCAACCATGTTCTAGAGGTGGAGGTGAGCCCACGACTGTTCCCTAAGGACAGGAGTGAAGACCCTAGGGAGTGTCTGCGTCCCTAGGCTTGTAAGAGAACCACTTCTAGCAGCCACATGACTCACTTTCTCTGTTGTTCTTCACTTCAGTTATTCCCAGGCCTAAATAAGAGCCTATCAAACTTGCTTCCCAGTGAGAGTTTAGGTCTATGCTCCCCACAAGGGAGACCCTCAAAGGGGGACTGAGAGGTGATATAAGGCCCCTCAAAAGCCACAGATAGATACTATGCCACGCTCATTTTTTTCAATACACACTACACATAAAATACACATTCATAGAAATGTCACTGAATTTACTGTATCTTTGTGCCATTTTGTATCTTCACAAGTAACAGACATTGAAAGTACAAGCCACAAGCACATGAGATTCATTAAATGGCCTGACATTTAAAAGGAGTGCTTGGCCCAACTGATGTGGCTTAGTAGTGGTTCCATTCCCCAATAGGGGGCATGCAGGAGGCAGCCAATTGATGACTCTCTCTCTTTGATGTTTCTATCTCTTCTCCCTCTCCTTTTCTCTCTGAAATCAATAAAAATGTTTGGGTTTTTTTTTTAATAAATAAAAGGAATTCCACTCTACGATCACCGAGGAACCACTAATTTTAAACAATCAATTCCTGTTTCGTTTTCTAAGAAGCCTGGAACTCATAGCACAGTCAGTGTCCTGGATGCAGGAGAGGGTGAAACCTCCTCCATAGAGCCCCACTCCTGCTTCATGCACAGCTGCCGTTCTGCTACCCCTATCAATACAAGCCAGCCCATCTTTGAATTTCCTGTTCTCATACTGCTTAATACCGACATATACATACACTCAGGGCCCTCCCTACACATTCATCCCAGAGCTAGATTGTGAGGTGATCAGAAATGAGCCATATTTGAAAGACCATAGATAGACCTGCCCATGACAGGTAAGGCGCCACTTCAGTCTGATCCTTATTTCATGGAATTCAACACCGAAAGGCAATGCCTTCGGTCCTAACTCCCAACAGGTCACGTGTAAGTGAACAAAGGCAAGATGCTGGCCTTCCACACTGAGTGAATGTGTTTGGAGCTTGGCACTAGCCAATTTCTGCTCTATTTTTCTAACCCAGTTTGTAAAACAGACCCTCCACTTGACCCAGGGTATAATAATATCTATAGCCAAAACTGCCCATCAGAGGAAGGTTCAAGGATTTCAGATCTAAGCAACCTATCATTTCGTTGGTTTTCTAAATTCACTGCTTGCTGTGTTGAGTGTCTTTCTCATAAGAGGCACTACATTTGACTCCTAAAAGTGTCTTTATTATACACAACAATGCCTGTGAAGATATTACTGTACCCATTTGAAAAAAAATGAGGCTTAAAGAGGTTAAGTAAACTGCCCCCTGCATATCCCCTATCAGGGATCGAATCTACAACCCAGGCAGATGTCCTGATGGGGAAAGGAGTCTCACAGGATGATGCCCAACCAACTGAGCCACACTGACCAGGTCTAGGGTGTTCCTTTTTTAAAGCCAACCACTTTACTATATCATCACACCTTGCATATGCATTACAGTCAATTAATCCATTATTACTGCTATAGAACACTCTTCATTGTTGTCCTATATTCATCTTATATATGTAAATAAACAAAGCATTAAGTCTTTCAATATTGACTTCTGTATTTACATGTATTTATTTTATGAATGTTTCATTTGGTACATTTTTTTGTATTTTTAGTGATGAAGTCAATTTTTAAAATCAACAGTCTCTGTTTATCTTCAAAGATGCCAGACAGCCCCCACACACTTGTCGTTCCTCATGTGCTGAGATAGTTTGGTACTCAGTTGTTCATGGTGACATTGGTACTCCACCACAGTGTGCACAGCTTTACCTTCCCATCCATTGGAATCGTCAAGTTTAGTAGATTTTCAGTTTAAAATAAATGTTGATATTCTGCCCTTTTAAAAACAGTTATTTGCTTTGAATGAATCAGGTAATTCATTTATTTTATTCTTACCCAAATAATTTTTAAAAATATAATCCACTTAATATTTGTGATAAAATCTGATAATCATGTTTTTAGTTTCTTTTATTTTGTTAAATCTTCGCCCAAGGATGTTTATTTGTTTCAGAGAGTGAAAGAGAGAAACACTGATGGGATCTGTAACCTAGGTATGTGCCCTGGCCCAGAATCAAATCAAACCGGCAACCTTTGGTGTTCAGGATGATGCTCCAACCAATTGAGACACATGGCTAGGGCTGCTAATGCATTGTTTAATGTAGTCCCCACTGAGAAGTAAAATATCACTCAGTATATGAACAAATAATTACAGCCAAATTTCATGTTCAAAGTATTTGGTTAGGAACCAATAATAAGATACTAACCATCACCTTAAGCTTAAATAGATACCTTAATTTTATAGATTAAAATTCTATAGTAATAAATGCATATTATATGAATATAGGTCAAGTTTTTTACTTTCTTAAATTTCTCTCTTGAAACTTTCTAAATTTAAGATATTTGTTAAAGTATGTTAAAACATGCTATTTTTCTCTTCTCTTGCAAATTATATTCAAATATATCATGTAAAAGAAAAAGTGCACAGACCATAATAGATGCCTCAATGAATTTTCATAAAAGGAAGACATCCATATAACTGGCACACAGATCAAAAAACAGAGAAAGACTAGCACCCCAAAGACCTCATCCTGGCCCTCCCAGTCACAATCTTTCAAGAGTAACCACTAGGCTGGTTTAACCCCATAGTTTAGTTTTATCACTTTTTAAACTGCATAAAAACAAAATGATATAGTATGTAGTCTTTGTAACTAATGCCTTCCTTCAATTTCTGAAGTTTGTCCCTGTGGTTGCATGTAGCTGCATTTTTTTAATTCTCATTGCTGAATGGTAGTCAATTGTAGGGATATACAATAGTATAATTTCTTTATCCACTATACGTTGCATGGGACTTGTGTACACTAAAACATTATTCCTTATTTATCTGAAATTCACATTTATCTGAGGCTCTTATGTTTTGTCTGGCTACCCTAATCTTTGCCACCACTTACCATTGTCAGTAGAAGTGCCTATTTTATTTAAAAAACAAAAACAAACAAACAAACCAAAACCATTTGCTACCCTTGTAGAGTTGATCTATAAAATAAGTGACAATTTAACAGTCATTCAGTTCATCAAAATACCAAGAACAAGAAACTGGTTTATTCAAGATTACCTCCTCCTCCAGGGGGGGAAAAAAGTCCACTTTATGTAATTAAGAATGTCTTTCAGCTATGTACATTTATTAAATCAACTGGAACATGGCCAAGTCTTCACTTTATTTTTGATGTATAAACAGCCTCAGTTGTGTTGACAGTTCGCTTACAAACACAGAAGTTGTAGTTATAACAGTGTTTATTATTTCTATGAAGTCCTTTTATTCTTCAAAGCATATTACAAATTATAAGTTAATTAAGCTCTACAATGGCCCTCCACACCCTCCACAGGAGAGAAGGGAATGACTGTGCTTATTTTAACACTTCCAATCTCAAATTCAACTGGTCACAGAGTAAATTTCGCCCTAAAACCAAAGATCTTAGCTCCATGTTCCAAACACTAAGCTTATGTCAATCAAAGGGAAACATTAATATTCTAGCTAACAAAAATGATTGCCATTCTGCTTTCCCATCTTGAAACAGGAAAGAGTTGATCAGGAAATGCTGATTTACCAAACAGTGCTTATCTTCGTTCTTAGATATGAGCCTCATCAGCAAAGTTCTGACTTGTTTTGGGGGTTATAGATAGATAGATAGATAGATAGATAGATAGATAGATACAATTAATTCAGAAAGGAAAGGAAAAGGAGAAATAGAAACAATCAATGATGAAAGAGAATCATTGATTGGCGCTGCCTCCTGCACACCCCCTATTGGGGATGGAGCCAGCAACCCAGGCATGTGTCCTTGGCCAGAATCGAACCTGTGACTCCTCAGTCTGCAGGCTAATGCTTTATTCACTGAGCCAAGCCAGCTAGGGCTTGGCTTGTTTTTTTTTCTAAAAATGGGTATTCATCAAGAATACAAAGGTCAGCGACAGAAAGGGGGAAGAGGACAATGTAGATTTTGGAAAATCCAGTGCGGTTCAGAGGAAATTCTAAGATTATTCTGTTATTATCTCCCAGTGTCATTACTGAACAAGCACCGAAATTTACTGAGCTAGAACAATAAAAAAATTTTAAAAAGTTGTCTCAATTTCTCTCTTGACTTTTCCAGCCACAAAAATCTTGGCATAAGGGAACATTTGTCATAAAATGACTATTGTTCTATCCAGATCCTCAATGAAAGTGAGACTCTGAGGTCCTGTTGGGAACAGCTGGGATAATTCTGGGGGAAACATTTTCATTTAATTCCATATTTGTCTGCAAGTATTAGCCAATAATTTATGAAACTTTCCTTGACAACTAGTATTTAAAGAAGCAGAAATTGTGTGTTTTTCAGAGCAATTTTTCCCCTGAATTATTCCTTTAGTTCCTCCTGAAAATATCTCCATCAAATTGCTTAAACATTTTTGTCTCTTTTTGTGCACTTCTTTTCTAATGGATGAAGAAAATGCTAATTGAAAGCATAAAATGCACTTATAACTATGATGGGTGGCTATGTACTAACAAACAAAAGTGTGAGATCTAGAAAACATACTATTTATTGGTGATGATAAAAGATAAAGTTTAGTTCACAAGTGCAAGAAGTTAAACAAAATACATTATTTAATTTGAGTGTGCCCAAGATATACTATTGGAAGCACAAATCCTTAATAGGTAAGAAAGAAAGCTGGAAAACAGTCACAAAGGAGAGATTTTTCAAATGAGTATCTTTCTACAATAATCAACTATGAACCAATATGAACATAGAAAAATAAGTTTATCTCACTAAATAGAGTTGTTTAGCTGAAAAGGGAATTTTTTAAAGAGGTGAATTAGTCCATGAAAGGTTTAGAAGTTTCCTATTTACCCCACAAACCTGGTCATCTTCCCAAGACCCCTTCCCCTGCCATCTTCCTCATCTCATGACATAAACTTAGGAATCATTATTAACTCTTCCTCACTCGTCTTTTTATTTGCTATCTCCAAATATATGGTTAATTCATCCACTCCTTCTCATCCTGACTGACATCACCTCTTGTTCAGACCCACAAGGATGGGGCAGTAGGCTCATGGGTGTTCTACCTGATTCACTCCTGCCATCTACAGTCCATTCTCCAGGCAGCAGACAGGGGAAGTCTTTTTTTAGTCTCTTTATAATTAAGGTATTACATATATGTCCTTATCCTCCCATAACACCCTTTCAGTCCCCCATTCACGCCTTCACCCCTGTGGTCTGTGTGCATTGGTTAGGCTTATATGCATGCATACAGGTCCTTTGGTTGATCTCTCCTCCTTACCCCCACCTTCCCCTACCTTCCTTTTGAGATTTAACAGCCTGATTGATACTTCTCTGTCTCTGGATCTGTTTTTGTTCATCAGTTTATATTGTTCATTATATTCTATAAATGAGTGAGAAAATGTGATATTTACCTTTCTCTGACTGGCTTATTTCACTTAGCATAATGCTCTCCAGTTCCATCCATGCTGTTGCAAATGGTAAGGACTCCTTTTTTATCGCAGCACAGTATTCCATTGTGTAGATGTGCCACAGTTTTCTGATCCACTCATCTGCTTGGATAGGCACTTAGGCTGTTTCCAAATCTTAACTATGGTGAATTGTGCTGCTATGAACATAGGGGTGCATATATCCTTTCTGATTGATATTTCCAGTTTCTTGGGATATATTTCTAAAAGTGTGATCACTGGGTCAAATGGGAGTTCCATTTTTAGTTTTTTGAGGAAACTCAATACTGTTCTCCACAGTGGCTGCACCAGTCTGCATTCCCACCAGCAGTGCATGAGGGTTCCTTTTTCTCCAGCACTTGTTTGTTGATTTGTTGGTATAGCCATTCTGACAGGTGTGAGTAACTCTTATTTCTAAGTTATATCACTTCCTATTTTTTTAATTAAAAAAACACACTCTTCAATCAAACTTCTTAGTACGGCCCATAAGGAACTGCAACTTGCATCATCTGGGCACATAAAAACTGTTCAAGAAATAATTGTTAAACAAACAATTTAAAAAACAAACAAACAAAAAACACTTTTAAGGGAATCTCCCAAGGAAAGAAGTAGCCCCAGCAAAGTATTATAACAGTGAAGGAAGGACAGTGGGGCAAGAAAGATGATGGTTCAAGCAGTCAGGACTCCACAGTAGCAGTTGGTTGGTCTTTGTGAACCCTCTCCAAAGAAGCCCCTAAAACTCTTCTACCGTTGACGATGCATCTGCTTGCTTCCCCCATCTCACCTTCCAGCTTCCATACAGTCTCATTATTTCAAGGCAACCACTGAGGAAGCCAGAGTCTCCTGGGGTCTTGTCAGCCAGTTCCCTGAGTACCGGGGTCTCTCTCTGCTGGTTGGCATCCAGCAAAGAGGTTCCTTGGTCCGTGGGGACGGCAACCACTGGGCAGGGCAAGGCTCCTGCTGGTGATAGCATGATCCTTCACAGGGCTGCAAGTAGATGAGGTAGAGTCAAGTGGGTCTTGAAAATTATAAAAACTTGGCCCATAAAAAACATAAAGAAGAGTCATAGAAGAATGGGATGATAAAGAACAGAATCAAGAGATGTCAAGCTGACTTTTCGCTCAGCTACACCTTCACCAATTCACACTGAAACAGGATTAGACAGTACCAGAACCACATCATCTATTATTTGTCACCTATTATTTATAATACACTTCCCATTTCTGACTGCATGTTTAATTATTCTCAATTATCTCTTTGTTTCAGCTGAAAGATCCCTTCAAGTAAGTCACTACAGATAGATATCTGAATTGGGAAAACACCAATTTCAGTTAAATTTTGGGCAGTATCGGGTCAACAATAAACTTCACAGAATGGTGCCTTGACAAGGTTTATTTCTATGTGAGTATACTATGTATTTTTTAATGCCATCCAAGCAGCAGAAATATGACATATAGATAGGACTAATAAACATAACTTGAGCAATGGGGAAGTGTATAACAATTATATAATTTATTCATTGACTACTACAGAAAGGCCTATTTCAGTTAAGAAAACAAAAGCTGAACAGCAGGATCATTAGAACTAATGGAAAATTCCAAAACTAAAGAAAGACATTGCAGGAAGAACTGATTGATAATCCCTAGTGCCAATTTGAAAATGTGTTTTCAATTCCAGGATGATCTCATAGAGACTACGTAAGACCAACAACAAAATGAAGTAAATAGTTTTCAAGGTGATACTAATAAGGTATGACATTGCCAGATATATTTTAAGTACTGTCAGAGAAAAGGACAATCTAATGATATTTATTTAAAATCAAATGTTGCAACTTGAAATAATTGTATAACTATTATATTGAAATAGCAGGAATCATAGGGTTTAATCACCTTATTTCCTTTTCCTACTGTTCCTTTAAATGTGTTAAAGGGCTATTTCTTCCCATGACAGAAGAAAGATGAAAACTTGGTCAACCCCTTTATTTTTCTCGTCCCTTTTCCTTAATACAAACAATGTGCGTTTGAAGTCACACAGTACAGCCCCAGTTTCAGACTTGAAATGCCCAGCATCATGTAACAGATAAAGCTTGCATCTTGTTTTAAATTGTAAAGAATATTTCACAGTCCCCAAGTCTGGTCTAGTACAGAGAGGAAGCTCACCATTGGGCACATTCTCTCTTTCCCCCATCTTGATCTTCCATTCCTCTTCCCTGTTAGTCATGCTCTCTGGCCCTTCCAGGGTTGGAGTAGAAGGAAGAGAAGAGGAAAGGAGGCAGGGACTCTCTTCCTTGACTGCTACTGTCCTGTTGTGTGACTGTGGTGACCTCTAGACTTGACAGGTGCTTAAAAGCTGACTTTCTCTTGAATGCTTTGGTGGGTTCTTCAGACACCCTTCCCTTCTAGTGCTAGGGACTACATCCTTTGACCTGGGCAAATGATTCTCTGGTGCACCTGCTGGCTGCAGCCTTTTCCTGCAGCAAGTAGACTTCCAGGGGCACTCCTCTAGTGTCTTTCTTTCTCTCATGAGAAAGCCTGGCCCCTAGGAAACACTTGTGTGTCTACAAACTCTGGGGCACAGGCTGATGATCCTAAGGGAGCAGGAAGCCCTCCTGTGGTCCACCATCACAGCGGCAGGCCAGCCGGTCACTCATCCTATAGATTTCTAAGTTTCAGTCCATCACCACTGCACTCTATCTACTGAACTGCAAGGGTTGCATAGTAAGTTCTCTAGTGCCCCTGGGCTTTAGGTAAGAGGCAGCACAGCTCTCCCCCACAGTTGAAGAGGACTTGCAGAACATAGACAGATGGCTCCAAAAATCCTCTCGTCTAATCTCCAGAGTCTGCCTGTCATAACCTCAATGAGGGTGAGAAAGACAGAGAAATAATGAGACTGGGTTTTGCCCATATCCTTGAACGATTCTGCAATCTGGTCTCCATCCTCGCTTCAGGATGATTGATGTGGAAATATATAAAATATATTAATAAATATATATATTATATGTAGTATAATATGGACTGAACATTAACCCAGGATTTCCATTTTAATAACCTGTTGCATTAATTTCTTTTAAGCATCCACTGCCAAGGCTGGTTTGACTTGATAGGTGAGTCAGCTACTAAATATGCCTGGAAGGAAATATGCTACAATAACGTACGGGTCTAGTAATAATTAATGTCGTTTTCAACATTCGTTTAAAATCTTGCTTGGCGTTGGCTTGTATTGACATAACCTTCAAACACGTGGTATCTACAGAACGTGTGAAGTGCAATTAACAAGTTTTGCTTGAAAAAGTTTGTGTTTGGTTTGGTTTTTGTTGCAAAACTAGGGCTAAGAAGATGGCGGATGAAGAGCATATTTGGCACTGCATGCTTTACGAGTTCCAATTAGGAAGAAAAGCAAGTGAGGCTGCAAAAAACATCTGTAGTGCTCTTGGTCAAGATGCAGTTAGCGCCAGAAAATGCCAGCGTTGGTTTGAGAAATTTCGCGAGGGAAATTTTTCGTTAGATGACAAGAGTGGTCGAGGCCGTGTGTCCAATTTTGATCAAGAAGCTCTTCAAGCTCTTTTGGTGCAAAATCCTCAAATTACCCAACAAGAGCTTGCGACAACTTTAAATTGTTCACAAAAAACAATTCCCAATCAATTGCGTGCACTTGGCAAAGTCCAAAAGTTTGGAAAATGGGTTCCTCATGAGTTGACCCACAACAACCATAATCAAAGAGTCACAATTTGCAGTTCGCTCCTCTCTCGTCAAAACCGTTTGCCGTTTTTAGAGCAAATTGTTACCGGAGATGAACAATGGGTGCTGTATGTTAATTTGAAAAGGCGGCCTCAATGGCTGGACAAAAATGAGGCTCCGCAGCCCACGCCAAAACCTGACTTGCATGCAAAAAAAGTGATGTTGTGTGTTTGGTGGCATTTTAAAGGAATTCTTCATTATGAACTTTTACCATCTAACCAAACCATTACAAGTGCAGTGTATAGTGCCCAATTGGAAAGGTTAGCCCAAGCTTTAAGAGAAAAAGAACCCGTGCTGATTAATCGGAAGGGCGTAATTCTTCACCACGATAACGCACGACCGCATACTGCAAGAATCCCTCCTGAAAAACTGCGCCAGTTGGAATGGGAAGTTCTCCCTCAACCTGCATATTCTCCTGATATTGCCCCTTCCAATTACCATTTGTTTTGTTCTTTGCAAAACTTTCTTCTTGGAAAAAAATTTAATAATGAAGAATGCCTCAAAAATGCATTGACCGAATTTTTTGCATCAAAATCACAAGAATTTTACAACAGAGGGATTAAAATGCTTCCTGAGCATTGGGCACAAGTAGTAGAAAACAACGGCAACTATATTGTTGATTAAATTTTGTGACTGTTGCTAATGCAAACAAAAGGATAGCATTAGCAACAGTCACAAAAACTGGGAAACAGTAAATATTCTTATAGCCCTGATACCCTCCTCAGGAGGCAAATGGAAATTCTAGTTTATCTGAGACCCGACTTACGTTTCTAAGAATAAGACTCTTTAAACATTTGGTGCTCATGTAATTTATCATCCACCCTAGCAGTTCTGGCATTAAAGCTATGCCAATAATCATTATGCTGGGACAGAAATTTACACACCTTCTTCTCCTTCTCTCCTTCCTGACAAAGTCTGTGCAGACAGGTCACGTCCCCACAAGCCATACACAAGCATGAACACATGCCCACACTTGTCTTAGCTGCCATTTTGGTGCTTTAGTTTCCACTGGGGATTTGCCCAATAAATTCGATTTTAAAAAGTATTAGAAAACGACATTAATTATTACTAGACCTAATAGAACAAGATTCCATAGGCCATCAAAATGTCAGCATATGTCTACTTGAGGCAAAAGGAGAAACTAGATTCTTAAACCACTCCCAACTCTAAAATGCTATAATCATGAACATGTAATTAATAAAACGCTGTTGAAGAGCTCAGGAGGCCTCTCTGTAACAGCACCATGTACATCCCGATTCTATTCTTGACTGCTCTTTTCCCCTAACACTGGCAGCTTCCCCAGTATCTTTCTCACCCACCTCTTTGCTGACCCTGAAGACAAGTTCACAAGCTGTGTCAGAATACTAAACATCTGAGCAAACAAAAGGATAGCATTAGCAACAGTCACAAAAACTGGGAAACAGTAAATATTCTTATAGCCCTGATACCCTCCTCAGGAGGCAAATGGAAATTCTAGTTTATCTGAGACCCGACTTACGTTTCTAAGAATAAGACTCTTTAAACATTTGGTGCTCATGTAATTTATCATCCACCCTAGCAGTTCTGGCATTAAAGCTATGCCAATAATCATTATGCTGGGACAGAAATTTACACACCTTCTTCTCCTTCTCTCCTTCCTGACAAAGTCTGTGCAGACAGGTCACGTCCCCACAAGCCATACACAAGCATGAACACATGCCCACACTTGTCTTAGCTGCCATTTTGGTGCTTTAGTTTCCACTGGGGATTTGCCCAATGAGAAGACTGATCACTTAGAGCATCTCTGTATAGGTCAAGTCTTGCCCTTAAAAAAAAACAGTTCCTGAATTTTTAGTATCTCCCATGGTTTAGAATTTAAATGGTGACACTGTAGAGCAAATAGTGAACCTTCTCAGTGTTTTTAAGTCATTTTACAGAATCTCCAAAGCATGCAAGTATTCATCATTCTTCATATGAAAACCCTCTATCCAATGAAAAAGAACAAAGGAAAAGAACCAAAGCCTAGTCCTTTAATGAAGCATCTGCCATGAAAATATGGGTGCAAGTGGTTTTACAGTCTGCATAATTCACTGCCAAACTCAATAAGAAAACTCATGACTAAAAATGTCAATGTGAAAACCCTCACTGAATTTTTACACAGAACCACATGATTATAGGATTCCTTCCTCTTTGGAAAATATTAACTCTTTCTAATTGATCTTTTTCTTCTAATGTAGAGAATTAGCGCTGTTTTAAGTCTTCCACTTTTAGCTGTTAGAACTTTTATTAAAGAATTTAAGCCTGTGCTATTAACTCTGGCTACAGAACATCAGCCTAAGAGATGGCAAGCAGAATATGCTTTATGTAATATCTCTAGTACATCAGAAAAAAACAGTTCAAACACAATACCCACCATAGTTAGCTCATTCATTTCCTAAGCCTTATCACACTTTGACAATCACCTCAAAAAAAGCTGTGGTGTTATATTCTTCATCATTATTTTCTTAAAATAAATATTCCATGAATCATCTATTCCAGATGACCTCTAGCATCAAGTTACTTTTTGCAATGCAATGTATGAATATCATTTAACTTTCAAATTAAATTGGAGCGTTTTGATGAAGGGACTTAAATAGGAAATGTTTTGTCCTTTGAAAATGAAGATAGTTTATTAATATCAGTGGCTTACACTATTAGTATAAAATAGTGTGAATATTTCATATATGCAGATTATCAAATAAATTAGCCTAATCACCATTCCATATTAAAGTAGCAAAAGGTTGCCAAAAAATAAAGTCATTTCCTCACTTATTTTCTTCCTTATCCTTTGTCTTTCAACTCTGCACATACCTTCCTGTAACTTTGTTCTCCAGCATTAAGTTCCATTTCTTTCTCACACATGAGAAGAAAAAGTACCTTTACACTTAATTTCAACTAAAAAATTTACATTATACTTTACAATTTACAGAACATTGTTCATGGGAGTTTGCCTCACTTAAAATAGTTGTTTGTGAAGGTCAACAACAGTTGAATATTGGCAGTTTCTTATGGCTCAAGGTAGTAGATCTCATTGGTTCCTCACCATCTTGTGAGAAAGGTATTATTATTATTATTCCTGTTTTATTGTTAAGCTGAAATTCAAAAGATTAAGAAATTGGCACAAAATCTTTCAATTAGAGCATGATTAATATATCTTCTGATTCCAAATTTTTTTCCTACCATCATATGTTAAATGCAATACATAGCTCAAGGCCTTTATAAGATGTCTTGTGTAGGATATTCAGGAGCTAAACAATTTATTTTTCCTCTACCCTCTGAGGTGTACTAAGGAGAAGATTCGAGCTCAAGAATGACTGAGATTGCCTTTATGTTTCAAAGGCAATTTATAAGGACAAGGGAAAGAGAAGTAGAGGAATATGTATAAAAGGCCCTATTGTAATCTTGATTGGCTGGGCCTCTCAATCCCTCCTTTATGGGTGCAATGAACACATGAAACTACATGGTTTCCCAGACCATCTGCTTTCCCTTTAATTTAAAGTGTTTCCATTTTTTACTTGTATGCATGCATATAAGCATAACCAGTGGACACAGACACTAGGGGGTGGCAGGGGAGAGGTCAATGGAGGAGAAAGGAGACATATGTAATACTTTAAACTATAAAGAATTTTTTTAAAGGACATGTAGAAATAGATTTATAGCAGTTGCAATTTAGCTTTACAATTTCTTATAAAATAGAACTTTATAATAACACAAAACAAATAAATAACTAAAGTATTTCCCTTTTCCATAATGGATTTTTTTTTCTGATATAAAATGGGGGTCAGTTCTTCATAGAAAGAAAGAAGGAAAAAAAGCCAGCATCCTCTGATTCATAAACTGGATCGAGCCACTGCAAGTTTCGTTCAATTGGGGGCGAGGGGGTGGGGGAGGGCATGTGACAGGGGGTAGGGGCAGCTGGAGGAAGGTCAAGGGGAAAAAAGGAGATATATGTACTACTGCATGTAATACTTTAAACAATTATATATATATATATATATATATATATATATATATATATATATATATATATATATATTACAAAAGATATTCTCACAGATCCTGACCCACACAAATCGCTGGTCCTATCAACACACCAGTGGTTACCGAGTAGAACCAGTATTGATAACCTGGAAGGCAGACTTCCCTGCATTTTTAGGCTGTTTCCCAAGAATTCAGACTCACAGGTAGCTAGAAGCACATAAAATCTGAGCATTCAGGGATTGAGAAATAGCAGATCTGAATCAATGTGACACCTTCATCTAACCTCCTCCAAACTCTAAACCTCCTCCATGACATCTCCTGTAACAGAAATTCATGAAGTGAAATGAAACCTCAGGTACATCTTGTCTAGCCTAACAAAAGGCATCCTTGACTAACCTGGCATTGTATGAATTATAGAGATTCCATGAAGAGATCCATACTCTGAAGAAATTCTAAAAGTGGCTTAAGCTTTCACATCTGGACAGCACATCTTGGAAATGCAACGTGAGAGAATGTTCCCAAGGAGATGGAAGCATATTTATGATCCCACCTTATAGGTGAGGAAATCTGGAGAGCAAAGACCTGAATTCTCTTTGTAAACTAAATTGGTAAAATATGTTATCTAGCAGGGAATGGTGGTATATACACACACTCATGAAACCTTGGACTTTCTAGGATTGTTAACGTGATAGACTCAAGATTCAGAGAAAGCTGATGAGGGAGACTGTAAGCACAATGCATTGTGTTTCTAATTTTTATTTTTTAAAATATGCTTGTTCTGAGTTTTTTCAGACCTGTCTAAATTTCTCTTTGCGTCTGGAGCCTGGGGATGAGTACCAAATGTTGGTGGCTGGCTAAGGGACTCTCTCCATGGAGGATGTTTTCCTGTTTCTTATTTAAGGCACTAGTAATTCATCTGAACTGTCTTTTCAGACATAGAAGAACCAGATTCTAAAATTCTCTCTTTTCCTTCCTGTCCCCTCCCCACCCTTTCAGGAGAAATGGAAAACATTTTTCCTGTCATCCTAACCCTCTTGCATTTTTGAATTGCATTTTCTGTTAAGCTTCAGGCAGCTTGAGCTCTGAGGTATCTGAATGGCAGGAAGTGATTTACTAAAATTCATCCCCAGAGAACAAAGATTGGAACACAATAGTGATTTTGTTAATAATATGAAAAGAGATTTTCTACATATAAATCACATTGGCATATGTTTCTAGGTTCAATGTCCATAAGGTTCCAATTTAGGCTAGAAAAGGGGGAGGGGGGGAAATCACATGCAACAATCTCATATTGTAGTTTTGATATGGAGCTAGTGAATTACATTCAACAAAACCATTCGCTTCTAGGGGGGAAAAACTAATACAGTAATTGACTAAAAATATTCTTATGGCAATTGTTAAAATATTTTCAGAGAGAAAAAAATCATGAGAAAAAAAAAAACATAAGAATTCTTCCATAAAACAGAAGTCTTAGATTCATGCTAACTTGTAGTGAGTTCGACATTTAATAGGGCATTTCTCATTAGTTGCTTTACCAAAATCTCCCTTGGGCCAAATGTCTGCAGAGAATGCATTCTTGCTTTTCAGTCAAATAAGTGTGGAAAAGGGGGATGGGGAGGGTGGGATGGTGAAGATAGTCTGGCACTGAAATTCCTTCAAATTTTTTCTGAAAAATTCTTTTTCCCCCCTTTATTGATTAAGTTATTACATGTGTGTCCTTATCCTCTCATTGGCCCCCATCCCCCACTCATGCCCTCACCCCACTGGTATCTGTGTCCATTGGTTAGGCTTATATGAATGGTTGATTTTTCCCCTTTATTCCCACCCTCCCCTACCTTCCCTCTGAGGTTTGACGATCTGATCAATGTAGCAACTCTGAAGGTAGGAGAGCTGAGTTCATTCATTCATTTACTTAGACACATATAACATGTATCGGGAGCCTAGTAAATGTTGGAGATCACTAGAGGCCAGCTTGCCTTTAAGAAATTCAGTCTAAGGAGAAGATTTGACTTTGGGTGGTGAGCACACGTTACAATATAGTAGAAACCCACACCTGAAACCTATATATTCATGTTGACCAATGTCATCCCAATCAATTTAATAAATAAACAAAAATAGATGATAGATAGATAGATAGACAGACAGACAGACAGACAGACAGACAGACATCCAGTCTAGTGGAGGAAAACAGCCTGTAAACACTTAGAGTATAATGTGTGAGTACTAGCTCCAGAACCAAGCACTCCACAAACAACTCTGTGCATGACTGTCCTTGTCACTTCTGGGGATAATGGGATGAATCTCTGCACACAGGAAGCACGGGAATCTAACATGAACACTTTGTGGGCATTATATTAAGCCTCTCCTCGGCAATCCAGCTGGGTATCATTGTTCTATTTCATAAATAAGAAACACAGAGCCTCACCTAGTACACTGCTTGTGTGGATGGTAAATTGGTACAACCACTAGGGAAAACAGTATGGCATTACCTCAAAAACTTAAAAGTAGAACCACCGTATGACCCAGCAATTCCACTTCTGGGTATTTATCCGAAGGATAAAATTATTATCTTGAAGCAATATCTGCACCCCATGATCACTGAAGCATTATTCACAATAGCCAAGACATGGAAACAACCTAAGGGTCCATCCACCAAAAAATGGACAAAGAAGATGTGAGATATATATCAGGGAATATTATTCAGTCATTAAAAAGAAAGAAATCTTGCCTTTTGCAAAGCTATGGATGGACCTTGCAGGTATTAAGCTAAGTGGAATAGTCAGAGAACTACAAATACAATAGTTACATCTTACCTCTATGTGAATCTTTAAAAAAAAAAAAAAAAAAAAAAGCAAACTACAGCAGCAGAGAGAAGAATGATGGTTGCCAGGGGCGTGGAGTTGGGTGAATGCAGAGATGTTGGTCAAACAGTACAAACTTTTAGTTATATAATGAATAAATTCCAGGGATCTAAAGTATAATATGACAACTACAGTTAACAATACTGTATTATATATTTGCAAGTTGCTAAAAGAGTACATCTTAAATGTTCTCACCACCAAAAAAAAAAAAAAATAGTAATTATGTTAAATGATGGAGGTGTTAACTAACCTTATTGTGGTAATCATTTTACAACTTTATACATGTATCAAATCTCATGTTGTACACCTTAAATCTACAGAGTGCTATATATCAATTATATCTCAATAAAGCTGGGGAGGGGCAATCATAGATAATACATAAAAACAGCCATTCTAGCTAATAAAAGAATAATATGCAAGTTGACCATATTTCTGCTACTTCCTCAAGCCATGCCCACCAGCCAATCAGGAGTGGGTATGCAAATTAACACAACCAAGATGGCTGTGGCCATGGAGCGAGCAGGAAGCTTGGATTTTCCTGGCGATGGAGGAAGCCAAACTTCCTGGGTGGCCCTGGCCTCTGCTCAATGCTTCAAAGTTTCAATTATAGAAGATAAATGAAGCCCAGATACCAGGGCCTCCCCTTGGGTCATCAGGGGGCAGGGAGGGTGGCGGGCCTGCAAACCATCGCAGGCCCCTCTCGCAGGCTGCCCAATGCTCCAAGGGAATCCCCACCCTGATCAATGGGTTTCTCAGAACAACCTCTGTGCAGAGGTGAACACCCTGAGTAAAAACTACTCACAGTCTTGACATCAACATTGCTGACACCTCACGCTTTCAATAGGCATCCCATTTGGCAGTGGTGTCTCGACAGGTGAGGACATCAACACTGATGCTCAAAACACAGACCCAAAGCATCAATACCAGGTTCAGGGTCATCAGGGAAAAACACACAAAACAGTAGTCTTATGGGAAGACAGCAGTCCTGGGCACCAGGGAAGGGAGGAAATAGCAGGTGATAACACTCTGAGCATTTATGAAGTTATTCAAAGGGACCTCTCAGAAGTTATTTAGGAAGAATTTGAGAATCTGGAGTTTCTAGAGTTTGTAGAGGCAGAACCAGAGATATACTATTTTGTGACTGATTTTCATCTTAATTTTATCCCTAATCCAGTGTGACTTCAGAAATACAAGTAATGCTGAACAACAGGGTTATAAAAGCAGAGTTTAAAAAAAACATTTTTATATTTCCCACCATTTCCCCATGCATGAAGAATTATCTATATTCAATCACCCCTCACAATGCAGAAGTTTCTGATTTTTTTTTCCTGGTGTTGCTCAGTGGTTGATCATCGATCTATGAACCAGGAAGTGAGAGTTTGATTCCTGGTCAGGGCATATGTCTGGGTTGTGGACTGAATCCCCAGTAGGGGGCGTGCAGGAGGCAACCGATCAATGATTCTCATCATTGATGTTTCTTTTTCTCTCTCACTCTCCCTTTCTCTCTGAAATCAATAAAAATATTTCTAAATAAATAAATACAATTACAGCACAGTTCCCTTTTCAGCCCCTGGCAATGAGATTCTCACAGCAACTGCTTGTCTCTCAACCTCTCTTGTGGTCATTTGGGCCTCTTTTGCTTTAAGACAGGAAAGAAGAATCTTGTGGGATCTTACTTTTTAATTAATACTCATAGTGATCAAAAAAGACAGTTTTCTTGGAGAATTCAAGGTAAACCTGAGACACAATAGCGGGCACTGTTCCTACAGCTAATTGGGGGAACCTGGATGGTGCCCAGGTTTGAATCACAAAGAAGTAATTATTCTTTTCCCCTCACAGATAACTTTAGAAGCAGTCCCTGACATTCATGAACTTTTCCCACCGGCTTGAGAAATGCAGAAATGTGGCTCTGCCTGCCTTGCCTAGAGGAAGATCTGTTTCCCCAAAACTGAGTGCATTCCTTTAACCCCATTTTTTAAAAAGTTGAAAGTTTAGCTCAAGATTTGCTTTTGGGAGTAGAGGAGTGGAATTTTATCAGATTGCTGGGAAAGTAATGGTATCTGCCAAAGAATCGTATTGCTTTCCTTTTCTTTAAAAGAAAGAAAAATGTATGCTGATTTTGCAGCAGGAAGCCTGCCCCTATGACAAATTAATCAAGATGAAATGCAGTGGCTTGGCCCTTCTGGAAATTTAGTTCTAAGGTTTTGAAAAATCTAGGGAAAACAAGAAATCTTATTGTTAAAGGAGAGAGTAAGTTAGAACAGTGGCAGCGACCCATTTATAAGAAAAGCTCATTTGCAAACAGAAGAAAGTTTTAAAACAGGTTGCCTGTAAAACAGCCATTTGAAATACCTACAGGGAGATCATCTAAAGTAGGGGTGTCGAACTCAATCAGAGAAGGGGCCAAAATCTAAAATCCAGCCTAAATCGCGGGCCGAATGGTTTACTGAACAGTCATAAACTGTCATTGTGATGGAAACACAGTGGAGTGCAGTGATGACAGCGCGGTGCGGGCCACATTGCAAGGCCTGGCGGGACGGATTTGGCCCGCGGGCCTTGTGTTTGACACATGTGACCTAAAGCCTGGAGAGAAAGAAAAGGCACAAGAATAAAGGCCCCCTGGCAGGAATGAAGACAGCGCAAGGAGCAAAGGGTCCTGTGCGGGTTTTACCCTCAGCTTCATTTCACCCCAATGTCAGACGGAAGGGACACAGGGGCCTGTAGCTGAGATAGTAAACAGAATCCCTACATCAGACCAGGATTAAAAACCTAGAGAGAAAAAGTAGAAGCAGAAGAGAATCGGAAACGAGAAAGCCAGGTCAAGAATACAAGCGATGAGAACCAGGTCACCAAGCCAAGATCAGGAATACTGAACGTCAGAGGGAAAGGACAGAAAACCACCAAGTCCAAGCCACTGACTAAAAGAGGACGAGCCCAAAGAGACCAAGGAGTGACTTAACACTAGGTTTCCAGACTTTTCCAAGAAACCCTAATGATAGAACAGAGTAGATTCATATTCACAAAGATTCTGGATGCATGGTGGGGGCAGCATTTGTAAATATCAGATAACTTAACAAATTAATGGAAAATGTGCATTTTGCCCTATAGGTAGCTTTTTTCTTTTCTGTGTAAAGTTAATATAACATCAGTTTCTCACCACTGAGTACTAGTAAAATAGACTGCTTAAGAGGGCACATCAGAATCAACATAGGAATATGGAGTATCATTTTCTCTCTCAAAAGTAAGTCTTTGCCCTGGCCAGTTTGGCTCAGTGGATAGAACATCGGCCTGCAGACTCAAGGGTACCAGATTCAATTCTGGTCAAGGGCATGTACCTTGGTTGTGGGCACATCTCTCATCGATGTTTCTAACTCTCTATCTCTCTCCCTTCCTCTCTGTAAAAAATTAATAAATATATATATATTTTTTTTTTAAAGTAAGTCTTTTATTAAGTGCAGGAGTAAACAAGATTTCATATTGCATCAGAAAAAAAGTCAATAAGCAATCATTTAATGCCCACAGTATACACAGCACTTAGGAGATTATAACTTAGAATTCATGATATAATGAATTCTTTATGAGGTTTTGTTTTACTTTTTGCTTCCTCCCTCCTCACACTAGAGTTCCACCAGGTAGTTCTCCTCATTCTTCATCAATAGGTAAATTGCAAGAAGAAGAAAAACCTAACTGGAAAAAACCTACATAACCAAGAACTGGGATGAAAGGCAATATGTGGCATTTAGCTCCTTGTGTTCCAAATTGAGAAACATCTGTTCTTGCCATTGTGTCCATCTGATTTGTCTTCTAGAACTGCAAGTCCCATCCATCTCTTTTACTTAAATCAGAGAAAATGGGGCAAAGTCTGGGCAGGAGATAAAGGGGACCTGTGATTGGACTGTATACCATTTCCAAATTCTCATCTCAAGAACAAATTAAGTCCAGGTGGGAATAATTTAAACTATTTATTTATATCATACTTTAAAATATGGAGCCAGCTGGAAAGAGGGCAGCGTGAAGTCAGCATGCCCCCTAATGTCACCTTCCAAAGCTGTATAACAATGTGAGCAGACAAGGCAATATGAATTGCTATAACTCTTAGGGAAGGCAATCTGCCACTCTCTATTAAAAAGTAAAATGTGCCTGCACTGAACTAAGTAACTCCGCTTGGAGTAATGCAGCAGTCCATAAAGATATACGTGCTCGTGCTTTGATTGCTGATTATTTGTAATGGTTTACATATTGGGAAAAGAAAAGCAAACTAAAGACCCATGCATTGTGTTTAGATTGATGGGAAGCGATGCTTTTTAAGAAAAATCCACTACAAGTAAGAAGGTATCTAACTTGCATTTTTCATTTAACACCCCCAAGGCAAAATGGGCGTCAATAGATATTAAGTATAATGGACCTTTTTAAAATGTTTAATAAGCTTGCTGATGAATCACTCACATTAGCTGTTACATTTTAAAAATCATCATTAGTTTTCACAACAGCCACTGTTTTATGACTCATGTAATTATCTAAGCATTGTTTCTGAAACATTTGAAATAACTGAGCTCTATAAAGTGTCTATGTGTGTGTAGAAAAGTCTAGTTTATTAGCCCTAGAAAGATTCTTGCCTTTTTCACCTTCCATGCCACCAGCTTGAGAACAAAGCTGAAATGCACTTGTTTTTTAGATTCTCCTTAGCCTTGAAAATCTACCTACACAGAACCTTATGGTTTAGAGCTTACATTTCATTCTCAAAAATAAATCCATATTTCTGATCTCATATTTCTTCTAAGATGAGATATGGGTATGCACTTCTTGTATAGTGTCTATAGACATCTTGTGTGATGTCTATTATAAATAAATTGTGATACCTAATTAATATGAAATATTGCAAAGATTTATTTTTTAAATGTTTGATCTATATTTATCATCCTGAAAAGAAACCTACATTATACAAAATGAGAAATTTGCTGAACGTCTTTAGCAAAGAAAAATAAGCCTCAAAACAATATAAGTTCCAATATAATATATAATCTGTACATTGTAGTCCTAGTTTAAAAAAAAATGTGTGTGTAGGTGTGTGTGTGTGTGTGTGTGTGTGTGTGTGTGAGAGAGAGAGAGAGAAAAAGAAAGAAATGGAAACATTTATTCTAGGTCATTAAGGGGGTAGGTATCATGAAATTTTTCTTTATATGTTTTAGATTGTTTAAATAGCCATAATGATCATAAATTACCCTTGTTAATAACAACAGAATCAAGAGGAAATAAAAGTAAAAAAGGAAATTGGATGAGGGGGAAGTATAGATGGTACTAATAGGTTCTTTCAGTTTTAAACGCTAATAATTTATTTCTAATAACCTAAATTGTTTCCTTGTTTTAGTCCTCCCTCCCCATTTGGTTAATTCTTTCTACCTTCAATTCACCTTCCAGGGAATATTTTTGATAAATTAGAGTTATCTAATTTAACTAGCAGTTATAGTTTTATAAATTGTTTCTATATATAGTCAGAAATAATCATAAGGTTTTTTTTACTGTTAGGGTTTTGTTTTTTTGTGTTTTTTTTGTATTTTTGTTTGTTTTTGCTTAATCCCTTCACCTAATTCACCCAGTCTTCCAAACTGCCCCCTCCCCCAACAACTGTCAGTCTGTTCTCTTATCTATGTCTGTTTCTATTTTGTTTGTTTTGTTTTGTTCTTTAGATTCCACACAGAAGTGAAATCATAGCACAGTTTTGACTGCTGATGCTAATTTTTGAGCTAACTCAAATCATCCCATTGTCCCTAGTGCTTCCCACTTTGCAATGCTGCCATCATCCCCTTATACAATTGTATTTTTTGTTCAGGTTCACCACTCCAACTTCCAGTTGGGGTAGGAAAGTTCTCATACAATCACACATCCCTGTCCCCATAAAGTGTTCAGACTCTGACAACTCAGGATGCATGTCAGGGGATTCAGGAAATATCCCATGGCCCCATTAACCTCCACCCTACAGTAGCCATAACTAGTTTCCAGGGAAGTGCATGAGGAGGAGCACCCTAAGCCCCCACAGTTGGGTTACAGAAACCACCGAAGAGCTATCCCACCACCAATACATAACTGTTATAAAAAGTGGCTTGAGATAAATGTGGTGACCTGACCTACGCTCCATTTACTCATTAAAATGAGTTCTTCCATTTGATAAGCAACCACCCTAACAACTCAAGTTTGGAAAGTGCTTGCTAGTCCACTTCTTCTCTTTGGTAACGAGACGCTGGCTTGAGTTTTTACTTCAACTTTCCATGGACAGCAAACATCTTGAGCTGTTTCTATACTACGGAAGGGATGATGTTGGTTTTGATTTCCTGCCTCATACTTTGTGACATTCCCCAAGAATATGTGTGAATATTCACAACTGACAAATTTGGCATATATAAAATCCTTGCCCATGTGTAGTTCATACTTTCCTCTCCTCTGCAATGGGAGCTGTCAAAAACAAATTAAGTAATTAAATAATGTTGCTGCAGCTGTGTGTATCCTTCATTACATTATATGACTGTAGCTAAAGGATGACTCTCTCCTGCCTAGCTGTTAAAATATTTATAATGGAAAGTGTGCTGTCAGGGCATGTTCTACTGTTGCCAGAAAAAACAAAAAAGTAAATGAAAATGACGTTGATGGCATGGCATGACTGCGCAGAGCTCGTGTGTGTGTGTGTGTGTGTGTGTGTGTGTGTGTGTGCGTGGTACATGCTCTGTTGTAAAAGTTACTCTGCTTACCTGGTTTTTTAAATTAAGTTTTTAAAAGGCCATAAAAATAGAAACAGAGGATTTGTCAATTTTCTAATGATTCAATAAATAAAATATCCTTAGAACAAACAGTAGGATTTACTGACTATAATTTATCATTTTTTTTAATTAGTACTCTCCATTGAAAAAATTGTATAACTAAATAACAACTATTTATCCAAGAAAATAACACCTTCAAGAAAATAACATCACCAAGGTGAGTGTTTGGTTACCTTTTGTTGTTGATGTATGTATGAAAGAAAAGAGTAAAGAACAAAAAAGGAATTAAAAATGGTTGATCATTCTAGAATGTCTTGGTTTAAAAATCTCACTTTAGCCTTTGGACACCGGTATCCTCAAAATCCTTAATTTTAGCTATATTAATAAGAATGAGGGAAGAAAACTTATCATTTCAAAGTTTGTGCCTACTTCGTTAGGGAAATATTTCTTTCTTAAAGTAGGTAATTTTCAACACATTGGAATCCATATGTTTAATGGAAATGCCAGGCAAAGACATCTGAATAAAAGAGAAGTTGTTATATATGTATCATATATAAACCTTATATTAAATGTTTAACATAATACACTAGTAGCTTATTTTAAAAAATATATTATATTTAGAATGTTAGAGCTTCAACTGAAAGCAACAAAAATTTAAGCCAAACAAAGAATTAAAGGACAACAAAGAAACACAAAGATACACCAAGAAACAGGGCAGAGCCGAAACCGGTTTGGCTTAATGGACAGAGGGTCAGCCTGCGGACTGAAAGGTCCCAGGTTCGATTCTGGTCAAGGGCATGTATCATGGTTGTGGGCACATCCCCAGTAGGGGGTGTGCAAGAGGCAGCTGGTCGATGTTTCTCTCTCATCGATGTTTCTAACTCTCTATCCCTCTCTCTTCCTCTCTGTAAAAAATTAATAAATTTTTTTTTAAGAAAAGAAAAAGAAATAGGGCAGAGCCAAATGAGTATAAACAAAAAAATCTCTAAGACCAATAAGACATTCAAGAACAGGAATTTCTTTTGTTGTCATGGAGGAGTCATATTCTCATTATAAACATTTAGAAGTAATAAGTGAATCTTAGCCAAATGAACAACAAAAAATTTAACAGATACCTATTCTGAGGGGAAAAAGAAAATCCTCATGTGCCAGATAAACAGAGAAATCAAGAGTAGAGAGGTGACCCAACAGAACTTCCCACCTCAATCACAGGTACTTGAGGTTCAGGACCAGATTCTAATGCCTCTGTGAGGACAGAACATAGAGTGTCTGCAAAGGTCCAGAGAGCTGTAATTGAATGTCCCATGCAAAGCATGGAGCCATGAAAAATTATGTCCTCCATGAAAAAACTAATATACTCCTCCTACCTGATTGTGGAAGCACTTAATAACCTCGTCACCTCTCCAGGTCCTTGGGTTAAAAATAAATCACCTGTGAGAAATCAAAACTCCCAGTACCCTTTACCATAGGTATAGAGTTTAAGTGTGTAACACTTCCATGATTAAGATACCACAAACCATGAAGTTGATATAAAATGTATTCTGAAAGTACTCTTAGCATTTAAGAAAATGTGAAACTGCTCTTTGGAGATACTTTAAAAAGGAAGGAGGAGCAAGGACTTGAGAAACTTACAAGGGAGCTGGGGTGGGACTGGGGGAGCCCCATTGTTGAAAATCATTTATAAACCCAATAAGAAATCAAGATACTGTAAAAAAAAAAAAAAAAAAAAAAAAAAAAAAAAAAAAAAAAATTCAGAAAATTCAATCAACAGGAAAATTCTCACTCCCAAAATCTGGGTTATGCACAGTATAAAAGAGACTACATGTAAATTTATTTTAAATTACTGAGATAGATGGTGAAGTAGGTAAATGTAGTACTTGAATCCTCGCACAACCACGTCAAAATTACAACTCAAGTACAAGCATTACCATCATTCAAAACCACTTGAAACCTACCTGAACACAAGTCCTACAACTAAGAATATAAAGAAGCAGCCACATTGAAACTGGTAGGAGGAGCAAAGACAGGGAATGGGCTGGTCCTACACTCATGTGGGGTGGATAAAAATTGAAGGGATATATGGGCTATGGAGATCCCCTTTGAGAAGCAAGGGGTTCAAGCCTCACTCCAGGACCTCCAGTCTGGGGTTCCATGGCCAGGAAGTGAAGTCCCCATACTTCTTGTTGTAAAAACTAGTGGGAATTGTGGCTGAGTGAGACAGAGGGAAGCTTAAGTCCCTGGTGTTTTTCTTGAAGGGCTTGCCCTCACACTCATTCACTTTGAGCTTGAGCACTAGGGCAGCAGTTCAAAGGGTGCCAGAGACATATGAGGAGGAACTGAATTGTCTGGCATCAAGATGAGAAGTGGAGAAGCAACTTTCTCCCAGACAGAAGTACCAGCAGAGACCATTGTTCCTTTTAACTCTGCACTCCCCCCACCCCCACCCAAGCCACCAGGAGGGTGCAATATTCAAGTCTCCATCAACTTGGCTACCAATGTTCACCCCTCCCTGGTGATTCCCTGAGATCCCCATCCCACCCAGTTCTGGGGACTCACCCAAGCTATTTCCAGTGGTTTTTCCATATGAATGCCTGTCTTGGCTCATGCTTCAGACTTCCCTAAAATCTCTCAAACAAGCAGCTTCTGGCCTTTGCATGCCCATACCTCTTGCTAAATAGCCCCAGGCCAAGCACTAGCTACAGCTAGCTTTGGTTCGCAGCTTAGCCTCTTCTGGGCACCTCCAAGCCCAACACAAGTTGCAGCCATCTGCAGATCACTTTATAGCTCATGCAGGGTGGCCCCAGGCAGCAGCTGACCTTGGCCTGCCCCTCCTGGGAGGCCCCAGAGCCAGCATGCCTTGTGGACAGCTATAGCCCATGTAGAAGTACCAACCACCTCCACAGAGACCCACTCCAAGGGCAGGCTCGTCCATCTCTATCACAATAGTCTTTCCCTCTGACCTTCTTCCTTTCTCCAAACCTTCTCTATTTCCTCAGACCTTTAAAACTCAACCTTTTCCATCGCTCAGCCCGCAGCCCTGTTGCTAAGGAAGAATCATACTGTGGGAGAGAGTCAGGACGGACAGGAGAGAACAGGAGGCATCCTACCTCTGCTAAGACATCTGTGGAGACAGCTGAGGACAGACATTGGCAACTCTGGAATGGGAGCTGCTGGGAAGAAGAATGCATCCCAGCTCCCACTCTGCCACATTAAATGTTTCAAGGATTAGCAAACATGTCCAACCCATTGTTCAAGTAATTCTGGATATCCAAATCTACACTAGTTGATGAGTTCATTCAGGCCAGTGTTTTGTGGACTTGATACAAAATTCACATGTGATTTTTTGTCAGGGAAGAAAAACAATAGTCCTTATGCAGCACCCTAGTCAACATTTCCCAATGGCAGTAAACCAATTCTGTAACTCTGCTAATTCCTTAACATAAAATCATAATTGTCAAAACCAAATCACAGTCCCAGAATTCTTTCTTTCCAGATAATATCAAATATTGGTTATATGTACTGTAATATCCAGCCTATGCACTTATTTGCAATCCTAGAAATCAAAGCATAGATGCACTGCTCCCTCTACTGGCTTTGCAACTGCAGTTAAGGATGAGTTCAGGAAGCCCCTTAGCTAGATTCCTTTCTCCAATGAATGAAAAATATAACAGTGCAAGTTTCTTAAAGTAAACTTTAACCAAAGATTTACAAAACCTTTAGCAAGCATCACATTAAAGAGTTAACATAAACATGTTTAAATGTTTATAAATAAACGTTATTCTTTATTTTTGTTGACCTTTGCTGGAACTATTGAAATTTTCTGATCTTGACTACCCTGAGAATTAATGACTAGAAAGGAATTTTTAAAAGGAAAATAATAATGAAGCCATTTTAGATGTTTTAAAGCAACATTTTCATGCATTTCCTATTATCTCTCTTCTCAGTACTTGGAGAACCTTTGCCACCCATTCTTCCATAATTGAAATGCAATAAAGCATATAGTGTCCTTATACGTCTATTTTCTCTGAACTTCCAGAAGAAAATACAGCTATATAGATTTTATTAGGTAAAATTGAAAACCATGTGGTATTTCTTGGTTCTTGAAAATTAATAAAAATAATGGCAATGATCTATACCAGCAGTTGAAATAACCTTACTAGAGCCAATTGTTACTCAGATGGCTGGCTTAATGGCTCTATTTCCTCCTCACTAATAAGCTAGCAAATGGTACAAATTTGACATTCTTGAATCTCTCTTCCAAGTTCCCAATTCCATCCTGAACTGTTTATTAAACCAAATTCACTCTTTTGGTTATTTGATAAGTATTTATAATGTAAGGATAAAGAGAGTTGGAGTCCTATATTAACATCAGACAAAATAGATGTTAAGACAGAGAAGATTTTTTGATGCTCAACATACAAAAATAAATTAAAATTTTAATTTTTGATAGTATCAAAAGAATAAAATACTTAAGAATAAATTTAATAAAATAAGTGTAAGAATTACACACTGAAAACTACAAAGCATCATTTAACAAACTTAAAGAAGACCTAAAATAATTGAAACACATCCTACTAGTATATTCATGTAGGATGGGATAGGGACACAGAACATCAGGAAAGGTATAATAAAAGTATCACTACAAGAGAGTACTCATTTAAGTTTTCCTTCCCTAGGTTGAGGGGAATTGGGAAATAGGACATTCCAAGTGGAGGAGGCAATAACAGAAAAGCATCATTTGTTCGAGGAGTTGTGATCAGCTCAGTGTGACAGGAAGGCATCCAAGGTGAAAGGCAGTCAGAAAGAGGCTAGCAGTGCAGGAGCCAGATCACAGAAGGCCTAGTCTTCCCCCACGAGGAAGGCAGCTGAATCTTCTGGCAAATGTCAATCCCCCTCCCCTCTCTAACAGAGGCATTTTCTTTGGTTAGTTTTCTTTCCAAAAACCACAAACCAAAACAGAGGAAGGATTGAACCTTTGAGACTGCCTATTTCTGAAGTGTTCTAGTAATTTTAATGCTGAATGACAGACATTCATTGGTCACTCACGGCAGAGCGCTCAGAGGCTGTAGGACAATTATGAGTGGCAGGTATCCTGGACACGTGCATCTGCGCTGTGTCTATACCCAACGTCCCTTGCTTGCTCCCAGCATGCACTGTCCCCACACTTCGAACCAGAAGGGCTGAAGCAAGATGGCCACTCCTGGAGGAGGGCCCTCAATTACCCACAACAAGCATCTGCGCACAAGCCCTCATCATAGGTGATTATGGCCACGCGTTAATCTAGCGGTTCCTCCTAATTAATGGCCTGGAGGATTGAAGAAGCCAGAAGCAACCACAACACTCCCAGTTTTTGGAAAAGCCCAGCTGGCTGAGTGTCAGCCTCCGTTAGAACAAACCTTGGTGTGTTGTTTAACCGCATCACCCTTTCCTGGAATCCAGCCCTTTGGCTGACACTCTCCTGTGGAGACAGAGTGTCCCTCTTGTGGCTCCAAAATGCCATTTAGGCTTTTCTTCTGCCTCAGCATTCCTCATTCTCTCAGCTTCTTCCGGCCCCTTCTTCTCTGGAAAATACTGTCTTTCCTCATTCATTTCTTTTTCTCCACAGTTGGTTTATTTTTTTCTTTTCCTTCCAGAGATCTGATGGCCCTTTCTTTCCTATTCTTGATTTCTCTCTTTCCTCCATTCTTCCTCCCTCTTTTCCCCATTCCCTGTCTTTTTAATTGACCTAGACAAAAATAAATTAATCATATTGTATTACATGACACGCTCAGCAGATTCCATGCATAGCTGTCTTTGATTTGGTTCCTTTCATTTCTTTCTAACTACTTGTTTTAATAATGCGATAAGCACCAATGACTTTGACAACCATTGAAACTAAAAAGGGGGGAGAGGGGGTCACAACAATATCCTCCAGCAAACCATTGGTAGCACCAGACCTCACTCAGGGTAGTTACCATGCTGAATCCCGGCCATCCTTCCTTCCTTTCTTTTTATACAGATTAATTGTGTCGATATGTAGTTCTGAAAAAATTATTTGTACTCTTTTAAGTCTATGAAAAGGTATTAACTTTGTTTTTACTTTGTTTTACCTATATTTTTACAGTTTTTTTATTTTTTGTCTTGAAATAAATTCAAACTTTTAGAAATGTTTCAAGAATAATACATACATTGAACTCTCATATAACCTCCCTTTTTATTATATTTTTATATAAAGAAAGTTATTTATCCATATCATTTGAAAATGGGGTGCATATCTCTTTACTCCTTAATACATCACTGTGTATTTTCTAAGAATAAGTAACCACAAGTAAGAAAATTTAATATTAATACCATACATATATGCTTATATCTTATCAATAGTCCATTTTTAAGTTGTTTCAATTGTCACAATAATATCATTTATAGCAATTTTTTTCAAGTCCAGAATTTGGTCCAATATTGCATGTTGCATTCCATTGTTGTGTCTCTTTAGTCTTCTTTAATCTGAAATTCAGTCTTATTTTCACCCTATGACCTTAACATTCATGTAATATTTTGTTAGTGGTCCTGAATTTAGGTTCTCCTGATACTTGCTTTTGATTGCATCAAGGTTATACATTTTTGGCAAGAATATCACAGAAGCAATAGCATGTACTGTGTCCTCAGTAAATCATACCCAGAGGTGCGCTGTTGGTGACATTATCTTTGGTCCCTTGCTAATAGTGCTGCTCAGCTTGTACAGATTATATCTTTGCATATAATTTCACTTAATATTACATTGCTAAGATTTATCCATATTGTTGCCCCTCACCCCTCTCTACCTCATCCCCCATTTATCTTTCTCTCTCCCACACCCACTCACAGAACACACACATCCATCTACACACCCACATACACATATTTTCTTATCTTTTTTACTTACCTGTTTCATTTTCCAGCCACATTCTTACTTGAAATCAATTTGGACGTACACAACTCCTTGTTCCATTATTACAGACCAAATCTCCAAAGATTTGTAATTAGCATGCCAAAAATATGTGACTTAAACAAACAAAAATAGGTGACTTAACAAACAAGCATATACCAAAAAGATTTTTTTTTAAAGGGCTGAGGGGGGGGGGGGGGAGGATGCTTCACTATTCACTCAGCTAACCAACCTGTCAACATTTATTAACTGAGTAACTATTATTTTACTAGAACCATGATTGACTAGATGGGGACATATAAAGTACAAAACTATAAAGGCTTTTGAAGCGTGATGCTTCCCCAACCAGCAGTGTACCTACCCTTGGACACTAGCCTCAGAACTCAGCTCAAATTTCACCTCCTCTGTAAAGCTACCCCTGCCTGCTCCTGCTCAAGCACATTTCTAAATACCTACTGTTTTCCAAACACAGTATTAGAAGATGTCTTCACAGTAGTTCTGGAAAGAAGGTGTTACCACCTTCATTTGTTCAATGAGTAGACAAAGACCCAATTTTTTAAAGGACTTTGCTGTCACTCAGCTGTTTCAAGGCATAGCCAGAATTGGTGACCAGGCTTGACTTCAAAGTTGAGTAGTCCTCTCACTATTCCAAAATGAATCCTAAGAAAGATAGTGCTTTTTCTTTAAAACTCTGATAACATCTTACTTATAGTTCAATTTCAGTAGTTATTGCCTAAGATTGATTTTGACTATTCAAACATACGAAGTAATACAGTCCCCAGAAGTCAGTAAAGTAACTGCAAATACTGTCAATCCTCATTATTCACAGGTTCCATATTTGAGAATTTGCTAAAATTTGTCATCCCAAAACCAATATTAGGGGCACTTTTGAGGACATGAGTATGTGCAGAGAGTGAAAACTTTGAATCACCCAACCGCACAAGCTGAGGTCCAACAAGGCAACACTCTGCCTTCTTATTTCAGTTCTCAAACTATTAAAAAAAAAAAGTGTCCTCTACGTGGTCTGTTTAGTGCCATATTTTTCACAACTTTGTGCTTCTTTTGTGATTTCACTATTTGAAATGACTCCCAAACCCTTAAACACTATTGTTGGGATTATAAATTGGTGCAGCCAATATGGAAAACAGTACAGATGTTCCTAAAAACATTAAGTAAAGGGCTAGCAAGTGGTCCAGCAATTCTTATTGTGGGTATTTATATGAAAATACTAATTCAAAAAGATGTGTACATCCCTATGCTCATTGCAGAATTATTTACAATAGCCAAGATATGAAAACAAACTAAGTGTTCAACAACAAATGAGTGAATAAAGAAGATGTGGAATATATATACAATTGAATACTACTCAATCATTAAAAGATGAAATATTGCTATTTCCAACAATATGGATGGACCAGGAAGGTATTATGCTAAGTGCAATAAAACAGATGAAAAAGAATAAAAACCTTATAATTTCACTTATGTGTGGAAACAGACTGCCATATAATAAGGAGAAAAAAGGAAATGAACAAACAAAACAAAAACAAATTCATGGACACAAACATCAGATTTGTGGTTACCAGAGAGATGAGGAGTAGGCTAGAGGGAAAAATGGTTAACGGGGTCAAATGTATAGTGACAGGTGGAAACTAGACTTTTGGTGGTGAGCACATAATAATATATAGAGTTACTGGATTATAATGTTGTACACCTGAAAGTTATACAAAGTTATTAACCAACGTTACCTCAATTTAAAAAAAAAATGTTTTTAGTTAAATAAAATTATTTCCAACCATTATACTGAAGTGCTGTCTAGTATTCCTAGGTGCATGAAGGCTGTGATGTGCCTTACTGAGAAAATGTGTGCCCTTGATAAGTTTTTTTTTAATATATTTTATTGATTTTTCACAAAGAGGAGGAGAGAGGGATAGAGAGCTAGAAACGTCGATGAGAGAGAAACATCAACCAACTGTCTCTTGCACACCCCCTACCGGGGATGTGCCCGCAACCAATGTAAATGCCCTTGACCGGAATTGAACCTGGGACCTTTCAGTCCGCAGACCGACGCTCTACCACTGAGCCAAACTGGTTTCCGCAAGAGCTCCAACCTTTGATAAGTTTTAGCATGAGTTATAGTGCTGTTGGTTGTGAGTACAATGTGAATAAATCAGTAATATATAATAGGTGTTCTTAAATGAAAACATCCATAAAATAAGGTTATGTACTAACTCATTTACAAAATCATTGTGACCACAGACTGGTAGGAACCAAAGCCTGTATTTTCCCCTAGGAACAATGTTTCAGTATTGCTAATGCAGTGTTCCCACTGTCTTTGTAAAACATAACTATTGTGAATAGCAAGAATCAACTTCGTCAGTGGTAGAGAAGTGTATGATGAAAGAATAAAGAACCGAAGACATCTGGTTGGAAAAAATGACATTAACAAATGAAAAGCTGCTTCATGAATACACATGAAGACAAACATATACAAAGATAATTTTATGTTGATACTAGAGGCCCAGTACAAAAAATTCATGCACTCAGGGGGGGTCCCTCAGCCTGATTTGCACCTTCTCACAGTCCAGGAGCCCTCGAGGGATGTCCACCTACAGATCCTACAGGGAATGGGCCTAAGCCAGCAGTCAGACATCCTTAGTGCTGCCATAGAGGCAGGAGAGACTCCCACCACTACTGCTGCACTCACTAGCAGTGAGCTGAGCTTCTGGCTGAGCAGCACTCCTCTTGTGGGAGCGCAATGACCACTAGGGGGCAGCTCCTGCATTGAGCATCTGCCCCCTGGTGGTCAATACACATCATAGTGAGCAACTGAGTGGCCTTAGCATATCATTAGCATATTATACTTTGATTGGTTGAATGGCCAAGTGGATGACCAGACACTTAGCATAGTAGGCTTTTATTATATAGGATAATAAAAAGGTGCCAGATTATGTAATTTAAGCAGAAACAGATTGCCATATAATAAGGAGAACATACAGAAAGGATAGGTGATAAATGTATATTTTTTATTTAATGGAAAGCAAATGTTCTGTGATAATTTTTTTCCAAATGAATGAATATTATTATGCAAATTCAGCATATCTGACTGCCCTGAATTTAGCACTCCATAATAACTTGACTCTTTGTATCTCATTGAGCACATCAAAAATCTGCATGTCTTATATTGGCAAAAAATATAGAATAGTACCACATTTTTTAACCATAGGAGTTTTCAAGAGATCATTACAACTCTTTTCCAAATTTTTTATTAAAACTTTTATTATCAAATAACACAGTATTATTGTGTCCACTTTTAAATAAAAATGCACTGGAATATTTATCTGTGAGCTCTTCATAAAGCAAGGAAGAAGAATTTGTTTAATCTTCTGACTGACTTTACTAGTATACAACAGTTTCTACTCTGTTGCATGATGGGAAGGGGCCTGACCTGCCAGTTCTTTATCCATATGATTGTGGTAAAAGCAGACATAACATTATGGCTCAACAGAACAAAGATGAGCATACAAAGTACATGGTTTAAATCATTCCAGAGCTTTTGGACACAGATCTCTTTTTTCAAGACACGAATCTCATGTAACCATAATCATGATTGGTGGTGGAGAATTTTAAAAACAGAATCTCCCCTAAACCCTCCAGACTTAGTTATACCACAGCTAAATCAGGTGATTCCAACACATGATTCACATCCCACAAAAAAATGGAATGTTTACAAAAGCAAGGCTCCCAAAGGACAAAGTAGCTTTTTCTCAAAAATCCATCCAAATTTTAAAACAATCTTTCTATGTTTTGACATAAGTACCATGATTCCTATTCTAAAATAAAAGGTTCATATAAACACACAATTTTCACATCTAATTTTCAGGGTTCTGACATACATTAAATGCAACTTTGCCTTAGTAGATTAGGTCATGAATCAAGTCTATTACTATAGAGATGTGTACATACATATAATTTTTTTATTATGGAAATTTTTAATTATATGCAAAAATGTCAGGAGAAATAGTATAACAAACTCCTATGTACCAATCACCCAGCTCCAAAATTAATAGAGATATTAGGGATTATGCTTTCAAATACAAAGAAAAGATTACATACCATCCTGCCTTGTCCTACCTACACCTGCAGCAAACAATAAACATCACCATCCACACTGCATGCTTTGCAGGACATGAGCTATTTGATCTGCAAACATATTTAATTCCAACTTAAGATGACCTAGCTAGTAGCTGCTCAGAACAATTCTTCTAACTCCCTTGTATAATATAATTGATGCTAAAAATTCATGTTGACTATTTAAAAATCTGATTTTTAAGTGTTTTATTTTACTATTACAAAGCTAATACATTTTGATTTTGTAAAATTGGCAAATATAATCATAAATTTGCATATAGATAGATATTTTATGATATTATAAAATAATTGCTTATTTTCTTTATTGTGATAATAGCCTTTGGATAAGTAGGAATATTACTTTATTTTTAGAAGACACATAATGAAGTATTTGAGGGAGAAATATTATAATGTCTGCAATTTGCTTTCAAATGGTTCAGTAACATTGTGTGTGTCTGTGTGTGTCTGTGTGTATATGTGTGTGTGTGTGTGTGTGTGTGTGTGTGTGTGTGTGTGTGTAGATCCTGGGTTGGCAAACTATTTTCTGCAAAGAGTCAGCTAGTAAATATTTTACACTTTGCAAACCAAAAGACAAAAATCAAAAATATTCTTTAGATAGCTGTATAACCAGTTAAAATGTTGTTGTTTAAAAATTTTTAAACTCTTCTTAATTGGGTCTGTACAATAACAGGTGATGGGGCGCTGGCCAGGTAGCTCAGTTGGATAGAGCATCTTCCCAAAATGCCAAGTCAAGGGTTTGATCACCACCTGGTTAGGGCATATATAAGAATCAGCCAATGAATGCATAAATAAGTGGAACAACAAATCAATGTTTCTCTCTCTCTTTCCTCCAAATAATTTTTAAAAAATAAAATTTTTATAAAAAACAGGTGATGGCCCAGATTTGGCCTTGGTGATAATTTGCCAACTACCAATGTAAACAAATGGATAGACGGACCATCCTCATCCCAGTTCTGTGGGAAATTAACCAAAGTTGCTTTGGATATTTTCCTTTAATTCTACTGCCCTCTAGTGTGGAGGGGAAAAAATTCTGTACTCCATAAAAGAGAGAGAGAGAGAGAGAGAGAGAGAGAGAGAGAGAGAGAGAGAGAGAGAGAGAGAAATGTACTATTTGCTTATTTACCTGGATTCAAAGTCTGTTTTGCTGCAGAATAAACTTTTGAAAACTCTATCTACTATGATATTCTTGCTTTACTTTGGATGAAGTAAAAATTGTAATAAAAACGATATTTTTATCAGTATTCACCTGGAGACTATTATGCTAAGTGAAATAAGCCAGAGATATCACATGATCTCACTTATTTGTGGAATTTAACAAAATAAACTGATGAATAAAATAGGATCAGTGACATGGAAACATGGAATCTCAGAGAGAAGTGGGGGGTGATTAAGAAGAAATTGATCAAAGAACTTTTATGTATATATGCATTGCCCATAGACACAGACAATAGGGTGATAAAGACCTGGGGGCTGGAGGTGGGAATTGAGTGGAGGAGAACAATAGGGGGAAGTAAAGGGTGACATCTATAATATTTGCAAAGATAAATATTTTTTTAATACTTCAAAAAGTAAACTGTGTATCACATTACTCTGAAAATAAGCTAGGTGATAAGGCTTGGCTTTCCCAGGAACCCTCTCACAAAGGATTCCTCCAGCTGCTCCTTTCTCTACAGTTGAGTACTCGGGTCTTTGGCAGTGTGACAGGTTAGTAAGAGGGGGGCAAAAAGAGATAAAGGAGAAAGTCAAAGGAAAGAGGAAGAGAATAAGACAGGTGTGTCTGTGTGGATGAAAGAAAAAAATAATAGACCAAAAAAGTGGAGTACAGAACAAGAAAAAAAAGTGAAGAAGAAAACCACTCAATGTTAGAATAGGAAATCTAGGAGTCAAGAAAGAGAAAAAACAAGTTGGGGGATGTCAAGGATCCAAGATAAAAAGAGGAAAGGAAAGAAATGAGAAGGCAATGAGTTGTGCTGGTCAGTTGGTTGTACATTGATTCACCTGAGGAGGAACCACCAGGCCAGGCCTACACACCTTGGGCAGTTTGCTCAACCCTTCCAGCCCCCACATCCCACTCCACCCACACAGCCACTGCTCCTCACCCTATTGTATTCTTTCCCTGATGCTCATTGTCTCCTTTTTCACAGGATAATTGGCTTAATCCGTTATATAAAAATGTAAGCTCCAAGAGGACAGAGAATTTTGCTTTTTTTCCCGTTTTGTGCACTGGTGTATTCCAAATGTCCAGAGCAATATCTTGGACATATATGACATGCATTTAATAAATATTTATTTAATAAATGAAGAAATGGTGAGGGTACCTCTAGAAATAGATGTATTTGCAATGTTTGTTTTGGTGTGTGGTAGGGTCACCGAAGAGGGATCACACGAGGCCAAACGGAGTAAAAAATTATAAGTTTGCTAGAGGCCTGGTGCACGGAATAAGTGGGGATCCCCTCATATCGACTTGCACCCTCTCACAATCCGGGACCCCTTGGGGGATGTCCCACTGGCAGGGTGTCTTTCTTTCTTTCTATTGCCTTTTCTGTTTTCCATCTCAAATGATGTTCTACTCAATCTTCAACATTACTCACCAGATATTTTACAATGAATATCCAATGACAGTCTAAAATACTTCAAATAATGCAAAGGCAGCAAAACAAAAATGCCCAAATTTTAACATGATCTCACCTCCATGATTACATTTCCAAAGACAGGCTGAAATCCTTTGGTCAATTGACGTAGGAAGACATTAAAATTTAACATTTTCTCCTCAGATTTGCTGTATCAGAGGAATCTTCTTCTCAAGTACATAATCCTGAAAGCAGATAGACAGTGGATTGTGGATCCAGTAGCACAAAAAGAACTTTTAGGAACAAGCCAGAGGTTTGAGGCACCGTCAACAAGCAATGCTTCCAATGGAGGAGCCATTAAAATTGTGCCCAGTGACTGACAAGCACTCTGGTATCTCCTTCTTGAATGCTATCACTCTGCTTCTCACCTAAATTTATTCTATATTTTCCACTCCCCAGCTCTGTGCTCAGGAAGATGCTAGGACTGTCTATGCATCTTCAGGCCATTCCCAGCACTATTGGTGCAACAGGTACCAGCTGCCACATTGAGGCTCTAAAGTTACCATAAAGAACAATCAGTTCAGGAGAACCATGATGGCCGTGTTGTCAAACACCTGAACTCCCACAACCACACCAAAGTTATAACTAAAATACAGAACAACCATCATACAGAACAACCATGTTACAGAACAACCATCATCCAGAACTGGCTGAATGGAAGTCCTATAGCTAGAGAAGTAAAGAAGAAAGCACACTGAGACTGGGAGGAGAGGCAGGAGCATGGAATGGGAGGGAGATTTTTTAATTGGGAGGGATATTGCCTCTGCAGAGGGCACCTGGAGGAGCAAGTGGTCCCAGCCCCCCACCAGACGCCCAGCCCAGGGTCCCAGAGCTGGGAAAAGAAGTTCCTATGGGCAATAAGAACTACAAGCTGTAAAAACCAGTGTGGATTGGGGCTCAGTGACATCAAGGCTGCTGGAGACCCAGCTGCTCCTCTTAAAAGGGAAAGAAAGGAAAGGAAAACCAGACTAACAAGAAAAAACAACCACCATGCAATAACGCATCACATCAGTGAGAGAAATCTAAATGAAAAGTAACTTAAACAGTGGCTTAGAATTCTAACTTATACCAGTATAGCATTTTCAACCAAAAACAATGAATTTCTATATAAATGAAAGAGCAGCCGAAGCCAGTTTGGCTCAGTGGTAGAGCTTCGGTCTGCAGACTGAAAGGTCCCGGGTTTGATTCCGGTCAAGGGCATGTACATTGGTTGCGGGCACATCCCCAGTAGGGAGTGTGCAGGAGGCAGCTGGTCGATGTTTCTCTCTCATCGACGTTTCTAGCTCTGTCTCTCTCCCTTCCTCTCTGTAAAAAAATCAATAAAATATATTTTAAAAAAAGAAAGAAAGAAAGAAAGAAAGAAAGAAAGAAAGAAAGAAAGAAAGAAAGAAAGAAAGAAAGAAAGAAAGAACGAGCAAAGGAAAGCAGTTTTAGGCTTCCAATGATTTCAAACTGTGGGGAGGTATATCTATGAGAGGAAACTAATGAAGTAAGGTTTGCTTGCAGATTCCTCTTGTATCTCTGGGATAATAAGACTATTTCCAGTAAAAAGAAAAATTACACTATGCTTTTAGGTTAAAAAGGGGGGAGGGAAGCTTTTCCTTCATTTTCTTCTTCTTGATTGTTTTCAAAATATTTTTTTTCTGTCAAAGAGGCATAATTTGGAGTAATATATTCTGCTCTTCTTCACAGAAAAAGGGGTCGCAAAGAAAGGATTGAGGATAAGGGTTTCACTCCCCACAAATTGAATACATTTTCTTTGTATAACATTCACTTCCCTCTTTGTTTTTCACTTTATCTAAACTGATGAACATTTCCTATCACCAATCCAGAAACTTGCATGGGAGGAACATTTGAGGAGTATTCCTTCAAAGTCCTTTTTTGCTCTAAAATTTCATGTTGCTAATACTGTTTTATGTGCTTCTGTTTCCACTTCTCTCAGAATCCCAGGAATTTAAAAGCTAATAGAAGACTGGAGTGAATGCTTTGTGCAGATAAAAACTTGACAAATTAAAAAAAAAGGGGGGGGGGGCTTTTCTCCTGTGCCAGGTTATCCAGGAACTCATCTGACCTGAAGTTCCATCTGTTTACCTGAATTTGTCTGCCTGGACTGTGATATTCCTATGTGGAGGGGGGTGGGGGGGGCGCGAAATACAAGGAGTGACACAGCCCAGGAACACGCTGCACCAATAATAATTTTATAACGAGCTACCCAGATTGTTTTTACTTCATGAGTCTGCCTGCAAATTCAGGTTTCTCTGGTTCATCTCCTTTGTGTTAGTATTTATTTATTAAAGTGAAATGATCACATCTTCATTCCTTTCATACCAGGATTAAAACTCAAAGTTACATTGAATTGTCTTCACTTTATGTTGTTCTCCAGGTATCTGGGTTCATCAGAACTCAAATATTTCCCTGAGACTCATTAGCTCACTCTCTCTACCACACTCCCAAGCAGAGAGAGAAAGAGAACTCTGTGTCCCCACCCCTACATAAAAAGCCATTTTCTCTTTGCAAGCAAATGCTGAATTTTTCAGCTGGCATGTCCTAGATTATTCTAAAAAGAGCAGCAGCATGAGAAATATAAGAACAGATCATTCAAAGACTCCCTGACAATGCACAGCACACAATTACAAATGCAGGAGTAGGCGGAACATCTGTATTCTGAGTCATTCCAATTTTCTACAAGGGAGAAGGCCTTAACCCTCCTTCTGCATAAGCTTTTATAGTTTATAAGCAGACTCGAGAACTGGTTCACTGTGTGCTGCCTTTCTTTTTTTTTTTTTTTTTAATTCTCACCTGAGGCTATTTTCCATTGATTTTTGGAGGGAGGGGGAGAGATAAAGAAAGAAACATCAATGTGAGAGAGATGCATCATAGATTGGTTGCCTTCCACAGGTGCCCCGACCAGGACTGGGAACCATGCCTGTAACTGAGGTATTTGCCCTTGACCAGAATTGAACCTGGGACCCTTCAGTACTTAGGCCAACACCCTATCCAGTGAGCCAAGCCAGCTAGGGCAGGTGTGCTCTATCTTGAGACCGCAATAGACTCCCTTCTCTACTCTCACACAAACTCAATGTATTTTGAAGTCATCTTGAATATGAATTGCCTGCAGCCAAGAGTTTTAAAGTACATATTTTAAGTAATGAATGTCTATGCAAAAGCAATGTGTGTGTGTGTGTGTGTGTGTGTGTGTGTGTGTGTGTGTTTGAGGAAAAAGAAGTAAATAACCTTAAAAATCCTTTATTGGTTTATGACCTTAGTTCTTTCAGGCCTGGAATGATACAAATTTAAGAGATATTCCCTTTTGTTGGAAAAGATCCTAGGAAAAGTGAAAAGGGAAGAAGATATTTTTTCTAGAAAACAGTAAAAACAGCTCTTACAAAAAGAGAGCTGGTTGATTAATGAGTAACAAAAAAATGCTGACAAAAGAACAGTAAGACATTGATGAGTAAAATCAAGAGCTCACAGCAGTTAAGGCAGATCCAAGTTCACCAATGGGTTTTTAGGAGTTACTGTTTCTTCTTGTGTAATTCCAATTCCACTGTTTATACAGAGACATGTCAACATATCTGTTGACTTAGCAAAACACAGATTTTCATTCCTCCCACTTTCCCCCCCTACCAACCATGGTACACAGTCTGACATTTAGGCTCATGGGCTTTGGTGTTGAGTCATAGGTTCAAATATTGCTCTTTATAGCTGTGTGTCTCAAGACAAGCTTTTTACCCTTAGTCCCAGTTTCTGCACCTGTATGATGGGGATGGTATATCTGTCAATCTGTGTCAAAGGGCATTTTTAAGTAATGACGAAATAATGCAGGTAACCACCACACAACAGCTCTTGGCACACAAAACATGCTCAGTGACTGCTGGGGTGGAGTGGGATGGCAGGCTCACACTTATGAACACCTGGTACAGAAACTAAAGCTCTCAGGGTATGGACACTAAAACCTCAAACTCTAAGGTGACAACATCATCATGTGAAATTTGTACAATATTTCTTTGGGTAGAAAAATATAACAAAGCCTGAAAAGAACTAAGGATGGCAGAAATACCCACTCTGAAAACTTAAGACACACGTAACTGCTTGTGAAAGAAAAGATGACATATTAAGGTCAGGACTCCTTGAATTGATCCTACCTGGTAATTCCAGAAATTCAAATGCCCTGCCCTGAATCTGATTTTGTCCAAGTGTCCTGAGAGGAACTCTTGGGAATGGTGTAATTGTTTCTGTTATTTTGCCTAAGGGTAGAAATGGGGAAAGAAGGGAGTATCTGGAAAGTAATTTTAGGAAGGACGTATGCTAGGACTGCAGTAGGAGAAATGCATCTCTGAGGATAGAAAGCATTTCATTACTCACACTTCCTCTCACCCTCCCTTCCACCAATTTCTCTCAGAACAACATGGGCCAGGGCACTGTACATCCTTCAAACTTGACCAGAAATGATCTCACTCTAAGATAAGATAATGAAACTGTATCCTTTTAGTATTACTTACTTTAGGAACTGGCACTGGAATTCTTCTTGCACAGGATCTATCCTCATTGGGAAAAGACCTGGGTAAGGACCACTTGGGAAAGGGGAATACCTGTGGGGTCATGGGTGTTAGCTGGCACCATGGATTCTACAAAATCACCCAGTGTAGGATGAATTGCCTGTGGCACTCCTGAGGAAGAGGAGGAAGAAGAGTCAGGAGGGAGAAAGAGAGAAGAAAGAAGAGCACACGAAATGCTGGGTGGCTGTGTTGTGATGGAGGAGACAACTCCTCAACTTCTCACCAAAAACCCCTAAACCCATGAAGATTAGAAGTGGATTGCAAGTATGTGTGGGGTTTGTGTCTGAGTTGACAGGTTACAAAACAGAGGAGATATATATATACATACATACACACACACAGACCAAGGAGCTAGAGAGCAATGCAATCAAACATGCATCTACTAAAGGCTCCAAATACCATAAGCAGATACAGAAAGGTGGAGGGAAAAAACAAACCCAGAGAAGATGCTAAGGATGAAAGTGGCCTGCTGAGCATAGGAAACTGCCTGTGCTCAGGCATGCATGCAACCACACACACCAACACTCGTTATAAATATTGGCTGAACTCTTACAATGTGTCAGGCACTGTACTAGGCTGTGGAACACCGTGGTGAGCAAAGCCAAAGTGTAGAAGAGACAGACATGGATCAAGTGCACAAATATTTGTAAAGGTGCAATTGTGAGGAGTGCTATGAAGAAGGAGTACACGGTATTTTAAGAGAATATAAGAGAGCCCTAACCAGTCTGGCTCAGTGGATAGAGCATCAGCCGGAGAACCGAAAGTCCCCGATTCAATTCCGGTCAAGGGCATGTACCTCAATTGCAGGCACCTCCCCAGCGCTGGCCCTCCCTGGTCAGGGCTCATACAGGAGACAACCGAACAATGTATTTCTCTCACTTTCCCTCTCTCTTCTACTCTCCCTAAAAATCAATGGAAAAATATCCTCAGGTGAGGATTAAAAATACTAATAATGAGGAGGAGGAAGAAGAGGAGGAAGAGAGATTGGCCCAGGCAGAGAGACCAGAGCTTCCCCAATAAGTGATGCCTGAGCTCAGCCCTGAGAGATGAGAAAGGAAAAAAAAAACAACACACAGACAAAACACACACACACACACACACACACACACACACACACACAAAAGAAGAGAAAAGCAGAAAGAATGTGTGTAACAGCCCGGGATGACAGGTTTGAGGACTGAACGGAGGCAAAGTGTGGCTAAGGCAGACAGCCTGGGGAGAATGGGCAACATGAAGGTGGAAGGCAGGGAGGAACCAGGCTTCTTAGAGACTGTGGACCCCAAGATGGAATCAGTCATTATCTCAACAGCAGCAGGAAGTCATTGAAGGGAGACTGACAGGAACCCCATCCCCACTCCCCCGCCGCCAAATGCCTGAAAATGGTAAATGAAACCGCTATTTACACTTGATCCCCACATTTCTAGGCATCTCCATTGACTATCCATCTGGCTTAGCCTGAGTAACTAAGCCCAAAATCAGGGGAAAAACAACCCACAACAAACCAACATTTAACTGTTAACTCAGTTATTTTATTTAAATATCAGTATTTTAAAATGAATTTTTCATCAGCATACAAGAAAACACACACACACACACACACACACACACACCAATTCAGACCCACCATTGAAACACAAATGCCCAGTGTATACTAGTAAATTCATATTAGTTCAGTATTTAATCTTTAGCTACTTAAAAAAAATACTGGATTAGGAGTCAAATAGCCTGAGATGTAATTCTGACTCAGCCACTTGCTAGTCACATGATCTTGGATAAGTCTCCAAACTTTAGTCTCATGTATAAAAAGGGGTAACAACTTTTGCCCAACAGACCCTACAGAATTAAAATGAGAGCCTTGCCCAGCTGGCCTGGTTCAGTGGTTGAGCATCAACCTATGAACCTGAAGGTTACTCTTCGATTCCTGGTCAGGGCACATGCCCAGGTTGTGGGCTCAATCTCCAGTGTGAGGCATGCAGGAGGCAGTCAGTCAATGACTCTCTCTCATCATTGATGTTTTTCTCTCTCTCTCCCTCTCCTTTCTTCTCTGAAATAAATAAAAATATTTTTTAAATGAGGTGAGGAAAAAATAGAGTGAGAACCTTTTATAAGAGAGCAAACAGCAAATAAAGATATTATTATTAACTTTCCTCTAAATTGCAAAGGAAAAGACACAACATATTCCATTCAGCTAATGTTTCTTTTAACATCACATATCTGTTTTTGAAATATTGTTACAAAATAATGCTTTATCTTGAAGTCATTGCCCTCTAATCCTATCTAATAAAAGAATAATATGCAAATTGACCATCACTCCAACACACAAGATGGCCGCTACAAGATGGCCAATAGGGGACGGCAGTTGGGAGGGACCAGGCCAGCAGGGGAGGGCAGTTAGGGATGACCAGGCTTGCAAGGGAGGGCAGTTGGGGGCAATCAAGCCTGCAGGAGAGAGCAGTTAGGGATGACCAGGCAAGCAGAGGAGGGAAGTTGGGGGCAACTGGTCCTGCAGGGAAGGGCAGTTGGGGGGAACTCAGGCCTGCAGGGGAGAGCAGTTAGGGTGACCAGGCCTGCAGGGGAGGGCAGTTAGGAGCAAACAGGCTGGCAGGGGAGCAGTTAGGCATCTATCAGGCTGGCAGGGAAGTGGTTAGGGGGTGATCAGGCTGGCAGGCAGAAGTGGTTGGGGCAATCAGGAAGGCAGCCAGATGAGCAGTTTGGAGCCAGCAGTCCTGGATTCTAAGAGGGATGTCCGACTACCCGGTTAGGCCCGATCCCGGTAGGGGCAATCGGACATCGCTCATGGGGTCCCAGATTGGAGAGGGTGCAGTTTGGGCTGAGGGATATACACCTCCATGCACAAATTTTGTGCACCAGGCCTCTAGTCCATTATAAAACTACTTTTTGTGTAAATGAAACCACCCAGAGGGAGATTCCTTTAAAAAAAAAAAAATTTTTTTTGTTTCATTTATTTTAGCACAGATAAAAGATTCAGTTCAAGTATTATCACCAAAGTTTTATATTTACTTTTTAAAGGAAAAGGATATATGAATATACTCAATTCATAAAAAGAGAAGATAATGTTAAAACAATATGAAGTGCTATTTTTCACCCATCACATTAGCAAAATGTAAACTCTTGTAGAAACAACCTGTTGAACAGATTTTTGGGAAACAAACATTCTCATTCACTACTGGTGAGTACAAAATGGAGAAAAATTGGGCTATATCGAGCAAAACTACATGTGCATTTCCCCTTTGGCCTAGAAACCCCACTTGCAGGAATTTACCCTAAAAATACACCTCTGGCAATATAAGAAAGCACAAGCATAAGGTTATTCATTGCAGCATTATTTATAATTGCAAATATTGAAACATTCTAAAGGCCCATACATAAGACTTTGGTTGAATAAATTATGATACATTTATTTAATAAAGTATTAAACAGCTGGAAAACTAAAAAACAAAAAACATTTCCATGAAATTACAAATTGATTTCCAGAATATATTATTAAGTGGGGGGAAACAAGATACTACAGATTATATGTAGCATGCTAGATTTTGTATATATTTACATAACTATATAAATATATATATATATATATTTATATTTACAAAACACAGAAAAGATAAACATAAGACAAATGAATCTGATTACCTAAGGGGGTTGGGGAAATGGAATAGAAGACATAGAAAGGGGAACTGTTTGAATATAATGTTCTATATAGCTTTGGATTTTGAACCATGTTAGCATTTTACATATTCAAAAAATTAAATTAAATCAACATTGGGGGTAGGGGTGGAAAGACCTACAATTGCAAAGAAAAAAAGTATCCAAAAAAAACCCTTTTGAACGTAAAGTATTCTGACTATATACTTTCAGTGGAATATATTCTAAGGACAAAAAATACCTTGAACTTTACTTGGTAGGCTTGTTTTGGGTAGTAATGTGGTAAGGCAATTGTGAAACTTTTGTGTATATTGCAGGATTGAGCAAATGAGTAGATACAGTGACGTTTTGAGGAAGCAGAGTTCATTGAGAGAGGACAAAGACACAAATATGGAATGGTGCAAGGAAAGGAAGAATCCTCTCTTACTGAACTGGGTATCAGTTAGAGCTATCATTATGAATTAATGGTTTTTTAAAATATGTTTCCTAGCTCTGTCCATTGAGAGAACCTAAGAGCAATTTTAGCCTAGAACAATGAGTACACATGGAACCCAGGTTCCACTTTCCAAACAGTATTGGGAAAATGCCTATTTTAAGGTAAACCTGGGACATCTTGTGCCAGAAATTAGGGAAGTGCTTAAAACTGAGGAAGATCTGTCAAGGAGATGTAAGAACCGGTTAAGGGGCTGCCACTTGCCAAATTTGAAACAATTTGAGCATCAAAATAGATACTGACCGGAATGGATAACACACTTAATAAAACAGAATCCATGAACTCACAATGGCCCTAGAGAGAAACTTTAAAGAAAAAGGGAGATGCCCTAACTGAGAGTCCCAGGTTCGATTCCGGTTAAGGGCATGTACCGTGGTTGCAGGCACATCCCCAGTAGGGGGTGTGCAGGAGGCAGCTAATAGATGTTTCTCTCTCATGGATGTTTCTAACTCTTTATCCCTCTCCCTTCCTCTCTGTAAAAAATCAATTTTTTTTTAATGGGAGAAAGTTAAAGTCCTCCTTTATATAAGAATGCCAAATAATAAACACAGGAGGGATGATAAAAATAGAAAATCACCATTTCACAACTAAATAGCAATATTTGATTTCAGGAGTTAATCATTAATGGATGCTAAAACCATTGGGAGAAATATGGGGGAACAAAATATTCACACAGCCCAAAGTATCACAAGTTATTTATTAATTTCAAATGAAAAAATGAGTGTTTATAATGGAGAAATATGGTAGATATTTTCTTAACCAAGTGAACAAACTTATCATTAAAAAGCACTATCACCTCATATGTCCTCTGCTGTGCTACACTGAGATGTGTGATACAACATCACCTATTTAGTATTCCTGTCCCCCCCGCCCCCCAAAAAAAGATGTTTAATGAAGTCAAACCATAGGGAACAATCAACTGCAAAAGAATGGGCCCAGACTCTTCCAAAATGTCAACATCATGAATGGGAAAAAATTGGCAAGCTGTGCTACATTAAAGAACACTAAAAAAAAAAAAAGCAATGTATTAATTTTGTTCAAATTTTCAGTAAAAGTGTTAAATTTAAAAATATACCATTATTGGAACAATTGCAGAACTGCATGTTAGAAAATAACACTGTGTCATGTCCAAATGTCCTGAGTGTGATAATTATAATACATTTGTGGTTATGTAGGAAAATATTCTGTTTTGAGAGATATACACTAAAGGTTGGGGGTGTAGCTATCTAGATGTCTGCAACTCTCAAGTGTTTCAGCCAAAAAATACACACATGCACAAAGGAAGAAATGTGACAAAATGTTTAAATTGGTGAATTACATAAATAGTATATGGATGTTCATTGTATATTTCTTGAAATTTTTCTGTAGGTCTGATGTTTTTCCAAATACAACATGGGCGGGGGGAGGAGAAGAGGGAGCTGTTTACCAGTATACAGTCACTTCAAGAAGACAGCATAGACAATCTGACAAGCAGCCAATATAGCTGTTGGGTGAATCCTCACCAAGAGTGCAAGCTCCAGCAGAAAGGTTCCAGGAGATACTGCAGATAGCCAATTTGGGCAACATTATTCATTCATTCATTCATTCATTTCAGGGTGCCTGGTTGAATTTGCATTTCAGATAAACAACAAACAGTTTTTTAATATGTATTCCACTGAGAGGCACTATGGTCTGTTCCATACCCATGGACAAGGGACAACAGGACAGTTTAAGATTAGAGCCATTTATATTCCTACTTACTATTTTTATTTAATCAAATTCCACTCTATTTTTTTAAATATATTTTATTAATTTTTCACAGAGAGGGAGAGGAATAGATAGCTAGAAACATCGATGAGAAAGAATCATCGACCAGCTGCCTCCTGCACACCCCCTACCGGGGATGTGCCCGCAACCAATGTACATGCCCTTGACCAGAATCGAACCCGGGACCTTCCAGTCCGCAGACCGACGCTCTCCACTGAGCCAAACCGGTTTCAGCCCACTCTATTTTTTTAATCTTTATTTTTCAAAGTATTACAGATGTTCCATTTCTCCCCCCATTGACCTCTTTTAGTCTGCATCCCACATCTCTCCCAAGCCCCCATCCCAAGGACAGTTGGCAATACCTAGGAAATTTTTTTTTTGGGGGGGTGGTATTATAAGTGAGAAGGATGGGATATAGAATAAAATTTAGGTCCCTTTTAGGGAGGACAAAGGTTGAGAACGAATAGCAGCCAACAACATTCATTCCACATCTATTAGGTTTTATATCAAACTTAAAAATGTACGCAACCTAACTGATTCAAGGAAGTATTCTAACTCAATTATTTGAGAATTTGGTGGGGTCGGGGAGAGATTGGGGAGAAGAAAGCCATTATGAGGATTTTGAAAACTTTAGGCAGATATGAAAGGGAAGAAGGGAAGAACATTTTAAAGCTTCTGAGTTTATTTTTCATATATATATATATATATATATATATGTGTGTGTGTGTGTGTGTGTGTGTGTGTGTGTGTGTGTATATATATATATATATATATATATATATATATATATAAAAGTCAAATATATATATAGAAGCCAAGTGATGTGAACGACAGAACCAGAATGACTGGTCGCTATGATGCGCACTGCAGCAGCCAACTGTCCCATTGGGGTCCTGATCAGGCCCCCCTAACTTCCCTCTGCTCCTCCCCCTATCAGCCCCCATCAGGGCGAGCCAGCCCCCATCAGGGCGAGCCAGCCCCAATTGGGCAGGCTGGCTGGACCTCATTCGTGCATGAATTCGTGCACGGGGCCTCTAGTCCTATTATAAAATTAGACCTCTGTCAGAGTACTAATACACCGTAAGAAGAGAGGGGAATCAAATGTTAATGACAAACTACTGCTGTGGAGCCTAGTTTGTCCTCCTGGATAAAAATCTAACCTGTAATAAACCTAACCAAAGGAACCTCACAGGATAATCTGATCACAAGTTCCTAATTGAGCAGGTCATGTAGTTAATCACATCCCAGGCCCATAAAGGGTTTATCTTTGCCTTAAGCAAGCCCTGTTCATTGTTTTTATGCATCTATAATAGATTAACACACTTGAAAAGCCTCTTTCTTAGACCCCTGTGAAGCATAACCACCCTGAAGAGAGAACATATTCTTATTAACTATTCTGTAATCCAATCGTAGAGATTTCCATACCTTACTTTTCTTCCACATTAATGTACTAATCTTCTTTACCCTCCCTCTTTAATTCCAAATGTATAAAAGGAACTGCAAACTGTCATCCTGGGAAGCATTTTTCTCACTCTGAGAAGAGCTTGCATCCAGATGTGTCCTCTGCTTGGTTCAAATAAACTGTTACAAAAATTCTCCAAAAGTTTGGATGTTCTTGCACTGACATCCTGAATCTTTCATTCACTCCACAAATATTTCTAGAGAGTCTACCATGAGCCAGGTAACGTTCTAGGTCCTAGAGAATATACTGAGAAAATTGGCAAGTCTCTGCCCTTGTTGAACTTTTCTTATGGAGTAATACAGGCGAGAAACAAATAATTATGACAAATACAGACCAAGTGAGGGGAAGGCAGAGGAGAGGGCAATAGACAAGCAACTTAAATGTGTTAAGAATTGCTCTCATTGAGAATGTGAGCAAAGGTTTGAAGGAGATGGAGGTGCGACCAATACAGACACCGAAGGGAGGGAAAGCTTTCTAGGCAGAGGAAATAGCCGGTGCAAAGCCCTGGCATGATGAAGGAAGTGCAAAAAGGCTAGTATAGCTTGGGTGGGGTGAGTCAGAGGAATAAAGAGTGTGATCAGAAATAAAAGGAGGGGCTTTTTTAGCCACTTTAAGAACTTTGGCTTTTACTCCCAGAGAACTGAAGAGCCACTGAGGGATTTTGAGTGGGAAACAGTAATCTGGCTCAGATTTGAACATGACTTTTCTGGCTACGGGGTAGATGAGGAGGGCAGGGGAGAAAGCTGATGATTGCAACAATGCATCAGAGCCATGGGGGTCACTAACATCAGATTGGGAGCAGTAGAAGTGGTGAGGAGTCAATGGACTATGGACATAGTTAAAGGGGGAGCCAATATAATTCACTTAAAAAGTGAATAAAAAGCACTAAGGGAAAAAAACTGGCTCACAAAGCTATGAACACAACCTCTGCACTTCTGATTCCATGCCCTACAGGAAAAACAGCACTGGCACAGTGTTAGTTAAAGGTTAACTTGTCAAGAGGTGCCACCATGTTAAGCTTCTGGTTCAAAAGAGAAGACACGTTATAACATATGGAGCAATATTAATGTCCTCTGAACCAAACAGGCCCAAATTTCTGCTCCAAGTTGTTGAAAAAATGTCTAGACTGTGACTCAACCATACAAAGAATCGGAGAAACTCAATTCCCCCCAGTAATATTAAATAAAAACAAAAATTCTTTAACCAAACTTTTCATCTTAATTATAGGAGTCCCACAACCAATTTAAATTGCCATTGCAGTATAATATAGGCAGAGGTATATTAATTGTCAATAACCTTTGGTTAATATTGCATCTTTAGAGAGCCTCATTCATCCTGAAGATGACGCTTGTTAAAGAACAAAATTCAACTGAATAAATCTGAAGGTCTAATTGGTTTATTAATTGATTCATCATTCATTCAGCATCCCATGTAGAAGGGCACTACAAGGAGTTGTGGTAGGTAGGATAAGAAAGGGAAAAGAGTGGATTATTTCAGGCAATCTCATCTTCCCTTAGGGAAGGGCAAAGGGGTCTTACTGGGCATATTACCTCCTTAGTGCTAATCAGGAAACTTCAAATTGAATTAAAATTCCTCTCCTGGAAGAGGCTGAAACTGTAATTAGTTTAGGTATTAAGCCTTGGTGGGGCTTACCACAGTGACTGCATTTTGGGGCTGCTGTTTCTTTTTAACAAACTTAAAGCAAGTTTAGAATAAAAGTTAGGTTTTTGAAGATGCACTGAAGAAAATGCAAGCAAAAAAATATTTTAAAAATCCTTAAAAAGATGTATCTTCTATTGCTCCTCTAGAACTTTTCCTAAACCAGATCTTGTGTGCAAGAATTACTCCACTGGGTGAGGCATCGCTACTGTCCCTTAATAAATGAAGTCATGTATTACCAAGCTCCCTTTGGATTATATTAAAGGCACTGTCTGCCTGTCAACAGATTACTGGCTTGATTCCCATGCGTTTTTCAGAACCAAAGCATGGATTAAATGACTTAAAGCCCCAGACCAGTTCCTGGCAGTAGCCAGCACGTATGAGTTCATAATCACTTTAAGACCAATGCCTCACAGGATCTCGTGGATTTAAGTTTAAATGTTTTTAAAGCAGAGCAATCAAAACAATTACATTTTTCTCAACGCTCTGGGGGTGTTTGCTATTTCCGGGTGTGCAATTTCCGTTCAAAAAATTCGAGTACATCTCTTGGGGCATCTTTTCGGATTACACATATTCTTTAAAAAAAACACCGTTGTGTATTGTTTTTGTTTAAGTAGAACTAATACGTACCCAATCTAAGAAAAAAAAGCAAAGCATTTCCCCTGACCGTACTGAGAGCTAGCTGGGTGAACAGCAGATGCTTAAACAGGATAGGCATTTGGATAAGGCCGGCAGCTAAGACCTCCGGAGACGTGACATCACTTGGAATGACCGGGAAAACATCAAGACCCAGCAGCCAGGAGCCTCCAGGGGCCTGGAGCCTCCCGGGGCCAGCCGAGCTTCGAGACTACCCGGTCCTTCCTAAGCTCCCGCGGTAGAGAGGAGACCAGGGGCGAGGAGGGACGGCACGTTCTCCCGAGAGTCAGCGCGCGGCAGCGGCTACGGGGCGGAAGTGGGCGGGGCGCGCGGCGGCGGTGGCGGAAGTGGGCGGGGCGCCGCGGAGGCGGGAGAGGCGGGGCTGGAGGCGGGCGGGCCTTCGGAAGGGCGCGCGTTTCCGGCGTGAGCGGCGGTGCTCTCCGGCGGGGGCGGCCCCCGTCTCCCAATCGCGCACAATGAGCCAGCGCTGAGCGCCGGAAGTGGGGCCGAAAGAAAACACAGAGAGGGAGCCCAGCCAGGGCCGAAGGAGGCGGGGGAGCGCCGCCGCCGCGGAGGTGGTGAGTGTTCCGAGCGCCTTCTCTTCGCGTCCCTCCCGGACTCGCCTCCGGGGTGAACCTCCGCCAGGTTCTCCGGCGCCCAGACTGGAGGGCGCGCTCCGCCCCGGAGTTACGTTGGCGGCTTCATCCTCCGCTGGCCTCGGTCCCGGTTGCCAGGCCAGCGGGGACTGAGCGCTCAGGTTCGAGCCCGTCCCTTCGCCTTCTGTCAGACCCTGCAGCGGGGGCCGAAGGAGAAGGGGTTTCGGTGGAAGCGCTCGGCCTCGGCCCCCTGGCCGACCTGGGGGACCTCGGAACCCATCGGGAAGGTAGGTCACTTCCTGCTTCCTGGGACCCGCGGTGGCTTCGTGGCCGGGAGGAGTGGGGGGACGCTTCCCCGTTCTCCGCCTCCGGCCCCAGAGGGTGGAAACTGAGGCAGATGGGGGGGGGGGGAAGGGACGGGGGGCGATCAGATGGGGATCGTAGAGGGGGAAAGTGCAATTTGTGACCAAAACACAAACTTGTTTGGGGTGGAGAAGCAGGTCGGGGAAGAGTAGCTGGAGTTGTGTCTTGGTTGGAAGCCCAGCCCCTTTGACTGGAGCGGAGCCTCGGAGGGGCCTCCGTCACCCCAGCGATCGAAGCCATCGTTCTAAAGAGGGGCGGGGAGGTGAGCCGTGGTCCCGGGGCGCGGAGGAGGGACGGAAACGTGGAGTTTTAAAGACTTGTTTCGGGAGTTTTCTAACAGTGTGGGCTTGGGATAAAGGGTTTTGTTTTTGTTGTTTTAAGAAAAGCGCTTTTGTCCTATAGGTAAAGTTTGATATGAGTAACATTTTTTAAAAATATATTTTATTGATTTTTTTTTTTTTTTTTTTTTTTTTTTTACAGAGAGGGATAGAGAGTTAGAAACATCGATGAGAGAGAATCATCGATCAGCTGCCTCTTCCACACCCCCCCACCGGGGATGTGCCCGAAACACATCCCCATGTACATGCCCTTGACCGGAATCAAGAACCTGGGACCTTCCAGTCCACAGGCCGTCGCTCTAGCCATTGAGCCAAACCGGTTTCGGCTGAGTAACATTTTTTAATACCACAGTTCTCAAGACTATATAGGCAGCTTCCCTTAGTCACAGGTTTAACCTTCATGTTACATAGTAGGTACTAATTTTCATGATGAATATCATAGGATAAGCCTCCTAACTTCTAGTGTAATACACTGGTTATTGGAATGTGGTGGAAATTAGGTGGGTCTCTTATGGGCTTTTGAGCATCCGTGCAATATATGGGGTATTTTGTACTCTAGGCATGATATCTTGTTATAGTTTGATTTTCCCCAAAAAATGCTTTCTTTCCAGGTGCAAAGTAAGAAAAGTGAAGTGGAAGACCATGGGAGATGCAGCCAAACCTTATTTTGTGAAGCGTGCTAAGGACCGGGGAGCTGCGGAAGATGAGGATTTCAGAAGGGGTCACCCTCAACAAGATTATTTAGTAACGGATGATTGTGCTAAAGGCCATAGCAATAAAATGGAAAAAGGCCTTCCCAAGAGAAAAGTAACGCCGGGGAACTATGGGAACACTCCTAGAAAAGGACCGTATGCCGTTTCCAGCAATCCTTACGCATTTAAAAACCCAATTTACAGTCCACCCCTTTGGGTAAACGACAACCACAGAGATCAGAGTAAGAGATGGCTGTCAGATGAACTCGCTGGTAATTCGGAGAGTTGGCGAGAATACAAACTAGGACCTAGAATTCCTGTGATGAACCGACCGAGAAGAGAGCCCTTTCAAGAAAGTGAAGATGGATATCGGTGGCAAGACGGAAGAGGCTGCAGAACTGTAAGGCGGCTGTTTCATAAAGACCCAACAAGCCCGGAAACCATGTCAGAAGTGGAAGCAGGAAGCCACGGTAATGTGTTGCAATTTGTCGAGCTAACAACCCAAAGTCAGCGAAGTCTTTTCTTTTTCATCCAAATGAGTTTTGTTATTTTCAGCAATGCAGTTCAAGTTTTTCATAGTTTCTGCTTATTTAATATAATTATTTTAAGGATCGCAGTTGTGATATGTGTATATATTGGTCCCTTTAAAAGTTTCCTTTGCCATAATGCTCATTTTACTTTAGTCAACATATTTCCTGTTGGTGCTTTTTACATAAGAGGGTAGTCATATCCTCCGGGAGACTATATCATAATTTCTGGGTAGGTATGTATATAATTTCTAAATCATGTATCACAGTTTTGTATTTGAATAATGTAAATGACAGACTGATATAAAAGCACAATATAGACTCATATATTTCCTGCCACAGAGGGATTGGAGGGTAGTCCAAGATTTATTTATTTTTTTCCTCAAAAGTGAGCATTAGCCCTGGCTGGTTTGGCTCAGTGGATAGAGCATTGGCCTGCAGACTCAAGGGTCCCAGGTTTGATGCTGGTCAAGGGCATGTATCTTGGTTGTGGGCACATCCCCACTAGTGGATGTGCAGGAGGCAGCTGATTGATGTCTCTCTCTCTCCCTCTCCCTTCCTCTCTGTAAAAAAATCAATAAAATATTTTTTAAACAAAGTGAGTTTTATAAACATATTGAGACTTAATAAGTTTAGAAGTAAGAAATACACATAAAAGCTTTTAGTTTCAAACCAGAAGCCTATTCTGAGTGCCCTACGTGTTAGATAATGCCCCAAAGTAATTATACAGTTTTCTAAAAGGTGAGTAGGTTTTGTCCATGTATCTATGATATCTGTAAACAAGAAAACTTTTTATTTAAGGGATAGTAATTACTAAAATGAAGTAAAGCCATACATTTGTAGAAAAAAAATAAAACTAATATTTAGTCTGAAAATGCAAAGTATGCTCAGAAAATTATTCGTTGAAAAATGGGCTATTAGGTTTGTTGACTTCAATGTTAATGTTAATCCTCACCAAGGATATTTTTCCCATTGATTTTAAAGATAGTAGGAAGAGGAGAGACAGAAACATTGATGCAAAAGAGATACATCGATTGGTTGCTTCCCACATGAGCCCTACCACGCTCAGGCCAGGGATCAAGCCTGCAACCAAGACGCATGCCCTTGACTGGAATAGAACCTGAATCCCTTCCATCTGAAGGCCAACTCTAACTACTGAGCAAATTGGCCGGGCTGCCTTTTTTTTTTTTTTTTTTTTTTTTTTTTTTTTTTTTTAAAGCAACTTAGTTATGTTCTTTTTCCCCTTCCTTCCCCTTTTTTTTCCCCTTCCCCTTTTGAATAAGTTATGACCTACTAATTTTACCACCAAATTTATTCCTGTTAATTTTCCTACTGAAATCTGTCTTTATATTCCCAGTCTGTAGTTCTTCCTCATCTCTACTACCAAATCTACTAGCTAAACACTCTGCTCCATCATCACTACTTGTTTGCTTCCTATTAAAAAATATGTACTCTACTATGCCAATTTCTTCCTAAAAAGTTAAAGCACTTCCTGACTGGCTATAAAATAATGAAAGAAATGGAGTGCTGGGCCTATGGCGTAAGGGAGAGGCAGTTGACAGTTTTTAAATAGACTGATCAAGATAGCCCTCACTGAGGTAGTGAGAGGGCCACCACTGGGAATTTTTGAGGAAAATGTCCTCCACTCCCACCCCTATGAAAAGGCTATGACAGAGCATGTACATTCCAGGAAGAGCAAGGAAGCCAGTTGTGGCTGAAGGAAAGGGCCATATAGAGTGAGTTGGAAACTAGCTAGCACATTCAGAAGTCTTAGTAGGAAAAACATCGTGTTCTATCTTTAGAGGGTCTTATGAAAGTATAAAATGGGAGAAAATATGTTATTTTATATTTTTTTTAATAGGAAGAGCAAAAGAAAATGCTTTGAATCAAATAGCCAAAACAGAAAGAGGTATTAGGAATCAAATGGATGGGAGAGATCCAACCTTAGCCTCGGAAACCTTGAAGCTGTAAAGAACTTGAAGGAATTGTCTGTGATGTTATACCAAAGGTAGAATCACAGTTTTACAAAGCAGGAAGTTGTGGCTCAGAGGAGTTAAAATTATCCAGACATGTTTATGTAGAATGGTAGATGAGGAAATGAAACTGAAATCGTGTACTGTGCTGCTCTGGCTGCTAACTCAGCATCGCTGGACCGGAAATCTGGCAGAGGCAAACTGAACACGCATTGATGATTTCTGGACTTGCAATTTGTGTTTTTCTTTTTAAAAGTTTGTGTGATTTTAAGTATTTGTGTATTACTGTGTCTGTGGGACATGGACATTTTAATTTAGTTAGCCAGTAGTTGGCTTTTTAGAAAAGAAAATTTGATGTTGAGCAGCATTATGAAAAGAAAGACTTATAGATCAATAGTTTGCAACCAGAAAGATATTAAAAGGGATTATTTACATACCAAAAACCTCTTAGATTGTATTTGTGTTTCATTTTAAAATAAGTTGGTTTGATTTTAAGAGGTTTTGAACAGGAAATATGTCTTCACTGTCTTTTTATTGAAAGCTCCCGTGTTTTCTTTCTGTGAAATGCAGGTGTATTCTTTCACAAATGCTAATTAAAGGTCTTTTCAGTCTCTATTTCTTGAAAATCTTCATACAGGAAATATTAAACTTCGGTATAACATTGCTCACTATAGAGAGAAATTTAAACTTTGTATTACACTCAAAGATTCCTAAAAAGGATTTCATTAAAGGAATTTAAATTTTCCTGAAATCAAAATTGTCTTGATAAGGAAGGGTCTTATTAAATGATGTGAGAAAATGTAGTGAAATTATCTCGAGTTGCTTTGTTTTTAATACTATTTTTCAGTTCTCCATTACCACTCACATTTCATCTCTCAAATATCCTATGTTGCCAATTTATCATATTTGGGACAGTTCCATTAATAATCTTAGCTGGAAAGCATCCACTCAAATATACATGTTCTTTGTGAATGGAATAATGGTTCATATGCAAGTAAAATATGGGAAACTTAGAATACTGTATATAGAGAATTCATTCATATTACCAAAAAACTTGGGATAAGCCAGGTAGTCTAAGTAATTATGGAAATTTTTTTTAGCAAAACCTAGCTTTGCTTTCCTGATTCCCAACAGCTAGATTTTATTTGATCATTTTTACTATGCAGGCCTGTGAGGTTCATAAGGTTACATTACCTTATCAGTACTGGTCTGTTCCAGTTATGAATGAATTTGCTTCAAGAAGAGATTTTAATTAGTTCTTTTTAGAACTATTGTATATTGTTACAAGGCTGAATTTTAGGATTTCACCTATGCTTTAATCTGTTTCAAATCCCTTTCCTTTGACTTAGTTATGTGTCTCTGCACAAGTCACATTTTCCTGGACCAGCATTTCCCTACTCCACATGTGTCAAACACAAGGCCCGCGGGCCAAATCCGTCCCGCCAGGCCTTGCAATGTGGCCCGCACCGCGCTGTCATCACTGCACTCCGCTGCGTTTCCATCACAATGACAGTTCAGTAAACCATTCGGCCTGCGATTTAGGCTGGATTTTAGATTTTGGCCCCTTCTCTGATTGAGTTCGACACCCCTACCCTACTCTGTACAATAGGAGTAATTTTTAGCATCCATGACAGGATCAATGTAGGGATTAAATGAGGCAATGCCATATAAACTGCTTTTTATTGCATCTGTTGCGTAATAAAATATTCTGTAATGGTAGCTGCTGTTATCATCAGCATCAGAATTTCTGTAGCCACTTCTCTGTATAAAAACAATAAGGAGTTAATTGTGTTCTCTGGAGGGAAATTGAAGTCATTCTTTCTAGAAAATGACAGCAAATATAGTTATATTTAAGCAGTCTTTGTGAGTGGGAAAGAGAAGAGGGATTAAAAAAAGGAATTTGGTTCTATATCACTTTGTGTTTTCGACTAATAAGGACTTTCCTAATGGGTATTGCACATATTGGTATAAATCTCTAATGAGTGTTTGTCTAAGTGAGAAATGAGAAAGTTCTGTCCTGAATACTGAAATCAGATGCAGTTTTTTAAAGTTCGTAATGACAAGCAAATTAAATGAAAATAGACATACCTTTAAAAGAAGTGCCTATCTCAGAAGTTTAGGGCAGACCAAGAGTACTGTCGTTAAAAGATTTATATTTTAATTGGGAGTAGAGGGAGTATTTAAAAGCAGGTATTAAGGTGTAGACTGATTTTTTTTTTCTTCCAATGACTACTTTTTACTATTTTGTTTGGTCTGTGTTGATTGCTTTTTAAAAAAACTGTATTTGTCCTAATTCTTCTTTAATTTTGTTTAATTGCCTCTTACTGTAGTACAGAAACTGTTGGCAGAATTTCACTATATTCATCTTATGGTAGTTTGAACACAGTGCTTGCTGATTTCCCTTTAGAACTATTGGCAGATAGCTTTTGTAAAGTAAAGGTCCTACGTCTCCCTTTTCTGACAATTTTTTCCCCAATTAACTGACTTATTGTACCTGCTATACAAGTAATAAGTTCCAATGGAAACTTAATAGGAATTGCCTTATGCAGGGCATTGCAGGTTTCTATTTTCAGACTAGTTATTGATAAGCCATTTAGAAGCTCTGTTTCCATTCAGGTCATTCAGTCCATTTACCACAATTTTAATTGGAGAAATGAATTTAACTTTAATTGCATGTGTTACTAATAGTTTCATTTTTCAGGACTTAAGGGAAGTTATCAAAGTTATTTAAGACAAATTTTTTATAAAGCAATCTCACAATTACCTTTAGTTTCAAAAGTTAAAAGTTACATTTTTTTTTTAAGAAGTGACAGATTCATTTATTATAAGGATTGTAGAACAGCATAGTCTATAAACAAGTGAGAATTAGTGTATACTCACAGAAAATTTTTAGTTCAGCTGCTAATTGTTTCTTCCTTTGAAATATATTCAGTGTGCATGCCATTGAAGAAGTGAAAATGAAAGTAAAGATAAAATGGAAAATGGTTGTCCTCAGTAAATAAAATTTTGGCTTAAACTTCTTGATATTAATGTGGGGGGACAATAATGTGAAGACTGAATTTTCACTTTAGATAAGAATGTAGTAAATTTCTGAGATCTTTGGAAATACATTGTCCATCTGTGCTATTGATATTGTTCACTTATGAAAGTGAAAGTAAATGTGGGTAGTTTTAATTAGGATAACAGGTATATTTACAAGAATCCTATATAATGAAGAGCTAATATGCAAATGGTCATCGCGCCTTCATGCTGGGGCCCCTGGCGCCAGGGCAGGGGGAGAGGGGGGCACGGAATCAGAGGTCACGCCCGGGCACCAGGCTGAGGGACCTGAGGTTGTGCCCCCCTCCCGGCAGAGCTTGATGTGGGGGAGCTGAGGCCCCACCCCTAAGGCTGTGCCGCGCCGCCCCAACTGGCAGGGCTTGACAGAGGAACCTGAGGCTGTGACTCGACTCCCGGGGCCAAGGAACCTGAGGCCTATCCCAGGGTCAGGGTACCTGAGACTGCGCCTCCCAGCCCTGCGGGGCTGGCCAGGTCTGAGTCTCGTGCAATTTTGAGGTGCGAGCAATGTGTGGGGGACTTGACTCTGGGTCCCGAGGCACAACTCAGACTCTTGACAGAAAGGAGATTTTCATATACATTTTACTAATTTCTTTTATCTCTGTCACTTCCACTATGGGGAAAGGGCAAATAGCAATATTAAAATATTCCCTCTAATTAATTCCCTTTTAATGTGCACAAATTTCATGCACCAGGCCCCTGATATTAGAATATAGTAGATACATGTATATTATAGATTATGATGATATATTAGGTATATTAGAACAAGTATACTCGCCTACAGAGGATACTTTCAGCAATATACCAAAAAGATGATACAATCAAATTATATGATTGAAGTAGAATTCCTTTTACGTTTAAAAAGCACCTATTTCTATGTATTAATGTATCTAGATGAGGTGCTTAATGAGTATTCAGGCATTCTATCCATGCCTGTCTCTTTCCTTATGCTCAGTGTTCAGTTGTCATTCAGATATTACACGATTTCCTTAATACCTAAATTCTGCTTTTTAGTCAGTTCTGTTATTTAATATCACCAATAATATTTCTTTCTTAACTTAAGAAGACAAGAGGCAGAAGTCCAGACCTAGGAAGCCACGGAGGACTAGAAATGGGGACAGTGACCTGGACGGGGAGTTGGAAGGCCCTGTGATCGACGAGTCTGTGCTTTCAGCAAAGGAGCTCCTGGGTTTACAGCAGGCTGAGGAGCGATTGAAAAGGGACTGCATTGACAGGCTGAAAAGGGTAACTAACATCTTTTATTTGTTAGTTAAAATCCTTGTTTTGTTCAAACTGTGTTAGTGTAACCAAAACAAATGTTTATCTGTCAGTTATTTCTTGTCTTCAAAGTTAGGATAGTAATAAAGTGACAGTAACAAAGTAACAATTTTTAAAATGGAGGGGAAATCATTTTCTGCCTAATTTTTGTTGACCTATAGTTTTGAGGATATATATCTATAAATCTCTTTAAATTATAGCGACCAAGAAACTACCCTACAGCAAAGTATACCTGCAAACTTTGTGATGTTTTCATTGAATCTATTCCATTTGCCCATAAGCATATCAAAGAGAAGAGGCACAAGAAAAACATTAAGGTAAGTTTAGTGTAACCAAAACAAATGTTTATCTGTCAGTTATTTCTTGTCTTCGTAACTTTCTTCTCCTGAATTCTATATTATTGAATTTACTCAAAATACTTGATGCTGCTCAGACATGTTTTGTTGGGTAGTCTTATGAACTTCCTTAAGGAGATGAAGATGAACAAAGTCATTGATAGAATTAAGTATATGTCATTATGCCAGTAAAAAAATAACTTGTCATTGCTGTTTTTAATATTCTTCTTTAGCACTTTTTTCTTATTCCTGTCTTCCCTTTATTATCACTTTATATGCATGAAGAAATGTTTGATAACATGAAAACTAACATAGCTAAAGTAAAAGGGAAGGCTAAGAATATACTATAATGTTGTCTTGGTAAGTGGTAGAAGGTTAAAAATGTGTGTCATTTTTTAATCTCATCATTGATCTTAAAAGGAGAAGCAGGAGGAAGAGTTGCTCACTACATTACCACCGCCTACACCCTCCCAGATAAATGCAATTGGCATTGCCATTGACAAAGTTGTACAGGAGTTTGGGTTACTCAATGAGAACTTGGAACAGAGACTAGAAATTAAACGTATCATGGAAAATGTGTTTCAACACAAGTTACCAGGTATTTTCTAGATTTGTTTTTCTATTTAGCTAGCTAAACGTACTTCAATCATCTTTCCTAGTAGTAAATAATTTTCACCTAATAGAAATTGATTTGCCACATCTTTACTTTTTGCCCGTTTTTGTTTTTCCTGACTTCCCCTGAGGAAGCAATGACTTTTACATGTATTGTCATTAAACCTGTTTTCATTATGAATTTTATTATGTGCATGTACTTGAAATTAAATACCCCATCTTAGTGGGGCACTATGAGACTCTTATGTATATATTTGATTACCATTCTACCTATTTAAATTGACAAAATATTTTGAGTTAAAATAAAAAGTATATTGGAGTCAGCTTCACATATCTGTAAAAGGTTCTAAAATAAAAAGAAAAAGAAAAAAGGTTCTATTTAACCACACTTAAAAGACTTATAATATCTAAAATGAGTTTTGCAAACTAATATGTAATAGATTTTGTGTACTGGTGAATTCATTCTCCATATTATGTCTGTGGAACCATGGGAAACTATTTTTTAGAATGTTCCTCAAGTGATTCTAAAATATAGCTAGGGTTGAAATCACTGTTTTAATTATTACCTCAGTACCCATAGAACCATTAGTTCCACAGTAAGATCATTACATATAGTATATCACTCATATTCATACATGCTTTCATAAAAATAAAGGGTGGAATCTGCTCATTTCATTATATAGGGACCTCATTATGTTGTAGATAGTTCCCAAAAAGTCACTTATAATTTTGGTGTTTTTTGCCATAGACTTCCATTGTAAAATTGAATGTATTTTTTCCATGAGAAACTTTTAAAGCCCAAAGAAATCACTTGACTTAATCTGGGTTGGGGGGTGGGTGGAGGAGAGGTACCCACAAAGTTTCCTGATGAGAAAGGATAAAAATTTGGCACAATAGTGGTAAAACATTGAGTGGTTAATACAGGCCATATAATCACATGTTGCCTAGTGTTTTGTATCAGTTATATAATTATTTTTTAAAAGTTTTCCTAAAGGGATTATATTATGTTAAATGCTGCTTGTTTATAATATGAGTATTACTATTAAAAACTTTTAAGCTGAAGGTCATTTTTATGATTATTGGTGTATAGAAACACAATCTTTATAGTAAATTACACCTATGTGGCCTTTCTAAAAGGTGAAGTGTTTGCGTTAACTCTTTAGTATACCACCAGGTTTATAAATATAAAACAAAGCTAGCCATTTCTTTTTCACTTTCACATTTAAACATGTAAAAAATGATAGCAAGTATTATTTTTTGCACAAAATGTGAAATAATTTAGGAATTTTTAAAATATGTTTTACAACTGAAAAGAGTTGCCCTTATGCTAAATCACTGTCAATGCAGTCTTCCCTATTACATAACATTACATAACACAACACAACACAACACAAGGGAAGAGCAAAGAGTCACCCTTGCTATCCTTTGTTTATGCCAGACTTGAATAGTGTTTTGCTTTTGTGTATAGTTTTAATTGATGATTCTATTTCTGAAATAACAGTGCTTTGTTATAACTTGCAAGAAATTTTACCTTATTTATGACTTTTATTTATTTACTTTTTTCTTTTTTTTTTTTTTTTTTTAGAATGTTCTCTAAGATTATATGGGTCATCCTGTAGCCAATTGGGTTTCAAAAATTCGGATGTAAACATTGACATTCAATTTCCAGCCATTGTAAGTACAAAATTAAATGTTGGAATTTTCATAGAGTGGTATGGAAATTCTTTTTTTCAAATGTGAGCTATATTTCAAATATAAATATAGTTTAGAGATTTTCAGATTTGTTTAAGTATAATTGGTGGCAGCTTTTTTTCAGAAAATTTCTATTTTTATGTTCTTTTGCCTGTCTTCAGTTTTAGGGCATTATTTCAAATACTCTATAGCTTTTCATACTTACTTTACTCTTTAAATCTCTCATACATCAAATACTGGTATTCTTACCATGTGAATCTTATGGGACTATTTAGGTTCAGGTAACTTGAAATGATTAAATTACCTTGGCAAAGTCAACTTTCCAGCGCTGGAAAGAATTTTAGATGTTAAGCAATGTTGATAAATAGCTTTTATGACCTGAAAGCTTAATTTGCTTCTGGGTTTCCTCTTTTATACACCTATTTTATTAAAATAATTATGCTCTTTTTTTAAAATTATTATTATTCCATCCTATTATCCCCAGCCACTCAGAAATAATTATGCTTTTGAAGAACCACACTTGACCTAGCTTTCTGGTTTAAATATGACTCAAAAAACTTTTGATGAATCAGAATGTTAAAACTGGAAGGCGCTTTAGTAAATTATACATTTATCTACTGGTGGTTACCATAGTCCAGTGTGTAGATGGTTTGTGTCAATTTAATTGACCTGGTTTGCTAGTTCAAATACAAATCCACCCACAGATGTTCTATTTCATGGCCTCATTCTTTGCTGTCCCATACTATTGCTCCATGGTCAGCTGATCAATAGATTTTACCATTCTTTTAACCTTAAATTATGATTAGTAATTTATCAGCACAGAATTTATTTTGATTCATTCATTCATTTAGCAAATATTCACTGAGTCTCTTAGAGTGAGAGAGGTAATATTGTTTACAGTATGTCAACTTCTAGCCACAACTTTTGAGATTTGCTGAGAGGCTAAGTAACTCAGAAATTAATTTGGAGTTAACTGTGTAGTAGGTCTCCTTTGCCCGTATTCATCCTCGTTTGGTGCTCATTTCTTTGTCCCTGACCAACGTAGTGATTAATTTCTTTACTCTGGTCGTAATGTGCTATCTAGTTTGGATAATTTCAGATGACTGTATATCATCTCAGCGAAAAGTACTTACAGATAATTTGACATATTCATTGATCTATTTTTCTAGATGTCCCAGCCAGATGTTCTCCTACTTGTTCAGGAATGTTTAAAGAACAGTGGTAAAACCAGATTCTTTCTTCATTTTGCTTTTAAATGTTTCTTTTGTTTATAATTTGAATATATCATTTCTGAAACTTTGAAAACCGGAAGTCATTATTTAGCTTGATAATAATGTCACAATTTGTAAAGATTAAATGAGCCTTAGACCAAGTCTAAGAAGACACAAAATATGTAAAATTTACTCACGAGGGTAAATCTGAAGGATAATCTGCTTTATACGGTGGTTTAAATTAATACTTTCTAATGGCAAATAGGTGTGACCCAACCCTGATTAATGAATCAACAAATGTTTGTTCCCAGATAGATTTGACAGTTGTCCACATTTTAGAAGCTTTTGCAGCAATTTTGCTTGAATAGCCTACCATATTTCTAATAATGTTATTCATATAACATTTAAACAGTCTAATTCAATAATATAGTCATTTTCACTCAAACATAGTTTTACAAAATAGGGGTTTTAAATTAGCAAGATTACTTAATTCTTGAATATAATACTTTCTCCTTTTCAAGTCATCTTGGAGCTTTACTTAATAATGGTTTTGAAAAAGGCTGAGCAGATAAATCACAACTGGAACTTGTACTTTATCTAGTTCTCTAAACAAAAATATAATTAACATACTTAACATCTTTGTCTTCTTTCCTCAGATTCTTTTATTGATGTTAATGCAGATTTTCATGCTAGGGTGCCAATGGTGGTGTGCAAAGAAAAGAAAAGGTCTGTTTCTTTAAGCTGTTCATACATTAACTATCAACTTGCCAAGAGCACGTGTATTTCACTAAACCTTTTTTTTTCTATGCTTCTAAATCTTATGTCTAATTTCTAGAGTGATGGAGTTCTTATGTGGTTAATTTCATAGGCTTACTACTAGCTTTCTCCCTATAGTTTTGGTAATTGATGCAAAGGAAACTAATTTTGAAAAGAATAAAAAATTTTTAAATGAAAAAATAGAGGAAGGAAGCTTTTTGACCCATTTCAACATGGTAAAAAACAACTTCATCAGTTACTTGCTCAAATCACCTTTTGCCATCTTTTTTAGCAGCATTTTTAGCACTGCTAAATAGCAATTAGATGACTACTCTCCCTCCATCTGGAAGTACTATCAGTACTGTACGTGGGTGGTTTATAAGCTGTAATGATTGTTTACTAGGCAGATTTCTCCAACTCTTGAGAGAACACTTCTATACTTACAAATAGGAATTCATGCTCTCATTTAACATATTTTATAGTGTTCCCTTATTTTAATTTCCACACAAAATAGTTTTAATCTATGAAAGTACATAATTTTTAGTTCTGAAAATAAAATTTACTCAGAAAATGGCTGCCCTATTTTTTTTATTATTAAAAAACAACAATAAAAATACTTTCTTAAGTGACCCATAAAGATTTAGTAAGTTTTGGGCTTTTTTTTTTTTTTACTTTATTTTCACTTTTAAAGTCCTCATTATCAATGTAAATTAGTTGTTGGCATAAAATATACCTAATACCTATATAACACTTTTTATCTTTTTCTTTTTCCTTCCCATCCTTACCCCTCACCCCCACCAGTGGTCTTATTTGTAAAGTGAGTGCAGGAAATGAACATGCTTGTCTGACAACAAATCACTTATCTGCCCTTGGAAAACTAGAACCAAAACTGGTTCCTTTGGTGATTGCATTTAGGTACTGGGCAAAGGTAGGTCAAGTGCTTAAGTTTGTGAATACATTCTGTGTATGCATAGGCAGTATGCTTTGATTTTTGTATGGTTAATTTAATCTTAACGTTTGGATGCATATTTATAAATACGAAGAGAGTAGGCATCTGAATATTGCGACAGAAATTTTTAAAAATATATATTTTATTGATCTTAGAGAGGAAAAGAGAGGGAGAGGTAGAAACATCGATGATGAGAAAGAATCATCAATCGGCTGCCTCCTACTGGAGATCAAGCCTACAATTTGGGCATGTGCCCTTGACCAGAATCAAACCTGGTACCCTCCAGTCCACAGGCCAATGCTCTGTCCACTGAGCCAAACCAGCTAGGGCGGAACAGAAATTTTAATGTGCACAGAAAGGGAAATTCATTGTTTCTGTTTCACTGTGTAGTAGTATTGCTCAAAAGATTTATAGTGCATATTATAAATAAGACTTGCGCGTCAAATCCTAGAAGATAATGGCCCAAGAATTTGCATTTTAACTAGTTTTATCAGGTGATTATAAGGCACCAGAAAGTTTGAGATAAAGCTTCATTTCCAGTAATATACCAGAGACTCCAAAAAACGAAAGCCACTGTCTGGCCTTGCTTACATTTTCATAATGTTTTAAATGCAGTATCTCAATTAAAATGCCAGTAGAGAATTTAACATCACCCCAAAATGTAAGGTCTCATCATGACTACAAAAATGAGTTGCTCTGCAAATGCTTTATAGAGAAAAACCCAAAGCTTTACTGATTAATATATAGCAGTAACAATGCATACAGCCCTAACTGGTTTAGCTCAGTGGATAGAGCGTCAGCCTGCAGATGACAGTCAAGGGCATGTACTTTGGTTTCAGGCACATCCCCAGTGTGGGGAGGGGGGTGTACAGGAGGGAGCTGATCAATGTTTCTAATTCTCTATCCCTCTCCCTTCCTCTCTGTAAAAAATCAGTAAAATATATATTTTTTTAAAAAAACAAACTGTGCATATAGTTCCTATGGCTTATGTCAAGGCTAACCAGAGAATACCCCACTCTTAACTGGGTAAGTTGATAATTGCAGTATGCCTTTTTTGAAAACTGCCTCCTGCTTTATCACAAAATAGTCCATTCTTTTTATTTTAATCCTCACCCAATTATACACATAGAGGGAGGAAATATAGAGAAACATCAATCAGTTGCCTTCTGTATGTGACTCACTGGGAATTGAACCAGCAACCTTTTGGTGCACAGAACAACGCTCAACCATTTGAGCCATTCTTGCCAGGCTAGACCGTTACTTTTAAGTTGTTTTGTTAGTGTTAATGAATCTGCCCACATTCTCTCCCCTGATCACTTATGTGGTCAAAGCTTGCATTTTCAAGGCAGTAGGTTTACTGTGGATGTGAAAAAAATGAAACAGCAAGTGGTATTTTAGGATCCTTTACAAATATGTGTTGTTAACAAGATTTAAATGTTGAAATTAAAGCTGTTACTCAAAACCACAGTATGTGGTTGCTCCAAAAGTATAGGACATTTTACATTTTGTCACTGTGGTGTTTTATTTAATGAGTAAATCATGTGATACAAGGAAAAGAAGTGACAGGTTTTAGACCAAATTATATAACAAGTTGGTACAAATGAAAGCTTATCCTCTTTTTCTCTCATTTGTAGCTTTGCAGCATAGATCGCCCTGAAGAAGGAGGTTTGCCACCATATGTGTTTGCCCTGATGACTGTTTTCTTTCTTCAGCAGAGGAAAGAGCCCCTTCTGCCTGTTTATCTAGGATCATGGGTATAAAACTTCAGTATTCAATATTGATTTTTTTTTTTTTTACAGGACCACACAATACCTGTGCATAATTTCAAAATCTAAAATCCTACTCAGAATTGACATGAATTTATCCTATTGTGAATACTCATATATTTAACTGCTGAAATGTTAATGTATTTGTTTACAAAATGTTTTTCTGGGAGAACTATTCTAAATTGAAGAAAACACTTGTGAAACACATGATCCTGAGGGTTTCAAACAAGAGAATGTGAACCTGTAATATATTTATCATTTGGTACACACTGTATCAGGGTATAGTTTTATAATTTGATATAAGAACTGCTACTAATGCAGAATTTAGTAATCACCTCTTGAATAATATTTTGTACTATCTTTAAGAACAATTAAACTCTCTTTAAATGCCGAGGTATTTATCTTAATAAAATCTGTGTACACTTATTTTATAGAAAGTCTCAGGGAAAAGCTAACTTTGGAACATTTGGATATTTTAACTACCTTTCTTCTTACCACATGTAGAATTCTCAATATTTAAGGAACATTTATCAGAGTAGTAGTTACTTACTGTGGATGCATAGAGGGATGGGGATAGTTTTTTCTTTACTTAATATATTAAGAATTAAGCAACATCCTTTATCTGCCAAGACCCAAGAATAAAGACTTTAGTCTTTATCTTAGCAAGATAAGCCCCTTATAAACTCTGTCCTGGAATAATAGGAGTTTCAGTCCACTCTGTGTCAGGTTGCTGAAGGGAGCTCTTTGTGTTTCTAGAACTAAAATGAAAGAATTCAGGGCCTTGAGAAGGTATCTTTGCTAGACTGCTCTTCTCTGGTGGGAAAAAAGAATGAGAGAACAAAGTCAACTGTTAGTGGATAATGCTTTCTGTCACATCCAGGTCTGAAATTCGAATGACTTGCCCCAATTAAGCAGTTTGCCCCAATTAAGCAATTCATTGGAGGAAAGGAAATCTTTTCAACAATTGATCTTGGAAAAACTAGATATCCGAAAATGAACATTAAATCTTTGCCCTACAGCATACCCTGAAATTAACTCAAAATGAATCAGAGACATGCATGACATGGTTAAAACTATAAAATGCCCAGAAGAAAGCCTAGGAGAAAAATCTTTGCAGCCTGGGGATAAGCAAGGATTTCTTAGGTAGAAAACTAAAAGTGCAAGCCACATCAATAGAGAAAAATATTGATAAGCTCTTTAGAAATGTTTTACTCTTTAAAACGCAACCAAAAAAAAAATAAGCTACATAATTAAAGAAAAATATTGAATATATAAATCTAACAGTCACCGCACCTCATATTTTCTGTAAGAGCAATTTGTTCTTTGAGTCACTTAGCAAGTCTTTATTGAGCATTTACCTGTGCTGGGCACTGTTCTAGATGCTAGAGTTAGAGCAGTGAACAAAACAACATCCTTGTCCTCAAATTTCTATATACAGAGAGGTGAGAAAGGTAAATATCAAGTGGCAGTAATTTGAGGAAAAATAAAACGGAGGAAGGACAGAATGTGAAAGGGAAGGATCTATTTAGAGAAAAAGATATTTGAGCAGAGCCTGAGTGCGTTGAAGGAGAGTGGGCTACCTGATTGTTGGGGGAAAGAACCTTCCGAGCAGAAGAAGTAGCGGGTATCAACTGTGAGTCAGGAAGATGGGTCAGAGGAGAAACAAAGAGCCAGATTATGTGGACCCTCTCTTGGCCCTGGAAAGGGCTGTGAATTTCATTCTGAGTTTGAAAGAAACTGTTATAACTGAGAGCAACATGATATCTCTCTCTCTCTCTCTCTCTGTCTGGAATGATTACGTACTCTGCTAAATCAAAGTAGTAGTCCATTTGATAGGGAAATATATTTGGGAAATAGTATACCATATCACCCAATCCACATTCATTGTATACCTGTTTCAAGGCTTATGATAAATCACATTGAACACTCAAGAAACCTATTCATATTTGCCCACGTTTCTTAGACCTTTTGAGTCCAGACTTTTTTTTTTTTTTTTTAGCAATTTGTATTTCAGCAACATCAGTAGAAATAATTTATTACATTTATTGGCATTTACTCCATCCCATACCTGTATCTGAATCCTTTATTTCCATTATTTCATGTCACAACTATCCTTGAAGGAGGTTCTAGTGTTATCTCTTTTAACAGAAGCCTGAGACCTAAAGAAAGTCATGAGGGAGCTGAGGTTTGTTTTTCACTTTTTTTTTAATTGGACTTATTGGGGTGACATTGGTTAATAAAATTATGTGAGTTTCAGGTGTATAGTTATATCATACATCACCTGTATGTTGTGTGTTCATACCCCAGGTCAAGTCTCCTTCCATCACCATTTATCACACTCATAGCCTCTTCTACCCTAGGAGCTGAGATTTTATCCCAAACAGATTTACTGCAGAACTTGTGGCCATTTTGCCTTCTCTTATTTACTAAAGAGTTATTTCACAAATTATTTATTTTGCAAATCGAAACTTTATTTTTTACTTCAAAAAAATATTTTAAAAAATTTATAAATATCTCAGAAAAATTTCATAGCTGATACCTTTTACATACCATAGTATGTTATCTTCTCATTCCTCTCAGGATTAATGTGTTCTGATTGATATAAAATTGTTTCTATCTTATAATAATGTATGTCTAATTTTTCTCTAGATTGAAGGATTCTCATTAAATAAACTAGGCAACTTCAACCTAAAAGATATTCAGAAAGACGTCGTGGTCTGGGAATACACTGATAATGCCACAGGGGATGCAGGCACAACAAAAGAAGAGGCACAAAAAAAAATACCTGTTAAAACAGGACAGGTGTGTTTTCTCTTATTTTTAATTTTACCATCTATTTTTAATTCTGTCATTAATTGTAGAGTTCATTAATTAATCAGTCCTCTCTTCTTTCCTCACTTATCTTAACTGTTTCATTGATGTTTCATTTCCTAGTCTGTGCAGTCCTTTGAGTAGATAGTAATGAGAAAAGGTAAAATTCACAACATTAGATTTACAGTTATTGATGTACGTAGTTCTGTGTGCAGGGTACTATGGAAGATACTGAGAATTCAAAGCTAAAGCCTACCTATTCTCCAAGTACTTAGATCATAGATGGTATTATGAGGTTTAAACAGATAAAACGTTAACCTCAGATTATTAAAATAACAATGAATAATTATAGGAACTTGTTTCCATACTATTAGGGGTGGGCAGGGACGTTTATGCACAAAGAAAGAATTGCCATTTAAATTACAAACAAAAATCTAAACAGTATAACTAAATTAGTAATAAGAATAGGATTTCAGCCTTTGCCGGTTTGGCTCAGTGGATAGAGCATCAGCCTGTGGACTTAAGGGTCCCAGGTTTGATTCCTGTCAAGGACACATGCCTGGGATGTGGGCTTGATCCCATTGGGGAACATGCAAGAGGCAGTGAATCAGTGGTTCTCTCTCATTTTTTTAAAAATATATTTTATTGATTTTTTTACAGAGAGGAAGAGAGAGAGGGATAGAGAGTTAGAAACATCGATGAGAGAGAAACATCGATCAGCTGCCTCTTGCACATCCCCCACTGGTATTGTGCCATCAACCAAGGTACATGCCCTTCACTGGAATCGAACCTGGGACTTTTCAGTCTGCAGGCCAACATTCTATCCACTGAGTCAAATTGGTTTCGGCCTCTCATTATTGATGTTTCTATCTCTCTCTCCCTCTCCTTTCCTCTCTGAAATCAATAAAAATATACTTTAAAATTGGGGCAGACCCCACAACCTTATAACCCTTGGGGGTGACATGATAATAATATCCTCAAATTACTTCTGAGACCAGGATTTTAATCCCAGCTTTACACCAGTAAGTCATGTCACTCTTCTAGTCCATGCCTAGAAAGAGGAGGTAATGGTGAATCATAGATACTTCAGTTTGCTTTCTATAATCCTGAAGGGGTGAAGGGGAGGGGGAACCTGTCTTTCTCTGCTGCCACCAGCACAGCAACAAACACTTTTGTCCTATTTATGGTTCCAGTTGTAGATAAGCGCACAGTCTGTGGAGCCAGAATATGTGTATTTGTATCCCAGCTCTCCCACTTCCTAGCTTGTGTGTCCTTGAGCAAGTGATGTAATCTTTCTGTGGGCTCCAGTTTCCTCACCTAAAAATGGGGATGATATTGGTACCCTCTCATAGGGTCATTGATTTATAGAATGCTTAACTCAGTGCCAAAACAAAAGTGTTCTCTACTTTAAAAAAACAACAACACTGAAGTACTACTAGTTTGGATAGATGAAAGGTCTATCTAAGTTCCATAGTACAGTATTAACAAGTCATTTCAGTGAGATGCTTAAAAATCCTTAGTAATGCTGAATAAACCATCTGGATGAAGATGTAAAATTTTATAAGGGTTTCAGTTTCTGGGGGTTTTCTTTGTGTCCTCAACTATATAGAGTTTGGGACCTAGACAACTTCCTTTTTTCGACCAGGTCTGCTTTGTAAATCCACTGGGTGACTTTGTCTTATTAGATAGATCCTGTGTGGTTGAGATGTGGTAGTTATAAAAATACTCTACCACTTGTTTTGAAGTGTGATATAATAAAGTGCAATCGGGAACAAATTTATTCCTTAGAAGGAAAAGCTAATACTGTAAGTCCAATTAAAGACTGTATCGTTATTTGGAGAGAGTAATCATGCTGCCACTTCTGAAAGGGATATCTAAACTTAAAATTGCTTGGTGTGATTGAAATAGCGCTGTACTCGGATGGGAGACTGTTCTCATTCTGCCACTGATAAGCAGTGGGACCTTTGACAAGTCACGTAAACTCTCTGGCTTCAGTTTCTTCTCTTGTAACATACGGGAGTTGAACTAGATTACTTCTTAACAGCATCTTACAGTTGTAACTCTATGTTTCCGTGATAAATGGATTTCTTGTTCTTAAAGATTTTATCTAAGTGAAAAAATACAGAGAGCAACCTCGTCTGCTTTCCCTTGTTTCTGATTTAATCCTCATAACTATCCTGTGTTATAGGTGGTATCATCCCTACTCTGCAGATAATGATAGCGACCATTTTTTGAACATGTGTGCCAGGCACTGTGCTAAGCTCTTTTCAGACACTCTCTCACTCAATCCTCCCAACAACCCTATGAGGTGGGTACTGTGATCCCCATTGTTCACATGAGGAAACTGAGGCTTGGACAGCTTATATACCTTGACTAGGATCATGCACATGGCAGAATGGGATTGCAAACCTAAGTGTGTCTCATTCCAAAGCCAGTTCTCTTAGCCACTGTGCTATACTGCCAAATGGGAATGAAGAAGCTAAGTCACAGAGCAGTTAAGAACTATGAAGTGGCAGAATTAGAATTGGACACTTTTTTTTCCTATTCTAAGTCCTGTGTGCTTTCCAATTAATTACATTACGGCATATTTCAACTTGTCAAGAGTCTGTAAATGTAAAACTAACAATAATAGCTGATATAGAGAGTTATTTGACTTTCAAATTAATTTAAAATCACTTAACATTCAGTGAGCTTAAGTAGCTTCTCAGAGCAAATGAGGGGAGCATTTTTCCTTTTGCTCTCTGCTTTAGCTGCCTCCCATTTCTGTGTGTAACATTGTAAAGGTGTCCTCCAGAAGCAGAAACAGGGAGAGCTCAATGAAATAGATGCACAGTTCTCTCCATCTATCATTAAAACTTCAAAACTAGGAGTACTGTCTGATTACATACAACTAACTGCCTGTCTATTCCTATGATTCTGACAAGGTTTTAAAATACTCTAATCCCAGCAGTGTAGTGAAAGAATGCTATTTTTCTACAAGCAAAATTAAAACTAGAATGTGATTTATCTAAATGGTTGTCAAATTCATATCTTTGCTAAGGTTTTTAAGGTTTTTAAAAATTTCATGCTTTTGAATGCTAATTATTCAAATTGTGCTAAAATCTGAAATACCTGTGTTTTCTCTTTGCGATTAATAGGTATCATTAATTGATTTAAAACACCAGCCTTCAGTGCCAGTTGGGCAGCTCTGGGTGGAATTGCTTCGATTCTATGCTTTAGAATTTAATTTGGCTGATTTAGTGATAAGTATCCGAGTCAAAGAAATGATATCTCGTGAATCAAAGGATTGGCCCAAAAAGCGCATTGCCATCGAAGGTATCCCAAAATGTTTATCTTTAAATCCTTTTTTATATTTTAAGGTATCTGTCTAACAGCATGTTTTTTATTTCAGCCTCTTTTCAGTTCCTACATGTAAGGTAGGCCTGACCCCAAACGTGAAACAGATAGGATCTTGTATGCATTACAGTGGTCATTACAAGTAACCAAACTTTTTGTTTTGAAATGTATTTTTTAAATGCAGCAATAAATGCATCTTACTTACTCAAGCAACTAAAATAAAGCTAAGTCCTTGCTTTCTTTGTACATTGCTTAAAAACTTGAACCCTTAAGTTTTCTCCCAGTGATATACAAATCCCCTTTCTTCTTTTAATGTCTTCATTTCTGTATTTTTTAATTGAGTCATTTCATGAATTGTTGGTGTTGTTTAGTTTTACAGAGGTTGAGGATAATACTTTTTCTCGTGCAAAATAACATTCTTTGTTAGATTCCTTACCATGGAAAAGATATTTTTGGAATATCTGCAGAAACATTTAGAACTTACTAATGAAAACACTTTTTCTAGTGAGACTCATTTAATTAAAAACATTCTTTAAAAGACGTACTGATGTGGCCCTGGTTGGGTGGCTCAGTTGGTTAGAGTGTCATCCCATACACCAAAAGGTTTTAGGTTCAATTCCCAGTCAGGGCACATACCTAGATGCAGGTTCAGTCCCTGGTCAGAAGCAACCAATCAATGTTTCTCTCTCACCTTGATGGTTTTCTCTCTTTCTCTCGCTCTCCCTGTCTCTCTGTCTCTTCTGTCTTCCCTTACCTCCCTCCTTTTCTACTTTCCTCCCCTTCTCCCTCCCACTCTCTAAAACATCCTCAGGTGAGAATTAAAAATAAATAAATTTTTAAAAAAAATTTTTATTTATTTTATTTTATGACGATGTGCCCCATAGACTTCATTAAATGGACTAGCTCCTAGCTTTTCAAAGTCAGGTAATTGAAACCTCTCTAGAAATCTTACTTCTCCTTGTTTAAATATTTTAAAGAATCTCCTAAATGGATTATTTTTTCTTGATTTTTTTCAAGCTTTATATTGCATTAGAGGGTGGTTTTTATTTTTTGTTTTTTGCATTTTGCATAAATTCTTTGTACAGTCATAGGGATCTCACCTTTTTAAACCCTCCCTGCAGTTTCTCTGGCTCAGCTCTTCTGGCCAATTGCCTAACCTGCTGGAGTCTAGGGGAGGAGAAAAGATTGAGAGAAGTGGTGTCTCCTGGTGCCTCCCTCTCACCCCTGAATTCAGCTCAGCCAGTTCAGTGATGGGGCTTCCCAGGGCAGAAGAGTGGAGGTAAGCTGTACAGACCACACAGCCTGGCTGAGTGGGGAGGCAGAGCACTCAGCGGAACCTGGTAGAAAGCCCTCACTTCCCCAGGCACAAGAGCCACACTCAGGACATATTTTTTACCTCCATAGTCATAGAACAAAATAGGGAAGGGGTACTGGTTCAGAACAGAATGGGTTCTCTTCCTAGAGCAGATATTTTAAGGAAACATTTCTTTTTGTTCTTAAACTCTAATCTTCATACTCCCATCTCCAAGTTTTTAAAAGCATAGAAAAGATACATGCTGAATTTTATAGTTATTCGTTTGTTGTCTATTTTTATCTAGAGCAGGCTAATTTTAAAAATATGTAATACAAATGTATGCAGTGGATTTTTTTTTCTCATTCCAGATCCCTACTCTGTTAAAAGGAATGTGGCAAGAACCCTAAATAGTCAACCTGTATTTGAATACATACTTCATTGTTTAAGAACAACCTATAAATATTTTGCTCTTCCACGCAAAATTACAAAATCTAGCCTTCCGAAGCCTGTGAGTACTGTTACATGTTCAGGACATTCTAAAGAAGTAGCAAAGCATGATCCAGATTTACAAGCAAAAAATGATAAACTCAAAAACTCAGTTGTTGTTCAAAGTCCCAGTGCTCCCAGTTCAACTGCAACTACCTGCAAGGCACAGCCAGTTACTCTTAAAGACACTGCTGAAAGCTTTGGAAGCCCGCCAGCAAAGGGAACAGGAAGCAGAGACATCAATGTTCAGCTGGAAAACAAAGATTGTATCAAGGTAGAAGTTACTTGTGATGATCATGAGGATGTTAATGTACACCATGGAGAAACTGGAAGTAAAGCTGAGAAAGAAAAAATTGGAAGGGAGGGCAAGCATCCTTTGACGGCTGATGCTCAAGATTTAAACAGTAGCAAACATGGAGAGCCTCTCACCTCTGGTAGCACAGGAAATACTGAGACAGATTGCACTTTGGATGTAGAAGGTTCCCAAAGCTCTACAGCTAAAGAATGCGATGGATTTGCTACTTTAGGTAATAACGTAGATGTTGATGGACTAGAAGACTCTCCAAGCCACTTTGCCCCTTTAAAAGGGGGCCAGACATCAGGAGTCATTCACTCCGGTGAAGAGGAGAAGGGCGTTGCCCGAAAAGAAGATGAGAAGGATGGTGCTAATGTAGATGGGTTAGACAATGCCTACACCAGATCAGGGGATGAGGATGAGGAGGTAGGCGAGTCTAAGTGTGAAGACTCGGAAGAATGTGGGAAAGATGTGGATGGAGCTCTACTAACAGAACTTAATAAAATCAGTCTTAAGGAGGAAAATGTATGTGAAGAAAATTCAACCATGGATCCATCTAACTTCTTCTATGAATTTAGTAAGCTCACCTTCACCAAAGGCAAGGTAGGTAATCAGTGCCAGTCTGGGAGACTGGAAAGAGTTGTAATGCGTGTGATTACAGTTTTATATACTAGAACAGGGGGCTCCCCATTTTGGTAGTGGTTAATGAGTTGGTCTACAACTCCAGTACTGGTCCACTTGCCTCCTTCGTTTCATGGAAATCTGCACAGGAGAAAGGGAATACTGTTGGTAGTGAAAATAATTGCCTTTTCCTCTTGAGTATGCCGTCCAGGTGTCCCCATCCCAGATAGTATGGAATGGCTCCACTTTTTATTTTCACTAGAGGCCCGATGCGTGAATTCATGCACCAGTGGGGTCCCTTGGCCTGGCCTGTGGGATTGGGCCGAAACCAGCTCCACAACATCCCCCAAAGGGTCCTGGATTGTGAGAGTGCAGACCAGGCTGAGGGGCCCCACCGGTGTACTCTCAGGGCCGGGGATGGACCGCAGGAGTTTGGCCAGCCAGTGGGGGGGACTGCAGGAGGGCATGTCTGGCCCATCTCCCTCAGTCCCTATTAGCTGGACCCCAACCGCAAGCTAACCTACCGACCAGAGCATCTGTCCCCTGGTGGTCTGTGTACATCATACCGAATGGTTGAGTTGCCTTACCATACCATTAGCATATTAGGCTTTTATTATATAGGATTCCTGTGGAATTTGAAGAGTAGACTGTGTACTTAAAAAAAAAAAAAAAAAAAGATGTAGGGCTTCTTTACTTGGCAAATAAACTTTTACCTTAAGTCTTGTTTTGCTTTGCCTTCCTCCTGTAGTCCCCTACAGTAGTGTGCAGTTTATGCAAGCGAGAGGGTCATCTAAAGAGGGAATGTCCTGATGACTTCAAAAGAATCCAGTTGGAACCTTTGCCACCATTGACACCCAAATTTACAGCTATCCTAGATCAAGTTTGTATCCAGTGTTATAGTAAGTTGTTAACTTTTGATTTGTTAAATTGGTGTTTTCTCAAGAGTCACCTGAATCACTAACCTTCTAGCTTCTTTTAGGGACTTAGTCTGTTTCGTTCCCCATTGTGTCCAATGTTCTTTGTCTCCTGTTCCATTTGGGATACATAATAAATAATTGTTAAAGACGGGAAGGAGGATCTTTAAAGGCTTAAGATTAGAGTACCATCGTTTCCCAAGTGGTGTTTCTTGAAACGTGTTTCTCGGTACAGTTAATAGTGTTTTGTGATAAGAAGTATTCACGGGTCAAGTAGGGAATAACTTACTGTTCCCTCATAGAGCACAGGCACGGTAGCTTAATAAAGACTTTTGATAAACGTTATGGTAAAGAATTTATTTAACTCTTTAATCCCACATTTCCAAAATTGAGCATAGAATACTTTTGGTTAACAGTAATTAATAGCCTACATAACAGCACTTTAAGAAGCATTGGTTTTTGGGAAGCACTGCTAAGTAGAGGTTTAAATTTCTAATAAGAAGACTATTTAAAAGAATGGGATGCAGCTCCTTAGAAAAGAACTGGATGTATCACTGTGCTACATCTTGAGGTGTCTGTGCTAAAAGATGACCATTCTTAACAAGTGATTTACTATTTAAGCCTTTTTGGAGTTTATAACCTATGAAAGGAAATTGTAGGTCCTCCTTCATTCAAGGAGGACCTACAATTTGAGAAGTACCAAATCCCTACTCTTTACTTATATATTTATATATATATATATATATATATATATATATATATATACATACATATACACACACACACACACACACACACACACATCCTCACAAACTTTTGTGTACGCCCTCTGGAAGAGTTCCCTGAAGGCTGCCCTTTAGAGAATGCTGGGACCCTGAAATGCAGTACTTCTCAGATTACTTTCTATTTCAGAAGCAGTTCTTGGGGGTAGAATCTTTTTTTAAAGGCATCCTCATTATTTTACATGCTTTCTACTGAAAAGACACAAAATTTAGGTTTTTTTCTGTAAACCTGTTTTCAGAGAATATGAACATCATTTTTTCTGAATGTTTCTCTTTATTTTAAACAGAGGATTTTTCTCCGACTATTTTAGAAGATCAAGCTCGTGAACATATTCGGCAAAACCTAGAAAGTTTCATAAGACAGGAGTTTCCAGGTAACTGACTTTTTACCTTTAAGAAAAGAAAGGTAGCGTGACCTTCCTTCATAAAGTGTCCATGTGTTACAATCACGTTAATTTTGAGAAAGAGAACGTAATCTCTCAGTGATGGGGACAGGGCTTCAGTGTGTGGCATGCCTAGGATGGCCATTGGTCAGCTCAGTCCTAGCTTCCCAACAGAGAAGACAGCTGCCTGTAGGATTTCTCTTAGCAGATTCCTCGAAGTGAATTTCATTGAGGACTATGTTTAGAGTCAAAGTTCACACCTCTAAAAAGTCTATTTAGAAAGTAGTAAGCTTACAGTATTAAATATTAGGAGATCCACATTTCCCTCAAAATGTTCTTACATTTTTTATTTATTTATTTTTTATTTTATTGATTTCAAAGAGGAAAGGAGAGGGGGAGAGAGAGAGAAACGTCAGTGATGAGAGAGAATCCTTGATTGCTTCCTCCTGCAGAGCCCATATTGGGGATCGAGCCTGCAATGTGGGCATGTGCCCTGACAGGGAATTGGACCATGGTTTATAAATCAACATTCAGTGATAGCCATGCTGACCAGGCAATATCCTTACATTTAAGAATAAAGTGGTACTTGGTAATCTTTCATGCCATGTAGAACTTGTATTTATTTAAAGGTAAATTTTATTTTTTGAGAGAAAAACATAATAAATGACTAATTAGTAAAGGACATTACTAGGTGATTAAAACAGGATAATTAACTGGGTATTTTGATTTATGAGAGGGACCTTTTGATCCAAAAATTAAATGTAATAGGTAATTAGTTATTACTTTTCATTATATCCCTAACAGGAACTAAATTGAGCTTGTTTGGCTCCTCCAAAAATGGATTTGGGTTCAAACAGAGTGATCTTGACGTCTGTATGACAATTAATGGACTTGAAACTGCTGAGGTACAGTGACCACATAAACTTCCATTTGCTGTGGCAGTGTGATTTGATAACTTTGACTGACAGTATAGTTCAGTGTTTTCCAAATTTTCAGCACACAGTCTGTCTGACCAAATATAGTAAGAAGTTTAGAGTGGGTGTAAGGGTTAGAAAATCTTATTCTTTCAACCTGGAGTACAAAGGGAATTTGAAACCAACTTCTGGAAATTCTAGAAAGCCAACCCAACCTCTCCAGGCTCCCATTTGCATAGCAGCTAGGCTTAGATTAGGAAGCAGAAATGTGGTATAATGATAAGAGTACTGAATTTGTAATCCAGTGACCTGGATTCAAGACAAATTTGGTTTTACCAGCTCCTATACATGTGGTCTTTGGTTGATAATCTACAAAATGGAAATGGTAATTCTGGTCCTTTTGCTTCAGGAGATTGTTATGCACATCAGCTTAGATCATGTATGTCAAGAGTCAGCAAACACTGTGGTCCATGGGCTAAATTCTGCCCACTGCCTGTTTCGTAAATACAGTTTCATTAGAACATAGCCACACCCCTTCAGTTATGTATACTCTACTGCCACTTTCACTCTAACTGCAGGAACTGAGTGGATGCAACAGACTATAATCCATAAAATGAAAGGTTTGCCAGCTCTAGTAAAGATGAAATAAAAATACTGTGAAAAGGTATAAAATTTGAGAAGTACCAAATCCCTACTCTTTTTTTTGTTTGTTTGTTTTGTTTTGTTTTGTTTTAGAAATGTATTTCTTTAATTTCCATGTACATAGGGACTTTTCTGTTATATTTGTATTATTAATTTCTAACTTAATTTAATTGCGGTTAGGAACATGCTTGGCATAACTTGGTCTTATTTTTTAAATTGAAGTATAACTTACATACACCAAATTATACAGCTTTCAATGTAGTTTGACAAGTTGGGCAAAAGTCTACATCCATATAACTGGTAATTCAATGAACATATAGAACATTTATATCTCTTCAGTGAGTTCTTTTAAAAATATATATATATATATTCTATTGATTTTTTTTTTTTTTTTTACAGAGAAGAAGGGAGTTGGTTTTTTTTAAAATATATTTTATTGATTTTTTTACAGAGAGGAAGAGAGAGGGATAGAGAGTTAGAAACATTGATGAGAGAAAATCATCAATCAGCTGCCTCTTGCACACCCCCTACTGGGGATATGCCCACAACCAAGGTACATGCCCTTGACCGAAACCGAACCCAGGACCTTTCAGTCCACAGGCTGACGCTCTCCACTGAGCCAAACCGGTTTTGGCCCAAATCCCTACTCTTAAAAAGATATTTACTAACAGTCCAAATACTGTATATCCACATGAGTGATGCTGCTGGTGCCCAAGATCTTTTTATGCCTTTTCTTAGTTTCAAGTCTGTCTTTGAGGATGTATCTGATTTGGGGAAATAGCCAAGTTATCTAGCCCAACTTTAGAGAATAAGGTAGATAAATAATACTGGGATCGATACATAGAATGACCTTAATGTATATCATCAGTATGGAATTTTTACATGATTTATAAACTAGTTTTGAAGGCATTTCTAAAATAAAATTTCAGTGGATTGTGGGACATATATAACTTTCAAAAAAGAAACACCTATATTGGAAAGGGTCAGCCGAAATATTTTTAAGTATGATCTATTAGAAATATTCATACTTGCTGTATGACTTTCATTTTGTACATATTTGCTGTATGACTTTCATTTTTATCTAGTTCTATGGTAAAATAATCTGAGTTTAATCACTCTCCACAGCAGTTCATCAGCTCTTAATGAAACTAAAATGAAGAGCTACCCAGAATGAATTAGGGCATAGAAACTTCCTCTTATTTATGCTGGCACATAGGGTACTTCTTGTTGACATAATTACCTAGAGGGGAAAATGGAGGTCCTTACTGGTTCAGAGACTTTTCTGGAGGCTCCAATTTCAGACTCTATTGAGTCTCCAAAAGCAATTAGTAAGTAGGCTGTATTTGGGGGAGGGGTGGTTTCTTTAGGATATTTGCTATGTATACTAATTCTCACCTAAAAGGGGGGGTGGGGAAGAGTTGGAATTAATTTCATTATTTCTGAAGGTAATAGAAACTATATATAACCGGATTAAAAACCTATGTTCCATTTTTGGTTCAGTATTTTATGCCATTTTTGTTACAGGGATTGGACTGTGTAAGAACTATTGAAGAATTGGCCAGAGTTCTCAAAAAACATTCAGGTATCTCTATAAATTTTTTCTAATTATAAATATAGATCTAGAAATAGATTGATTTATTTACAAGCAAAAGTTTATTTAGAAAATCACAGAGGTGGAAGTGAGCTAGCTGGGCTGCCTGGGCTCAGGAAACAAGCTACAGACGCAAAAGAATGGCCGTTGGAGCTTAGGAAAAGGAAAGAAAGAGACACACCTAAAGGAAGAGGGTGCAGGCTGAGAGAGAGGAAGAGAGTCCTAAAAATATTTTCTTTTTCTGCCGAAACCGGTTTGGTTCAGTGGTAGAGCGTCAGCCTGCGGACTGAAAGGTCCTGGGTTCGATTCCGGTCAAGGGCATGTACCTTGGTTGCAGGCACATCCCCAGTGGGGGGTGTGCAAGAGGCAGCAGTTCGATGTTTCTCTCTCATCGACGTTGCTAGCTCTCTCTCTCCCTTCCTCTCTGTAAAAAAAATCAATAAAATATATATTTTTTTTTAAATGTTTTCTTTTTCTGTTTTAAAGAAACCCCCCCCACTTTTTTTTTTTTTTTTTTTTTTTTTAATTCAGAGAGGAAGGGAGAGAGAGAGAAACATCAATGATGAGAGAGAATCACTGATTGGTTGCCTCCTGCATGCCCCCTACTGGGGATGGAGCCTGCAACCTGGGCATGTGCCCTTGACTGGAATCGAACTTGGGCCCCTTTATCTGCAGACCTATCTATGCTCTATCCACTGAGCCAAATCAGTATTTTGCATAGTTAGAATATACTAATGCCAAAAATCGTGGCTTATTTATATATTTGCAGAATTGGTGTCTCATTAATATTAGTAAATATTAAATAACTTCTGAGGAGAAAGTGGGAAATTGTTGTATAGAAGAGATTTGTGGAAAAGATGGGCTTGTTCTGATCTCAAATGATGACGAATATGATTTGAAAAGAGTAGGAAGAGAAGTCTTTCCTTAAAATGGAATATAGTATATTTTGGAGAACAGTGAGAAGATTGATACATATAGAGAGGAGTTTCAAGTGGAAACTATGAGGAGGTAAGGTAAAGTCTGTAGATATTAAGAAGCCATTGAAGTTTCTGCAGGAGAGGAAGAACCAGGAAAAGCATATTAGCTTTTTAGGCAACTAGCATTGTCTCTTTTGGAGGGTATAACCTAAGTGACAAAGCAGAAAGACCTTATCCAGGTCTAAGTGGTCAGAAAGGAAAAAAAGATCAGAGATTCCAAAGGAAAATGTCTTAGATTGGTACCTATAAATAGGAAATAAGGGTTTAGGCTGATGTCTGGGTATTGGGAAATGGGAATATTTGCAGAAAACACCAGTGTGAAGGCATTTAGTTTGCCATGAACGTATACTCTTCAAGAGGTAGCACTCTAGTAAGAAACTAAAAATATGGAGTTGTCAAATCAGGATTGTAGAACAAAATAGAAGTTTTGCATTGAAAACCTTAATGAGAGAGAAGTAGAGAAGCCAAGAAAGAGAAAAGTGGAGAGGCCAAGGGAATTGTTGTTTAGAGGAATTGAGGACTGCACTTTAATTTCTGTGTGTAGAAATTAAGGAAGGACACTGAAAAAGGAGCCATTGGTATAAAATAAACCAGGATGATGTGCTGTGAATAAGTTCTAGAGGATGGGCTTTTAAGTGTCCTTAACATTTACAGTGTCAAGTTCTAAAATGGAAAATAGGTGGAGAAAAGGCTGTCTACGTTGGAGGCAATATAGTAAAGTAGTTGAGGGGTCTAGAATCTACTTTCTGGTTTTAAATCTTGGCTTCCCCACTTGCTGGCTATGTGATCTCAGAAAGTCACTCAACCTTATTATTAGCACTCAGTTACTCATCTGTAAAGTGGAATAACAATAGTTAAGTTTACATCCATATTATATTGATATCCTATCTAATAAAAGGGTAATATGCAAATTAACCATCTCTCCAACATACAAGATGGCTGCCCCCATGTGGACACAAAATAGCTGCCAAGAGATGGCCAGCAGGGGAGGGCATTTGGGGGCAATCAGGCCTGCAGAGGAAGGTGGTTTGGGGGTAACCAGGCTTGCAGGGGAGGGCAGTTGGGGAACCCAGGCCTGCAGGGGAGGGAAGTTGGGGGCAACCAGGCTGTCAGGGTAAGGCAGTTAGAGGTAAGCAGGCCTGCAGGGGAGAGCATTTACAGGCAATCAGGCTGGCAAGGGAGCAATTGAGCATCAATCAGGCTGGCAGGGGAGTGGTTAGAGAGTGATCAGGCTGGCAGGCAGAAGCAGTTAGGGGCAATCTGGCAGGCAGGCAGGCAGGTGAGTGGTTTGGAGCCAGCAGTCCTGGATTGTGAGAGGGATATCTGACTGCCTGTTTAGGCCCAATCCCAGTGGGTAGTCGGGCATCTCTCGAGGGGTCCCAGATTGGAGGTGGTACAGGCTGCACTGAGGGACACCCCTCCCCCATGCACAAATTTCATGCACCAGGCCTCTAGTATATATATAAAAGCCTATGGTTACTATGATTCGCACTGATACCAGAGGGCAGACATCCAACACAGGATCTGCCCCCTCATGGTCAGTGTGCTTTCACAGCAGGAGTGTCACTCTGCCAGAAGCTGGGCTCATGACTGGTGAGCACGGATATGGGCGTCAGATTGCTATTTCGGCCCGATCCCCTCAGGCCCCATAGATCTGACATCCCCCGAGGATTCCTGGATCGCGAGAGGGAGCAGGTCAGGCTGAGGGACCTCACGAGTACACAAATCCATGCATCGAGCCTCTAGTGTTCACATAAAAGCTTCCATGCCCAGCTGTATTTAATGATATTCTCTTGTTTCAACCTAGGTCTGAGAAACATCTTGCCTATTACAACAGCAAAGGTGCCAATTGTAAAGTTCTACCATTTGAGAAGTGGTCTGGAAGTGGACATCAGTTTGTATAACACATTGGTAAGATATACTTTCTAAATGGTTTCTCTAGAGAGATTAATGGAAACAGATGTCTCTTAAGCCATTCATTCCATTGCATTTATTCTTTCAGTAGTTATTAGTGCTTGCTCTGTGCCTGGCAGTGATCTGAGGCTGGGGGTATAACAGAGAATTTAGTTAATATTAATATTCATTTAAAATTAGGTCAGAGTGACAGGCACTTTTGTTTGGCTTGAACTTTTTTGGAGTGTGTGTGTGTATGTGTGTGTTTCACACTTGGTTTGTTTCAGGGCTTTCTGGTTCCTCTCTGGCCGTAAGGGCAGTGCCAGGACAGGTTGGGGGAATCATCCATCTATTTACAGGAAACTGATTTTTTTTATTTTATTTAAATTTTTATTGTTGCAATATTACAAATGTCTCCTTTTTCCCCCCATTGACTCTCCCCAGCTGCTCCCACCCCTTTGCACATGACCTCACCCTCTCCCCTACTATCTGTGTTCATTGGTTATGCTTCTGTGCATACATATAAATAAGTCCTTTGGTTGATCTCTTAAACACATACACACACACACACACCTTCCCTCTGAGGTTTCACTGGTCTGTTCAATGTTTCTGTATCTGGATTTATTTTTGTTCATCAGTTTAAGTTGTTCATTATATTCAGGAAACTGATTATTTTAAAGCCCTTATTTTTTAGGAATGTTCACACTAAGGACATCCTATCTAATAAAAGGGTAATATGCAAATTAACTGTCACTCATCACAAAGACGGCAGCCCCCAATCCTCTCAGCCCTGTCAGAGTTCCCAAGTCCAGGTAGGTGGCGGGGGCAGGCAGCCACTGAGAGTAGGCAGTGTGAGCGGCCTGGCAGAATGCTTGCTTCATCAACACAGCAACGAGGCAAGCGTTCCTTGGATAGGCCTGTGAGCCCTTGAGAGCCTCTGGGTAGCAGGTGCAGAGTGGCCAGGCCCCACAAAGAGGTACTGGTGCACGAATTCTAATGCAGGACATGTATATAAAACTCTAAGCGACTGTTTGACCAGTCGCTATGATGCGCACTGACCACCAGGGAGCAAATGCTCAACGTGGGAGCTGTCCCCTGGTAGTCAGTGCGCACCCACAGCAGGAGTGCCACTCAGCTGGCCAACAGGTGCCAGATGCCGGGCTTATGGCTGGCGAGCACAGCTTCGGCAGTGCAAGCCTCTCCGGCGGCGGTGGCGGCGGCGGGTACAGTGGGGTCAGGATGAGCGGGAGCAGTGCAGCGCCCGGCCTGGACTTGGACTCAGAGTCCTCCCCGGTCCCCAGTCGCTTCTGGCACTACTGTATCCCTCAGGGGATATTGGACTGCTGGTTTCGGCCCGATCCTCGCAACCAGCACTTCAACATCCCCGAGGGTCCCAGATTGCAAGAGGGCACATGCCAGGCTAAGGGACCCCACTGATGCACACTGGGTCCTCTAGTATTAACTTAATGGAAATCATGAAATCAAATGTCATTTACAATTCTTCATTATTATCTCTTAAATTATTGAAGCTTATTTGGGGGAAAGAAATACTAGTTTTAGTCTAAGTATGTTTATTCTAAAATGAATTACATTATAAGTCTTTTCAGAATATTCTAGCTTAAAATTTTTCTTCTAAAATAGCCTTATAGCCGGGACCGGTTTGGCTCAATGGATAGAGCGTCGGTTTGGGGACTGAAAGGTCCCAGGTTCGATTCTGGTCAAGGGCATGTACCTTGATTGCGGGCATATCCCCAGTGGGGAGTGTGCAAGAAGCAGCTGATTGGTGACTCTCTCATTGATGTTTCTGGCTCTCTATCCCTCTCTCTTCCTCTCTGTACAAAATCAATCAATAAATAAATAAAATAAAATAGCCTTATAGTATAATTTCCTTTTTAACAGGCCCTTCATAACACAAGGCTCTTATCTGCTTATTCAGCCATTGATCAAAGAGTGAAATATTTATGCTATACCATGAAAGTTTTTACAAAGGTGAGTGTGCTTTCAGTTTTACCTTATCAGGAAATATTGCATCTTCAGACCTTGTTGAAAACATGTCTCTCTTTTTTTTTTTTTTTAAAGACTAGCCATGTCATACACTTCTTTTAACTATTTGGGAAGCCATACTCAGCAAGTTAAAATTTTGTCTTAAATTTTACATGATTATCTGATCTTGCTATGACTGATTGTTCCAATGCTTTGTTGGGTCCTTTGTTTTATTTGGGGTTGTTTTTGTTGTTTTTTTCTTATTTGGTTTTGTTGGAATATTTTAGCATTTGAAAATGTGATTATTCTATTAATGCCCTGTAAAAGCACTTACTTTTAGTGATAATAGAATAGCTACAAGCAGAAAACATTGGTAATCTTTCCTTTGTGTTCCTTGTTTTCCTTCCCTCCAGATGTGTGATATTGGTGATGCATCCAGAGGCAGCTTATCATCATATGCATACACACTTATGGTGCTATATTTTCTCCAGCAGAGGAATCCACCAGTCATTCCTGTCCTTCAAGAGGTATTAATATAAAGTAAATTCTAGCCCTACCCAGTTTGGCTCAGTGGATAGAGCATCGGACTGTGGACTGAAAGGTCCCAGGTTCGATTCCAGTCAAGGGCATGTACCTTGGTTGCGGGCACATCCCCAGTGGGCGGTGTGCAGCAGGCAGCTGATCAGTGTTTCTCTCTCATCAGTGTTTCTAGCTCTCTCTCTCTCTCTCTCTCTCCCTCTCTCTCTCTCTCTCTCTCTCTCTCTTCCTCCCTCCCTCCCTCCCTCCCTCCCTCTTTGTAAAAAATCAGTAAAATATATTTTAAAAAATAAAGTAATTCTATTTCTTACCTGTAAAGCTGGGTGATATTTTGAGCCTTCTCAAAAATTCTTTGGTTGTAGCCCATCCAGCATGGTTCAGTGCTTGAGCATCGACCTATGAATCAGAATCAGGTCATGGTTTGATTCCTAGTCAGGGCACATGCCCAGGGTATGGGCTCAATTCCCAGTGAGGGGGTGTGCAGGAGGCAGCCAATCAATGATTCTCTGTCATCATTAATGTTTCTATCTCTCTCTCTTCCCCTCTCTATTTCTCTCTGAAATCAATTAAAATATTTTTTTAAAGTTCTCTAGTTTTGTAGTTAAAATTTTAACAATTTTTCTAAAATTTTTGAATCAGTGCATTAAGTTTGTAATCCATACTAATAATTTAAAAATTAATTGCAGATATACAAAGGTGAAAAGAAACCTGAAATATTTGTTGATGGCTGGAATATTTATTTTTTTGATCAAATAGATGAACTGGTACGTATTTTAATAGTAAAGATTTTTTTTCTTACACCCTTGACTAAAAGTTAGCTATACTATGCTGTAGTATAGAAAGATAGTCAAAAACTGAATTGTCATTTGCTATATTTATATTATGATAGTTAAAACACACACACACACACACACACACAACAAAAACTAACATATACAGATGCTTTGAAGTTGAAAACATTTTTAAGCCAGTTGAGCTTTTAGGGACTATATCCAGGTTTTTTAATGCCTAATAATTTCAAATAATTTGGTATTTTTTTCCAAATAAACGAATATTTGTTCTGTGATTTTTGTACACAGCTTGGAAAGATTTTTAATTATCAGCAGGCTCTTAAAGTTTATTTCAAGATTCTTCCACTAACATGCATTCTGAGTTTTGATATTAAAACCCTGAGCTCTCCCTATCTCCAAGTCATAGGATGAAGATTAATAAACTCATGTAGGTGGTATTTTAAAATGTATTTAAACTCTAGTTAATTAGAAATAAGTCCATATTTACTTCATAAGATACAAGTGAATATTGACATTAACACTTCACTATAGGGCATGATATCCCTTGTTTTCTTCTGTTTCTAGCCCACCTATTGGCCCGAATATGGAAAAAATAAAGAAAGTGTTGGGCAGCTCTGGTTGGGACTTCTTCGTTTCTACACAGAGGACTTCGATTTTAAAGAACATGTTATTAGCATCAGAAGAAAAAGTCTGGTTACAACTTTTAAGAAACAGTGGACCTCAAAATACATTGTTATTGAAGGTACAAATAAAATTAAAACTTAAAGTTACATAGAATATAGAGTTTGAATTAGGAGGGCATCATTCTTCATCTCTCCAGGAGGGCAGCCCGGAGCCACTGGTTGGGGTGCACAGTGCACACCCCGTTACTGCCTGCATCCAGTGGAGGCATCTGCTTCCCACCTAATCACTTATTTTTAAATGATTGGTGCCTTTATGTGGAGCCTCCCACATTACATCTTTGGTCACCATGACAGATCTTTTACTATCATTGAACACTTAGTGGAGAATAAGGTAAATAAATAAGCTGTTATTTATTTCAGCTAAATAAGTGGGACTTTTAGAACCTTCCTAATAAGAGTGCATTTTCTTTATTTGCTATTAATGGGGGGCTTTTACCTATCAGGAGTCATAACACCTAAATAATGTGTTACTCTAGGTCAGCGATTTTCAACCTTTTTCATCTCATGGCACACATAAGCTAATTACTAAAATTCTGCAGCACTCCAAAAAATATATTTTTGTTGTCAATTTAGCAAAAAATAAATAGGTATAATTTTGACTCATTCACATTGAATGGCTATTGTTGTGTAGGCTGTTGTCATATTTTTATTTGACAGTCTCAGGGAAAAGAGATCAGTCCCCCTGACTAAGACAGGTATTGCATGTTTTAAAGCTCACATGGCAACTCACGGGTTGAAAATCGCTGCTCTATGTTAAACTTTCATCTACCTATTGATACTCTTATAATGTAAAAATATGTAAAATGAAAATCAAATCACAATGGGTTGATTCCTCCCCCGCCCCCCAGGAAAAAAAAAAAAAAAGATTTTGGGGTGGATTTTGTTTTGTTGTGTTTTTTGCTTTCTTGAAAATGTTTTTAAACATTTACAGGAAATAATTAAATATCTACACGTTAGGTTTCACTTATGAATTATGTGTATAAATTTATTGTAAATCATAAAGTATTTTGATTTAGAAAATGATTTATTCCCATTTATTTTATGAACAGTTTATTCAGATCCCACATATATCTTTGACATCAGCAGCTTTCTATCCTTCCTACCACTTTCTGGATCATCTAACAAATAGTGTTCTAGGACCCAACAGATATCCACTCATCTAAGATGTTTGAGTGGAAATATTTAAGATCGTATGGGAATGCTTAACTGAAGCCTTTACTAGAAATTGAGATCCAAGTAGCTGTTGCCTGTGTGTGTTTTAATTTATCACGTGAATTCATTCTGTGATATCCATGAAGAATTATTTTCTAAAGTGATATTTTAAAAGCTTGTTAATTGGCAGGAACATTTAATTCTAAAATGTTTTAAATATATTTGTGACCTCTATATGCCTTCAAAAACTAGTATTAAATAATGTCAGCTAATGTTAGTCTTCTCCACATAGTATTTTCTTGTTCAAAATAAAGCAACTCCTCATAATGTGAAAGATTTTATAAGAATTCAAATATAAAGCAACATCCTCTTTTCTGATGGACACTTTTGAGAAAAAACTTGCCTTACAGTTAGGAATATATGTCACCTAACTATATAACAAATTTGAAGGTCATTAAAAAGGTAGTTATTTAATAATATAAATTATGTAACACTTTTAATAATGATAAATTATGTAACACTTTCTTGTTATATAAACCATTTATTGTATGAATATTGGCATTTTCTTTTTGATTATCTTATTCTCATTTTTTTTTTTTTACTTAGATCCCTTTGATTTGAATCATAATCTTGGAGCTGGATTATCAAGGAAAAGTAAGTTAACTTTGTTTATAAATATTCATGTGATCTCTTTTTAATTCACCTACTTGAGCTCTTATTCTTTGCTTTTTAGTGACCAATTTTATAATGAAAGCATTTATTAATGGTAGAAGAGTATTTGGTATTCCAGTCAAAGGATTACCAAAGGACTACGCCTCAAAAATGGTAAGCATCTGTTGGACATAAAAAAAAATAAAAACAATTCTGAAAGCCCATATTAAGCATTTAATTTGTACACATTACTTCAGTGATAACTTAAATACTTGGAATATCTGGTGAGTCTAGCCACCAAGATGAACAATTACAACACAAATCCCTAAAAATCCTTTCTAAAACATCCCAGCTCTGAGACAGTTCATCAGGAGTATGGGAGAAATAGCCAGAGCTGGAGGTTGGTTGAGAAGATTTATAATTTTGGTGCTGCTTTTCCTTGGTTACACGTATAGGTGGCATTGCTGTGCCACCAAAATTGAGCTCCAGGCCAGCCTCAGCCAAACCATTTGCACATGCCTAAGGGCATTCATATGAAGTCTAGACTTTCTTTGTTTATTACTGTACTTGCAAAAAGTAATACATCCCTTAATGGGATAGTGCTGCCTGTACTACCCTGTTTCCCCGAAAATAAGACAATGTCTTACATTAATTTTTTCTCCCAAGTTGTGCTAGGTCTTATTTTCGGAGGATGTCTTATTTTCGGGGAAACACGGTAGAACTGTCTGTTCTCATATAATGCTCAGATTTCTATTGAGCCGCATTCGTTAAAAACAAAACAAAATTGCATTATAAAGATAACGTATATCAGTGAGAAAAAAGAGGGTTAGAAGCTACATGGTTTTTTAATTAATATTATTCTCATCCAAGGATATATTTTACTGATTTAAGAGAGGAGGACAAGAGAAACATATATGAGAAAAACATCAATCAGTTGCCTCCTGTCTGAGTATCAAACCTGAAACCCAGGTATGTGACCTGATCAGGAATCGAACTGTCAACCCTTCAGCGCATGGGATGAGGCTCCAACCAACTGAGCCACACCGGCTAGAGAAGAACTAGAGGGTTTTATGTTTAAAATAAAGTTATTATTTTTATGCATTAATCTTCTGAATACACTTTTAATGAACCTTAACTGTTTGGTGTGCAGCCATATTCAGCATTTGATTACATGTGTGCATCTCATTATAGATATTGCTGTGGTAGTCTGTCAGTGCTTCTGAAACTTGTCCAAACATATCACTTAGGGATTTTGTTAAATGCAGATTCTGATTCAGGAGGACTTTGCATTTCTTACAAGCTCTCAGGTGATGCTGGTGCTGCTGGTCCCCCACCTTAATTTCACTGGTAAAGAGGCTCAAGCCCAGACCATTGTCTTTCCTTTCTTCTGATATTTCCCTTCAGAATCCACTATGAAATAAAGCAATAGCATATAGCCTTTTTTTTCTCTCTGTAACCTGTATATGCAAATCATGTTCCTCAATTCATAAGGTGTTAGCTTTTCTTTTTTTTAGAGCATAGAAGCCTTTGTACCTGGACTCAGCTCCCCCCAGGGGTAGCTGACTTCTGGGAAATGTGATGCTTTTATTTAGAAGTACGGGGGCGGGGTAAGCTACCTTTGTGGTTAAGGATAAACAGTGCTGAGGGGTGGAAAGGACTACATAAAATTGGAATTTAGGTAAAATTATTTTGATTTGACTTCATAATGGTTTTAGATTTGAAATTACTCAGTATAAATAATATTTATTAAGTTTATGATAATGTTGATGTTCAGGTATAAAATACCTGATTGCTTTCGGGTTAGTTTTTGTGTTTTGATCTCATAGTAATAGTTGACGTTTGTATATATTTATGTTTTTCTAGGAATACTTTTTCGATCCAGATGTGCTAACTGAAGGAGAGCTGGCCCCAAATGACAGATGTTGCCGAATTTGTGGGAAAATTGGACACTTCATGAAAGACTGCCCTTTGAGGAGAAGGTAAGTAAATGTTCAAAAGAGGTGGTTTTGATTTTATGCTCTTAACATACCACTTTTTAAATGAAGTTCTGTTGAAACAGAAAATAAAGTCATAGGAAATTCAGTGTTCTCACGTAAATTTTAGGTTTTTTATAATGAAAATGAGGTGATTTAAAATATGGCCTTACAGCCAAAACCGGTTTGGCTCAGTGGATAGAGCGTTGGCCTGCGGACTGAAGTGTCCCAGGTTCGATTCCAGTTAAGGGCATGTACCTTGTTTGCTGGCACATCCGCAGTGAGGGGTGTGCAGGGAGGTAGCTGATCGATGTTTCTCTCTCATCAGTGTTTCTAACTTTCTATCCCTCTCCCTTCCTCTCTCTGAAAAATCAATAAAATATTTTAAACATATATATATATATATATATATGGCTTTATATACAGATAATGAGAATTGACGCCATTGTAACAGTGACAATATCTCAGGCTTGGTCCCTTTTCCTAAATTTGGTCATGGCACTAATCATTTGGTTATCGGCCTCTCCAGCTGGGATGGAAGAAAAAAGAGAACAAAATGCTTCCCTTTTTACAGCAGTGAGAAGTTCAGAATGATTTCAGTCAGTGAAAAGTACAATTGGTTCCTTCAGGATGCCAATTACACTTCTGATGTACAATAACTGAGGTGTGCTACGTTGAGATTGGGACTCACTGACAGTGTCTCAGACTCCAAGACCCTTTCACTTGTACACAGTTTCACTTGTACACCTTAATATTGCTATGGTGACCTACTCAGCTTGGTGACCATGCTTGCTTCTGTTTGCAGGAGGACTGAGGGACAAAGTATATGTTCACTTTGAACATATTGTTTGGGATGCTTTTACTTGAATGATAATATGCTCATTTAAAAACAGGTTATCATTTCCCTGGCTGGTGTTAATCGGTAGTTAGAGCATCAGCCCTGGCACCAAAGGGTCATGGGTTTGATGCCCGGTCCAGTTTACGTACCTGGGTAGCAGGTGGGATCCTTGCCCCTTGTCAGGATGCGTAGGGGAGGCAACCAATAATGTGTCTCTTTCACATCGATGTTTCTCTCTCCCCCCTCTTTCCTCTCTCTCTAAAAATCAATGGGAAAAATATATTCTGGTAAGGATTAACAAAAAACAACAAAAAAAATAAAACCGGTCAAGAGGTAGAAAATGGTGGTGGAATAGATAGGCATGTTCCAGAGTCTTGTCCCAGAGCAGAAAGAAAGAACAGCCAAGGGTCACACAGGTAGTGTTTGTTGGCAAGTTAAGAAGAAGAAGAGAGACTCAGGCCCTAACCGGTTTGACTCTGGATAGAGCGTCGGTCTGTGGACAGAAGGGTCCTGGGTTCGGTTCTGGCCAAGGGCATGTACCTTGTTGTGGGCACATCCCTAGTGGGGGCCGTGCAGGAGGGAACTGATCGATGTTTCTCTCTCATCGATGTTTCTGACTATCCCTCTCCCTTCCTCTCTGTAAAAAATCAATAAAAGATATTTAAAAAAAAAAAAAGTTAAGGGACAGCTAAACTCCAGGAGAAGGTGGGGGACTGCTGGACAGGGTTCCCTGACCTGGCAGCTGCTGGGTCCCCTCCCGGAGCTATGGGCTCAGATGGGGAGACCAAGCCATCTTGAAGGGGAAAGTGGATCTCATCTGAAGCCTGAAAATCCACAATGCAGTGATCACTGAACAGCTGTGAACCCCAGAACACCAGTTCCCAGTTGGCACAAACATGCAGATTCAAAGGAGTTCTTCATTCCACCACAGGAAGGTCAGATTTCACCTGGGATAAGGTGAGGTCTCTGGTGGTCTCGGTGGGAGAGAAATGAGTGCTTTGTGGGAGCTGGAGGACAGGGGAAGTCTGTGCCTAGAAAAATCCATGGCTGTTGGGGCTGGCGTGGGATCCGTGAATGTGTAAGGGGGTCTCAGAGCTGCAAACAGAAGGGATCTCTAAAAAGCAACCCATTTTGATCTGACATGGAGGGACAGCCTAAAAATTCCAAAGGTTGTGCCAGCTGCTTTGACTTACTTGCATACTCATTGTTCGCATACTTGGGCTTTTTTCTCTTCAAATCCTTGCTTCTGATTACTAAGCTCAATACATAGTATCACCCAGTTGGGGACACCTTGGGAGACTACAGGGGAAAGTTGTTTTTCTGGAACCTGGAGATTGGAGCGGGGAGTGACCATCGGAGAACCAGCTCTGAGGCAGCCCACTCCGACAAACCGGTATTGAGTGCCACAGGGAAAGCAGGATCACAGTACAGGCTAGAGAGGCCAAATAGATTCAAAGTCAATCCAGAAACATTGCCACCCAGGGGCTGAATCACAAACTGATTCTTGTGTATACAAAAATAAAGGAATATAAGAAATTAAGGCAAGGCCTGCTTAAAAATCAGGGCTGACCTACAACACTGAGGAGCAGTGGAATGCAGGGAACTGCAATACTGTCTGGACTGAGAAACAGGCTTGCCAAACCAAACAATACAAGGAAGTAAATGACCTTCACTACATATTTTATTTTATTTTTTATTTTTTGCATTTTCACTTAATTTTTTTCTTTTTTCCTCACTTGATTTTACCTTTTAATTATTACATTTTTCTTTTTAATCAGTATTATTACTACTATTTTACTTTTGTGTGTGTGTGTGTGTGACCTTTTATTGTATATTCTCTTTATTTTACTTTGGGATTAGTGTTCTCCATGCTATTTTCATCTTTCCTTTAGCATCATCTTATTCTATATCAACTCTACTGTTATACCATCACTCTCTTCCTAACTTTTCCCCTTTTGGTGTCATGTTTATCTTACCCCTTTTCTACTTTAGATTTTCCCTATTCTTTCTGTTTACCCCTGTTAAAATTTTCACCCTACTTATATATCTAATTTCCAATCTCCTACTCCCAAGTTCATACACATTTCTCTCTTCGCTGTCTTAACTATCCAAAAAATTGTTTTTCTCTCAGTCCTTTTGTTGTTATTTGCTTGAATGTTGATTATATCGAATTTTTATGCTTTTTTGTGAGATTGTTTTACTTCTTTTTTTTGCTTAGTTTTTTTATTGTTTTTTTGCTTCTGTTTTCCCTTGCCTCGCTTGATATTAGTTGGTGTTGTAGTTTGTATTAATCTCCAGGTACTTGTTGCTGGCATTTGCTGGGATTAGTGGTTTTTCTATTGGAGTTTTCATATATATAGTTTGTTCCCATTTTCTTTCTTTGTCTCTTGTCTCTTTTTTTCTTTTTTCCTTTTTCTAATTTCATTTTGGCACTCCTTTTTTTTGTCTTTCTTATTTCTCATCTTTCTCTCCTATTCCCTAATTTGTCTTTCTCTTCATTGGAGGTTATTAATATTGTGAATACATTTCTGTTCAGTGCATTGTGTGTTGTGCCTGATTGTGTTGTATTTTGTGCCTTTAAATCAACACAAGAGAGAACTAGACATCCAGAGAAGAGAAACCATGTGGAGACAAAGAAACAGCCCACATGTGAAAGAAAAGTAGGCATCATCAGAACAGGAAGTAAATGAAATAGAGGCAAGCAATCTATCAGAGAAAGAATTCAGAGAAATGGTCATAAGGTGGCTGAAAAGAATGGAAGATAAATTTGACAATATGAGTAAGAACCAAGAGGAGCTGAAACCAGTTTGGCTCAGTGAATAGAGCATCGGCCTGCAGACTCAAGGGTCCCAGGTTCGATTCTGCTCAAGGGCATGAACCTTGGTTGCAGGCACATCCCCAGTGGGGTGTGTGCAGGAGGCAGCTGATCAATATTTCTCTCTCGTAGATGTTTCTAGCTCTCTATTTCTTTCCCTTCCTCTCTGTAAAAAATCAATAAAATATATATTTTTTTTAAAAAGAAGAACCAAGATGAAGAACCAAGAAGAAATGAAAAATGACATCGCTGCTGTAAAGAACTCAATAGAAAGCATCAAGAGTAGACTAGATGAAGCAGAGGACCACATCAGTGAGCTAGAAGACAAGGTGGAAAAAAAATACCCAATTAGAGCACCTTCTAGGGGGAAAAAAAAAAATTAAAAAGCAGGAGGAGAGCTTAAGGGAACTTTGGGACAACACGAAACAAAATAACATCTGCATAATAGGGATTCCAGAAGGAGAAGAAATTGAGGAAGGAATAGAAAACCTGTTTGAAGAAATAATGACAGAAAACTTACCTGATACAGGGAAGAAAAAACTTGCACAAATCCAAGAAGCTTACAGAGTCCCAAGCAAAATGAACCCCAAAAGACCGAACCCAAGACACATTATAGTTAAATTGGCAAACACCAACAAAGTAATAATCTTAAAAGCGGCCAGAGAGAGACCAAAAGTTACATATAAAGGAACCCCCATCAGACTAGCAACTGATTTCTCAACAGAAACTCATCAGGCCAGAAGGGAATGGAATGAAATATACAAAGTCATGCAAAGGAAAGGTCTGAATCCAATAATACTGTACCCAGCAAGGCTATCAATCAAAATTGAAGGGGAAATCAGGAGCTTCACAGACAAAAAGAGGACTAAGGGAATTTATTACCACCAAACCAGCAATGCAATAAATTCTAAAGGATCTGCTGTAAAAAAAGAAAAGAAATAGGAAGCGAAGAAGGAACACAGGGGTAAAGAATAAAAATGGCAACAAATAAGTACCTATCAATAATAACTTTAAGTGTAAATGGATTAAATGCCCCAATCAAAAGACATAGGGTAACGGATTGGATAAGAAAACAAGACCAAGAAACCCACCTCAGAAAAAAAGATGCACACAAATGAGGGTGAAGGGATGGAAAAAGGTCTTCCAGGCAAATGGAAATGGAAAAAAAAGTTGGGGTAGAATACTTATATCCGACAAATTATATCTCAAAGTGAAGGTCATAACAAGGGATAAGGAAGCCCACTTCATAATACTAAAGGAAGCAATCCAACAAGAAGAAATAACTCTGGTAAACATGTGGGCACCTAATACAGGAGCACCCAAATACATAAGAACAATCTCCTGGAGGATATCAAGGGAGAGATTGACAGCAATACAATCATAGTAGGAAATTTTAATACCCCACTGTCAACTTTGGACAGATCCTCTAAACAAAATATCAGCCAAGAAATATCAATCCTAAATGACTTAATAGACCAAATGAATTAATTGACATCTTCAGAACATTTCATCCCAAAGCCACAGAATATACATTCTTTGCAAGTGCACATGGGTCATTTTCAAAGATAGGCTATATATTTGGTCACAGGCAAAGTCTCTACAAATTCAAGAAGATAGAAATCATATCAAGCATCTTCTCAGACCACAGTGGCATAAAACTGGAAATCAACTATGATAAAAACAATCCAAGGAAATTAAACACATGGAGACTAAACAGCATGCCATTAAACAATGACTGGGTTACCAGAGCGATCAAAGAAGAAATAAAAAACATCACGACAATGAAAACACAACAATCCAATATCTATGCGACACAGCAAAAAATAAAATAGGTCATCATGTGGAATTTAAGGCTCTTATTTAATACATACTTGTTTTTTACTCAAGTATTAATAGTCACTGGTCATGGGCAAGGAAGAAATGATTTTAATATTTTTTAAGACCCTAAGTCTCCTTATATAATCATCACTTGCTTGTGGACTTATTTCCTTCTAGTCCCCTTTTTGGGCATGTGAATGAATGTATTTAAACTTTCACATCTCAAATTCCCAGTGTCTAGTAAAGAATGCTAAGCAGGCAGAAAGGTTCTAAAAAATCACCCCAAGGATAAGTTTCATGGCATCAATATCAAGAAGTTCCACTAATTGTAAAACTGGTTTTAGAGCACCGGAGTAATTGTGAAAAGGAAAAGGAAAAACACCCTTAAGCCCTTGAGGTTGCTTCTTAGTAGAAAAAAATAGATTTAAGTTTGTTAAATTCCGTGGGTGCCCTCTAATGCCCTCCATCTCTCGTGATTTCCTAAACCTGGAGTTGTCTGATTTTGTTAGAATTCTGTTTGGATTTTTTTCCTACCAGTATTATATCATTTTCTACAGAGCGAGGCGACGGCGAGATCAGGAAGATACCCTAAACCAAAGATACCCTGAGAACAAAGACAAAAGAAGCAAAGATGACAAAGAGGTTCAAAACAAGTGTGCAGAGAGGGAGGTCTCATCAAAAGAGGAGAGGCCCGTGCAGAACACGCCTCAGAAAGCCAAGCTGGTGAAGGCACTTGTCGATCTGGGGAGAGAGAAGATGCTCAGGTCACCAGTGGAAAAGTGGAAGAGACAGGATGACAAAGACTTGAGAGAAAAACGTTGTTTTATTTGTGGACGAGAGGGGCACATTAAAAAGGAATGCCCGCAGTTCAAAGGCTCTTCAGGTATGCACACCAGTCACACTTTGATGGTCCCAATCACATCTCAAGGGAAATCTCCTTTTTAGAGTTCTGTACTATTTATTTCTTCAACAAATCGAATGACTCAGAAAGGTTTTTTTAAGAATGTGAGATTCCATCCCCTCCTTTAATTCTGATCTTTTATAAGTCTTAAATATGTAATTCCTGGTTTTGTTTAGCAGCTTATGAAGGTAATTTGGTTGACTCTTTAAATAAGATTATCAATAAAATGAAAATCTGGTCATCCCCAGTACCTAAAAAATGTAGCCTAAGTGACCATAAAACAAACGAACTTGAGCGTCGCTACTCAGTGTGGTTGAAGTACTGTCCAGCCGTGCGGAGGCATCAGGTTATCTCAGGATGCCAAACTGTGTTCACTGAGCCACATGTATTTTTATTTAAATACATGACATGCACATGCGTGGGAAAGAGACTAGAAGGAAATAGGTTATATAGTTAATAGTGGTTCTAACTGCAGAGGAAAATTATGGAGGAGTTTCTCTTTGGATTTTATCGTTAAATATTTTTCTGCAATAAGTTAGATGATTATTAAGATGAGGGAAAATCATAAGTCAGTAGTTCAAAACCATCCATTATCTTGCCTCTTCAAGTTGTTGGATCTGAATTAACATTATCTTAAATGGCTCAAATATCCATTGAAGGTACCTTTTTAACATACTGGTAAGAGTAAGGATGCCTTTGTGTCTGCATAAGCAGTTTATACACTCACTTTTTTAGAAAAATCTGTGAATGTGGATGAAATATGGTTAGTTTAGAAAAGAAACTCTGAGACCATTTTTTTAATTAAAATAGTGCCCTATTTCTGTCCTCAATTGTATATGTTTATGAACAGCATACAAAGTTAGCACTGCTGATGGTTTCCTTAGTGTTCATTCCAGTGTTCATTGTTCCCGGAACACTGATAACCTCTTCCCCATTTCATTAAATCAGCAGCATGGTGTCTCTTTTTTGTTTCTTTCTTTTTAAGACAAAGTTATAGATCACTTGTACTTTCTTTTTCCAAAAAGAAGCTTTATATGCAGAGGAGTGTATTTTTAAATTAATTATTGATTTTAAAACAAGGTTTAAAACATTTATGAAAGATACATCTTGCCCTACTTCTAAAGAACTCAAACTCAAGCTCTTTTGCCCTAATGTGGGACAAATGCCAGAATAAAATGATTTTCTCTTATGATTATATGAGATAAATGTAATTAAAAGAATTTAAAATAATAGCAATAACTAACATTCATTGAGTGCCTAGTATAGACCAGGCACTATTTTAACTACATGGGTAATTGCATGTAATTTTCACCACAGCCCCATCAAATGTGGTATTATTGATATCCCCAGATTACGGATGAGGAAACTGTAAACAGTATAGATAAGATGTAATAAAGTTTAACCATGGTTATTTTTGTACAATGCAGTGATGAAGGAATGCCCCTCTGGTCCCCAGCATGGATGGATTGCTTCCTTCTAGCTAGTAGCAAGTTTTAAGTTACCTACTAGTGAAGCTTTCCAAACAGCTAGAGCAGTGATTCTGTCAAGCTGGGACAGCAGCAAATCAGAGGGAGAAGGGACATCCTGGGGGGAGGTGGGTATAATCCAACCAAAGCAAAGCTTTATAGTCTTTACTTCAGAATGTAGTATGTACAGTTTAAGTCAAGTAGTCATATTATAAAAGTAAAATAAGAAGGGAAGGGTGGGGCTGGAGTGTGAATTTCCTCCTGTAGGAAGGAAAAATAATTAGCTAAGAGTTATGCTGCTCCCTCTCATTTCTGCAAATACATTATTATTTTGTCCACACAATATATTCAGAGGAACTTCTGTCATATCAACAGATAGTCTTTCTGTGCAAGTTTGGAAACAGGGCTACTGCTTTCAGTTTAAGGGAGGAACAGAAAGTGCCGATTTCTCTCTTAGGTATGTTTAAATCACAGTGGGTATGTGGATCCCCTTCTTCGCCTAGTACTTTGAGACCACCTGACATATTTGTTCAGGTAAACCTAGCTCAAAACAGCAGGAAGGCCTGGCAGCATCTGTCTATCCAGCAAACTTTACTGGGTGCTAGAAGCTCTGTGCTGGGTCCTCGAGGTGCTGGGCAGGCCCAGGCCCTGACTCCTTCATTCTGGCTAACCTGCCGGCTCCCTCCTCCTGCCCTCAGCACAGTGTTGCGGAGGCTTGCTGTGTCAGGGCTGGCAGGGCATGCTTTAAGGATCCCTGCATGTGTGTCTTGCTTTTCAGTAACTTGCAAAGTCCTGCCTCCCACATGCCTAATTTCAACTCTCCTTGGGTATGGTTGCACTTTTAAAGCTCTTTCAGATGCTATTCCCTTCAATTTTGTAAACCAGTGTATTTCATTTTTTAGGCAGTGCTTTTAGATGAAGACAAAAAGCAACTATATTTTTGAGTCCCCAGTCAGGTATGTGGGTTAAAAACAACAAATGTGTGTTATTTTACTTACTGCATAGTTACCACATGCCTTTTGAGATACTTCTTTTGAATAAGCGGTTTTAACAAGGATTGGACAGCAGAATCAGCTGGGGAACTTACCCTGCCCCAGCTTCATCTCCTAAATCAGATTCTTCAAGGGTTAGGCTTGGACCTGTATATTTTTTTAATTTATAGGTGACTAGAGAGGCCTGGTGCACGAAATTCGTGCACTCGGTGGGGGGGGGGGTCCCATAGCCCAAACTGTGCCCTCTTGTAGTGTAAGACCTCTCAGGGGATGTCCATCTGCTGGAGATCAGGCCTAAGCCAGCAGTCAGACATCCCTCTCACAGTGTTGGGCTCTCGCAGTCCGGGACCCCTTGCTTCTTACCACCCACCTGCAGCAGAGGTGGGAGAGGCTCCTCCCACCGCTGTTGTTCTCATCAGCCGTAACCCCGGCTTCTGGATGAGTGGTTTTACCCCTGTGGGAATGCATTGACCACCAAGGGGCAGCTCCTGTGTTGAGTGCACATCATAGCAAGTGGTCGTTCCACTGTTCATTAGATTTGCATGTTAGGGTTTTATTATATAGGATTTTTATACCATCCCTGAGAAGTCTTGAATTATTTGTTCCTCTTCCATGCTTTTTGTTTCTGCTTTGAAATTGCCATTGTGTTGTCAACAGTGTAATCCCTTCATGGAGATTATTCACTGCACCAAAGTAAGGAAAGAAAGTGTTGGTCTGAACTCCACTCTTTCACTAAGTCATTTGTTCATTCCTTTAAAACAAATATTTACGGCCCATACCCACCACCTGCTAAGTGCAGGACATGGGTCTAAACACTGAGGATACAGCATTGAACCTGCACAGCCCCTTCTCTCATTCTCGTCAGAGGAGATACATAAACATTTTGTGTGGTGACAGGTGCTAAGAAATATAAAGCAGGAAAAGGGAAGCAGAGAATGTTAGAGAGGGAGGCGGCCTTTCTTATTAAGTGACTTCTAAATTTAAGCAAAGAATTCAAGAAGGGGCAAGTCATGTGAAATTGGAGTTCCGACTATTACAGCAGAATTAAAAACGTTTTTTGTCCTCCAGGGTCACTGAGTGGAATGAGCAGGAAAGGGTGGTAAGAGGTGAGGTCAGGGTAGATGGTCTGGATCAGGGAGCACCTATCAATGATATTAAGTGAGGACTTTTGCCAGATTTTGAAGGTAGCATCTTCAAACATTATTTTTGAAGGTTGGATAACAAAGTACAAATTAAGAGATGACACTATATTTGGCCTGAGCAACCAGAAGAATAGAGGTTGACTTTTCTCTGCTGAAGAGCATATTGTGGGGGTGGGGGAGGTGTAGAGGTTAGTTTTAGAAACCTAAGTTTATGAAACTGGCTAGATATCTGTGTAGAAGGGCCAAGTAGCCAAATGGATATACTATCGATACAAGCCTGGCCTTTAGAGCAGAGGTCCAGGCTGGAGATACAAATTTGCATATTATCAGTGTGTAATAGTACTTAAAAGCCTGGGTCTGAGTGAGATCGCCTAGAAAGGAAATTTGGATAGAAAAGAGAAAATCATTTAGAGACTCGGGTAGAAAATAAAGGAGAGAGGGCAGAAGCAGCAAGAGAGCTGGGTCCTGGAATTCAAATGGAGGAAGTTCCTCAAAGGGAAGGGAATTGCGTGAATTGCTGCTCATGGGTCTGCTGCAGCTGTAGACTGAGAATTAAGCACTGGACTTGGCAATGCAGAAGTCACTGGTTTCTTTGGCATGCAAAGGAGAAAAACGTGATTACAGGGAGTTCTGGTGAGAAAAGCTGGGAAAGGAATTAGAGGCAACATGACTTCAGCAAAGGGCACGAAGTGTCAGGGCCCAGGTCTGCAGACAGTGGAAGCCTCTGCAGGCCTTTTGCTCGAGTTTCACCAGTCTTTTGGGTCTTGAAATGGAAGGGAGGAAATTGAGACAGAAAAGAAAAATAAAATAACATTAACATACTAACTTTTTCACTTTTTTGGGTATGAAGGGATGAAACTGTAAATGTGATGCAAACATTCTGACTTCTGACCTGTTGATATCCTTAGTAACTTTGCTTAAAAGTACCTGTCAGTCTTATCTGCTCCCCTTCCTCTCTCATCTTGTTCAGTAAAATCTTTTTAAAGGAGGGAAACTATATGAGCATGTGTAGTCTTTTGAACTTGATTGTCTACTTTATGAGAAACGTTTTTGAAATTTTAAAACTTCACTGAGGTAACCTGACATTTTTGTACATGATGTCAACCCACATTTTGTATGCTCAGTTTGCATGTGTCATATTATTGCTAACGCACAAACAACTGTTTGCCGGTACATTGGAGAGATGCCTGTGTGAGTTAGAGTGTGAAGAGTCTAAGCTACCTCCCATAAATGTCAGTGACTGGGAGGTAGCACTCCCGGGTCCTCAGCGGCCTCCTAAGCCCTGCCATAAAGAGAGCTCTCCCCTGCTTCACCAGCCGGGTACCAGGCGCAGTGATCTCCCCTGGGAAGGCTGAGAAAGCTCCAGTGAGGAATGTTTGGTTGACTGTTAACAGGAGAAAAGTAAATGGAATTGTTATGTTACTTAACTATTTCCACTTCTGCCGGGGCCAAGGTCAATTATCTCATATAAAATAATCTAAAAAGAAATAGGCATTTATTTTTATGATCGTGAACTTTAAAGGTGGTGGGTTTTTTAATAGCATCAGAACTTTTTACAATCAAAATGTCAAAGGCATGGGGATTGAGGTTGGTATACAGAGTGAGGTCAGAGGATTCAAAGGGAAGCACAAAGCTTCAAAGAATTGCCACCCTTACCCAAAAGAGGACTGGACTGCATGAAAGGTAAAGACACAGGAGGCTCAGGGAGAAAATTCAGGAGCAGCTGTTAGCTGGGAAGGTTTTGTAATTGTTCTCAGTAGAATGCTTGGACTTATAAACCAAAAAAGGGCTACTGGGGAAACCCCCAAAATCAAATAGACAGAAGTGAAATGAGAATGGAGCCTATTAATATTATGAGATGATTTGATTGACAACGAGAGCAGCCATGAAAGAAGGATAAGGAAGTTGACAGGCTGCCCCTGGAAACAACTTTGATTCAACAAATGAAAGCCTGTGGGAAACAGACTCCACCGCAGTTTATGGGTTGTTTCTCAAAGATCCTCGGAGTTTGAGGGTCACAACGTTAACATATGTAAACAAGCCAAGAGTTGGTTTTACAAGGGTCAGCCTTGAACAGACATGTCCAAAACATGTTTACATAAGAAAAATACTGATTCTTGCTTAGGTTAGATGTTCATTTGGCCAAAAATGAAATGTCTTAAGAACATCAGCTCTGCAGTAAGGTTGCATGGTATATTTTCTAGTTTTATAATGGTGAAAGGCCTACTTAGCCTCCACTTGCCTCGGTTTCCTCATCTGTTCTAAGGACTAATAAGAGAAATACCTGACCTGTAAGGATGTTGAGAAATCCGTGTCAAAGCACTTATAACAGCGCCTGCATGCAGTAAGAACAGAGCAGAGGTTTGTGGTGGGTGGTGATTCATTGGTGTTTCTACAGGGCTAGGTCAACATTTTACACATTTTGAAAGTAGAATTTTATTATAATTTTTTTAAATGCTGGAGGAATACAGATGTTAGACATTGTAAAATGGCATTACCATTGACAATAAGTTAGGATTTCTGTAATTATTTTCTAAGCAAGAAACTGACACTTATAAATCTTGAGCAACTGTGCTAGTAAAACTTAAATTTACTACAGAAAAAAAAAAAAGAGTGTGATACCAGAAAAATACAAATAATTGTTACAGGTAGCCAAAATCTATCCTTTGTAATAAATTAAAACTCTTCAAGTAAGTACATAACAGCTGTTAAGACTGCCAAATTTATCTATGATAAACTTACCCAAATTATATATGTTGTTCTGAATGTGAAATGTCTCAATTATAAGTAGTGTTAAATTTCCCCAAAACTCTTTCTTCTCACCAGAGCCTGTTGATATGGACAGCTCTTGCACATTAGCTGTGTTGACCTTAGGCAATAGGTTAACTTCTTTGAGCTCCGGATGTCTCATGTATAAAAATTGCAATAGCACCATTTATCTGGCTGGATGCTGAGAAAATGCACCCAGATTATAGTAAGCACTCAGCCACATTCCCTGTCCTCTCCTAACACCTGTCTCCATCCTTTTTTTCTTCTTTTTTTTTTTTTTTTTAATTTCAGAGAGGAAGGGAGAGAGAGAAACATCAATGATGAGACTCATTGATCGACTGCCTCCTACACACCCCACACTGGGGATCAAGCCCACAACCTGGGCATGTGCTCTGACCAAGAATCGAACCATGACCTCCTGGTTCATAGGTTGACGCTTAACCACTAAGCCTTGCCAGCCAGACAATTCTTTTCCACTAGGCTATATATAGTTCTTAATCTCCTAAACGAGATAGTATTAAATAAAAAATTTCATGAATTTTCTTGCTCTTGCTTGTTATTTCCCTCCCCTACATACACACAGCCAACACAGTGCCTTAGATGGTCTGTAAATTATATTGTTTAGAGGTATACTTTGAAGGAACAATAGAGTGCGAATGGATAAGAACATGAGCTTTTGAAGTCAGACATACTTAAGTTTGAAATCCAGCCCACCTTTTTACTGGCTGTGTCACCTCAGCAACTTTGAACCTCTCTGCCGCAGTTTCCTTATCAGTTAATTGGGACTAACACCTTACAGGGCAGTAAGGATTAATTTCATATATGTAAAGCCCATAGTACAGTATCAGGCACATACCACTCAATAAATTATCACGGTTCTTATTACTGTAATTAACAGGAGGTATCAAACTTGCTGTAATTTATCTTACAGGACAAATTTCTTAATAAGATAGGAGTATTTGGAGATTAGAGAATTGCAGTTATAAACTGACTTTTTTGCATAAATTAACTACTCTAGCATAATTACATATAACAGTTTATTCAGTCTGTGAATCTCAAGAACTAACATATTTCTGATCCTTAATCCTCCCCCATTTTTTAAAGGAAATTACTTTTCTAAAGGTACTGCCTGTTTCTTCATTTATTCCACTTTAATTCCATGGTTTGAAATCTTAAAAATTAAAGATGCTGTACTACTAAATAGATTAATGGATATCTTTTCTCCCTCATGATGATGTGTACTTACACAATTTTTTTTCTTTTTAATATATTTTTATTGATTTTAGAAAAGGGAGAGGAAGAGAGAGAGACAGGAACATCAATAATGAGAATCATTAATGAGCTGCCTCCTGCACACCCCACACAGGGGATCGAGCCTGCAACCCAGGCAGGTGCCCTGACCAGGAATCAAACCATGACCTCCTAGTTCATAGGTCGACATTCAACCTCTGAGCCATGCCAATATTTTTTGAAACAGTGTGGAGAGATCTTATTATCTATGAATGTAAATCATCCTTTTAGATATCCAGTATTCTTGCTGTTCCAGGGTGTCACTATATTATTATTTCTTTAATCATTCCTGATTAAGTGACTGTTTTAAATATATATCAATGTCTTCAAAACGTTTTATATCTCTTAAGTTGATGTCTAAATTTTTCATCATAGTTGCAAAGCTTTTGTAATTTATGGGGGTGTGGGGGATTATAAATACTGGCATTGTAAAATACAACTTTTAAATCAGCCTTAAATTTATCAAATGAAATATAAATATTATTGCAGAAACTTTACATCATTTCATTTTTTTCCTTGACTACCTTTGTTTCACTTCCACAGAATTTTATATTAAGACTGAAGGCCTAGTGCCATGGTTGGCAAACTGCAGCTCTCGAGCCACATGCAGCTCTTTGGTCCCTTGAGTGTGGCTCTTCCACAAAATACCACAGCCTGGGAGAATCTATTTTGAAGAAGTTGTGTTAGAAGAAGTTTAAGTTTTAAAAATTAGGCTCTCAAAAGAAATTTCAATCATTGTACTGTTCATATTTAACTCTGTTGACTAATGAGTTTGCCTACTGACCACGGCCTAGTGCATGAATTTGTGCACCAGGTGGGGTCTGGCTGGCCTACCCTGTTGGAAGGGAAGGGGGCAATTAGGGGAGGAGCTGTAGGTGGTTGACCCCACCCCCAATGAAAGGGGGCAGTGTTCAGGGACAGGGCTTGCCTGCCCTGCCCCCTGGTCAAACTACTGGTCAAGAGGACAATTTGCATATTAGGCTTTTATTATATAGGATGATATATTTTTACCATATAATTCAAGCATTTTTTGATCACTTTATCATACTTATCTGAAATAAAAATACTTATGTAAATTGGAATTTTAAGCTTTTTCTTAAATCTCAAAGTATAAAATTTTCTTCTAAGTTTTTTTTTTTTAATTCTTTATTGTTTAAAGTATTGCATTAGTCTCCTTTTTCCCCCATTGATCTCTCCCCTGCCATTTCTAAGTTGTTTTTACAACCATTAGAACAATGTGATTGATCAAAGCAAACGTTACAAATTTGGATTTAAAATTACTTTTTATGTTTACGTAGTAAAAATGACTCATTTAATGAGCAAATGGGATTTTTCCCAGTGCATTTATCTGTCTATGGACTAATACTACTTATTGCAGGAATGAAAACAGTGTTATTATCTCTAATTTTTGTTTTTTTGTTTTCATGGTTGGTAAATATTGAAAAAAATTAGTGGTCTTTATGATAGCAAATTTAAAATAATACAAATTCTTTTGATAGTTTGGTAATGGAAAATGTATTATAACAATGACTCTTAATTATTTTTCATTCTTTAAATGACCAAACACCACTTAGTAATGTAATATCGAAATTATTCATCATGATCATCAGCTATTGTAATTTTACAAAAAAACTAAAACTGGGGTTTTATTAGAGGCGTTTACGTTTATCACAAACCATAATTTTCTTTGCCTCCTTGCATCTCGGTTTTTCCACTCCAGGGCAGCATACCACATTAAGATTTGGATGGTTAGGAGATATGCCTGTCTTTTGTATTGTGGTGAAAATAGGAAAAGAATTGTGAAAAGGGAGTTGGAAAGAAAAATAACCTTTCTGAGAATGCCTTCAAAGCCTTAGCCATGAAGGCATTCTCAGGAAGAATTCAGATAGAAATTGAGAGGCTGCAAGCAATTCTCTTAACACCCCTTCCCCTCTTGTCTTGTTAAGTCAGCTCAGAAATACATACACCCAAGTTTGTATATAAAACCCTATAAAGGATATTTGTCTAGGTATATATCCTCAGGATAAATTTCCAGTTAGAATGATGGGTTGAAAAGTATGTACCTTTCGACAGTGGTACCAGTAATGCCAATTTAAGATTGGCAATCCCAGGGAGTCATTCACAACCTGTTTCCCACACCCTCACTTCATTGAGATACTCTTTTTTGTCAGTCTGCTTGAATTTCTATTATACCATTGAACTCAACATTTTTGTACATGCTTTCATTTGAATTTCTTCATGTTATATCTTTGCACTTTTTATTATAGTAGTCATCTTTGTTTTTACTTCTTTCTACATAGAAATTCATTCATGCTTTGTCAGAAGTGTTACAACATGCTTCACCACCTCCACCCCCAGTTTATTATTCTTTCAGCCTCATTTATGATTTGTTTTGCCATACAGACATTAGTTTGCTTACTTGTTTCTTTTTGTAGTTTGATTTCAAGCCAACTTTCCCATAGTTTCAAGTCATGCTTATACAATTTATGAATTTCATGGTGTTCATTTATATTTTACTTCTATTAGTTTTAAAGTATCTTCAGGTATGCTGAGATTTATGTTTATACTAGAGGCTAAGTGCACAAAATCGTGCACAGGTCTGGTCCCCAGCAGCTGCCTTTCATTCTGTGCTGCCCCCTGGTGGTCAGAGCGCATCATAGCAAGCAAGCAAGCCTACTCCCAGTCAGTCAGATTCCCAAGGAGACACTTTGCATATTAGGCTTTTATAGAGAGAGAGAGAGAAGGTTACATGTTTAGGTAATACATTAATAAAACTATTAGTACTATTAGAAAAGAATGGTTCTTTAACACTTTGAGAAAAATATAAAAAGATACACATAATATAACAACTACCAATCTCCTAGAGAAGTAGCATCATTTTATTTTCCATCCTTTTTTTGGTTAATCCTCAGCCAAGGATACTTTTCCATCGATTTTTCTCCCCCCTTCCCCCCAGGAATTGAACCTGCAACCCAAGTACGTGTCCTGGACTGGGAATTGAATCTATGAACCTAGGTGCTCAGGCCAGCATTCTAACCACTTAACTACACTGGCCAGGGCACATTTACAATCTTTTTTTAAATAAAAGAGTAAAATAGTGAAAGTACCCTTTTATTACCACCCTCAGGAACATTCTGTAAGTCATATCCCCCTCCTCCTGGAGGCATCTGTTACTATGAGTTGAGGGCTCCTTCAGTTCTTCATGAAAGGTCATACATATGTATCCTTTAACATATTACCCCTGGTGAATTTTTAAATTTACATGACATCATGCTGTATAAAGTGTTCTACAACCTGCTTTTTCATATCTAACAAAATGATTTTTAAATTTTAAACATTGCTGTATTTTTAAACATATTGCTGTATATAAATTTATGGTATTTTTAAATAGTATTCCATCATATGAATACAGAATATTGAATGTATCCATTACCTAGTACATGAACATTAAATTGAGTCTGATTTTTTGCTTTTACAACGTTGTGCACATTCTTGTGTGAATGTCCTTGAGTATAGGTGAGAGGTTCTACTGGTGTGCATGCTCAGAAGTCAAATTGTTTAGGTTACAGCATATATTATTAACTGATCTGTGGTGTGGTTTTAATTAGTAATCCTCCTTTCTGAAACTGTATTAAAATGATGTCACTCTAGCGACTTGTCTGCATTTAAAAAGACTTTGACTTGGCTTATGTTTAATAGATCACGTTTCATATATCTAGTGCCTAATTACTTAATTTCAAAACAAGTGACCATTTCCAGTGTGAAACGTTTCTGTGAATAATTGACAATAAGTAGCAGATTTCTTGATGAAATGAGACTTGTTTCATTTATGTTGGGTTTTGTTTCTTCCCCTCCTCTAGGTAGCCTTTCCAGTAAATATATGACTCAGGGAAAAGCCTCAGTGAAGAGGACCCAGCAGGAATCATGAGGGAAGGAAAATGCAGCGCTCTAAATGGCCACTCAGGCATTCCTAATCACTCTGAAAATTAGGTTCATTTTACAGGACTCAGCAGCATAGATCAGGCTTCAACTTAACATTTAAGGGAAATGTCAGATTTTTTTTTTAACTGAATGAAATTCATAATAAGGAAAAAAAATTTTAATGTAGTCTTACCTACCACAAATCCTCATAGATTTAAGGATTTTAATAGAAAGCCATGGTGTATTTATAAAGCCAGGTTTAAAAAAAAAAAAAATAGTAACGATGGGCCAGTATTCAGTGAATACATTTTCATGGTTTTTAATTCTTTCCAATCACACTAAAATGGTGTGCTGATAAACCCCAAAAAATTAATCCTTTCTTTCCTATAGATCCCTTTTTTGTTTTGAAGAGGGGAAATTATATTTATTGTTGTTTACTGAATTCCTGTGTGAAAGTGTGTCAAATACGTGTGAACTGCTACTACTGTGTTTACCATTTGCAAACCTTACGTTATTGATATTTGTAAAAGAAGTGATAACATGAACGTGATCACCTGTTTATGTGAGTCTTCCATGGATGAGCAATGCCCATGAGGGGCTTCTTGGTATTTTCCCTCTCTAATTTTAATTAAGTTGACAAATATCTACTATGCTCCTAAAAATGAAGTGAGGAAAACAAGTAGTCTTGTTTGCTGCTAAAAACATTTTCAAAGAAAAAATGACAAATAAAATTGGTTTTTACTTTTTATGATATTCAGAAATTAGGGTGGAGAACTTAAAAAAAAAAAAAAAAATCCCTGCAAATTAAGAAGCCATCTCTGCCAATTGTAAATTTGCTTGGTATCATTTTGGGTCTGACTGGAACTCTCATGGAACTTTCTGTAACATCACAAGCCTTTCAGAAGTACTACATGGTCACCACTGTTTCAGCTTGATTTTGAAATAAAAGCAAAATTTTGATCTGTAATTTTATCCACATCCCTTTCTAGTGAGAGTCCTAACTTCAATGAGGAAACTAGAATGGAAGGAAGGACAGTACAGATCTGTGCCTCTTTATCTCGTGCTCCCTTTACTTGTGCTTATGCTCGACTGCTGTTCCTTGATAGCCGCTGGGTGGCAAGCACTAGGGATGCACAACGAGGCACAGATTTAGGAGAACAAATACGGAGAGGGAGGTACCAGAGGGTTTTGCTGGGTAAGCATTCCTAGATAGGAGAGAACTCAAAACATATACCCATAGCCCTTCTTTTAAACAAATTACTTGAAAACATATTCCAGCTAAAGGAGAATCATGTAAAAATTAACTTCAGAATTGTGATAGAATTAGTGATCATTCCTTGCTCAATCTGATCAATACAATCTCTTAAATTAAGTGAATTATGCAACCTGAGCTGAAACTGCTCTGCATGACTTTGCTCGGCTGCTGCTCTTCGAGTTCCTCTCTTGCCTTCGTGCATGAAAGTCGACCTGACTGGGCACACAGTTCTTGTCAGACTTCCTGTGGAAAGCCTATAGATGCCGCCGTTTTCTGGCATTACAGCAGAAGTCTGAGGCCAGCCTGATTGGTATTCCCTTGCAGGTTTTATTTTTCTACTTTGAAGCTTGTGTGTTCATTCCTGTATCTTTTGTGTCAGTGACTTTTTTTCTCAACAAAACTGAATCCAATGTATCTCCCTACCCAAGTTTTTTTTTATTGTTGTTGTTTTTATCCTCACCCAAGGGTATTTTTTTGTATTGACTTGAAAGAGAGAGAAAAACATCCAGCTTCTGTACATGCCCCAAACTGAGATCCAAACCCACAACCTAGGTTTGTTCACTGACCAAGAGTTGAACCCGCAACTTTTTGGTGTACGGAATGACACTCCAACCGAGTGAGCAACCTAGCCAGGGCTTTTATATATTATATATTGATTTCAGAGAGAGGGGGAGAGAGAGAGAGTCATTGATCAGCTGCCTCTTGCATTCCCTCTACTGGGAATCGAGCCTGCAACTCGGACATGTGCCTTTGACTGGAATCGAACCCAGAACCTTTCAGTCTGCAGACTGACACTATCCATTGAGCCAACCCAGCTAGGGCTTAATCAATTTGAAAAAGTTTCTATATTTTTTTTCCCCTCAAAAATCCTTTTGTCTTAATATTCCTCTCATCTTTTTTCTTCCTGCTAGGAAAACTTCTCAACTTTAACCTCCCCATGACTAGCTTGATTTTTTAGTGTCATTCTGCTGTTTGCTGTTATTCTAATTAAATTTTTTCATCATTTCACTTCTAATTTTCTTCACTTATTCTCACCCACTTTCTTTTCCTCTCATTTTAGCTTAATTTCATTATCTTCCTTTTCATAGAAACCATGTTTTCTTCCTTTTAGGGATGTTGAAAGATTCCTGCATTCTGTTCTAATTTCCAGAGTAGATTCTACCCTGTGTACTCTGCTTTTAGTCTGACTTTGAGCCTTCCTTGGGGGTCAGTGGGACAGTGGCCAGCATTTGCCAGCAGACCTGGAAAGTGGGTTGCTCTTAGCTTTTTGCTCCCTTTGGATGCCAGTGATAGCCCCTTCTCAGCGCCCCTCGGGGACAGATACATCTGCCCCGTATCATGGTCAGTTCCCTGAGGGTGGCTATCTTTTGGATGCAGCTGGCCTCTCTCTTAACAGGCTCTACAAATGCCCCACTAGGGTTCTTTTCTCTTTCAGGAACAAACAAAAATATGAAATCCATTTTTTATAACCCCATTCAATAACAAATACCTTGCTCGGTGTGTACAGTATCAACAATGTGCCCGAAGATATTATTTAGTTGTTCTGAGATCACTTCAGTTTATTTTTTAATCTTAAAATGTATTTCACAAATGGTTCTGGGTGGTTGTTTTTTTATATTTCTCAAGTGGGAACATTTGTGAGTAGATAGGTCAAAAGGGTTCATAGTGTTTCAGGCCAAAAAAAAATTTTTTTTTTCGAAAAGCAAATAGAGAATTTAATAACCCCCCCCCCCCCAATAAAACTGTAAAAATGTGCTCCTTCTTACTTTGAAAGCAGGTGTGAAGACTTGAGCAGACTTCACTATGTGAAGTGACAGGCTTAAAGGGGGTCTGGCTCTACCAGTTTTCCAGCGAAGAGTGTGGCACTCCTCCAAACCTTTTGGCAGTTCCATTTCCCTGCATATAAAGTGGAAATCTTACCTGCCCTTCCACTGTGTAATGAGGATCAAGCGAGGTCTTATTAGGAAAAGACATTTTTAAATGTCTAGAACCCTGAAACTAAATCCTGGGGTGCAATATTGAGCATTTTCCTATTGAAAGTTCTTAACCTACTAGTAGACATCTAAAAATGGTTACAGCTTGCTATCTCCTTTAACAGTTTCCACCCTTCACACCACCCCCACCCACCCCCGCTCATTTCCACATCACAGGACAGCTCCTGCTCTGAGATAAAGGAGTGCACATATTTCTTACTCATGAAAACTCTTTTAAATCCAATTTAGGGGACTGCACCAGTTTCAAATAACATTAGGTATCACTAAACCACTGACAAGTAGATTTTGTCACTTAACATGCAAAACGCGTAACCAAGTTAAAAACTAAATAATGTGTCTTAAAGGAAAGAAGGCTGTTCAATATACACAGGGTCCTGAATCAGAAGACTTAGAGCTAAAATTTTAAAATAGCATCTGGTGAATTATATTAAAAGACTTGGAGTTTAAAGCATTGCTTGTAAAAATCTCTCATGTTTAGCAATAGCAGAGCCTAGGGGGGCCTTATTTTCGGGGGGATGCCTTATATTTCACTCAGAAGGAAACCTGTAAGTAGATCTTATTTTCGGAGGATGTCTTATTTTCGGGGAAACACGGTATTTAACAGGATTTCTAACCAATCCTGTGGGCCCTAAAGCAGTGGTTCTCAACCTTTCTAATGCCATGACCCTTTAATACAGTTCCTCATGTTGTGGTGACCCCCAACCATAAAATTTCTTGGTTGCTTCATAACTAATTTTGCTACTGTTAATGAGTTGTAATGTAAATATCTGTTTTCCGATGGTCTTTGGCTTTACAGCAGCAATTCTCAACCTGTGTGTCGAGAACCACTAGCAGTATTGCTTAAGACCACTAGAAAACAAAGATATTCACATTACGATTCATAACAGTAGCAAAATTACAGTTATGAAGCGACAAAAATAATTTTATGTTTGGGGATCACCACATGAACTGTATTAAAGGGTAGTGGCATTAGGAAGGTTGAGAACCACTGCTCTAGAGCAAGCATGTCAAACTCAAAAGCTAGCACGGGCCAAATAAGGTTTAAGTTTCTGTGGGCTACAAGAAAAACACAAAAGCTTCAATTTTCATAGAAACATAGGTTTATTTCAATAGAGACATACTGAATACAAAGGGCTGAAATAAAAGTAATTGTTAACATGAAATAGAACATTTTAATAAAAATATTTTCTCGAACATTAATTTACCAGACGCTGAATAACTGCATAAATTAATAAACGTAAGGCAAATAAACCTATTTTTCTTGTTCTTCAAACGTGAAATATTTCCTGTGGCATATATCAAACAAGTCAGTCCAAGGCTCATGACATGGCAATTGGCTGCTAAAATATTCGCTGCTGGTATTAGTGGAGAGAAACGGTGTGCCTACATGTAAGGCACGTAAAGGAAATGAATGCAACATGATTATAGTAATCAGTCATTATCGAACGTTGTAGTTCGTTATTAATAACTATAGACCCGATGTGTGAATTTGTGCATGGGTGGGGTCCAGCCGGCCCACCCCAGTGGGGCCAATCGGGCCAGGCCAGTGGGAGGGGCCACCTCCGTAATGGGGCCAGTTGGCTGGCCACAGTGCACATCATAGTAACTCGTCATTCCAGCGTTCCAGTCATTTGGCTTTTATATAGAGAGAGACAAGAGCGCAAAAGACGTGTGTAGGTGGGGTCTCCAGACCTGGCTGGCAATCAGGGCTGATCAGGGCCTTCTGGCTGCCAGCCAGGGCTTTTCTTCAGTTCACACCGCCCCCTGGTGGTCAGCACACGTCATAGCGAGCAATTGAACTCCCCAGGAGACAATTTGCATATTGGGCTTTTATATAATTTATGTATAACAGGCAATAAGAGATTAAAAATGGTAGCAGAGTAAGTGGATGCAGCACGGACATGCTCCCAGGAACAAACTGGTATTACAACTAAAATCAAGAAAAACCTCCTGAACAATCAATGGAAAACTTGCAGGAGAGAACCCTGATACCCGAGGACCGGAAGTGGAGACCGCATAGAGACTGGTAGGAGGGAGGAGAGGAGGCTCGAAAGGGCTGGCTGGGCACCCACAGACAGCAACTGAAGTTCCGAAGAGATGTCTCAGGTGTAGGTGGTTGCCACTGAGAACTCGGAGATCTAATCCCCAAGCTGGGTCTCCCAACAGAGATCACCAAACCTGAGGAGAGTAGCCATATAACATCTGGCTGTGAAAAGCCACCGGGTGCTGTCTGCCAGGGAGTAACAGCTCAATTCTCAGGCACCCCCTAAAGGACCAACACACAAAATTCCCATTGGAGCCACCCACCTTGTGCTCTGCAGAGGGAGGGTGAAATGGACTGGAGCTGGGAGAGCAGAAGCCAGGATTGGGAACTTGGGGGGATAGAGTTCCGAAGGCAGACACCCCACGTTTCCTGGGCTGAGTCACTCCCTCACACAGCGGAGGCCATCTCATTCTTCCCTGGGCCCTCTGTTCACCAGGCTTCCTATTATTAGTGCCTGGTGCCCAGGAATATTTGCTGGATTAAAAGGCAGGGCACCTAAGCAGCCGCGATAAGGTCTGACAACACTGTCAATGTGCGTGTCCAGAGTTCCAAAATCAACACCTGGAGCAAAAACTGCAATCGCTCCATCCTTCAACATCCCGGGCAGTCCAGCACGCAGGCTCGGGGACTCTTTATCCCACGGTAATCCTATGCTCCAAAAGAACAAGACGTTCTTTCAAATGGAGAGCCATCTGGTCCAGCTATACCGAAAAAGGAAACTGAAGCGTCTAGAGCTGTTTGGGCCTCGGAACCAACCAGCCTGGCGGCGCACCTGACCCAGAGGCAGGGCCCGCAGCCACGCGCCGGCCCGGCTCCCACACCACGCCCAGCGCCCTGGGAGGCCACCTGTCCCCAGGCCCTGCCTGCCTAGTCACTGACTCGCCCACGGCCCGCCCTCCGCCCGTCACTCAGACGGCCCGTCCAATGGGAGCGGGGCGGGGCGGGGCGGGGCGCGGCCTGAGGCGGCCGCGGCGGAGCTTGTGGCGTCAATGCGCCGCTGTGTCCATGGAGAGAGGCTGAGGCATCTGAGCTGCTGCGGCCCGAACCATCAGGGGCCCCGGGACGGCCAGGATGTCGGCTTCGTTAGTCCGGGCCACCGTCCGGGCTGTGAGCAAGAGGAAGCTGCAGGCCACCCGGGCCGCCCTCACCCTGGTGAGTTTCCGGGCGCACGGCCTGGCCCGTGACATTGGTTCACCTCCGCTCCGCAAGGGGAGGTCGGGGCGGCGGCGTGCGCTTCCGGCCGGCCGGACGGCGGGGCCCCAGCCCGCTCCACAGCTCCGAGTCCTCCACCCGAGGCCCCCGTCCTTGCTGGGAAAACAGGTCCGGGAGGGGCTGCCTCTCCCGAGCCTGCGCCCCCCCCCCGGACTACGTTTCCCATCGGGCCGCGCGCCGCAGGGGGGAGGGGCGCTGTGCGTGTGTGCGTGACCCCGGGGTCGCCGTCGGCGCGGCCTGCCTGCCGCCCGGGATCCCCCGGGAGCGCCTTGGGGGGCTGTGCTGAGGCCGTGGGTTTGGAGGTCGAACGGGACAGAGCTGGGCGAATAAACCAGAATGTACCCGTGAGGTGCGGGGGGACGGAAGCCGGCGGCGGACCTCGGTGTCTGCGGGGTGATGGGCAGAGTGCGCTCCCCAGAGCCCACCCCCTCTGGCTCGGACGGAGGCTGCAGGGCACCAGGGGTCACTTCCTGGTGCTGGGCGAGCGGAGGCTTTTTGGAGCACCCTCCGAGCTCAGGCCGTGCGAGGCCGCTTACGGAGAACAAAGGAGGAGCGAGATTTCCTACCCCGAGTTTGTTTACAGCCTTTTCTGGGTGAAAGGTCTGACATGCGCAGAGGGCGCGGGCGTGCACCCTCAGGCCGACCCCCGACTCTGGCTGCTTTCAACCAGAGGAAAACTCACGGAGCATGAACCATTTTAAAGTGTTCAGTTCAGTGACAGTACATTCACAGTATTGTCCAGCCATCATGTCTACGTAGTTCCAAAACGTTTCATCCCAAAAAAGAAAACCCTGTCGTGTGCATTTGCAATTTGGGGAGATGAATCCCATTGGAAAGCTAATGATCGGTGTCCTTCTCACACACACCTCCCTCTCTCTGACTAAGGAGAAGACTTTGTTCAAGTATTTGTCACCCAGATACGAGGAAAATGGGTTACTGTATTGAGGTGGAATCGTTGACCTAGTCATTAGTTATACATAAGTTTCTTGGAAAGGCATGGGGTTCTTGAGAAATGCAGGGAAGTGGGAAGGCTGCTAGCTTGCAGCCTGTTGTTGAGTGGAAGTTTTTGTGCCATTTCCCTGGTTGATTTTTACTTAAGTGCAAAGTTGCTGACGTGTGCAAGAAGATTTAGAGCAAAGTGGGCCCGTTAAGCTTCTGCCAGGAAGTTTTCTTTTAGTCCCAATTGTCCCCTGTTTAGTCATTCTGACTTGTTCAGAAAATCAGATCCGCCACTTGGAAAGTTACAAGAACCTTTCCCCCTAAATGGGTATTAAACTACTAGGGTATCCGTCATTGGTAGCACTTCTCCCAATGGAGTTTATTTGGGATTTGCCTGACACTGAAAAACTGAGGGTTTCTCTTTTTACTAAGAGTTCAGAAAAAAAGAAAATATGTTATTTTGTAAAACTTAATTAGGTCACTTAGAAAGTCACTTGGAGATAAAAACCCTTGGGGCCTGTTGACAGCTTAGTGAACAGACCCCTCCCTTGAGTTTTGTTTACTTCATGCAGTGGCGTGCCCTCTACACTTTGACCCACCAGCTTTACCCAAGCTTATACCTTGGGTTGTACTTGCAAAGAATATTTTCTCATGGCTGTGTCTTTTTTGTGTAACTTGTCAGCTGTCTTTGGCCTTTTGACAGTAATTCGAGTAAGTTGTTCGGGCCTCGTGGGAAGTATGACCTTAAAAATTATGCAAGCTAAGTTTTTATTTTCAGTCATTTAGAAGGGTAAATGAACACTTTAAATTTTTTTCATTAATATTTCTGTGAGGTTGGAATGCTGTGGTTTCCAAAGTCAATAAAAGCCATAATTCTTCTCGTCAGCATTTCCTTCTTTCTCCCCCTGGGTACTGTCTTGTTGAGCTGCTTTCTTCCTGTTAGGATAAAATCGTGAGAAAGGGCCTTTCTGGACACTGGTAGTGATTTAATTTTTTTTTTCCAGTGACATTGGTAGTCATTTACGGACACTGGTAGTAATATGTTTTGTTTTTACAGTGATACGCATATATATATATATATATATATATATATATATATATAATTTTAATAACTGAAATCAAAGTTTCACTGCACATTTATTTTTATCAACTGCAATGCATGTTTTCTATTTTATGTTTGTTTTCTGTGTTTTAAAAATGCTAGTTTTGACCTTCTGGATTGGTTCCTGACCTTTCTAATTTGGGTGCAGACTTTGCTTCACCGTCCTCATGTGCCTGGGTCCCCACGGGGCAAAGCAGAAAAGCATCCTCTGGGGCCACCCATTGGGTCTGCTCCCGCGGCACAGGCTTGAGCTCTGGCCACAGCTACTGCCCCGTCACCGGTCATTATGTCTTTGGGGTTTCACAAACCATGAGAATGTCAGTGCAAAAAACTGGAGGACCAGCACAGCATTGTCAGCTTCTGGAGCTAATAAAGTAGGAAGGACACAATTTCATCGTCGTAACAACAGCTGGCTTATACTTGCCACTGCTCTAAATGATCTTCATGAATCCTGAAGAAGAGGGACTGCTATGCCCATTTAAGCCAAGTAGAGGACTGGGACACAGCTAGGAGGTAGACCAGGAAAGCCCTGGCACAGACTTTGTCCCTAACAGCCTCCTCCTCAGGAAAGTGCAGTCAGTGGTACACATGCGGTACGTTGTGATGTTTTTCTTAGTTTGAGGACCGCTGGTCTAGGTTAAGAGCATTTCTCCCCCAAAAAAACTCCTCTCTGTTCTCGTGTCTATTATTCGTTAGCTTAGATACCCTGAAATACTGATGTAAGCCAACTTTAACATTGTTTTTAATATATTTATTTCAGAGAGAGGAAGGGAGAAGGAGAGCGGGATGCCCTCCTACTGGGGATCCAGCCCACAACTTGGGCCTGTGCCCTGACTGGGAATTGAACCTTAACCTCCTGGGTTGATGCTCAAGCACTGAGCCACACTGGCTGGGCAAGTCAGCTTTAGTATCTGAACATTCGGTGGGGCTGGGATGAGAGAGACACTCTGGGTTATTTGTTGATGGTAGCACTCTTTCATCTAGGTATGCATTTTATTGGATTGAAACAGATATGGGGTAAGCAAAAAGAGCAATGGAATTAATAATCAGCAGGAAAAATGCCTGAAAGTTTTCTTTCCCAGGAGTTAACTTGATTCATTCATTGGCTTGTGAGCGTATCAGGCAGTGTGCTTATTGCTGGGCATACAGTAGGAGCACAAAATAGATGCTGCCCAGAAAGAATGCATTTGTGGTGTACGTAGATAATATCATAGAGATTATGACAGGGAGTGGACCTTTGCTGGGGGGAGCAAGATGAAAAGGCTGTTGCTAGAAAACGTTTTAAAAATAAAGAGAATGATTAAGCCCTGGATGGTTTAGTTGGTTGGAGCATTGTCCCATACACCAAAGGTTGCAAGTTCTATTCCCAGTCAGGGCACTTACCTAGGTTGTGAATTCAATCTTTGGTCCAGGTGCATATGGGAAGCAACCAATCCAAGTTTTCTCTCCCTTCCCTTCCCTTCCCTTCCCTTCCCTTCCCTTCCCTTCCCTTCTCTTCCCTTCTCTTCTCTTCTCTTGTCTTCTCTCTCTCTCTTTCTCTCTCTCTTGAAAAATCAATGAAAGCATTTCCTTAGTGAGGATTAAAAATAAATAAAAATAATTACTTTAATTAAGTACAGTTCATATGTTTGTGTATAAAATCCACAAGGTACTCTGATGAGAATGGAACAAGACTAGAAAAAGCATAAGACTTTGAAAAATGCAAATTTTGTAGCTAAAAACTTAACATTTTATTTTTCAGACACCTTCAGCAGTAAACAAGATAAAACAACTTCTTAAAGATAAGCCTGAACATGTAAGTAAAACCAGTCAAATACTTAGTAAAAAATGAAGTTGTATTTTCACAGTGAATTCGTCTTGTGATAAACAGATGCTTCTATTAATTAGGGGTTAGTTTATTTGAGCCAAACTGACAACATAAGCCAGAGACCAAGATCTCAAACGTTCCCTAAATCCACGTAATACAACAGGATTCTCAATGAAAAGGAAGTCACTCTCTTACCCCAGACACTTCATCATCATTCTCCCTTTAAGAGGCAACTTCTTAGTGTCCTTTGGAGATAATCTGTACATTTTATTTACCGAGGCCCGGGTTTCCCAGCTTCAGCACTGTGGTTTTGGGCTGTGTCATTCTTTTTTGGGTTTAGATTGCTGGATGTTTATTTGTCAGCTATAGCCTTGCCAGTGACTCCACTTCACCCCTCAATTGTGACAACCAAAAATATTTCCCTGGAGGGAACCACTGGCCTCAACTCTGCTTGTTAAGCTTGTGTGTGTATTTCTTCTACTTAGGTGAGAACATACCACATATGCTGTAGTTACACTTTGCTTTTTGCCCCTAATGAAATAGCCTGAAGATCTTTTCCTATCTATCTATCTATAATAATAAAAGCATAATATGCTAATTTGACCAGACAGCTGAGCAACTTTCCAGATGAGCCGCGGCTGTGAGGACCAAGGCAAACTGCTGCAGCAAACTGCCACGGCCGCAAGGGAAAAGCCCCTTGCACAAATTTTGTGCATCGGGCCTCTAGCGTATATTAAAGCCTAAGCAACCAGAAGCAGCTGGCTGGCAGCTATGAATCGCACTGACCCAGACCTGCTGTTGGGGCCCAGACAGCCCCAAATCTGGTTCACCTGCACCTCAGACCCAGACAGGAGGGAGGAGGGAGCCCAGTTTCTCGCAGAATGGGCTGTTGGTTAACTTGCTGCTGGGACCAACCTCCCGCGGTTCTCACCCCGGCCAGTCTCTCCCTCCCTCTCCCCCATCCGCCCCAATTGCCAGCCAGGCCAAGGGACCCCACCCATGCATGAATTCGTGCACCCGGCCTCTGGTCTTTACATAAAGATCCACCTCATTGTTATTCCTGGCTGCATTTAATAGTACAGTCCATTGAACAAGTTTGATTTATTTAACCAGATCCCCCATATTAAAGTTTTTTTGTGTTGTTTTCATTCAGTGCTGCCACAAACATCATTCAACAAATATGTAGTGTCTGTAGTATACCAAGCTCATTGATCTAGGCCTGTAAGCGTAGCTTAGTGCATGTACACAGGCTTTATTCCTAGATGTGGAATTGATGAGTAAGGGTACATAATTTTAATCTTATGGCATCACTAATTGCCTACAGAATACTGTAAATTACTCCCAAGACTGTTAACATTTACTGCTTAGACTATAGAGTGGTTCTAGATTCCATTGTACAGTGTCCCATTACAATGGGAGTTCTAGCTCCTTCCTGCTAACGTCTGTCAGTGTTCCACCTCCCTTTGGATACACTAATGACTAGAGTAGAAATTGACCAAATGAAACAAAAATTAACTTTGTAGATTTGTTCATGGTGACATGAAAAGAATTGAGCAAACACTTTATCAGATATCACTGTGGCAAAGTCAGTCCCTTTTCCAGATTCCAGTTACCTAAAGCTGTACTTTCAGAATGGGTTGGACTTCTGCTTGCTAAGTTAAATACTATGCCCTGAGCTGCAGAACTTCAGCTAGACAATTTATTGTGTATTAATCATACTGAGGATATTAACTACCTCCAAGACTCTCTAAGCTGGCACTAAGAAGGTGAATAAATCTGTGGCTCTGTCTTCTTGCTGTTATTTGAAGACAGAAGAGACTAGTCTGAATGTTTTCGCTCATCAACACTCCCAGACAGCTTGACATTCTAACCCACACTTTTCACCAGTGTCTTCCTACTTCATGATCGCTTTCCGAAAGCAAGCAAAGGTTGCTGCTTTTCCGAGAATCAACATCTGCTTAGTGAAATACTTCGTATGATGATACTCTTGTTATATATATAAATGAAAAAGTAGTTAGGATCCAAGAATAGAAATTCTGTAGACATTGTTAGAAAATTGCATTAAGGTAGACATTGGTATTTTAAAAGTGCTGTTTGGTCACTTTTTAAATTTCTTACATTTCTGTTGGCATCAGTCTTTTGCTTCCTGGTATTTGAGAGTGTTGACACAGCTCTGCCATAGAATGAAGGCCCTGTTAGAGGCAGCATGATTGTGGACCTTGGCGAACGCAACCATAGGGAACACCTCATATGATGAGGTGGAGCAGTAGTGTTTTTGAACAAGTTCAGTTTTTTAAGTTGTCATCTCTGCCATCAGATACTTTTCTTTTCCTTTAAAAAAAAAAAGAAAAAAAAATGATTAGCCAAAACTGGTTTGGCTCATTGGATAGAGCATCAGCCTGCGGACTGAAAGTTCCCAGGTTTAATTCCGGTCAAGGGCATGTACATTGGTTGCGGGCACATCCCCAGTAGGGGGTGTGCAAGAGGCAGCTGGTTGATGTTTCTCTCTCATCGACGTTTCTAGCTCTCTATCTTTCTCCCTTCCTCTCTGTAAAAAATCAATAAAATATATTTTTTAAAATAATAATAAAAAAATAAAGTGATTATTATTATTATTATTAAATTAAAATACTTTCCTTTACAATGTTATTCTCAGAGACTATAGTTTGGGTTTTACCCCCTCTGTATTGTTTTCTTTGAATATAATTAGTTTTGATTCTTTTTGGGCCACCTCTTAGTGTCCTGATGGTGTTTGTACATAAGTAAAAATTTAAAACACTTGCTTCCCATCCCACTTATACTTGCTAAAGGGCTATTTTATAGTCAGGAACCTAATATATATCTTTTAGCTTATGAAGAAGTGAATAATATATATCCGGGACTTTTAAAATGTGATTGTCTAATCTGTACTATGTTAAAATTGAGTTTTATTTACAATTGTTTTTCAGGTAGGCGTGAAAGTTGGTGTCCGAACCAGGGGGTGTAACGGCCTTTCATATACTCTAGAATATACAAAAACTAAAGGAGATTCTGATGAAGAAGTTGTTCAAGATGGTGAGTATTAAACTTTTTTGGGCACTTTGTTTTGCCTAAAATGTTTCTCCTTATATAGCATGAAGAGTAATAATAACAGTAGGGATGGCATATATAATGTTCACTATGAGGTGACATGGTTTGAGAGACTTTCCAAATGAGAATGATACCACATTGTCCCCATTTTGCCGGTAAGAAAAACTGAGGCAGGAGAGATTAAATAATTTGTATAGTTTCACAGAGCTAGTAAGTGGCCTAATGAACATTTGAATCCAATCAGATTTACGACAGAAGCTGTGCTATGGTAGATTATTGGATAAATGTGTTTATTTGTTTCAATTATGAAAGCTTATTCTGTGCAAAAAGTTTTTAAGATTATAAAACTTCAAAATGAACCAACTGCTTTTGTGTGAAGTCGCAGTTTTACATATATGTCAAATAAGCAATGTCATGTCATGCTTTTGAGGACTCTGTACTTTCATTTTTAATTGCCACATTAAAATTTCCAGGTCTTTAATTATATTTGCCCCCACTGCCTGCCCTTAAGCCTGTTTGAAACAAACAGTGCTACAGCTTTGGGGGAACTTCAGTGCACATGGGTTTTGCAGTGGTGGCTTCATGCTTTAGAAGTGTGCTGTTGGCTAGCTTTCCTGGATTCCTAGTGTGAGTTCGTTTTATTAAATATGTATGGTTGTATTTAAATAGTGACTCAATTTCTTATAAGGAAGAAAGCTTTCTTAAACTGATGGTATTTATGAAGATGCTGTCTTCTGCCTACATAATTACTATGGGTTATGTATTTACCAGTTTTCTAGCCCATGCACAGAAGGACAGAATTGCTGCGTCTTAAACCAGCCCACTCTACCAGTCTTTGGTGTGTCTCTAGGTGTGGCAGTGTGGCATGTGTGCTGATGGCATTATAGGGTTTTCATAAATGTATCATCTCCATCTTTATAAAATTCACTGAATGTACATATTTTCTTTATGTTGCAAATTTGAAAAATGGGTGAAATATAGTGAAAGGCAAATTCTAGTTTTACATAGACTTGTCATGGAATTTGCTTGGGTACAACTTTCTGACCTAATTCAATTGTTTTTACATAGGTTATTGTGTAGAAAGGGGACCGGAAACAGCCCTGACTCCCTTAAAGGAAACAGTGGGAGGTTCCGGAGCGCCCTGTTTGGGTTCTGTCAGTGTTACTATTTAAAGCTTGCTTGAGCCGTGGCTCGGCAGGGTCTATTGGTGTGCAGGCCTGATATGACGTGTGTTTTCTTCTCCCTAGGAGTCAGAGTGTTCATCGAAAAGAAAGCACAGCTAACACTTTTAGGAACAGAAATGGACTATGTTGAGGACAAATTATCCAGTGAGTTTGTGTTCAATAACCCCAACATCAAAGGAACATGTGGCTGTGGAGAAAGCTTCAATATTTGACTCCTCGGGACTGCTCTGGCTGTCCGCTCCAGGAAAGCTGTGGAAGAACTCGTGACTGTCACGTGCTTAAGGTTGACAATGCATGCTGCCTTACGAGGAAAATAAACTGACGCATTTTGAAAATGAAGCCAGTGTGTTAGATTTCAGAAGTGGTATTTGTCTTCTTTTTTAGGGGACAGAATATGAGAAGCCATCACTCTCTTTGGGTCATTTTTCTGATCTGTAAAGAAAAATAAATCCTGCCCTGTACTGAATTCTCTTGCATCCTTTCTGTCAGAACCAGTTTTACAGAAGGTGCCGGCCTGGGTGGGTTTCGGGAAACACATTCTCAGTAGGTGTGCACTCTGTGTCTCCGTTGAATGTAGTGAATGTGCATCTCTAGGCCAGGTTGATGGTTCTTAAAATTCAGAGGCAGAAAGTCCTGACTGCTAGGTTGACATGGTGGTGCTTGGTTTTTCTACCCAAACTTGGCTCAGCCATTCTACATTTTGATCCAAAAATGTCATTGTCAGATGCCTCATTTCCTTACCCTTTAGCAGCATCAGCCTTCGATGCAAGTGTCAAAGATTTCCTTGAAATACAGTGCAGAATGGTTTTGAGTGATGGCATCAAAAGGTAAATACTTCGCCCACCATTTTTCATCCATTTACTTTGCCACTCTAAACATCTGCTGAAGGTGGGATCTCAAGCTGACTTAGATCCTTTCATTTGAAAGGTCTCCTACAAGCCATCTAGCCCACCCCCTCAGTTCTATTCCTTAGGAAGCAAAACCCCAGGGAAGGAGGAGGGCTTGTGCCCACCTGCACACACGGAGCGGGGACCACTCAATCTCCCCTTCCGTGCAGGTGACAGGCCAGGCCCGGAGCGCCGAGGCAGGCATCAAAGGTAAAAGGTCAATCAGGCTTCCTCGCTGAATGATGTTTTGATAAGATTTCTGTGTAATTTGATGGAGATCATATTTTTATTTTGAGTGAAAAGGATCTTATTTGTAAACCCCTCTATGTGAATGACCATGTTGCTTCTTTCTAAGTATGAAGCAGTGGTTTATACCTGCAGGGAAGACGTGGTAACCCAGAGTGCCCTTTTGGGATGTAGTGAGTGTAGCAGAGCACAGGATTATCCTAAAGTTCCCAGGATGCATAGACTTCCTGGGCCCTAAGTCCAAGTGCTAACATTTTTAAATCTTAATATTTTAACCCAACATTTTTGTCACCAGTTTTTCCCTTTAACAGTGTTCCTTTTGTAATTTAATTCTCAATTTTCCTGAGCTTGACATATTGTTTTATGAGATGCCATATGCTTTTTTTTTAAAGCCAAGTCTTATGAATTGAAGTAGCTAAGTTCCTTGAAATGTGTCATATTTACTAAAGTACCTGTCACAAATTGCACCAAAACCTAGAGCAATTGCTTTATGCTCATGAGTTTATATCAATTGTCAACCCACTTATAATTGTGCAATACTGAATGTCTGTAGTGATTTGAGTTGTCAATAAAAAAAATGTGGCCTCTCTGTGATCATGAAATTGCCTTTTCTTTTTAAGGAAGACTGGTTGGGGAATAACAACTGTGATAGCTACTTATGAATAGTTGCCATACTTTTCCTGCTGCCAGAACGTTCTCCACCTGATGCTGTTGCGTTTCAGTTGCTGGGTTCTCCATGTCACAACCATTGACACAACCATTTCCAGTTGCTCTTGGCTCCACAGTCCTCCACATTCCCTTTCTTGATGCTGTCTTTCTCCCGGTCTCACTTTAAGGATCATCCATGTCATCAAAGCTGCTTCTCCAGCCTCCCACACAGATTTCTTTCAGGCATTCTCTTCTGTCATCTTCCGTACCAGGAATGCTTTCTCAGGGCTGTCTTCCGAGTTTTGTATTCACCTCCAAAAAGACGCTTAACAGTTCGCTTCAGGCATATTCATGAGCACCTGCTCTCCACTCGCCCTGAGATTTCACAGATGACTAGTCTGTCTCTGGCCTCTAAGATCTTCGAGTTGACAAATGAGGCAGACACCAGTAAAGAAAATATGCTAAGTGTTGCTCATAGCTAACGTTTATTACAGACTTGCTACGTGCCCAGGATTGTTCTAATATAATCTTCACAACACCGTGAAGTAGGCCTGACTTCTGTCTTCTGCGTAGAGAGAGCCTGAAGCACATAAAGTAGTTGGCTAAGGTAACACAGGACGTGGCCAAGTCGATGACAGCCCATGGCGTCTGGCTCCAGCCCCAGGTTCCTAGCAGCGAGGCCACATTGCATGTCAAAACAAGTGCATTCGGAGGTATCAGCTGGACTGCCCCGCGGAGCTTGGAGAAGGTGTGCGATGAGGCAGAGCGCAGGAAGCTACTGCAAAACCAAGCAGGGCTTGCGAGGAAGGCTAAGGTGAAATCAGTGCAACTCCATGAACAGACCCACCGACAAGGCCATGATTTTGCGCCTCATGGCTGCCCACACCAGCAAAACTTGTTCTGGTATTTTTTATTTTTGTTTGTCTCTTGCACAATATTGAAAGGATCTTGACAGGAGCTCTGTCATTCTCTTTGCTATTCACCTAACACCAGGCACATCCTAAGTATTTTGGCAAAATGATTCCGACAGCTGTTAGCAGCCATAACGTGTTCTGTGTCCTATTCATCCAAGCTCCACTCCAGACCCCAGGCATCCTGAGCGACGGGTAGACCATCAGCTTTGTGGAGGGTTCTTGATGCAGAAGCAGAGCCAGAACCGGTGGATTGCCACAATAAAAGCCCACTCCTCCACATCCTGCTAACTGGACGGCTCGGGCCACTGTGGCTAAACACCCCGTGAGACGGCAGGGGTGCTGGGCCACACTGCCACACAGCGTACCCCTGCCCTGTCTCAGGACCGACAGAATGGTGTTTTTTTCTCAACAAGGAAAGGGTGGAGCGGGGTTGGAAAATTCCCTACAAGATCCGATGTTCCTCACATTCCTAGGTTTCACTTAGCAGGAAATACCTTTAAAAACAAAACAAAACAAAACAGCTTCTTGTCTAGTTGTGGTGCCTCAGAGATCAGGAAATGCAAAGCCTGTGATGTTAAGCCGCCTGGCCCTTCCCTGCCATCTAACACCCTACAGAGCTTTTTTAACTTTTTTAAAAATTACCTTTCCACCCTAACCAGTTTGGCTCAATGGATAGAGCATCGGCTTGCGGACTGAAGGGTCCCAGGTTCGATTCTGGTCAAGAGCCATGTACCTTGGTTGTGGGCACAACCCCAGTATGAGGTGTGCAGGAGGCAGCTGATTGATGTTTCTCTCTCATCCATGTTTCTAACTCTCCATCCCTCTCCCTTCCTCTCCATAAAAAAAAAAAAAAAAAAAAAAAAAAAAAAAAAAAAAAAAAAAAAAAAAAAAAAAAAAAATCAATAAAAATATATATATATAAAATAATAAAATAAAAAGTTCCTTTCCATCCTCCACTCTACCCATTTCCCTCATGCAGGAAGACAATCCCCTGGCCCTTAATGTTACACAGCTGTTTATGTGGCTTTGAGGATGTTCCTATGTCACAATGGACAGGCACTCATTTACTCAAAACTTAGCTGAGCATTGGGGAGATGTCAGCCACCCTCCTAGACCATGAGGCCACTGGATGAATGGAACCCAGCCCCTGCCCCAGGCACACAGACTCATGCAGAGATGGCCACATACACCGGTGATTACTAAGCAGGTGGTAAGTGCAGTGACGAATAATGGGCATAATGACATGAAAAGCACAAAAAGTGAAGAGGAAGCCAGTATGGGCTTGGCAAGGAGCGCAGGGGGGGATGGGGGGGGGGTTAGTGTTAGGGTTAGGGTTAGGGGTGTGTGTGTGAAGTGGGTAGTGAAGAGAGAGGCAGGAATGGCCAGAGCCAAGAGAGAAGGTGGTGGCTGGGAGACTGTCCTTCCTTCCAGGAGGTCCCAGAAAGCCGGCCCCAGCCGATGGCGGCGACTGTGCCTGTACAATCTCCCTCTTCCTTCGGGGCCTTCTCCACAAACAGCCCTGCCTTCTCCCTGCATGTCTGTGCTTCTTCCTTCTGCGCCACATTCCCACAGATTCTTGGCCCTGGCGTGGCTCTGCTCCCCCCATGCCTGGCGTCCCTCCTCCTCCTTCTCCCTTCATCCAGCCTTGAGCGCCTTGGAAAAGATGAGAGCCACGTGTGGAGGAGATGGGAAAATAGGAGAGCTTCCTCTCCCCCTCCCCAGAACCAGCGCCTTGAGGACAAGCAGAATGGCGCAGGATTTCTTCACACTACTCAGGACAGCACGCAGTTTAACGCATGAGTTGTTTATTTCTGGAATTTTCTGCTTACTATATTTGGACCACTGTTGACCAGGGATATCTGAAACCACAAGAATGTGATCTTTCAATCTAGAGATTAAAATCTTTAATTCCAGGAAAACCTTCTTGAATTTTAATTTTAAATTTTTTTCTTTTCCGGGATTTTGTTTTTCCTCTCTTTAGGATATCCAATTAAATATGTAATAGCTCCTTAGCTCAACTTTTATACCTACCATTTTCTCTCTTAAGTCATTCTAAACATTTTTATCGAGAAATAGTTTATATACCAAAAAACTCACCCACTCAAAGTATACAGAGCAACCCACTCACCATCACCACAATCAATTTTAGGACATTTGCATCACTCCCAAAAGAAACCCCATACAATTAGCAGTCATTCGCCATTCCTTTATGCACCCAGATTCAGGCAACTACTAATCTACCTTATGTTTCTATAGACTTGCTAATCCTATATATTTCATATCAATGCAATCATACAATATCTGGCCTTTTGTGGGTGGCTTCTTTTATTTGTTTATTTATTTGTTTGTTTGTTTGTTTGTTTTTACTTAGCATAAATTTCCAAGATTTATCATACTGCAACATATTTCATTTCTTATCACTGAACAGTATGCTACTATATGGATGCACCACATTGTGTTTATCCATTCATCAGGTGAAGGCACTAGGGTTGTTTTCACTTTCTGGCTGTTAAGAATAATGCTGCTACTAACAGTCATGTACAAGTTTTTGTGTAGACGTGTGATTTCTCTTAGATCTATACCTCAGAATAAATCTTCTGGTTATATGGCAGCTCTATGTTTGACATTTTGAGGAATTGCCAAACTGTTTTTTCAAAGTCACTGCACCATATTTTATTCCCACTAGTAATGTATGAAGGTGCCAATTTCTCGAAATTATTGCCAACAATCATTATTATCTGTATTATAGCCATCCTAGGGAGAGTGAAATGATAGTCAACTGTTGCTTAAATTTGCATCTTCATGATAGCTAATGACGTTGAGCACGTTTTCATGTTTTGGTGGCCATTTGTATATCTTGTTTGGAGAAATTTCTATTCAAATCCTTTGCCCATTTTTAAGTTTATTTGTATTTTTACTGTTGAGTTGTGATCTTTGTATATTTGAATATGAATCCTTTATCAGATATTATGGCTTGTAAACGTTTTCTTCCATTCTGTGCATTGTCATTTTCCCCTTCTCCATAGTGTCCTTTAAAGCACAGAAGTTTAATTTAATGAATCCCAGTTTATGTATTTCTTTATTCTTTTTGCTTCTGATTTCTTGTATATCCAAGAAATCCTTGCCTACGCCAGATTACAAAAGTTTATTCCTATGTTTTCTTCTAGGAGTTTTTTTTTTAGTTTTTCACGTGGATATCCAATTGCCCCAACAACATTTATTAAAAACAAACAAAAAAAATTCTTTTTTCCACTGAATTGTCCTAGCCACCTTATTTCTATTTCCTGTTCCAATTTTGCTTTTGTTTGCCACAATAGTTAATTATCATTATGCTTATTTCCATTTTCTCTTCAGTTCTATTACGTTCTTGCTTAGACTGACATAAAGGGATATTAAATAAACATTCTGCTTGATTAAGTGGGGAGTCAGAGTGAACAGAGATGCGATGAAGAATGCATATGAGCAATTATTATTGTTTCAGGAAAAAAATGAATTCCCCCACTGGCTGAAACAGAGAGAACATGTATGGCTTTGTGTGACATAGAAATATGATTTGTCAATGTTTGAAATGTTGAGAAGCAAATTGTGGATATGCTCTGTAAGTCTGGTCAAGAAATTTACATCTTGCCGAGACCGGTTTGGCTCAATGTATAGAGCGTCCGGCTTGGGGACTGAAGGGTCCCGGGTTCGATTCCGGTCAAGGGCATGTACCTTGGTCGTGGGCATATCCCCAGTAGGGGGTGTGCAAGAGGCAGCTGATTGATGACTCTCTCTCATCAATGTTTCTAACTCTCTATCTCTCTCCCTTCCTCTCTGTACAAAATCAATTAAAAAAAATATTTAAAAAAGAAATTTACATCTTATCCTAAAAGGAATAAAGAGCCAAGTTTGAAGAATGAACTAATGGGTAAAGAGGTGATTTAGATAGATTACTACTACTGCTGCTGTTACTACTACTTCTACTGCTACTACTACTACTACTACTAATAATAATAATAATAATAACAGCAACAACATGCAGGCAAGAAAACCGGTAGGTGATCTTCGTAGCAGTTCAAAGATGAAGTCAGTTAGGCTTCTTATCAGAATCATTGATTCTGATAAGAAGACTAGAGAAGATACTTTTTAAAAATCAACTTCAAAATGAAAGGTTAAGAGATAAGGTGGATAAAAACTACATCAGAATTGATTATTGAGAACTCACTGTTACCTTTAAGATTTCAATTTTGATTCATCAGTCAGGGTAGAAGCTCAGTGTTGTTATACTGAAGATTAGATTAGGAGAATATAAAAAAAATAGCAAGTACAGAGGTAAAGGCAAGCTAATACCAGCCTAGAGTCTAATGTGGGAGAGGACTTAGGTACCACTTATTGAGGATACCAATTGTATAGGTTTTGTGGCCATTTTTAACCCTTCAAAAAGGGATTAAACATAATTCCATCTGCAAAATGCCTGCAATCATTTGTGGCCCAAAGCAAATAATTTCAAAATGTTAATTATTGTTATTATTGGTGTTTTTCTTCCAATAAAAAAAAAAAAACTTTTCCTGGGTAAAAAAGTGCAAGTTGTTTTTTTTTTAATTATCTGGGAAATCAAAAATATGTAAGACAAACAAAAATCTATATGGAATTCTTTGAATTAGTAATAAATGCCTGAACATATGTGTCATATAAGAATTTGAAGTGTCTCACAAAAAAATATTCCATTGAAACATGATTAATTTGGCAGGCCTGGAGTAAGAAGAAAACAAAAGAAAAATTGTAATGGTATAAAATTTAAAGTGTTCCACTTATAAAGTGTAGAAGATTTAAAAAGTGCTTCCCTCGCCCTAACTGATTTGGCTCAGTGGATAGAGCATTGGTCTGTGGGCTGAAGGGTCCCAGGTCCAATTCCGGTCAAGGGCTCATGCCCAGATACAAGCTCGGGCTCCAGGAGGAGGCGTGCAGGAGGCAGCCGATCAGTGATTCTCTCTCATCATTGATGTGTCTATCTCTCTCTCCCTCTCTGAAATCAATAAAAATATGTGGTTTTGGTTTTGGATTTTTTTTTTAAAGGTGTTACCCTCTCCTTTGTGTTTTATCAGACTTTTTGCTCTTTCATTTCATCTTTCTTCATCTTGATTTTTTTAGGAATTAGAGAGTAAAATCCCAGCACAATGTTCACCACTAGAGACGATGATCCAAGCACAGATGACGTGGAGGCTGAGTTTCCCAGGTGTTCGGTATGTCCTTCCAATGCTCTAATATGCACAGGAAACTGTGCTTTCAAAAATTATAAGAACTATTAAGTACGCGGTGGCATGCCGTGGATGGGGGGCGAAGAGAACACAGTCATGTCACTTCTGTGCCTTCCCTTCCTTGGCACAGCAAAATACAGCGCCTCTGTGGGCAGCGGGTCCTGAGTGCTGACTTGTGTTTGTGTTGTTGGTAATGCGTTTGAAAGAGCCATTGATCAACTCGGCCCACTTCCTATTTGTTGCTCTTGACTAGAATCGAAGGGAAACTGCACTGGGCTAAGTGACACAAGTTTGGGCTCCCACTTTGGCCGTTTTGGCCTTCCGAGTCAATGACCTAAGAAACTTCTTGGGAATAATGGGATTAGCAGGCAGAATGCTCTAGCACAGTGTTTCCCAAAGTGTGGTACGCGTACCCCCAGAGGCACGGGAAGAGATTGGTGGGGGTACGCGTTGCACCGGAATCTGGTGGGGATATGCACTGCACCGTGCTTAGCTGCGCCTAATTCTACGTTCTCATGAGTACAAGGGGTACTCAGCGTTACGGAAATTATAGAAGGGGTGCACATATGTCAAAAGTTTGGGAAACACTGCTCTAGAAGATACATTTTATTCCTTTAATATAGGATTTTAGATAAAGAAGGGGGACATTTATAGTCTTTTCTGACAACAATTCTTCCCAAACACTCCACAAATCCCAGCACAATGTTCACCAATTAGCCATTGGCTTTGGTAAAATATTCCAGTTAAGCCGAGACCCGTTTGGCTCAGTGGATAGAGCATTGGCCTGCAGACTGAAAGGTCCCAGGTTCGATTCCAGTCAAGGGCATGTACCTTGGTTGTGGGCACATCCCCAGTGGGGGGTGTGCAAGAGGCAGCTGATCAATGATTCTCTCTCATTGATGTTTCTAACTCTCTGTCCCTCTCTCTTCCTCTCTATAAAAAATCAATAAAATATATATTTAAAAAAATATTCCAGTTAAAAAGGACAATTACACCTTTGATTACAGTGTTCCTAAATATGCCAAGCCCCTCAGTCACCAGGATGAAGCTCTGATATCTAGATGATCTGACTCCCTTTTTTCTTAAAAAAAAAAAAAAAAAAAAATTTAGCCTCACCCATATCAGACTTTACAAACCCCCATAACTGCGTCTCTCCATGGTAACTCACACAGTCATAGAGTTGGAAAGATCTTAAAGATTTTAGAAAGCAGGCTCATTTTGCAATGCAGCCTTTCGGTGATGTGTCTGAATACTACCTCTTTTGCAGAATGAGTCTGAGACTTGTCCCTCTGGTCTCTGTTCCGCATTGCCACCATTGATGTGGCTTAGCTAGGCAACCATGTCTTCCAAAGATAGATGCTTCTGTGTTTGCATAGCTGCTTGGTATGCTCTTTGTTTTTAGGGTTTGCGGGTCTGCCAGGCAATCACCATTCATCAGTTTCATGACTTCCCTTCTTTTCCCCCCATAGCTGCCAGAATTATATGCACTGGCTGAGAATGTTAACAAAGAGAGCAAAAAATCGAATCGCCTAAAAACTCTTGGTCTTTCACCAACTGAAGCACGGAGAATACTTACTCAAATCCTGACTATCACTGGCAGAACGGATTCAGGAGAAGATTCCCAACCTGTTCTCAAGGACAAGGAGGTTAAAAGAAAGGAGGAGAAGCCACCATCGCTGACTGACCTCCTCCACCACAGCTTACTGACCGGCTCGCCGTCTCATATAGGCAGGCTGGGGGAATCCAAGCAGAGACTTGCTCAGTATGGGATCCCTCCTCCCATGCACACTTTTCCCTTTGAGGTTATCATCACTGACACCAACCTTTCAGGCACCACACAAAAGAGGCTTGTGAGTACCGGAAAAGTACCCAGAATAAGCATTTCCAAGGTGAAGACAGACAAGCTTTTATTTGAAGATAGAATTACTGAATACTCAATCATAGAACCAGGTACGCTAAACATGGTGGAAGGAAAAAGAGTGGAAATCTTACTAGAAAATGTGACTAGATTTCTAAAGCTGAAAGTATCAAATATCGATCGATGGGAATAGTGGAGTTCTGGTGCTCTGCTACATGTAAAAGCAATGAGAACAGAGATTTATCAAACACTCCAGGCTCAAATCTCAGACTCATTCCCAAAAAGGTGCATTTAAACTTACTTTTCTAAAATGAGTCAAGTTCAGCTTGGACTCTAAAGCACCATAACTATTTGTTTATTGTTTCACGAAGTTAGTCAAGTATTTTCTGAATAATGACTTCTCTTTCTTAAATATTTTGATTTTTCCTTCAATTGAGGGTGGGGTTTTTTGTTTTGTTTTTTGTTTTTAGATTTTTTTCATGAACCTTTATTCTTTTCTATTGTTACATCTCTACAAAGAGAAGGAAACTCTCCAGTTCTGACACTTTAATAAAAAAATACCCATAAAAGTCCAAAGACCATATGGAGAAAGTCAATAATATGTAAAACATATGTTGGTAAGTTATAATGAAAAGAGCCATAGGTGACCTTCTCAGATATTACCAAACAGGGAAGATGGTAAAATTACCCATGAGAAATAGACCTACTTGCTTGCTTGTACCAATTATTCTCTTTAAACTCCTCAAACTCATGTTGGCTCTTTGGCCTCTGGTTTTACATTTAATCCCCTGCCTTCGGCCTTCCTTCCCTCCCCCTCCTCCGCTCCCCCCTCAAGTTTATGATTTACTTAGGAATTGAAGGGAAGGGAAAGAGAAATGGCTGCTGAGTAGGGGAATAGGCAGTGTATCTTGGCTGTGGTTCATTGGCTTCTTGAAGAAATTGCAACTACTAGTGACTGACCACACTGGTAGGCCTGAAAGAGAAGAGGAAAGAGCCAAATTCTAGCTAAGACACTGTACTCAGGGCTTATACCAGCATCTTGGAAGAAGTGACATTAGAATGTAAATACTTCTGCTAAATCTCCCTCCTTGTTTCCACCACTCATTAGGATCCTGCCCCCAGTTGACCTCAGTGCTCTGCAGGTCTCTCCACTTGCACGTTCTTCGTTTCCAAGCACCAAATGAGACATTTTCTCTACCCATGGTGACCCTGCAGGTTCCTTTCCAGCCCTGCTAGCCGGACCCCACCCAATGCATAAGATGGGCACCATAGGTTCCCCCTTAGTTTATAGAGATGCAGAAAAGGCTTTCTACCAGAAGGAAGGAGACTCAAATTAATCAAAGGTTTATTCTGTCACGAAACACCTCTGACTCGCTGAAGGCTAAATGACACCATGTGATTCTTTTCAGAAAAACAATTCTTGGACCTGAGGGATCTGGAGTGGAAATATTACAAGGGGATCACAAAGTGGAAGCACAAAACTTCAGATGCATTTGCAAAAATACAGTATAACAGTGAGAAGAGGTTTGTAGAGAACAAGGAGACACCTACTATTGTTTTCCCCTCACTCATTCGTAGGTCTTTGGTCATTTATCCTCAAGTTAATTTCCCACCAAATTTAACCTTGTAAGTGAAATATGTAGTTTATTGAAAATATTCTGGATGTAGATTTTGCTTTTAAAATTTTTGAATTTACACACAAAGATTTACGAAGCAGATGCCCCATGGAACACAGACCTGATTCTATATGATATGCACATAAGGTCTAAAATTAAATCACTGATATGGGGTAAAAGATCCACCCTGACCTTCTAGGGTGTATAGGAAGGAGAACACACATGAGAATAGCTCTATAAAATTTTTTAAGTACATGAAACAGTCCACTATCATAAAAATAGTTGGTAAACTCAACAAAAGGGAAAATTAACACCTGAGGCTATAGAGGCAATTTGAGAATTTCAAAATATGTTAACAGCTCAAAGACATGAGGAAGGAAATAGCATTTATGAGATAAGAGTGGGAAGATTTTAAGAAGAACAAGTTGGAAATATTAGAAGTGAAAAACATAGTAATTGAAAATAAAGCAATGACAATCCTCAATAAATTATATCAATGATATACTGGATCTATCTGAAAAGAGAAGGGATTAATGAGTTGGCAGGTAGCACTGAGAAAGAAGTTTCCAGATCACAGCACAGTAAGATAAAGGAGGAAGTTATAAAAGAAGTTAAGGGTAATGGAGGGTAGAATGAGAAGTTCAGAAATATATCCAAGGGAAGTTGCAGAAGGAGATATAAAGAATGGAGAAAAGATGACACTTGGGGGAAAAATGATTATTTTCTAGAAATGTGGAAACACATGAAAACTTGCATTGAAAAATCTTACTGAGCAATTGGCAAGAAAATGTCGTAGCAGACCCCAAGAGCATTTGGCAAAGAAAGAAAATATAATCTACAAAAGAGAAAAGATGGAGGACAAACAAATGACAAAATGATGGTGAAACTCTCATTAACAACAGAAGTCAGAAGGTGAAGGTTTTATATACTCAACGTCCTGACGGAAGTAACTGTCCATCTGGAATTCACTAACCATACAACGCTCTTTAAAAAAGTAAGAGTAAAGTAAATATTTGTTAAAACATATAAGAGCAAAAAAATATTAATACCCTCTACTGAAAAAACTAGCAAGTATATACAATAGCAAGGACCCAGAGGGGGTGCAAGAAAAAGGAGTGAGCAATTAAATTCTTAATAACATCTGATTGCAATTGTGTCAATGTTAGAATATATTTCTAGATTCTATTTCCTAATATTTTTAAAATTCACCTTTATATAAGAGAAGTTATTCTGTGGTTTTCATTGTTTGCACCAATTTTAAAAATCAGATTTGGCTTCAGCATAGTGGATATTTTCAGCAGAAGGTACTGTCTAACAATTGGCCTGAGGGAGGTTTCTGGGTTCTTACAACATTCTGGGTTTTTTTTTAAATCTATCTACTCAAGTATGTTCAGTATGTAAAAATTCCCCAAGCCATACATTTAACAACTGTAAACGTTTTTTAAAATGTATGTTATCGATTTTTTTACAGAGAGGAAGGAAGATGGATAGAGAACCAGAAACATCCATGAGAGAGAAACATCAATCAGCTGCCTCTTGCACACACCCTACTGGGGATGTGCCCGCAACCAAGGTACATGCCCTTGACCAGAATCAAACCTGGGACTCTTGAGTCCACAGGCCGATGCTCTATCCACTGAGCCAAACAGGCTAGGGCAACAACTGTAAAGGTTTATCATGCATGTTACACTTCACCAAAAAAGGTTTATAAGTTGTGTTACCTTCATGAAATGAATTGGGGCCCTAGCCAGTTTGACTCAGCGGATAGAGTGTCGGCCTGCAGACCAAAGGATCCCAGGTTTGATTCCAGCCAAGGGCACGTACCTGGCCCTGGCCCTGGTCTGGGCTCATACAGGAGGCAACCAATTGATGTGTTTATCTCACATTGATATTTCTCTCTGTCTTCCCGTTTCTCTTCTACTCTCCCTCAAAAATTAATGGAAGAATATCCTTGGATGAGGAATAAATAAATAAATAAATAAAATGAATTGGGGAGTTTTCATCTTTTTACTTGAGGTCATAGCCTTTTAAATAACATTAGAAATATTTTAAAGCTGGATCTTTAAAGTCTACCCAGAACTTAGTTATAAAATCATCTAGTCCTGACATTTTTCTTCCTATTTTATTATAAAACTGTTCAAACTACATTCAACACTTAAGATTTTACCACACTCTGCTGAGACCGGTTTGGCTCAGTGGATAGAGCATCAACCTGCGGACTGAAAGGTCCCGGGTTCGATTCCGGTCAAGGGCATGTACCTTGGTTGCGGGCACATCCCCAGTGGGGATGGTGCAAGAGGCAGCTGATCGGTGTCTCTCTCATCGATGTTTCTGACTCTCTATCTCTCTCTCTTCCTCTCTGTAAAAAATCAATAAAATAAAAAAAAAAAAAAAAAAGATTTTACCACACTCATTTCATCTATTCCTATGGCTGGGTTTGCTGTGGATGCTGAACTATTTTAAAGCAAATCTTAGGTTTCAGATCTAAGATACTATCCTTACATGCTTTGGTGTGCATCTCAAAAGTATTGACATCATCTTTTATAGCCACCATGCCATTATTATTCCAAGAAAAATTATAATTCCTTACTACAGTCTATTTATCCATATTTGAAGTCTCTTTGTTGTCTCAAAACTATCTTTTTCCAGTTGGTCTGTTTCAATCAGATTACTTGCAAGATTAGGGACTTTATTTGGTCTCTCAAAGATTTTTTTAAATCTAGAGCAATTCCTCACTTTTTTTTTTTCTTGCAATCGAATTACTGAAAAAATTGGTCCATTGTCCTGTACAAGTTTCCACAATCCAGATTTGTACCTCAGGGGGTCATTTAACTCATTCTTCTATCATCCATATTCCTTGTAAATTGAATGTTTGCAGTGGCTTGATTATATTTAGGCTCACCTCCTTTTGCAAAGAATAAATTCAGTAGGTGATGCTGTGTACTTCAGGTTGCCTCACCATAGAAGGCACATAATATCTGGTTGTCCCTGGGTTAGTGATTGTAAGACTGAGTAGTGCATTCAGGTGGTGACAGCTTGGTGCCTTTTTATAAAGTTCCCCACCAACCTTTCACCTAATGGCTTTCACCCGCGGATGAACATGGTAGCACCCGCTGCGAGGCTCCCAGAGACCCCCACCTCCTAGTGCAGTGGTCAGCAAACTCATTAGTCCACAGAGCCAAATGTTAACAGTACAACGATTGAAATTTCTTTTGAGAGCCACAATTTTTTAAACCTAATCTATATAGGTAGGTACATGGTTATTAACTTAATCAGGGTATTCCTAAGCTGGCCTTTGCTAAAAACTCAAGGGGCCAAAGAGCCGCATGTGGCTCATGAGCCGCAGTTTGCTGACCACAGTGTGGATACACCCTTGTGTCCCCAGAGAGCAGGCTAGACTTACGACTTACTCCCATGAAAGGAATACATAAAAATAAAAAATAAAATTAAAAAAAAGAATGCATCATAGGTGATAGGATGTTACTTCAAGATTAAGCTACAAAAAAAAAAAAAAAAAAAAAAAAAAGGGCAGCCCTAGCTGGTTTGGCTCAGTGGATAGAGCGTTGGTCTGCGGACTGAAGGGTCCCGGGTTCGATTCTGATCAGGGGCACATGCTTGGGCTGTGGGCTCGATCCCCAGTAGGGGGTGTGCAGGAGGCAGCCGATTGATAATTGTTTCTCATCATTGATATTTCTACCTCTTTCTCCCTTCCTCTCTGAAATCAATAAACATGTATTTTTTTTAAAAAATGTGCATTCTCTCTTGGATGCCTGTTTTGTTCTCACTCACTGGCTAGCTCCTAAGGAAGCCAGCCGCCATCGTCAGAGAAGCCTTTTGGAGATGTCCATGTGTCAAGTAAACATGGCCAATAGCCAGCAACACGCTGAGATCTGCCAACAACCACATGAACGAACTTGGGAGCCGATCCTCCTCCTGTGATCCTTGAGATGACTGCTGACCTTGACTCTAACCTTGTGGGAGGCCCTGAGCCAAGAGCACCCCTTTAGGCCGGACCCAGCTTCCTCATCCACAGAAACTGTGAGACAATAAACATGTGTTATTGTAAGCTGCTCATTTAGGGTCATCTGTTACACAGCGATCGGTCACTAGTACAATCATCTTTGCCAGGATCAGTTATTGTCATTAGGGTTTACTCACTATAATTTTCTCATTTTATTGCTTAGGATTCCCTCTGTAGTTGCCATTTTTCAGATTAAGGGGTTGATGTTCTAGTCATGTCCAAGGATAGACAAAGAAATCTTTTAAAAGTAGCATTGGTGTTTGTTTTATTTTTAGTAAACTTGTTTTTTAAGTATAATATCATGCAGAAAATCATAAGCTTGATGAATTATAACAAACTGGACATACCCTATGGAACCACACCCAGGTCATGAAATGGAACACTGTCAGCAAGCCCCTCTCTTGCACTTTCCTAAATTTTTACCCTCCTGTAACCAGTACTGACCACAGGTTGTTTTTGTCTATTTTTGCACTCTCGTATACAAATGTACACATACTGCATGGATTCCTTTGATCTGACTTCAGTCAGCATTATGTTTGTGAGATGCATTGATGTTATATATGTAGCAGTAGTTATTTATTTTCAATGCTGTTTAGTATTCAGTTATACATTAAAAAAAATGGCCTGATTTATGTGTCTGTTCTGCTATTGACAAACATTGGGGTTGTTTGCAGAAGACTTCTAAATTTTAACTTAAATTTAAATTTGGTTTTCCAAGTTGTCAATGAAGAATTGTTGGTGAATAGCACGTTTTATTCAATGATTTGTTGTCTTGATTTGTATTTTTAACTATTTAGATAAACAACGTGTGGGCCTCCATTGTACTCCTTCCCTGAATCCTATAAACGCTAGGGGATGAGTCTCTCTCTATAGAATTAAAGTACATGAACGCAAGTTGGCTGGAGGTAAATGGAGTGAGAGGGCCCTAAGACAGAGTGAACTAATAGACATTGGTTTTCAGTAAGTTGAGGATGTTTGCTGTAGTGTGTAGGGTATCCACTAAAAGGACAGGGAGATAATGTATAATTAACAAGCAAATAGAGGAGGGAAAAGGAACAAAAAATATTTAATCAATCCAAAAGTAGACAAGAAAGTAAAGAAAAAGTAATACAGTTCAGGTGGGAAAAACAGAGTAAATAGTAAGATATTAGATATTGATATGCCAACAATTGATTTAAATATGAATGGAATAAATATTGATACTTCTATCAAAAGCCAAAAGACTGTTGATCTGTTTAAAAATTATTTCAATGGCATGCTGCTATAAGAAAGATAAGTTAAGTATAATAGTAATGAAAAAGGTTGAAGGTGCAAGATGGGAAAAGTTGTATCTTCTAAACAGTAGTTGAAAGTTGTTATATCCATACTATCAGACAAAGCCAACTTTAAAAAA